>NC_065597.1:41599087-42857420 GCF_024542745.1 Macaca thibetana thibetana
GAAGTTACCCAATCTGCTACGGTCAGAATTGTGTCCCCTGTAAATGTATATGTTGAAACCGTAACACCGCCAATGTGACTGTATTTGGAGATAGCACCTTTAGGAGGTAATTAAAGTAAAGTGAGATTGGGGTAGAACCTGCACCTGATAGAATTGGTGACCTTATAAGAAGAGAAAGATCTCTCTCTCTCCCCCCCTACACACATATACAAAGAAGTAATGTCAGCATAGAATGAGAAGGCAACTAGGCAAGAGAAGATGCCTCAGAATAAAACTCATTTTTGCTGGCACCTTGATCTTAGATTTCTCAGTCTTGAGAGCTGTGAGAAATAGATGCCTATTGTTTTACCCACGCTATGGTATTCTATTCTGTTATAGCAGCCTGAGAAAAATAATACCCATTCTGAAGAGTGGAAAGAAAAATACAAAAAGAAAGAAAGAAAAATGAACAGAAACTGAGGGAGCTGTGGAAGACCATCAACAATACCAGCATACAAACCACAGTAATCCAGGAAGGAGAATAGAGAGAAAAGGTGGCAGAAAAAAATATTCAAAGAAATAGTGGCCAAATTTTTTTCTCAAATTTGATGAAATGCATCCATATACATATACAACAAGCTCAATAAACCCCAAGTAGGTTAAACTCAAAATATCCACATCAAGACACATTATAACCAAACTACTGAAATGCAAAGGCAAAGAGAACTTTGAAAACAGCAAGGGAGAAGCTATTTGGGGCACATATAAGAGAGCTTCAATAAGATTAACAGCTGATTTCTCATCAGAAATTATGGAGGCCAGAAGGCAGTGGGATGATATTTAACATGGTGAAAGAAACTGTCAACCAAGAGTTCTGTATCCAGCAAAACTGTCTTTCACCCTGGCCAACATGGTGAAACCCCATCTTTACTAAAAAAAAATACAAAAATTACCTGGGTGTGGTTGTGCACACCCATAATCACAGTCACTCTGGAGGCTGAGGCACAAGAAGCACTTGAACCCAGGAGGTGGAGGTTGCAGTGAGCTGAGATCATGCCACTGCACTCCAGCCTGGGCAACAGAGTGAGATTATGTCAAGAAAGAAAGAGAAAGAAAGAAAAAGAAAGAAAGAAAGAAGGAAGAAAGAAAGGAAGGAAGGAAGGAAGGAAGGAAGGAAGGAAGGAAGGAAGGAAGGAAGGAAGGAAGGAAGGAAAATTAAGACATTTCCATATAAACAAAACCTGAAGGAGTTCGTTACCGGTAGATCTTCTCTACAAGAATTACTAAAATAAGTCCTTCAGTCTGAAACAAAAGGACACTAGCTATAAACTCAAAGCTATAAGAAGAAATAAAGAACACTGGTAAAGGCAACTACATAGGTAAATATAAAGTCAGTATTATTGTTCTTTGGGTTTGTAACTTCTCTTTTTTTATGTGATATAAAAGGCAAATGCATAAAACAATTATAAGCCTATATTAATGGACACACTTGTGTAAAAATGTAATCTGTGACAATTACAAAACAAAGAGAGAAGAACAGAGATGTATAGGAGTAGAGTATGTATACACCTTTGAAACTACATTGGCATTTTTGCAAACTAGGTTGTTATAAGTTTAAGATATTAACTGTAATCTCCCAAAGTAGCTCTTAAGAAAATAAAATCAAAATTCACAGAAAAGGAAAGAAAGGAACCAAAATGGTACACTAAAAAAAAACATCTAAATACCAAAAAAGCAGTAAAGGAGAAATAGAGGAACAAAAAATATACAATACATATAAGGGGAAAAAAAAATGGTAGAAGTAAACTCCCTCTTATCAATAATCACATTAAATGTAAATTACTCTCCTATTAAAAGGCAGAGCTTGGCAGACTGAATAAAAGAAAAACATGATCCATCTAAATGCTGTTTACATAAGACTCACTTTAGATATAATAATTCAAAGAGATTGAAATTAGAAGGATAGAGAAAGATACTCTATGCAAATAGTAACCAAAAGAGAGCCAGGTGGCTATATTATTGTCAGGCAAAACAACCTGTTAGTGAAAAAGCTCAACAAAAGACATAAAAGGTGAGTATATATTGATAAAAGGTTTAATTCGGCAAGAATATATAACAATTGTAAACCTATATAAAACTAATAACAGAGACCTAAGACAGATGAAGCAAAACTTGACAGAACTGAAGAGACAAATATCTCTAGGAAGCATGGGAAAGCAGAAAAATTAAAAAAAAAAAAAAAAAGAATTGAAGAGAGAAATAAACAGTACTACAATAATTGGAACCTGCAATACCTCACTTTTAATAATAAAGAACAATAAGATACAACATCAGTAAGAAAGCAGAAGATATAAATAACACTATAAACCAATTAGACCTAAAAGACATATACAGAACATTCTACTCAACAGCATCAAAATACTCATTCTTCTAGGTGCATATGGAACATTCTCCATGATAGACCATATGTTAGGGTACAAAACAGTCTTACAAAAAATTTTTAATTGAAATTATACAAAGTATCTTTTCCAATTACAATGGAATAAAACTAGAATTTAATAGTAAAACAGGAAAATTCACAAATATGTGAAAATTAAACAACAAATCTTAAACAACCAATGGAGCAAAGAATAAACCACAAAGAAAATTAGAAAATATTTTTTCAAAAATGAAAATGATAACACAGTCAACCAAATGTATGGAATACAGTGAAAGCAGTGCTAAGAGGGAAACTTATAGTTGTAAACACATACATTTTTTAAAAAGAAAGATTTCAAATCAATAACCCAATTGTGTACCTTAAAAAACTAGAATGAGAAGAAAAAACTTGACCTAACCTAACAGAAGGGAGGCAATAATAAAGATTAGACTGAAGATAGAACACAGACACCCACACACACATACACACTCACACACATGCACATGCACACACACACACACTACAGAGAGAATAGAAAAACAGTAGAGAAATAGCAACTAAACAAAACATTGGTTCTTTAGTTTTGGGGTTTTCTTCTTTTCTTTCACTCTTAACACTATTCAATGATGGTTCTTTGAAAGATCAACAAAATTGATAAACCTTTACCTATACTGACTAACAAAAAAAGAGAAAAGACACAAATAACTAAAATTAAAAATGAAAATGAGGACATCACTACCAATTTTATGGAAATAAAAGGGATTCTAAGAAAACACTATGAACAACTGTATGCCAGCAAATTGGATAATCTAGATGAAATAGACAAATCCTAGAAACACATGAACTACCAAAACTGACACAAGGAAAAATAGAAAATCTGGATAGACCTATAATAAGTAAAGAGATTGAATTAGCAACCAAAACCTCCCAACAAAGAAAAGCTCAGGACCAGATGACTTTACTAGTGAATTCTACCAAATATTCAAAGAAGAATTAATATCAATCTGTCTCAAATTCGTCCAATATATTCAAGAGGAGGGAACCCCTTATAGCTTATGAGGCCAGTATTAACTCTGATACCAAAGTCGGGCAAAGAGGGTATAAGAAAGGAAAACTAGAGACCAATATCTCTTATGAGTACAGGTGCAAAATTCTCAACAAAATACTAGGAAACTGAATTCAGCAACATATTAAAAGGATTATACATCATGATTAAGTGGGATTTATTTCTAGAATGCAAGGATGGTTCAACATAAGAAAATCTATCAATGTAACACATAACATTAATAGAATGAAGGAAAAATTATCATCTCAACTGATGCAGGAAAAATGTTTGCAAAATCCAACACCCTTTCATAATAAATAAGCTATCAACAACTCAATAAGCTAAGAATAGAGGAGAACTTCCTCAACATGATAAAGGCTATATTTGAAAAACCTGCAGCTGACGTCATATTCAATGATGAAAGACTGAAAGCTTTTCCCCTTAGAACAGAAAAAGACAAGAATGCCTGCTTTTATCATTTCTGTGCAACATAGTAATAGAAGTTCTATCCAGAGCAATTAGACAAGAAAGAGAATTAAAAGGCATCCATATTGGAAAGGAAGAAATAAAATTCATTTATTTACAGATGATATGATCTTTTATGTAGAAAACCCTAAAGAAGAATACACACACACACACACACACACACACACACACACAGAGTTAAGCTAATAAATTCAGTAAATTTGTAGGATATAAAATAAACACACAAAAATCAATTGTGTTTCTTATACAATAGCAATGAATAACTCAAAAAGGAAATTAATTTTAAAATTCCATTGACAACAGCATCTAAAATAATAAAACACTTAGGAATAAATTTAACCAAGGAAGTGAGAGACTTATACACTGAAAACTGTAAAATATTGCTGAAAGAATAAAGATGACCTAAGTAAATGGAAATATATCCTGTGTTCATGGATTGGAAGACTTAATATTGTTAAGTTGACAGTACTACCCAAAGCAATGTATGGATTCAATGGTGTTGAATCTATCAAAATCCCAATGGTGGTTTTCTTGTGTTTTGTTTTGTTTTTTTTTTTTTCAGAAACAGAAAAAAAAGAAAAAAAAGCCTATACTAAATTCATATGAATTTTAAGGGACCCCAAGTAGTCAAATTGATCTTGAAAAAGAACAAAGATGGAGGATTTACTCTTTCTGATTTTATAAATTCCTGTAGTTATAGTAATCAAAGCAGTGTGGTACTAGCATAAGGATAGACATATCAATCAATGGACTAAAGAGCCCAGAAATAAATCCATATATGGTTAATTGATTTATGACAAGGGTGGCAAGATCACTCAATGGAGAAAGAACAAGGTTTTCAACAGATGGTACTGGGAAAACTAGATATCCACATCCAAAAGAATTAAGTTAGACTCTTACCTTGTACCATAAACAAAATGGATCAAAGACCTAAATTTAAAAGCTGAGCTGGGGGTGGTGACACGTGCCTATAGTCCCAGCCACTTGAGAGGCTGCAGTGGAAAGATTGCTTGAGCCCAAGAGTTCAAGGCCAGCCTGGGCAAAATACCAAGACCCCATCCCTAAATAAATAAATAAAAACTTAAACTATAAAACTGTTAGTAGAAAATATAGAAGAAAAATCTTTGTGACTTTGACTTTGGCAATGATTTATTAAATGTGGTACTAACTGTACAGGCAACAAAAGAAAAAATAGATAAATTGTACTCCATCAAAATTAAAACTTGCATGCATCAAAAGACACTATAACACAGTGATTGCATCTATGTTCTAGGTAAGAAAATAAAAATTTAAAACTATAACAGAGTGAAAAGACAACTCACAAAATGAAAGAAAATATTTGCAAATTGTATATCTGGTAAAGGATTAATGTCCAGAATATATTAAATCTCCTACAACTCAACAACAATAAAACAAATAACCCTATTGAAACATAGGCAAAGAACTTGACATTTTTCCCAGGAAGATGTGCAAATGACCAATATGCACATAAAAAGAGGCTGAACATCACTAGTCATTAGGGAAACACAAATCAAAACCATAATGAGATACCACTTTATGCCCACTATGAGAGCTATTATTTACAAAGAGACAGAGAGAGGAAGAGGGAGGGGTGAGGAGAGAGAGTGAGAGAATGAGAGAGCGAGAGAGAGATAGAGAGAGAGAGTGGGGGGAGACAGAGAGACAGAGAGAGAGAGAGAGAGAGAGAGAGAGAGATACAGTGGTGCTCACCTGTAATCCCAGCTACTAGGGCGGCTGAGGTGGGAGAATCACTTGAGCCCAGGAGTTCCAGAATACAGTAAGCTATGACTGCACCACTGCATTCCAGCTTGGGCAACAGAGGGAGACACCATTTCTTTGAAAAAAAGAAAGGAAAGGAGAGGGGACGGAAGAGGATGGAAGGGGGGAAGGGGAAGGGGAAAGGAAAAGAAAGGAAAGGAAAGGAAAATAAAGAAAAGGAAAAAAAATGAAAGGAAAGGAAAGGAAAGGAAAGGGTCGGTGAGGAGGTGAAGAAATTCACCTTGTGTGTTGCTGATGGAGATGTAAAATGGTGCAGCTGCTGTGGGAAATAGCTTGGCAGCTCCTCAAAAATTAAACATAGAATTACTATATGATCCAGCAACTTCACTTCTAGGTATACATCCAAAAGAATTGAAATCAGGGACACATTCCCTAGCAAGCTGACTCAGAAGAAAAGAATATTTTAAATAAATTAAATAAGAAATCCGGAACTTAAACAGATTCTTGTGCACCAATGTTCATAGCAGCCTTATTCTCAATACCCAGAAGATGGAAAGGACCCAAAGGCCTATCATCAGATGAATGGATAAACGTAATGTGATATATACATGCAATGGAATGTTATTTATCCTTAAAAAGGAATGAAATTCTGATACATACTATAACATGAACGCACCTTGGAAAATTGTGCTAAGTGAAATAAGCCAGACAAAAACAAAAAAGTACATATTGTATGATTTCACTTATATGAGGTACCTAGAGTAGTCAAATTTATAGAGACAAAGGTAGAATAGAAATTATCAGGAACCAAGGGGCACAGGAAGGGGGAAGAGGGGAGGAATGGGGAGGTATTGCTTAATGGGTTTGGAGTTTATGTTTTGAAGATAAAAAAAAGTTCTGGAAATAGATAGTATTCAATGGTGGTTACACAACATTGTGAATATACTTAAGGTCACTGAAATGTAAACTTAAAAATAGTGACAACAGTAAATTTTTTGTTGTTGTTGTTGTTGGAGACAGTTTCACTCTTTCTCCCAGGCTGGAGTGCAGTGGCGTGATCTTGGCTCATCACAACCTCCGCCTGCCGACGTCAAGTGATTCTCCTGCCTCAGCCTCCTGGGTAGCTGGGATTACAGACTTGTGCCACCAAGCCTGGCTAATTTTTGTATTTTTAGTAGAGATGGGGTTTCACCATATTGGCCAGGCTGGTCTTGAACTCCTGACCTTGTGATCCGCCCCCTCACCTTCCCAAAGTGCTGGGATTACAGGTGTGAGCCGCTGTGGCCGTCCATAACAGTAAATTTTATGTTACCTATATTTTACCACAATCAAAATAAACAAAGTCAGCCAAACAAAAGTAATTTAAAAGAAGAAATGAAAACATTCCCAGATTTTAAAAAAAGCTGAGAGTGTTTGTCACTACTAGACTTGGCCTACAAGAAACGCCAAAGGGAGCCTTTCTGGCTGAAATGACACTAGAGAGTAACTCAAATTCATATGAAGAAATTGGGAATTCTGGTAAAAATAGATAGATAAATATAAAAGCCAGTGTAATTATATTTTTGGTTTCTAACTCCACTTTTTGTTTTCTAACTTATTTATAGACAAATGCATAAAACAATAATTAAAAATCTATATTAATAGGCAGTGTATAAAGATGTAATTTATGATCTTAAAAGGGAATGGACTGAGGTGTATAGGAACAGAGTTTTTGTATGCTATTGAAACTAAACAGGAATTAATTTCAATTAGGTTTTTATATATTTAGGATATTAATTGTAATCCCCATGGTAAACACAGGGATAAACATTCATGACCTTGTATTTGCCAATAGAGTCTCAGAAAAGATACCAAAAGTAAAGGAAACAACAACAAAAAAAAATACATAAATTGAACTTTGTCAACTTTTAAAACTTTTGTGCACCAAAAGACACTATCAAGAGAGTGTGCCAGGTGTAGTGGCTCACGCCTGTAATCTCAAACTCTTTGGGAGGCTGAGGTGGAAGGACTACTTGAGCCCAAGAATTCAAGACCAGCCTGGGCAACATAGTGAGACCCCATCTCTACAAAAAAATAAAAAATTAGCTGGGTGTGGTGGCACATGCCTATAGTCCCAACTACTCAGGAGGCTGAGGCAGGAGGATCTCTTGAGCCCAGGAGATCGAGGCTGTAGTGAGCCATGATCACACCATTGTACTCTAGCCTGAGTGACAGAGCAAGACCCTGTCTCAAAAAAAAAAAAAAAAGAGTGAGAGAGTGAAAAGGCAACATACGAAATTGAAGGAAATACTTGCAAATCATATATCCGAAAAGGGATTAGTATCTAGAATATGTAAAGAATGCCTAGAACTCAACACACAAGGAAAACAAACAACCTAATTCAAAAATGGACAAAGAACTGGAATAGACATTTCTTCAAAGAAGATATGCAAATGAAGCCAGGTGCAGCCATTCAAGCCTATAATCCCAGCACTTTGGGAGGCTAAGGTGGGTGGATCATGAGGTCAGGAGTTCAAAACCAGCCTGGCCAATATGGTGAAACCCCATCTCTACTAAAAAATACAAAAATCAGCCAGGCATGGTGGCACACACCTGTAGTTCCAGCTACTTGGGAGGTTGAGGCAGGAGAATTGCTTGAACCCAGGAAGCACAGGTTGTAGTGAGCTGAGATTGTGCCACTGCACTCCAGCCTGGGTGACAGAGCGAGACTCTGTCTCAAAAAAAAAAAAAAAAAAAAGGAAGATATTCAAATGGCCAATAATCACATGATGAAAGGATGTCAGCATCAGGAGTGGAAGTCAAAACCACAATGAGATACCACTTCACACCCACTAGGATGGCTACATCCAAAAAAATTAGAAAATAACAAGTATTGGGGAAGATGTAGAGAATTTGAAACTCGAATTTTGCTGGTGGGAATGTGAAATGTTTTGGTTACTGTGGAAAATAGTTTGGCAGCTCTTCAAAAAGTTAAACATAGAATTACCATATGACAGCTATTACATTCTTAGATACACACTCAAAGTTGAAATCAAGGATTCAAAAAAGTACTTATATATGCATGTTCATAGCAGTGCTATTCACAATAGTCAAGGGGTAGAAACAACCCAAATGTCCATTAACAAGCAAATGGATAAGCAAATTGTGGTATTATACAAGTAACGTTATTCAGCCATACAAAGGAACTAAGAACCCATGCATGCTACAACACAGGTGAACCTTGAAAACATTATGTTAAGAGACAGAAGCCAAACACAAAAAAAGATCACATATTATATTATCCCACTTATAGGAAATAGCCAGGATAGGTAATTTCATAGAAATGCAAAGTAGAAAGATGGTTTTTCAGAGGCTAGACTGAGAGGGAAATAGGGAGTCATTGTTTAATGGATACAGAGTTTCCATTTGGGAAGATGCAAAGGTTCCACAGATGGATGGTGGTGATGGTTGCACAACATTGTGAATGTTCTAAATGCTATTGTTTGCTTTAAAATGGTTAACTTATGTTATGTGAATTTCACCTAAAACCCAAAACCTTGAAGAGAGATTTTGTCATCTCAGTTTTCTGATGAGAAATCCAATGTGCCAG
This sequence comes from Macaca thibetana thibetana, assembly GCF_024542745.1. Taxonomy (NCBI): domain Eukaryota; kingdom Metazoa; phylum Chordata; class Mammalia; order Primates; family Cercopithecidae; genus Macaca; species Macaca thibetana. The sequence goes on from NC_065597.1 coordinate 41,608,346, forward strand.
GAGGCAAGTAATTTGTTCAAGGTCGCACATGCCTTTCTTAGCAGCCAAGGTCAAGAATCACAGCTTCTGAATCTAAGGGCAAGCCACGGTTGGCCTCAACCTCTGGGGAAGTGAAAGTGACAGTAAAATCAGGAGGCTAGGGGAGAGGTGAGACATGATGTGTAGACTTCACCTGGATTTTATAGGCCCGGTGGCCTTGTTTGTTGGTTTGTTAAAAAAAAAAAAAAAGATTTTCCAAGGGCATACTCACCTTTACACATGTATTTTTTGTGCCAGTGCCAAAGTGTTGAATGGATTTCGTAAACCCAACCATAAACCCCAGCAATGGCTCCCATAGGAGCCGCCGGCCACCAGCATGGAGAGACTCATGAGCTGTGGTAAGGCTGTGGCCCACCACACCCAGACTCCACCGCCCATACCTCCCTCAGGTTACTGTCGCTGTGGGGGCCATAAACTCAGCATTTTATAGCATAGCCTGTTTTTTTCCCAAATCAGTCACCAGCCCTATATTTTGCTATGTACGACCAGACTATTTAGAAATTTGAAGGTTTTCGTATGTGCTGGAATACTTTTATTTTTAAGGTTTTGAAGACATGCTTGAAACATACTGAAAAATATAATAGAATAGCAAAAGAATAAACTTTTGTTTAGATTTAACATATTTGCTTAATTCAAATTTTTTTGCAGAACCGTTTGAAAGTAAATTGTAGGCAACATAACCATAATACTTAGCATGCATTGCCAAAAATTAAGGATACTTTCCACAATATCATTATCACATGTAACAAAATCAACACAATTCCCAAATATCATCCAATAATAAGTCCATATTCACATCCCCATTTGCTCCAAAAATGTTTCTTATTGATATCTGCTTAAACTAGGGTCCAAAGACCACAACTTGCACTTAGTTATGTCTCCCAGATCTCCTTTACTCTAGAACAATCCGCTTAATCTTGTCTTATTTTTTCCTCCATGACATTGACTTTTAATCTTAAGGACTGTTCTACATTCTATATTTGTCTGTCTCATTGTTTCCTTGTGGTACCATTTAATTTGTTCCTCTGTCTTCTGTACTTTTTATAAACCAGAATTAGGACTGAACGGTTGGTGAGAAACACGTTCAACATCGTTGGCAAGAAAACTTCAAAGGTGAGGCTCTGTGCTTCACGACGGCATCCCATCAGGAGGCCTGAAGCAATAGAGTTTCCACTTAATTGATGCCAAACTTGATTTGGTTTCTGGGTAAGGTGGCAACCGTTAGATCTTGCCAATATACAATGACATTATTTCCTTTTGCAAGTAGACTGTAGGGATGGTACCTTGACATTGTACAAAAATCCAGTTACTTATCGACTTTTCACCTAATGCTTTCAACATCCACTGATGATCCTAATCCCAGCCACTTAGTTCATTGATAGTTGCAAACTGGTCATTTTCTGATTGTCTGGCTTCTTCATTTACTAGCTGGCATTGTTCTGTAAAGACAAACTTTCCCTCCTCAACTGGGGATATCTGGCCACACTCAAATGCACTTCCTAGAGCAAAAGCAGGATAAATGTTCAAAGATATTCATCTCCACAGAAAATCCAGAACCGGAAGCTGAACACCAGCAGTGGGTAAGTGGCTGAGTGGGCAGACCCACTCACCCACCATTGCTGGGGGACAGGAGATGTGTGTGGGCATTGAGTCCACCCAAGACCAGCTAGCATTCTTCATCTGTTTGATAAATATCTACAGTTTCAGGTGAATTGGCAGACGGAGTAACGGTCGAAGTGGCAAACAGGTCATAATTAGTCACTGGTTTTTCTTTCCTTTTTGTTTAATATCTCATAAATCAATTTTTTACTGTTGAATGGTTGGTGACAGTTTATTTTAGCCAATTTTCAGGATTTGGGGTGTTTTTGGTTTCTAGGAACTCAGCTTTTATATGACATGCTTTTTAAAAATGCATTTAACCTGGGCAAGATGGGAAGAGCCCATCTCTACAAAAAAAATTTTTTTAATTAGCCAGGCATGGTAATGCATGCCTGTGGGCCCAGCTACAAAGGAAGTTGAGGCAAAAGGATCACTTGAGCCCAGGAGGTCAAGGCTGCAGTGAGCCATGTTCACATCATTGCACAGCATGGGTGACAGAGGAAGACACTGTCTCAAAAAAAAAAAATGCACTCGTTAACTCGTTAATAAAATTTTTAATTTCAAAATAATTTTCAGGTAATCTTGGCTGCCCCAAAGGCTTCACATGTCTCTGGTGCTATGTGAAATGCCCCAAAGTGAATATGGTCAAAGTGAACATGTTCATTGATAACTTGGGTTGCACCCAATGATATATATTTTTTTAATTTCTGAAACTTATTGCAAGGATAAAACAAATTTGCAATCTGCCAAGTCTATTACCTGCAATCTAAGTTGTTTTTGCATTTCTAAATTATAAATTCATTTAAATCCAATACTTCTTACTTTATATATTTAGCTATTTTTCTCACATTTTCATTACATATTTGCTTTGTATTTAAGGAGTTTTCATAAAGAAAAACAAAACTTCCAACAGTGACAAAAGCAGAGCCAATTTATTTTATTGGCTCTTCCTGAAAACAACATTAAGATTTTAAATGTTATCCTAAGATTGGAATGTGGAATAAAGAGGTGAGAAATAGTTGCATAAATCAAGTTCAGCATTCCATTTGTCAGAGGCGTTGCTGTAGTTCTCACCCTGTGGATGCCTCTCAATGTTAGATGGTACCATGACTTTACTTGGACAAATCGTTGCTGGAAAACTGCTGATCCCTTCATTTGGCTATTCTTTGTTTCAGGCAGCAAAGCCACTACCATGAAAAAAATGACTCAAGATTCCAACATACTAAGGATACCTTGCTGTGCCCAGATGAGACCTGCAACGACCTTCCCAGTCCTATCAGTACCAGCTAATTGACACCAGGTTAGGGAGGGGCCTTTTTCCAAGAGGAAGGCCAGAATCTGGGTTCAGGCATATTCCACGTATTTAACAGACTGAGGGAGTTGTGGCAGATACCAAATCCTAAGAGGAAGGGGCATGATCTTTCTGTTTCTCCCTCCTCTCTTTCCAGAATCCAAACGCCCTTCCTATTTTAAAGGAATATACCTTATGAAATCTCAAAAGAGTCTTGGCTCCATCCCCCTTTGGAAGATGCCAGCCTTCTGCTGGGCTACTTCATACTCTTCTGATCCATTCCCCGAATGCTTAAGTTTACCATTGCCAGATTCTACTGTATGAAACCAGAGCCCAGACTGAACTAGGACCTCTAAAATCTAAACCCTCCTAAAGGAAAGAAACGTCTGATGTTGTGAGCCAGACGTGGCCACCCACAGGTGAGTCTGAGGGTGGGAGAGGAGTGATAGTTCTTGCCCTGCTGGCTCTCCTAGTCAAGCCCCTCCCACACCAGTCACCATGGCGACAAGAGCCACCCCTCCCCACCCCTCTGCCCCTGGTGGTATCCCTCTGACACAGTTGGGCCCATTCCCTATGGAACAATGGCAGCTGCTCACGGGATGGCAGCCCAAGGAAGGCCAGTGGAGGGTGGCCCAGAGCAGCACCAGACAGCAGCCAGGAGGCAATGATACATGGAAAGCAGCTGCCTGCACAGAACCATGAGAGTGGGGCTTTCATGGAGAACCCCAGGAGGAGGAAATGGTGTCCCAGAGGCTGTGGCATTTGAAGACTGAACTACAAGGCAGTGTGCCATCAGAGCTAAAGGGAGTGGCTCCGAAGCCAGACTTCCTGGGGCTTCCTATTGGCATGGCCACCTACTGTTGTGTCCCCTTGAACAAGTTACTTCCGTTCCGTGTGTCTCGGTTTCCTCATCTGTAAATGGCAGGAGAATTGTACAACTGCAAAGTGTTGTTGTAAGGATTAAATCAGTTAATTCTTAGACAGAACTTGCACCATGCACATAGCAAGTACTCAATAAATGTTGTCATAGTGATTGACTAATGCACTATTTTAGTGTCTATTGCTCCATAGAGGCAAACAGGAGGGGTAGAGCCGTCCAATCAGGGAGAGCCCCCAGACAAGTCAGGGTGACCTCATTTGAGCCCACAGGCTGGTGAAGCTAAAGGACACTCAGAATCCCTAAAAACCTAGTGGCTGGTTGTAAGCCCTAATGCAATATTGGATCCAGAGCAAATGGAACTCTCAGGCACTGGGATGGGAACGTCACTTGCTTAGTGGCATTTAACTAGCACTAAACATTTGTTCCTCAAGAACCTAACTATTCTATTCCTAGGTATATACCTAATAGAAATGCACGCACATGGTCACCAAAAGACACATATAAGAGTGTTCATAGCACATTATGCATGATGGCCAAAAGCTGGAAACTACCCAGATGCCCCGCAAGGGTAGAACGGTAAATGGTGGCCAGTCACGGTGGTTCATACCTGTAATCCCAGAACTTCGGGAGGGGAGACAGGAAGATCCCTTGGGGTCAGGAGTTCGAGACCAGCCTGCCCGACATGGTGAAACTTCATCTCTACTAAAAAAAAAGAAAAAGAAAAAGAAAAACCTACCTGGGTGTGGCGGTGCATGCCTGTAATCCCAGCTACTTGGGCAGCCAAGGCACCAGAATCATTTGAACCCGGGAGGCAGAGGTTGCAGTGAGCTGAGATCGCGCCACTGCACTCCAGCCTAGGGAACAGAGCAAGACTCTGTCTCAGAAAAAAAAGAATGATAAATGGTGGTGTGTCATGAAATACTTCTTCAGCAGTGAGAATAAGCAAACTAAATCTACACCCAACCATCAACATGGGTGAATCTCACAAGGTGTTGAGCAAAAGAAACCCAACACAAAAGGGTACGTGCCGATGATTCCAGTTATGTAAAGTTCAGGTTCACAACCAGGCAAAATTAATTTGTGCTGTTAGAAGCCAGGAGAGTGGATGCCCTTGGGAAGGTGGGGATATCTGGGAGGGAATATGAGATAAGTTTCTGGGGTGCTGGTGAAGTTCTAATTTTTTTTTCTGTGAACTTGCATACAGAAGTAAAGAAGTCCTATTTGTTATCTGGGTGCTGATTTCATGGAGATGTTCACTTTGTAAATACTCATCATACTCTTGCTTGGTGCTCTTGGGCAAATTATGCGCCTGTAGTCCCAGCTACTTGGGAGGCTGAGGCATGAGAAACACTTGAACCCAGGAGGTGAAGGTCGCAGTGAGCTGAGATTGTACCACTGCACTCCAGCCTGGGCAACAGAGCGAGACTCTGTCTCAAAAATAATAATAATAATTAATATCAATAAAGTTTTATTTGAACATAGCCACACACATTCATCTACATATGGTCTATGGCTGCCTTGGGGCAATAAAAACGGAGTTGAAAAGTTGTAACAGAAACTGTATAGCCCGTGACACTGAAAATATTTACCATCTCACCCCTTACAGAAAGTTTGCCAATCCCTAAGCCAGTGATGCCATTCCTGGGAGCAGAAATCCTACCACTGGTCTGCAAGGGATGCCCGTTGATGCACTGCCAATTAGGTGTCATCTCTTTGGAATCAATAAGTAAAATGTAGGCAATACACCCTATGGAATGCAATTAAAAGTAAGGAATCAGACGTATATACAACGTGGGTGGTTCTCAAAAATACTGGGCTGGCCAGGAGGTATGGCTCATGCATGTGATCCCAATACTTTGGGAGGCTAAGAGGGGAGGATAGCTTGAGGCCAGGAGTTTGAGACCAGCCTGGGCAACACAGTGAACCATGTCTCTACAAAAAATGCAAAAATTATGTGGGTGTAATAGCAGGCATCTATAGTCCCAGTTATTTGGGAGGCTGATGGGGGAGAATTGCTTGAGTCAGGGAGTTCCAGGCTGCAGTGAGCTGTGGTTGCACCACTGGACTCCAGCCTGGGCAACAGAGCAAGACTCTATCTCAAAATTTTAAAAAAAAAAAAAAGAAAATTAAAAATTAAAAGAAAAACACTGAGCTGAGTAAGAGAAAATAAAAAGTGAGAAATAGAATAATAAACAGAGCTAATATTTTTTGAGCATTTACTTTATGCGAAGTAGTGTTCTGGGTGCTTTTTAAGTATTAACTCACTTAATCCTCTGGCCATCTCTTTGAAGTGGGAACAATTACCATCCCACATGACAGTTGGAGAAACTGAGGTTTCAAGGCTAAGTAACTGCCAGCAAGGCAGAGCTTGGGTTTTGAACTGGGTCAGTGGACTCTAGAACCTGTGCTCTTGACTCCTATGGTGTACACAACACAATACCTTTCTGTATGGTAAAAACACACTCATTGAAAAGATAATGTTTGGTGCAGTGGTTCCCACCTATAATCCCAGTACTTTGGGAGGCCAAGGCCTCCCAAATTTTACAACTATCTACACACAAAAAGCACCTGGAGGATTGCTTGAGATCAGATGATCAAGACCAACTTGGGCAACATAGAAAGACCCTATCTGTACAAAAAAAAATTTTTTAAATTAGTCAGCCATGGTGCCATGCACCTGTAATCCCAGCTACTTGGGAGGCTGAGGTAGGAGGATCGCTTGAGCCTAGGAGTTCAAGGTTACAGTGAGCCATGATTGCATCACTGCACTCCAGGCTGGGCAACAGAGTGAGACTCTGCCTCGAAGGGGAAAAAAAAAAAAGGCAAATTTTAGGTTATGTGCATTTTGCCACATGAAGAAAAGAAACACACATCTACATATACAGCAGCATTGTGTATTTAAGAATATTTACCAAACACACTGGACAGTTGCCTCTGTGCTGGGAGAATGAAAGAGTGGGGGGCATGTAAATCACAGGCAAATGATAAGGACCCACTCTAAACTAAGCAGAGTGATAAACTTCATTCCACCTAAGAGTCATAATTTTGTTCACTTTAAAAATGTTAAAGAGAATTCCAGCACTCCCAGGCCAACACGGGAGGCTGTGGCCAGCGCAGTCGGCTGCCTCCTCGCTGGGTCTCCTCGTGCTCTCCTGCAGCCCAGCAGCTCTGTGAGCTGTCCAGCAGCCACTGGTGGTGTGCGGACTGGGGCTGGCACGGCAGTGGGCATGCCAGGGCACCACAGGCTGGCTGCCTTATCACACTGGACAGAACAATCAGCGTGGGGCCTGACACGGGCCCTCCCCGTGGCCACAGCGGGGCAGCCGGGTTTTTTTCCTGACCATCTTTGAGCTTGAGATCAGACACAGGGAAAGATTAAAACAAATATGAATTTAATCAAGGGATTCTGCTATCCTGGGGTGGAAACAGGAGCCTGCTGACATAAAGAGAGGCTGGAGCGCTGGGGAGCCAGAGTGGAATCAAAGTGGCTTGCTTACCACTAACCGCTCAGATGATCCATATCATAACAACAAAAAAGAAAAACAATTATTTATTCTTTTTGATGTTGCAGCTCAGCAGCAACTTGCTTTTTGAAGAGAGCAAGGTCAAAACCAAGTTATTGTTTTTGCCTGAAACTTTGACAGGGACTCCGAGTTCTTCCATGTGACCTACTTAGATGAGATGTGGGAAACGTGGAGATGTTCATTTCTTCTGGGCCACAGATTAGGGCTTCCTTTCTTCTCCTTCCTCCCTCCTTCTTGCCATGTCTCTTTCCCCTCCCTTCCCGTTAAGGACCTGAATATGATGTCGTGGGGCCACAAAGGCATCCAAGTCACAGCTCCATCTCATCTCGTCTGGGAGAGCTAGATAGAAGCCTGGGTCTCCAGATCCACTCCTCCCAGGTGGGCTGGGGATCGGCCTTCCTTTCACTCCCTAATTCACCCACCAGGCATGTACTCTGCAACTGCAACGTGCGCATGGTGCTGAATGCCAGGGATACAACCACGAACAAATCAGCCCTGCTCTAGGAGAGTTTATTTTTCACAGGAGAGACATGAGTTTAAATAACAGGCATAATTCAGAGGCATCCAAGTAGCCACAGGGAAAGCACAAGGTTATAAGCAGGCTTTTGTAACCCAGACAGGGGATTCAGAAGCATCTGCTCCATGGGATTGTTGGCCCGGGAAGCAGGGGAGGGAAGAGTGTTGGGGCAGAGAGAACAGCATGTACAGAGGCCTGGAGATGAGAGAGTGTCTGTTCAAGGGACCGAAAGCAGCTGGGCTCTGCAGGCATGGGGAGGGTGTTAAGGAGAACAGAACTCGTAGGGGCTGGAGGTTTGGCAGGAAGCAATTCCTGCAGGGCCTTGCTAGGCCATCACAAGGAGTTTGGATTTCCTCTTTACAGCAGTGGAGAGCCACAGTTGAGGATTTTTAGCAGCAAGCCATGTGGTCAAGGCCACTTCACAAAGTTCACTCGGGGCCGCAGGAGGGATTACAGGGAGGCAAGACTGGAGGTGAGAGATGAGGCTGGCAGGGGCCAGAGAGGTGACAGGGGAGCTGGACACAGTGGAGAGCATCAAGAAAGATGCACACGGTGATGAAACAAGAACTGTGTGGCTGAGGGCAAGCGGAGTGCCTACTTTCATTGCCTGAGACCAGCCACGCAGGAGAGGAGGCAGGTTGCCTATGGAGGGGGTGGGGAGGAATGACAAGTTGCATTGAGCTTGAGGACCCAGGTGAAGACGTCTGGTTGAATGCACAGGTCTGGGGTCAGGAGAGAGGAGGCTGGATGTGCAGACCTGGGAGGACACGGCACCTGCAGACCCAGCCATCCCCATCTCCCCGTCAGCTTTCAGCCCTGCTTCCTTATATTTAAATGTTCACATTCTTTGATTCATCAACCAGATGTTGGAACCCTGATGAGTCCCTCATGCTGTGCCAAGCCCCGGGGGAAAACAACAAGCACCACCAGATGTGGCTTCAACCCGGTCAGATTAATCTCACTCAGAAGCCAAGGAGGCCTGACACCCCATGTCCCAGGTTGGGATCCCCAGAAGCAGGCCCTCACACAAGGATGTGTACACAAGCAGCGGATTAGGGAAGTGGTCCTACGAGGTACCAGCAGAAGAGTGGGGAAGGGCATGGGAGGGGAACAGAGCTAACACAGGCTGGGGTAAGGGGCAGTTTCTGCTGTTTGCAAAATGGGTTCAATCCCAACCAGTCTCTGGGCCACCCCTGAGAGGTAATCCACCTGAGGGGTGATAAAGATGAGGCATGGGCCCACTCTCCCCTGATGGCCATCCAAAAGGGTGCCCTGCTCCCCAGTACTATGGGCCTGTCCTGTGTGCGGCTGGTCACCCTCCTGATCCTTGAGAATGACCTCAGGTACCTTCAGTTCTTTGCAGTAAGAAGCCAGAGGTAGGACCTGTGAGTAGCAAAGTCATCTGGGCAGGACGCCCCCAGAGTTTGCTCTGTGGAGCACACCACCAAAATGAGTGGGTTTTCAATGGAGGAATGGAGATTTGAGCTATTTTTTTTTTTTAAGAGCATTTTCTCCAGACTCTGTACAAATTTATTTCTGTAAAGCCCAGCTCCAAGAAGAAAACATCAGAGGGCCTGAGAAAAAGCAAGAAATAAAATAAACATAATATGACTCTCATTCCCACCCTACAAAGGCTAGACAGAGGAGCAGGGAATTGACAAATCTGAAAATATTCCAGAGAAATACCTCTACATTCAGAAAACATCAATCAAAATGGTATCATTGCCAACCGTGGTGACTCATGCCTGCAATCCCAGTGCTTTGGGAGGCCAAGGCAGGAGGATTGCTCAAGGTCAGAAGTTCAAGACCAGCCTGAGCAATACAGCAAGACCCCGTCTCAAAAAAAAGAAAAAAAACCGTAAAACAAAACAAAATGATATCACTGAATATGTCAAAGATGTTTGCCTCATTTCGTTTCTTCTTTGAGGGAGGCAGGTAATGTTTTTCTCAATGGAGGCATAGTACACTATGGGAGAATGGCACCTGGGAGCTGGTGAGGGGACTAGAAGGCTGGCCTGTTGCAGGCAGCTCTAAGGGATTCAGCAGGAAGGCCTCACTCTGCTGGCGACACTCAAATGGCTCCTATCACAGACCTTACCATTTCCACTCATTCTGGACCAACTTGCAACTTCCAGCCCCTGTGTCTCTTTCTCTGGCCACCAGAGCGCTGGCCAGAAGTACACTGAATTGCCAACCCCGGGGAAACAGCCTCAACCAGTGACGGATGGGGAGGCGGTGCATATATTCCCAAGGCCCCTCACCGCCAAATGGGCTAACACAGGTCACAAGTTCTACACCACCTCCTGCCACTCCCCAATGGTGGGAAGCTCCACAGCTGCTCACAGGGTGGCCGGCTTGATTATATGCCTGTTACTGGCTGCCCTCCCGGCCACCCCGCTCACCTGCAGTGGTGTGCTGAAAAATGGCTCAGACCAGCTCATGAGAGCCGATTCCACCCATCTCTCCCCAAGGCCTCTTTCAGTTACATCACACTAGTAACTTGAAATCAACCATAGTGGGAACATTCTCACCATGAATATGGGCACACACTACAAATAATGGATTTTTTTTTTTTCAGAGAGTAAGTTTGCCAGCACAACATTGCTTATTTTCCTACTTCTGCATCAGGGTCTCCTGGCATCACCTTCCAGATCAATTAACTTACACGCAAATCCTTGCTTCAAGGTCTAGATCTGGGAAACTAAAGTTAAGATAGGCTGGGCATTCCGCCTCAATAACTTTGAGAGGCCGAGGTGGGTGGATCGCTTGAGCCCAGCAGTTCCAGGCCAGCCTGGGCAATATAGCGATACTCCACCTCTACAAAAAAAAAAAAAAAAAAAAATTGTTTTAAAAAATTAGCTGGGTGTGGTGGCATGGCATGTGCCTGTAGTCCCAGCTACTTGAGAGGCTGAAGCAGGAGAACCCCTTGAGCCCAGGAGTTCAAGGCTGCAGTGAGCCATGATCGTGCCGCTGCACTGCACTCCAGCCTGGACACAGAGTGAAACCCTGTCACACACACACACACACACACACACACACACACACAAAATCAGAAAGAGAAAAGAAAAGAAAGAAAGAAAAGGAAAGAAAAGGAAAAAGTTAAGACAGCTCCCCTGGGCCTGGAGATGAGGTGCAGTCACCCAGCCCATGAGGGTGGTGGCCCAGGGCCCAGGCTCATCCTTACCTTACACTCCTTTTGGCCTCCTCTCTTACCCTATCCCTCCCACACCCAGGCCACAGCCACATCAGAGTCCCCCCACCCTTCCTAATACCCTTAGGGGATATCTGTGGCTTACACCCCCCTACCCTCCAGCCCTCTCTGCTTTTGGCAGTGCCCTGATCTTCCTTAAGGACAGGTGGTAAGTTGCAATGTTGCCAGTTTTTCTCCCGTCTCCACATCTATTCCCTCCACCACCTGACTTTACAGTTCATCTCACTGAAGAAGCAAAATTTGGCTGGGCACAGTGGCTCATGCCTATAATCCCAGCACTTTGGGAGGCCGATCACTTGAGGTCAGGAGTTTGAGACAAGCCTGACCAACATGATGAAACCCTGTTTCTACTAAAAAGAAAAAATAAATTAGCCGGGTGTGGTGGCAGGGCCCTGTAATCCCATAATCCCAGCTACTGGGGAGGCTGAGACAGGAGAATCACTTGAACCTGGGAGACAGAGGTTGCAGTGAGCCAAGATCGCGCCACTGCACTATAGCCTGGGTGACACAGCGAGACTCCACCTCAAAAAAAAAAAAAAAAAGGAGAAGAAGAAGCAAAATTTACATCCAAGGCTCAGTCCTGTAACTTGCTTTGGTCAACGGAATGAGGTGGAAGTAACGGTGTGCCTAGTCTATCCCTAGGCCTTATGAGGACATCACTAATCCTTCTTGCTGTCTTGTGACTCTGCTGTCACCAGAAGGTGAACAATCTGGGTTGGTCAGCTGGTCCCAGAAGGAGGAGAGAGAAAAGCAGAGCTGTCCCCACTAACTACCCCAAACAAGCCCAGCCTGGAGCAGAGCCTCCAGCCAACCGGCAGATGTGTGAACAATAAACACTTCCTGCTTTGTGTGCCATCAGGGTCTGTGGTTGTTCGTTACAGTAAAGGGAACCATCTGTACCCACTCTTACTCCACGTGGCTCAGGTGGAGCTGACCCCATCTCACAGATCCAGAGGGGACACAAGCCAGTCAGTACACTCCGCACCCTGGCCTCAGTTGCTGTGTCACAAATGGGTATGAGATCCAAGCCAGGCCAATGAGACTCAACTCTGGGACATTTCCTGGAACTTCTGGGAAAGAGATACTCACTTTCCACTGTGGTAGCCTAGGTGGTGGGACGTCAGCCAGTGGCTGCGGGCTGCCTTCTTCCCACGGCAGGGGAAGAGACTTTTGGAGAATGGAGCAGTCATGTGTTGGTAAACAAGCTCTCCTCCCACAAAAAAAAAAAAAAAAAAAAAAGGCCCTTATTTATAGCATTTGCCAATTTCCATGATACCATGGCCAGTTTTATGCTACCAATGATGAACAACTGGTGCCCACAATTCCTGAATGTTTTACAACTGGCTCCAGCACACCCTTGAGAGGAGCCTATGCCACAGAAAACAGAGCCAAATGATGGCGAGATAGGCAGTATCCTGGTGATATTCTTTGAGCCCCTAGATCAAGCCATGCCCGAAATCCATTAATACCTCTGTACTTGACTCTTACGTAAGTCAACGACTTCTTTTGTTTCTTCTAAAGCCAGTTTGATTTGGGTTTCCTTTATGTGCAACTGAAAAAAGACAGATGAATACACCCACCTCCATTTTCTCCATTGCCTCTGTGCCTTGAGGAATCAGAATAAATCACTAAAAAATAATGTTTCCTGTCCTCAAACATTGGACTCCAAGTTCTTCAGCTTTTGGACTCTTGAATGTATACCAGTGGTTTGCCAAAGGTTCTTAGGCCTTCGGCCACAGACTGAAGGCTACACTGTTGGCTTCCCTTCTTTTGAGGTTTTGGGACTTGGACTGGCTTCCTTGCTCCTCAGCTTGCAGATGGCCTATAGTGTCAAAACAATCATTTTTTTTAAATGTTTTTAATTGGGACGGGGGTCTCACTAAGTTGCCAGGTCTGGTCTCGAACTTCTGGCCTTAAGCGATATCCCAAAGTGCTGGGATCACAGGCATGAGCCACCATGCCTGGCCCAAATCAATCATTTACACACCAGGCACTTTATAGGAAAGTTACTCCAGTAATCTTCATATCAACCTTACAAGATAGAGATCATTGGGTCCACTTTTTAGGTGACCAAACTGAGACAGAGAGGCTGAAGGACTTGTTTTAAGGGCATGCACTTGAACCAGTATGAGAACCCAGATCCAACTGACATCAGAGCCCATGACTCAGCCACCACCCCCTGGGGCTTCTCTTCCCTTAGCCACTAGCCAGTCCTCCTGCCTGAATGCTCCCTGAATCATCTCTACCTGGTAAATCTCTGATTCATCTTTCAAGCAACTAAGTAATTTGCCCAAGAGCACCAAGACAGAGTGTAGCAGAGCCAGGGTGTAAACTCTGCTCCTCATCCTGCTCAATCCTCAACTCACTTTACCAGTCAGCTATGAGGAAGAAAGCTTCTAGTTCCTATAACTTCCCAGAGAACTCTGCGTAAAGCAGAAAGAAAAACATTGCTGAACATTGCTATAATGCTGATTGATGAATAGTCGGCCTGATGGTTAATACTGAGTGTCAACTTGATCGGATTGAAGGATGAAAAGTTTTGTTCCTGGGTGTGTCTGTGAGGGTGTTGCCAAAGGAGATTAACATTTGAGACAGTGGATTGGGAGAGGCCAACTCACCCTCAATCTGGGTGGGTCTAATCAGCTGCCAGTGTGGCTAGAATAAAATCAAGCAGAAGAATGTGGAAAGGCTAGACTGGCTGAGTCTTCCGACCTTCATCTTTCTCCCGTGCTGGATGCTTCCTGCCCTCAAACATTGGACTCCAAGTTCTTCAGCTTTTGGACTCTCGGATTTACACCAATGGTTCACCAGGGGCTCTAGGGCCTTCGGCCACAGACTGAAGGCTGCCTTGTCGGCTTCCGTATTTTTGAGATTTTGGGACGCAGACTGGCTTCCTAGGTCCTCAGCTTGCAAATGGCCTACTGTGGGACTTCACCTTGTGATCGTGTGAGTGAATACTCCTTAATAAACTCCCTTTCATATATACATCTATCCTATTAGTTCTGTCCCTCTAGGGAACCCTGACTAACACAGTCGGTAAACATGGGCCTCGGAGCCAGTGTCTGGTCCTGCTCTATGCCTAGGCTCCACTGAGTAAAGACAACTCTGGCCCAGGATGGGTTCTGCTAATTGGCCGAGTCCTCAACAGAATGTCATGGAATGCACTTCTTTCTCCTGACAGTGGAGAAATGGCCGGCCACCTTTGGTTCATGCCGATAATTCAGATTCTGCACTTCCCCACAAAAATGGCTTCTTCTCCCATAAGCCCAGTCCCTGCTAGTTGTACCACCAACCTCTCAGGTACTCAGGACCTGCCCACTGCTTCCTTTTTTGCTCCTCCCTTTCTTCTGAGAGCACGCAGGCACACACAGAGCTAGTCAGTTGCTTACTTGTTGCTGCAGCTGCCTACTCTCAGGACTCCTGTGTGCAGGTTAGAGAAAACTCAATTCAATTTCATAGACCCAGGTCCCTGAAATGGCCAGGGTGTGTCTGATTCAGGGGCTGCAATCATGGCCTCAGGACTTGGTCTCACTTCTCTATCTCTGACTCTGTTTTTAACTGTGTGACTTCATTCTGTCACGTTGGGGCCCTGGAAGGTCCAGATTCACTTCCCGCCAGCCACAAGTCCTCTGGAAAATAGAATTTCCCTTTCCTAACTCATCTGACAAAAATACTAGGCCTGACTCTCATTGGCCAAAATTGAAACACATGGCCACCCTTAAACCAACCACTGTGATCAAGGGATGGATGCTCAGCTGAGCTTAAGCCAGGGTCACATGCCATACCCTGAGTCTGGATGTGGAATCAGTTCCACTCAGACCACACTGATTGAGCTGCGGAGAGGAGTGGTTTCCCCAAGGGAAATAGGGAGGTTCTTACCAGAAGAAGAGAGTGGATTCTGAATATAAAACAACCAATTTCCATGATACCCATCTCCATCCTAGGCCACAATCCAAGTCCCGAGTCTAGACTGTCATTATTTCTCACCTTTGTCCTATAACCCACCAACTCCCTGATTTGCACCTCCTCATCTTTTTTTTTTTTCTTTAGAGACCAGATCTCACCCTGTAGCCCAGGCTGGAGTGCAGTGGCACAATCACAGCTCACTGTGGTGTTGGAGTCCTGGGCTCAAGCAATCCTCCCACCTCAGCCTCCTGAGTATCTGGGACTACAGGCACGTGCCACCATGCCCAACTAATTTTTTTATTTTTCTTTTGTAGAGACAGGGTCTGGCTACGTTACTCAGGCTGGTTTCAAACTCCTGGCCTCAAGCAATCCTCCTGCCTCGGCCTTCAAAGGTGTCGGGACTATAGGCATGAGCCACTGTGCCCAGCCTCACCTCCCCATTTTAACAATCCACTACACAGCTGTGAATCTTTCAACTTTCCTTATTGTCTAGCCCACAAAATCTAAGATCCTAGACCTGAAACTCAAAACCTCCATGCTCTGACTCCAGCATAATTCTCCAGCCTCATCACCTTCAGGTTTCCATCACCCATTTGCCTGACAAGTCAGCCAACCAAGACTAGCTGCTGTTCTTTGAACACACCTTACATTTCCTCTCCTCTAAAGCCTTTCCTTCATGCTGTGCCCTTCGCCTGGAATGCGCACCAGCTCCCACCTCCACTTCTCCAAGTCCCTGAAATCAAGCCCAGCTAGATGACTACCGCCCCAGGGAAGGCTCATTTCTGCTGAATCCACATCAACTCCAATCTTCCAAGGCAAATACTCCTGCCCCTTCACCACCTGGTCCTCAGCCCTCTTCTCATGGTGCAGTTCATCTATGAAAGAGATAGCCCCTTTGAGTGAGGGTGATGTGAATACAACAGCAGGCACCCTTGGTAACCAAGTCAGTTTCCATATTGATCAGGACTCTTCTGATTGAAAGAAACCAAACTCGGATCTCTATAAATGCAAAGGTAATTGACTCAGTCAGAAGCACATACAGCACAAGAGTTGTAGGCATGGCTGGACTTAGGGTATCACATTTCTCTCTCTCTCTCTCTCTCTCTCTCGCTCCATGTCTTATTTCTGCCTTTTTTGACCTGATGGCCTCATTTCCTTCTACTGTGGATAGCTTCCTTCATGTAGCTGGAGAAGTTGGCTTCTAGTGACTCTGGCTTACAACACCCTTAGAACTTGGGATCTCAGAGGATGGAATGGTGTCTTCCCTAACACTGGGGCAGCAAAATTCTGGGGAGAACTCCGGCTGCCTTGTGTCATACGACTGTCCCTGAGCCAATCACTGTGGCCCAAGGAATACAGCTCTCTGACTGGTCAGGTCTGTGGCGCACATGCATGGCAGGCTCAGTCCCACCCTCAGAACTACACGGATTGGGCACCCCCAAGAAAGAGGGGTCTGTTGCCAGAAGACAAGAAAGAAAGAAGAAGGAAGGGGAGGGGAGGGAAGGAGAGGAGAGGGGAGGGGAGGGGAGGGGAGGGGAGAGGAAAGGAGGGAAAGGAAAGGAAGGGAAAGGAAGGCAAGAAAGAGGGAAAGAGAACAAAAGAGAGAAAGAAAAGAAGGTGAAAGAGAGAAAGAAAAGAAAGAGAGAGAGAGAGAAAGAAAGAAAGAAAGAAAGAAAAGAAAGAAAGAAAGAAAGAAAGAAAGAAAGAAAGAAAGAAAGAAAGAAAGAAAGAAAGAAAGAAAGAAAGAAAGATTTACCCCAGTACCCTCCCAACATCCAAGCATAAGCTCTGATCCATACAGTGGATTATCAACTTAGCTGTTGCTGACAATGATGGCCGAAAAGCTATATATTGAAATAACAGCAGTTATTCATCTTATTATTATTACTCACATCTGTTGAGAGACAGTGTGCCAGGCACGATTCTAAGTACTTTACATGTATTAACCCATTTATTCCTCATGACAAACCCACGAAGTAAATACAATTATTAGTCCCCTTTTACAGATGAGAAAAGTGAGGTGCAAACAAGGTAAGACACTTGCCTAGAGTCTCCTGGCTACAAAGTTGAGGAGCCGGGATTCAAACCCTAGGTGTCCAGTCCCACAGCCTGTGCCCTCCCCGCTGCCCAATACTGTCTACTTGGTGGTGTCTGGTATAAACTGGATATGCAGAGGAGCAAGAGAAGCCTGTTCCCCACTCGGTTACAGCCTCTCATCTTCCCAAATTCTCCTTCATAAAAGCAGCCCAGAGGCCTAGCAAGCAGCTTCTGCCAGGCTCTGCCCTTTGCCCCAAGGAAGGAGGAGCAATATGACAGCCCAGCTCTCGCTACCTCACCACCCCCTCCCCAGCGAGCCACCCTAGGGGTCTTCACCTGGCAACCCTCCCCCAAAGCTCCTAGTTCAGTCACAGGTGCAGCAGTGGGATGGGGCATCAGAGCATGGGGGCCACAGAACCCCCAGTGCCAGGAATAAAAACCAGAGCCCCAGGTCAGCACACCACTGGGGAGGGGCAGGAGGGGACAGACAGACAGACAGAGAACGTGAGAGACACACAGGGAGAGAGCAAAGGCAAAAAGGGTGAAGACACACATACAGGGCCCCCTCCTCATGTGCCCTCCTGCAGCACTCGCCATCAGCATATGTAACTCCCTCCTCTCTGGGGCTGAGGGCTAGAGAGGGACAAGGGGGACCCTTTTAGAACCGGCAAGTAAAAGTTGGGCAGCAACTTGGGCATACATTTCTTTAGTTTCAATTCTCCTCAAGTGTCCTAAGCAGGGCAAGAGGCTCCAGGGGCAAAGTGAGGGAGGACAGATGCCCAAGGGGCAGGGTGTGGGGGTCAGGGTTAGGCCCATATTATTACTATCATTATTATTAATATGGGAAGGAAGGAAGGAAGGAGAAAGAAAAAGGGAAGGAAGGAAGGAGAAAGAAAAAAGGGAAGGAAGGAAGGAAAAAAGAAAGAGAAGGAAGGAAGGAAGGGAGGAAAGAGGGAAAGAAAAGGAAAAGAGAAAAAGAGAGAGAAAGAAAGAGAAAGAGAGAAGGAAAGGGAAGGAAGGAAGGAAAGAAGGAAGGAAGGAAGGGATCCATAATGCCTTCCACTTGACTTCACCCCACACGATGGTCCTGATGCTCAGAAAGCCCAGAATCCCCCTGATATCTTGGCCAAAGCTCCAAAAGCCAAAGCCTGCGGCCACTGAGCCCTGCAAAGTAAAAGTGAGACATCCGGGGGACAGTTAGAGGTCCCCAAAAACATGGGGGAGCACACCTGACCCTGTCCATCCCTCCCTGCAGGAGCTCAATGCTCTTCTGACCCACATCACAAGGGACCTGCCTTCTCTCAGAATATCTGCTTGCTTTAGTGGACATGGGTTTGAAATCCTACTGTGACCCTAACCAGCCCTGTGACCTTGGTTAAGTCCTTCCCTCCTAAGACCTCATCTGCCATCTATACAGCAAGGGGCCCTTCCAGGGCTGGCATTCTGTGGCTGATAGGGTTTTGCTGTGTCCCCACCCAAATCTTACGTTGAATTGTAACTCCCGTAATTCACACATGTTGTGGAAGGGACCCACGGGAGAGAATTGAATCATGGGGGCGGTTCCCCCACACTGTTCTCATGGTGGTGAATAAGTCTCACAAGATCTGATGGTTTTATGAGGGGTTTCCCCTTTCGCTGGGCTTTCATTCTCTCTCTTGTCTGCTGCCATGTAAGACATGCCTTTCACCTTCCGCCATGATTGTGAGGCCTCTCCAGCCACGTGGAACTGTGAGTCCATGAAGCCTCTTTTTCTTTAAAAATTACCCAGCCTCAGGTATGTCTTTATCAGCAGCATGAAAACGGACTAATACAGTGGCCTTGTGACTCTGTGGACCCTCACCTTCGGAATCAGAGGTGCCTTCCCAGGGGTGCTACTCAGGGACTCCCACGCTATCCACGCTGCCCCTCCCGTGGAAGCCCCCGAATGCTGTCCAGCTTCCCCGCCTCCTGCCTGCCTGCCTGCCTATCAAACCTTAGCTGTCCCATGCCCACAAGGTCTTGCCAAGTAGTTGACCAACCATCCATGGAAACTAAGATGGCCCAAGGTGAGATAGGAGGTAAGGATAGCCTGGAACACCATGAGATCTCAGCAGCACTGATAGGGCCTGATATTTGGGCTGACAGTGCGGATTTAAGACAGTGTGTGCCATGGAAGAGGACAGGTGGGACCCCTTCTAACTCCCCCTAGAATAGGACTGACCCCTAAAAAACAGAGCATGTGGGGCTAGAATTAGGGGTCAGAATGTCCCCACCTTCCCCAGAGCCCAAGAGACAGACCTTGAGACCTTAAAGGAGGGCAAGAGGGAGGCAGGATGACCCACGGGTACATCTGCCTCCTTCTCAGGATGACAGGGCCTTGGCAGCCATGAGAGCGCTGTGGCCCCCAAGCACCTATGCACTGAGCATTGCATCTCGTCCCCACCGCCTGCACCAAATGTCAGCCTCAGCACGCGGTGCCCCACCCCATTCCTGAAAACCAAAGGCACCCCTTCCAGAGAAGAAAAAGAGGGAGCCTCATCATTAATAGCGCTGGCGGCAAGGTAAAGCCGCCCGCCCGCCCCCGCGCACCCTCGCCCATAATTATGCCAGCGCGCCTTTCATCCCCACGCGCACACGCAGAAAGTTTATTGTTGTATTTCGGCCTTTTTTCAGTCTCCTCTGCCTTTCATGCAAGGGGAAGGGTGCTGAGGGGTCAAAGCACCTCCCCCACCTCCTCTCCCTGCTGCAGTCCTTTTAGAAAAACACCCAAAGCCATAATTTGTCTTAGAATTTCTTTTGAAACAGCTACAAGAAAGACTAACGACTGCTCTTTTCCCTCTGTTTCTGATTCCAGCCATCCCTTTATCTGGCTTTCATTAGAGCCTCGGCCGCGCCTCTTTTGTGGGAGAGACTTGAGGGAGCCGAGGCAGTTTCCCAGCCGCTGTGATGTTGCTAAAGATTAAAAAGGAGCTTTGAAGCTGCACCAGTTCTCTCTGCGCCCCCTCGGTACAGGACCTCAGAAAGACCCAAGCCATCTGGCAAACCTGACATAAAGACAAAATAAAGTGATTGAAACAGTCTCTTCAAAGCCACAATGGTAGATTTGTTGATTTGGGCGTTATCTTTCATGCGAGGCCCTCAGAAGTCACCAGAACACCTAGGTAATCTCAGGCGGGCCTGACTGGAGTGGATGGAGCTTTCCAGGCCGAGGCTCAGAGAGGGGCCCTGCCTCGCCTGGCGGGGGCCCAGGGATGGACTGCGGGGCCCAGGGATGGACTGCGGGCCCCGGGAAACTCCACAATTGGACACAGAGCCCAGGCCTCAGCAGCGGTTTCCAGCGAGGCGTCCTCCCTCCAGTCCCTGCCTGGGTCCCAGCTCCAGAGGGGCCCCAGACTCAGCCAGACAGACAGAGCCAGGAGAGGAAGCTGGTGCGAGGCTGCCCTGAACAGGAGGGGATGGCAGGAGATGAAAGGCTGCTGCCCTGATTGCAACCGACAGCCCGTTAGTAACGCCCTGGCAGCTTCAGTATCAGAACCTGCTTCTCACAGCCCCCAGCTGGGCAAGGCCTGGACAGATGGCTGTTTGCCAGGTCCCAGGGGAGGGTATCCCTCATACAACTGAGTCTTGGACCAGCAAAGATCCCAGAGCCACAGACCCCTGGGCAGTTCTGGCCCAGTTCTGCATTAACGGATCAGAGTTAACATAACGTGGAACCTGGCCTTCTCTGGGCCTCAGCTTGCCTTCCTGCAAAAGGGATAGGACTTAACCTATAGGTGGAGTTTCTCTTATTCTGTTGGGTGGCAGAGCCTGGAGCCCAAAGCCTTGGATCCTGAGTGCACCCTAGGCCTGGGTGGGAAGCCTGGAGGAGGTGGCGTCAGAGCCAGTGCTACAGCTGGACAGACCCTCCCACACTGAGTTCAGTGCAGAGATTTGGGGGATACCATCCCACATAACCACCGCTGATGCAACCGCAAGCAAATCATTCCCCTCTCAGGGACTCAGTCCCAGTAGAACTCAAGGGTAGGAGGTGGCCAGAGATACTGACATGCTAGGGAGAAATGGGGCTCCATGAACACCCCCAAAGGGACAGAGGTGGGGTCAGAAGAAGCTGAATGGCCGGGCACAGTGGTTCATACCTGTAATCCCAGCACTCTGGGAGGCCAAGGCAGGAGGATCACTTGAGCCCAGGAGTTTGAGACCAGCCTGGGTAACACAGCCTGGGCAACATAGCAAGCCCCATCTCTATTTTTTTTTAATAAAAAAATTTTTTGGTAAAAAATAAAAGAAGCTGAGCAAGTAGTCTTTTTTTCCTTTTTCTTTTCTTTTTTTGTTTTTTTTTTTTTTTGTTGTTGTTGTTGTTGTTTTGTTTTTTTGAGACAAGGTCTTGCTCTGTCAGCCAGACTAAAGTGCAGTGGTGCAATCATAACTTACTGCAGTGTCGACTTCCCAGGCTCAAGCAATCATCCCATCTCAGCCTCCCAAGTAGCTGGGACTACAGGTGCATGCTACCATACCCAGACGAATTTTAATGTTTTGTAAAGATGAAGTCTCACTATGTTGCCCAGGCTGGTCTTCAACTCCTGGTTCCACCTTGGCATTCCAGATTGTTGGGATTACAGGCGTGAGCCCCGCCCCTGGCCTGAACAGGTGGTCTTTAAGTTCCCCACTTCACTACAAACAGCTGCTCTGCTTTTATCTGTTACACACACTGAGCTTCAGAATAAGATCTCCAGGCTTTTTTAAAGTATCTGCTGATTAAAACACACATACAATTTAAAAGCCATGGGTCTTGAGGGCCTCTGCTCATTCCTTCTGACCTCCTTGAACTTGTGATTCTAATCAGACCCTGATGAGCTCAATAAGAGGTGGACTTCATTCTACTCAGTTTCAGCAAAATAATGAATTCACAAAGTCTAACCATCGATCAAAAACCAAGAATCTATGGAAAACCTGTTCTGCCCTCCCACCCCAGAAAAACATAATACCTGCCTGTCCTCAAACACCTGGCCCAGAAAAGATTTCTAAAGGACGTTCACACCCCCAGGGGATATAATAAGTCTCCAGCTGCTTTCTAAGCCAGACAGAGAGAGAGGACCTCTGGTCACAGACCTTGGAGGAGACAACTTGCCCAACCCCATCTTTCTCTGGCCAGATCCAAGACCAGGGTCCCAGCTCCTCCTCCACTCCATCTTCTTCAGAGGACTCAAAGGGGAAACTTCTCATCACACCTGATCCCTACTCACCTTTCTTTCCTTCCAGAAGTACAGTTGGCTCTGCCACCAGGGTGGGAGGCCCACAACAGAGATTTCCTGGCCTCTTGTTAGTGATGTGCCAGCATGAGATGAGGCTTCCATCTGTTGTCCTCCCAAAAAGGGAGAGGAAGTCCAGCTCCACAGAGAGGCAGTGCCACAGAGCACATGTGGGAGGGGGCAGCCTGCCCACCAACCCCTACAGGGAACCTTCCAGGTAGATAATTTGCCCCTCCTTTTCTAACCATGCCTCCACATCTTCTCAGTCTGGTGAACTCCTACTCATCCTTCAAAACACATCTCCAACGTTACTCCTTCTGTGAAGCCTTTCTGAGCTTCCTTCTCACATGCCACTCCCAGCTCATGTGCCACTTCATCCATATCTGTCTTGTGTAGCTCTGAAATCAGGTGATAATAATGCTTCCAGGAACAGCGCACACTGGAAGTCAAAGGACCTCAGTTCAAATGTCAGTTCCCTTATTCAATAGCTATGAGACTTTGGACGGGTCACTTTGCCTCTCTAAGCCTCAGTTGCTTTATCTGTAAAGGTGAAAAAATAAAATTTATCCTCTAGGCTGGTTTTTGTTTGTTTTTAACAGAGTCTTGCTCTTGTCACCCAGGCTGAGTGCAATGGCACAATTTCAGCTCACTGCAATCTCCTCTAAGCTGGTTTTGAAGATTCTGTGATGTACGTGAAAGAGTCTAGAATTATGTCCAACACATAGAGGCACCCAAGAGAAGTGGGCGTCATTTCTTCCTTAGAAAAGCTGAGCTTCTCAAGGACAGGAACCAGGTCTTCATTCATTCATTTATTCACTTGTCATCACTGAACTCTTGTTGGGAACCAAGCCCTGAGCCAGAAGTTGGGTTATGCAGCAGGTCACAAAACAAACTCTGTCCGGGGTCCACACATCTCACAACTAGTATTCCTCACCTGTGTATCTCTGGCACCTGCTGTGGCTGACACTGGTCCCATTCACCCCAGGTGGTTTGGGCAAGGGCAGGTCTTCCAAGTCCAGGCTGAAAGTTGTCTGCCCCTAGGATGGTCAGCAGGACTCTTCCGCTCTTGACAGCCTCTGAGCCTTGTCTGAGCACTCTGGGAGGACACAGATGAAGAGGAGCTCTCAGGGAGCTCCTGATCAGATGCAGGAGACCCCCACCTCATCCCCGGAGAGTTTTCAGCCTGATGAAAGAGACAGATTCCTCGATCCCAACCTTGAAAACTCCCAATCTGATGCCAGGGGCACATTTTCCTGATTTGGGGAAGTCTCATTCGGAGAGCAAAGAGCAGAGTTCCATTTTCCCTAATACTGCAAACTCTCAGTCTGATGGAGGAGACGCATGCCTCCTGATCCTGGCCCAGTTTATCACTGATGGGGGTCAGATTGTTCCCATCACAGGAGGGGACCTCCTCTGATGGGAGAGGCAGTCTGCGCACATAGATAGCTTGAGAGTCAGATAAAACAACATGTATGGGGAAAAAAGAGATCAATCTAGGGTCCTTTTGAAAAGCTGGCTGTGCACAGTCTCTGTCCATTTGTTTGTGGACTCAGAAGGGATATTCCTGGCTCTGCAGATGCACCGTTTGAACCCGCAGGGCTGGACACAAATGACAGAGGCATCCGCCTCATGAGCATCCAGCCAAGCTCCTCACCAGACAACCCACACCAGAACTGGCCAGAGGCCCCGTCACTGGCATCCTGCACCAGCCTTGCCAGGGGAGGCTTTCTCACGATCAGGGACATCTGGGCTGGCCCAGCTCCCAGAAGCCACCGACATGAAAAGCGAGGGGCTCCGCAAACACCATCTGCACATCATAAAGCCGCTTGGTGGCTCCCAGGGGCTGCCTCCAGCTGCGGCTGGGTTGCCCGGGAAAAGAGAGGAAGGTACCAAGCGGCCAGGAGGGGGAGGGCAGGGGGAGAATAAGGATGGCCAAAAGGGGAGAGCCAGGCTGGCAGGCTTCCACCTGGCACCTACACACTGGGGAAGTTAACGTCACCTGGTTTGTCTCCCTGTCGCTGCTTGGGAACACAGTGGGTTTTGCCTATCCCTGGAGGTGACTTGGGTGACAGGGGTAGAATACAGTGCTGGTTATGCCCTCAGTGGCCATGCCTCAGTTTCCATGTCTGTACATTGGAGGTAATAAGAATCTCATCCATATGGTGGATTTGCTACGGGAATTAAAAGTAATACAAGTGTTGAACTAAACACGTAACATCAGCAATGTGTGTCCCACACCTGGTTTAAAGTAAGTGTTCAGTCACCGTTGTCATCGTCCTGCCTCCCAGACACTGTCCTGCAGCTCAGGGAGCAGGCACCTGTGATGGGAGGAGCCACCCAGCATATTTCACTGACCGACCTGCCCAGGGCCCCACCCTCAACACCAAGTCCAAAGCTGATTGGACAAAGGATAGGGTCTGGCCCAAGAAAGCTCATCTATTGGCAGTTGAGCAGAGCCTATCAGATTCTCTGCGGAGAACTTGAGCTGGAGTTGGGTTGTGCCTACTGGTGATCACCTTGGGCCATGTTGAAGCAGAGGAAGGAGGCAGAGAGGAAGAGAAAGAATAGAGACGTAAGAACAGCAGAGATGAGGGAGATACGAGGTTCCTGAGAGGTGGAAAGAGATGACAGAAGGGAGAAGGCCTCCGGTCCTTCCTTTCAGGTTCCCATGTGAGTTCCCAGTAGACAAGAATGTACCAATGATCACAATGGCACAAACTATGATTTGTGCCAAGAAGTACAAACACAAATATGCACATACCACACTCCCCACCCCACATCCCATCATACCAACATACTCACACCCCTTTTTACTTTTTTGTTTACAAGTCCCTACCCACATGCAAACAACTTCCTGAATGGTAAATCCCAGGAGACCAATTTTGTTGAGTGGAGCTCAGAAGCTGAGAGAGAGAAAGCACTGAATAGTTCCAGAAAATAGCATTTTTGGAGAAAGTGGAGAGAAGAGAAGAGACGGCTGGCTGTAGGAGAAAAAACATAGGTGCACAGGGAGTGCTCATGGGGAAGTCTAGAAGGTGTCCGAACTGTGGTGCATGATCCTTGCAGCACAGCATCGTCAAATCACGTCACCTGCCATCTCCCGGTTCTGCTCTCCCCCATGATGGCTCCATCCTTTGCCCCTCCAGCTGGCAAGACAGCTGCTAGCCTCTACAGCGGTGTCAGCCCTCAACCACAGACAACAGCAGGGGCTCCACTGTCTTGGTTTGAGCTCCCTCAGAAGGAGACCCTTAGTCAAGGATTTTAGGACAAATGGTTTCCTTGGGAAGTGATCGTAGGAAGTACTGGTAAGGAAATGGGGAAGAGAGCCAGCACGGGGAAGGAAGCCAATACAAGGTATGATATCATGCAGTTACCTTTGTGGGCATCCGGAGCCTAATCCCACTGGGGAACAGTGAGGCCCAGGGTAGAGCATGCACTTTGCAGAGAAATGGGGTATTTATCCACCAGCTCCCATCAGCCATTGGTTGAGGGCTGCCACAAAGCTGGAACTAGGACTCCTCAAATTTTGCACCCTACACACCTCACTTGCCTCCCCTAGCTACCTTGGCAACTCCTTGGCTCCATTAGCACCCTGACTTGTAGCCCCTGTGGCACACATGGAGAGAGTGGGCCGTAGCAGCCTGAGAGAGTACTCAAGCATAGACCCAAAGCATGTCTTTTCCATGCACACGGGCAATTGGTAGTCCAGCCTGTGTGCGTGGAAACAGCAAATGCCAAGAGGCTATGCATGGGGCCCAGTCAGGGACTGCTATACCCTGCAAAAATCTCATAGTATCTCAAAGGTTCTGATTGGGTCATATGTTCATCCCTGGACCAATCACTGAGGCCAGAGGGATGTGACATGCTAATTGAGTCAGTCTTAAAGTGGTGGAGGGGGCAGGAAGAATGAGAGGGTGGGTGTGTTCCCTGTGTACCTCATAGAAACTAACGAGTGTGAACCATAGCAACTCTCAGAAAAAAGACAAAGAGGCATCAATTGGGTGACCAGGAAAACAAGACACACAAATGACCACGCCTCAGCCCCAAGTTGCAATTACTCGGAAGATGAAAGTGTTAGGTTTAGCTTGTCAAAAGCCCTTCCAGCAAAACCCTTTAACTAGTCACTTTAAGCTTTGGTTTAAAGCATTAATTGAGCACTGACCTGTGCCAGACATTATGTCAGGCTCCGAGAGGACACAGATGAAAAGGTCTCATTTCTGTTCTCTGGAAACACAGGCAAGGGTGGCAGTGAAGATGGAAAAGACGACGACGGCTGTTCCAACGATCATTTCAGCAGATCTGTTAATGAGATGCCACTGATGGCGACACATACACATTATTTCATGAGCCACCAAGGAAAAAGAAAAGTTGCCAATTAAATATGTCACACCTTGGATAATAAGATTTATCCCAATTTTAGAGATAAGAAATGTAAAAAAGATGAGTTTTAGAACTGATGGATTATGGTCATATTTTACAGCTTATAAAGGATTTTTTTTTTTCTTTTTTGAGATGGAGTCTCACTCTGTCGCCCAGGCTGGAGTGCAGTGGCGCAATCTCGGCTCACTGCAACCTCTGCCTCCCAGGTTCAAGCAATTTCTGCCTCAGCCTCCTAAGTAGCTGGGACTACAGGCGCATGCCAACATGCCCAGCTAATTTTTTGTATTTTTAGTAGAGACAGGGTTTCACCGTGTTAGCCAGGATGGTCTCGATCTCCTGCCCAGCCTATAAAGGATTTTTTTATAGACACTATCCTATTAGGTACTCACTACAAATCTGCTGCGGGTAATATCACTGCTATTTTCCATTCCATGAAACTGCACTCAGAGAGGTCAAATGACTTTCCCAAGGTCACTAAGCTACTAAACCACCAAAGTGGGACTCAACCCCAGGTCTGCCTGGTTGCAGAACCAGGAAACCACCAGGTCTCCCTGACACTTTTGTGACTCCTGGTCCATCTTTTTACCAAACATGGGCCTTGCCCATCTTTGTTTGCCTCCCAGTTCAAAACAAGGAGCCCAACCAGCTCCACTTCCCTCTGCTCCTACCCACCTATATGCCTGGGCTTGAGATTTCTGTTCCCAGGAGATTTCTTCCCTTCCAGGCAAAACAGCCTTCCTTGGTGACCACAGGCAGATAGTATGGTCACCCACTCATTCCCAGCTCCCCTCAAGCTACTGCCATGGTGAGCACTACTCAAACCTGGGTCCCCACCAAGGATCCTGTTTTGAAGGAACCAAGCCCTTGTCCCTCAGAATACCTTAAATTAGACCTGTTTGATAATGGTTTGTATGATAGTTTCCTCATGTATATGTTCCCTCATGAACACAGGGGTTCACACTTGGATAAATGCTCTGAGTTGCTACCTTGAAATTCTTTTTTTTTTTTTTTTAGACGGAGTCTTCACTCTGTCACCCAGGCTGAGTGCAGTGGCATGATCTCGGCTCACTGCAAGCTCCGCCTCCCGGGTTCATGCCATTCTCCTGCCTCAGCGTCCCAAGTAGCTGGGACTACAGGCACCCGCCACCACGCCCAGCTAATTTTTGTATTTTTAGTAGAGATGAGGTTTCACCGTGTTAACCAGGATGGTCTCGATCTCCTGACTTTGTGATCCACCCTCCTCGGCCTCCCAAAGTGATGGGATTATAGGCATAAGCCACCGCACCTGGCCTGAAACTCTTAATAATTTTGAACAAGGGACCCCACGTTTTCATTGGCACCCAGCCCTACAAATTACATAGCTGACCCTGGTGAGAATGGGCCCACCACACTTAAAAGTATCTGAGAAAGAAGTCGGACTTGTTGCCCCATTTCTGGGACTCCTGAGGTCAGGAAGTGTCCTCGTCACCTCTGTATGTTCTGGGAACAGGCAGTGCTCAGTTCCCTAAGCAGAGGGACTCCTCAGTAGGCACTGAATGAAGTGTGTGTATGTGTGTGTGTGTCCATGAAACACAAGTCAGCCTATGTTCTTTCAGTTGCAAGAGCCAGAAATCCAGTTCAAAGTACACAAAACTCAAAGGGGGAATTTATTCAACCCCTGGATTGAAAAGTGTAAGAGGTTGATGAACTTCAAGCTCAGCTGGATCCAGAGACTCAAGCACTGTCACCAGGCCACCAGCTCTTGGCTCTGCTTTCTCCACCATTAGCTTTATTCTCAGGCAGCGCCTCCTCTCAAGCCCCAAAAGCACCAGACTGACATACCACTAGCTCAGCAAGCTTTTCATGGAAAGGTCCCACCAAAGCCAAGCCTCAGTCCCAAGCCCACCTCTGTACCAATTACCAAGCCAGTGGCTATGATATTCTCATTAGCCAGATTCCAAACACAGGCCCACCTCTGAACCAATCATTGGCCCTGGCAGCTGTGATACTCTCACTGGCAGGCCTGGGTCACATGCTCACCCGTGAACCAATCCTCACTGGCCCTGGCAGCTGTGACTCTCTCATTGGCAGGCTTGGGTCATGTGGGGAGAGGAGGCTCTCTAAATGGAAGTCAAGAGGCTGTTATTAGAGGAAATGTTTATTTGGTGCCCAATGGGCAGAAATAACCAGTAACATCAAGGCTTCTCTCTGCCTATCTCCCAAGCTGGTCAGCTGGGTCTGAGAAGCCTGAGAAACTTGCTGACCCAGAAGAGCAGCCTTGGAAACCTAGCAAAAAGGGAAGGCCTGCGAAATACCAAAAGGCCCACACTGGACGGGTCAGCAGGACCAGGGCAGATCAGACAGGTGCCAGAGGCAGGCAGCCACTCTGCATAGTTACCACCAGAGGGCAGCTGGCCCGGAGGCAGGGTAAACAGGAGGAGGTCAAGTAGCCTCGGGGAACCTCTGTACCTTGCCTGAGGCATGGCAGATAATAACACTGACTGCTCACCCTTATTGAGCCTGGCCCTGTCCTAAGCATTTTTATGCATCAACTCAATGAATTATCACCAATGAGATTGGTACCTTTATAACCCCCATTTTACAAATGAGGAAACCAAGGCTTTTAAGTAACGAGCCCAAGGTGTCATATGGCAGAAAGGGGGCAAGTCACATATCTATTCCACCAAACCCTGAGCCTCCTGAGGTTAGGGGCTGTGTCTTGTTCTTATCTGAAGTCCCCATGGACCCTAACAATCACTATGTGCTTAATGGATATCTGGTGAACTGAAAGCCTGGGGCAGTGGGTGGGCGGGGGCGCTGCCTTTGTGTTCTCCACCTTCCCTACCCTCCCCATCCCAGGAGGAAATTACCAGGCTCAGTTCAGGCCATACCTCTTCCAGGTGTGCTGACCTTGGAAGATGATTCTTAGACCTTGCCCTTGCTCTGTTGTAATGGACTCTCAGGCACTACAGTACACACATCAGTAGAAGAGAGAGTTTGAGATTTTGCAAAGGCTTGACAACTCCAAAGTCTCATGGTGTAGGTCACTTATTTTTGTTTGAGGCAGAGTCTTGCTCTGTTGCCCAGGCTAGAGCACAGTGGCACGATCTTAGGTCGCTGCAACCTCCGCCTCCAGGATTCAAGCAATTCTTGTGCCTTAGTCTCCCAAGAAGCTGGGATTACAGGCATGTGCCACCATGCCTGGCTAATTTTTGTATTTTTAGTAGAGACAGGGTTTCCCTGTGTTGGCCAGACTGGTCTCCAACTCCCGGCCTCCAGTAATCCACCAACCTAGGCCTCCCAAAATGCTGGGATTACAGGTGTGAGCCACCGTGCCCAGCCTGTAGGTCACTATTTATGCCTCTCCCAGGAGTAGCTGGCTGTGTAGTTGTGGGGAAGAGGAAGAACACATTTAATGTGAATTCATTCATCAGCCTCCACTGGGCTCCCATGGTGGGCCAAATAGCATGCTGAGTGCTTTGAGAGGGACAGAGGGAAGCATGACAAAACCTCCTCTCTCCAAACCCCTCCTGGGAGAAATAAGTCACTGCCAGAAGGAAGAACACAGAAGGAAGTCCTGCCCTCCACAAGAGAGGACTTCAACCCTAATCATTTCGGCAATAAAAATGTGTTAGGTACATGCCAAGTGCCAGTGAACAAAACAGAATAGACTCAGCTCTTGCCCTCAGGAAGTTATCAGTCTAGTGGGAAGGCAGACGATAGACAAATAAATATGGAATTGCAAATGTGATGTGTTTTACCAGAAACAGAAAAAGCACAGGGTGCTATGAGAGAAACTAAAAGAGGGCCAGGTGCAGTGGTTCACGCCTGTAATCCCAGCACTCTGGGAGGCTGAGGCAGGTGGATAACCTGATGTCAGGAGTTCAAGACCAGCCTGGCCAACATGGCGAAACCCCATCTCTACCAAAAACACAAAAAATTAGCTGGGCGTGGTGGTGGGTGCCTGTAAACGCAGCTACTCGGGAGGCTGGGGAAGGAGAATCCCTTGAAACCAGGAAGTAGAGGTTGCAGTGATCTGAGATCTCGCAACTGCACTCCAGCTTGGGCTACAAGAGCAAAACTCCATCTCAAAAATATATATATAAACAAGGAGAGAAACTAAAAGGGGACTTGTTGGAGCAGGTTAGGGTTGCCTTTCCGAGGCGGTGAGAGATGAGAAGAGGCCAGCCATATGAAGAGTGTGGGAACAGCATTCCAGAATAAGGGAATAGCATGTGTGAAAACCCTGCGTGGAGGGAGAGTGTGGCATGTTCAAGGAACTAAATTATGTCTGGAGATTAGCGAGTAGAAGTAGGCAGTGGCAGAAATCGGGGTCAGAGAGAAGAGCATGAGGTCAGGTTACACTGAGCCTTGTCGGCTGAGGAAAAAAGCTTGGGCATGATCTAACTGAGATGAGAGACCCCCCCCAAAGGGTTATGAACAGGATGATGATGTGGCCTAATCCAATCTACAATCTATGTTTTTGTTTTTATTTTTGTAACATGTACCACCACCCACAGAAAAATCCGTGTGTTTTGTTTTTAACAGAGATGGGGTCTCACTATGTTACCCAGGCTGGTCTCAAACTCCTGGTCCTCCTACCTCGGCCTCCCAAAGTGCTGGGATTACAGGCGTGAGCCACTGCCCCTGGCCTGGAAATCCATGTATTTCAAAGTCACTCTGGCTGTGGTGGGGAAAGTGGATTTACGGCAGAGCAGAGTGGAAGCTGGGAAATGTGGCACCTCTTGCTGATCAACAGCCAGGGTGCACAGATGAGGGGCTATTCCTTCCTCATAGCAGGCTCTGGGGAGGCTTTCAGAAGCAGATTTTACCCCAGGTAAAAGAGGAACAGGCAGGCAGAAAGGAGAAGGCTGTATTCCCCACTCCACGCATTTTTCTCCTAAATAAAGGGGAGAAAAAAGTTTTTCCTTTTTCTGCCTCAGAAACTGTAAAGAGAGGCCCGTGCCTTCCAAAACGCCTGTGTGTAGACTTAAACAACAATAACAACAGACCATCAGCAGTTCTGAGTGCAAATAATTCAATGATGTTGTAAAATCTGGCATAAATAGATCTGGCTGAGCTTCACAACTTTTCTCCCGGGGCTGACAATGTCAGCAACTCCAAGTCTGATCCCCTACTGGCTCTGAAAGGCAAAGATCACAGTAGAGAGAGGAGGAGAAAACGCCCCTGGGTTGCATTTCCCTTAGCAAATGGGCACGTTTGCCTCTCTGAGGAGCAGCCCAAGCATCAGCCAAGCCGATCAGAATTGGATTTGTAGGAAAGAACCTTTCTGCCAGTTCTTTATCAGTGACCAGTCTCATGGGGGACAGCGTGAACATTTTGTGAAGCGTGTTGTGTTTGTTAGCAGCAAGGCGCCTCTTGGCTCCCATCAGCTCCAAGTAACAGGGCTCTGAATAATAGGGCTCAGGGCTCCCGTCAGTAACAGGGCTCCAAGTAACAGGTAACAGTGCTCATCATTTACCTCCTCCTCTCATTGGGTCCTCCCAACCTGCTTATTCTCAAGGCAGGTAGAGAAACTGAGTTTAGAAACAGATGTTCTTTCTGTTTGTTTTGGGTTTTTTTTTTTTTTTTTTTTTTTTTTTTTAATGCTTGGTTACTTTTGGTACAGCATCCATTCTCCAATCCTCTGATCACAGTACCCTAATTTTTCTTAGGGATCCCAACTAACGCCATGTGGTTTAGGTGACACTCGTCTCCTACCCAAGCTCCTGGGTTAGCAGACCCATGGTCTAGGTTTCACTTGTCCCTGAATTCTGCCACCACCATGACCACCCTCCACCCACATCCCACCCCTTCATGGTCATAGGCTCTAGGTGGGTACATAATGTAAACCAGTGCAATCACATAACCCTGTGACTTTTGCTGGGCCACTGGGGAAAGGCACATTGCCCTTTTTTCTGGACTGGGATCTATGAGGATGTCATCTGGGAGCTTCTAGAGGCCAGTGGAGCCTGTCTGAGGATGGGACCAGTGCAGAAGGAAGTAGAACAGAGAGAGAGAAAGCCTGAATCTTGGGGACATCGTTTGAGCACCTGGATATAGCCACACCTGAAGCTCAACCTCATTAGGGATGGATTTCTGACTGTCACATGGAGGCCAAGCAATGCAAGAATGAGAACCAGGCCTTGTGATCTCTAGTTCAGTGCTCTTCCCCTGCATCAAGTTCCAGCTGACTTTATCCAGCCACACAACAAGCTCAACTAATCTGTCCAGATGACTTTATCCAGCCATACAACAAGCTCAACTAATCTATGTGTGGCTTTATGGTCTGCTAAAAGATGGGTATTTTAAAAATAAAACATCTGATCATTCCAATGTTTTATCTAATCGAATTACAGAGCCTGTAATTACCCTGGAGGTCCTATCACTGAGTGGTTTTCAAAGATTTTCAGCAACTTCTTGCTTCAAATGACGTTTTAAGCAGAACGCCCATGTGTGAGAAATAAAAGCAGTAGCTTGTTAGTGCAAATGTATTTTATCTTTTACGTTAAAAGTTCTTAACATTGGCTGGACGTGGTGGCTCAAGCCTGTAATCCCAGCACTCTGGGAGGCTGAGGCGGGCGGATCACGAGGTCAGGAGATCGAGACCATCCTGGCTAACACGGTGAAACCCCGTCTCTACTAAAAAATACAAAAAACTAGCCGGGCGAGGTGGCAGTCGCCTGTAGTCCCAGCTACTCAGGAGGCTGAGGCAGGAGAATGGCATAAACCCGGGAGGCGGAGCTTGCAGTGAGCTGAGATCTGGCCACTGCACTCCAGCCTGGGCGACAGAGCGAGACTCCGTCTCAAAAAAAAAAAAAAAAAAAAAAGCTCTTAACATTTGGCTGGGCATGGTGGCTCACGTCTGTAATCCCAGCACTTCGGGAGGCCAAGGCAGGCAGATCACCTGAGGTCAGGAATTCAAGACCAGCCTGGCCAGCATGGCAAAACCCTGTTGCTGCTAAAAATACAAAAATTAGCTGGGTGTGGTGGCACTTGCCTGTAACGCCAGCTACTCGGGAGGCTGAGACAGGAGAATTGCTTGAATCTGGGAGGTGGAGGTTGCAGTGAGCCGTGATCATGCCACTGCACTCCAGCCTGGGAGACAGAGTGAGAGTCCATCTTAAAAAAAAGTTCTTAACATTTACTTTTTACAATAAATGAAGACCCAAATTTCAATGTGTTATTCATTTCCAACGTATAAAATTTTATTATATATTTCCATGTATGGAAGGTTTTTAATCGCTTTTTAAAAAATATTTATAATTGATACATAATAATTATACATATTTATGGGGTCTAGAGTGATATTTTGATACATATATATAATGTGTAATGATCAAATTAGAGTAATTAGCACATCCATCACCTCACACATTTATTATTTCTTTGTGTTGGAAACATTTAAAATCCTCTTTTATAGCTATTTGAAATATACAATAAATTATTACTAACTATAGTCACCCTACAGTGCTAAAGAACACTAAAATGTATTCCTCCTATCTAGCTAAATATCCATCAGCAGACGAATGGATAAAGCAAGTACACAATGGAAGACTACTCAGCCTTAAAATTGAAGGAAATCCTGTTGTGTGAAATGACATGGGTGACCTGGAGGACACTATGTTAAGTGAAATAAGCCAGGCACAGAAAGAGAAATACTGCAGGACTAAAGGCTAAATCCTTTGCCCCCATTCATATGTGGAAGCTAAAGGAGTTGATCTCATGGAAGTAGAGGGTAGGCTAGACCAGGAAGTGGAGTAGTAACTGGAAGCTGGGAAGAATAGGGAGGGCAGATTGCTATGTTGCCCAAGCCAGTCTTGAGCAATCCTTCCACCTCAGCCTCCAAAAGTGCTTAACACATATCTATGCCAAGAAGAAGAGAGAGGAGCTGAGCAATGTCCTGGCCGCCATGAAGAAAGCGGCTGCCAGGAAGGACTGAGCTCCCCACCCTCTGCCCAAAATAAAAGCTTCACAGGAAAAACAAAAACAAGAAAAAAGCAAACAACAACAACAAAAAACACAGTTGATTAATGAATACGAAATTACTAGATAGAAGGAATCAGTTCTAGCATTCTATCACTGTTCTTTTTTAATAGTTAAAAATACTTTTTAGGGAGGCCAAGGTGGGCAGATCACGAGGTCAGGAGATCGAGACCATTCTGGCTAACATGTTGAAACCCCGTCTCTACTAAAGATACAAAAAATTAGCTGGGCGTGGTGGTGGATGCCTGTAGTCCCAGCTACTCCAGAGGCCGAGGCAGGATAATGGCGTGAACCCAGGAGGCGGAGCTTGCAGTGAGCCAAGGTCGTGCCACTGCACTCCAGCCTGGGTGACAGAGTGAAACTCCGTATCAAAAAAAAAAAAAGAAAGAAAGAAAGAAACTTTTTAAATAATTGGGGTAAATGCCAGGTGCAGTGGCACATGCCTGTAGTCCCAGCTACTTGGAAGGTTGAGGCAGGAGGATGGACTGTGCCCAGGAGTTCAAGGTTGTCCTGTGCTATGATTGCCCCTGAGAATAGCCACTGCATTCCAGCCTGGGCAACATAGCAAGACCCTATCTCTAAAATAAATGAATGAATAAAGTAAACGAAAAAGTCCCTCAGATCTTTTCCATCTTTCTGTGGGCTTGCGAGTTAAAAAAAAGAAAAAGAAAAAGAAAAAAGAAAAAAGGAACCTTTTAGTTTATCTGGTTTTGTCAAAGGTCTTCTTTTGATGTCTAGTTGTTCCAACTTCAGAAATGTTCCCTTTTTCTCGTCCAAGAAAATCAAGTCTGAGTATAAGCTAATGTTCCAGAATAGTGCTTCTCAAACTTTAATACACATATATGAATCAACCAGGAATATTGTTTAAAATGTGAATTCTGATTCTACAATCCTGAGGTGGGACCTGAGACTCTGCATCTCTACCAAGCTCCCAGGTCCTGCCAATGCAGCTGTCCCTAGACCACTCTTTGAGTAGCCAGGCTCAATGAAGGGGTATCATGAACATATCCCCTGAGGCAGGGGGAAGAGAATCACCACCAAATTCTGAAAAAAAAAAAAAAAAAAAAAAAAAAAAAAAAAAAAACTGGAAAATATCTGGAATGACATATACCAAATTATTACAGAAAGTGGTGAGATTATGAGCAATTTGAAATATCTTCCTTACACCTATTTGTATTTTCAATTTGTCTTTAATGAACATTAATTATTTAGGCAATAAATAGGTTTAAAACTGAATAACTGAATCAAGAAAAACCTAAAATATACACATATTTTTAAAAACAAAGCCTTTATCAGACACTGACAGAGCATCAGAAGTACTTCCCTAGAAACAACAGCTTGAAAGCAGCCAGTTGAGTCCTCTTTCTTTTTATCTTTTTACCTTTTTTTCTTTGTTTTTGAGACAGGGTCTCACCGTGTTGCCTAGGCTGGAATGCAGTGGCACAATCATAGTTCACTGCAGCCTTGACCTCTTGGGCTCAAGTGATCCTCCTGCCTCAGCTTCCTGAGTAGCTGGGACCACAGGCATGCACCACCACACCTGGCTAATTTTTAATTTTTTGTAGAAATGGGGTCTTGCTACGTTGCCCAAGCCAGTCTTGAGCAATCCTCCCACCTCAGCCTCCAAAAGTGCTGGGATTACAGGCGTGAGTCAGCGTGTCTGACTTACTCCTCCTCTTTCTGCGGCTCTGTTTAGATGGAGATAAGGAAGAAACATGTCCAGGTTTCACAGCCAGTTTTTGGCAGAGCCAGAACTATGAAATTAGAGATCTGGGTGACATGGCATAAGCCCACAGCTGCAGTCTGATAAGAGTTTATCAAACACACAACAACTTTCTGTGAAGGGAATTTAATCCTGGGCCCCGTCCACAGGGCAGTGCTCCAACGAATCAAGATGGACTGGGAGCCTGGGCCTGCAGGATCATTTCTGAGTTGCTGATGGTCTGTCCCCAGCCTGGGGTTCCTAGAAAATGCCCAGTTTTCTCCAACGAGACCATTTCATCTGGTTTATCCCAATTTACAGGGGGAAGCCCATGCCCCACAGCCTGTCATTCAAGGCCTCAGTGTTCCCTTCTGCATCTCTGTCTCATCACACCTCCCACTCTCCAGCATCACCTTGGTGGCCTTGCATGCACAAGTCTACTTGTCTGATCCACCCTCCCCCAGCCCTTCCAGTGCTTAGAGGCTCCCTGCAGCCTGCCCAAGTTTTCCTTCCTCTGCACACCCTCAGCCCACCACTGCCCTCACCTGGCTCCAGTGCTCTGTCCTCCCCTGCTGGGTGTCCCGCTCTCCCGTTTCTCCTCCTGCCTCCCTGCCCCTCCTCAGTCTGCTCTGCTGCTTCCTCATCCTTTTTTCAACTGTTATTTATTGAAGGTCTTCAAGGCTCCATCTTCTCTGATCACTCTACTTTCCTGGGTGGTCTCATTCACTCCTGAGGTTCCAAAGACATCTCTATTCCAAAAATCTATTTTCAGGTCTCACCTCCCTTCCAAGCCCCAGACACAGGCATTCACCTTCCTACTTGTCTTCTCCTCTTGGGTTATGCACAGGCATCCCTAACTCCTCCTAAGTTCTTTCTCCTTAATAACTCTTGAATTAACCCATTGCACCATCCCCACATCATCCATGCTAGGCCAAGGCACCCCCATCTCCCCTTTGAAGACCACATCGCTTCTAAGCTGGTCTCTCTGCCCGGTCTCCTAAACCCACTCCAATTCTTCCTCCATTCAGAAGCCAAAACACTCCTCCGAAATTGCCAATCTGGCCATGCGCCCACGTCCACTGCCTTCACGGTCATACTGAAAAAAATCAAGCATCTCTGCCATGCCTTGAAAGGCTCTGCCCAGCCCAGCCTTTCTTCCAGACATGGTCCCCATCATCTCTCCTCTGGTCTCCTGTCCTCCCTGACTGCACCCAACTTTTCCTCACCTTTGCGCATGCTGATCTCTCTGCCTGTTTAGTGGATGCAGCTGATGCCCTCTTGGCTCACTTCTTCTGAAGGGACATCCTGCTGGAGGGCTATCACCAGCAGCTGGGAGTGTTGGCCACTCATGGAAGGCAGCTGCACACCTCCCTCGGAGAATTCCTTGGGACAAACAAGAGTCACCTCTGCAACAGGCGACAATCAGGCAGACCTCACTTCCCAACATGGGCTACAAAAGGCCAGCCACCTCCCACAAGGTGGGACTGTTCCCTGGACAGTTGATGTTCCCCATCCCCCCTCGCCCTGCCACCACTGTGGCACGGGGCTGAGGCCTAGACCACCTCTTCTCTGCTTCTCCCCACCCCATCCCGCTTCTCTCCCTGCCTTGCAGGTTCCTCTCGATTGCCACCCCAACAGATCCCCGCCTCAGGTTCCACTTGTAGGGTACCTAACCAAGACCTATTCTCCAGGTCAGGCCTGGGTGAGTCCCCAGCCTGGGTCAGAGCGCTATCCGGACAGCAGCCTGCTGCTTTCCTTTCTAACCGTTAGCATGGTCATGATTAAATACTTGTCTGTGTTCTCTGTTTAACATGCATCTCACTGTGCTCTCCATAAGGGCAGGGCCGTGTCTATTTCACTCCCACCATGTTCCTAGCACCCGCCAGCACGTAGTAGGCACACATAAAATATGAACTGAAAGAAGGAAGGAAGGTCCTGCTATTGCCTCTTTCTTATTTGATCTTATTTGAGGGCTCTGAGGCTAAATGACTTTTGGGGTTGGCAGCCATGAGTGTCGTGGCTTGGGCTCGCCGCCCTCCAGCAAGCAGCTCTGAGACCATGTGGGCAGAGGCCATGTGGCATGCCTGCATGGATGGCGGCCATCCACCGCCTCTCTCTTTTCCTCACTCAGAGGCAGCAGCTGGGGCTGCTCTGCCAGTGACCGTGAGCAACCCTGGAAGCTGCACTGTCAACAACCTGTCACAGCGAATCACCCCAGGCCACTGATTCCCCACAGAGCTGCCTGCTGAACCAGCCTCAGCCTCTCAAGGCCCCTCCCAGCAGCACTCACAGGCTGGCACCAGGCTGGCACCAGGCTGGCACCAGGAAGGCCCAGACCTACTCCTGCTGCCAAATGGGGGCACCTGCTGGAGTTGCTGGGGGCCTGGGCTCAGGGAATGCCACCCTCCACCCCAGGACAGAGGGCAGAAATCCCCATGGAGTGAGTGTCCAGGAGAACCGGCCCTTTCCCACCCGCCATCTGCCCCTTTACACTTGGTAAGGCCTGCGCTGTGCCACAACATTTCTCACTCCTTGCTTTTGCTAACCCTTATGCCAGCCACACAGGCTGCACGGGGCTGGCTCTGACCATCCCTCAGAGGAGAAAACTGAGATTCAGATAAACGAAAGCAGGAGAAGTTTAGTAGCCCAAGGACTCTCTCTGTCTCAGGAGTTCCCCATCCTGCCTCAGTGCTGCATAAGGGGGCTTTGAGGAGCACGGCCAAGCAGAGGTGAGGGGCTCAGAAGCCCCTGACGTTCGAGGCTTTTAGTCTGTCCACATCATAGGTCAGCACCCAGCAGCCCTCTTTCATTTGTTGGCTATAGGGGAATAGCTATAATGGGTCCCCAGTGGCTGTCCCAGAACCAAGGCCACTGAGTTTCACCCAACCCTCATCCCACCCAACCAATGAAGGCCAGACTCTACCTCAGGGTCAGATGGTCAGGACATCAGCTGGGTGCCAGAGTGCCCTCTCTGTCGGAGCACCAAGGCCTGAAGGCACCCTGGG
The DNA here is from genome assembly GCF_024542745.1 of Macaca thibetana thibetana. NCBI lineage: Eukaryota > Metazoa > Chordata > Mammalia > Primates > Cercopithecidae > Macaca > Macaca thibetana. The sequence goes on from NC_065597.1 coordinate 41,647,630, forward strand.
CAGCAACTCCTCAGCAGCGAGGCCGGGCAGGAGAGGGGCCACCTCCAAGCTGAGCTGGGCAGAGATTTCCTGGGCACGTCACACCCCCCAGTGGCCAGCCTTTCTCGGTGTCTTCTCCTCCACAGACTCTCCCGGAGGCCTCCAGTCACCTCGTGCCTCCACCAGAAAGGGGAAGAAGGAGGAAGAGAATTATTATCACAACACAGTAATTATGATGCACTCATCTGTCCAACAAATATTTATCCAGGGCCTGTGCTGAGCCCAGCTCTGTGCTAAGTGTGGGGACACAGTCATGAGGAAGACAGACCTAGTCCCTAACCTCGGGGACCTGAGAGGCCAGTGGATAGATGGTGGACATGCACACAGATAGGGAAGAGATATTCAACATGATTTTGGAGGCTGTAGATGCAATGGAGAGAAATCAGGCATTGCACAGGCTGAGGGAAGAGGGGAAAGGGTGTGTGGGTTGCTGGTCCAGAAGCTTCTCTGAGGAGGTCACAGGGGAGACCAAGGTGATATAAGGGCAGGAGCCACTCCAGGAGCTCAGGGGACAGTATTCTGGACACAGGGAAGAGAAGCAGGGACTGGGGGCAGGAGGGAGGAGGGGGCAGGGGGATGGGGCTGGAAAGAGAATGAGGGCCAGATCTGGCCCTGAAAGCCAAGGTGAAGATTTGGCTTTGACTCCGAGTGAGACAGAGAGCCACGAGACGGTTTTGAGCAGGAAAGTGACATTCACAAATATTTAAAAGTTAGTATTAGCAGCTGATATTTATTGACCATTTACTATCTACCATATCAGGCATTACTCTCGGCGCTCTGACCGCGTTACCTTCTTTCATCCTTACAACCACCCTGTTGCAGCAGCACACCCGATGACCTCACCCTAGTTCCAAAGTTCAGAGATAGGCAGCCCTCTCAGGACATGCCAAGGTCACAGACCCAGTAAGCGTGACCCCAGGACTCAAGTCAGCTCTGTCTCACTCACTCCAGAGCTGTTGGGCTTCCCTGGCCTGGATCCCAATTCTGACTCCCACGGACTAGCCATGTAGCAGGCAATTGCTCTCTGATCTTGACTCCACCCCAACAGTGGCTTCTCCACCCTGGCAGTGGAGGCCCCAGGAAGGCCCTGGAACATGAAGACCTGCTGTCAATCCCAGCTGTGTGGCTTTGGGCAGTCCCCGCCCTTATGGAACCTCAGATCCATCCTCTTTAAGATGGGCAAATATATCCTCCTTCCGGAGTGGCAGGAAGGACACTGAGCTCAGGATCCAGGTAGGTGACAGATGTGGAACAGGTGCCAACAGTGTTCTCTAAGTTATTCAGCCCTAGAGTTTTGGGGGCTGCCTTCTGGGGATTTAGGGATATATATGTGAGGCTTGGGCCACCCTTGGAGAAGAAGGCAACCATTCTCTCTCCTCGATGAGGGAAACCAGGCTGCAAGGGCACCAACAGAGGCCGGCAGAGTAGATGTAGGACTCCAGGTAGGACTAACCAAAGTGCAGAGCCTGCTTGGTCCTCTCCCCAAGATCATCCTCTTCCTCCTCTGCCAGCAAATACACACGAGCAGAGCGGCTCCATCTTCTCCTGCAGTGCAGCTTGTTGCTGCCAAGAAACCTCCCCTTCACAGCCCAGTTCAGGATCCTCCCCTTACCCAGGTATTCCAAAATCTGAAGTTTCACCATTAGAGAGCTATTCCAATGAGTTAAGCAGTCGTGTTTTATTTGTCAATTTCTCCTTGTATATTTAGTTCCTCTAGACCCACAAAAATCCATAAACAGCAAATAACAACTATTTCCATTCTTTACTTTTTTTCTTTTTTACATTTTTTTAATTGAATAGAGATGGGGTTTCTCCATGTTGCCCAGGCCAGGCTGGTTTCAAACTCCTGCACTCAAGCGATCCTCCCGCCTTGGCCTCCCAAAGTGCTGGGATTACAGGTGTGAGCCAGTGTGCCTAGCCTATTTCCATTCTTAAATTATCTTCTGATCTTTTTCAATGCACAAACCTGCATATAGGAGCACATGCATCTTCTCTGGAATTTGTTTTAATTTAACATGATTCCAAACATGCAGGAAGGGTCGTTGGAGATGACCTAGCCCTCTTTTCCAAGAGCAATGTGGCATAGTGGTTAGAAGGTAGGGTTTGGAGGTAGGCAGACATGGATTGAAATTCCAGGTAGGCAAGGTGTGTGACTTTGCAGAAGCCACCTGACTTCTCCAGGCCTCAGTTTCCTCACCTGTGGAATAGGGATAACAGCACTCTTCCCACAGACCAGAATACGGATACAAAGGGGTGATGTGTTCATCGCCTTAACCAAATGCCCTGCACAGGCAACTGCTCAATTAACAGTAGCTGTTGTTACTGTCACTTTAGTCCTTCTTATTGAGATATGTGGCATGCTTAGAAAGTTTCCCTGCTTGCAATGATATCCGTATAAGCCATGTATTCCTATGTAACAAATTACCCCAACACTTAAGTAACATACATGTATTAGCTCCCATTTTCTGTGTGGGGAGAAGTCTGGGCACAGCTTAACTGGGTCCTCTGCTTCTGGGTCTCTCACAGGGCTGTGATCAGGATGTCAGCCAGGGCTGAGGTCTCATCTGAACGCTCCACTGAGGAAGGATCCACTTTGAAGCTCACACGGTTGCTGGCAGGATTCAATCCTTCAAGGCTGTTGGACTGAGAGCCTCAGTTGTAGCCAGATGTCAACTGGGGGCTGGCCTCAGCTCTTTGTCACATGGGCTTCTCCAGCATGGCAGCTTGCTTCATCAAAACATGCAAGCCAAGAAGGCAAGAGAGACAGTCAGCAAGCAAGACTGAAGTCTTACGTATCCTCATCACAAGAGTGACGTCCATCATCTTTGCCATGTTCTATGGCTCTGAAGCCAGTCTCTAGGCCATTCCACATTCACTGGGAGGACATGAATGGCAGCAGGCAGAAATCTCTGGGGGAGTCTGCCCGAACCAGGACCGTACAGCTCAACTAGCATTTTCTGGTGCCTTCTATGTGCCTTCATGGTATTAGTACTGGGAATTTAAAACTAGGTGAGTTTGGGCTTCCACGTCCAGGAACTTTTTTCTAGAAGGTGTTTTCTGCTTCATGCTCTTATTCACTTTCCATTGCTGTGACCACTTTGTGACCTGTGTACAATCACTCTTGAGAGGGAAGGGAAATTACTAACTCGATAGGATGGATGAGTTCACCAGACCTTTTTCCTCTGAGGGGCATTTGGACAGTAGTAGTCACTGTGCCAGATGCTGTAAGTACCAATGAGGTACCCAGGGTGATGAGGAGCAGACAGGTAAACCCACAGGTTGAGCCTGGAGCAAGGCAATGCCACAATAGAAGCTACAGTGGGAGTTGGCATAGTGGTTCTTCTTAAAGCAAAATAAGTTATAGACAATGGCTGAAAAGCTGAAACCAAGCTTTGCCCCATGCTTAGGGGGCCTTGCTGGCTTGATTTCAGAGCAGCAGCAGTTCTCTTCCCCAACACAACCCCTCTTTCCACAGCCTGATCTCTACCTCACGGACACCAGAGAGGCTTGTTACAGGGAAACAATAGACATACACTTTTAGCTTTCATGAAAAAGCAACTCTCTTCATTAGAAGAATCTCATCTTCCCTGGCTAACCATAGAAGTCTGGCAGGGACTGCCAATCACAGACTCCACTTCTCTTGGCCAAGGGGGTTGGGGGGTAGATTTGGCATCTAGGCTAAATCAATCTCCCATCCCCTGTCCCAAAAAACATGTGACACAAGCCAAGCCAATCAGAGTCCTTCCCTGGGACTGTTTTCCGGGTGAAGCTGACAAGAAGAGATCTTTTTCCCAGTTGGTCAGGACACTATAAAGAAGAGGCCTCAGAAGCAGATGGGGGCCATGTTTCCAGCCACATAGGAAAGAAGGGGGAAGACGGAGACCGATTGTATACAGTGAGACAAGAGAGAGAAAGAGCTGGCATGCCAGTCAATAGCATTACATCCTTGGTTCCTGTCTTCCCTCTGGCAAGCTTTATTCTTGCCCTTCCTAGACATGTAAACCAATAAATCCCTTTTCATTTACTTGAAATAATTCAAATTGGTTTCTATCACTTGCCAACAATAGTGTCCTAAAATATAAGCCTATAATTTCACCACTGAAGTTCAAGGTAAAGCTACAAATCTTCCTGGGAGAGGTGATTCATGGGTCCAAATTCTTCCTGAAGTATAAATGACTGATGACAGATCCTTTCTTAAGAGGAGACTATAATTATGAGCTTATCTGAAAACAGACAAAGCACCATACAGCTAGAAGTAAAGACAGTCGAGACATCTGGAAATCTTCACCTATCAGCACATGAGATTTTTTTTTAAGATTAGAATCTTCAGTCACCAATGTGCTGAGTTTGCTGGTTCAGTCAATATTGTAAAAGGGAAGAAACAAGCAAGGGAAAGTGGAAAGAAAGGAAGAGTGGGGGAAGGAGGAAGGGTAAAAAAAGAAAAGGGAAAAAATAGTGAAGGAGACAGGGAGAGGAGAAGGAAGGGAGACGCGGGAGGAAGAACAGAGAGAGGGAAGGCTTGAAGGGAGGCAGTAAGTAGGGAAGGAAGAAAGGAAGGAAGGAGGAAGGGAAAAAGAAAGAGAGACAGGGAGGAGAAAGAAGGGAGGGAAGGGGAGAGGGAGGGAGAGACACACAGAGACAGAAACAAGACAGACAGATTGAGGGCAGAAGGAGGAAGGAAGACAAACAAGATTCTGAGCGGTAGATCCCGCCCCGGCCCCGCCCCAGCCCCGCCTCGGCCCCGCCCCGGCTCCGCTCCCGGCCCCGACTCCGCCCCCGGCCCGCGAGCTGCAGCGCCACCTCCGGTCGCCAGGGGCCGCCACCGCAGCCGCCGGCACCCTGCACGCGCGGCGGGCCCTCTTTCCCGCCTCTGCTCCGGCCGCTCGCCCCCCCGCCACCGCTCTCGGGCTCCGACCGGTCTCGCGCGCCGTCTTCTCGAGAGGGGCCTCGCGCCGCCCGGCGCGCGCCGCCCCCCTGCCTCGCGGCGCGGGGTCTCGCGGGCCCCGCTCCCGCCCTCCGCTCGCCTGGCCCGGACCGGAAGCGGCGCCGCACGGCCTGGGCCTGGCGCGGGGGGCGGGCACCGGGGCCCGGTCGGACATGGGCAAGAAGCACAAGAAGCACAAGTCGGAGAAACACCTCTACGAGGGTGAGGAGTGGGCCGGGGTGCGGGCGGTGGGCTCTCGGCCCCTTTGCGGGGCTTCCGCTCTTTCCCAGTGGCTTAGGGGCGGCCCAGGGCCCTTCCCTCCCACGGCAGGCCCAGGCCGGCGAAGGGGGCGCGTCCTGCCCGAGGCCGCGCTGCCCCCCGTGCGGCGGCGGCATTCGAACCCGGGTCCCCCTGGTCCGGTGGGTCTCTGGTGGGGAGACGTGAGGCGGCCCGAGAGGCGTGGGAGCGTTCGGGGCGGGCGGCGCCGCACCCCCGGGCCGGGCTCTGTCATTCAACAGGTGCTTCGCGGGGCGCCCAAAGCCACTTCGGCGTTGCTGCGCCTTCGCGCTCTGCATCCTTAGCACTCCCTGGAGAGCCCCGACTTTAATCGACGCGCTTTCTTTTCTTTTCTTTTTTTAAGAGTATGTGGAGAAGCCCTTGAAGCTGGTTCTCAAAGTAGGAGGGAACGAAGTCACTGAACTCTCCACGGGCAGTTCGGGGCACGACTCCAGCCTCTTCGAAGACAAAAACGATCATGACAAACACAAGGACAGAAAGCGGAAAAAGAGAAAGAAAGGAGAGAAGCAGATTCCAGGGGAAGAAAAGGGGAGAAAACGGAGAAGAGTTAAGGTACAAGTGGTTGCATTGCTTTGGCTTTGCGGACGGCACCGCCTCCTCCAGCTACCAACCTCACTTTATTTTCTTTGTATCTGGGGAAACTGAAACGCCTCTAAGATCTGGCTCATTTGAAGAGGAGCAGGACAGAATAGAGACATGAATCATCTATGAGTCTCAGCAAATCGTTTTTGAATTATACTCTTAGGCAATTGTACTCGCACATCAGGTGAGGAAGCAGCTAAGCCCAAATTTTCAGGAGCTGCTTCAAAGAATGCTTTTTCCGTCTAGGCAGGGTAAAAAGTCATGCTCAAGAAAGCCTCAGTGTTCGAGGTTTTTGTCAAACAGAGTCATTTCAGAAGTGAATGGGATCTACTGGGATTTAAATTTTGTTCTGAAATAAATATTATAATGCCAAATCTGTAATGAGCAACTTTAAATCTTTTAAAACAATGTTGTAGTCTATTGAGAAAGTTTGGTCAGAGATCTGTAATGGAGATTGATATTCTTAACCATTTGCATTTAACAGAAAAGAATGAGTAGCTGCCATCTTGGTTTGAAAGCTGGGCAGAATAATTAATGGCTGGGCGCAGCAGCCCACGCTTGTAATCCTAACACTTTGGAATGCCGAGGTGGGAGGATTGCTTGAGGCTGAAAGTTCGAGACCAGCCTGGGCAACATAGCAAGGCCCTGTCTCTACGAAATAAACTACGAAAATTTCTAGAGCCTGGTGGTGTGCAGCTGTGTCCCAGCTATTCAGGAGGCTGAGGCGGGAAGATCGCTTGAGCCCAGGAGTTTAAGGTCACAGTGAGGTGTGATCACACCACTGCACTCCAGCCTGGGCAATAATATGAGACTCTGTCTCTAATAATAATAACATTGTTATTACTGTTATTAACTTTCCAAATTTGACCTGCCACTGAATGACTCAGTAAATCAATTATTGTGAAGGTAAATTTTCATAGGTTAGTTATATAACTTTTCTTATGTTTGTAAATACAACAGGAGCTTTCTCTTACATGTGATTGAACACATTGCTAAGTCACCAAGTCTTAGAGATCTTATTTTGGGGATTTCTTAAGTCTATTCCTTCCCTTTTGTCCCAGTTTTTATTAGCTTTGGCTAGGTAGGAGTAATGTTTTGTTTTCTTCCTTAAATTATAAAACCCATATATGCATTTGATTTTTTAAAAGTAGTTCATGTGGTACAAAAGTACACAAAATGAAAAAAGTTTTCCTCACCGCAAGCCTTCACATAGACTCCCTCTTCAGAGGTAACCAATTGTTTTTTTTTTGTTTTGTGTTTTTTTTTTTTTTTTTTTTTTGATTAATAGTAGTAAAGTAATGCGTGAAGATGGTTTTTAAAAGTCAAGAGTACTACACAGCTTTTTGACACAAAGCAGGCTGCTGCTCCACTCTGGAGTTGTACTTCCTACACTTTTTAGTATTTTTCCTTGCCTACTTATCTCCATTTCGAAATACAGATTTATATTTGCTGATTTAGCAGTTTATATCTTCTACTGACATCATGTTATGGAAGGTGAGAATTCAATTTCCCTTGCTCAAGATATAGGTACATCACAATTATTGGTTAAATTAATATTAAAGCGATTGTAGACAAGTACAGTATGCAAATACAAATCTGAACTTAACTAGTTAGATCATTGCTTTCATTTGTTTGGTTATTGCTTAATAATTCTTCCTAAACTCTAAGATTTATGAAACTCATTTGAGTTCTTTTCTCTGGAGACATTTATCTTACAGCTCTCTGTCTCCTGGAGGCTGGATTTGGGACTCTCCTTCACCTGCTTCCTGGATCTCATGCCTTCCTCTTTCTTGATTCATTCTCTTGTTCTGGTGGACTCTTAACTCTAGGAACTTCCTAAGAAAGCATACACAGAGGGTAGATTTTATAAGTTCTAACATGTTTGAAAATCTGTGTTCTACCCTCATACAGGTTGATGGTTTGACTTGTTTAGATTGAAAATTATTTTCTTTCAGACTTTTGAAGGCATTCATTACTTTGTTGTTTTCTGGCTCCCAAAATTGGTGTTGGGAAGTCTGTTGCCATTCTGATTCTTAGTGCTTTGCATATGACCAGTATTTGCTAACTTGAAATTTTTAGGATCTTCCCCGTTATCTTCAGTGTTCTGACATTTTGCAGTTAATACTTGTTCCTTCAGTTCAGAGCTGTTTGCTTGAAGTGTTCCTGTGTTCATTTCTTTCCCTCCATTTTTTCTTTTCTTGGTTTCTGGAACTCCTGCCCTTTAGATATTAGACTCCTGAACTGATCCTCTAATTTTCTTATGTTTTTCTCATATTTTTTCTGGGTGTGTGTGGGGCGGGGGAGGGTTCTTCCTTCAAGGAACATCCCTAAAATTTCTGACTTTTCTGGATTTATTTCAGATCTTATACCTTGAATTTCCAATAATTTTTTCTTGTTCTCTAATTGTCCTTTTTGAGTTAGCACCCTGTTCTTGATTTTAGATGCAGTATATTCTTTTCTTTTTCTGAAGATATTAATTGAAGTTTTTTTCCTGTTTTTTCCTCCTAAGTTTTCTTTTACTCCCTGCCCTGTCTCTCTCTCCCCCAAATTCTTCCATTTATTCGTCTGTCTCTGTTTTCTGTTGAAAGCATCCTTTAGTTGTCTGTTGAGCTTTTGCAGTCTCTACAAAGCTGATTAAATGCTTTTTACCTAGACAGAGGTTGTCAGTTAATGGACTTTATTGTAGAGTGACTAACAGGGACTCGGTCATTTTGGTGAAGAATGCCCCAATGTCTGTACCTTACAGATGTTTTCTCTGGGATTTTAGTTTCTCCAGAGAAAAATCCTCTCCTAGGAGATGGATTTTGCCAGTTTTATCCGTATTTCTGGAGCCAACTATGGGACAGGGGCTGAAGGTCTTACCACCCAGTTTTCTGAGTCTGGCATTTCTCCTCACTTTTGGCTCATCTGGAGATTTGGAGACTCTCAGGTTCCCGGTGTCTCCCAGTTCTGAGCTTTTCCAGGGTTTTGGGATTTGGGCTTTTTTCAAAGGTATCCACCTCTCTGCATACGGGAGTATCTTGCTTTCTCTGTTCTGCAAATCACCCCATTTGCCTTCCGTCTCCCTAGTGTGTTGACGTGGCTTATCCACCTTTGTCCCTTATGTGCCCTTTGTTCCAGCCATCGTCTTGTTTAACAAAAGTTGAGGTAACCACTTTGAACCAGTCTGGTTTTTGTTCTGGCAGCTACCACCATAATCCCATGAATACATTAATATTCTTCATTTCTTGTTTTATTCATTATCTTATTCTTTATATTGACTACATAGTATTTAGTTACATGGATATACCATACTTACGACTATTACTTTTAAATCTTACATGTAATGCTGCAGTGAGCCTCATTGTACACACACCTTTGTACACTTGTGTAAGAATATCTTCAGGATAGGTTCTTAGAAGTCCCCCCCGCCGCCCCATGTTCCAGCTGCTCTATCCTTTCTTGACTGTGGCTCTAATGATCATCAGTCGCATTGTATTTTGATGTCATTGCACCTAAAATGGGTTCATATCCACAGTCTCTTCTGGACACAACACCTCTCAGAGTAGGACAGGTAGGGAGATGGTTTCTATTTCACATTCAGGGGTAGAGACTTCAGATCATCTGGGGTGTCACTGGTTCTGTAGGGACTGTTTGGGTCATTTTTTTTTTCCAGACTAGACCAGGGAAGCAGGGAGAGATTCTTTTTGCTAGTGTTATGTAGGGAGGGAGACCTTAGAGATGCCTCTGTGAGCTCTGTTCTGAATGTCCAGGAAGTTGTAGGGACAGTAGTTGCTGTGATCTCTTCTTGGGAGAAAGAAGAGCTAGAGTATGATTGTGAGGGACTGGCGACTCTTCTCTCAGTTCCATGCCGCTGGAAGGAGGACAAAGGATGTCCTCTTCCTTTCAAAACATTTTTCTAAAAGGCATACATAACTTCTGCTTATGTTTTACTAACCAGAACCTAATCACATAGTCACCTTAGCTGCTAGGGAGACTGGAAGATGTTGTCTTTTTTCTTTTTTTCTTTTTTGAGATAGGAACCTGCGCTGTCGCCCAGGGCAGAATGCAGTGGTGGAGTCATGGCTCACTGCAGCTTCAAACTGCTGGACTTAAGTGATCCTCTCACCTCAGCCTCCTGAGTAGCTGGGACTACAGGCGTCTATCACCACACCCAGCTAATTTTTTCAAAAACATTTTTTTTTAAGATGGGTTCTTGCTATGTTGTCCAGGCTGGTCCCAAACTCCTGGGGTCAGGTGATCCTTTCACCTCAGCCTCCCAAAAGTGCTAAGATTACAAGTGTGAGCTACCATGTCTGGCATTTTAGTTGTGGGGAGTGAATGGGGGGGGTATTGTACCTTGCTAAAAATTAGGAATCAGTTACTTAGGAAAATAAGATAAAGGGGGAAGTGCGCGCACGCGTGCGCACGCACACACACACACACACACAGCACAAAGCCTTATAATTTTTCAAAGGTGCCTTAGTTAACTGAATTTCTTGTTTTGAATAGGAAGGCCCTAACTATATTAGTTTAAAATGCCCCAACAGGTAGGATCAGCAGTATTTCTCCCTGTACAGCAGTGGTATTTAATGCCAACCAAAGCATTAGGGGTACAGCGTGCTTTGATTTCCACCAGACACCACACCTATGAAAGTGATGAATTTTCTTATTCCTTAAACGTTCTGATGCTGAGCAGTTGGCAAAGAATTTGCCTGCTGGCATGACTCTTAAAACATTAATTTTCCTTTCCTAAATGTTCAGTCTTATGTTTTCCCATGTTATGTAAAAAATAAAATAACGGCTCATAAAAAATGCTCATGCCATCTGATCTAGTCGTACATACACAAGATGATAGTTAAGTAAAACTAAGATGCAATAGGTAAAATTCTGTGTGGCTGTTAACTTGATAAAATGATTTATAAAAATTACAGATGTATTTCTAAAATTACATTAGAGGAAGTAACCATATACACACCCATTATGATTGTAACAAAAAAATTACACATACATTTTACAGATAACAACTGCTACTTATCAGGCATGTAGTACATGCTGGGTTCTGTGCTGAGCGCTTTATGTACATCATCCTACTATACTCCCTCCTGTAATCCTGTGAGACTGGTGTTATCGCTCTATTTTGTCGGATTGTGGTACAATATACATAGCATAAAATTTACCATTTTAATTATTTTTAAGTGTGCAGTTCAGTAGTGTTAAGTGTATTTACATTTTTGTGCAACTGTTTTCCAGAACTTTTTCATACCCATTAACAACTCCCCATTTTCCTTTCTCCCTCTCCTCAGACTTTGGCGACCACCATTCCACTTTCTGTCTCTATGAGTTTGACTGCTTATATAAGTGGAATGATACAGTATTTGTCTTTTTGTAGCTGGCCTGTATCATTTAGCACAATGTCCTCAAGGTTTATCTGTTGTAGCAAGTGTTGGAATGTCCTTCCCTTCTAAGATTAAATGCTACTCCATTGTATGGATATACCACATTTTATTTATTCATCAGTCAGTGAACATGTGGTTTGCTTCCACCTTTTGGCAGTTATGAATAATGCTGCTAGGAACATGAATTGTACAGAGTTCTCTTTAAGACCCCTACTTTCAGTTCTTTTGGATACACACCCACAAATAGAATTACTCGATCATATTATCTTCTCTTTTATAAATGAGAAAATTGAGGCTCAGGGAGGTTAAGTAACTTTACCAAGGTCACACAGGTAGTGCCAGAACAGTAACTCAAATTCTGCCCTTAAGAAGTCTTTAATCTAAAAGAGTTGTTAAAGTGGGCACCAACCTCTGCCCACAGCCCATGGGGAAATAAAGTCAGTGCCCTAACAGAGGCAGGGTTCTTTTCTGCGGCTCCTGAGAGTACATGGATCTGGGGGAAATCACAGAAGACTTTGCGCAGGAAGCAGCATTTGAGTTGGGCTTTAGAAATCAAAATACAGTGATGTAACACTATATGTTCAGTTAATGTGGGGTCAACTATATGCCCTGAGAGAAATGGCTCTTTTTATGGTAGTTCAGTAGAAGTATTCTAAGATTGTAAGTCATGAGTATTGTACTTTATGGACTACTTCAGGTATTTTCCAAGGTGATCTGACAACTCAGTTTTTATTTATGTGCTGACTTTAGATGATGATCCCTGAATAGAATGATAGGCCACTGGGTAGAGACATGGAGGTCAGGAAAACCACACACCAAACAGGATTATGGAACTGTTGTTAGAGGATTAGCTCGAAAATGGGCAAGAAGGAGATGTGTATAGGGGACATAAAGTAGATCTCTTTTTAAACACAGAATGCGTTGGGGGGGGTAGGCTAAGATCTGAAAGGCAGCTGAGATGGCCGAGTAAGGAGTTTGAGTTTCAGTATGTAGTCAGTCAAAAAATTTGAGTGGAAGAATGATAAAAGCTGAGCCTTAGTAACATAAATCTGGTAACAGTATCTAACAAATATTGAATGGAGAGATTAGAAACTGTAGAGAGACTTGCATAGAAAGCTTTTTATTGAAATAGCTCAGACGAGTGGTCTCAATTCCTTTATTGAAACTCTCTTGCTGTTCTGAAGAGCACAGTCCTAACCCAAATGATGTCTTAACAGCTTTGTAGGTCAACTTCAGGTTTAATTGCTGAAAGAGGTTAGGCCAGTCACATTGCTTAGGGATGTTACCAGAATAAAATGAGAAAGATAGTAGTCATTAAGGAAAATTTTTTACTCAAAAGCATTAACACATATAGGATGCATTAACACATATAGGATGTTATAAAGCTAAAATTAAGTAAAACTTTAATGAAAATTACAGTAAATTCCAGTAAATACCTATTTTATTAAAGCGCTATACTAAGTCCAACAGTGGAGTCAGACTCATAACTAACGTTCGAGTGTTTACTGTCTGCCAGACACTATTCTAAATTCTTTGTGTATATTTACTATTTTGATCCTTAGAAATAATTCTGTGAGGTAGGTGCTGTTAGTATCTCGTATTGCTGATTTAACTGAGTCACAGAGTATGAGGTAGCTTTTAACTAGAGAGAAGCAGTGACTAATCATATTAAGCAAAATGAGAATTCTGGCAAAACAGTTCATTGACTTGTGCCATCTGTCACACCTGGGATCTCCGGGCTGCTGTAGCTTATCTGGCTTGGCAGAAAACCCTTCCCCTTTCTCAGCATTGGTCCGTGTGTCTCCCTCCTGAGGTAGTTATCTCAACCCCAAAAGACCTCCAAGGAAGGAAGAACTCGGAAAAGGGGCCTTTGAGTAGCATTGCTCCTCTGATAGAAGGCTGTTTATCTGTTTCTTTATTCAACAAATATTTACCTAACACCTGTTATCTGGCCAGATTGTACTAGGCTGCAGTGATTAAGATAGATAAATAAATAATATCCTATAGGAGCTCAAAGTTGGACTCAGAAATCAGACATGAAAGCGTAAATAAACCTCACGGCCTGGTAAATCCTAAGAGAGGTTTGACTAACGTGTTTCAGGAATCCAGGGAAAGGTATGCCTCATTCTGCCGTGGGCAGCCAGGGGAAAGCATCATAGAGGTAATGGCTAACCTGTGTAGCAAATGCGGTTTTTAGCCTAGGGCCAAAAGTGATGTGCAGCTGCAAGGTAATGAAACATTTTTCATTGGATTCTAAAATCAGCTGTTAAAAGGGACCTGTACATTGTTTTGCATATTGGAACATCACTTGAATATATGTATGTGTATATATCCTCCAAAAGTAACCAACCTGAAGGACAGTACTTATTACTAAGGACTTCAGCTGTTAATTTGCATGTTTTTGTGTTCCTATTTCATGCTGTCTCCTATGATTAATTACTTCTGCAAATACTTAGCAAGTATTATGTGTTAGGCATTGCTGAGCTTGCAGGTATGGAGCTGAATAAGACAAGGACCTATGTCCAGAGGAAGCTCCAGTAGAACAGGCAGATGTCATTTGTTGAGTGAATAATGTGGTTTGGTGAGTGTTAAATCCTAATAATCTGAGCAAAGATTTGCTTTAAAAGCATTACTCATAGATTAATAACTTACCATCAAGTTGTGGGCAAATTAGAATCTAGTCAGAAGTGAGTAAATGTGTTTGTAGTTATGGAAATAGCCCCTCTTCCTTTCTCCTGCCTCAAATCTTCATGCACGCAAGATATTTCCTCTGCCTGGAATGCTGTTCCCACACACCCACCTCCACCCCCAACCTGGCTAGATTCTTTCTCCTTCAGATCTCAGCTCAGATGTTACTTCCTCATGGAAACCTTCTCACACTTTTCCAGTCTAAATTATTTTCACCCAAAAGTTATTCTGTCCTTGAAATCTGTTTTGTTGTTGTGTTTAAGACTAGTCAAGTGAAGCAGTGGGAATGGGGAAGGAACAAAGAAATCTGTAGCTGGTTGTGATCAATTAGTTGTAAACATGTTTTTTTTTTTTTAATGAGTTGTTTAATGCGCATCTCTGCTGTTATAAACATGTTTTTTTTAAATGAGTTATTTAATGAACATCTCTGCTGTTCCATTCTGAGCTCTGTAAGAGTAGGGTTGTATGTATTTTCCCTTTCACTATATAGCCACACAGTAAAGCCTCATTTATTGAATGAATGTCCATCATGTGCTAAGTAATGTGCTAAAACTTCACATAAACTTTAATCCTTAAAATAGTCCTGTGAGGTATGTATTGTTTTGTCTATTTTAAAGATTAGAAAATTAGACTCCAAAAAATTACATAGTTTATCCATGATGCCATAGCTAATTGCATAGTTTATCCATGATATCATAGCTTTGCCACCTACTAGTGACGAGGCCAGAATTTAAACCCACTTTATAAACTAACTGTAAACTCTTCTTCCTTAACTACCTGAAGTTAAATGGCACTAATATTTTTGCTTAGTTTTCTCTGTGTAATTAACAGAATTTATTATTAACCAGAACTATGTTAACTTATGGTTTTACATAACTGTATTCCTTTAATAAGTGACATTGACAACAGGATTCTACAGCATACTCTGAATTATGAAGAAGAAAATGCGAAGGTTGGAATCAGAATTTTAGGTGGAGAGAGACCTGTAGAGATCAAAGCCTTGTGTTGTACAGATGGGAAACTGAGTCTAAAACAGTGGGGTACCTTGTTAAAAGTCATATGCTGGTGAACTAGAAGCTAGATCTCCAGATTCTCAGTCTGGAAATAGGATGCTACAATATCTCTATTCAGTTTAGGGTAGTTTCCAAGCGTATGTTTTTATATTCTTCTTTCTTTTGGACTCCCTAGCCCCAAAGACTTCTTACTTTACTGAATAATAAAGTAGTTACTTTATATAAAGGATAACTAGGTAAAGATACTAGTTGGGGTAGTTCAGAAACATTATACCCTCCGTTGGTACTTTTTCCACTTGGCTAGTTCGTAACTGACCATCTCTTTAAGATAAATAATAACAGTTAAATCTCCATCTTGCGTGTGATAAAGAGGTCTGATGAGAGTAAATGAATTGCCTAAGGTCACAGTGGTTTTTTACTTTATTCTTTTAGTTCTTTTTTTTGAGACAAGATCTGGCTCTGTTGTCCAGGCTAGGGTGCAGTGGTGCAATCTTGACTTACTGCAACCTCCACCTCCTGGGGCTCAAGCCATCCTCCCATCTCAACCTCCCAAGTAGCTGGGACTACAGGTGCACAGTTTTGTATCTTTTGTAGAGATGGGATTTTGCTTTGTTGCCTAGGCTGGCCTCGAACTCCTGAGCTCAAGTGATCCACCCGCCTTGGCCTCCCAAAGTTCTAGGATGACGGGTGAGCCACCACATCCAGCCAACAGAGTGTTTTAAGGATGAAGCTGGACTCCTAGAGCATAGGTTAGCAAGCTGGCCAACAGTTTTAGTAAATAAATTTTTATTGAAACACAACCAAATTAATTCATTTACATATTATCTGTGGTGGTTTTCATGCTACAACATACTATAATACAAAAGCAGAGTTTAGTAGTTGTGACAGACCTTATGGGCCACAAAGCCTAAATATTTACAGTTTGGCTATTTTTGGTTTTTGTTTTGTTTTTGAGACAGAGTCTTGTTCTGTCGCCCAGGCTGGAGTGCAGTGGTGCGTTCTTGGCTCACTGCAACCTCTACCTCGTGGGTTCAAGCGATTCTCCTGCCTCAGCCTCCCAAGTAGCTGGGATTACGGGCGCACACCACCACCCACGGCTGATTTTTGTATTTTTAGTAGAGATGGAATTTCTCCATGTTGGCCAGTCTGGTCTCAAACTCCTGGCCTCAAGTGGTACACCTGCCTCAGCCTCCCAAAGTGCTGGGATTATAGGCATGAGCCACTGCACTTGGCCCAGTTTGGTCGTTTACCAAAAAGTTTGCTGGCCCCAGTTCTAGACTCTTGGCAGTGACACTGTACAAGTTTTTTCTACCTGGGAGAGTACATACTGCCTCTCAAGCTGTCCTTTCTTCACGGGTCATATTTAATAGGAAGGAATCTGTGTCTCTGTGGCTGTTATTCTGTAGAACAGGTGTTCTAAACTTGCCAGTCTACCAAAGATCCATACCAGTGTCTCTGGACGAAGGATTTAAAATTTTCAAAGTTAAGAATTACTGCAACAGAATATGTTATGAGGTGGTGAAAATACATTAATCAACTAACAGTGGTAACTGGGATCAAGCATGAGTTCGTTTTATAACACTGCTCTCTGGAGCTTTTAAAACAACCATATATTCTGTATTAGGTGCTTTGGATTCTGAAAATAGAGTTCAAAGATCTAGATCAGTGATTCTCAAAGTGTGGTCCTGATACCAGCAACACCCACATGGCCTGGAAACTTGTTAGAAAGTACAAATTCTCAGTCTCTACCCCATACCTGCAGATCAGTAATTCTAGGGACAAGGCCCAGCCATCTGTGTTTTTAATGAGACCTTCAGGTGATTCTAATGCACACTAAAGCTTGTGAACCACAAGGGGACCTCAGAATTTTTGTTTCTTGCCAAATCTTAAATAATCCTGATGCTGCCAGTCTGGGGACCATGCTTTGAGAACCGCTGCTCTGGATACTAGAAATAAAAAATAGGGTATAGGCCAAGAAAATAGCTTTTTGAGTCCATAAGATCCTGTTGAGAATCTTGATTTTGATGAGCATAAAATGGGCATTGTTGGACAATTTTACTTCAAAATTTAAATTTTAAAAATGCATACATGTATGTATCTATATGTATTTTTTTCCTCTAAGGAAAGAAGAGGGCAGACAGAGATGAAGCGTCCCTTATACCCTTTCAGAGTCCCATTTCTCTCTTTCCTTCTAATAGAGAGAACCACTCTACTGAATTTGGTGTATATCACATGCATGTTTTTATAATTACAAGTTCTGTATAAATCTGTAAACAGTGTATGCTTACACATTTTTATACATACCTCGTAACAGATAATTGTTCTGCAACTTTTTCTCCAGACTTTGTTTCTGAACGTTATCCATGTTGATACAATATCATTTTAGCTCATTTATTTTACCTGTTATGTAAATACGACATAATTTATTAATCCATTTTCCTTTTAATAGGCATTGGATTATTCCTATTTTTTACTATTTTAAGCAATGCTGCAGTAATCTTGTACCAAGTCTCCATGTAGACCGTACGACAGAAAATTTCTCTGGTATATGCACAGGCAGTAGCAGTTGAGAAGTAGGATAAAGGCTTTGCTAGCTTTGATAGATATTGCTAATTGCTCTGCTAAGGATTGTTCCTATTCACCCAATTGCAAGGTATGAAAATCCCATTTCTCTACATTTTTATCAAAACCTGACATTTCAGACATTTTAAATGTTGCCAAAGAGAGGTGAAATAACTTCTAGTTTTTAAATCTATAATTACCCAAGTTCCAGGGAGCTTGAGCTAGTTCTCATGTTCTCAACATTTCACGTTTCTTATTCTGTGAGTTACCTGTAATGTCGCTTATCTGTTTCCTTTTTGGATTTTTTGCCTTTTTGCATAGATTTATAGATGCTCTTTATGGAATCTTTCTTAATGTTTTATAAGTTGTGTTTCAAGTACTTTATTTCAGTCTATTGTTAGATTTTTAACTTGGTTCATGGATTTTGTTGAGGTACCGAAATTTATCAACTTAATATCAAATGTATCAAGTTTTTCCTTAAAACTGTATTTTTTTTTTTTTTTTTTTTTTTTGAGATGGAGTCTTGCATTCTCGCCCAGGCTGGAGTGCAGTGGTGCGATCTCGGCTCACTGCAAGCTCCGCCCCCTGGGTTCACGCCATTCTCCTGCCTCAGCCTCCCGAGTAGCTGGGACTACAGGCGCCTGCCACCACACCCGGCTAATTTTTTTTTGTATTTTTAGTAGAGACGGGATTTCACCATGTTAGCTAGGATGGTCTCGATCTCCTGACCTCGTGATCCACCCACCTCGGCCTCCCAAAGTGCTGGGATTACAGGCTTGAGCCACTGTGCCCGTCCAAAAATTTATTCTTTTTATATCTTATTTAAGAAAGTCTTTTTCTGTTCTTGGGTCTTAAAGATGCTTTACTTTCATCTGAAGTTCTGAAGCTTTGCTTTGTACATTTAAGTCTTTATCTGGAATTCACTTTTGTGTATGGCATGAAGTAGAACTCAAATTCTATTTTCTCTTTTCAGGTAACCAGTTGTCTCAGTACCACCCTTTTGTTATTGACTTATAATCACCTCTGTGATATACTAAGATTATTCTATGTACATGGGTCTGTTTCTGTACTCTGATCTCTTCTGTTGGTTTAGTTGTCTGTCAGACCCACATTGTCTTATTATCACGTTACACAAATAATATCTGGTAAGACATATCATCTTATTCTGACCTTTTTCAAAACTATTGTGTTCTTAATCGTTCACTCTTCAAGGTAAATTAATGTAATTGGCATGTCGAATTCCATGAAAATTTTTGTTTTTAAATTTCAATTGGCATTACATCGAATGTATTGATAACTTGAGAGAGGATTGACTCTTTCAATTCATGAACATAGTATATCTCCTTTATTCAGGCCTTCTGCTGTGACCTTCAATACGTTCAATAATGTTTCAGTTTTTCCCAAAAGGTTTTGGGTATCTTTTATTAGATTTATTTCTATACACACTATGTTGCTTTTTTGGATAGTATTGTTTTTCTAATTGGTTATTTCTGGCATAGAGACGCCTTTTTTTTTTCCTTTGTGAACATATTATTCTCTCCTTTTCCAGTAGATGTCAGTAAAATACATTGAGCTCATTATTAAGAATATTTTCTTTGCAATGATGTCTTTTTACCCCTTAAAATGATTTGTGTATTTAAAGATATTGGTTCTGAAATATTTCTAAATTATCTCCCTTTGTTCCATTTAGGAGGATAAAAAGAAGCGAGATCGAGACCGGGTGGAGAATGAGGCAGAAAAAGACCTCCAGTGTCATGCCCCTGTGAGATTAGACTTGCCCCCTGAGAAGCCTCTCACAAGCTCTTTAGCCAAACAAGAAGGTTGGAATAACTCTGAATTAACTATCCTGAATGAGGATGCTGCAATTATTATAGCTCAGGAAAATAGTGGGGTTTTAGCTCCTAAGTTGGAGCTTTGTAATTGAATTTTTAAGTTTTTTCTCTCAAACTGCATAAGAGCTTTAAATTAGCTTCAATTTTGGATTGATACTCTCAAAACTTCAATATATTTTTAAGATAAATGGAATTTCTGTATGAGGTATTTAATAATGGCTATTATTAAATAGAAAATGATCTAGTAAATAATACTCTCTAGAATACTCCTTTTTAAAACACCCTTTTCCCTTCTTCTTTGCTTTAGAAGTAGAACAGACGCCCCTTCAAGAAGCTTTGAATCAACTGATGAGACAATTGCAGAGGTAAGTGTTTTTCCAATATTTTTATAACATAGAAATTAAAATGGTAAATGTGTAGCATCCAAACCACATTGTGCCTAACTCCAAACATACTTGATTTTAGTGAATGATAAATATTTTGCCTGGCAGCAGAAGTACTCCAAGAGGCTAACTTTTAGATATTCTTTATTTGGTTTGTTTCCCTGGCAACTTGAAGGGTGTTACATAATACTTTTAATGACAAATTTCTGTCTCTAAAGTAATTTCTGATGTTAAAACTTTAAGCCAGGAATAAACAATACAGCTATTTCCACTTTGCTAATAGATAGAAATACCTTCTGTGTATTTGTACAATGCTTATCATGCCATGAATGTTTAACAGTTATTAAGTATGGGAGAAAAAATAAAACACCATGAATAGGAATTATGGCCTTCTTTTAAAAGCAGAAATTTGTTTTTAAAATTTCAGTGCCTAGATTAAGCCAATGTTGAGTTCTTAAAAGGGAAAAGAATAACTCAGTCTTTATAAAACATTTATTTTGGGACGGGTGCTGTGGCTCATGCCTGTAATCCCAGCACTTTGGGAGGCCGAGGTGGGCGGATCACGAGGTCAGGAGATGGAGACCATCCTGGCTAACACGGTGAAACCCCATTTCTACTCAAAAATACAAAAAACTTTGCCGAGCATGGTGGCGGGCGCCTATAGTCCCAGCTATTCGGGAGACTGAGGCAGGAGAATGGTGTGAACCTGGGAGGTGGAGCTTGCAGTGAGCTGAGATTGCGCCACTGTACTTCAGCCTGAGCGACAGAGCAAGACTCCATCTCAAAAAAGTAAAATAATAAAATAAATAAATAAATAAATAAAAATAAATATTTATTTTGATACCTCTCTTTACTCAAAGATATTTACATTATTTGCAAAGGGTTTATGGTTGTAGAGCATACATTTTTACAGTGGACTTTTTTTCATTGTATTGAACTTAAGTCAACCCAGAACACATTGTAAATAATTTTTCTCTAATGTAATCTGTATTCAATGCCTGTTTAGGTTTGCAGTTAAGATCAGAAGTTAGCCGAGTATAGTAGCTCACACCTGTAATCCCAGCACTTTTTGGGAGGCTGAGGTGGGAGGATCACTTGAGGCCAAGAGTTTAAGACCAGCCTGGACAACATAGTGAGACCCCCATCTCTACAAAAAAATAAAAATCCTAGTGTGGTTGCACACACCTGTAGTCCCAGCTGCTCCAGAGACTGAGGTGGAAGGATCACTTGAGCCCAAGAGGTTGAGGCTGCAGTGAGCTGTGATAGCACCATTGCACTCCAGCCTGGGCAGCAGAATGAGACCTTTTCTAAAAAAAAAAAAAAAAAAAAAAAAAAAAAGAACTTACTGGTCTCTCTTCTTTTTTGGTGTTTGAGAAAAATTACATCTCTAGTCTTTATAGTTAAATAACTCATTCATTACTTCACTACTTGTCCAAAGGGAGTGAATAGGTACTGGGTATTCCATTGCAGTTTACAAGGTATGACTGTAAATGTCATGACTGCTTTACAGTTTTTCTTGCAACATAAGACCAGAATGTAAGTTAATGATGTCACCTTAAAAGAAATGACTTAATTAAAAGAAGACATTCAAATGGCCAATAGGTATATGAAAAAATGCTCACCATCACTAATAAAGCTCCTGTGTGATTCTAATGTATAGCCAGTGTTGAGAATCTGTGATGAAGAGCACTAGTTTTCAAATTTGGGTTTCTGATTTTGGGGGTTTTTGGTCTAGTCCTGTTTTGGCACACATATGGAGGTATAAAGAGGAGCTTTTTAATGTCAGGTTTTTTTTAGCATCCCCCACATAAGCATGATAGAAGTTATATCCATTGATGGAGAAAATAGACATACATGGACCAGAAATGCAAGCCTGTTAGAAGTTAATATGGAGGATTGTAGATGTATGTTAATAGTTACTATTTCAGCCTTTTCCCCTTCGGTTAATTAAAAATATGCAGTGCTGATCTCCCAAAGGTTAAAACATTGGTCAGTTAGTTGAGGTTTATTTTGCTTCATTTTTTCCTATATAGGTGGAGCTGTTAATTAATGAGGCTTTGTATTTTATAAGAAAGAAATCTCCATCCTGAGGGTACAGCTAGTATGTAAAACTTACTTGTTATTAAATAGTTAATAGACTTGAAAATCATTTCTTCAGTTTTCAGTTAAAAATATGTTAACATATTACAAATTCTTTCTGCATCTGAAGGGTTTCCTCTGACTTATGCTCCTAAACCGTTAGATTTGTTTGTAATAGAATAAAATATAACATTGTCTTTTGCATATCTTCACAGAAAAGATCCAAGTGCTTTCTTTTCATTTCCCGTGACTGATTTTATTGCTCCTGGCTACTCCATGATCATTAAACACCCAATGGATTTTAGTACCATGAAAGAAAAGATCAAGAACAATGACTATCAGTCCATAGAAGAACTAAAGGTAACTCTTCAGTCCTATATACACAAAATCTTGGTAGAAATCTGCATATCTGATATTCAGAATCTTTCTCATTGACCTTTTATTTTGCAAAGAATTGAGTTTATTTTAAGATCCAGTATCTCTGGTTTTTTTGCTTCAGAAAACTTTTTATGAGCTTGGTGATGGAAAACCAGATGAAATAGGTCATCTGATATCTTTCATTCATAATTATTTTTGTCTTTAGTGAAATTTTGAGTTTGATATATGTTCCACAGTATATTTTTTCCAACCTTAGAGTGAAATTTTTAGCTTTAGATCAATACAAGTAAAATTAATATTTTAATGAAAGTTGAGGGTTTTTTCTATTTCTAGACATATAAGGTATGCATATTGTATTAGTCCATTCTTACACTGCTATAAAGAACTGCCTGAGAGTGGGTAATTTATGACGAAAAGAGCTTTAATTGACTCACAGTTCCACAGGCTGTACAGGAGACGTGGCTGGAGAGGCCCATGGAAACTTACAGTTGTAGTGGAACATGAAGGGGAAGCAAGCACATCTTCACATGGCAGCAGGAGAGAGTGAAGGGAGAAGTGCTACAAACTTTTTTTTTTTTTTTTTTTAGATGGTTTACATTTTTTTAATTAAGTTGTGTTTTTTTGTTTGTTTTAATTTAAGTTCTAGGGTACATGTGCACAACATGCAGGTTTGTTACATATATATACGTGTGCCATGTTGATGTGCTGCACCCATTAACTCGTCATTTACATTAGGTATATCTCCTAATGCCATCCCTCCCCCCTCCCCTGACCCCACAACAAGCCCCAGTGTGTGATGTTCCCCACCCTGTGTCCAGGTGTTTTCATTGTTCACTTCCCACCTCTGAGGGAGAACATGCAGTGTCTGGTTTTCTGTTCCTGTGTTAGTTTACTAAGAATGATGGTTTCCAGCTTCATCCATGTCCCTACAAAGGACGTGAACTCATTGTTTTTTATGGCTGCATAGTATTCCATGGTATGTGTGTGCCACATTTTCTTAATCCAGTCTGTCATTGATGGACATTTGGGCTGGTTCCAAGTCTTTGCTATTGTGAATAGTGCTGCAATAAACATACGTGTGCACATGTCTTTATAGCAGAATGATTTATAATCCTTGGGGTATATACCCAGTAATGGGATGGCTGTGTCAAATAGTATTTCTAGTTCTAGATCCTTAAGGAATCACCACACTGTCTTCCACAATGGTTGAACTAGTTTACAGTCCCACTAACAGTGTAAAAGTGTTCCTGTTTCTCCACATCCTCTCCAGCACCTGTTGTTTCCTGACTTTTTAATGATCGCCATTCTGACTGGTATGAGATGGTATCTCATTGTGGTTTTCATTTGCATTTCTCTGATGGCCAGTGATAATGAGCATTTTTTCATGTGTCTGTTGGCTGCATAAATGTCTTCTTTTGAGAAGTGTCTGTTCATATCCTTCACTCATTTTTTAATGGGGTTGTTTGATTTTTTCTTGTAAGTTTGTTTGAGTTCTTTGTAGTTTCTAGATATTAGCCCTTTGTCAGATGAGTTGATTTTCCCCCATTCTGTAGGTTGCCTGTTCACTGTGATGGTAATTTCTTTTGCTGTGCAGAAACTTTTTAGTTTCATTAGATCCCGTTTGTCAATGTTGGCTTTTGTTGCCATTGCTTTTGTTGTTTTAGTCATGAAGTCCTTGCCCATGCCTGTGTCCTGAATGGTATTGCCTAGGTTTTCTTCTAGGGTTTTTATGGTTTTAGGTCTCACATTTAAGTTTTTAATCCATCTTGAATTAATTTTTGTATAAGGTGTAAGGAAGGAATCCAGTTTCAGCTTTCTACATATGGCTAGCCAATTTTCCCAGCACCATTTATTAAATAGGGAATCCTTTCCCCATTTCTTGTTTTTGTCAGGTTTGTCAAAGATCAAATGGTTGTAGATGTGTGGTATTATTTCTGAGGGCTCTGTTCTGTTCCATTGGTCTGTATCTCATGTTTTGGTACCAGTACCATGCTGTTTTGGTTACTGTAGCCTTGTAGTGTAGTTTGAGGTCAGGCAGCATGATGCCTCCAGCTTTGTTTTGGCTTAGTATTGTCTTGGCCATATGGGCTCTTTTTTGGTTCCATATAAACTTTAAAGTAGTTTTTTCCAAATCTGTGAAGAAAGTCATTGGTAGCTTGATGGGGATGGCGTTGAATCTGTAAATTACCTTGGGCAGTATGGCCGTTTTCACGATACTGATTATTCCTATCTGTGAGCATGGAATGTTCTTCCATTTGTTTGTGTCCTCTTTTATTTCGTTGAGCAGTGGTTTGTAGTTCTCCTTGAAGAGGTCCTTCACATCCCTTGTAAGTTGGATTTCTTGGTATTTTATTCTCTTTGAAGCAGTTGTGAATGGGAGTTCACTCATGATTTGGCTCTCTGTTTGTCTCTTATTGGCGTATAGGAATTCTTGTGATTTTTGCACATTGATTTTGTATCCTGAGACTTTGCTGAAGTTGCTTATCAGCTTAAGGAGATTTTGGGTTGAGACAGTGGGGTTTTCTAAATATACAATCATGTTATCTGCAAACAGGGACAATTTGACTTCCTCTTTTCCTAATTGAATACCCTTTGTTTCTTTCTCCTGCCTGATTGCCCTGGCCAGAACTTCCAACACTATGTTGGATAAGAGTGGTGAGAGAGGGCCTCCTTGTCTTGTGCCAGTTTTCAAAGGGAATGCTTCCAGTTTTTGCTTATTCAGTATGATATTGGCTGTGGGTTTGTCATAAATAGCTTTTATTATTTTGAGATACGTCCCATCAATACCTAGTTTATTGAGAGTTTTTAGCATGAAGGCTATTGAATCTTGTCAAAGGCCTTTTCTGCATCTTTTGAGATAATCATGTGGTTTTTGTCTTTGGTTCTGTTTATATGATGGATTACGTTTATTGATTTGCATATGTGGAACCAGCCTTGCATCCCAGGGATGAAGCCAACTTGATCGTGATGGATAAGCTTTTTGATGTGCTGCCGGATTTGGTGTGCCAGTAATTTGTTGAGGATTTTTGCATCAGTGTTCATCAGGGATATTGGTCTAAAATTCTCTTTTTTTGTTATGTCTCTACCAGGCTTTAGTATCAGGATGATGCTGGCCTCATAAAATGAGTTAGGGAGGATTCCCTCTTTTTCTATTGATTGGAATAGTTTCAGAAGGAATGGTACCATTCCTTTTGGTACCTCTGGTAGAATTTGGCTGTGAATCCGTCTGGTCCTGGACTTTTTTTTTTTTTTTTTTTTTTTTTGAGACGGAGTCTCGCTCTGTCGCCTGGGCTGGAGTGCAGTGGCCGGATCTCAGCTCACTGCAAGCTCCGCCTCCCGGGTTTACGCCATTCTCCTGCCTCAGCCTCCCAAGTAACTGGGACTACAGGCGCCCGCCACCTCGCCCGGCTAGTTTTTTGTATTTTTTAGTAGAGACGGGGTTTCACCGGGTTAGCCAGGATGGTCTCGATCTCCTGACCTTGTGATCCGCCCATCTCAGCCTCCCAAAGTGCTGGGATTACAGGCTTGAGCCACCACGCCCGGCCTGGTCCTGGACTTTTTTTGGTTGGTAGGCTATTAATTATTGCCTCAATTTCAGAGCCTGTTATTAGTCTATTCAGGGATTCAACTTCTTCCTGGTTTAGTCTTGGGAGGGTGTGTGTGTCTCCAGGAATTTATCCATTTCTTCTAGATTTCCTAGTTTATTTGCATAGAGGTGTTTTAGTGTTCTCTGATGGTACTTTGTATTTCTGTGGGATCGGTGGTGATATCCCCTTTATCATTTTTTACTGCGTCTATTTGATTCTTCTCTCTTTTCTTCTTTCTTAGTCTTGCTAACGGTCTATCAATTTTGTTGATCTTTTAAAAAAATCAGCTCTGGATTCGTTGATTTTTTTGAAGGGTTTTTTGTATCTCTATCTCTTTCAGTTCTGCTCTGATCTTAGTTATTTCTTGCCTTCTGCTAGCTTTGGAATGTGTTTGCTCTTGCTTCTCTAGTTTTTTTAATTGTGATGTTAGGGTGTCAATTTTAGATCTTTCCTGCTTTCTCTTGTGGGCATTTAGTGCTGTAAATTTCCCTCTACACACTGCTTTAAATGTGTCCCAGAGATTCTGGTATGTTGTGTCTTTGTTCTCATTGGTTTCAAAGAACATCTTTATTTCTGCCTTCATTTCATTATGTACTCAGTAGTCATTCAGGAGCAGGTTGTTCAGTTTCCATGTAGTTGAGCAGTTTTGAGTGAGTTTCTTTTCTTTTTTTTTTTTTTTTAATCCAAAATGTGTTTATTGAGATGGTTTCCCATTCATCTTGATTCAGAGTGCTTTTAGTGCTGCTTCTTCCTAAAGGAACATCCTTCTGTAAGCTTTGCTTTTCCTCCTGTAGGCTGGCAGAGGACAGTGGAGCAGCCAACACACAAAACTACCATTTGTGCATGGCTAAAGACCGTGGTGATTTTATAGCATCCTGGGCATTTCACATCCATGAAGTAGGAATTGGGGCTCTGCACCAGGCGTTTCTTCTTGTGTTTCCTCTTCTCTTCTGGGGAGGGATGAAGGAGATCCTTTGCGAGAGGCATGTTCTCGTGTGGGTAGGTCGTCACTGCCGGAAAGGCAAGTGAGTTTCTTAATCCTGAGTTCCAGTTTGATTGCACTGTGGTCTGAGAGACAGTTTGTTATAATTTCTATTCTTTTACATTTGCTGAGGAGTGCTTTACTTCCAACTATATGGTCAATTTTGGAATAAGTGCAATGTGGTGCTGAGAAGAATGTGTATTCTGTTGATTTAGGGTGGCGAGTTCTGTAGATGTCTATTAGGTCCACTTGGTGCAGAGCTGATTTTAATTCCTGGACATCCTTTTTAACTTTCTGTCTTGTTTATCCGTCTGATGTTGACAGTGGGGTGTTAAAGTCTCCCATTATTGTGTGGGGGTCTAAGTCTCTTTGTAGGTCTCTTAAGGACTTTCTTTATGAATCTGGGTGCTCCTGTATTGGTTGCATATATATTTAGTATAGTTAGCTCTTCTTGTTGAATTGATCCCTTTACCATTATGTAATGGCCTTCTTCATTTGTTTTCATCTTTGTTGGTTTAAAGTCTGTTTTATCAGAGATGAGAATTGCATCCCCTGCTTTTTTTTTGTTTTCCATTTGCTTGGTACATCTCCGTCCCTTTATTTTGAGCATATGTGTGTCTCTGCACGTGAGATGGGTCTCCTGAATACAGCAAACTGATGGGTCTTGACTCTTTATCCAATTTGCCAGTCTGTCTTTTAATTGGAGCGTTTAGCCCGTTTACATTTAAGGTTAATATTGTTATGTGTGAATTTGATCCTGTCATTATGATGTTAGCTGGTTATTTTGCTCAGTAGTTGATGTAGTTTCTTCTTAGCATCAATGGTCTTTACAATTTGGCATGTTTTTGCAGTGGCTGGTACCGGTTATTCCTTTCTGTGTTTAATGCTTCCTTCAGGAGCTCTTGTATGGCAGGCCTGGTGGTGACAGAATCTCTCAGCATTTGTTTGTCTGTAAAAGATTTTATTTCTCCTTCACTTATGAAGCTTAGTTTGGCTGAATATGAATTTCTGGGTTGAAAATTGTTTTCTTTAAGAAATATTGGCCCCCATTCTCTCTGGCTTGTAGAGTTTCTGCCAGGAGATCCGCTGTTAGTCTGATGGGCTTCCCTTTGTGGGTAACCCGACCTTTCTCTCTGGCTGCCCTTAACATTTTTTCCTTCATTTCAACTTTGGTGAATCTGACAATTATTTGTCTTGGAGTTGCTCTTCTCAAGGAGTATCTTTGTGGTGTTTCTCTGTATTTCCTGAATTTGAATATTGGTCTGCCTTGCTAGGTTGGGGAAGTTCTCCTGGATAATATCCTGAAGAGTGTTTTCCAGCTTGGTTCCATTCTCCCCCATCACTTTCAGGTATACCAATCAGACATAGATTTGGTATTTTCACATAGTCCCATATTTCTTGGAGGTTTTGTTCATTTCTTTTCGCTCTTTTTACTCTTAAGCTTCTCTTCTTGCTTCATTTCATTCATTTGATCTTCAGTCACTGATACCCTTTCTTCCACTTGATCGAATTTGGCTACTGAGCCAAATTCAAATGACGCTTGTGCATGCGTCACGTAGTTCTGGTGCCATGGTTTTCAGCTCCATCAGGTCAGTTAAGGTCTTCTCTGCTCTGTTTATTCTAGTTAGCCATTTGTCTAATCTTTTTTCAAGGTTTTTAGCTTCTTTGTGATGGGTTTGAACATCCTTCTTTAGCTCAGAGAAGTTTGTTATTACTGATTGTCTGAAGCTTTCTTCTCTCAGCTCGTCAAAGTCATTCTCCTACCAGCTTTGTTCTGTTGCTAGTGAGGAGCTGCGTTCCTTTGGAGGGGGAGAGGCGCTCTGATTTTTAGAATTTTCAGCTTTTCTGCTCTGTTTTTTCCCCATCTTTGTGGTTTTATCTACCTTTGGTCTTTGATGATGGTGACGTACAGAAGGGGTTTTGTGTGGATGTCCTTTCTGTTTGTTAGTTTCCCTTCTAACAGTCAGGACCCTCAGCTGCAGGTGTGTTGGAGTTTGCTGGAGGTCTACCCCAGACCCTGTTTTTCTGGGTATCACCAGCGGAGGCTGCAGAACAGCAAATATTGCAGAACGGCAAATGTGGCTGCCTGATCCTTCCTCTGAAACTTCGTCTCAGAGGGGCACCCGGCTGTATGAGGTGTCAGTCGGCCCCTACTGGGAGGTGCCTGCCAGTTAGGCTACTCGGCAGTCAGGGACCCACTTGAGGCAGTCTGTCCATTCTCAGATCTCAAACTCCATGCTGGGAGAACCACTACTCTCTTCAAAGCTGTCAGACAGGGATGTTTAAGTCTGCAGAAGTTTCTGCTGCCTTTTGTTCAGCTGTGCCCTGCCCCCAGAGGTGGAGTCTACAGAAGCAGTCAGGCCTCCTTGAGCTGCGGTGGGCTCCACCCAGTTCGAGGTTCCTGGCTGCTTTGTTTACCTACTCAAGCCTCAGCAATGGTGGGTGCCCCTCCCCCAGCCTCGCTGCCGCCTTGCAGTTCGATCTCAGACTGCTGTGCTGGCAGTGAATGAGGCTTCATGGGCATGGGACCCTCTGAGCCAGGCACGAGATATAATCTCCTGGTGTGCTGTTTGCTAAGACCATTGGAAAAGCACAGTATTAGGGTGGGAGTGTCCTGATATTCCAGGTACTGTCTGTCACGGCTTCCCTTGGCTAGGAAAGGGAATCCCCCGACCCCTTATGCTTCCGGAGTGAAGCGATGCCCTGCCCTGCTTCAGCTCACACTCCGTGGCTGCACCCACTGTCCAACAAGCCCCAGTGAGATGAACCCAGTACCTCAGTTGGAAATGCAGAAATCACCCGTCTTCTGCATCGCTCAGGCTAGGAGCTGTAGACTGGAGCTGTTCCTGTTTGGCCATCTTGGAACCTGTCGCTACACACTTTCAAACAACCAGATCTTGTGAGAACTCACTATCACGAGAACAGCAACGGGAAAATCTGTCTCCATGATCAAATCACCTCCCACCAGGTCCCTCCCCCAACATTGGGGATTACAATTCAACATGAGATTGGGGTGGGGACACAGAGCCAAACCATATCACATATACTCTAAAGTAAAGGATAAATTGGCTTGTCCAGAAATACTAAAGAGAAGTTTAATTACATTTTCTAATTTGATGAAAGTTAATTGCTTTCTTGAGTTCATTTTGGCTATATTTGTTGAACATATTTTCTTCAGCTTTAAGAAGAGAATAGAAAATTTACAAGGACCTGAAAGCTTCTAAGATAATATATATATCTGTTATAGATGAGATTTTTCCCATTTGGGGGAGTGTCCTGGTGTGTGTTGATTTCAGGGAAAGGAACCGTGTATATTAAAATTTACTGTGTATTCAACAGCCACAAACTTAATTGGTTTAGATAATATCTGTTTTATCTCTACTTTTTTTGCATAACCATGGTAGTGCTCACCTGACCTAGGGGTTAGACGCTAATTGGTTACCCTAATTAGTTATTATCCTAAAAATAAAATAAGATAGTGTCTTTACAGCCGGGCACAGTGGCTCACGACTGTAATCCCAGCACTTTTGGGAGGCTGAGGCGGGTGAATCATGAGGTCAGGAGATCAAGAGATCAAGACCATCCTGGCTAACACAGTGGAAACCCTGTCTCTACTGAAAGTACAAAAAAATTGGCTGATGGTGGTGGCGGGCGCCTGTAGTCCCAGCTACTCGGGAGGCTGAGGCAGGAGAATGGCGTAAACCCGGGAGGCGGAGCTTGCAGTGAGCTGAGATAGTGCCACTGCACTCCAGCCTGGGTGACAGAGCGAGACTCCGTCTCAAAAAAAAAAAAAAAAAAAAAAAGAGATTTATGAAGAATACCAGTGTTTAGTGCCCTTTACTATTGAGTTTATAGGTAATGTTCCATTTTCTCCAAAGAACCTGAATTACATTCTCTCTTATTTAGAGAAATGGAAACTTTTCCCAACTTTTTATCTGGTGAAAATTAGGCTAAAACTGTTTATTTCCGCATATTTCTGACCTTACCATTGCTTAATGGAAAAGAATTTCACAGCTTTTTGGTTTTTTTCTTTTTGTGAATAATTTTCTCTGATCTTTCTCTTACAGTAAGAAGAGTAGAAGTGTGTCCCCAGAGTGTTTTTAAGCAGGTTAGGGTTTATCATAATTGAAAGGAATTGGTATCTTAGCTCTTTAGAATTTCTACATTGCCACTTTTTTCTAGGGAAAGCTCAACAGCCTAAAGTAATATTTATTCAGTTCGTTTGGTGGTTGAAATAAAATGTGTGTGTGTATGTGTGTGTGTGTGTGTGTATGAAAAGTGTGCAGGAAGACACAGCTTTTTGAATGACCAGTGCCATCACACACAGTTCAGTAAAGACCAGCACATTGTGTTAAGATTTAAGGAATCTACAAATTGCCTTGATAGATCAGTCCTGTGCTCATTAGAACAGTTCAGTACTCTTGCCAGTTCATAGGCCCATTATCTGGCCAATTATAGGCCAAATGGTCACTTAGTTTGAGTATATGTAGTAGTCTAGTGTCTCACTTCACTTGCGTCGCATGCCCCCAAATACGTATGTAGTTTTTGTTTTGTTTTGTTTTGTTTTTGAGACCGAGTCTCACTCTGTTGCTCAGGCTGGAGTGCAGTGGCATGATCTTGGCTCACTGCAACCTCCACCTTCAGGGTTCAAGCAATTCTTGTGCCTCAGCCTCCCGAGTAGTTGGGACTACAGGCGTGTGCCACGACACTCAGCTAATTTTTTTGTATTTTTAGTAGAGACAGGGTTTCATGGTGTTGCCCTGACCGGTCTCAAACTCCTGGGCTCAAGCAGTCCACCTGCCTCAGCCTCCCGAAGTGCTAGAATTATAAGGGTGAGCCACTATGCCCGGCCTAGTAATTCTTAACAGAATGGAAGCTTTTCCAAATATCTGTAACAAATGTCTTTAATCTAGGGTCCTTTGGGTACCATGATGAGCCTTTAGAGGGACCAAGAACCTACTAAAATTACATGAAGACTTTTGTGTTCAACTGTGTGTGTGTGCGCGCTTAAGGATGGTCCCATAGCTTTCATCAGATGCTTAGAGATCCAAGATCTGGCAGAGTCCTAACTGTTTATAGAGTCATGGCCCAAACTGAAGATCCACATATACTTCATCCACTTTAATACCAAATTTATTGCGACCCTTCAATCAGTCTTACATACTTTTACATAGAACTCAGTCTACTTATTTTTGTTGTATTTAAGTGTTCTAACCTGTCATTGCTATTAAATAGTGGAATTTGAATGTTTTTGTTTTTTAGAGAAATTTGTAGGGGGCAGATTCTGTTTTCTTCGGTTTTTTCTTTTAACTTAGTAAGGCCTTGGCATAATGAATCGCAGTAGATGTAACAATTACTTAACCGTGAAAGCATGCAGTGGGGTCAAGTTCTCCAGCACATACGCAGACTTTGAAATTTAAGCCAAAAAGACAGTTTTGGTAATTTGGCTACTCCAGTTACATGTTTTAACTCCTTGAGGTTGTATGGTTTATTTCACATTGGCATGGTTTTGCAACATTCTGCAAATTATGTTTGGTTTATGATAGTATCCAAACACATAAAAATAGTGTAAATGTTTTAACATTTTTTGCTCAGTTAATGTGAATTTGGCAGGAAATACTGCGATAATTTAGGACTGCTCCGTTTTCAGTCAAGATCTGAAATAAAATATTCAATTCCTAAATGGAAATTTAAGATGTTTGCTTTAAAGCTAGGAGTAATATTTTTTTTAATTACATGAACTACTCAGCTAAGATCATTACATATGAAATAGAAGTATTTTCTTCACATTTTTTTTTATGTGCAGTAAGATTATACTGAAGAAACCCATTTAAAAGTTTCATTCTGGGATCTACAGTTTATATGCAGGTACTATAAAATATTTAAGAATTTGGGAAATAATATAACATATTTAAATACATTTAGCAGTATTTGTTTTGTTGGTGAGTCTTAAAACTTAATAAATTGCTGTTAGTATTGTTTAGTAAATAGTGAAAGAAAGGGATGTTGTTGCTTTTTAAATTTTTAGAGGACCTGTATGGTTTTAACCTAGGGGTGTGGGGTAGTTTGTTTTGCATTAATTCATTTTCTCCCTTAATATTCTTTCTGCAGGATAACTTCAAACTAATGTGTACTAATGCCATGATTTACAATAAACCAGAGACCATTTATTATAAAGCTGCAAAGAAGCTGTTGCACTCAGGGATGAAAATTCTTAGCCAGGTAAGGGAAACTCTTTGTCATAAATAATAGTTATTAAAATCTGTGTCCTTGTTTGTTGGCCATAGTAATACAGATACAATACAGTATTTATTTTATTAGCAGGTTATATTAAAGTAGAAAATACTAAATGAAAAAAATTTTAATAAAGAGAAGAAAAGACAGGAAAATTCTTACTTGGAATCAGTACAAATAAATATTGGCATTCACTTGTAATTATCTCTTTAGAGATAAAACATCAGCTTGAAACATCAACCTGAATTCCAGGATAAGACTGGCTGAATTGTGAGAACTCTGAAGAGGAAAGCTCTCTGTTTGCATTTGTAGGGGTGGAATCTAATGTTGGTCAGTCCTGTCAGAAGCACAGAATTTCTAGTAAGAAAATATAGTCATGCACTGCATAATACTGTGTATACAGACTGCATATACAATGGTGGTTCCATAAGATTGTAATGCTGTATTTTTACTGTACTTTTGCTATATTTAAATACACAAATACTTCGCATTGTGTTACAGCTGTCTACAGTATTCAGTATGGTAGCATGCTGTACAGGTTCCTAGCCTACAAGCAATAGGCTATATCATTTAGCCAGTTGTCTGGTAGGCTATACCATCTAGGTTTGTGTAAGTGTACTCATTGATGGTCACACAACAAAATTGCCTAACAGTCCATTTCTCAGAATGTATCCCTTCATTAAGCTACATGTGACTATATACAAATGAGAAAAAGTTCGAAACTGTCTCAAAACCACCTCTCCACAAGAGCAGACTCTTCCTTAAAGGATAAGAATTAATGCATAGTAAGACATTTGAGGTCAGAGAAGTGTGTGTGTAGGCACAGACACATCATCAAACTGTAGGAAAGAGCTTAAACATGAGATCTGTACACAGTGGCAAAAATTACGAGTATCACCAGGAAGACAGTTGATAAAAGGCTTTGAAGGGTAAACTGAGATGATCACTGTGCATCCGCTAGAGAAAATAACTCACAAGATAAGCCATATCTTTTGAGGTTTTTCTCACCACTCTGAGTGGGAGAAACCTATTAGTAAGAGACCTCTTTAGGGAACGAATCAAGGGTGATCCTGGCACCATACCGTGGCAGGCAGGCAGAAGAGAGTTTTAATTTTAGCTCTCTTCCACTAACTTGTGGACCTTGGGCAAGACATTAACTACCCTGGGACTCAGTGTTCTCGTCCCTGAAGAAGGGTTTAGTCTGTGATCTCCAAGATGATTTCTAGCATTACTGTTCTGATTCTAGATAAGAGGTAGAGTAGAGAGGATACTATGAAAAAGAACCACAAGGTAGGACAGGGATTTTGCAAAGAAGAAGTGAGTGGGTATGAGACACTGGTAGAAGGAGAATCAGAGTCAAGAGCTTGAGCTCACATTCAGGCGAATTAAAGGATGATAAAAATAAGTCGTGCATCTGCATATGGTTTTCCGATTTTTATGGTGATTCATTTTTCTGTATTATAGTTTTACATTTAAAGAAATGCCTTGGTGTGCAGATGTCTGAGTGTCTGTGTGCTTGGCTGAGAGATTCTTGGATTTGCTTAACTAGAGAAAGAAAAACATGTTTGGATTGTTGATTATTCTTGCGCTCCTAATATTTAGACAACATCAGTTCCCACCCTTTCCTAAAGACTTGGGAAACTAATGGAAACCAGTTACCCATCTTTGACAACATTTGCAGAGGAAAGAGGAATATGAAATGTTTACCCATTCTTTGCAGGAAGACTCAGAATCTAGAACCACGCCGTGTTCCAGGTTTAAAGACCTGGAAATGCTTCTTGTTACTGCATTTGAAGTAAAAATGCATTTAACAGATGCAGCCTTTAGTCACTCCAAAATATGTACATTGAATTGGGTGGTTGGAGCCTAATTTTTAATGACCTTTGATTTACCGCTTCCTTAAGTAATGTAGTTAATACAACAAGCAAAAGATTCCATTATCTCTTGAATTTTACTGGCGTGTGGAATGGTTGAAAGCACAGAAAATAAAATTTTCTTTTCCACTTTCCCTTCCCTCTCTCCCTCTTTCTTTCTCTCTCTGTTGTCTTCCTTTTTTTCAGAGCTTTTGCTGTTGAGGAGCCCCACCCATCCTGTGTTACTAGCTTCCTGTTGACTGTTCTCTCCACCCTACATGGGAGGGGTCGTCACAACAGTGATTTTTTTTAAACGTTTAAATTTAGACGTTTTGAGTTAACTCTTCTAATAGTTTGTGCTTCAAGAGAGCCCAGCACACTCTTCCATGAATGGTGTCTTTTCAAAGATAACTGTTTTTGAATGTTCGTTAAAAAGATTGCAGAGTAGTCACTCATTTTTTCAGTTATACTCAAATAGCAACTATTAGTAGACGTGTTATTTTTATAAAGAATGAACAGATGAGGACAGACGCAGTAGCTCACGCCTGTAATCCCAACACTGGGAGGCCGAGGCGGGCGGATCACCTGAGGTCGGGAGTTTGAGACCAGCCTGACCAACATGGAGAAATCCGTCTCTATTAAAAATACAAAATTTGCTGGACGTGGTGATGCATGCCTGTAATCCCAGCTGCTCGGGTGGCTGAGGCAGGAAGGTTGAACCCGGAAGGTGGAGGTTGTGGTGAGCCAAGATCATGCCATTTCCAGCCTGGGCAACAAGAGCAAAACTCGGTCTCAAAAAAAAAGAAAGAATGAACAGATGAAGAGTAACTTTTTATCTCCTAAATAAATACTTAAGTAAAATGCTACATTGTAGTACAAGCAAAGTAGTACAAACAATACTATTTGTAACATGGTGGTTTTGAAATCAGACCAATCAAGGTTCAAGTCCTAGCTCTACCCTTTGGAAGCTGTGTGACCTTAGCCCAGGTAACCTTTCTCAGCCTTTTTCCTGTCCTGTAAAGTGGGGATAATAATAGTACTTACCTCATGGAATTGTGTCTGGTACATGGGTAAGCACTAAGTAAATGTTAGCTATATTATTAGCAAAGAACCAGCCCTGTTAGCCATTTAATATTGTAAAATTGAAGATCAGTAATATGCTGACTTGGAGGCATTTTAATTACCAAAAAAAGAAAAAAACATTGCTTTCAAAGGAAGATTAAACATCACTCTTTCCTGGGACTTGTTTCAAGGTTTAGAAACTTCCTCTAATTGAATTTATTTTGTGCATGTCATTTTTTTTAAAATCCCAAAGCGTTCTTAATGTAAGTTCTGCTTTATAAAATTCTAGAGTGGAAATAAAATTATTACCGAGAACTTAACAGAAATAATTAAACTAATATTTTTAATGTAGCAAAATAAAACGTGTTTTTAAAAATCAAATAAGATTGCTTTTTGTTGTTGTTTTTTGTGTTTTTTGTTTTTTTTGAGATGGTCTCACTGTGTCACCCAGGCTGGAGTGCAGTGGCGCAATCTCGGCTCACTGCAACCTCTGCCTCCCGGGTTCAAGCGATTCTAATGGATTTGCTTTTTAAACGATACAATTGATTTTGTCAAGGATTCAGAGAAACTGTCAAACACTAATGTAAATTAGTATGTAAATTAGTATACCTTTTCTGGAAGGCAGTAATTATCAAAAGCCTCAAAAATACTCATTCCCTTTGACTTTGTTTCCTTTCTAAGAGTTTGTCCTAAAGAGATAATTGTTCCTAGAGAGATCTATTTATAATGATGTTTATGGTACTTTTATTTATAATAGTAGAAACATGGAAATCTACATGTTCAATCATAGGCCATTAGTTAAATCATGATGTAGATGTGGGATTAAATAGTTATTAAAATATTTTAAATATCTATTGATATGGAGAGTAAATGCTTATAATTTATTAACCAAAAAAATGCTTTTTACTAAATATTCAGTATAATTCCAATTTGCTAAGATATGTAATGGTTGGAAAAGTACTGAAATGATAAACTTGTTAACGCTGTTCTTCTCTGGATGATACATTAAGAAGATTTTTATTTTCTCCTCTACCCATATTTTTATTTGTCCACAATAAAATATATCGCTTTAATGGTTTTAAGATTAATTTAAAAGTCCAGTAAAAAACAGCAAGAACTGTGTTCGTGAGGATCTCACCATCTGCACTACTAATAGAGCATGGTGTGATGAGGAAAGGCCCGACATGAGTGACAGCAAGCCTAGTCTTAGTTGCTGGTTTAGTGACCTTAGGTGAGTCATTTGTTGTTTCTGGGCCACGTTATTCTTGTTTGAATGGCCTCTGGTTCTTTCTAGTTCTTAGTTTCTGTTACTCCACAGAAGTCTTCCCTGCTGTTGCTGTGCAACCCTAAGGAGGTTGCACTCTCTATTTTACCCAGTGATAACTCTCAGAGTAACAGGCAAGGTAGTCATTAGAAACAAATATGCCTTCTTAAAATTTACGCAGAAACCTCAAGCCCTTAACTACAGTGAAAATTTCACAGCGCATCATTGCAGCGGAAAATTAAGCACATGTTTCACAGAATAGAAACAAGACTTCTTTCGTTAGTGAAACCATTTTGCACTCTGAGGAAGGAACTATGCCACCAGCCTGTCTTCTCCTCAAGGCTTGTTGTTTTCACACAGAGTGAAATGCCAGCATCATCAGTGAGCACCCCGGGCTACCAGAATAGAGAGGAACTTCACATGCTCACATGCCCTAGGCTTTGATACACCTAACAGTTCTTAACTGTCAAAAGATAAGCCAGTCTGTTAAACACAAAATGTTAACACACCATTAAACTAAATTTTACTCTTCCAATTCAGTACGTCAAAGAATACTTCATCTTAATTCATACTTTCTCCTTTGTTAACTTTCTGATAGGGCAATAAAGTTGTAAAGCTTTCTATGAAGTTGGAAATTAAATTTTAAGAATTGAAGGTATAGGCATTATCATGGTTTCCAAATACAATACTCTCTTGGTATATGATTACATTTCATTGTTTTTCTTCCCTGGTTAATGACAGGATAAGTACAAACTCCTGTGGGAAAAAATCTTTACTTTAAAAGTTAATGACAAACATATAATAAGAATATTTTTGATTATGTTTAGGAAAGAATTCAGAGCCTGAAGCAGAGCATAGACTTCATGGCTGACTTGCAGAAAACTCGAAAGCAGAAAGATAGAACAGACACCTCACAGAGTGGGGAGGACGGAGGCTGCTGGCCAAGAGAGAGAGAGGACTCTGGAGATGCCGAAGCACACGCCTTCAAGAGTCCCAGCAAAGAAAACAAAAAGTAAAAGATCTTTGGGATGTTAAGGTCAAACTGTCTTCTTCAAGCTAGTAATGGGGAGAAATACTGATTCAGGGCCTGACTTGGGAAGACCAAGTGCTGGTGTGTCCGTAGTGGTGGTGTTTGGGCATGAAAGTCCATTTTGATGATGTAATACCCCTCTTCTCATATGAAGCACTATATGGGATTGTCCAAACAGTTCAGAAAGCAGTTCTAATGTATTTTCTTACTGAAGTAGTTTTAAAACCTATAAAGTAACTTTTGGGACTCATATGGTCAGTGAGTTTATTTAAATAGAACTGTTTGTTTAAAAAAAAAAAATGCATAGTCATTACCTCCTTCCATAAAGCAGCAAGGAGCTCAGTGGGAGCACAGTCACTGCTGTGTCTTAAGCAGATGAGCTGTCACTGCAGCGTGCCCATGTTTTCCACCCAACATCAGCTGGTGGGAGCAACGCTGAACCACTGTTCCACCCAGGCAGCCACCTGTGAAGTTGGCAGCAGCCGCGTCTGCTCACTCACACCACTGGGAGCCAGCCCTGACTGCTCAGCACCTCACTGCCAACTTTGAGGAGGGTAGTAGTTAGCAGTTTGGGATTTTTGCTGTCATAATGCAAAGACAGTAGTAAACTAGTGACAAGTTTTTCTTTGTTCTAAGATTTACACACTTCAGTGCTTGTTTTAAATTTAAATTTTAAAAATCAAACTTTAAAAGAACAATGGTATATTCTTCTCCCTTACAAAGTACTGTTTGAGGTAGAACTAATTTTTTTGTAAGTTCCCAGAAAAACGTTTAACACAAGTAACACTGAACAGAAAAAGGTAGGGAAATAGCATGTTAGGTGTGCCTTACTGTTTCTGTTCTTTAATTAGAGACCCTTAACCAGGTCATCAAGGAAATAAGTTTCAATGAGTGACTGTAGTCCAAATGTCTCGAGACCACTTTAGTTGTATTCATATTTAGAATTCATTTGAATGTTTTCATTGTATCTTTGTTTTTTTTTACTTAGTATTAATGTGTGTTTTCAGGAAAGACAAAGATATGCTTGAAGATAAGTTTAAAAGCAATAATTTAGAGAGAGAGCAGGAGCAGCTTGACCGCATCGTGAAGGAATCTGGAGGAAAGCTGACCAGGCGGCTTGTGAACAGTCAGGTGATTGAGCTTTGCCTTTCTTTTCTCTACCTACTGATTTGGGACATCTGAAACTTGTAGTTTTTAAGTTGCTTGCATATTTTTTAATCCATGTCTGCCATAGAGCTCTTCATCAGTGTAATACTTAGCAGGAAAAAAATTAACAACAGACGATTCCCTACAATGAGTTTATCAAGATGTTAAATGCGTTTTCAACTCATGATATTTTCAACTTACAATGGGTTTATTGGATGTAACTCCATTGTAAGTTGAGGACCATCTATGTTCATTTATAAAGTATATGATCTTACCCACTTTCATTGGATTTTTTAAAAAGGAAGTTATAATATGTTCTAAAATGGGAACATAAACTACATAATTTAAGTTTACAAGAAAACATTCGTATTTACAAGAAATCATATTGTTTAGCACATTGGTTTTATTTAATTTTAGATTCAAGGGGTACATACACAATTTTGTTACGTGGGTATATTGCATGATGTTGAGATTTGAGCTTATCTTGAACCCATCACCCAAATAGTGAACATAGTACCCAGTAGGAAGTTTTTGAACCCTTGCCCCCTTCCCTCCCTGCCCCCTTTTAGCATTTCCAGTGTCTGTTCTTCCCATTTTTGTGTCCATGTGCACCAGTGTGTAGCTCCTATTTTTAAGTGAGAACATGCAATATTTGTTTTTCTGTTTCTGCATTAATTTGTTTAGGATAGTGGCCTCCGTCTTCATCCGTGTTGTTGCAAGGGACATGATTTGATTCATTTTTATGGTTGTGTAGTATTCCATGGTGTGTGTGTGTACTGCATTTTCTTTACCTAGTCTTTTGTTGGTGGGCACCTAGGTTGATTCTGTGTCTTTGTTGTGCACAGTGCTGTAGTACACATACAAATGCATGTATCTTTTGAGTAAAATGATTTTTTTTCCTCTGGGTACATACCTAGGATTGTTGGGTCAAATTGTAATTCTATTTTTAGTTCTTTGGGAAATCTTCAAACAGCTTTCCACAGGAGCTGAACTAATTTACATTCTCACCAACAGTGAGCATTCCCTTTTCTCCACAACCTTGCCAGCATCTCTTTTTTTTTTTTTTTTGAGTTTTCAGTAATGATATAATATGGTATCTTATTGTGGTTTTGATTTGCATTTCTCCAATGATCAGTGATGCTGAGCATTTTCTCAGACGTTTGTTGGCTGCTTGTATGTCTTCTTTTGAGTAGTGTCTGTTCATGTCGTTTGCCCAGTTTTTAATGGGGCTATTTGTTTGTTTCTTGTTGATTTAAGTTCCTTATAGATACTGGGTATTAGTCCTTTATTGGATGCGTAATTCACACATATATTCTCCTGTTCTGTAGGATGTATCTTTACTTTGTTGATAGTAGTTTAATTAAGTCCCACTTGTGAATTTTTGTTTTTGTCACTTTTGAGAACATAGAAAATTCTTTGCCAAGGCCCATGTCCAGAAGAGTATTTCCAAGGTTTTCTTCTAGGATTTTTATAATTTGAGGTCGTACTTTTAAGTGTTTAATCCATTTGGAGTTAATGTTTGTATATTGTGAGAGATAGGAGTTCAGTTTCATTTTTCTGCACATGGTTAGCCAGTTTTCTTAGCACCGTTTATTGAATGGTCTTTCTACATTGTTTATTTTTGTCAACTTTGTCAAAGATCAGTTGGTTGTATGTATGTGGCTTTATTTCTGGGTTCTCTGTTCTGTTCCATTGGTCTGTGGGTTATTTTGTTTATTTTTACCTGTATCGTGCTGTTTTGGTTATTGTAGCCTTGTAGTTTTATGGGAGCTTTTGTTTGGTTTGGTTTAATTTTGAGACAGGTTTTCACTCTGTCGCCCAGGCTGGAGTGTGCAGTGGCACGATCTTGGCTCACTACAGCCTACGCCTCAGGAGCTCAAGCAATTCTCCTGCCTCAGCTTCCCAAGTGGCTGAAACTACAGGTGCATGACACCATGTCCGGCTAATTTTTGTATTTTTTGTAGAAATGAGGTCTCACCGTATTGCCCAGGCTTGTCTCTAACACCTGAACTCAAGCAATCCACCCAACTCAGCCTCCCAAAGTGCTGGATTACAGACATGAGCCACCATGCCCAACCTGTAGTATAGTTTGAAATTGGGTAATGTGATGCCTCTGACTTTGTTCTTTTTGCTTAGAATTGCTTTGACGCTTCAGGCTCCTTTTTGGTTCCATGTGAATTTTGGAATAGTTTTTTCTGAATCTGTGAAGAATGATGTTGGGAATTTTATAGGAATAGCATTGAATCTGTAGATTGCTTTAGACAGTATGGACGTTTTAACAATATTGATTCTTCCATGAGCATGGGATGTTTTTCCATTTGTGTCATCTATGATTTCTTTCAGCAGTGTTTTTTAGTTCTTCTTGTAGAGATCTTTCACCTCCTTACATATATTTCTAGGTATTTTATTTTTTGTGTGGCTGTTGTGAATA
Organism: Macaca thibetana thibetana; assembly: GCF_024542745.1. NCBI lineage: Eukaryota > Metazoa > Chordata > Mammalia > Primates > Cercopithecidae > Macaca > Macaca thibetana. The sequence goes on from NC_065597.1 coordinate 41,689,374, forward strand.
GGATTGCATTCTTGAGTTGGCACTCAGCTTGAACATTATTGGTGTATAGAAATGCTACTGATTTTTGTAAATTGATGTTGTGTCTTTACCAAAAACACATTTTTCTTTATATACTATGTATATAGAATTGTTTCTCTTATATCTAGTAATTTTAATAATATATATTAACTGTTTTAACTCTTAGTAACCCTAATTTCAAGTGAAAACCCTAAGATTACTTAATATAACATGACTTTAAGATTTAAAATTACAGAAGATAATTTTGAAACTAGTTTTATTTAACAAGGATTACTGAAGTTGTGTGAACTAGAAGGCATTTGAGCCAAGTTCTATTTTTTTTAATAAAATAATTGATTTAAGCACTTTTCTTTGGTCAGTTGATTAGAGCGCTTTCATATATTTTGATAGTGATATATCACATACACATGACACATATATAGACATACAAACACACAGAAACAGATCTTCTAGATTTATAAGATTCTTCATTTGCCAGTTTTCACTCTCCCCCTCGTAGACTGACTATCATTTCCAAAGTCATAACAAAGTAGATGAAACAAGGTAGAAAATTTACATCTCAAAGGCACAAAACCTAAACCTAAACACCATTACCTGAAAACAAGATTGCCAGAAGGAGGTTGCAGTGAGCCAAGATCTTGCCACTGCACTCTAGCCTGGGCAAGAGTGAGACTTTGTCTCAAAAAAAAAAAAAAAAAAAAAAAAAGATGTCTTTTCAACTTGTTTCCTTATTAGATTACTGGTTTCAAGGAGGGGAGCCCTTTAAGGAACAGGGCCAAGAAAGTATGCAGCTTTTAGAGCCTAATACTTACTGGAAGGCAGATTTTAGATCACCCCAAATCACTGAATCCTGGGTCCCCAGAAAGCCTTAGAGATCAGGTAATACAATACAGAAAAGAGCAGAGTTTTAGATCTGAGAGGAATCTATCTGCTTACAACTCTTGATATTCTGTGAGGAAAAACAGAGATTCTTCCCAAAAAGAGGAGTATTTGATGCCTTTATTGTTTACCTCAAAGGATCACAAGCTGCCAGAAATTCCATCAGGTCCCTAATATGGTATGGAGGATGGCAAGAGGAAGGAGGGCTAGCCAAACAGAACTCAGTTGACTGAGACATTTTACAGGGCCATTACAGCGGCATTAAAACAATAGACATATGTTTGTATATGTATAGCCCAAATAGCAGTTTTAACTGAGCCAACATTTGAATATAGAGCTCTTTTTCAAAAAAATATTTTTCCTAATTGTAATTCCTACTCAAGCTGTTTTACTTTTGCTTCTGCTGCTAGCTGGGCTCCTGTTGACAAACAAGCAGCCCACAAAAGTGGCCGTCTTGCTGCAGTGGCTGCCAGCTGCCCTTCATGACCACAGTGCGACGGATGGCTCTCAGCCAGCAATCACTCCAAATACACTGGCGTTTTCAGGGCATCCTTGTACTCACACACAGGCGTCTAAAACGTGAGCCACACCACTCCACGTGGAAGTGGCTGCCACCTGGGATTTCCCCCACGGATGCTTCCTTCCCTTTGCCCGTTTCTTGGTCCCTCAACTCCTGGCTAGCTCACTACATGTTCCAGCTTAAATGTTTCCAGAAAGAAACATTTAATGGGGACTTAGGAACAGAAGCCATGTCTGTGTCTTGGGTGGCAGTGAGATGGTGGGTCCCTGCCCACCTTGGTTTTAAAGCCAAGTAGGTGTGTACAAGCCTTTAAGCAAGCCACTGCCCTTTCCTGGTCCGTAGTAGCCTTTTTTGATAGACTGGGGAGAACTAGGTAGCCTTAAGGACCCACAGAGCTAGGCCGGGCGCCGTGGCTCAAGCCTGTAATCCCTGCACTTTGAGAGGCCGAGACGGGCGGATCACGAGGTCAGGAGATCGATACCATCCTGGCTAACATGGTGAAACCCCGTCTCTACTAAAAAATACAAAAAACTAGCCGGGCGCAGTGGCGGGCGCCTGTAGTCCCGGATACTCGGGAGGCTGAGGCAGGAGAATGGCGTGAACCCGGGAGGCAGAGCTTGCAGTGAGCTGAGATCCAGCCACTGCACTCCAGCCTGGGCAACAGAGCGAGACTCCGTCTCAAAAAAAAAAAAAAAAAAAAAAAAAAAAAAAAGGAACCACAAGAGCTCTTAGAATTCTGAGATTTTCCTCACCTCCATTTCTCTAGCCCATCATCCCCTGTATACCTGGAGACAGGTGTGAAAGTCAGTACCTTGAGTTTAATGATTAGCCACCTGTAATATTAGTTAGGTTAAAATAAGGCTTTGTGGTTTGCTGCATATATGAATATGGTACAGACTGAGCATCCCTAATCCAAAAATTCGAAATCTGAAATTTGGTCCAAAATCTGAAATTTTTTGAGCTCCGACATGATGACGTAAGTGGAAACTTCCACACATGACCTCATGTGACGGCTGCACAAAATTATTTAAACTATTGTATAAAATTACTTTCCGGCTGTGTCTGTAAAGTATGTATGAAACATAAATGAATTTTATGTTCCATCCCTAAGATATCTCATTATGTATATGTAAATATTCCAAAATCTGGGAAAATCTGCAATCCACAACACCCTAGTATCAAGCCTTTCAGATAAAGGATACTCAGCGTGTTTGTATAAAACACTTCATTCCATCTGAATACTTTGGGTCATTGCAGTGCGAATTCGAAAGAAGAAAACCAGATGGAACAACAACATTGGGACTTCTCCATCCTGTGGATCCCATTGTAGGAGGTAGGATCAGAGTAAAACTGTGCATGAACTTGATGCTGTTTGGCAGAGAACAGTAACCTGGGTTAACATTTTAAAGCAACAAGCTTGAATATTGATCAGTCTAACTGTGTCATTATGCAGAGGATCTAGCTAGACGTCATGTATTTCATGGTAATAGCTAGCCTAACTTTCACTTCATCTTAGAATAGGTACGGTATATCAAGTTTTCCTTAAAATTCAAAGTTGTGAAATATTTTAAACCCACCATTAACAAAGCCATAATTTAGATAGTAATTCCTAGCCCTGATTTTAAGAGACTTTAGACACTCAGTTTAGAGGTATCTGATACCCACAGATTATGATATTATAAATTTAACTGATCTCTTTATTTCAGTGAATAAATGAATGTATATGCCACATAGTGCCTTAATAATAATGGAGGGTGTATGCTTAGTGACATCGTATCTTTCACTGAAGTCAGTAGAAAGTTTGTAAAGATTGGGAATCTTTAGAGCCTCAGTCATATTTTTGTTTTCTCAAATGATGTTTTAATGGAAATAATATAGGTTATATTTTGAAATTCGATGTCAGAATTAGAACTTTTTGTCACTGGTCTGAGGGGAGAATCATGTATTGAGATATGCAAATGTGACAGTGTTAATTTAGTCAACAAATATTTATTTTCATACTGTCATAATGAGAGAAGTAATTGGAAATATGAAAATGAATAATGACAGAATTTTTACCCTTAAGGAAACAGTCTCTGATGTTTATTGTTTGCTATGAGCAGGGTGCTGTCTTAGGAGCTAGCTGTATAGTAGGGAACAAAACAGAGAGAGAGGAGTCTCTTTTCCTTAGGTTCTATGGAGTCGGGGGAGGAGGGCTCATGTAAAAAGAAGTCTGTCCTTAATCAGTACTATGCAGTTATGTGTCTATAATGAATAAATACTACAAAGGAAGAGAACAGCTGTGATCATAATGGAAGATACTGACCTAGTGTTTGGGGGTCAGGGAAGGCGTCCTTAAGGAGATGATGTTTAGGTTGAGTAAGGGATGAGAGAACAGCAGGTGTGAAAACCTTGAAGCAGGGAATAGCATTTGAAGATGGAAAGAAGGGGACCATGAATGTTCTCTAAAGGAGGAGAACAGTAATAGAAGAAAAGGAGCTAGTGCTGTTTTCAAAACAAAACTCAGTTTTTACTTTGATGCAAACAAGTAGAATTTTATATGACCATAGGTCAAAGAATGCCACAGGATTGAGAACATTGCTCTTTCTAGTATAGCTGTGGTAAACATTTGGTGTTAGGAGATGCAGCTAACTGATGGAGGTGACACCTTAAGATCTGCTGCTTTCTGTGAAGCCAGGAGTGTGGTCTCTGCCTTTGGTCTGGTTTCCTGGGTTTCCAGTTTCTGAGACATAATCAAATGTGGCCAAAGCTGATTTGGCTCCCCGTGTGCACAGCTCCCTCTGTAGGCCACTTTCGTGGTTTAAGGTAGAAGACACCCCTGTTCATCTTCTCAGCTTCATCATCTGGTACCCGTACCCATTAGGAAACCAAATTCCAGACTATTCACTGAGAAGGAGAGGAGATCTGATTTAGATGTTCAGTTGGTTAACAGTGCCTTCACCACACCGGTCACTGGTGGCAGTAGCCTCCGTTGCAGGCTGATCATGTGACACAGACTCTTCTTCAGGAGAGCAGATGCCCCTCTGTTAGATACTGTGGGAGACCACATCTTCTCCTGCCAGCATCTTTTGCAGTCCCCTCAGGTGCCCACCCATGATTTCTCTATGTCACGTATTCCCAGCTTCATCACAGGGATTCATTCCTGGCTAATGCCTGTTCTCATTGCACTAAAAGTATGCCTTTCATAGACACTCATTTATCCTTCATGTGTTAGTAGCCCTTTTGTCTTTAATGCAGGTGTTTTCCCTCAGTCTTTTACTAACCTTTGTACTGGTTAACTTTCATCTTAACATTAGAAATCCCAGCTTTTAAAAGTTTTCATGGCTTTCGTTTTTAATAAAAGTCTAATTTTTTAAGTCAAGTGTATGTGGTTATAAAGAATTCCAGGAAGCAGGAGAGTGTAATGAACAGGTCTAAGTTTTGGTCCTGGCTATAGCTCTGCCTTTCTGAGCTTTGATTTTCTTATAAAAGTGGGTGTAGTAAGGGCTTCCCAGCCTCCTTCACGGTCATGCAGATGCCATGCAGTGGTGTGTGCGGAGTCACTCGGCAGAGGGCCCCGTGGGTCATGGCCATGTAGGCCTCCTTCACTGTGCTCAGTTTTATGTTGTAGAGCCAGGCTACTGCCCTGTGAGACTGGGAATGACAACTGGAAGACTTCAGTCTGGAGTGAATACTTTGCAGGGGTTCAAAGAGGATAAAAGGAACAAAGTCACTCCAGGTGAGGCTCCTGCATAGAAGTCATTTTTTTCTCTTCTCTGTTTTGGGGTATTAGGGAAAGGAAGCACAATTACGCTTTATTCACTAGATGGGTACCAGTATCTTGGTGGTATTTTTGCAACATTAATTAGCTATTTTATTAACTTCAGAAGAGACTGGAAAATTGGGTATTCATATTCAAAATGAGTTTTGTTCTTTATTGTTCCTCTCCTCTCCCTTGTAGGGAAGAATTCACTTGAGTTGTAACTTTACAAGTACCTGTTTGGGAGAAAATATCTTAGATTTGCGAACCAGTCAATGAAGTAGTAAAGTTAGGAGAGAATAAATCATCTTTTGGTAAAACAAGAAAATAGATTGACATACAAGTTAAAGAATAGTGTTACAGTATTTGATTTTTTCAACAGTGTTGTATTTGAATTATGGGCCCTACAGTTCTTATGCACCGCATTATGACTCCACATTTGCGAATATCAGCAAGGATGATTCTGATTTAATCTATTCAACCTATGGGGAAGACTCTGATCTTCCAAGCGATTTCAGGTGAGTCTCCAGTTAATATTCTGATTACATTTGTTTAAAAACATTAATGTACATACGTGATTTGTGGGTAGACTGACAAAACTGGCCGAGTAGTAAAAAATGTGCTCAGTAATTTTTTTTAGCTGACAATAATGGATTCATAGTTACTGTTATCCTTTAGTGGAGAGAGAGCATGTCTCCCTGATGGTGGCATCTGCAGTATTTTAATTCTTAAACAAAAATATATTTTTAAAGAGACTACCTCAGCCAGTACTAAAGTTTAGGTACTTGTTACTTCAAAATGTTGACATGCCATCTGTTCTCTTATAACATGTTGTGTGTCAGTGAGTTATGGTCCAAACTTGATCAGTTTGGGAACCCACAGTGCATTTTCCCCGAGAAAGGAGGCAGGATAGGATGGCTCTATTCGATAGGCAACCCACATAAAAGCCTTTTTGACCAATCACATGCCAGGTAGACCATTGCAGTTAAACTCAGCCATTCTTTATTGCATGTTTCTGTGGGAAGATCATCTCTGTGTTCCTGTTTAGGATGCTGAGCAGTTTGGATCCCATCAACACAATGAGATCCGTCCTGACTTAGCAGGATTCTGGCTCAGGACAGGATGCTGAGCTTGGGTTATGGCAGTAGTTTACTGGATATTATTCCTTCTTAGCAGTAGTACCTTGTTAATTTTCATTATGTGTAAGAAATTAACCCTGTAGATTCACCAGTCCCCTGTTTCTCTGATAAAGGGAGAATCTGTTCACTTTCACATTAGTAAGTGTGGTTTGGTGGTGGTGGTTTTTACAGGGTAGGGGTCCATAAGTCTGAAGTTGACTGTGGTTTCAGATCAAGCCATTTCATCTTTTAGACCTCAGCAGCCTGAATGAATTCTTTCTGGATTATGTATCTGTGCATAACACAAATAGGGATTGCACAGGGAAACAATACTGGCAAAGGCCCATGCCCTCTTGTCAAATGATGACAAGTGCTTTGGAGAAAAGTAAAGCAGCAGAGAAGGAGAGAGTAGTGCTGGGGCTGTGAGAGGGGTGCACTTTTAAATCAGTCAGGAAAGTCTGCACAAAAGGGAAAGTTGAGCAAAAACTGAAGGAGGTGAGGAAGCAAGCAAGGCTGCCACCTGAGAGAGCATTCCAGGCAGCGCAGGAGCTATGCAGAGGGCCTGAGTGAGAGCCTTCCCAACACACTTGAGGAACAGCAGGAAGAAGCAGAAGTGTGCAGGCACATGGCCAGGGAGGGTGTTGGTGAGAGTAGGTCCTTATAAGCACTTTGAATTTTATTCTCAGTGAGATGGAAACTACTGGTGGATTGCGAGCAGAAGAGTGACCCAGTCCAGCTTATGATCTTTAAAGGATCACCCTGGCTACTCTTGGAGAATAGACTGTAGAGAGGCAAGGACAGAAGTAGGGAGATGAGAAATGGACCGGGGGAGTAGCAGGTGAGGTTCTGAGAAGGGCTCAGTCATCAGCCAGTAGGATTTCTTTACTGATTAAAGTGGGATGTGGGAGAGATGTCGAGGCTGACTCCAGGGTTTGCACACTGAGCTTGGAAGGCTGCAGTTGCTATTTACTGAGAAAGGGGAGACTTTGGAACATTACTTAGTGGGGAAGATCTAGCATTTCAGTTTTGTATGTTTTAAGCTTGAGATGTCTGTTAGACTTCCATGTGGAGCACCAAAGGGTGTGGTCCAAACTGGACATGTGACTTTTGAGAGTTTTTTGATCCCAGATGAAAGTCCTGAGGTGAAGGTGATCACTGTAGACAGGAAGTGAAAGGGCGGGGAGCAGAAGATTCAGGGACTGAGCCTGCACCCCTGTCACTGAGGTCTCATTTTTCTTTGGAACATTTTATTTTTACTGTGTTCTTCATATTAATTCTCTCATGATAATGTTATTGCTAATTTGTAGATACCATGTTGTGTCTAGGCAGAAATTTGATGTCTTGATGTATAACCGAGGGCATCTAATGGGAACAGTTGGCTCTGATAGGAGGATAAAGCCAGTGGAGGTGATTTATGTGAGACTTTCCTCTCTCTTGCAGCATCCATGAGTTTTTGGCCACATGCCAAGATTATCCGTATGTCATGGCAGACAGTCTACTGGATGTTTTAACAAAAGGAGGTCATTCCAGGACCCTACAAGAGATGGAGATGGTAAGAACGCTGCTAACGGAACAGGGTAATTTATTATCGACTCTCAAGCATTAGTCATTCAGTATAATGAAACCATGGGATTAACCAGTATGACAGCTGAACTCCGTGGCCCTGAAAGACAGCCCAGCCCGGGTGGAGGCCACGGGTGGACAATGAACGGAAAGGAGTAGCTTAGCTACCAGGATCTGTGAGGGCCTGAGCATTATCCTTATCTCATCTTGGGAATGTAGGACTCAGAAATGGGGTTTACAACTCAGAAGTCGGTGTTGTGTCCTCTAACAAAAAAGCAAAGTTTTGCTCACTGGCCTGAAACTAAGTTGGCTAAAATGATAGGGAATGGCTTTTCCTTATGCAGTAATAGCACATTGGGAGGAACCTCAAGTTAAAAAGTAAAAAGCTTCCTCATTGCTATTTTATTAACACTTGTAAGCTATCTCTAGTGCAGCTGCAGATAGTTCGTAATCTGGAATCATTCAGAGTTGTGGCTCAAGGATTAGAACCAGAAAATGTTCCTGCTGATATAGAAGAGAGTTTATCTCCAGAATGTTCCTGTCACAATAGTTAGAGAAACCCTGTGTCTCTTGGAGATCTAACTCTTAATGGTGACTGCGACTGTAGTGCCTGGTACCCTGCTCACAACTGCACATATGGTTGCTGGGTGACCTGTCAGCAGAGCTGAGGTTAGTGCCTCAGTCAGGCTCAACGATGACTGCTGTAAAATATCCGCACTCAGACCGCTTTCATCACACAACCTAAAAAATGAAACTTTACATCAATTAAAAATACACATTTTTTTTACCATATCCTTCTCATCAATTAATCTGAATGAATTAATAATCTAACGAAAATTGAATATTTTTCATTTGGTGAATATGGCAATGTGTTTCAAAATGTTAAGTGTCTCTGTCCTTCAATATAGCAGTTCTTCTCAGAATTTATTCTAGAAAAAATACAAAAGTTACATATAAGGATACATTGTTCATAATTTTTAGAAATTGGGAATTGGTTAAATAACTGACAACAGAACCTTTCAAAGAAAGATGACATCATTGATTGATGTCCATGATACATCTGTCTCTTGTTCCTGGGTGCGTTATCTGTGCAGAACAAGATTGAGCAGCTTTCACATTCTCTGTAGCATTTGATTATTTTTCAGTAATCCTCTGCTATCTGAGAATATTGCTCTGTTCATGAACAGTAATCCCTAGAACTCCTTCCTGTCTTCTTGTCAGGGATTTTTCTAATAAAAACAGATACTGTTTATTTACGTATTTATAAGTTATTTACCAAATACCTTCTTAAATATGTATGTAGCTTTTGATCAGGCATGGAAATAACATCACCAGTAGTAAGTACCCCAGCTCACGGAATCCTCTCAAAATGCTAATAATTGTATTTAGTCATTTTGGTCTGAAAAATTATATTGTAGTAGTCCATATTTGTATTCATTTTCTCTTGCCAAGAAACTTCTGACACTTTTCTCTTTTCCTTGATATTTACCTTCATGTGTTTTCCTAAAAAGCTGTTTTTCTTTATCCTTACAGTCATTGCCTGAAGATGAAGGCCATACTAGGACACTTGACACAGCAAAAGAAATGGAGGTGATTTTATTTTACACTTTACGAGAAATATTTAAATGGAAAATAAGGGGAGTAAGAGAAGTCTTGAGAATGGGAAGGCCTATTGGGTAAGAAGTAAAAGGGTTAGTGAGTAGAGTTGTGAGGGCCTAGCTGAAATGGCAAATCATAAATGCATATCAGTGCCCAGTTACACTATTATACAGTTTCTCCACCACTAGTTTTTAGCCCATATGTAGGCAGAGAAATCAGGTGGATCAATGGAGTTGGAGTTGGAGAGCCACACCATAGTATAAATGGAACCATTCGCTTTTGATTGCTTAATATCTGGGTTGATCTATTCCTAAAAAGCAATGTTGAGGTTATGGAAACTCTGAGTCTTAACGATTCTGAAAATAAAAACTCCACCTTTTTTTTTTTTTCTTTGAGACGGAGTCCCGCTTTGTCACCCAGGCTGGAGTGTAGTGGCGCGATCTTGGCTCACTGCAACCTCTGCCTCCTGGGTTTAAGCAGTTCTCTTGCTTCAGCCTCCTGAGTAGCTGTGATTACAGGTGCCTGCCACCATGCCCAGCTAAATTTTTTTTTTTTTTTTTTTGTTAGTGGAGACAGGGTTTCACTATGTTGGCCAGGCTGGTTTCAAACTCCTAACCGCAGGTGATCCCACCTCGGCCTCCCAAAGTGCTAGGATTACAGGCGTGAGCCACTGCATTGGGCCGGCTCTATCCTTTTTAAGATTTTCTTTCTCTCATGCAATATTGACAGCCTAGTTTGGGGGCCTGGAGAAGACCCAGGAAGTGTGTCAATAGGAATGCAAGTATATGGACTAGACGGACTGAAATAGTCTTTGAATCTCGAAAACACAAGGCATTGTCATCACCAAAAGCTCTTCACAGTTTAAGCAACGATAAGGCTCTCATTACTTCATCTTTAGAATAGTTGCCATACTAAACAAATGATACAAATTGTATGAGATACACCATTACATTTCACAGAAGTGTGGATTTATTGAATACCTGTTTTTGCCAAGATTTGGGAATAGCATTTTAAAAGGGTGTTCTGGAAATTCATTTTCTGTAAGCATCAAAATTAGGACTCCATAGTAAATAGGTAGAGTAACTTTGCCTGTAAATACACACCATCTTAGTAATTTCTAGTTAACACTGCTGTGGCTTAGCAAACTCCACTTAGTAATTGCCTGTTTTTCCTTTTGAAGCAGATTACAGAAGTAGAGCCACCAGGGCATTTGGACTCCAGTACTCAAGACAGGCTCATAGCGCTGAAAGCTGTAACAAATTTTGGCGTTCCAGTTGAAGTTTTTGACTCTGAAGGTGAGTGTCTCCAGAGGGTTTGATTGAAAAACTGCATGATGTAGGCAGTCAAGATTTCATGTCTCATAAGTACAGATTAATATAGCCATTCACCACAGGAAGATCTTGGCTTACCAAGTTAAATGAATGGGTATAGTGTGTTGATTTCATTTCAAGGGGATTACTCTTTTGAAGGGAGAAGGCTAACCAATAATTAGCAAAGCCCTAGAGCCTAGGAGTCAGTTTATTACACAAGATCAAACACAAGTGTGTCTGTTTTCTTCCGTGTGTTCTTTTTCTTACCACACAGAAGCTGAAATATTCCAGAAGAAACTTGATGAGACCACCAGATTGCTCAGGGAACTCCAGGAAGCCCAGAATGAACGTTTGAGCACCAGACCCCCTCCCAACATGATCTGTCTCTTGGGTCCCTCATACAGAGAAATGCATCTTGGTATGTTTTGCCTCCCATAAGAGGAGAGTCACGGGATGCTTCAAAGAAAAAACTTCTGAGTACAGTGGTAATGGCACTATAGAGTAATGCTGATGTGAATCCCAGGGACAGTTGTGTTTTGGTTGTTTGTTTTGTTTTGTGTTTTGCATTTGTACATTTACTGTTCTTTGGGATGCCTCTGTCTAAAGGAACCATGTTTCAGTATCTGGAACTATCTTTGTTTTTCTTGTTAGCTGAACAAGTGACCAATAATCTTAAAGAACTTGCACAGCAAGTAACTCCAGGTGATATTGTAAGCACGTATGGAGTTCGAAAAGCAATGGGGATTTCCATTCCTTCCGCCGTCATGGAAAACAACTTTGTGGATTTGACAGAAGGTACGTGCCCTATTTTCTCTGGGAAAGTGGAAAGCTGTAGTGACTACAGTCATCCCTCAGTGTCTGCCCGAGATTGGTTCCAGGACCCCAGATTTGGTATCTACCCCACAAGGATACCAAAATCTGTAGATGCTCAAGTCCCTAACATAAAATGTATTTGCATATACCCTACGCACAACCTCCAGTATACTTTAAATCATCTCTAGATTACTTATATACTTCGTAGAATGTAGTTAATATACTGTATTTTTTTTTCATTGTATTTTTTTAATTGGATTTTTTCCCCAAGTATTTTTGATTGGCAGTTGGTTGAATCTGCAGACGTGGAACCCGTGGCTAAGAAGGGCCAACTATAAAAGGAACATTAGTCTTCTCCCTTCAAATAACACTTGAAAGGTTTTGTCTGTTTTTAATGTATAAAACTATTCTTAGTTTTCCTTTTATCTTGTCTAAAGAATTAATAAAGATTTCCTGTGTACAGAAGAGCCACAATAATAGCCTGATAATGTGCCTAGTGTTCAACCTTGGATGTGGTAAAGAATGGCTCTCAGCAGTTACAGTTCTGGATGGCAGCTTGACCTTCATGTCCCCTTTTTAATTAAAAGGTAAAAACAATGTTGAATTAAGTGATGTCTTTTTCTTTCAGATATTGAAGAACCTAAAAAGACGGATGTTGCTGAGTGTGGACCTGGTGGAAGTTGAGGCTGCCTGGTATTTGATTATATATTATGTACATACTTTTTCATTCTTAACTTAGAAATGCTTTTCAGAAGATATTAAATATTTGTAAATTGTGTTTTTAATTAAACTTTGGAACAGTGAATTTGAATGTTCCAGAGGTTGGACTTGTATTAGGTAATAAAGCTGGACCTGGGACTCATCTTGGTGGTGTATACAGAAAGGAGCCCTTGTGAGGAAGGAACGTGCTTGGGGCTGTTGCCATACCTGCACAGCATTCTTTCAAAATAGTGCCTGCCCGTGCTTCTTCCTTATGTCCCACAGACAGGACCATCACTAAGAAACGTTCTTAAAATGGCCCCATCCAGTGAGATTTTCCATTATACGAACATACTTGAAATAATTTTACAATTTACTAGTGTGGTTCTGCCCCTGCATACCCAATGGGAATGATGCCCTTGTATGGGTAATTAGGCATCTCCCACCCTCCCCCGACAAAAGCACACTGGGAGTTTTATAGCAGGGTCACATGGCTAGTGTTTTTTGTTTTTTTCCATTTTTTAAAGAGTTACTAGTACTATAGCAAAGTAATAAGCCAAATAAGATAAACTAAGTCATCCTTGAATACATCAGGTAGTTACCAGATTACCAAAAGGTGACATTTCTATTTACTGTTTATCTGAAATACAAAGGTCAAGTACCCAAGCAGTTGAACTCTTAAGTAGGAGACCACAAAATGCATGGCCCCTTTATCAGCAAGCTGAGATAAATGGTGATTTTTCTGAATCTGTCTAGAACCTGTTATACATAAGGGAAAAAGGATGGAGATAGCCTTGTTCAGTGAACAAATTAAGTTTGAAGGCCCTTATACAATCCTTCTATAAATCACCCAGGCAGGAAGCCATTTGATTTCCATTTTCCTGACTTTGAAAATTAGTATTTAGGAAGAACAAGTAGGGTAAAGGAAAATTAATTCCCCCAAAAGACTCAAAATCTTATGCTAAAAGAGTCAAATTTTCAAGTTGTTTTAGAGACTACTTTTAATCTCTAGTGAGTTCCTGAGGACCAAGAAAATACTTAAATTTAAAATACCTTCGGATATTTGAGTTTTTTAAATTGCTAATTTAATATGTATAAAAAGCAGCTAAACACTGGTACTTTATAAAAATGAAACAGCATTTTGAAACAAATGTTACAGATCTATAAATACTCATTATATAGAATAAACCCTAGTTATTTGCATGCACCACCTCAAATCATGTTTCTTTACATTGACCTATTATATACACAGAGTATGCAGTGGTTAATGATCTTCTCTTCTGTTCGGAAATTTCCTCAATAAGGCAGAAAACTTCAGGTATTATTTTCACCAGTTAGGAGAAATTGTAAGGAAGTCCTTGACCCATAGAGAAGGTCACTGTTAGATACTTGTTTCTGTCATAAAACAGAAACCAGTAAAGAAATAATTTGGTAATTTAAAAACAGGTTCATAAAAAGAAAATACCTGCAGGTAATTTTTATGGTCAGTTATATTCTATAACCTGAACACTGAAAACTAAAAACTGACAAACTATTATTATCTGAGCACAGCACAGTGCTTTAATAGGAAATAAAAATGCATGAATGGTAATCAGTTATTTGTTAAACTCCCAACTGGGGTTTCTGTTACTGAAGAAAAAAACAACTTAAATATTGCAAGAGTACAAATAAGCTGACCTCAGAGAGGCCCAGTGCACTGATGTGTTTCCATGTTATATTAGCAACAGAAACCTTCCTGACTTCCCAGGAGAGCCCCCGCTGGGCAGCCCTGGTCACTGCTAGATCTTGCGAGCACAGATTTCAGTATAGTATTCATGTGAAACCAACCCTTCATGTAAAAAGTTGGTGTGTAAAAAAGGCAACTTCAGCGAGGCTAATTGCCCTTACCAGCATTGTTGCCATGAAATTCCTTTATACAGCAAGTTCCTCTGTTCACACTGATTCCAGTTATGTGCAGCACATCAGAGCTGTCACTAGTCCACCCAGCACCTTTGTGCAAATTAGAATACGCCTGCCCTTCCTCGGGCTGATAAAGCCGCACATGACACAGCACAGGCAGGCTCAATTTTCGTCCCCTCCACTGCCACCCCCACACTTAGCTGTACTCTAATTTGCAGCCAGGGGGCAACTCATCCCAGGACCCCAACAAGTCCGGTCAGTCACCCAGTCTGCAACCCTGTATAATCTTGTAAAGGCTCCTGTATGCAAGACTTTCTGTAGAACTTAACGGGGTTCATGGTGACATCTAGCTAAGAATCCCTGCTATATAGGGAAACTGAGTACTTTAGAAATCCTGGCGATGCTCTAGTGATGAGGCCACTGGTTAAGTCTTTTGGTTATGAAGTCCCTTCAGAAAAAGGCACGGGCAGTTTTGTTATTTCTCACCCTGTTACAGTTAGGTTGACTTTCAATTCCTTGGAAAGTTGAAGCACCGGTAAGACACATCCCCAAAACCTGGCTTTTTGCATTTGCCTTGACTCGTGCAGTTTCAGAGCAAGAACGGCTCAGCATTTGTGAGGGGGCGGGCTTCCCAGATCCAGGAGCCTGTGCACGCACCCATGCCGAGTAGATCCTTGTAGTTTTGAAGCTCTCCAAAGTTAGCTGTGAAGACTAAAGGAAAGGAGAGATGCACTCACAGGTTGTCCAACTTATCTCTAAACAGACTTCATTCCTTTCCAGTAAGAAAAGTAAGATACAGTTGAAGGACGGCAGGGGAGAACGCAAAGATGCGTGAGTGATCAAGGAAGAGCTGAAAGGCCGCACCTTTCTAGGCACCTCTCTCCAGAATGCTTGCCTCACGAGCTGCCTCATTCAAAGGCAAGGCTCCGCTGCTCCCTGCCTTCTTGCTGTGACCACATTCCTCAGGACTCAACCCCCACAGCCAGCTGACCCCATAAGCTGACACTGGACAGTAGTCCTCCCTACATGTCAGTGGTTAAAAAGGCAGAGCATCCACTGGGAGGAAGAGATTTCTGTCTGCTAGCTAAGAAGTCATTCAAAAGGATAAAACCCCCATTAATGTATTCATTTGAAACAAACATACCAGACAAGGCAAAAAGTAACAGTGCTAATTAGGTGTGTTTCTCTACTGTTTGAAACCGTTTACAGTAAAACACCCCTTTCAGCTTCATTTACCAGAATGCGGCTGTGAGAAACACTCTCATTGCTGGGCCCACCAGGGAGAAGGAGTCTCCAATCCGTGCCAGACAGTTCAGCTTACTCCCCCTTGGTGTCTAGAAAAACAGACCTCACTTTTGCATGCCCACAGGCCAATGAGGTGGGCGTCTGTTTTCATCATGTGCTAAAGTCGCCTCCATAGCACCTCAGGGAACAAAGATCTCAAAGTCAGCCCTGAACCAGTGAACATTCTCCAGCTTGCCTGGAAACTGTTACAGACCGGGCACAGAGGTTCTGGCCTCCCCTGCGCACAATGGCTCAGTGGCTGCTTTGAGCCAGAATCTGGTGCTGCATGTGTCTGAGAAATCCTTCAGTGGGGGTCCAAAGAAGCCAACATACACAGCCATCTGCCAGGAGGCGGCCACACCCTCTGCATGCCTCTGGGATTGGCGTGGGATGGAGTCTTCTCCTGGGCTTGCTTCAGGGAAGGAGATTGGCTTCCCAGCCTTTTCAGAACCCAGCAGGAGCCCTCAGTTCAGCCCCAGCCCCTGAAACTTGGCAGTGTCCGTACAGACAAAGTAAGTTCTCAGCTCGCCTTTGCCTTTGACATTGATCAGGCCACGGCATTCGCAAGAGTACCCGAGGCTCTGGAGGATGGTGCAGGTCTCCTCGGTAACCTGAAAAGGAAGAAGACCTGTGTCTTCAGAGGCGGGAAGAACACCTGTCATGGTAGGGACAGATAGAGACCGCCCAGGCACGCAGCCTGCCTTCCCCGGAGAGTGTGATAGCTAGAACCCTAGAACCATGGCTGCTGGTTGAGACAGCAGCTCTTAAGCCCAAGTCCTCTCACTTCTGGGGAAGATCCTTTCCCCTCAGTTACCTGCTTCCCCGATGGGTCTTTACCTGGATTTTCCCAAGTTCTCCGGTGCTCTCCATTCGGCTGGCCACGTTGACTGTGTTTCCCCAGATGTCATACTGAGGTTTTCGGGCCCCAATCACTCCAGCAATCACAGGCCCATGGTTTATGCCTAAAGATGATGTTTACAGTTAGCCAAGCATGCAGGCAAAGCCTCAGGCTTCTGTCCTTAGGGGAGGCCAGAGAATCCATACCCCAGTACAGGATGCGGGGACAAAACAACTAGAGTGAAGGCTGGCTTGTTTCTCAGAGTCACCATGATGCAGTCGGGCTTGGGGTGTGAGGAGGGCATTCCCCGGCCAGCTCTTTTTCAGATTCAGAAGCCAGAAGTCTGGGTTTGATGTTAACACTTGTATCTGCTACTCTCCGTTTTAACAAAGGCCTGGCTTTGAGCGCAGGCCCACAACTATTTAGGTTTAGTAACTTTGCTTCCTTCTCTGTATTTTAAGGTTACCTGTTTACAGTCAATAATTTTGGTTCTCCGTTTTTTGTAGTTACTTATTATTAAAACTCTCAATGGTAACTATATGCTAACTATATGCTTATGCAAAACGTCAGAATAATTGTCCAACTGCTGAGCTTGTCAGATCAGAGGGATTCTCAAACCTTTCATAATAGATGGCGAGGTGCAGCTGTGCTGCACAGACTGGGTGGGCTGGCCTAGAGGCAGGGGCTCCCCACGCCCCTACCGCCCGGGCTCACCGACGCGGAGGCGGAAGGAGTTGAAGGAGTGTCTGTTGATGCCGTCCAGCTTGCTCATCAGGGCGATGCTGAACTCCACCATGACGCCAATGTGGGCGTGCTGCCGCTCCAGCTCCTGTGGGACAGGCTGTGGGTCAGATCCTTGCATCTCCAGAGCCCCCAGACATAGTGGGCCTGGCGCGCCACTCTTGTTGAGGATCCCCACCACTAAAATCCTGGCAGAGCCCTACAAGCACCTGGGCCCCTCCCCCCCCCAGGACAGGATATGGACACACCCTTTAGGTAAGGTGACAGGTCACCTTTAAGTGAGGGCAGTCGGCTGAATTATCCCTCTTGGGCTTGAGTACCTGGTTCTCGTGCCCTGAGGCGACACTGAGCCCTGCAGCTGCCATGTATGTGCTGCCGATGGTCTTTATCTTCTCCACGCCGCTGAACTTGGGCTTCAGCAGGAGCTGCAGGTGAGAAGGAAGCGGTGAAGCAGCCGCCACTCCACAGCCACAGCCAGGCTGCCCCCACTCCTCAGGAAGGGTGTGGGGTTCCTTCCACCCATCGCCGCCTCGCGTACACACGTCTCAGGCTGCCTTGCCAGCTGAGCGCATGACGAAGCATGGTGAGGACATGGCCCTTGGCGGCTCCTGCTCTTCCTGTCGTCTCCGTCCCCACACTGTCTCCCTCTTCCCTTCCATCTGTGTCTGCACAGAGCAAACACGGCATTATCTACACAGGAATGTAGATTCTTTGTCTCCAGCAAATAATTCAACCCAAACTGACTTCCTCTGAATCGGCTTGGTTGGTAGCGTGGGCTTAGTTGGAAATGAAGCTATTCTAAAGGGCCTGAGTCTAATCTTAGCAAGCTGCCCATCACAGAGAAGATGCCAACGAAATATTTGCTGCATAAAACAGAATGAAAAAGAAATGTGTACCTTCATATTCTGTGTAATGTATATTCCCCCCAGGGGGGCCATGGTGCTTTTTTTTTTTTGAGACAGAGTTGTGAACTGTTGCCCAGGCTGGAGTGGAGTGGCGTGATCCCAGCTCACTGCAACCTCTGCCTCCCGGGTTCAAGTGATTTTCCTGCCTCAGCCTCCCAAGTAGCTGGGATTATAGGCAAGTGCACTACCAAGCCCAGCTAATTTTCTGTATTTTCAGTAGAGATAGGGTTTCACCATGTTGGCCAGGCTGGTCTCGAAGTCCTGGCCTCAAGTGTTCCACCCACCTCAGCCTCCCAAAGTGCTGGGATTATAGACCACCTTGCCCAGCCCTGTGTCACATTTTTAAATTGGGTTTTAGAATGGCAGGTGCCGCCGCCCTTCCCTCCCCAGCATGGGTTGGGACTGCTGCACAGGGCTGGGCTAGAGGCTGTACCTCGTCGAAGTCGGCAATGATCTCATTGAGCAGGCGCAGGCACTCCAGCCCTTCTTTGTTGACATCGCACTCTGTGTAGAACACTTTGAAGTCCGGCACGGAGGCAAACATGACACAGACGCAGTCATAGGACTGATGGTACCAGTCCTGGATGGGAAGAAACCAGACCTTACGCCACTTCACCTCTTGAGGGGATGGGAAGAGTGGCAAGGCCTCAGGAGCAGATGGCACTGAACTGCCCAGCCCAGCTTTCGGGGGGTTGGGAGGAAGGTGGGCTGCATGAGGTTCATCTGGCAGCTGTTACCAGGTGATTAAGAATCGGGTGGCCAGGGAGGGTCAGGCTCAGGTTGGTTTTTTGCTCACAGAAGCACCATGGGTGTTTCCATGTACACATGGGGTAAGAACCTCTGCAGTAGTGGAGGGTAACAGTTGGAGGTCTTCGTTCTCACTGGGCCTCTGTTTCCTATCTAGAAAACTTGCTACACAGAACTGGTAGAAGTACAGACATTTTCATCAACACAGAATGTCCAGATCACAAACCGCTGAACACACATTTCATCCTCGCCACAAGCCTGTGGGGAAGTGCTGTCAGCCCATTTTACAGAGGTGAAAACCAAGGCCCAGGAAAGCAAGGTGCCTTGTCCACAACCACACTTGAGCCCAGGTCCTTGACCCCAGACCTGTTCTGTCACAGCTGATCCCATACATTGTTGCCTGGGCATCCCGGTGAGGCCAAGACCTGAGGAAGCCAAGCTCGGTGTGCACTCCAACTCCACACCTTCACCCTATGGACTGCGCCTGGACCCTCTGCCTCCCTGCCTCCACCCCAGCCCCTTCTCAGCACACCTCGTTTAACTTGTCACCGATAAAGTGGGCGGCCACGTGGGCTGGCAGGACGTTCTCCAGAAGAAGGCGGTTCACGTTCTCCATGGTCTCAAACTCCTCGTGCTCCTTCTTGAACTTCTTCTTCCATAGACAGTCCAGGCGGCAGTAATAGTCAATCTGCAAACGGCACGAACATAAGTGCCCTGTCCGCAGGCGAGCAGGGGCCATGCTGCTGTGCATCTCCTAGCCGGGTCTGTCTGTCCCTGGTGTCCTTGGAGCCTCTGGCCAGGGGACCAGTGCTTTCCTGGCAGGACTTTGGTCTTTGCTGCTGCTCCACACGAGCCCACCCCACCCCATCTCCAGATGGAGGTGAGGAAAAGCAGGCAGAGCTTGGGTGGGGGTGCCAGCCTCCATACCTGTCTGGAGAGCGTGAGCAGGGTGATGTAGAACAGGACCAGGTAGAAATTGGTCATGGTCTTCAGGTCTCTCCAGGAACAGCTAGGGGTGCCGCTGGATATGAAGGGAGGCCCAAGTCACTCCCAGCACTCACCACCCCAACCCATCGAGTCATGCTCTCCAGGTGCCACGCACACCCAGGGGAAAGGGGGAAATGGATTCTAATGGGGTGGGTGGAAAACTAGACAACTCTGGGGTATTGATAAAGGGAGGAGGGGCGAGGTGGGCAGGGAGGTGGGGGAGCCCTCATGGGAAAGACCTCATCTCACCCCTGAATGACCAGAATCAGCCGTGATGAGGGCCTGAAGGGAGCCCAGAGCTCCTGGTGAGCCAGGGTCAGTGGCAGGCGGGGTGGGGTGGATGGGTGGCATAAGGATTTTCAGGTGCGGGGCAGACCCACAGGAGCAGATTCTGTTCTGGGTCCCAGGCTTCCAGCTTTTTTGTTTAGGGGGACCAGGTCCACTCCTTAATCCACTTGGGACCCAGAACCCCTAGAACCACACACCCCAGCCCTGACAGCGCCTCAGGTATCACCACCTTCACCACCTGAAGAGACGGAAGCAACTGCTCCTTCCAGAACTCGAGACCCAGGACATGGCCCTGACAGGAGCAGAGCTAGAGCTGCAGCCACCTTCCCTCCCCACCACTAGACTGGCTTGGAAACAGGGTGACCCGGTGGCCTCTGTCAGACCAGAGACTCCTAAAGAACCTGCCGGTGAATCGAATTCCTCAGCTCTGAGCGCTGGAGACCTGGGACCTGGGCAAGCGTCAGTCCCAACTGTGAGATGAAAGCCAGGCCATCTGCCAGCCCCACCCTGCAAGGTGCCCACTCCCTATGAACACAGAAGCCCCTTGGTGTGAGCAGGCACCAGGTGAACAGGCCACCATGGGGACGGGGATGGGCGGGGCCCCACCTGGTGGTACCATTGGGCTCGGTGAGGTTGCCCAGGCCTTGGCCGCAGCAGTCCCACTGCCAGCATGGGGAGAGGTTGAAGAGCACCAGGTAGGCCACCAGGGCCACTGTCAGCAGCACAACCTTTGGTTCCAGGCTCATCCTCAGGAAGACGGAGCAGGCGATGAAGCCCAGGACACAGCTGCAGGTATAGTACTGAGGGGTGGGGTGTCACTCAGGACAGAGCCACCCCACCACCTACTCTCGCCTCAGGCCCAGCACATACCCCAGAGCTCCACTCCCCAGCACCTCAGCATCACCCTCTTGCCTTACCACCTCCCTTCTCAACAAAAAACAATGAGACCTAAGAGTGTCCATTGTTTTGTTGTTTTTACTGTAGTTTTATTTCTTATGAAGTGCGCTCATTTAAAGGGGAAAAAACATAGTATGCAGATGCTCTGGATATGACAGACCACGGTCAAGGTCAAGGCCGGAGCATGCATGCATCCAAGTTGCCTCCCTGAGTTTTTGTGAGCTTACCCTTCCAAAGGACCTCTGCCCTGCTCAAGATTGTGCTGTGGCTCCCCAGCCCCCAGAATAAAGACCACGCTCTTCACCCCGGCATTCTTGCACCTCCCAATCTGGATCAAGCCTGCCCCTGGCTCAATATCCCGGTTCTTCCCACTCCCTCCCCAGGAGCCAACCCACCCAAAACCCCACTGCTCCCAACACACGCCTCGGCTTTTTCCCCACACCATCCCCTGTCCCAGAACCTTCCTGCTCTTTAGAGCACTGCCACCCTCTGAAGCTGCAGAGTCTGCTGTCTGCAAGGGCCTCCAGGCAGAGACCTTGACCTCTGCCATCAGCCTGCCTGAGACTGCCCTGGCACCACCACCTAATGAAACCCCTCCCTGAGCTGCAAATACTCGTGTATAAAACAGCGGCAGGCCTGTCAGAGAGGAAGTACCCTGACCCGGAGATCCCCACAAGGCCAGATGCTCCCCTCACTCCCTGCCCGCCCACACAGCCTAGACCAAGCCTGCCAAGGCCAGGACTCCTCACTCTCTTGGGCCAGAGTCCAGCTGGGCCCATGGGGCCCTGCTTTCCCAGCTCTGCAGGAGAGGCTGGTCTCAGCCTCCACGTGCTGTGCTCTCAGGGGTCAGCACCCATGCTTTGAGGGTCCGAACTGCACCCCCGGCGGCAGCAGCCCCACTCTGAGTGAGGCCACGGAGCCGGGCCCAATGCACTCACCGGGAGGGGCTCGCACAGGGCTCTGGTCTTGCTGCTCGCAGCTGGTAGGCCTGTCTCGTTGCCAACAGGCAGCTCTGGGAAAGGCATCAGGGGCTGCAGAGGAGACGGGTCCCCATCAGAGTTAGTCCAGGGACAGGAACACTGGAACCTGCCCAGGCCATGCAAGGTGGGCCCCAGGCAATCATGAGTGTCACAGCAGCCTGAGGTTTTACGTTGGGCTCAGCTCCGAGCATGGCTCAAGCCACCGTGCCGACACCCCACAGCAGCCATCGGGTTCACAGGGCAGAGGGGCTAGGAGATGAGGGCACAGTCACCCCCAGAAGAGCAGCGGCCAGGGGGTGGGGCCGGGACCAACATTTTCAACCTCCCCAGTGACCCTGAGGGAGGTGGTCACAGTAACACATTCCAAAAACCCAGGGTCCAGGGCAGAGAGGTGAGAGAGGCCCTAACCTGGGATGCGGGCTCCAAGAGGCGGGTAGACAAGTGTCCCACAGGCTGCTTTCTGCAGCACTGAGCCTCTGAGCACCAGCAGAGGAGCAAGGGTTCATCCCCGAGAGGAGAAACTGAGTCTCAGAAGGGCCATGAAGAATGAATGGGGTGTCAGGATGTGGTGGCTCAAAGCATCCCATCCTCCTGGGGCTGGCCACACAAGCTCTCTGGGTCCCCAGAGTCCTCATTTGAAAACCCAAAGGTGAGGAGCCCTGAGTCTGCAAAGAGGAACCCCCAACGGCCACCTGCTGAGCTTGGGGGAGAGGTCAACCAGAGGCAGCTTTTAAGGCCACACTGTAGGCATCCCAAATCTGGAGGTCTCCCTCTACCCAGGAGGCCTGCCTCCCCACCCCAGGACCCACCAGGTTGACGATAGCCACAGTGAGCAGGCTGCCGATGGTCAGGATGGCCAGGGTCAGCCTCAGCAGGGGCTGTGTCTCCACCCTCTCGGAGATAGTGCAGAGTGTCCCCCGGGCTGGGCACCACCTCTGTGGGGTAACAGGGTCAAGTCACCCACAGCCAACAGCCTGGGCAAGGAGGGCTGGTTGCAGGCAGCCTGGGGAGGGGTCCCTCAGAAGAAGCCTCCAGGGCACTCAGGAAATTGTCCCTGAGGCAGGAGAGATGGGCACCCAACCTTGACCAGAGCAGGGGCTCAGCCCGGCCAAGCTCACCAGGGAGGACTCCTGGGCAGGCGTCCCAAGGCAGGGAGAGAGGGTCCAGGGGGCCAGAGCTCCCTACTTACCGAGAACTTGGTGGCAAAGCACAGGCCCAGTACCAGCCCCAGTACACAGGCCACCAGCCCAAAGGACACACCCAGTGCCGCCGTCCTGGAGAGGAGGTAAGAACTTCAGTTCTGCCTCGGGCCTTCTGCCCAGGACCACTACCCCCACCAATCCTCTGGCTCACAGCCACCTGTCCCCACCCCACCTGGTATTCTGCCCACAGCAAAGGGGACCTGTGAAAACTGTGGCCCAGCTGCCCCATGGGCAACACACAGGGCCCGGCTAGACCATGAAGATTGAGGTCAAGACCATGGCACTCTTTTTGGTCCAAGTGTGTAAGAAATGAGCAATGTCTGCTGCCTTTAGACTCAGAAAAAATACAGTCAAAACGTGTTCCCTATTATGTCTTTTTTTTTTTTTTTTTTTTTTTTTTTTGAGATGGAGTCTCAATCTGTCACCCAGGCTGGAGTGCAGTGGCGTGATCTCGGCTCACTGTAAGCTCCGCCTCCCAGATTCATTCCATTCTCCTGCCTCAGCCTCAGCCTCAGCCTCCCAAGTAGCTGGGATTACAGGCGCCTGCCACCACGCCCGGCTAATTTTTGTATTTTTGGCAGAGACGGGGTTTCACCATGTTGGCCAGGCTGCTCTCAAACCCCTGACCTCGAGTGATTCGCCCCTCGGCCTCCCAAAGTGCTGGGATTACAGGCGTGAGTCACCGCGTCCAGCCTCCCTATTATGTCTTTATTAAGCATAGCCAAAACCACAATCCTGATCGATGCTTCGGCCTAACTGCTCTTCTAGAAAGCACCAAGTAGCTGACCATAGATACCCCTTCCCTCTGATTTCACCCCCATCCGTATACCCCACCAGCAGGGCCCTAGAGCCAGAAGCATGAATCTCAGTGACTTTTGGATAAATCATTAACTCTCTGTGCCTCAATTTCCCTGTATATAAGAGAGAAAGGATGGTGCCTACAGTTTTCAGAGTCTATCTTCCTAGCACTCCAAACACCTAAGGCAAGGGCTGCCAACCAAAATGCCTGCAGGCCACACATATGACAGGTGACTGAGGGGAGAGACGTTAGGGAGTAGGGAGGCCTGTGGCAGAAAACACACATTCTATTAAAAAGAAGTGTTGGTAACTCAAGGTGTGCAGCCACAACCTCTGGTCCAGTTGCTGGGACCCCAGCAGCCGACCCCTTCCAGCCCAAATCATGCAGCTCCTTGCAGGTTCTCTGGTGGGTCCTGCCATGGTCGGTCACCTTCCAGCCTGGATCCCAGCAGGCTGGACCCCCACACCCCTCCCCACAACTGACCTGGGCATGAGCAGGACGTGGACGAGCAGGATGCAGACAAAAATCAGGCCGGCGCAGGCAAAGTCGTGGCGGGCCCGGGGGATGGGTGCCAGGCGGTACTGGGGGCAACAGGGACTGTGAGGGGTGGCCACCTGCAGTGCCACTTGCCCACCCCGCCTCCAGTGAATCAGCTTTAAAAAAACACCTCCTTGCTGGGACAGTGGCTCACACTTGTAATCCCAGCACTTTGGGAGCCAAGGAAGAAGGATCACTTGAGCCCAGAAGTTTGAGACCAGCCTGGTCAACATAGTGAGACCCTATCTCTATTTCTAAAATAAATAAATTAAAACCCTCCCACCCTCCCGGAGTTCCAGGTGATGTGACACTTGGTAAGTTTCATTTGTTCCCATTCTCCGCTTTTTCCTATTTGAAGACAATGCCTTCCCCTCCCCTACGCCACCCGTCTCTCTCTTTGCAAGGTCCCTGCAGAGCTCATGGCCCCAAGTACATGGATAGGAGCCAAGTCTGAGCTTCCGGGGCTGTCCTCGCCTCAAGCCAAGAAGCTGGCAGGTAGGGAGACCACCCCACCCCCACCCAGGTGCCATTGTGGGATCACAGCCCCAGAAGGGTTCCTGCTGCACTGCTGCAGGGAAGGAAAGCAGGCTCGGCGGCCCGGCCACACCAGCCACACCCTGCAGGTCACTTGGCCAGCAAGACCTGCCAGGCAGGTTTCCTCGTGACCTCACCTAGGAAGCCCCCAACTCAGGGAGCCCCACAAGAGGAAATACTCCCAAATTTGGACTCTGGGTGCCACTTCCTCAGGCTGAGGAGGGAGAGGGGTACCCCTGGAGCACCAAGGGCCGGGACTGTCCTCTATGACAGGCCACACCTGAAGCTGGGGACAGGCTCTGAAGCCTCTGAGAGCCAGTTTCCTGTGTGAAGTGGTACAGCAGCACCCCTGGGCTGGCCGTGTGACGGTTAAATTGTATAATGTGGGTGCCAAGGATGCTGCCAGAACTCAGAAGGCACTCAGGAAAGAAATGGTCGTTATCAGTACAAAAAGCTCGTAGCAGCAAGTCAGGACAGTGATAACTGAGTTTTGGGTTCTCGTCTCATTGCAAGGCCAGTGCCGTCAGCCTGAGGCATCCATGGCAGGATCTGCTAAGGCTTTGCACTGGACGGAGCAAAAGTCTTGAAGACCCATGGAGGCAAATCTCTGATGGCGCATTTGGGTCATGGAATGAGGCTGACAGGAGAGAACGCCAGGCTGGTGCTGCACTGGCCCCACCCCCACCCCCACCCGGGAGCAGCTGTGGATTCTCAGTGCCCCTCCCCTAGCCGGTCTTGGGAATGCAGGCTGCCCCATGACCTGCGCCTCCCACCCCACCCCAAGCCTGGAGACCCTGTCCCCCTGTGGGGGAGGCTGCTGGGGGTCCTCACCTCGCGCTCAAAGCCCTTCTCCAGGAAGATGGACCCGAAGGTGTAGAAGTCGTCAGACTTGGAGCAGCAGGGCCTGTGGGCGGGGGCAGCTGTGGTGAGATGGGAGCTGGGAAGGGGTCCATTCCCTCGGCAGGTGGCAGCAGGCAGGGGGAAGGAACAAGACTGGGCCACCAGGCATGGGGCATGAGGTGGGCCTGCCCACATGGGGGACCCCTATCCAAGGGGGAGAGGAGATGGGGGTGAACAGAGGTCTCAGGCCTCACCTCGTGGAGCTGAGCCCCTCGATGGCTGACAGCATCTCGTCATCGTACGAATCGTCCTCCGACCGCCCCTTGGGGGACATGCTCCTGGAATCAGACACCAACAACAGGATGGGCACAGGAACCACCTCCAACTCTCCCAGAGGAGGGCGTGGGCGTGGGCATGGCCACCAGTGCGGTCCCAGAACCTCGTGTGGGATGGTGAAGGAATGGGTGGGTCCCACTGAGGCCCAGAGAGGGCAAGTGAGGACCCAGCATCGTCCAGCATGGCCCAACTGGCCAGCGGCCCAGCCACACGCAGAGGGCAGACCCGAGCCCCAGTCCAAGGCGTCTTCAGCTACACCCCCGGGGTTGGCATGGAGACCAGAACACCCACAGGCATCTCCTTCCCTTCCACCGACTCCACTGACCCCGCCAGGGCACCACACAACAGGTGCTCCATCAAGGCCATGTAGAAGGGCCAGGAGCCAGGAAACTCTGGTTCCTAGAAATGCTTTGACCCAAGCCCTGGCCAACTTCACAGAGGTCCTGGGCTGGGCCTTGCGGAGCTGCCCACTGGACAGAGGCTGGTCAGGGCAGCCTGCTTGGAGGAGGTGGCTGCAGCAGGACTTGCCAGGATGGCAGGGCACACACCTGTCTGGGGTCCGGCGGTGGCGCTGGGGAACGCTCTGAAAGGGAAGGGAGGAAAGGATACAGTCATTCCCCAGAACACTGGGCCCTGAAGGCCACTGCTGGGCCAGGTGCAGCCCCTCCAGCACTTGATACACAGGACAAGGTGTCGGGGTCATCCAAGCCACAGACATCCTGACTACAACTGAGCATGGTCCAGGCACCAAGGAGGACAGGGATGTTCCTGGCCATCCTGGCGTCTCCAAATGCCTTTGCTTCCTCTCCAGCCCCAGGAGGTAGGGCAGAGGCTGTGGCCATTTTACAGATGGGGACAGTGAGGCTGAGAGGGTAGGATATCTTTAGCACTCACTCTCCTGCCCCTGGCTTGGGGCCCCAATCCCTGGCTCTCTGGGTGGGAGGGGGACCTACCTTAGGCCTCCGCCCATTGGGGACGGGGGTCTCGCCACTGCTCACGCTCTCGCGGTGGTTGAGATGCGCAAAGGGCCGCGCTGCCCCCCAGGACTCGAGGTACCGGGTCATGCGCACTGACGCCCGCATCTTCAGGGCCGCATCCCCCTTGGGTCTGTGGAGGTGTTGGCTGGGCGGGGGTGGCTGCTGGCTCTGGGGGCAGACATGGACACAGGCCTGTGCCACCTCCTCCCCTCTCGGCCCAGGAAGAGGCCGCCACTCCCATCCGGCTCTCCCTGAAGTGTGACACCACCCTGAGCCCATGAAAAAATAAACAGCAAAGAAGTTGCTCAATCCGCAGTCCCCTTGGAGAGTGGCTGCCCTTGGGGACTGGCCAGCCAAAGCCTGGTGCACACTGAGGCCAGGCCATAGGGGGTCGCAGCTCGGCGCCCTGGCCCTGCCCCAGGCGGAGAAGAGGCTAGCGCGTACCCACCACGGTACCCAACCCCACTCCCTGCTCTGCCTCCCCAAGGAGAGAGGCGGGGTTCGGGTCCCAAGCCCGAAGCCCCACTGCCCTTGAGGCTCCTTGGAACCAGAGAGTCCCTGGGGTCTGAGCACCCATCAGCCCCTCCCCAGGAGGCGCCTGGGGAAGCCACAGGCATCCTAGCCCGCCCTCCCACGTGTGGCCGGCGCGCGTTCGCTCCATCCTAGCCCGCCCTCCCACATGTGGCCGGCGCGCGTTCGCTCCATCCTAGCCCGCCCTCCCACGTGTGGCCGGCGGGCGCTCGCTCCATCCTAGCCCGCCCTCCCACGTGTGGCCGGCGCGCGCTCGCTCCTTCCTGTGGGAAGCGGCCAGGAGGAAGAGGGGCACTGGCCGCCCCAAGAAATGACCAAGCCAGAGGCCAGCCAACCCCCAAGGCAGCGATCCAGAGAGTTCCACTTGTGTGGCCCCCAACCGCAGATGGCACAGGGCCATGACCTGCCGCGTGCCTGCGAGACCCAGCCTTATGCTGGACACTCAGTAGCTCAGCCAGGCCCTGCATGCATGGCCAGCCCTACCCGCCAACCCCCTCATGCCACAGACCCGAGGACCCCTTAGCCAAGAACAGCTGCCTGCGGCCTTCCTCAGTTGGGGCGGCCAGACAGGACTGGAAAAGGGGCAGGGAAGAGAAAGACCCAAAGGCCACCAGAGATGAGCTTAAGCCAGCTCCAGGTCTGCTGAGTCCTTAGCCCCTGAAACATTCCCCTGCCTCCAGAAGTCCTGTCTCCTAGGGCCCCGCAAACACCCCGTGGACAAGCCTCCACAACTACAAACACTCACTAAGCCACAGCTCAGCTTTCCTGGAAACCTCTTGCCTCCTTTTGGGATAGAAACATTTTTAAGTCCTTAGCCGCGTCTATCTGCCTAGCCATGGGAGCCATGTGGAATTTGGCCTTGTTGAGTGTCCCGGAGCAGGAAGAGCTCGCTGGCCCTGTGGTGAGCAACCTGGTGGGGGTGGGTGCATTTCTCTGTCCCCTCGCCCATTGTGGCAACTCTGCTTACACAGTGCCCAGCCGTTCAAGTTCAAGGTCACTGGCACTCAGCAGAGAATCCAGACACCCTAGCCCCCTGAGAAACAAATAAAAAGCAGAAATAAATAAAAATCAGATTCCTCAGTTCTGAGCAAACACATCCTACTCAGAATGGGCGTGGCATTGGTATGAGCCCCATGGGGGCACCTGCAGCCACATCCAGTCCACAAGAGCCCACCTTGCCCCAGTCAGGCCATACAGCAATGGTGAGGCAAAGCCCATAGAAGCCAGTGCAGAAAATCTACCTCCGTGTCAAAAACAGGAGCTACAGACAAGCTCCCTGCACACAGGAGGGATGTTCCAAAGGTAGGAAAAATGCAGGGTGCACGACCATGGGGCCCGCCACTGCCACCTTAGCATGAAGGGTCGGGAGACTTGCAGTTCACTCTGTGTCCATGAAAATCCCTGTGGAGGGAATACAAGAAACTCACTGCACAGGTCCCCTCTGAGGAGATGTGCCGGCTGGCGACAAGGACTCTTTCTACAACATGCCCTTCACACCTTTTGAACTTCAACTGTGTGGATGAATAAAGTTAAACAAAAACTTTTGCCAGATAAATACAGATACAAGCTGCCAGATAAATACAGCTGCCCAGTTGAGTACTGCGTGCAACACTTATGCGAAACATGATTCACGGTTATCTGAAATGCAAGTCTGCCCAGGCAGCCTGCAGTTTTCTCTGCTCCACCTGGCAGCCTGCGGGGGTAGATTTTGGAGCCTCCTAGGTGAGGAGCGCTGCTTCATTCATTCAAGGGCTATCTGAGCACCAGCTTCGAGCTGGGCACCCATCTCAGCACGGGGTGGGGGGCTGCAGCCTGGAGAGGAGGAGCCCCCCGGCATGGCACTCACGCTGACAACAGACAAGGAAAATGGATAAACAAGCAAGGGCATTAGGGACGGAGGGAGGAGTGCTTTGGGTGCAGGGACCTGCGGGTGCCACCAGCCTGGTAGTGGAAGGGCAGGAGGAGACCAGGTGGGGTGAGGGGAACAGGAGAGCAGGGGAGGGGCTTGGAGGGGCGAGGCCAGGGCCGGGATACAGGGCGAGGATCGCCGCCCTATTCTAGGAGGGTGGCGGCGCAGGACACAGGTACTGGGAGGGGTTTTCCCAGATGCTGGCTCAGTATGGATGGCGCAGCACTGGGGGTGCTGGGGGCAGAGTGAGGCCAGCAGATGTGTAGGGAGGCTCACAGGCCAGCCCTTGGGCCCCCAGGGTCTGGCAGTCGGGCCAGCCCCAAGGCACATTCAGGACCAGAGTGAAAGGAGCCACTCGCTGGCTGGGTCGACATTCTTGAGCAAGCCTCAAGGATGATTCACAGAGTAGTGGCCAGACATGCCAGACTCCCTCGAGCAGGCCAGGGGCGGGCAGCAGACAGGCCGAGGTGGACCCCACCTGGCCAGGGCAGTGGAACTGCCTCCCCCACTACGGGGTCCTGGAGCCACCAGGGGACCTGCGGTCAGCACCCAGGACACTCAGAGGCTCCTGCCCAGTGGCTCCCAGGCCACTCCCTGCTTTCCTGAGTCTCATCCAAAGCTTGTTTCGAAAGTGTGTCTCTCAGAAATCTGCGAGATTAGTAACCACCTCATGGAAAATAAACCAAGAGCGACGATAATTCATAGAATGCTGTGACGTGCCGGGCGCGCCGCAAGGGCCTCGCTCAGATTAGCTCCTTCTGGTGGGGCAGGTGCTGTTTTCCCATCACACAGAGAAGAATGGAGGCCCAGGGATTGACTACTCAGTGCCTAGAACGTGCCTGGGAACAGGGAGCTCACTCCTGCCCAGCCAGGACCCTTCCCCACCTCTCCCTCCATGGGAGTCTCCCCCGAGGTGCAGGCCAGGCTTCCCAGGGCCCCTCCAGCCCCTCCGGGTCCCCCCCAGCTGCGGCCTCCGAGCCCTCGTACCCGGGGGTCGATGACCAGGTAGGTGCGGATATTCATCTCCTTGAGGTAGGGGTCCCGCTGCTGCCCGTGCCCATCCTCCACCTCGTACGCCTTGTCCAGGTGCTTCAGTGTCGCCTCCGTGATGTGCACCCGGCTGCGGGAGACCCAAGTCAGGCAGAGCCTCGGAGCCCAGAGAGGGCTGGCATCCACCCAGGGACGTGCAGCAGGCAGGCCCGGACCCCAGGCCAGCTTTTCTGCATTCATCCCTCCCTCCACACCTGACAACCCCCCAACCTACCGCAGAACCCTCCATCCACAGCCAGCCCCAGGCCTCTGGCCCTGCTGCTGCCCAGCCCAGCCTCACCCGGGGACTCCGGCTGCCTCCATCCGGTTGGCCAGGGACACATCGTGGGACCATACGTCATACTGCCACTTGCGCAGCCCGATGACCCCGCACAGCACGTTCCCCGAGTGTATGCCCACACGCATGTTGATGTCCACGCCCGTGGCCTCCCGCACCTGCCTGGGGCAGAGTGGCCCAGTCACCCCAGCCCTGCCTAAGCCCTGGGACAGGCTGAAGCTCCCAGGTGTGGGGTGGGTACCGGACAGGGTGTGGGGACAGGGCAGGCTCAGCCCACGGGAGAGAATGTTCTCAGCCTGATGCGGCTTCCTCTTTAGGAGGAGCTGAGTGCCCGTCCCCGGGAGCACACAAGTAGGTGTGGCCACACCTGACCTCAGGGGTTAGGTAGGAAGGAGGAGGAATTCCAACTAGTCACTACAGCCCATGTTGATGGACCCAAAATACCATCACTGGGTGTTTTCCCTGCCCAGCAGCACTGGCTGGGTTTTAAAAGTTTACTGGGGGCCGGGCGTGGTAGCTCATGCCTGTAATCCCAGCACTGTGGGAGGCTAAGGCAGGCAGATCACCTGAGGTCAGGAGTTTGAGACCAGTCTGGCCAATATGGTGAAACCCTGACTCTACTAAAAATATAAAAATTAGCTGGGCGTGGTGGCAGGCGCCTGTAGTCCCAGCTACTTGGGAAGCTGAGACAGGAGAATCGCTTGAACCCAGGAGGCAGAGGTTGTGGTGAACCAAGATGCACTCTGGGCAACAGAGCGAGACTCTGTCTCAAATAAATAAATAAATAAATAAATAAATAAATAAATAAATAAGTTTAAGTTTACTGGGGTCTACAGAGGGGGTCCAGGAACCACCCAAAACCTAGCATAGACAAGGAACACAGGGCCCAGACCATGGGTACCTTCTATGCACCCCCCACCAGTCCCTGGGAAGCAGGGGCCCTAGGAGCTGTTGGCACCACTGAGAACAGGAGCGGAGCCCCACAGGAGAGCTTCCCTGGGGCACAGGGGACCCCAAGACAGGAACAGAGCCTGAGTCCCCATAACAAGCGGCACCATGTGTCCACCAACAAGGCTGGGCACTGACCAAGCTTTCCAGGGTCAGAGCCAGAGGCACATGAGAGCCTGTACAACCTCCACCTGTTACAGGACAGGGGCCGGCCTGAGGTCACGCAGGCAGTGGTGCAGGGCCAGGCCCCTCCAGCTCTGCCCAGGCTTCTTTCTGGCAACACCAGCCACCTGTGGCTGGACTTCAGGAGGACAGTCTGGAACAGGGACTGATGCCTGGGACCGGCAGCCCCACCAGGCCCTGCTCTGCCCCACACTGGTCAGCCTGGCTGGGCCTGCCTGGCCCTCTCCCCATACAGCCCTCTCAGCAAGTTCTTGCCACAGACCCCGGCTGCTCAGAGCCGCAGCGGACCTGGAGGAGAGCTGGGGGTCTCCCCGCAGCCTCAGGACCAAGCCTGACTCCAGGATCTTCACTGGGGGGCAGCAAGCAGATGGAGCCTTGGAGTCGATCCCTGGGTCTGAAAGGTCCCCCGGCTGCCTGCCCTGAAGCCTCCTGCTGTTGCTAAGACCCCAGCCTTGAGGGGAGCAGATCTCACTGCCCTGACCTCACATTACCCAGCTCTGAGCTCCGGAGATGCTTTCTGGGACTCAGAGTCACAGGCAGCACCACAGGGAGGGATGCAAACAGATGAGGTCTGAATCCTCCAGCAGGTTGGGTGGTCCAGGCAAGCTGATTTCATCCCCCATCCCCCGAGCCTCAGTTTCCCCATTGGTGACATGGGAATGACAAATACCCTACCATGCCCAGGAGGGTCCGCCATGGGGCAGGACCCAGTGCCTGGGCCTGCCCAGGACCTACTTGATGGCCTGGCACATGTCCAGCCCCATCTTCACACAGTTCCGGGCGTGAGTGGGCAGCGACACGGGCAGGCCCGATACACAGTAGTAGCAGTCACCAAGGATCTTGATCCGCATGCACTCGTTGGCCTGCAGGGTAAGGGAGGGGCCTGGTCACTGGAAGGTCTGGGGCCGGGACCTGTCACGACAGCCGCCTCCCCCGACCCTCCAGGGTGCGCCCGGCTCTCTCCTGCTTGGGGGCTTGCCTCCTGGGGTCCAGCCACCAGGAGCCACTTCTGGGCCTGGCAAAAGGCTTAGCAACATGGGAGCCTCCCCAGGAGGAACCCCCAGGCAAGCACCAGAGGTGAACACAAGTGTTCCTAAGGGCCTCGGGCAGGGCTCTGCCTTGGTTTCATTTGCCCAGGTAATGTTTGAATGCCTACTGAGTACCCGGCCCCAGGCCAGGCAAGGGGACACAGCAGTGAACAAAATAGACGAAAATCTCTGCAGCCACAGAGCTTGCACGCAGGCAGGAGGGGTGGGCACTAAACTAAAAAGACAAAAACAAAGCAGTGTGCCCCTCTTAGTGACCGGACTAAGGAGAAAACCAAGGCACAGGAGGGAGGTGATGTTCCCAGGAAGCCAGTGAAGACCTCTCAGAGAAGGAATCAGAATCATTTGAGCTAAGACCCTGAGGAACCGCGAGAGCCGGCCATGCCAGTCTCTGCAGGGAGAGTGCTCAGGGACTCACAGGAGCTGGGGAAGAGACAGCGAGGCAGCCAGGAGGCTGCAGGAGTGGGGAGTGAGGACAGAGGTCACAGGTGCACACCAAGGCGTCAGCAGGTTTCAAGGTCACCCAAGCAGTGGCTGTGCTGACAGGGCTTAGGTGTGGGGAGGAAAGATACCAATGCAAAGAGGAAAGAGGGATGGGGAAGGCGGAGACAGAGAGGGGCGAGGCCGGGGACTCAAAGGAAAAGGCCCAGGGAGGGAAGGGGACCCCGAGAGCCCTCTGAGGTTCATCTGAGGCACTGCTGCATCACCAGGCCTTCCCTAAGCCTTCAGCAAGCGTGGCCACATGCACCGAGGCCTCGTGGGTGGGGCTTTAGGGGAGCTGAAGGAGGAGCAGCATCTGCCTCTGCTCTCCCCTCCCTACCCTCTACCCACTCAGCTGACCCTCGGACTGGACACCCCAGCAGGTGGCCCTGTGCTCTGGCTTCTGGCGGGGAGGGAGCTAAGAGGGCTGTGTCCTGCAGGCTCACGACAGCTAGCCCTGCTCCTGGAACACCATCTGTCTCCAGGTCTAGAGCCTATCCTGTCCTCGTCCCCACTCTGTGCCTATCAGTCATCACAGACCCAGGCCCCAGACACAGCACCAGCCCTGCCTCCAGGTCCCCTGCACCTGCCCATCCTGGGAACCATCCCTGGCCTGCGCCCTCCTCCAATTACTCAGTTTGAGCGTGTGCCAGATGTTTCCTGCTGGGCCCCATCTGGCACATGCTGAGTGAGTTCTGAGTGACTGCAGGGACACGAGGACAGTGACTTTCCTAGAAAGCAGGCAACCTTGGCAGACCTGGATACTAGGGTCCGGCTACCCTGATCTCCTCTCGGACCAGGCACAGGACTGCCCGTGGACCCAGCCTGGCTCTCAGGGATGTAGGGGAAGCCACATTCCCCAGGCTGCTCCACCGGCTGACAGTCCCCTGTGTCTCTGACACTTGGAGTTGGGGAGCTGGGTCTTGCGCCAAGGTGTGACTTGTATGCCTCTGAGAGAGGAGGCCCTGGCTCTTGGAAAGAGCTTACACTTCTGGAATCTTATTGCTGATAGGAGAAAAGGCTGGGACTAGCCCTGCCCAACTCTGCCCAGAGATTAGATGCTCTGGGAAGCTGGCAGCTGCCATGGCCTCCCTTTCCCCATCTGTGCAACAGGGCCATGCCTCCTGGGCCTGCTGGAGAGGGAAGACTGTGTGCAAGAGGCAAGGGACCCTCTGCGGGCTTTATGGTAAGGAAAGGGCCAGCTGTGGCCCGAGCCCAGGGCCCCTGCCTCACATGAGCCTCAACCTCTGGGGCTCCCAGCTGCTGGCTCAGAAGCCATGCAGATCCTGAAGGAAGGTTCCAGGCTAGACAGGCCCTCTGAGTCACTCAGTCCACAATCCCCAGGATGGGACAGTTTTCCAGAGCATCCCTGACCAGTGCAATCCTATAGAAGCTTGGTTACCGCCTGCAACAGGGAGCCCACTTCCAGTCCTCCTAGGATTGAGCTGCTCTGATCGTGAAAATTTCTTTCCGGTGTGAAGTCATAACTTGCCTCCCATCAAGTTCTAGACCATTGATTCTCTGCCCACAGAGACACCTGGAAGGCTCTTAAAAATTCTGGCCAGGCACAGTGGCTCACGCCTGTAATCCCAGCACTTTGAGAGGTCGAGGCAGGCGGATCACAAGGTCAGGAGATCGAGACCATCCTGGCTAACATGGTGAAACCCTGTCTCTACTAAAAACACAAAAAATTAGCCGGGCGAGGTGGCGGGCGCCTGTAGTCCCAGCTACTCAGGAGGGTGAGGCAGGAGAATGGTGTGAACCCGGGAGGTGGAGCTTGCAGTGAGCCGAGATCACGCCACTGCACTCCAGTCCGGGCGACAGATTGAGACGCCGTCTCAAAAAAAAAAAAAAATTCTGATGTGGCAGGGCGTGATGGTGCATGCCCGTAATCCTAGCATTTTGGGAGGCTGAGGTGAGTGGATCACTTGAGTGTAGGAATTCAAGACCAGCCTGGACAACATAGCAAAACCCCATCTCAACAAAATACAAAAAAAAATTAGCCTGGGGTTGTAGTGCACACCTGTAGTCTCAGCTACTCGGGAGGCTAAAGTGGGAGTTCAAGTTCACCTGAGCCCAGGGAGGTTGAGGCTGCATTTAGCAATGATTATGCCATTGCACTTCACCCTAGGTGACAGAGCAAGACTCTGTCTCAAAAACAAAACAAAACAAAACTCTGATGGGTATGGACACGGGCATTGGTGTTTTAAGCTTTCCATGTGATTCCCAAGTACAGCCAGGACAGGGAGCCACCACCTTAAATTACACTTCAGCCTCTATTTAATGGCCACCACTTCCAGGAAACCTGCCCTGATCACCTGAAGCTGGGCTAGGTGCTCCCCAGGCTTCCTGGACCCCACACTTCTCTTCAAACACATACCATGTAGGCCCAAGGCCCCACCCAGGTTCAGGGCCTGGCACTCACCTACTCTCAGGACCATTTGGTCCATTAATGGAAATATTCCTTGCCTGACCTCCCTCCCTGCCTGGCACCTGTCGAGCTCCTCAGCATCCTGGTCCTCGCCTTGGCCCTCATGTCCTTGCACGTCTGACCTTGTGCCCTTGTCCACTTCACACCCTGTTCCACGCCCACTGAGCATGTTCACCCCATGGACACACAGGGCTTGCTTTCTACCCCAGGCTTTGTCTATGCTGTTCCCCCTGCTAAGAACACTGTTCCCTTTCCTCCTCAGATGTTTTTTCAAGTATCTCAAACTTTAACGTGGGCCAGGAGCTCACGCCTGTAATCCCAGCACTTGGGACGCCAAGAGGGGAGGATCACTTGAGGTCAGGAGTTCGAGACCAGCCTGGCCAACATGGCGAAATCCCATTGCTACAAAAAATAAAAATACAAAATACAAAAAATTAGCTAGGCGTGGTGGCGGGTGCCACACTGTAGTCCCAGCTACTCAGGAGGCTGAGGCACGAGAATCACAGCCTGGGAGGTAGAGGCTGCGGTGAGCAGTGATGGCACCACTGCACTCCAGCCTTGATGGCAGAGTGAGACTCCATCTCACAAAAAGAAACAAACAAAACATAAAAGTTTAATGTGTCCATAATTCACTGCAGATCTTGTGAAAAGCAGTTCTGGGTGAGGCTGGGCATTCCACAGTCCTCCTGAGCTACCAGGTGAGTAGAGGCTGCTGGCCTTGCCAGTGAGGATGGAGCCATCTCCTCCTCCTGAGCCCCCATCTGAGCTCCGAAGCCCCAGTAGATCACCCAGTGTGCACTGTCCATCTCCCCACTGGCCTCACACTCGGAGCACAGGATCCTGGCTGCCGTGGCCACCACTCACCCCCACCTTTACCATGGGGTGCTTGTGTTTGCTGACTGGATGCTAAAATTCAGCCACGCCTCCCCATCCCAATCCCAGCAGGGCGCTGGACACAGGACACCCCTGGAGATGCAATGGGCAGGGGAGGGGCCTGGCTTTGCCCAGTGCAGGCCGGCAGGCTCACCTTGGCGATCTGGTCGAACTTGCCAAAGAGCTCGTTCAGCACCACCACCAACTCCTTGGGGGAGCAGTCGCTGGCCAGCCGCGTGAAGCCCACGATGTCCGCATAGAGGATGCTGGGGGTGGGGCGGGATGGGAGGGAGTGTCAGAGCCTGGCTCCCGGACAGCAGCAGCAGGAGCATGGAGGACTGTCTGGAGCCCCAGGAGCCTACCAGGCCTGAGCCCATTCACCCCTGCCCTTCCTCAGCCTCCATAGGGATGGGAGAGTCGCGCCCAGCCATAAAGACAGATTAAAGTTCCAGGGACTTCACATTAAAGCAGAAGGGAGCAAAGTCCAGAACCTGCAGGGGCCCTCAGGCCCCCCCTGGGCCCCATCACTGCAGACAGCTGAAGGGCACTCCTACAGGCAGCCTGGAGCCTTCCCCTTTCCCATCCAATGTTCGCCACAGCACAGACCTTAGAACTCCCTGGTGAGAGGCAGCTCCGTGCTCCCTCAAGCCAACCTCCACACCCAGTGCTTTACAGGCATTGAGTCTTCACACAACCCTTGCAGAACTCCCATTCTACAGACGTACAAACAGGCTCCAGGACATTGAGACTTGCTGGGAAGCCAAGAGCTGGCATCTGCACCAGGTTTCCCTGCTCCAAAGTCCATAAGCTCATGGACCATCCACAGACCAGAGAAAAGGCAGCGGGCCGGCCTTGGATGTAATGCTGGCGCTGCAGGCAGAGGACCCCAGGGGTCTCCCGGGACCCACATCTACACTCAACAGCACCCAGCACCCACATCTACACTTGACAAACTCAGGTCAGTGCATTCAAGTAAAACTTCATGGTTCCCTGCAAATCAGGTGTGTCAGAACTGGGGCACTCTTGGGCACCAAGGCCGGGGGGCTTTACCTCCTTCTGGAGGTCCTGTGCTCCCTTGAGAATCATCGGAAAGGACCCCTTCCTTCACAAAAGCTGTTTGCTCACACAGTTTTACAGTTTTGGGGGGTGCTAGATCTTCCAATACCAATCTGAATTCTCTAATTTAAGAGCCCTGATCTGATCCTGCCCCTGGGGAAACAAGTGGGGATTCTGAGGCCCAGGGAGGGCCCTGGATTAATCTGGAACCATGGGGCCCTCTCCCAATCCCTATATGGGCAGGAGTCTGAGCCTCCAGATAGGGCAGGGAGGCCACCTGGGGGCCGGGGGAACGGTGGACCCAGCCCCCGGGATACGCTGTCCACACATCTCACCGCCCACCTGACATTCTGGTGTCTCTTGACGTAGAGGCTGTGGAAGTTGTTGTCGGGCATGCAGCGGCGGTCGCCATGCTCCTTGAGCCGTTCGATGATGGCCAGCTTCATGCCCATGGAGATGTGGGCTGGAAGCACCGATAGCAGCAGGTTCTCCTGGGTGCCGGCGGGCAGACCAGCAGAGGGACCGGCGGAGGACAGGCAAGGTAGCATCAGGGCCCAGACCTGGCCTCCCTGGCCTCCGTCCTCCCTGCCTGCCTGCCTGCCCTGCCCACAATGTCTCCATCTCTGCTCCTGTCCTCCACCAACCCAACTGGGCATCTACCTCCCATGTACCCAGCAGCCCCCGGGACTCAGACTGACTGAGAAAAGGGCTCTTTCAGCTGGGGAGGCTAAGCTGATGCGTGAGCAGCCTGGAGCCACTACGGCCTTCTCTGCCGCCACCTGGGGACGGTGTGTCCAGGACCGAAACCACACAGAGGAAGGCAGAGTCAAGGGTCAGCAGGCTACGGTTACCCTGCTGGAGCCCAGGACTTACCGAGGTGAGACCTGCACAGGTGTCTGTCCATGCACCTCATGCACATGGCGGCATGAGTGTCTCACGTCCAACAGAAAGAGGAAGAGGACAGGGGTGTGCAAGGTGAGGAGTGGGGGCCAGGTCCCACCTGCTGGCGCTTCTCGATGCGCAGCTTCCGGCGGATCTGGATGCACTTCACAGTGTAGGTGAAGAGGTCCCGGGACGCATCCTGCATTTGGTGCTTGTGGAAGGCGCCTGTCAGGTTCCCGCACAGGAAGATGACTGTGTTGGCCAGCAGCTGCGGGTGGACCAGGGTGGGGCTCAGTATGTGGCCTGGCCCCTGCCCTCCCAGGCACCAGACTCCTAGGCAGACTAGTGATGGCACCTCTTCCCATTCCCTGACCCCCAACCCACTGAGAATGTCACTCTTCCTGGGGCAGACAGGGAAACTGAGGCCCAGACAGGAGCTAGTCTCCTAGTGAGTCACTAGGGATGCAAGACCAGGACACCCAGGAAGGCAGAAGAGACCACCTCACAGAGCCCAGGGCCTGAGGGGCTTGAGTGCTAAGGGCAGTCCCAGAGGGCACAGCGCCCAGCTGGCTGTGCAGAGGGCCAGCCTCTGCCCGGAGAGGATGCCAGGCCTGGTCAGGAGGAAACACATCTCTAAACCCCCAATAATTATGAACAGATGGTTCAGTCATTCAACACAAAGACACAAGGCAGTGTCCTGGGATACTCCCCCAAGCCCCGTCAGGACAGCGCCTGAGGTCACGACCCTGAGGGCTGAGCCACAGGGGAGCCCTAGGCCAGCAAAGCAAAGGCCAGAGGGCAGGGCCACGTCTGAGGCCCAGCTTCAGAGCAGACTCGGAGAGGACCCAGCCTTGGAGCGGGCTGTCTACAAACACGGCTCCGGGGCCTTTGGGTCTAACTCACCCAGAGGGGGCCCCCATCTGCCCTTAGACCCAGACCACAAAACCTCCCCAGAGGCCTTAGCCCGTCCCTCACCTGCAGCCCCACCCGGACACTGGGTGTCGTGAAGCCTCCCATCAAAGCGCCGAGCACCAGGAGGTGGGAGGCGGTGGAGACGGCCCCCACAGCGACAGCGCCCCGCATGCTGAAGGGCAGCAGCGTGTACACCACAAAGATGATGAACAGGAAGAAGGGCACCTGTGGATGCAGCCTGGTGAGCCCAGTGCCCCGAGATGCTGCCCCAGGCCCTACGACCCCCAGAAACCTGCACCACACCAGCCCACCCAATTGGTGTCCTTAGGTCGGCTCCCTCACCCCCCGCCCCGGCGTGGGCAGACATACGAAGGAACAAGTAAAGCCAGAATGTGTTTCTAGGGTGGGCCCGGCCACATGGTCCATGGTTTCCTGTGCTGATCCACTGCCTGTGGCCACCCCAGGTGGGAGGCTCCATGCCTCACGTGATCCAGGGAGCCCCCACCTGGTGCCCCTGCCACGTGGCTCTCGCTCGGCAGGAATGATTACCGGGAGGCTGAGGCACCCTCTCACCAGCTGCCTCCAGCAATGCGTCCCCACCCGCCCTCCCTCCACTCCCAGAGCTGCCCCACCAACCCCACCAGCCGGTCCTGCGTCCACCCCTCTGGGAGTGCTGCCCTCTCCCTCCCCTTCAGTCCACATGGTTCCCCTGGGCCTCACCCCACCCCGCCCCAGCCACAGGAGCTGTCACAGGACCCAGGCCCACTGGTCAGAGCGTGCCACTGCTTGGTGACAGTGACCATCCAGGACTGGGCCCGTGACCACAGTCAGGTCAGTGTGGCTCAAGCCTGCAGGTTGAGCTGGTTGAGAAAGGGGCCTCTGTCTCAGCTGAGGTGGGCAGCCTGGAGCCCTGTGGCCTTCTCTGCCCCCACCTGGGGACAGCGTGCCTGGGGCTGAAGCTGTCCAGAGGCCCCAGGTCCAGTTATCCCGCTGGAGCCCAGCACTGACCCCTCGGCCTTTCCTGACACAGGAACCAGTTTGTGCCTTTTTGCCTCTTTGAGCTGAAGTTCTGTCATCTCCAACCAAACTGGAGCCACCCAAAAGTGCTGCAGCCCAGCATCCAAAGTGGACACTCTCCCCACCTCAGCCCTGTCAATGCAGAGAACTCACAGGGACAAAACCAGCCTGGGGCCATCCTAGACACACAGCCAAGCGTGGGGCAGGAAGGGCCTGTGGCATGCCCACCAACCACGGGGATGGGAGCTCCCGAGGGCGCAGCCGGCAGGGAGTCCAGAGTCCCCGTTACCTGCTCCCACGCACAGGCCGCCTTCGTCCACGCGTTGAACACCAGCACGTAGCCCAGGGCTACCAGGCAGGCCCAGGTGAGCAGCGCCAAGGCCCTGAGCCAGCGCCGCAGGAGACACTCGACATACATCAGCACAGTGAGGGCTGCAAACACCGCCAGCGCCAGGAACGCCATGCCCAGAATGGCCTGGTGTCTGGAGGGGTCCTGGGTAGAGCAAACAGACAGAAATGCCTCAGCGTTTCCCAGTGCAGAGCCACCTCCTTCAGAAAGCCTGCTGGGCTGGCTGCCTCACTTACAGCTTCCTCCACATGAAGGGTGTGGATGAGCCCTCCCACGCCTGGTTCCCGCTCACCTTCTGGCCTTTCTTTGTCACCTCTGCCAAGGCTGCCTCAACCACCCCCTTCCCATCACCTCGGGAACCAGAGCATCACCCACAGTCCCGCCCATGATGCCATCACTCTCCATCCCTGCCTCCTCTCCGGATTCCCACGGTGCTCTGTGCACAACCACAAGTCATACCACAAGCACAGGGCAGGACTCGTTCACAGGCAGAGCCCTGGAAAGCTGCCCAAAGAGGACACTGCACCTGGCCCTCAGTGAGTGAGCAGAGGCTGGTGAGGGATACCAGGAAAAGTCATCCCATAGGGGAGGAGCTGGGGCAACGGCACAGAGGTAGGATGGGACGGGCACAGCATCCAGGAGGTCCGTGGGGGCAGAGGCCTGATCTGGGGGCTGGCACACAGTAGCAAGCGTCCTGTGGTTGATAGCCACATGGATCCAGGCTGCACTGGCAGCTGCTGGGTCCTGGCCACTTGACTCATACAAACACTCTGGAGTTTCCGAGTGTTCTTCCAGAACTCTGCTAATCAAATTTACATTCACTAAAAAGAAAATGGGCCGGGCATGGTGGCTCACACCTATAATCCCGGCACTTTGGGAGGCCAAGGCAGGTGGATCAGCTGAGGTCAGGAATTCGAGACCAGCCTGGTCAACATGGCAAAACCCCGTTTTTACTAAAAATACAACAATTAGCCAGGTGTGGTGGCGTGCGCCTGTAATCCCAGCTACTCAGGAAGCTGAGGCAGGAGAATCACTTGAACCCAGGAGGTGGAGGCTGCAGCGAGTTCAAGATGGTGCCATTGCACTCCAGCCTGGACAACAAGAGCGAAACTCTGTCTCAAAAGAAAGGAAAGGAGATGGGAGGGGAGGGGAGATGAAAAATGCAGTTCCTCAGTCACATTACCCACTTTTTAAATGCTCAATAGCTGAACACAGCTAGTGGCTGTACCAAGGCAAGTGCCTGGGCCAGAAATGACATGAGTGGTGCCAGCCTGGAGGGCTGTGTTTAAAAGGATTCTGAGGTTGGGCACAGTGGCTCACGCCTGTAATCCCAACACTTTGGGAGGCCAAGGGAGGCTCACTTGAGGCCAGGAGTTCAAGACCAGCCTGGGCAATATAGCGAGGCCATGTCTCTACAAAAAAATAAAAATAAAAATAAAAAATAAAAAATAAAAGGAGGATTCTGAGAACATAGACAGGCTCAGTGTGGAGCTAGCGATTGATTAATGATGTCTGCATGGGTACAGGAAGTGAGGGCAGTGATACGCAGGCCATCCCCTGACCCAGGTCTTCAGTAGAATCAAATTTCATCATGGAGAAAAATGAGAATAGTTTATTCAGACAAGTTAATGTAATATCTGAAACCACTCCAGACTTCAAAATTGAATTAAAGTTAGAGAGGCTGGGCATGGTCATGCATGCTTGTAATCCCAGCTACTCAGGAGGATGAGCCAGGAGGATTACTTGAACCCAGGAGTTCAAGGCCAACCTGGGCAACACAGCAAGGCCCAGTCTCAAAAACATTTTTTTTTTAATTAGAAACTTGTCTTCTACCAGTCTAAACGTGTTGTAAAAGACATAGCATTGGCCGGGCATGGTGGCTCACATCTACAATCCCAGCACTTTGAGGGGCCGAGGCAGGTGGATCACCTGAGGTCAAGAGTTCAAGACCAGCCTAGCCAACATGGTGAAACCCCATCTCTACCAAAAATACAAAAATTAGCTAGGCATGGTGGCACGCACCTGTCATCCTAGCTACTCAGGAGGCTGAGGCAGGAGAATTGCTTGAGCTCAGGAGACAGAGGTTGCAGTGAGCCGAGATCATGCCACTGCACTCCAGCCTGGGTGACAGAGTGAGACTCTCAAAAAAAAAAAAAAATAGCATTTTACAGAAGAGGAAACTGAGGCTAAGAGAAGATGGCAGCTTGGCCAAGGTTGGGGCTGAGATGTGAAGCCCAGGGGCTGCCCTCACTCACCCCCTGGCTGAAGGCGATGACGATGAGGGCCACGCAGGCAGTGGCGGCCACCAGCAGGAGCGTGAGCAGCAGCGGCCCATGCTGGCTGGTGAGCCGGTACTTCTCGTAGAGCGCATCTTGGTCAGGACCCTCCTCGCCCTCGTTGAGGAAGTAGCGCCCCTTGGCCGGCATCTTCCACCCTCGGCCGTTAAGGAGGCCCCAGGGCCTGGAGGGCATCTGTCTGCCAACGCCCTCCCCCGTGGGCCTAGGCCTCTGTCCTCTCCAAGGCAGGCAAGCAGGGCTGGGGAGAGGGCCTCTGAGCCTGCTGCTCCATGGCCAATGAGGGGTCCACACAGCTCTGGCACCAGGCCTCACTCACTGTGCCGCCGGCATCCTCCTGTGCATCCAGACTGGGCTGACTCCACACGCAGTTCCTCAGCTCTGCGGAGATGAAACAGACAGGAGCTTGACCTAATGGGCCAAGTCAGGGGAGGGCTGGCACTGGGGAGAGCAGGGCCCAGGCCTCACAGCACCAAGTTTGATTTATCCATCTTAACCCTAACCTAACTTTTATGTCCTGTTGTTGTAAAGCTAGTCCCCTGTGTATTCTAGAACTGCACTGTCCAAGATAGTAGCCACTAGCCACATGAGGCTGCTTTTTTTTTTTTTCAAGACAGGGTCTCACTCTGTTGCCCAGGCTGGAGTGCAGTGGCATGATCATAGCTCACTGCAGCCTCAAACTCCTGGGCTCAAGTGATTCTCCCACCTCAGCCTCCTAAGTAGCTGGGACTACAGGTGTGCACCACCACATCTCCAGCTAATTTTTAAATTTTCTTTTGTAGAGATGGGCTCTCTTCCTGCTGCCCAGGGTGATTTTGAACTCATGGGCTCAAGCTATCCTCCTGCCTCAGCCTCCCAAAGTGCTGGGATTACAGGCATGAGCCACCATGCCCAGCCACTATTTTAAATTAAATTTAAATTAATTTAAAATCAAGTTAGAAATTCAGACCCTCAGTCACACTAGCCACATTTCAAATACTCAACAGCCAGCCAGGCATGGTGGCTCATGCCTGTAATCCCAGCACTTTGAGAGACTGAGGGAGGTGGATCACCTGAGGTCAGCAGTTCGAGACCAGCCTGGCCCACAGGGTAAAACCCCATCTCCACTAAAAATACAAAACTTAGCCAGACATGGTGGTGTGTGCCTGAAATCCCAGCTATTCGGGAAGCTGAGGCAGGAGAATGGCTTGAACCTGGGAGGCAGAGGTTGCAATGAGCTGAGATCGTGCCATTGCATCCAGCCTGGGCAATGGAGTGAGACTCTATCTCAAAAAAAAAAACAAAAACAAAAAAAGTCAAATACTCAATGGCCACATGCGACTGGCGGCTGCTGTACTAGACAGCACAGAAAAATAGAGCATGTCTATC
Organism: Macaca thibetana thibetana; assembly: GCF_024542745.1. NCBI lineage: Eukaryota > Metazoa > Chordata > Mammalia > Primates > Cercopithecidae > Macaca > Macaca thibetana. The sequence goes on from NC_065597.1 coordinate 41,734,029, forward strand.
ATCACAGAAACTTCTACAGGCCAGCTCTGCTCTGCACGTTTCTCTGTTTTGCTTTCACACTAAGGTCTCTAATTCATCTTGATTCACTCTGGGTATCGTGTGAGGCAGGGATCAAGGTTCATTTCTTTTTTCCACATAGATATTGAATTATCCCAGTAGTGTTCAGTGAACCAGCAATCCTCTCACTGAATTTCAGTGGAGCCACCTCTCTCATAAGTCAGGTGATCACACAGATGGGGTCTGTTTCCAGGCTCTGCTCTGTCCCCATCGTCCTGGTGCGAACACCACATTCACTTCATTTTCCAGTGAGTCTCATGTCTCCAGGCACAGAGCATTCCAAGCTGTGATCCTAGGAGCCCTGAGATTTGGGGACATGCATCAGGCCCCTGATGGGAAGGGAAGGTCGGAGGGCATAGACTCAGGCAACCAACCCATGCCTGCTTCAGCCAGAGTAGGCCCCTGCATCTGTGTTACAGTAAGTTTCACATAAAACTGCATTTTGCATTTTCTTTCTTTCTGATTTTTGTTTGTTTGTTTTTTGTTTTCTTTGAGATGGGGTCTCACTCTGTCACCCAGGCTGGAGTGAAGTGGTGTGATCATAGCCTGCTGCAGACTCAACCTCCCCGGACTCAGGCAATCCTCCCACTTCAGCCTCCTGTGTAGCTGGGACCTGAGCCTGGGGAGGCTTAGGCTGCAGTGGGCCATGTGTTTTTTGTAGAGATGGGGTTTCGCCATGTTGCCCAAGCTAGTCTTGAACTCCTAGGCTCAAGCAATCTACCCTCCTCAGCCTCTGAAGTGTCAAGATTTCAGGCATGAGCCACTGTACCCCGCAAAAATCTTGTTTATTTGTTTAAATAGCCCACTGACATAAATTTCAGATGTCTGCAAGCCTTGCTTCACAGAAAAGGAAGCTGAGTCTCAGAGAGGGACACAGTGGCCCCTTTGTGACACACTGTGAGCTGACCCCCAGGCTTGCCACGCTCAGCCCATACGGGCTCCTTCTTTCCCCAGCACCATTCATTCCTTAGCATATTCATTGATTCCAAAAAGGCTGTGAATCACACCTACGCCTGCCAGTCCTTACACCTCCTGTGTGCTAGGCTGGACTCTCTCTCCCCAGTGATCTCCATCAGTCTCCAAAGGAAGGAATATTACCAAAAATGTGCAATCCCTCACACAGCAATGGGGACTTGGGGACAGCTGCCATATTCCCAACAGGACCCTTGCATGAAGGGGCCACGCTGGACCAAGAATCCAGGCCCCCGGTGTCCTCCAGGCCTGCCTTGGATTGGAACCAGAACAGGGCCAGAGGCAGAGGCTGTCTCACGGCAGGGAGGCTGTGAGACATGGGACGGCTCAGGGCAGTCATGGGGCACAAATGGCCAGCCACCAGCGGAAGCTTCAAAGGACAGCTGGTCCAGCGGAGGGAACGTGGCCAGATGAGCCCCCAGCCCCCAAAGGTAAAAAGCAGAATATCCAGGGTCCCCAAGTCTAAGGGAAGCCCCCCAACCTCAACACCTGCTACTATGAGATCCCAGGGGCCACCTTGATTCCAGGAGCCACCTCGGGCTCTATTTCCTCTGGAAGTTCCTATTCCATCACCACACACCAGGAACAAAATGCAAAAACCACATACTTGGGGGAGGAGGAAGGGGTCATTTGCTGAGGAGCCCTGTCTCCTTCAGTGCCTGGGCAGGTGTCTACAGGCCTTAGCACCTGTTCAACGAGGGGCAACCCTTCTGGGGTGTGGCCCAGAGCTGTCAAAGTGCCCAAAGTGCTCAGACAGGCTACAAATCTGATTTCTATGTAAAATGATTTTTAAATGTTGGCAGCTGAATTCAAATTTTGCAGTGATTGCAGCCCACTAGTGTACAACCTCTAAATCTAAACTAACCAGTCTATTCCACAAGAGGCATTTACTGTGCGCTAACCATGTACATCCAACCCTGTGCTGCAGGGTTTGCCAAACGAGATACAGTCCCTGCCTGAGACACATTCAATCCAGCCCCCTCCCACCCCAAAATAGCCTTTTGCAGTAATAACAGCAGCAGTTCCTGCCACCCCCGGCACCTGCACACACATTCGCTCTCATCTTCACAACCGGCAAAGGCCAAGGTGGCACCACCGTTTCACACATGCAGAACTGAGCCCAGACAGGCAGAGTGGTTGCCTAAGATCACACTGCTGGAGCTGGTAGACAGAGGGGCTGGGATGCAAACCCGGGTCTGCCAGCTCCCAAACCAGGGCTCCTCAGCCCAGGCTTCCCCACTGACATCCCGGGGGACCGAGCCAGATGCCACAGCACACAAACAGCAACCTTGCCTGCCCCCTGGCCTGCTGCCAAACACCAGTGCACCAGGACGGCCAGACTGAGAAGCTCCAAACACCAGAGGGCTGAGGCCACTCCCCACAGCTGCTCCATCTCCCAGGCAAAGCCCCCAGACCAGAGCTGAGGCGGCCAGACACGTGCGTGAAAGTGCAAGTGTGACTGTGTGTGGACACACCCACTCCAGGCACACAAAGCCAGACTGGGCCACCACGAGGAGAGGGAGGAACCAGCTGAGAGGGTCCCAAGGGCCCGTGGGAACCCAGGCCTGGTAAACACGCCTCTCAAGGAACTCATTAGGCCACTTTCCGGGCAACGGCAGGCAGGGGCAGGTGAACAGTGGAGAGCACGGGCACAAGGACTTCGGCCCATCCAGGGACCTTGGCCAGCTCCTGGAACAAGCCGGGCACCGTGAGGCCTGGGGGGAATGAACTCACTGATCACATCTCCAGAGGGGTCCAGGAACCCACCACCAGTGGCATGTCCCCAGGCCAGCTCCTCCCTAGGAGCCACCCTGCCAAAGTCAGACCCAGAGGCACCCCCTGCCTGGGAAGTTTTCAAGGCCTCCTGTCCAAACACCAGTTCTTCCACCAGTCCTCAACTCAGTTGGCAACAGGGAGGGCCTCCCCACAAGGCCCTGGATAAAGGAACTCTTCTGCCATGTCTAAGACACATCCAATGCAGGGCCCCCTGGATTGAATGACCCTGCTGTTAGTGCACACCTGCTTGCTAACAAATGACCCTGTTGTTAGCGTGTATACCTCCACGATGGGGCTCACCACCTCTCAGGGCAGTCTCCTCCATCACTGGGCACTTCTCTGGCCCTGAGGCCTCCCTTAGCTCAAGCCAAGCCCTGCCTCCGTGTCACTCCCTCACCCACACTGCATGGGTCCTGTCTGACTTCCAAAGTCACCAAGAGCAGAAGTATCAAGTCCCCTCTTCCTGAGGAGACTACAGTCCCAGAGGCCCTTACTTATTCTCACCTCATGACCAGCCCGGTGGTACAGCAGGGTAAGCAGCCCCATTTTAAAGAGGAGGGGACTCCCCTGCGGGGAAGGTGTCCAGATGGGAGGAGGGTGTTTCATGCTTCTGCTGTGCAATGTCCCCTCTCCCGACCCTCAGTACCCTGGTTCAGGGGCCACATGACCCTGGTATAGCCAATCAGCAAAGTCCCTCTCAAGCCTCAATGCCACAGGCCTGGGCCGTGAGGGCTGTCTTTGGACTTCTGCTGACCCAGGGAAAGAGGTGTTCTCTTTTGTTGCTGACCTGGCACTGTCAGCAGACACCTGAGCCACCACAAGGAGAGAGCCCGCCTGAAAATGACACCAACATGGAGAACTGGCACAAGACACGGGCGTGGCAACACCTCCTGGGGCCACAGGAGCCAGCTGTGCCTGAAGCTTATGCAACCTCTAGATATTTAACCACATGGGACAAGTAATGCCTCTTTCAGCTTCAGCTAGTTTGAGCTTCTGTCACTCGCAACCAAGAGTCTCAAAGTCCACACCGGGCTTCTGGACCCAGTTTGTTGCATCTAAAAAGCACCCATGGCCCCTCAATGGGTTCAGAGTCAACTGGAAGGGTCCCAGTCAGCACAGAGATGACAGTGTGACGCTGCAGATACAAGCAGTCCTCCAGAAGGGAGCTGGGGCTTGGAGGGGACAGCCCCGCTTATCCCTCCATCACAGGAGGTCAAGGCTGAATTCACTGAACTATGATCATGCCACTGCACTCCTGCCTGGGTGACAGAGCAGAACCCTGTCTGGGAAAAAAAAAAAAAAAAAAAAAAAACTGGAATCTAAACATAGGATATCTGGGGTCCCTATCACCCTCATGGTGCTGGCATCCAGAAATCCCATGATATCCCAAAACACCAACCTTTTCCCCACAAACAAGGCCCAGGACAGAGCTATGACCAAGAGGTAGGGAGCTCAGGGGACCCTGTCGAATTACTTCCCTCTGCCTTGCAGGAGCAAGTTCAGGTCAGTGAACTCCAGGAGGGCCTCCTCCTCCAGGAAGCCCTCTGAGCAACCCCTCACACACCCTCTTATCCTGCAACTACGGCAGGACTGTGGTCTCCTCACCAAATACTGGCTGGCTGGGTCCAGGTTCTCCAGCCAGAAGAACTGCTGGAAGCAGAAGACTGGGATTCCATACTGCAACTGCAGGGCCAGGTCCCCGGGTGCTCGGGAACTCCTTCCCCAGTCCAGCTGATCTGGCAGTGTCCCCAGAACAACCACAGCCCTTGTGCAGAGTATGTTCTAGAAACCCCCAGCTTTCACAGATGCAGACAGGACAGCCACTTCCTCACCCAGCCACTGTTGGCAGAAACCACAGACTGGCTTCCTCCGGCCAAGCCTCAGCAGGCTCAGGGCTGCCATGGGGCCCTGGTGGCCTCAAAAAGGGGAAGTGGGGACCTTGGAGTGGGGGGGGCATGGAAGCCTCCAGGGAAGAGGCCCCACTCCGGTCCCTGGGCCCACACCCTGCCTGGGATGCCACGCAGCTGTAGGCAAAAAAAACCTGCATGCTCCATCTTGCCCCCCGCCGGGCCTGTGGGCTCTCAGCTCCCCTGGTAGGCTGAGTCTCAGGCAGATTTTTCATTTGCCAAGGGAGTCTCATGTTAATGCGATCTCTCTCAAGGAACCCTGAGCTCCATGAAGCCAGCAGCTGCTCTGCCCAGTGCAGGCCTGACCCAAAGAGGCCCCCAGGAAACCTCGTGGAACCCAGGGATTCAATTCTGCTGGTATTCAAGGTCCCACACCCCAAGCCCAGCCCTCCCCAGACCCTCCCTGTCCCCAGAGCTCTGCGGCCCCCATGCCCTGCTCTCCCAGGCCCCTCCCCTACCCAAAGGCCTTCCCATTGTGGGTCTAACATCCCAGCCCCCTGCCTCGCCAAACTGTCGTGGTGGGATCTGTGTGTGTGTCCCGCAGCTGATCCTGGCAAATGCCTGTGACATGAATGGCCAAGAAGGTTAGCCAGCCAGAATCCTGCGCCAGGCCCAGGGTAGGGAAGCACGCAGAGTGGCATGGGTGAGGGAGGAGGGCGCCACGGCTGAAGGATGAGGGCAGATGAAGAAAGGGCCTCCCTCAAGATCAGGAAGCACCTGCTGCACCCGCCACACCTGCCTTACCCGCCACAGCACACCTCTCCCAGCTACACTCGGCCTCTGGGAGGATGCCTGCACCCAATCCCAGCTCTGCTACCAATGGCCTGTGAGTGGCAGTTGCCTGCACACTCTGGCCTCAGTTTCCTTATCAGTAAACTGGGGGTGCTGATAGCCAGGTCGTCTGCACAGGTCATGATATCCAAGAGGCCAAGCTTGCAGGACAAATTGGCAAATGGCCAAGAAGTCAGGTTTAGTGTCAGAGGAAGCCCTGCAGGGTCAGAGTTCAACCATGGGGTCCAGGGAGAGGGAGAGGCAGATGCAGAGTGGGCAGGCCCCCACCCAGGCCCCCCACTGCATCTCCTGATGATAGCCTGCAAAGTTGCCCAGCAGGGGCAAAGGCTGAAGTTCCCCAATGGCATGACTGCCAGCCAACTCTGCTCCCCCTCCACAGCCCCCAAGCACCCCGAGGCTGACTCTGTTCCCAATCCCAGGGCACAGGCTGCTGATCAGTCTTGGGGACCAAAAACCTGCATTCCAGTCCCAGCTTAGCCACCAACATGCTCTGTGACCCTGAACGAGTCTCTTGCCTGACCTGTGCCTTAGTTTTCCCTCTTGCAAAGAAGGGGCTGTGTCAGACCTCTGAGACCAGCTCTGGCCTAGTTGGGGCTGGACTGGGGGTGGAGGCTGAACCAGTAAATGAAAAGGATAAGGGACTGGAGAAAAACTGAGGGAAAAGGCTGAGGTTCTCGCCTGGCCCCAGAGAGCCACTTCTAGGGATGGGTAGAAAGTTGTTCTTTGATTCTTTGGGACACAGCTAAGGTAGTGTTAAGAGGGAGATTCGTAGCATTAAATGCCCACATCAAAAAGTCAGAAAGATCTCAAATTAACGACCTAACTTCACAATTGAAAGAAATAGAGAAGCAAAAACAAATCAACCCCAAGCCTAGCAGGAGACAAGAAACGACAAAAATCAGAGCTGAACTGAAGAAAAACAAGACAAAAAACCATTCAAAAGATCAATGAATCCAGGAGTTGGTTTTTTGAAAAAATTAATAAAATAAGCCACTAAACTAATAAAGAGAGAAGATCGAAAGAAACACAATTAGAAATGACTAAAGGAATGTTATTAATGACCGCACAGAAGTAAAAAAACAACCATCAGAAACTACTACAAACACTTCTACACACAAAAACTACAAAATCTAAGAGATGGATAAATTCCTGGACACACAATCCTCCCATGACTGAGCCAGGAAGATACCAATAATGAGCTCCTAAACTGAATTAGTAATAAATAGCCTACCAATAAAAGGCCAGGACCTGATGGATTCACAGCCAAATTCTACCAGATGTACGAAGAAGAACTGGTACCATTCCCACAGGAACTATTCAGAAAAACTGAGGAGGAGGTACTCCTCCCTAACTCATTCTATGAGGCCAGCATCACCTTGATACCAAAAACTGCCAGAGACACAACAATAAAGGAAGAAAAAAAAGTATTCTTTGTTCCTGAAATCTTCCCCTCCACTTCATTCATTTGGTTAAACGTTACCCTGATCAATCTCTCCTTTAAAATGCACCCCCAAGGCTCCAGCGGCCAGGGGTATGAATCCAGGTCTACTATGTCTCATGCCCATTCTAATGCTAGTTAGTGACTGCCCAGGGGGAGTTCGACCATGCATTCCTTCAGCAGCTGTGCACTAATGCCTTCTGTGCACCAGGCGCCAGGCCAGGTACCAAGAGGAAATTCTGCTCAGGAAATGAGCTCCCAGGAGGCAGAATCCTTAGCACTGCCCCGACCAGGGTATCTGCCAGGGCTCTGAACACAGTGGGTGTTCAGGCAACAGTGTTTATCGACTGACTAACCAATCGCCCAGGATCCCCTGTTGGAGGAATCGCCCTACTTTTTCCTCACTCTTGCTTGAAATTCCATTAGCGATTCATTTCTTTAAGCACTGCCCTCACTAGCCTCCCCCTTCAGAAGGGAAACACTTTCACGTCCACATTTAACAGATTTCTGATCCCCTTTCCCTTGATAAGGAAGAACAGAAAGGGGAAGTCCAGTTGACCATAGGGGACCTCAAGTGGTGCTCATCCTGCCCAGGACAAGAGGGTGCTGGCTGACTTCGCACATTGCCTAGGGCCCCACCCTGACAGTGGGTCCAGCAGTGACAGCAAGACATGAATGGGGCTAGGAGGTACAAGAAGAGCTCCACAGACCTGGCACGGTGGCTCACATCTGTAATCCCAGCACTTTGGGAGGCCAAGGCAGGTAGATCACTTGAGGCTAGGAGTTTGAGAACAACCTGGCTAACATGGTGAAACCCTGTCTCTTCTAAAAATAGAAAAATTAGCCCAAGGTGGTGGCGTGTGCCTATAGTAGTCCCAGCTACTCAGGAGGCTGAGGCATGAGAATCACTTGAACTTGGGAGGTGGAGGTTGCAGTGAGATGGGATTGCGCCACTGCACTCCAGCCTGGGCAACAGAGTGAGGCTCGGCAACAACAACAAAAAAAGATCCATTTCACAGGCCCATGGACAGATGCAACCCAGAGTAACCACTGTCCTGGAGGGGACAGGAAGGATGTGCATTTGAGTCTTAACTCTTAGGCTGCTAGTATTCTGTTTAGAAAGGCAGCATCCACAAGACAGAAAGCAAACTGGATTCACAACTTATACCAGGATTATTTCCAAAGACAGCAAGAAACTATGGGAGAATTATCATATAATGCTATAGTGAATATGGCCTTTTTATCCTGACACAAAACCCAAAAGCCATAAAAGACTGATAAATTCAGTTACATGAAAAAAAAAAAAAAATACATGGTAAAAACTACCAAAAGCACAATCAAAAGACATGTGACAGATTAGGGGAACATTCATGATTCACATCACAAGGAGCTAATCTCCTTCATATGTAAAAAGCTCCCACAAATCAAAAAGAAGACCAATAACCCAATAGAAAAATGGGAGAAGACTAGGAAGAGAAAGTTCATAGAAGAGACAATCTAAATGACTCTTAAACATTTGGAAGGTCCAGGCATGGTGGCTCACGCCTGTAATCTCAGCACTTAGGTAGGCTGAGTCAGGCGGATCACATGAGGCCAGGAGTTCAAGGCCAGCCTGAGCAACATGGTGAAACCCCATTTCTACTAAAAAATATGAAAACTAGCCAGGTGTGGAGGTGCATGCTTACAATCCCAGCTACTTGGGAGGCTGGGGCACGAGAATCACTTGAACTCAGGAGGCAGAGGTTGCAGTGAGCCGAGATCATGCCTGTACACCAACCTGGATGACAGAGTGAAGCTCTGTCTCAAAAAAAAAAAAATAAATAAATAAATAAATAAATAAATAAATAAATAAAAATTAAAAAAAAAAAAAAAAACAAAAAACCAACCCACAGCATTTGGAAGGAAGCTGACCACACTCCTTTGGGAGGCTGAGGGGGGCGGATCACGAGGTCAGGAGATCGAGACCATCCTGGCTAACGTGGTGAAACCTCATCTCTGCTAAAAAATACAAAAAATTAGCTGGGCGTGGTGGCAGGCGCCTGTAGTCCCAGCTACTCAGGAGGCTGAGGCAGGAGAATGGCATGAACCCGGGAGGCGGAGCTTGCAGTGAGCTGAGACCGTGCCACTGCACTCCAGCCTGGGCGACAGAGCAAGACTCCGTCTCAAAAAAAAAAAAAAAAAAACTACCATAGTAGCCAGGCACAATGGGATGCACCTATAGTCCCAGCTACTTGGGAGGCTGAGGCAGGCAGATCACTTGAGCCCAGAAGTTTGAGTCCAACCTGGGTAACAAAGCAAAATCTCCATCTTTAAAACAAAAACAAAACCACCATGGAAAACCATTTTTACCTAACTGATGGGCAAAGATCAAAGCATTTCATAAGTCTCATAAGTCTGTGTTGGAAACAGGCACTCACATTCCCTCCTGGGCAGGAATGTGAGTCAGTAGAATCCCCAGTGAAGGCAGTTTAATAATATCTAACCAAGTCACTAAAGGACATATGTGCTTTTTGACCTACCAAATCCACTTTGAGTAATGTATTGTACAAACACTGTCACGAGTGTGAAATGACATGAGCACAAAATTAGTCATTGAAGCATTATTTGTAATAACAAAAGATTGAAAATAATATACCTATCAGGAACTGGTGAAATAAATGATGCAATCTTACAATGGAATACTATGCAGCTGTCAAAAAGCCTGAGGCCACTTGAAACTAATGTCACAGGGTATCCTGTGAAAAATCCACACGGCAATGCCTGGAACAAATAAAGATGGAACCAGGACACAGAAAAACCAAAACTGTTGATTTCACAGAGTGGATAAATCTCACTTCTCATTTTCAGTTTCTATTTCTATTGTCAGTGTATTGCTTATGTGACTTAAAAAAAAATGTCTAATAAGAAAAATGAATCCCAGATTCATCACACCTAAATTGCGTGACTTAGCCAAGTACAGTGGCTCATGCCTGTGATGTCAGCTATTCAGGAGGCCAAGGTGGGAGAATTGCTTAAGGCCAAGAGTTCAAGATCAGCCTGGCCAACATAGTAAGATGCTATCTCTAAAAAAATTTTAAAACTGAGCCAGGCACAGTGGTATGTGCCTGTAGAGCCAGCAATTTGGGAGGCTGAGGCAGGAAGACCTCCTGAGTTCAGGTCAAGGCTGCAGTGAGCAATGATTGTGCCACCGCACTCCAGCCTGAGAAACAGAGCAAGGCTCCATCTCACTCATTCATAAACAAATTAAATATTAAAAGAAATAATACATTACATGACCTGACAGATTCTCTGTGCCTCAGTTTCCTCATTTTAACAAAAGGAGAATAACAGTCCTACCCCACAGGGTTTTGAAAGAATTCAGTTGGGGGTGATGCAAGCAGTGTGCTGAGCCACTCCTGGCACAGAACACCCCAGTCTAGACGGCACGCATCACCAAGTTGTCAGAAAGGCCCATGGGGTGTGGAAGCCACCTGTCCCCTCCCCTCAACCCTGCCATGAGCCAGCAGCACTGGGGATGAGGAGGCCCGGCCCCCACTCTGGCCTGTGAGCGCCCAGCCTCTGGGAGGTGGAGAGAACACTGGTCAGCAACTCAGGCCGGCTTTCCAGGGCCATGAGCGGCTGTGTGGGCTGACCCCTCCATGTAGGGCCTATCTGGGCCTCAAGGGAGTGACCGTCCCACCCAACCCAGGTCAGAGGGAGGTGGTGATGTTGGCCTGAGCTGGAGGGAGCTCACAGGTGACAGCCCAGGCAGAGTCAGGTCCTCAGCCCAAACCTTCCAGGTGTGCTGGTAGGAGAGAGTGCAGTACCCAGGCCTCAAAATAAGCTCTGTGACCTCAGAGCCCAGCTGGGAGACAAACTGGGCCAAAAACTACCTGGCTGGTCATCTCCTCTGAGAACCTGCAGAGAACCATGGGGTGAGGCCTGTCCCCCTGACTACCCAAGGGTGGTGGGTGGGGGTGCACTCGCTCCATTTCTAGCCAGGGCAACTGACTCTGGGACCTTCACCTCCAAGCCCAAAGCCCACCTGCTGGGAAACAGTGGAGCTAGGATTCGAACCCAGGCCTGCCCCTCCTCCAAGGTCCAGTGCAGATTAACTCTCTACCTGCATTTCCTGAGGTGCATTCTGCCCAAAAGCAGGGCCATGAAAAGCTACATATGTGCAGCCACACACATCCACAGCCGTTTCTGGTCACAGGTGGTACTGAGCTCAACATTCTCCTCTTCCCCATTTAAAGATCCCCCATACACATCAGCAAATTAACGGCTCTGACAAGTCCTGTAGGAAAGAAGCCTGCTGAATTAAGCACAGCTGAACATTTCCCCATCCTTTTGTTAATGAGACTCTTTTTGCATTGAATCCCTAATGAACCTCCTTTGGGAAATGCTGACTTTGGAGTCTCCGAGACCCACCTAGTAACTCCTCCCCAAAGAGGCCTCCCTGGGCAGCTGTGGCCTGTAGAGCCCATTAGCCTCCCCTTAATTGGCAGCCTCTAAAGCTCCTTAAGGCTGGGGGCCCCACGTACCCACCTCCACCTGACCCCAGGTTGGGCTAGCTGTGCACAAGAAGATTGCAGGTGCCGAAGGGACCAGCCCATGCACCTGCCTGTGGGCCAGGATACCCACTCTGAGCTTAGCCTTCCAGGTGGTGAGAGGAGACACCTGAGTGAAAGACCGGGGCTCTGTGGTGCTCATGGTCTCAACAGCGACCTCCCTAGGCAGTTTTCAGCTGGGAAGCACCTTGCCCTGGGGAAAAGCAAGCAGGAAAAGAGCTCCAAGTGCCAACACGGCAAAGGGCTCCTGTCAAATTTCCTGCCTCTCCCGTGCAATGCAGAGGAGTGGCCCACCTGCCTCAGTTTCCCCATCTGCCACAGGTAAGGCAGTGCAGGGAATAGAGCCCTGGGCTGAATGTCAGGTGATGTAAGGTACAGTCCCAGCTCTCCCCATCACCAACTGTGTGACTCAGGCAATTCTTCACCCTCTCTGGGCCTGACTCCCCCAGAGCAGAAAAGGCCTCCAGGGTCTCTGAGGTCCCTTCCCACTCAGACCAGCAGAGAAGCCAGTCACAGAGAGGTCAGTGGGAGAGGCCTCTCCCACCTGGAGCTCAGCGGGCCACCGATAGAGCCCAGCGAGGCGTCACTGCCTAGCCTGGCCTCTTGTCCCAACAGCAAGCCTAAAGCCACCACCTGGCCTGGAGGCCCCCAGTTTGGCCTCCACGACACCAGCTCGAAAAGCGCCTAACCCCAAACCAAGGCGCTAAGACCCTCACTTTCCCGAGGCTTCCTGAGAACCTGACCCAGGCCTACGGGGCACAAGAGACGCAGAGGGGACTGCCTCGTGAAGCCGCACCAGGAGTCCGGAAGAGCCCTGCTGCAGGGGAAGCAGCCCCACCCGGCCTCCCCAACCAACCACAGCCCCAGCTTCCGGCCCTGCACCCACACAGGGGCTCAAGAGCCCTCGCCATGGCTGTCCCTGGAGCCCAAGCCCCCATTCCTGGTCACTCACTCCTTCCTTCCACAAATCCTGCCCTTACGGAGCTATTGGGCACAGGAGGTCACTGTGATGGAGTCTCAGGCCACAAGAGCCCCATGGCCCCGGAAACCAGGCCTCCCACACCTACCCAGGACCCCCCAGAACACCAAGCCCGATCTCTGCTCACCCCTTGGCCAAAAAACGCCTCCAGAACTTCCCAGGCCTCCTCTGTGGCTGCGTGATTTGGCTGATTTCGGTTCCCCAAACAAGCCCCACCCTTTCATCTCCAGCTCCGGCAGTCTGAAAACACGCCCACCTCCTCACCTCCAAACGCCTTCTGCCTGGTGAACTCCAGCCCGCCCTTCAGGGCCAACCTGAGCTGCCACCTCTTCCCGGAAGGCTGCCTGGTCCCCTCCCAGTCTGGCCTTGCTCCTTAGCTTCCCCAGGGCCTGCACCTCCCACAGAAGCACAGGCCACCCTGACCTGTTACTACCTGGCTGCACGTCCAGCCATGCACTACCTAGCTCCCAGGATCTAATCCTGCCTGGTACGCGGGGACGTCAAACCCCATACTCCACAGACGGTGGGGTACAGCCAGCACTGAACTGGCAGCTAAGGACTGGGTCCCAACCCTGGAGTCCCCAGTCCCATCTGAGCTCTGGCAGGTGACCTGCCTCTCAGGACTCAGTTTCTCACCTGAGCAATGGGGATGCAACCCTTCTCTCTGCTCCATGGCCTATTCTAGCAGTGAAATGACCTCATAGCTATAAAACCTCATAAACCCAGAACCACTGCACATGGAAGGGGGCCCATCCTGCCACCAGGAAAGAGGCCACTTGTTGGCGCCACCAGACCTCCATCTGCCAAGTGCCACTGAGCTCCCGCCTGCAGCAGGTGCAGGGTGAGGCGCTGCTGCTGCTACAACCAACAAGACAGGCGCTGGTGCCCTGAGGAGCCCACGCCAGGAGGAGGGCAGAGTGTCATAAACGAGCCAAGTGAGGAAAAGAAATGCCAGGGCAGGGCAGTAGGGAAGGAAGGAAAGCATGGTGGTTGGGAGCACAAGCTCTGAGATCCAACAGCAGGCTGTGAATCTCGGCTCCACCGTGGAGGAGCTGTGTGACCTTGGGCATGTTCCTGAACCTCTCTGGGCCTCAGTTTCCTAACCCACAGAATGGACTGGTAACAATACCCAGTTCTCAGGGGCTTAACGTAGACGTGGGCACACAGCAAGTGCCATCACCCAGGGCCACCCCAGTCGGCTCCAGACACCAGGGTGAGCAGGCTGAGAAATCATGACATAAACCGGTACTGGGGACACACTTCAGTACCAGGGGCTCAGCCTCACTTCCTGCCCGCCCCCAAAGGGCAGCTCTGCTCTTGTACCCGTGCTCAGGAGAGCTGAGCCTGACAAATGGATACAGAAGTGCAGGTCCCTGCCCCCAGGGGACGGAGCAGTGTCTCCAGGGAGTCTTGATATATCAAAAGAGGCCACTTCCCATGAGCCCGGGCCCCCTTAAAATAGCTCCTTCACACAACTTTAAAGGGTTCCTCCTCCCAGCCAGATGGGGTACCTACCGGAGACAGGCTTGGGGGGCCCAGGAGCCAGATGCACACACACAGAAGGAGGTCTCATCCCAGCCTACACCAGCACCCTGGACCCCTGCTCCAGCGAGGAGATGCACAGGAGGAGGGAGACCCAGACCCTGAAGAACAGCAGCAGGACCATGACAAGCCCACAAGACTGGCCCCCAGTCCACACCCTCCCAGGAGTGAGGCGAAGGGGCGTGCTTGTGAGTGGGGCAGGGCCTGCCCCTCCAACATAACTCCCACCAGGAAGACACACCAGCCCTGAGGCTGCAGAGCTCCCTGGGCCTCAGTTTCCCCATCTGTGCAGAGCAGCTGCACCCCAGCGTCCTAGGCTTCTCCCTGCCCAGCCAGTCGGTGACTCCAGGAAGCAATGACCTCAGTGAGCTGTGCCCAAGGCAGTGTGACTGAGTTGTTTCAGAGGCCAGCATGAGGAAAGCTGACCAGTTACAGGGGCAGGAAGGGCCTGGGGCGTGGAAGACAAAGCACCCTGATCAGGGTGCCCTGGGTCCAGTGGCCTCCAGGCATCCGGGCCCTAGAAGGCAGGTGGTGACACCACCCACTGCAGGTCCCTTCTGCCTCCCGGGAACACGAGCTCCTCCCCAGGGGACAGGCCTGTGTCTGAGGGTCATGGCCGCTCCTTCTGCCCCGTCACCTCCAGTAGGTCCCAATGCCCAGGGAGGAGGCAAGAGCCTGGGGCCAGGAAACACAACTGGAAACTGGGGTGCCTGCACCAAAGACCTCCTTTGGCTTCCCTTTCCTTCAGGCCCAGTCGTGGGGTCATCCTTCCAGTGGTCAGCGGTGGTGGAGGAGACAGGGACATAAACGGAGGAAAGGCAAGAAGAGGGTATCCCGGCATCCCTCGGGTTCTAGCCACAGCAAGAGAGGGGCTCAAAGCAAGGCCAAGGGGGTGGGGGAGGTGGCTGAGTGAACAGCTTAGGAGCAGAGCCAGCTGGGTCCCCTCATCTCCCCATGCTGGAGGACCCCTGAAGGAGGCCCTCACCTGGGGTCACAGCCAAGCAGCGGTTGGGGGGAAAGCCCCAGGCAGCAGGAACTGTGGGGGCCAAGGGCGGGAAAGGGGCAGGAGAGAGCCAAGCTGGGGGTGAAAATGTCAGGGAGGCTGGCCCAGAGCGGATGATGGGGACAAGCAGCGGGAGTTGGGAGGGAAGTCAGGCCCGGTCTGGGAGGGCCTCACAAGCCAGGAGAAACTGACCAGATGGCTGTGCTCGAGAACAGGGGGGACCTTCTCCCAGGCTCAAGGTCAGCCGTCCCCACCCCATCCTAACGCAGAGTCTGCTCAGGTTCATCTCGGCAGCACTGGTCTGTGCTGTGCTCAGAAAATGCCTGTGAAATTGGCCCATCGAAGAGGACAGGCCAGGTGTGGTGGCTCATGCCTGTAACCCCAGCACTTTGGGAGGTCAAGGTGGGAGGATATCTTGAGCCCAGGAGGTCGAGGCTGCTGTGAGCTACGATCAGGCCACTGCACCCCAGTCTGGGCAACAGAGCCAGATCCTGTCAAAATAAAAAATGAGACAGCAGGTGGCAGCAGGAAAGCACAGTCCTAGATGTTCCAAGGAAAAGGCCACCGAAGAGGAATGGAGCTCTAGTCCCAGACTAACCGCCTAACCCTTCTCTACCCCAATATTGGTCCCTTCTAGAAAGGCTTCCAGGCTTCCAAGGGAGAGCGGGGAATGGAGGATGCTTCGGCCAAGCAGGTCTGCACTCAGGGTTGGGCAATGCCCTAGCCATGATGTGGCCAGCTGAGAAATCCATGGGCAGCAGCAGGTCAGGCTAGATGCCTATGGCAAGCCGGGCAACACTGTGCCACTGTCCTTGGTGGGGAGGGGGCCACTGGACAGATGAGGGGGCTGGCGGGATCCCCAGCACACACAGCTGGAGGGACTCCAGCCACTGCGTGGCAACCTCTCAGCCTGGGCACACTAGTCTCCGGTGCCTGGGAAGGGTTTTCGCCCAGCTAGCCCTCCCATTAACCTACCTGAGCCCTGCCGTCAGCCCCATTTTACAGATAAGGAAACCGAGGAACAGAGAAAATGATTAGCCCAAGGGATGCAGGTGACAGGGAGGCTGTTCAGCTCAGCCCTGCCAGCCTGCACCTCCCCGGCTCCCCCAGGAGGTCCAGTCTCCCACCCAAGGCAGGACAAGGCAGAGGAGAGCCTCGTGACACCGACAGTGACGAGCACTTCCACTTAGGTAGTGCCTCCGCGGTGCCAGGCGCAGAGTGTGCATCAGCTCGTTTAATCTTTACAACCACCTGATGCAGGGGGTACCTTTACCAACCCATTTCACAGATGCAAGAAACAGGCTCCACCCCTTGTTCATCTCACACGCTGTTGGGAGGAGGCAAGAGCAGAGCTGGAACTTGGGCCACCGGACCAGAGCACAGTCCAGTTCTGCCTGCAGGCAGGGGGCTGGACCGGATAACTTCTGGAAGACCCCTGCTTCTCTGGCTCGTGTTCGGATGTGGTCTCATTCTCTAGTTCCAACTAACTTCCAGCTCTTGGCTACATGTGTCTGTCTGTCTGTCTGTCTGTCTATCTATCTATCTATCTATCTATCTATCTGAGACAGGGTCTTGCTCTATCACCCAGAGTGGAGTACAGTGGCACAATCTCAGCTCACTGCAGCCTCCACCTCCTGGGCTCAAGCAATCCTCCTGCCTCAGCCTCCTGAGCAGCTGGGACTACAGGCATGCACCACCATGCTAGATAATATTTGTATTTTTTTGTAGAGTTGGGGTTGTGCCATGTAGCCTAGGTTGGTCTCAAACTCTTGAGCTCAAGCGATCTGCCCACTTCAGCCTTCCAAAGTGCTGGGACTGCAGGTGTGAAACATGGTGCCTGGCCACACGTGTCTTTTAAAAAGTAGTAAATGCCTCCCCCGCACTCCATGAAAGGCTAGAATGGGCTGCTTTGATACAGGCATCCACTGTGACCCACTCTGCATGCTCCCTCAAAGACCGGGAACTTTCTCCAGTGGGGTTAAGCACTGCCCTCTCCCTGGGCAGTGGGAGAGGTGGGAGAGGGGATGCTTCGCCACCTCAGTATGAACAAGTCCACATCCTCTTCCTCCAGGACAGCAGGAAGGAGGCAAGGAGCGGTGCTGAGGGACAGGCCATCCGGCCACCTCTGTGACCCTTGCAATGAAAGGGAGTGGACAAACCGCCTACCTCCCGGCTAAGGCACGACCCAACCACATGTCCAGGAAAGCACGTGAGACAGCCCACCCTGGCCCAGCCACGGAGGAGGCCTCTTCCTACCACTTCCCTCCCGCAGTGGGCCCAGCGAAGGCCAGGCACAGGGCGGGGTAGAGGAGGCCCTCACAGGAGCCCAATTCCTCGTCCTCCCAGTAAGGACTACCCCCATGAATCCCTCAGCACCAACCAGAGCCCCTGTTCTCAGCTTTGCCCCATCTGATGTCGCCAAAAACACAGTGTCCTGGCCCTGACTCCAGGCTCAAACGTGGCAGCAGACCACACTGTGGTGGGCACAACTGGATGCCTGGGGACTGATCTGCTGGGTGATTCAGGACAGACAGCCCCTCTGGGTTGTCTATCCTCTGTAAACTGGAGGTGATTGTCACCTACCACATGGAGCGGTGGAGGAGGTAGGGAATGGGTCAAATCAGTAGCTATACACTGTAGAGTGGGGTGCATGTCCCCAGTGCAACCACCGAGTCAGACTTTTGTCTCTTTTTAAAAATTTATTTATTTATTTTGAGACAGGGTCTCATTCTGTCATCCAGGCAGTGGCACAGTCACGGCTCACTACAGCCTCCAACGTCTGGGCTCAAAGGATCCTCCTGCCTTAGCCTCCCAAGTAGCTGGGACTATAGGCACATGCCACTACACCTGGCTAATTTTTGTATTTTTTGTAGAGACGAGGTTTCGCCATGTTGCCCAGGCTGGTCTCGAACCCCTGGGCTCAAGTGATCTGCCCACATTGGCCTCCCAAAGTGCTGGGATGTCTTCTCTTTTTGAGACTCTCCTGTGGCCTGTCCCGAGGCCGCACTCCAGACCACCTTCTACTGCCTGAGCTCTCCCTGCACCAACCTCCATGGCCTCAAGCAAACTTCCCTCAAGCAGACCTAGTCCTGGCAAAGAGATTCTGCAATACCAGCTTCACCCTCATCGCTAGGAAAACAGCTGCTGGTAAACAGCTGCTTCTTTCATGAAAACAGCACTAGAGGGCTGGGCGTGGGGCTCATGCTTGTAATCCCAGCACTTTGGAAGGCTGAGGCGGTAAGATTGCCTGAGCTCATGAATTCAAGGTTTCAGTGAGCTATGACCACTCCACTGAACTCCAGGCTGGGTGACAGAGTGAGACCCTGTCTTTTAAAAAAAAAAAAAAAGAAAGAAAGAAAAAAAAGAGACTGGGGGTGGTGGACTGGGGGTGGTGGCTCACACCTATAATCCCAGCACTTTGGGAGGTCGAGGTGGGTGGATCATTTGAAGTCAGGAGTTCGAGAGCAGCCTGGCCAACATGGTGAAACCCCGTCTTTACTAAAAATACAAAAATTAGCCAGGTGTGGTGGCGCGGTACCTGTAGTCCCAGCTACTCAGGAGGCTGAGGCAGGAGGATGGCTTAAGCCCAGGAGGCAAAGGTGACAGTGACCCGAGAGGGCACCACTGCACTCCAGCCTGGGCAATAGACAGAGACTCCATCTCAAAAAAATAAAATAAAAATAAGAAAGAAAGAAAATACCACTGGAGAGCTACCTCCACAAAGTTCACACCTTCCCTTCTGAAGGCCACAGAATCTGGAACAATCTGAGAGCCTCCCCTCCCCCATACCCTGCACCAGGAGCTGCAGGTAAACCTCGGGAACCCAGGGCCTCTGGAGGTGGGAAGACAGACAGCTGGGTGGGAAGTGAAGGCTGTGCACAAACGCCTTCCTGAGCTGCAGCCCCCCTCAGCCTCCTGCACTTCCTGCAGGGCCGGCACTTGGCACTTCCTCTAAAATTGGCTGGCTTATCACTTTTGTGTCTTCTTTGGCCTCGTCCAAGACAATAATACAGTCAAGACGTCACAATGTCAATGTCCTAGTTACAGATTTTTTTTCCCTAAGACAAATACTTAGATTTTAAATGTGTCCTTCCATCTACAGGCTAGAACCCCCTGCGATTCCCCGGGCAGCCCGGTCCTCACTCCGAGAAACACTGATGTTGAGTCCACCCCTCACAGCCTCCACCTGCACGTGGGTGACGCTAGTGAAGGCCCACGGTCACACAGCTCTTCCAGACACATCCAGCCCACACTGGCTGCCTGTCCAGGCCTTGGAGCCAGGGCCCCTGTCGCAGGCGGCCCAGCCTGGCCCCCACCTCCAGGCCCTCGGCTTCCTCCTCCTGGCCCTCCCTTCTTCCCTTCAGCAATGGCTGGCCAGGAAGGAAGCCCCCAGCCCCAGACGTCCCTGCCCTTGTTCCTGCTGTGATGACACAAAGAAGAGGCAACTGCCTCACCCTCTGTGCACACATGTTTAGATGAATGCATAGAAAGTTCCAGAAAGACCCACTCCAGATGGCCCACGAGGTCCCTGGGGGATGGAGGACACGCGCTGTAGGGAAAGGGAAAGCAGTCTGCTTCTCGGAGGCATCTTGGTTCGCCGACCCTCAGGCATGCACCCCTTTCAGAGGTTTTGTTTGTTCGTTGTTTTATAATTTCATAAAATTAGTTGAATTGCCCTTCCCTTGCCAATGTTTCCTTTCATTGAGAAAAGTCATGTGTGCCTGTAAATGTAAAATTACACCCTCGAGAAGGAGTGTGGACATTTGAGAGTCTGTGGTTCCTAGAATTCCAGATGGAACGGGCCAGATGCACAACATCGAGATCACAATCGCACTTTCTTGTCAGGCTGGGAAAAGCCAGTGACAAGTCGCCTCTGGTCCCCTGTTGAGGGGTCGCCTCTCCCAGCCGTCTGCCCAGTAGGCTCCCGGAGCCTCCTCCTTCTCCAGCCCAGACCCTGCCCAGTGCACTCCCAGGCCAGGCTGCCGGGTGGGCTGCTTCCCACCCACCGTCCAGCCCCGTCTCCGGGGGCTCAAGCCGCTAGGACTGGTGACACTCCATCCCCACACCCCGCTTTTACCTGGCTCTCCTCCTGGGCCCCAGCAGCTGGCCAGGGTCTGCAGGGAGGTGGCCCGGCCCTCGCCTGCCCTTCCTCAGACGCGTCCAGGCTCACCCATCCGAAGGCTCCTTCCACGCTACCTAATGAGAGTGAGTCACATCTGGGACCCACCACTTCCTGCTCTGGCGGCGGCGGCAGCAAGGCTAAGGCACAGCCCGCAGCCCAGCTTCTCAGGGTATGCAGGGCCCCCTCCCCCAGCCACAGTGTTGCTCTCTGCAGCCTGGGAGCTGCCAGGACTGGGAGCTATCGGGCTCCAATGACTTCACGGAAATTTGAAGCTTGAAGCTGGAACAATTTTGAAAAAAAAAAATATATAATAATAAAACAAGCACCAAAAACCTCCATTAGAAGCCTCAAGACAACTGTTCGAAGTGGGGAGCAAATGCATCCTTAATGAACAATTAGCAATTAGCCACCTGACCTGAGCCTCCTGCGGGCTCTGACGCTCACAGACAGGCCTCCGCGCCTTCCCAGGACTCAATTTCCCTGTCTATGTAGTAAGGTGGCCCCGTCCACCTCTGAGAGGAGCCCAGGAGATGGCCTGAGAGGTCAAAGATCTTCCAGTCCAGCCCACTGCCTCTCCATCTCACCTGCGCTCCCACGCTGAGAGCAGGGCAGGGGTGGGCCCATCCTTGGGGCTCCTATTCCAAAATCAGAGTCCCTGGAGAACCCCAGCATCCCTTGGCACCATGAGGCCAGGAACCAAACCCCAGCACCCCTTCTGCTGTGCCAGGCCTCAGTTTCCCCACTGGGATCATGGGGCGCTCAGTGGTGAGGGAGCAAATCAGGAGAGGCTGGGAGGAGGGAGTGGAAACTCCCAAATCAGAGGGGGAGGCGTCCAGCCAGCGGGCCACAGCAGCACCTGGTCCTCAGGGAGCCCTTCTGAGCATGTGATTGGCATCCTGGGATTACGAGCTCTTCAAAGCAAGGGTGTACCTCCTCCACCTCCTACATCCAGGGTCAGACACACCTCCTTCCAGCCCCTGTACTTTCCTCCATCACAGCACCTCTGTGCTGTGACCATTGGTTGCTGATCTGTCTTTCCTAGGTTATATCCTTGGGGAGGGCAGAGTTGGGAGGACAGCTGTAATGTCAACAGCTGTGTCCCCAGCATCCAGCCCCAGCTGGTCACAGAGTAGACATCCCACGCATACCGATCAGGTGGAACTGAACATGATAAGTGCTGTCTCTGTGCCAGGCCCCTGCAGGGGACTAGCAGGTGACCTAAGGTCTGCCATCTGGTGGAGACAGGCATAGGACTCACACAGGGCTCCAGGCTGCTCCAGAGGCCACAGGAGGGAGTGGGAGACCTCAGGGGAGCCTCCCCATCAGTGTCGCCCTCCTATCAGCAAATGTCTCCCCAGCTTGGGTGTCCCAGAGCAGAGAAGGAATACACATCATCATCATCAACAGAGGGGAAAGACAAGCTGCTGACTAGGAAAATCACATCCTATATAACTGACAAAAGACTCCTCCCAAGCGTATATAAAGATCTCCCAGGCCGGGCACGGTGGCTCACACCTGTAATCCCAGCACTTTGGGAGGCTGAGGTGGGCGGATCACCTGATGTCAGGAGTTCAAAACCAGCCTGGCCAACATGGCAAAATCCTGTTTCTAATAAAAGCACAAAAATTAGCCAGGCGTGGTGGCATATGCCTGTAATAATCTCAGCTACTTGGGAGGTTAAGGCAGGAGAATTGCTTGAACCTGGGAGGCGGAGGCTGCAGTGAGCCGAGATCACGCCACTGCACTCCAGCCTGGGCAACAAAGTGAGACTCTGTCTCAGAAAAAAAAAAAAAAACCTCCCACAAACCAATATGAAAAAGACAAATGGCCCGATTAAAAGATGAACAGGAGACTTACACAGGTACTTTGACAAAGAGGATGCCAAAATGACCAATAAGCACATGAAAAAGGCACTCAACACCATTAGTCACCAGCAAATTAAAACCATATAGAGATTCCACCGTATCACTAGAATGGCTAAAATTAAAATGAAAATACCAAGTGTTGACAAGGAGGAGGAGCAGCTCTTCACTCTCATGTACTGCTGGTAGGAATGTAAAATGGAGCCACGATGATGAAAACTGCCTGGCAGTGTGGACAAAAGCAAACCATATGCTTCCCCAATGACTCAGCAACTCAATCTCAGGTATTTACCCAAAAGAAATGAGTACACATGTCCACAAATGACTTCTATCCAAGTGTTCAGAGAAGCTTTCATCCTAACAGTCAAACTGCAAACCCAAACATCCTGCAATGAGTAAATGGATAAACAAATTTTCATATATTCACACAACAGAAAATTACTCAGCCGTGAAAAGGAACGGATCACTGCTAACACACAGCATGAATGAATATCTGAGACAGCAAGGAGAGTGAAAGACCCGCCCACAAAAGACACATTCAGCACGTTTCCATTTACATGAAACTTCAGAAATGATGAAACTAGTCTACAGCGACAGACAGCAAGACAGCGGTTGCCTCTAGGGAGGCCGCTGATTGGGCACACAGGGATCTTCTGGGGGCTGAGGAGTTATAAATCTCCCTCTGGGTGCTGGTTACATAAGCAAGTGCCTAAGTACACCCATTACCCTGTACATTGAAGGTTTGTGCACTTGCCTGTATGTAAATTACCCGTCCATTTTTAAATGGGTATTGAGTGATACCCGTTTGTGTATGCGGGAGGGCATGGTGCTGGATGCTCAGTAGATTCAGGAAACAGAACAGATCTGACCTGGCCCGTGGGCGAGAGGCTGATGAGACACATGATCAAACCCTGAGGAAAGTTCGGTGTGGAGATGGAGCCGCTGGGGGAGATATCAGGGGGCCAAGGGGAAAGGGCATAGGAGGCAGGGCAAGTCCAGGGGAATGGCAGGCGGGGAGCGACCCACCCTGACCAACATTTCTGCAAGATGATCTTGGCTTGAGAAAAGGGGTGGCTTGGAGAGGGCACATGTGGATGTCTGGACACAGGAGGGGGGTTCCCCACTGCCTGCTGGGAGCTGATGGGGCCCTGGGCTTTCCAGCATCAGCCACAGAGCAGGGAGTGTGTGAAGATAAACTGGCCATACAGCAGGGGCTGTGCGATAACGAACCCTGCAGTTTGATACTGAAAGGGGCACAGTAAACCCTGCCATTTGATAACCAAGATTCCTGTCCCACTGAGCAACACCTCCTGCCCTCCCAGGCCGCCCTCCCAGCTCTCTCCTTGGAAGATGTGGCGGTGAGTCTCTTCCCTGCTGGAGCCTGAGAACTGCCTCACACTAGCTGCTCCCTGCAGCCCCAGCCACCAGCCACCATTGGACACCCCACCCCTCATGCGGTCTAGGAGGTCCCAGCAGGCAGGATCTCAGCACCTACAGGTCAATGCTCCCTGGGATCCGCACTGGCATCACCCAGGACTTGACACACACAGCCTCATGGCACTCACTGGCAGCGCTGAGGAAGGCTCTGCTATCATCGCTCTGTAGAAGGCACCAAGGCTCAAAGACACCACATTGCTGGCCCAAGCACACACAGCTATGAAAAGGCAGAGCCAGGATTCAAGCTCAGGTCTACCTGACTTCACAACCCATGCTCCCGACCCTCCCTGGGAACAAGGACAAGCTTCCATTGGGGATAGGCTAACCCCATTACAAGGTAATGAGCATGGTGGATGCCCTCACTCAAGATGTCCCAGCCCTGGCACACAGTGCTCCCAAGTCTGCTGAACAAACTCCCTCTTTCCTAAAACTCCTCCAAAGAAGGGCAACCTTGGGCTTTCAAAGCATGAGACAGGGAAGGCTGGTTTCTGCTCGGCAGAGGTGCCAGGGCACACAGCACGGCCCCAATCCTTTCCTGTCCCACTCAGCAACCCCCATCTCTTCCCTGGTCCTGGGGACACAAAACTGACTTGGACATAGTTTCCTTTCATGCAAGTTCCTAGGCTGGGAGGAGGTAAGAGGTGCCCACCAAAGGCATGGCATAAAGCTCTGGGGAGAAGCCGGCAGGGCATGGTGGCTCACGCCTGTAATCTCAGTTCTTTGGGAGGCTAAGGACGGGGGATCACTTGAGGCCAGGAGTTCGAGACCAGCCTGGCCAACATGGTGAAACCCCATCTCTACTAAAAATACAAAAATTAGGCCGGTCGCGGTGGCTCACGCCTGTAATCCCAGCACTTTGGGAGGCCGAGGCGGGCGGATCACAAGGTCAGGAGATCGAGACCACCGTGAAACCCCGTCTCTACTAAAAATACAAAAAATTAGCCGGGCACAGTGGCGGGCACCTGTAGTCCCAGCTACTCAGGAGGCTGAGGCAGGAGAATGGCATGAACCCGGGAGGCGGAGCTTGCAGTGAGCCAAGATCGCGCCACTGCACTCCAGCCTGGCTGACAGAGCGAGACTCCCTCTCAAAAAAAAAAAAAAAAATTAGCCAGGCTTGGTGGCAGGTCCCTGAATCCCAGCTACTTGGGAGGCTGAGGTGGGAGGATCACTTGAGCCTAGGAAGCAAAGTTTGCAGTAAGCTGAGATCACACCACTGCACTCCAGCCTGGGTAGCAAAGTGAGACCCTGTCTCAAAAAAAAAAAAAACAGATCTGAGGAGAAGTACCCAGCAGGGTCCAGGCATATGTGGCCCAGAGTTTAGGGGAGAAGGACCTCCTCCCCTGGGGAACGATGGGGGCCCAAGATGAGGCCATGAAACAGTCAGTAGGAGGGACTCAAACTGCAGCCAAAACAAGGCAGACAGTCAAGCTGTCAGTCAGCCAAGGGACAAATAATGCTGAGTGCTGAGCAAACAGCTTGGCCCTGCCGCACAAACCCAGATGTTGAGCCCTTACCGGGGGGAGGAAACCCTCAGCACCCAGTGGGCTTGGAACTCTGGGCACATCTCTGTAGGGGCCAGGGGGTATGAGAAGAAAAACCACCATCCATGCCATAGTCACCTCTTCCTTCCCCTAAGGTCAGGGGTTCACGGCACCCAGAGGAGCCCTGGGAGGGTCTGAGCAATTGGGCTGGCCACTCATCCCCAACCCCCCGCCTCGTCCTGGTGGGATGAAGAGGAGCCTTCAGGAAGGTCCTGTTACTATTCCTCTCTGAGAGCTCTGGAGTCAGGGGCTCTGGCGGAACTAGGGGACCCTGGTGGCTCAGGGAGCCCCCCTGTAAAGTCAGGAGATGTGGCCCACTCTGCTGGGAGCCCGTGAGGGGCTGTGAGAAATGCAGACAAGGCACATGGTGGGTGCTCGGTGCAAGCTGGCAGAGAGGAGGACAGCCAGGCATTCTCCCCGCTCTAAACCCTAGATCCCTAGGCTCTGCGACGTGCCTGCCTTCAAACACCTTCCATGGCTTGCCTGTGCCTCCAGAAGCAAGTCCTGCCTCCTCCTCCTGCCTCTCGGGGACCCCCACCTGGCCCAACTCACTTTTCCATCCTTATCTCCCTCCACTTGCTACCCAGCTGCCTGACTCTTCCATGCATTTGCTCAGGCCTTAGTGCCCCTGGAATGCTCAAAATGCTACCCATCCTGCCAGGTACAGGTGCCACCTCTACCAGGAAGCCTTCCCCAGTGCCCCACCATCACCTCCTCTAGGCCACAATGCCACAGACCTTCCCTCAGGCCTCTCCAGAGAGGATGTCAGGTCCACTTCTGGTAACAGCTCCCTGTTCCTAAGGGGAACCAGCCCTGCAGGGGTGGATTCACGACCCGTGTATATTGAGGAATGGGTGTGAGACTCAGGTAGTCCTGTGAAATTCACTTTCGGGATTTTGTTAGGACTGTGGGAAAGTGTTCTCATTCAGTTGGCAGTAGGTGTGGGCTACGAGCCACTGGGGCCATCTTTGCTACAGTGGCAGTCAGCCTCCAGTGATGCTTGTCCCCTGGAACTCATGTCCGTGAATGGCCTCTCCCACACCACCTGTGTGACCAATAAAATATTGTGGAAACCACAATGTGCGGCTTCTGAGATTGTGAAAGATATCACAGCTTCCACTCAGCTTTCCTTTGGATCACTCCCTCTAGGGGAAGCCAGACACCATGGTGCGAGGACACTCAAGCAGCGCCGAGGAGGGATCTGTGTTCGAGGAACCGAGGCCTCCCGCCAGCAGCCAGCACCAACCCACCCTTCATGTGACGAAGCCGCCTCAGAGGCAGACCCTCCAGCCCCAGTCAAGCATTCAGATGACTGCAGCTTGACAGGCAGCTTGATTGCAACCTCATCAGAGAACCCCAGCCAGAAGCAGCCCGCTCAGCCTGAACTCCTGACCTACAGAAATTGTGAGGTAATTGGAGTAATTCGTTACACAGCAATAGATTACAAATACAACCTCTCTGTGGGAGAACTGGCCTGAAAAGGAAGCCAAGACAGAGAAATGGAGAGAGAAGCAGAGTCTTCATGATACCATTTGAGTCCCTGGATCCAGCCATGTCTGAATCCCCACAAAGTCTCAAGTCCTCTCTTTCTCCCTTTCCCTTTGGTTACAGTGGGTTTCTGGCACTTGCAGCTCAAAGAACCTGAACTTATTCATGCAGCACCCTCCCTGCGCCGGAGTGACTGAGGGCCCTGTCTTCTCCTCTACCAGACCCATCTGGCTGAGGGCAAGGACCACCTCTCCCCAGCACCACGGGCCCTCACGACATTTCTGCCAGATGGACCTGTACCAGATACTCCCAACAAGAACACAGCGCAGAAACATGGCACCCACTCAGTGCAGCCAGCAGTGTGAGCGCCCCCTCACCCCACGTGGGAGGACAGAGCAGGGCTGACTCCATGCGGTTTCATGCCCCCCAGCTCTTCCACACTTGGGACTGAGGTGAACTCCCCAGGGAGAGGGACTCAGAGGCAGCACAGCTTGATAGAGCCACTCTCCTTCCTCCCAGACGCATCTTTCATGCTGGGAGGAGGGGAACATTCCAGTGCATCCACCCACCTCCTCCAGGCCTCTGCCCACATCTCTTCCCAGCTGTGGGCTCAGGGATGTGCAGGGATCTGTTCCTTTCTCATGCTAGGAACACAAGAAAATGCCCAGGTCTATCAGGGCCTTCTGAGCCCTAATCAGTGGTGGTCCTAAGGGGTGGCCTGAGGTAAGCCCCAAAGCCACTCCAAATGAACACATATTCTAAGTAAACAGCATCTTTCCCATTAAACCCAGCACCCCGCAGCTACTGCCCCTCCTAAATCGCTGCTGCTTGGCCCAGTTCCAATGCCAGAACAAGGAGAGATGAACAGCCCGACCTCACGTAAGCAACACAGCCCATTCAAGGGCAGGGAGCTGGCTCCCATGACCCCCAGAGCCCCGATCTCTGCCAGGTCTGGGAGACGGGGCTTTGGAGAAGGAAAGGGGCAGTTGGGGTCATGGTGTGTTGAGTAACAGCAGAGAATCCTAAAAGAACAGATGTGAAAGCAACTGCCCTGCCAACCAAAAGCCCTTATTTCCTTTGAAAAACTTGGCAGCTGGGCCGCGCCAGAGGCCGCCTGTCCTTCCCTGCACCCGGCCCAGTGTGACCCACGGACAGGCAGGGAGGAAGGCCACGTCCCTCCCACCAGATCCTCAAAGGGGGCTTCAGACAAACCACAAATTGAAAAGAGCAGCCCCCAGAACCGCATGTGAAGTGTGACCCCTTTCTTTTTTAACGATTTCACTGGGATGCCTGTATTTTTTTGCATACAAGAAAATCGAGAAGAAAATGTCCCAAATCTTAGGAGTTATCACTAGGTGATAGAATCTGGCACAGTTTTACTCTGCTTTTCAGTTTTTCTCTAATGAAAATATACTACCCACATAATTAACAGAGGAGGAAAACCAGCTACGATCAAGAAAAAGCAAGAATAAGGAAAAGCAATGCCCTGAGACGGGTAGTTTTCCACCCAACACCAAACTAGGCACCACTTGTAACAGGGTGAAAATGGAAGGTTTTTACCATAATTAAAAATACTACCTTAAGGGCTGGGCGTGGTGGCTCATGCTTCTAATTCCAGCACTTTGGGAGACCAAGACAGGAAGATCAGGAGGATCGCTTGAGCCCAGCAGTTCAAGACCAGCCAATCAAACAGAGTGAAACCTCATCTCTACAAAAAATATCTGCCTGAGCGGGTGGTGGGCGCCTGTGGTCCCAGCTACTTGGGAAGCTGAGGTGGGAGGATTGCTTGAGCCTGGAGGTCAAGGCTGCAGTGAGCTATGATTGAGCCACTGCACTCTAGCCTGGGTGACAGAGAGGGACCATGTCTCAAAAAAACAACAACAACAACAACAAAAAACACTACCTTAAAGTCATTGAATATCAATGACTGCCAGTATTACAAAAGGAAATTCACCAGACCACATGTGCCTCCCAGAAATTTCCAATAGCATCTCCAATGTGCTGTTGTGTGAAAAAAATCAAAACTGAACTAGATCAAGCCTCTGGATACAACTATGAGTTTACGGGACTCAGGGGACAAGAAGCATGCTACACATTATAGGAAGCTCTCCTACAGGTAAAGGGACCCAGCTTCAACAAAAACATTGCATGGAAGAAGAGAGAATGAATGAGTACCAGTCCTACAGATGAAAGACTAAAGAAACGTATCACAGTTTTGTCATGCGGACCTCATTCGGATCCTGATTATTGTTATTTTTTAAAGAGACAGGATCTCTTTCTGTCACCCAGGCTGGAGTGCAGTGGCTCAGTCATAGCTCACTGCAGCCTCCAACTCCTGACCTCAAGTAATCCTCCCACCTCAGCCTCTCAAGTAGCTTGGAGGTTACATTACAAAGTGCGTGCCACCATGCCTGGCTCTGGATCCCGATTTTAAAAAGCTAATATTAATATATAGGCCTGGCACGGTGGCTCACGTCCCTAATCCCAGCACATTGGGAGGCCGAGGCAAGCATATCACTTGAGTCCAGAAGTTCGAGACCAGTCTGGGCAATGTGGTGAAATCCTGTCTCTACAAAAAATACAAAAAAATTAGCCTGGTATGGTGGTGCATGCCTGTGGTCCCAGCTATTCGGAAGGCTGAGGTGGGAGGATCACCTGAGCCTGGGAGGTGGAGGTTGCAGTGGACCGAGACTCATCACTGCACTCTAACCTGGGCAACAGACACCCTGTCTCAAAAAAAAAAAAAAAAAAAAAAGATAAATCTAATATATAAAATATAAATATATATATATATATTTGACATTTACAAAACTATTGGAAGTTTGAACACCGAATTGATAGTTATGATCTTAAAGAATTATTGCTAATGTTTAGCAATATGTGTGGTAAAATATAATTGTTTTTTAAATTTTATTGTCAATTGATCAGCTATAATTGTATATATTTATGGGATACAAAGTGACATTACATATATACAATGTAGAATGATGAAATGAAGTTAATTAACATATCACCTCAAGTATTTAGCACTGTTTGTGGTGAGGACATTTGAAACGACCCTCTTAGTAATTTTGAAATATACATTAACTGTAGTCACCATGCTGTGCAATAGGTCTCAAGAAACTTATTCCTCCTAACTGAAACTTTGTATCCTTTGACTGCCTCTCCCTATCTACATCCCTCTCCCCACCCCATCCCTGCCCCCGCTACCTACACACAGCCTCTGGTAACCACCCTTCCACTTGCTGCTTCTGAGTTCCATTGGATTTTTTGGTTGGTGGTGGTGTTTTGGATTTGGTTTGTTTTGTAGAGGTGGGGTGCTATGTTGCCCATGCTTGTTTTGAACAACTGGCCTCAAGCAGTTTTCTCACCTCAGCCTCCCAAAGCACTGAGATGACAAGCGTGAGCCACCGCACACAGCCTAGATTTCCTAGATTCCACGCATAAGTGAGATCGTGCAGTATTTGTCCTTCTGTGCCTGGCTTATTTACTTAGCGTAATGTCCGTTAGGTTCACCCATGTTGTTCCTTCTTTTTTAAGGCTAAATAATATCTCATTGTGTATGTATGTCTTCATCCATTAAGGGACACTTGTTTCTAGATCTTGGCTATTATGAATAATGCTGCAATAATTATGGGAGTGCAGATATCTCTTTGACACGCTACTTTCAAATTCTTTGGATATGTACCCACGAGTGGAAGGAAGGGAGGGCCCTACTGTTTTCCATAATGGCTGTGCTAATTTGTATTCCCACCGACAGTGCTCAAGGGTTTCCTTTTCTCCACATTTTCTCCAACACCTGTCTCTCATTCTCTTTTTTTTTTTTTTTTTTGCTTTTTTTGTTTGTTTGTTTGTTTTTGTTTTTTTGAGAGAGGGTCTTGCCCAGCTGGAGTGCAGTGGTGTGATCATAGCTCACTGAAGCCTCTGAATTCTGGGCTCAAGTGATCCTCCCACCTCAACCTCCTGACTAGCTAGAACTAACAGGTGCACACTGCCACACCTGGCTTGTTTTTTTTTTTTTTATTTTTTGTACAGATGGGTTCTCCCTGTGTTGCCCAGGCTGGTCTCAAACTCCCAGGCTCAAGCAATCCTCCTGCCTTAGCCTCCCAAAGTGCTGGAATTACAGGCGTGAGCCACCACACCTGGCTTCTCTTATCTTTTTAATAATAGCCATTCTAACAGGTGTGAGGTGATACCTCACCATGGTTTTGATATGCATTTCCCTAATGATTAGTAATGTTGAACATTTTTTCGTATACCTGTTGGTAATTTGTATGGGTTCTTTTGAAAAATGTCTATTCAGATCCTTTGCCCATTTTTTAATTGGGTTTGTTGTTGTTGTTGCTGTTATTGAGTTCCTTATCTATTTTGGATATTAACTTCTCATCAGATGTTTGGCTTGCAAATATTTTCTCCCAGTCTACAGGTTGTCTCTTCTGTTAAACTGTTTTCTTTGCCGTGCAGAAGCTTTTAAGTTTGACATCATCCTATTTGTCTATTGTTGCTTTTGTTGCATGAGATTTTGGGGTCAATAATAATAATTGCCCAGAACAGTATCACATAGCTTTTTCACTATATTTTCTTCTAGTAGTTCTATAGTTTCAGGTCTTATGTTTAAGTCTTCAGTCCATTCTGAGTTGGTTTTTGCATGTAAGGATCTAATTTCATCCTCCTGCATGTGAATACCCAGTCTTCCCAATATCGTTTATTGAAGAGGCTATCCTTTTCCCATGGTGTGTCCTTGGCACGTTTGTCAAAAAAATCAGTGGAGTGGACAGGCATGGTGGCTCATGCCTGTAATCCCAGCACTTTGGGAGGCTGAGGTAGGCAGAGCCCTTGAGTTGAGCAGTTCAAGACTAGCCTGGGCAGCATGTTGAAACCCTATCTCTACAAAAAATACAAAAATTAGCCAAAGGTGGCATGTACCTGTGGTCCCAGTGACTCAGGAGGCTGAAGCAGGGGCGTGGCTTGAGCATGGGAAGCGGAGTTTGCAGCGAGCCAAGATCACACCACTGTACTCCAGGCTGGGTGACAGAGTGAGACACTATCTGAACAACAAACAAACAAAAAAATTATTGGGCTGTAAATGTATTCATGGGTTCATTTCTGAGCTCTCTACCCTATTCCATTGGTTGATATGTCTCTCTTTTTTTTTTTTTTTTTTTTTTTTCCCAGAAACAGGGTCTTATGGGCCAGGCATGGTAGCTCATGTCTGTAATCCCAGCACTTTGGATGGCCTTATCTGTATAAAAAATAATTATATATATATTATATATATATTAAAAATATATATATTTTTTTAATTGGCTCATTCTGTCACCTAGGCTGGTGTACACTGGCACAATCATAGCTCACTGCAGCCTCAAGCTCCCAGGCTCACGCAATCCTCCCACCTTAGCCTCCCAAGTAGCTGGGACTACAGGCTTCTGCCACCACACTTGGCAAATTTTTAATTTTTTTTTTTTTTTGGTAGAGACAAGGTCTTGCTATGTTGCCCAGGCTAGCTGCAAACGTCTGACCTCAAGCAATCCTCCCACCTCAGCCTCCCAAAATGCTAGGATTACAGGCATAAGCCACCATGCCTAGCCCAATATGTCTATTTTTATGCCAGCACAATGCTGTTTTAATTACTATAGCTCTGTAATATATTTTGAATTTAGGTAGTGTGATGCCTTCAGCTTTGATTTTCTTGCTCAAGATCACTTTAGCTATTTGGGGTCTTTTGTGGTTTCACCTGAATTTTAGAATTGTTTTTTCTTTTGTTTTGGCAGGAGGTGGGGGCGGGGGACAGGGAGACATAGCTTTTGGTGTAAACCAAAGGTGTGTTCCCTGTTTTTTCTTTTTCTGTGAGAAGTCACTGGAATGTTGACAGAGGCTGCATTCAATAGCTTCAGGTAGTATGGACATTTGCACGATATTAATTCTTCCAATCCATGAACATGGATAACATCCCATCTATTTGTATCTTGTTCCATTTCTTGGTTCATTGTTTTATAGATTTCAGCATACAGCTCTTTCACCTTGTTGGCTGAATTTATTCCTAAGTATTTTTTCGTGTGGCTATTGTGAATGGGATTATCTTCTTGATTTCTTTTTCAGATAGTTAGCTAACATACAGAAAGAAATATGACTGATTTTTGTGTGTTGACTTTACAACTTCACTGTGTTAGTTTATTAATTTTAACAGTTCTTTGGTCATTGTGTGTTTTTTAAGCATCTTATCTTTTAGTAACATAGACTACCATTCTCACAGATGAAGTGACAGGGTGGCTGGAGGGGGTTGTGTGTGGGAGGGGAGGCAGCTCCCAGAGGCCACGGGCTGGAGCCTGCGGAAGCAGAGGCGGCAGTGCGTGGGGTGGTGTGCTGGTGCGCTGCCCTGTCTGCTGCTGTGTCTGTTGGCTTGTTCATAATGAAATGTCAAAACCTTGTCACTGAAAGCACCGTGGGATCTGCCATCTCCTCCGTGTCTCACACGGCGAAGGGGTCATTTTTAGCCCCTTCCTACAGATGAGGATCGTGTGGTCTTGAGAGGGAAGGTAACTCTCCTGAGGTCTCAGGGTCAGAAACACAGACCCAGCCTCAGCCCTGCTCCTGACTGGAGAGAGACAGACAGAGACAGAGAGAGAGAGAGAGAGACAGACAGACAGACACACACACAGAGAAAGGCAGTTAGAGACAGACAAGGACAAAGACAGAGACACATGCAAGCTCTTCCTGAGGTCCCCTCCTGCTGGAAGCAAAGGAGGCTCCAGGCTCTGGCCCCCTAGGCCCCACCAGCATGTAGCAGCAGACGCCACCGCTGCCACCCCCACCTCAACCCACCTCACCACAGGAGCTTAAAGGCTTCCAGTGCCAGCCTGGGCGGCGGCGTCAGAACACACTCCCGGCAAAGCCCTCCCCCAGGAGCCCCTCCCTGTCTCATCCTCTGACCACAAAAGAGTGGGCAGTGGAAAGCGCTCAGTGCCCGAGACCTCCACACTCCCAGGTGCGGTCCCACCACAAACCTGGGTCCAGCCTGAGGGCACCACAAAGGTAAGAAATGGACCCATTTTTGGCTGGGTGCGGTGGCTCACACCTATAATTCTAGCATTTTGGGAGGCCAAGGCAGGGGTGGATCACTTGAGGCCAGGAGTTTGAGACCAGCCTGGGCAACATGGTGAAACTATGTCTCTACTAAAAACACAAAAATTAGTCTGGCACGGTGGCACACATCTGTAATTCCCAGCTACTCAGGAGGCTGAGACAGGAGAATCACTTGAACCCAGGAAGCGGAGGCTGCAGTGAGCCGAGATTGTGCCACAGCACTCCAGCCTGGACGACAGAGCAAGACTCCATCTTGGGAAGGAAAAAGGAAAAAAGAAAAGGAAAGAAAAATATATGGACGCGTTTTAATTTACCCTAAAGAAACAGTCCCACTACATGCAAGGACTTAGCTACAGGCTGTTTAGTGCAGCTCTCTAACTGCAAAAATGCTGGAAACAACCGAAATATCTGCAACGGGGACAGAAAATCACCCAGGACACCTCCTGTGTCAAAGGCTGAGCTGCTGATGTCTGTAACACTTCAACCTCCCTGACCCCCAACTCCACACCCAAAGCCTGGGGCAGACAGAACTCCCCTTAGAGGACAATAGGGGAAGTTGTAATGCTCAACTTTTTTTCTTGTAATATGTTGGGGAAAAAAAAGTCTGGAAGAATATACACCAATATGCTAACGGGTTACTTCGAGGTCAGATTCTATTAATACGTTTTTTCCCCACCTTATTACTTATATTTTCTGATTTTTTCATTACCTAAATGTGAATTGTTTCTGTACTTTAAAAAATGAAAACTATTTAAAAATAAGAAATGAGCTTTTTCTTCCTCCTGGGAATGCAGCCCAGAGCCCAGGAGGCAGAAACTCTGGCTTCTAGTCCTAGCATTGCTATTGCTTGATCAGGGGACCTCTGAGGGTCACATCACCTCTCTGAGCCTCAGTTTCCCCATCTGTTGAATACCAAACTCACCAAGGTGAGCTCCTGCCATCTTCACTGAGCCTGTCCCCTCCACTGTGAGATGAGGACCTTAAGGCACAGCTATGAAGGCACATAAACAATGCCTACCCAGGCACATAAACAATGCCTGCCCAGTGGCTGCCTCCACCCCACACCCTGGGGCATGCCTATTGCCAGCCTTTATTCAACCCATTCCTGCTAGCCCCGAAGCCAGGCTGGCGGGGGACCAGTGGCATTAGAAGTCACGCAGTGGAATGAAACCATCCTGTCAGCCATGTGTGCAGAGCTCAGCCCTGCTCAACACTGACATGTCCTGTTCCTGCTGCTTCCACCCACCCTCCAGGAAGGTGGTCTAGCCCCATCTCACAGAGGAAGAACCGAGGCTTGGCGCAGGGAAAGGACTGCCTGCCTACATACACCCAACGAGGACAAAAACAGCAGCTCGGGGGCTCCTCCTGCACCCTCCTCAAGGCGTGGTCAGCGAGCCACCCTGCACCCCTTCTTCAGGGCCAGGCACACGGTTGAGGCTGCAGGAGGGATGGACAGAGGCCTGGGACTGTGACAGGAGAGCAGGCTGGAGCCCCAAAGCTTCAGCTCCTCTTCCTCCTCGCCTGAAGCCCCCGGCCATTGCCCACAAACACCAGGTGCTCAAATACTGGCTGAGTCAAGGCAGTGCAATGCTGTACCCTCTGCGTGGGGGAGCAGGTCGGGGAAGGGGAGAACCCAAGCTTTGTGGCCCAGCACCCTGCAATCACTTCCCAGGACAGTGAACTCGGAGCCCCCAGAGGCCAGGCGGGGGCAATGACAGGCAAGGCTGGCCGGCTACGTGGGGACTGGGGCACACTGGAGGCCCGAGCCCTGGGTGAGGCACCACCCTGCTGAGCTTCCACCAGTAGCTGCCACGCAGCAACATGGCCAGGGGTACAGGCCTAAGTTGGCAAAAGAAACTAGAAATCTGGGCTTTACGTAAAAATCTTGTGGTTTTCAAATGTTGATGATTAATTCAAAATAAACTTTAAGCACTTCTGCAGTCCTCCTCTCACGGCGCTGGACTCTGCAGTGTGGTCCTGAGCAAGCCACTTCACCTCTCTGGGCTTCAACTGTGTCATCTGTAAAGTGGAGAAACAAGGCCTGACCCCCAGGATCATGGCAACAGGAGATGGTACATACGTTGCCCATACTAAAGATAACAAAAAGCGACAGCAACAATAACAGCTAATGCTCACTGAGTGCCAGAGGCTGTTCTAAGTACTGTGAAGTAATGTCATTTCATCATACCACAATCTCATAAGACAGGCATTTTTTTCTTTTTCTTTTTCTTTTTTTAAATCAGGGTCTCGCTCTATCACCCAAACTAGAGTGCAGTAGAGTTATCACAGCTCATTGCAGCCTCGAATTCCTGGGCTCAAGTGATCCTCCTGCCTCAACCTCTGGAGTACCTGGGACCACAGGCGTGTGCCACCAGGCCTGGCAATTTTTTGTTTCTTTTTTGAGAAGAAACAGAATCTTGCTATATTGCTCAAGCTAGTCTCAGACTCCTGGCCGAAAGCGTTCCTCCCACCTTGGCCTCCCAAAGTGCTGGGATTACAGGTGTAAGCCACCTCACCAGCAAGACAGGCATTTCTTAAAGCTGTATTTTAAATACTTTCAAAAAACTTTCAGAAAAGTGATAAGTACAAAGAATTCTATACTTTTTAATCCAGATTTGCCTATTTGAACCATTTTGCCGCCTCCTATTAGATATCTATACATTTGTTTCTCTTTAATATTTGTGAGTGGGTTACCTACACTGTGCCCCTTTAGCCTTGCAAATTTCCTAAGAACAAGGGCTCAGATAAACAGTTATCTGTTCATTTAATGTTGATATAATACTTTACAGCCCATACCCAATTTTATCAACCGTCTCAATAATGCACTTTATACCTTTTTTCCCACCGTATGCTCACATAGTGCATTTTTAAAATTTAATTTTACTTGTTTTAAAATTGTTTATTTTTAAAAATAGAGACAGAGTTTCACCACATTGTCCAGGCTGGTCTCAAACTCCTGACCTCAAGTGATCCACCTACCTCAATCTCCCAAAGTGCTAGGATTAAAGGTGTGAGCCACTGCACCTGACCACATACTACATTTTAGGTTTTATGTTTTTTTTTTTTTTTTTGAGATGGAGTCTTGCTTTGCCCCCCAGACTGGAGTGCAGTATAGTGATCTCGGCTCACTGCAACCTCTGCCTCCCAGGTTCAAGCGATTCTCCTGCCTCAGCCTCCCAAGTAGCTGGGACTACAGGTACGAGCTACCATGCCCAGCTAATTTTTTGTATTTTTAGCAGAGATGGGGTTTCACCATGTTGGCCGGGCTGGTCACGAACTCCTGAGCTCAAGTGATCCACCGCCTTGGCCTCCCAATGTGCTGGAATTACAGGCGTGAGCCACCTCGCCCGGCCAATTCATTTTGTTGTCACCTCTCTTCAGTGTCCTTTAACCTGGAGGTTAAATCCTTGGCCTTTGAGATAAGCACTCTTTTTTTTTTTTTTTTTTTTTTTGAGACGCAGTCTCACTCTGTCGCCCAGGCTGGGGTGCAGTGGCCGGATCTCAGCTCACTGCAAGCTCCGCCTCCCGGGTTTACGCCATTCTCCTGACTCAGCCTCCCGGGTAGCTGGGACTACAGGCACCTGCCACCTTGCCCTGCTAGTTTGGTTTTTTTTTTTGTATTTTTTAGTAGAGACGGGGTTTCACCGTGTTAGCCAGGATGGTCTCGATCTACTGACCTCGTGATCCACCCGTCTCGGCCTCCCAAAGTGCTGGGATTACAGGCTTGAGCCACCACGCCCGGCCTTGAGATAAGTACTCTTACTGTCCACATTTTATAAGTGAGAAACTGAAGGCTCAGAGGGGTTGAAGCACTTGCCCAAAATCACACAGCTACCAAACATTGAGGTGGGACTCAAGCCGGGGGGACTCTCTTTAGAGCTTGTGCTGCTCTTGTCTCCCAGGCCCAAGAGTTTCCAAAGAAAGACCTTTGTTGTTAACTGAACAGGGGCTCCCTCTGCAAACGGCTGCTCAAGGCGCCTCACTCAGCAGGTGGTCATTAACTGAAGGAGCACTCTGTGCACACATGGGCTGGGCCTCAGGCTGCCTGCTCCCCACGCCTGGCAATGGCCCTGGCCAGATGCCCACCACCCCCACCCAGCAGGGCCCCACATAGCTATTTCCAGAGAAAGAATGTGCTCACCTGCAAAGGAGCCCCCCCACCTCCTGGCAAACTGGGTGATAATGAGGGCCTCAGAGGGCTGGGGCCAGCAGTGCCTGCCATGTTCTCCCCTTACAGTATAGTTCAGGCCCAAATGTCCAGGTCCAAAAGGCAGAGCCTGAAGTCATAATTGCCCGCAGGCCACATCCCTAACCCACAGACCAGGGCTCAGGGGGAACCCATGAGGTCAACTGTCTAAGAAGGGCCTGAGTACTTTGGTTTTTTGTTGTTGTTGTTGTTGTTGTTGTTGTTGTTGTTTGAGACAGAGTCTTGCTCTCTCACCCCAGAGCAAGCTGGAGTACAGTAGTGCAATTGCGGTTCACTGCAACCTCCGCCTTCCAGGCTCAAGAGATTCTCCTGCCTCAGCCTCCCGAGTAGCTGGGATTACAGGCACCCACCACCATGCCCAGCTAATTTTTGTATTTTTAGTAGAGACGGGGTTTCATCATGTTGGCCAGGCTGGTCTCAAATTCCTGACTTCAAGTGATCTGCCTGCCTCAGCCTCCTAAAGGCCTAGGATTACAGGCGTGAGCCACTGCGCCAGGCCAGAGCCTGAGTACTTGCTAAGACACACAATAGGACCATACTGGAAGGGTTACAGGAAGAAGGCGCAGCAAAGGGCAAGGCCTGGGAGGTGGGAATGGTGCAGGTTCTTATGCAGAGAGCAGAAAGCACTCAAAGGGGCCACACACAGTCTGCACCTCTGGGAAGAGGAGGCAGGACCCAGGTAGCTTCCCAACCACCATGAGCCACAGATCCCAGCAGACACACAGCGGAAGAGGTGACATGCCAGCAAGAAGCTCTGCCACCGACCAACAGGGCATCATCCACCTGAGTCCCAGGCCATTCTGTTAGGCTGTGAGGCTAATGTGTACTGAAATACCTCAACATCCTGGAGCCTCACCATGTGTTGTCCTGTCAAATTCAGAAATTGGCATCAGCCTCCAGACCTCATCTGCAAACCCAATTCTAAGATTCAGAAGCAGCAGAACTGCTCTTGAAAATTTACCAGAGCAAACACAAAGGTAATAAAGTTTTGCTTTTCTTCCTCATTGCTGGCAATTTTGAAAACACAGAAAGCATGACTAAATAAGAAAATGATCTGTCCACAAACTCCCCCAAAGATACCCTAAAGTTTTGTACAGGGTATCTGTAAAAAGTAACGGTCCCTCCTTACCCTTCAATGCACAAAAGCACAGCCTGGCCTGCCTGCAGTGTGAGTGTTTGGGGTCAAAGTGCATCCACTCCGTCTCCCCTACTGGCCACGGCAGGGCCCACACCTAACTCACCTCTCTGCCTCCTGCCCAGACACAGGCCACCCCTTGCTGGATTCAGCCAGGGATGAGGAGGAGACATAAGCCCCTCTCCATCAGCAACATTCCTTTGTGCCCATCAAGAAGGGGGCTCCAAGAGGTAGGGGTTAGGAGCAAAGCCCCAGGGCAACTCTAGGTACAGGGTAGGAATGGGAAGAGGAAGAGGTGGGCGGGGCAAGGGCAGGGAATGTGTGCTGCCCACCGTGGGGCACTCACCAGGCCCACTTGACTCTGCATTCGGGGGTGGGGCTCAGGCTCACTGATGTGGATGCAAACAGGCTCCACCAAGACCACATCAGAAGAGCCCAGCTCCTTGCTACCAGACCTGTGAGGACCTCAGCTCTCTCACCTGAGAATGGGCTGGTCGTTGGGGTCCTGGCTGACTTATGATTAAAGACACAAGGGACACGCAGGGGCTTTGCAAGGGCCTTGGAAATTGGAAGGCTCCCTGGGAGGGCCCAGCAGGCCTCACCTCTCCCTGCTCCCCTCTGTAAAAAGCCCAAAAGTACCCATTCTTTTAAGCCCAGGGGCACTCAGGGCCTGTGTGGCCGCTGAAGGAAGAGGACCCAGCACCTGGCGATCCCAAATACCGAGCAGCGGGGAGGCAGCTTTAGAAGACCTGGTCCTGTGAGGCCGGGCTCCCAGCCACAGAAGACAGCTTCAGATGGAGAAGAAACTCAATCATAAAATCAGGAGTCAAAGAAAAGAAAAGAAAAGAAAAAAAAGAAAGGAAGGATGGGTATGGTGGCTCACACCTGTAATCTCAGCACTTTGGGAGACTGAGGCAGGAGGATCACTTGAGCTCAGGAGTTCAAGACTAGCCTGGACAACATAGTGAGACCATGTGTCTACAAAAAAAAAAAAAAAAAAAAAAATCAATAAATTAGCCGGGCATGGTGGCACACACCTGTAATCCCAGCTGCTACTAGGGAGGCTGAGGTGGGAGGATCACCTGAGCCTGGGAGGTGGAGGCTGCACTGAGCCATGATTGTGCCATTGCACTTCAGCCTGGAGGACAGAGCAAGGCCCGGTTTCAAGAAAAAAAAAAATCCTGCCTCCGCATATGGACTCAACTCACCAGATAGTGGGGAAGAGGGTTCTCACCCCTCTACCCAGGCCCAGTCAGCCACTTCCGTGGGGTCCCCCCATAAACCTGGAGTCTGACCCCCTCCCCACAGCCTGCCCCCAGCTCCACAGCCCACAAACTCCCTTCTACAAGGGCACCTGCCCATGTTTGAAGGCATTCACTGAACCCCAGAACCCCCTCCTCTCAGGGCCCAAAGCCTCTGCCTAAGTCCCCACAGCTGTGGCCTCACCCAGAGTCCACTACAGTCCTGTTGGTCATTCATTCATTCATTCATTCAATCAATCAATCTCTGGAGCATCACTCTGGACGGGCCCGAGGGGGCTTCAGCCGACCACACAGGGTATCCTGTTCCTCATTTTAAGGGCTCTACTTCTGTTCACGGCGCCCACGCGATCATTTCCAGCTTCAGCGCCGGGACTCAGAAAGGAGTTCCTGGCCTTTGAGGGAGGGGACCTGAGACATAAACCAGGAGAGGGAACCACTCCAATCCATGAAGAGGCTCCAGCCTCTCTCTCCCAACAGGGGTCGGCTCCCATTGTCACTTCCTCATGTGCGAGGCGTTGGGTTCCCAGGTTGGGATCCGAGGCGAGGGCCGGGCCTGGCTCACTCTCCCATGGACCCTGGTCCTCTTTGGCCACGGAGGGGTCCTGCTCTCTACTGGCTCTGGCGGAAGCGCTGCAGACCCACAGCCCGGTCCTGCGCCCACAGAGGCTGCTACCCTGTGCAGTGTTTGCTTCCAACAGGCCCCGCCGCCCGGAGCCAGCCCTGCTCTGCGCCCTAAGCCAGCCGGGCTCCACCGCAGGGGTCTGGGGCCGGGCGGCCTCCCTCGGGTCTCAGTCTTGTCATCCGAAAGCGGGCTCCTGCTGGGGCAGCGTCTGGGAAGTGTCTCCCAGCCGGCCGTGCCTAAGGGAGGAGGTCGTGGCCCGAGGGAGGGTCTCGGAGCATTCCCGACCCACCCGGGCAGGAGCCCCCACCGCCGGGCGCCCGCGAGGCCGGGGAAGGGCGGGCCGGGAGAGGGGCCACCCGCCCGTCTGTGTGGGGACCGCGCGGCGCGGGGCACCGGCCACTGGCATCCCCCGACCCCGGGCGCATCCCCGGCCCGCCCGCCGCGCTCCTCTGCGCCCCGCGCTCACCTGCCGCGCGCTCCCGCTCCACCGCCGCCCGAGTGACCGCCCCAGTGGCCGCGGGCTGGCCCGACGCTCACCGCGGGCGGGGAAGGAGGAGCGGCCGCAGGCGCCCCCCGCTGGCCGCGTGTCCCAGGCCCAGGGCGCGGGGGCGGGAGCCAGGGCGGGGGACTGGGGGACGCCCCGTAGGCCGCGTCCACCTTGCAGGCGCAGCTGCCCCCGCCCCGCCCCAGCTCCCCCAGAACCGTGGGAAATGCGCTGACGCGGGAGGGAGCGGCCGGGCAACCTCGGGGCGCGGCAGGAAGGAAAGGCGTCCCAGCAGGACCTTCTCCAGGTACCGCGCGCACGTGCTGGGGAGCGCCAGGCCCGCCCCACCCCCAGAGGGAAACACTTTCTAACAAACTCTTCCAGTGTTTCTGCCCCAGGCCTCCCCTCCCCTCCAGGAGAGCCAGTGTTTCTGGAAGGATCCACAGACGGCGGGCCAGTGCCCTCCTCCCAAGCCGGGGGAGCTTTGGTCCCGCCTTGCGTCTCACTCAAGCCTTAACCTCCTATGGCAGGGCTCAGAGGCGGGAGATGACCGCAACCACCCCTGTAGGTGTCATCAGAAAGTAGGTGTTGTAATCTCGTTGTGATCCCTGCAGCTCAGGGTGGGGCCCCAGTGTTGGCAGAAAAAAAAAAAAAAAATCTGCCCTGTTTCCAAGAAACTCAGACAGGGTGAGCAAGAAAGCCTCCTGTGAGTCACCCTGGGAGGGGCAGAGGAGACCGTCGGCGGGAGTAATCAAGTCCACGAGGGCATTTCTCACTCGCAGACCTCCATGAGTCCCGCCCTTTCCCACTGGTCTAAAGCTCCCTGGCACCCAGGAACTAGGGGTTCCCACTTCACTGAGAGGAGTTACAGAAGCACCTGTTATGCCCGTTTCTCAGGTCCGACCCCCAAGGCCCTAGCAGGTCTTCATAGAAAGGGCCAGAGAGTCTGTAGTTTAACAAGCACTCAGGGGATCTATGACAAACAGGTAGGAGAAACGTTGATGTAGTGGGAACCTATGGTGGGATCCTGGAGCCTGGTACCCCAGCTCACCCTAGAGGGGAGAGATTCTGGTGTGGGAGGGCCTTGCCCCCCGCGGTGGGCCTGGAACCCAGCCCGAGGCCACCCACGTTGAAACCATGCTGAGAAATCAGATGGCCGAGGCTGGAAGGTGGAGCCTCTGATTTCCACTCCAGATGGCGACAAGGAGGTCCCACCTGAGACTTACATCCCAGCAGCAGCAAGCCCACTCGGCTTCCCGCGCTGATCAGGCCGCTCCTCTGGGCTCGTGCAGCCCCCGGGAATCAAGCATGGTGGCATTTGGCTCTCTGGGCTGGTGCGACTCCACTAATCATCGGCCTCCCCACAGAGGGCCCTGGCCGGGTCACTGCAGCATCCTGAGGGCTCACCCGGGAAGATCTGAGCAGCTGGGGCCTCCCTGCTCCGGTAATGGGAATCCCGGCAGCAATGAAGAATGGGAATAGGATCATCAGCAGAGCCAGCTTCCGAACGCACTGCGCACCCCCGGCAGCCCCACCCCTTCAGCAGAACCTTGAAAACGAAGAAACCCGTTTCCCTAAGGCCTCCAGAACAGCCAGTGCCTCAGTCCTGGGACAGGGTGACCTCTGCCAAGGTCAGCCCTAGAAAGAGAGAGGGGAGCGGAGCAGCCATGGGAGAGGCTCCTGCTGGGACCCACCTTCAGTGCTCTCCAAGCGAGGAGCCCTCAGCCCTTTCTGGTGTGTGGAAGAGTGCTATCACTTCCCAGCCGGTCATCTGTGTGTCATATTCACGCAAATCTATGAGCAAGTCTCCTGACAGCAGACAGGAAAACAGAGCTGGAGAAAGTAAGTTACACACCATGCCTACATCACTGCTCCCGTCAGGACTGTCAGGACATATCCATCATCCCCGTGGTCCCCATAGCCACTGTGGACCTGTCAGCAGAATCACCCCCATTGTATACTCAGGCCTCAATAGGGGATTCTCAACTGGCAGCCAGCAACGGAGTCACCCAGAGGTCTCGTGAAGGCACCCGTGGCTGGGTTCCACTCAGTTTCGAATTCAGCAGACCTGGGTGGGTACTGAAACTTTTAACTTCTGTCTCACTCCCAGGTTACGCTGATGCTTCTGGTCCTTGGCAGACTGGGTAGCAAGTCTCTAAGGCACTGGATTCCAAATAAGGTTGGAGTCCCCTTCCCAGAGATTCTGGTGCTTGGGTGGGGTCTGGGAATATGCAGTATTTTTTAAACCCAGGTGAGTTTAATTTGTGACAAGGATGTTACTTCAAATCAGAAAGGAAAAGGAATGGCTTTTTTTTTTTTTTTTTAAGAACCACAGCTGGATAAACTGGTGGCACATGGCTGTAGTCCCAGTTACTCAGGAGGCTGAGGCAGAAGGATCACTTGAGCCCAGGAGGTGGAGGCTGCAGTGAGTGGTGATGGCACCACTGCACTCTAGCCTGGGCAACATAGTGAAACATGGGCACACACAGCCACATCTGGTTATTTTGTTTGTTTGTAGAGACAGGATCTCACTATGTTATCCAGGCTGATCTTGAACTCCTGGGCACAAGTGACCCTCTTGCCTCAGCCTCCAAAGTGCTGGGATTAGAGGCATGAGCCACTCGCACCTGGCCTAAAAATATTTTTTTTTAATAAAAAAAAAATTTTTACACCAGCAGTGGCATGAGCTTGTAGTCCTACCTATCGGGAGGCCAAGGCAGGATGATCCCTTGAGCCCGGGAGTTTGAGACCAGCCTGGGCAACATAACAAGACCCCTGTCTTTTTAAAAAACAAACAAACAGGCCGGGTGCGATGGCTCAAGCCTGTAATCCCAGCACTATGGGAGGCCGAGACGGGCAGATCACGAGGTCAGGAGATCAAGACCATCCTGGCTAACACGGTGAAACCCCGTCTCTACTAAAAATACAAAAAACTAGCCGGGCGAGGTGGCAGGCGCCTATAGTCCCAGCTACTTGGGAGGCTGAGGCAGGAGAATGGTGTAAACCCGGGAGGCGGAGCTTGCAGTGAGCTTGTATCTGGCCACTGCACTCTAGCCTGGGCAACAGAGCGAGACTCTGTCTCAAAAAAAAAACCAACCAAACAAACAAACAAAAACTAATGAAAATGAAACCTATAAGAGAAAATATGTTAGTAATTTTGGAGTGGAGAAGTATGCATGGGAAATTGAATGCACACAGAAG
This sequence comes from Macaca thibetana thibetana, assembly GCF_024542745.1. Classification (NCBI taxonomy): domain Eukaryota; kingdom Metazoa; phylum Chordata; class Mammalia; order Primates; family Cercopithecidae; genus Macaca; species Macaca thibetana. The sequence continues at coordinate 41,778,489 of NC_065597.1, forward strand.
AGCTGCTATTGAAAGTTGCATGTCTCTGTCCAGATGAGGAAGTCTCCAGATGTCCATGTCTAATGTGTTTGTGATTTTATTTATTTATTTATTTATTTATTGAGACAGAGTCCTGCTCTCTCTCCCAGGCTGGAGTACAGTGGCGCACTCTCAGCTCACTGCAACCTCCACCTTCCGAGTTCAAGCTATTTTCATGCCTCAGCCTCCCAAGTAGCTGGGACTACAGGCACCTACCACCATGCCCAGCTAATTTTTGTTATTTTTAGTAGAGACGGGATTTCAACATGTTGGCCATGCCAGTCTCGAACTCCTGACCTCAAATGATCCATCCCCCTCGGCCTCCCAAAGTGCTGGGATTCCAGGCATGAGCCACCACACCCGGCCATATTTGTGATTTTAATTAGCCACTGTGTTGATAAGCTCCAGAATGCAGCGCCCTGGGGTCCCTCCTAACTTGTAAGTGCCCAGTGCCCACTGCTCCAGGGAACTCTGCATGTGTTGCCTGAGTCAGTTTCTGTGGTGGGCAACAGTTTGGGGCTTTATTTCACTTGTGCAGCGAGAAGATTTAAACATTTAAAATCAACCACAACAGAAGCTAAGAATCACGTATTTCGGCCACCCCAATCCTTCTCATTGCCTTCACCGGGCAATGAGAACAACATCCAAGTAGGAGAATATAAAAGTTTCCCGAGTGATGCCTGTCCTTTCAGTCCTTTTACAGCCTCTTGATGTATCACTGTGCAGAGCATGGCCTTAGCCTCCTCAGACAGATGGTCCTTGCTGCCTGTCCCAGAGGAAGGAGGAGCTCCCTCCTTTCCCACACTTCCTCCAGCGGTGCTCACCACAGGACAGAAGCTTAGTGAATGCCTATGCACAGGCAATACTGCTCACAAGATATGTGTGTGTGTGTGTGTGTGTGTGTGTGTGTATTTTTTTGAGACAGAGTCTCTGTCGCCCAGGCTGGAGTGCAGTCCTGCGATCTTGGCTCACTGCAACCTCCATACCCCGGGTTCAAGGGATTCTCCTGCCTCAGCCTCCAGAGTAACTGGGATTACAGGTGCCCGCCACCACCCCTGGCTGATTTTTTTGTAGTTTTAGTAGAAATGGGTTTTCACCATGTTGGCCAGGCTGGGCTCCAACTCCTGACCTCAGGTGACCCACCTACCTTGGCCTCCCAAAGTACTGGGATTACAGTTGTGAGGTGTGAGTCCCTGCGCTCAGCCATAATCCCTTTTTTTTTTTTTTTTTTTTTTTTTTTTTAAGAGCCAGAGTCTCGCTCTGTCACCCAGGCTGGAGTGCAGTGGCCAGATCTCAGCTCACTGCAAGCTCTGCCTCCCGGATTTACGCCATTCTCTTGCCTCAGCCTTCTGAGTAGCTGGGACTACAGGCGCCCGCCACCTTGCCCAGCTATTTTTTTTTTTTTTTTTTTTTTTTTTAGTAGAGACGGGGTTTCACCGTGTTAGCCAGGATGGTCTCGGTCTCCTGACCTCATAATCCGCCCGTCTCGGCCTCCCAAAGTGCTGGGATTACAGGCTTAAACCACCGCGCCCAGCCTCAGCCATAATTCTTAATTAAAAAGGGGAAGAAGGCCAGGCATGGTGGCTCATGCCCATAATCCCAATACTTTGGGAGACTGAGGTGGGCAGATCACTTGAGGCAGGAGTATAAGACCAGCCTGGCAAACATGGTGAAACCCCATCTCTGCTTAAAAAAAAAAAAAAAAAAAATACAAAAATTAGCCGGGTGTGGTGGCACATGCCTGTAATCCCAGCTACTCAGGAGACTGAGGCAGGAGCATCGCTTCAACCTGGGAGGTGGAGGTGAGAGTGAGCCAAAATCATGCCACTGCACTCCAGCCTGGGCGATAGAGTCAAACTCCATCTCAAAGGAAAAAAAGAAAGAAAGAAAGAAAATTTAAGAAGCAGCTAAGAGTGCCAGTCCTTCCCCTACCCCAGCAGGAACCTGTAAGCCTTTTCTCCAGAAGAAGGTAAAATAGATAGTCTCTGAATTGGGGAACGCCAAGCCCAGCCATGGGCAGGGCTACCCAACTGAAAACGGGAAAACTTTAAAGGCAAATTCACATGGAAGGCTGGGACACCCGCCTCCCCCCACCTCACACTAGCCCTCTTCCCCACTCAGCTCCCAGGATGTCAGTGGCCCACAGCCTTACCCCCAGGCTGGAGGAATTCTTTGGGGAACCCCACAGCCTGCTAATTCTTACAGAAGCACACCGCTGACTTAGACACATTGACTGACAGAGCTTCCCCCCAGCTCTTAAATATGTGCAGGTAACCAGGAATCACCAGAAATCCATGGACAGCCTCAACCCCACAGAGAGTCCAAAACAACAAATGAGAAAAAAGCTAACAGAGACTATGCAGGCAGACAACAACCTAACAAAATGATACCATTCATATCCTCAGAGATTCCAAACATATTGTAACTAGGAAACAAAATTGGATACTATTTTTTTTTTTTTTTAACAAGGAATAAAGGAATATCTGGGGCCAAGAAAAGGACTTGGAAAATAAAAACATGATAACAGAAATTTTAAAACAGAAAATTTGGAAGTGGAACAAAAAGTGAGAGATGGAAAATAGAGAAGAAAAGATAAAATGAGAGGATCAGTCCAGGAGATGCAACACCTGAATAATTATGGAGTTCCTGAGAAAACAGAAAGGAGGGGAAAAAAATAATTCCAGAAGCTTTCCCAGGACTGCAGGACATGCAGTACCACATCAGATGCCCCATCACATCAAGTTCCCAGTACAGTAGATGAAAACAGACTCGCCTAACTTTCATAATGGTGACATTTTAGAACACAAAGAGGAGATCACAAAGAAAGAAAGGTTACAACAAGCTTTAGACTTCTCACAACAACACTGGGAGTGATGAAGCAATGTTTTCAAATTCCAGAGGAAAAATGTTTTCAACCAAGGATTCTATATCCAGCCAAACTATCAATTGAGGGTAAATGAAGAACAAAAGCATTTTCGGATGTCTACTGCCTGTGCACACTTCCAGAAAGCTACCGGGGGATGAGCACCAATGAAAGGAGACAGTTTATCAAGAAAGAGGGAAACACAAGACACATAGGAGAGGAATTGCCCCATGGGGTGCATGGAGGAAAGTGTCATTCAGGATGAAGTTTGTGTGCTGGGCACAGCTGGCCAGAAACTCCAGGACAAATGGCTCTGAGAAGATGACAGTGATAAAATACCTTACATACTAAGCATTTGGAGGGGCTTAGAACATTGGCATAGTTTAGGGTGAATTAGTAAACAACATGGAAAACAAAATCTCTGGGAAAAACAAAAAGAACTTGTGTGGAAAAAGAAATATTACACAGCTCGGGCCGGGCACAGTGGCTCACACCTGTAATCCCAGCACTTTGGGAGGCCAAGGCGGTTAGATCACTTGAGGCCAGGAGTTTGAGGCCAACCTGGCCAATATAGTGAAACTCCATCTCTACTAAAAATATAAAAATTAGCTGGGCGTGGTGGTACAAGCCTGTAATCCTAGCTACTCAGGAGGCTTAGGCAGGAGAATTGCTTAAACCCAGGAGGTGGAGGTTGCAGTGAGCTGAGATCATGCTGCTGCACACCAGCCTGGGTGACCAGAGCAAGATTCTGTCCCCCAGCAAAAAAAAAAAAAAAAAAAAATCAGACAATGAGGCAAGGAGGATCACTTGGGCCCAGGAGGTCAAGGTTGCAGTGAGCCCTGATTGCGCCACTGAATTCTAGCCTGGGCAACAGAGCAAGACCCTACCTCAAAAAAAAAATAATTTAAAAAGATAAATAAAAATAAAGAAATATTATACAGCTCAGTTGATAAGAACAGCCCTTACACAGTCACTATAATGTGAACACTGAATATTGGGCTAAACAAAATTCAATTTAACTCTATTGGGAGGCTAGGGCACAGAAGTAGTTCAGGGGTGGTAGGAAGTCAACACAAGAATCAAGAGTCAAGAAGTGGCAATAGAGGCCTATTGTTTAGAGACATGGAGGTAAACACAGCACCTCAGAAAACCCCCAAAAGTTGGGAATAGCTGCCTTAGAAGATGGGGAAAGTAGAGGGAGGGACAGAGGACAAAGTGCTCATAGTCCCAGCTGCTCGGGAGACTGAGGTGGGAGGATGGCTTGAGCCCAGGATCTCCAGACTGTAGTGGGCTATGATAGCCCCTATGAATAGTCACTGAACTGCAGCCTGGGCAACACAGCCAGACTCAATTATTTAAAAATTAAAATAAAACACTATTTGTCTTTAAACTATGATGAAACGGGTGCCCTAGTCCTATCCACCTGCTTTCACCTGTCTTGGCAGGGCCCAGCCCACCTCCCCAGCGCCTCTGCAGCGCTCCCTGTGCCCTGCCGTGTTGCTTAAGCACCTGTCTCAACAGGCTTCCCTGTGCCGCCTGCTAACCTCACATCTCCCCACAGAGACATATTAGGCACTGATGCCTGACACACGAAAGCACAATTTTTTTAAAAAACATTGGATTCTTAAAAACGAAGATGTGTGGCGTAACCCACCTTGTGACTATTTTGAGGGGTGCGGTGTAAAGCCACATTCCTGAAGCCACCTGACTGATTACAATCTAAATTGAGCAATAACTCTTTTGAAAATCGATACACCATTTAAATAGGCCACTTGATACTTTTAATAACTCTCTCCTTTCCTTTCCTTTTAATGTTAACATTAAACATTAAGGCATTTTTACCTCTAGTCTCAGCTGCGCATTGGATGGTTCCTCTTCAACAAAATTTTACTCTCATGTTTTCAAATAGTAGTTACTTGCTTTAACACACACATGCACTTGCACACACATACATAATTATATATTGTCAATTTACAATACAAGGAAAAACGTCCTCTGCAACACACACACACAGATTTATACTACTTCTCAAATTAATTATTAGATTTTTAGTTTGGGTTTAACGTGGTTTCTTTAGACAAGCAAGAAATATAAAGCATTTTACTTGAAAGGCTGAAAGGTGAAATTCTTCCAACTTCAAAGTTAAAGATTGCATTCCTAAGCTAAACTGGTAAACATAGAACATCTCATAATGCACTTACTGAGCTGAGTGTGGTGGCACATGCCTGTCGTCCCAGATACTTTAGGAGGCCAAGGCAGAAGGAACACTTAAGCCCAGCAGTTCGAGGCCAGCCTGGGCAACACAGGGAGTCCCCCACCCCCGAAAAAATACTTTTCCAAAGAGTAGAAATTACAGCAGCTTTTTTATTTTATTTTTTTATTTTTTTGAGACAGAGTCTTTGTCGCTCAGGCTGGAGTACAGTGGTGCAAACTCGGCTCACTGCCACCTCAGCCTCCCGGGTTCAAGCGATTCTCCTGCCTCAGTCTCCCGAATAGCTGGGATTACAGGCCTGTGCCACCACATCCAGCTAATTTTTGCATTTTTAGTAGAGACATGGTTTCACCATGTTGGCCAGGCTGGTCTCGAACTCTTGATCTCAAGTGATCCACCCACCTCAGTCTCTCAAAGTGCTGGGATTACAGGCGTGAGCCACCACACCCAGCCAATTACAGCAGAAATTCTACAGTCATATAATGAGAGCCTAAGAAAGTGATTTCAAGGAAAATATCTCCTTAAAAACCTATCATTGCACTGCTCTGGCTTAGGGAGATCAGTTTCACAGCTACATTTTATCCTCCTCTCTTTTCCAACATATTTTCCTGCAGATTTTCCCAACAAAATCTGAGGCAGTACTCTTCCTTTTCTGTCCCCCAAAACTGGATTCTTTTTCTCACCTGAGTTCCCTCCCTCTACTCATCATAAAATTAATTCCACTCTACTTTTTTTTGATAACTTATTTTTTTTTCTTTTAGAGACAGGGTTTCACTCTGTCACCCAGGCTGGAGTGCAGTGGCACCAACGTAGCTCACTGCAGCCTCAAACTTCCAGGCTTAAGCGGTCCTCCAGCCTGTCTTCTGAGTAGCTGGGACTACATGCGTACGCCACCGCGCCTGGCTAAGACAGATCACTTATTTTCAGTGGGAGTTTTAATTGTTGCTGCTGCAGTTATTGGAGGACCTTGAAATTAAAAGATTTTTAAGGGGTAGGTGGTGGAGAATTACCAATGTAACTGTTTCATCAGTTTTGCCAAGGGTGACATATTCTGAAAAGTGGAAATAAAGTATAGAAAAAATAGCAAAGCACTGTTTCAGATGACCATGTTATATTTATAACATTTAAACCCAGCAAAAATATCAAATGAAACAGTTTTCAAAGCAAGTCATGAAAATTCAACTTAAAAGAATGTCAAACCGGCCAGGTGTGGTGACTCATGCCTGTAATCCCAGCAATTTGGGAGGCCAAGATGAGCAGATCACTTGAGGCCAGGAGTTCCCGGGCAACATGGTGAGACCTCACCCCCACCCCATCTCTTCAATTTTTTCTTTTTTCTTTTTTCTGGGGGGTGGGGGACAGAATCTCTGTCTCAAAGAGTCTCTGTTGCCCAGGCTGGAGTGCAGTGGTGTAATCTCAGCTCAGTGCAACCTCTGACTCCCAGGTTCAAGCGAATGTCCTGCCTCAGCCTCCAGAGTAGCTGGGACTATGGATGCATGCCACCACGTCCAGCTAATTTTTGTATTTTTTAGTAGAGATGGGTTTTCACCATGTTGCCTAGGCTGGTCTTGAACTCCTGGCCTCAAGTGATCCTCCCACTTTGGCCTCCCGAAGTGCGGGATTACAGGCATAAGCCACCGTGCCTGGCCAAAAAAAAAAAAAAAAAATTTAAATGTAAAACTGTGGGAAAGATTTTTTCCTTAGTAAAATGGGTTCAGAAGAAAATTGTCATCAAATAGCAGTACTTTAGAAAATCCCTATTTAAGGTAAGCTGATGCAGTAAGCCTGGGCAACAGAGCAAGACCCTCTCTCTAAAAACAAAAAGGAAGCTGAAAAATACTGGATGTTTCTATTAATTTGTTAGCCTTGATGTGTCTGACACATTAATTTGCCAAAGCAACTTGCAAGCAAAAGTCAGCATAAAAAGGAATGAAATATATCTCTACGTGTACTGACCTGGAAACACATCTTTATATGGTAGGGGAATTGCAGAAAACTACAATACGATCCCATTTGTGTTAAAGGATGAAAGACCCCCTGAAATTATACTTGTTCATGTGTATAAATGCACAGAAAAAAAATCTAGGCTATGTCCCATAATACTAAGATGGATGGGTTTGGGGAGATGACTGGGATTAGGGACTGAAGTGCAGCTAGATCCTTTTACTTAAATGTTTACATTTCTTCACAATAGAAAATACATTCATATGTTACTTGTGAAATAATTCACTGTGTCTAGGTAGATGGACAAAATTGTCATGGATATTCATTCTCTACTATTATATTTGAGAAACTTTTGGGATAATATTTAGGAGGATTTTGCTTTTTTTGCCTTTTTAAAGAGAGCACTTCCAGCAGAGGTTTAAGCAGCAGAAATCGGCCAGGTGTGGTGGCTCACACCTGTAGTCCCAGCACTTTGGGAGGCCAAGGTGGGCAGATCATTTGAGCCCAGGAGGTCGAGGCTACGGTAAGCTGGAATGGCACCACTGCACCAGCCTAGGTGACAGAGTGAGACCCTGTCTGAAGAAAAAAAAAGGCGGGGGGGGGAAAAGACATGGCGCTGGAGTGGGCAGTGTGGTTTCACCCGCCAGTTGTCTACATGCTGCTGAGCACCTTCACTCTAAGCCAGTTTGGGATTATCTTACGGGAAACTATCCGAGATTTTTTTTTGGTCACTGCTTGGCTAGCTCCCAGGCAGACAGACCAGTCCAAACCAAATCCTATCCTGCTGAGGGAAAATTCTGAGACATGCCTTAGGCTGCACTTTGGTTACTAATCCTGCCTCTCTCACTTCTCTGGAGAACCGTTTTCATTATTCTGTTGTAATTATCTGTTACTTGTTACTCTGCCCAACCTATGGTAATGCATTTCATTTGCTTAGTATAGCAACCATAACCCCCTGCATTAAAGTAGAGGGTGAAACTGGGCTGGCATTTGTGAATAACCAAATTCTATGAGATCAGTTTCCATAATCTTCCGTGGCTGTTGGGGGGCGGGGGAGTCAAACGGTTATCATTGTCTAGGACAGAGTAGGATGAAAACAACATCCTCAAGCATCTCCCAGTACTAGTATTAAAAAGGATGAGAACCAGCTTACAGAACTAGCCACAGAAATGTCATATGTGCACAAGAAAACCTGCCTAAACAGAGCTGTCTTTAAATTTTAGAAAAAGTAGTCATTCAGGTTTTACATAAGGGCTCATACCAGAGGTTTTGAAGATAAATGAAAGCACAAAGCCTTTATTGAATTGCAGATTATGAATAATAAACCAAGTGGTAAGCACTAGGGGCAGATGTGCATAGAAATGCAATTTATAAAATTTCCAAGGCAAATAATTGACATCTTTGAAGAAACTGTCGTTAGCTTAAAAAATCTTCCAGGTGTGCAATTCATTCATAGTTTTCATCACTGGTTGCCCAGTGATATGGCCTCAGGAAATGTTGAGATTTCTTAAATCATTTGTATCAAATATCTTTTTCTGGTAAATTCCTTAGTGTCTCTGCAGTGGTAACTAGACAAGACTGGAAAGTTTTCAAGATGATTCAAACCTCCAGCACCTCACAGGAGTCCACATTTCTTAACACAGAAGACAATGCTAATCAAAGAAGGAAATAAATGAAAAGGTTATTAAAAACAAATACTGGCTTCACCAAAGTTTCTAAATATACATATCTATGTATATTCCACTAAAAATGTTTAACCCAATAGTCCTTCACTCTTTATATCCAGAAACTACACTTGTTGTCCGTCACTTGTCACCCATAACAATGTGCGTTAAGGCAGGGCTGCTTTTTAGTAGTAAAGACTGGAGACTCATGACACTTCTAACAAACAAGCTTGATTTATTTTAGGATTGCAAGACTTTCAAAAGACTTCTTAAAAGTGACTTCTGCAAGTTTCAATATGCAAAAATCAGAGAGGATCTTAAAATTAGGAGATTAAGTTTAGGGACAAAACAACATATTATGATAAGTTGCAACTAAATATAAGAGGTAATAATGAAATGGTCTTAGGGAAGAGCTATGAATAGCACAGAATCCAAATTGAAAGATGAAGAAACATATTAACTCCAAGAATGTGGCTGATAACCCATCATTTCACTCTCTTTGAAAGGCATGGGCTAACTTCTAAGAGGCAAGTACTGAACTTCACCAAGTCACTGGCTTTGGGGAATGCTTTTCCAAGTCCCCCTTTCCCTCCCCTACCCAATTCTACCCCACCTCACCATTCAGGTTTTTGTTTGTTTTTAAGAGACAAAGGTCTTGAACTCCTGGCCTCAAGCAATCCTCCCACTGCAGCCTCCCAAAGTGCTGGGATTACAGGCGTGAGCCACCATGCCCAGCCTGAGCAACTTGTTTACTTCATACTTTCTCACTGGTACTATATGCGTTGTTTCTAGGCATCTTTAAGATAAATAACATTCCCCCAAAATATGTCCAGACTGTCCTTAGGAGAGACCTTCCATGTTACCAAGCCACACAGAAGCTGGTGTAGTGAAAGGTACCTCAGTGGTGAAGCCACAAGGACGTTAAGTTAAAACGTAGAACTAGAGATGATATGCAAATACTAATAAAAACGTTCACTGAAATACACAAGAGAACACCTGATTTCCACATCATTAGCTGTTCTTATTGACATAACTAAAATATCTCTCAGTAAATCCAGGAGCTACCACAAATTTATAATAACCAAAGTGAATGCACTACATCCATCTCTCTGGTTCCGCCTCCTTTTCTTTCAGGCTACTAGGCTATGGACAAGGTTAAACTCAATAAAGTACACACTTAAATAGAAAATGTAAAGGCCAAACATATTTTTTTAAAAAAACCAAAAACCTGAGAGACAGTAAAATAAACATTAGCAGTTTACTAACTAAAAACTGTCCTCAAATATTTAATTCTAGATATCAAATAGATCAGCAGACTTTATAAGCAATTTTTCTGGTTAATAATTTTGTCAACATTCAATATCTACATATATTTAGCTCATTATCTTTGACCAAAAAAAAAGAAAAGTTGCTAATGGTGTGAAGTCAAGATGGCTCAGAACAAGATGACTGAGAAAAAGGCTTCCAGTTAGGTCGAGTTTTCAAATCATGTAAATAACTTCTGCAGTAAAATCTGGCTTGTTTCTTAGCTATGTTAAATATCAAGGAGCACATTAAAATTTGATCTTTAACACTTATTCTACCCACAAATGTTCTGACAAGATGGCAGGTAGCTAGTCTTGAGGGTCAGAAACCAAGGCAAGATGAACTCTTTCAAGGAATTTCACATACAAATCTTTGTTCCCACTTTAATGCTGGAATGTTAACGTCATTCTCTAAATATTTTACTAGATGAACTATGACCCTGATGAAAATTACTATCAACAGTAACTACTAAATGTAACTTTTATATTCAATTAGGTTTGTTAGAGGCATTTATAGAATATTTTGCTCACCAAATACTTAGAGAATGTGCCTTTCCAGTAACTGAAAAAGTGTAATGAACTAGGAGAAGAATAGATGGGTAAGAATAAATTCTTCTGTTCATTAATTTTAATGTTTCAATATTTATCACAGCAAAATTGGGAATGTCTTTTTGATAGTTTACCATTTAATTTTGACTGTGAAGCAACCAACTGTCTAGAAACATTCTTGGTTAGTGACAGAAACATTGAGAAATCAACATGTTAGAATTCAAGGAACTGATCAAACTATAGATCAATATTAAAGTAAAACTGAGAGGTAGTCATGACCAATAAAAATATCAGCAACATTTACCACTAATACCTCATAATGGTGATTTCTAACAGATCAACCTTAACAACTACACCTCCCAGTCGCTGGAGAGGGCTTTGCAACGAACACGTCACAGCAAGAGAATCCTGCACTTCACGTGGTTATTACTCTTTTCTGACCCTCTAGTGTTTCCAGAAACCCCAAACACTAGTCCATAGGTTCAGGCAAACACAAGTACACTTACCATTTCATGGGGGAGGGAATGAGCAGAAAACACATGGAGATATATAAGGTTCCAGTGGAAAAAGACAATTAAAAATGCTCACCCTATTGCCCATGTTTTGCCCTGTGCAGATTTCATCTAGGAATACTGGAGCCAAATCAAATAAGCTAAATATTAATAAGGCTCAAAATGCAAGTAAAGGTAAAGTACACTCAAAACAGGCCAAAAATATAACAGAATCAACTGTTGAAGACTGGAGGGCAATTACTTATAAAAAACATAGGTCCTACAGATCCAAGCTAGATTTGAAAACTGAGTGCAACATCTCCAAACCAAACAAAGACGTTCAAAACCAGGCACCTTCACAGTCACCTTAAAGCTGGAGGGAAAAAATGGATATACTTTTATCATAAAACATAACCCGTAAGATTTTGTGCTGACACCTCACCAACCCATCAGCACCTCTAAAAAACAGTATTTAAATATTAATATTTCTAATGGCCAGGTACACATACATGACTGCCAGAGAAATGTCACCAGAGTAAGGCAGAATTTGTAAAATCCCATTCTACAAGTATTAGCAAAGGAAGGTTATGATTCATGGATATGAATGGACTATAATATATAAATGACACATTTCTGATATATTCACAAAATCTTTATAGAAAGTATTAAAACTCAAAAAAGAAGTAAGATAGGAGTCAAATAGAGAGATGAAATGTATAAAACAAATGAGCAGGCAAACTAAAAGTTATTGAAAGTATTTTACTTCAGATTGAAAAATGAACAGCTTCCACACTGTTCACTGCAAGATACACAGTATTCACGAATACAATGCTGGTCATTTGAGGAAATGTATACACACCTCAATTTCTCCTTCATGCTTTTTTCTTTTAGAAAGATACTGTTTACCAAAAAGAAACTTCAGCAGTACAGGAAAAACTATTTTCCCAATAAATTTACGAAAACCTAAGATTCCCAATGGAATCAAGATTATCTTCCCGCTACCACCACCTTAATATAATCACATGCTTATTGGAACACTAATATTCGCACCCTAAGAGTACATTTACTTTCAACAATGAGGGTGATTCCTTAAAAACAAACAAACAAAAAACAACAAAAAAAACTTCAGTGTGGTAAATGTAACATAGATCTCTGCAAGTATTAAGTGTCTGAAATAGGCAGCTAATACTGGATTTAATATTATTTTATAAATAATTGTTCCCTTAGCAGTAAACATAAGTCTACACATTCACAATTGTCCTAGAAAATAAATACTGTGATTATGCACAATGTTATGACAAACTAGTTTCAAAAACAAAAGCTCAACATCTCGATAAAAATTCTGATCAGAATGTGACTCAAAAATTTAAAACATTGTCAAAATAACATCACATTTAAAATCTTCCACAGTTTACACGAGTACTATGAGTTTCCAGTTTCGGAACACATTTTTCCATTGTGAATTAAAATATGAACATATTGAAAATTGTTAATTTCAGTGATGACATCAGTTTTGGTCTTACTTTAGCATTATTTTCTTTATAAAAAGTTACACTAAGTGTCCATTAATGGTCTGATTGGTCTTCAGTATTTCATAAATGTATATAAAAGAAACTCCTAAAAGCCAATAGTACTTTATATGTATATATATATAAAAGAATCTTGTCTCAGAAATGGCTGTATTTAACAGAGCCATACACACTGATGCTAAACATAAGAGCTTTCACCCTGAAAGAAAGCATTTTCAGAAATGTCACTTACATTCTATTATATTAAATATTCCCAACTGAGTTTCAAACTCAACAGGTAATGATAACAGAATTATACATCTCATTGCACTCAAAGCTGACTACAACCAAAATTTACAGTATGATTGAAACAAGCCAATGCTTAAAAAAGTTTTAATTAATGATAACAATTCCATGAAAGAAGAGGATAAAGAATGGGATGACAAGAAGTATTTGGTCTTAATAAGGCAATACAAAATAGATCCATTATCAAAGACCATTTAATTTGGAAAGATCAACAATACCAAAAGCATAAAGTGGAATATAAGAAAATAGTTTTTTATAAGTATGATTTAATTAAAGCTGTTTACAGTTATTCTCCCACAGTAGTTAAGCATGAATTTTAAAAAGAATAAGAGATGAGAAACAGGCACACGCAGCACACAGGGTTAGAGAAGCCAGCATGCAAAGTCTGTGGAACTCGAAGTTTCACTGCAACAGGAATGAGACCAGACATGGGTGGCCGTTTTTTTTTTTGGTTTTGTTTTTTGGGGTTTTTTTTTCCTATTAGGAAGAAATGGGGGGGAAAAAAAAAGACTGCAAAGGCAGCAAACACAAAGTCATGTAATTGCCCATTGCCCAAGACGACAGCACTATAGAAAACAGTTGCAAGTTAATTCTCAGAGATGACCAGAGATTTTTCAGTGTTTACACAAAGTACATAGTTTTTTTTTTTTTTTTTTACAAAATAAAATAAACATCATTTGCCACCATAAACCTTTTCTTTAGAGAGGAGAAATTTTTGCAGCAGGACACAAGGGTTCTATTAAGTCATTTCAATGCTGAGAAAAACAAATTGAGTAATAGAACTAATCACTTCCCTATATATGGATGTTAAGATGACAATTTAGATTATTTTTCAAACTAATCCTGAGAAAAAATCTGTTTACAATTTAAACAGTAATGTTATGTAAAAAGTATTATTAACAAATCCACTATTACAAATATCAATTTCCTATATGGTCTTCTATACATACACACAATAAAATGGTAAATATATGCAAAAATATTAAAAAAAAAAAAAAAACATGCACAGATCACTTTCCCCTTTGGAATCTGGACTTCCTATCAGATACCTTTGTTTTCCTTCCCCACCCTATCCTCTGATATTGTTTCTATCACCCTACCAACACTGAATACTATTCCCTATAACTCTGCATAAAGCCAATGAGAAATATATTTATTTTACATTCAAGCTTTAAATCTTAAAATGACCCTGTTGTAGCATATGACTTATCAAATAAGCAGCCTTTTTTTCCCCCTTTTATGCTTGCTTTTTTTTTTTTTTTTTTTTTTTTTTTTTTTTTTTTTTTTTTTTTTTTTGCAGTTGTCAGTCTTCATGATCCATTCTGTGGCGAGCTGGGAAAAAACGCAGTTGCTAAATCAACGTCTGAACAGTGTGAGGCTCCTGAATGTCTCCCAGGAGTCCCTGCGCAACTGTCCTGAGCATGAGATCATTGCACAGAGAAGACAGTCCACCGCGCAGCGCCGACTATCTACAGAGGTCTGAGAGGGGCGCGTCCCTCTTGTGTTTCCTCTTTTTGCCATGGTAATACTGATTATTGGATTTGCCTTGATGTTGTTTGTTTGTCATCAAGGAACCATGGCTTGTTTGAGTTGTACCTTGGAAGCCTTTGCTGGAAGAACGAAAGAGCCTTGCTGATCCATGCTGCAGAAACAGAAAACGACCACAAAGACATCAGTATTGCAGAAAAGCATCTGGATTTGGGGCAGCTTTCAAAACTAGGAATATGCTGGCTAGAGAGTTACCTTACTGACCACTGACTTATCTAGTGGGCAGAAAAAGCTGTTACAGGGGTTAACTCTTTTTAGCTCTGAAACCCTTACTTTATTTTAATGGAAATATTGAAAAGCATAGACCACTCGCTTACCTTCTTAACAGTGTGTGTGGGATGTAAAGGTTTTCTTAAGAAACCTACCAACCCAAATACCACATCATAAGTCACATAGCGGGAAGAGGCTCTTGGACATGACAGGCACGCGGGTAGGTTGGGGTCAGCACAGGTGGCCGCTCCCTTCCTGCTATTCATGGCCTGTGGCTTTCTCATGACCCCAGTCCCTTCTGTCAACCCTGTCACTTGAACTGGTATTTTGAGTCTGTGTCTGGCATACATGGCTAAAAGCCACGGAGGTAAAATGAACTCAGTGAGTCAAATCAGACACAAGGTAACAGCCAAGAGGCCTCTTCCCAGGTTCCCAGTTATAGTTAGGAGTGACCCAGCCTCAGGCCAGAGCCCCATATCAATGGCTTCCTCCCCTCACTCTGAGTCATTACTCAGTTAATGACAATTCTAGGCAACAAAAAAACTTAAACTAGAGTATCTCTGTGGCCTTTTAAGTCCAGGCTAATGTTAATCAACTGACCATGCCTGACAGCCAGCTGATCATTTCAACACGGGCAACAAGGTATTGAACATTAAAATATTAGAAAAGGATACATTATTCCCAGACATGCACACTGCCATGAGGCCTCACAAAACCTTCATGCCAGCTTATTTCATGTACAATTGAAACATTTTTTATATGGTAGTTTGGCTGGAACATCTTATAAGGACCAGTCAATAGATTTCTGAAGAGGTTTATGTTACAATGGTGTCTCACAAAGATCCTTAGGACATCCTGTTCCTAGAAGCACTGTCATGTGTTGGAATCTCTTAGAATAAAGTAAGTTTGTTCTTCAATCTAGCGTTTTCTTCAAACCCATGCTGCATATTATTCACATGTAGGAAACTCTAAATATTTTGTATCAAACACTAACAATTAAAAACCCACGTTCCACATACCTGAGATTTGTTGGTGCTGTTGGATGTGTTAGTGGTTTGGGTGCTTTGCATTTTGCCAACTGCCTGAGAGGACTCCAGGGATACATCTTGCGACCCTACTCGGTTCCCAGTGGACGGACGGCAAAGCAGCTGTTTCGGGGTTTTGCATGGTGTTGCATCGGAATCCTAACACAAGTCACATGAGTTATAATGTGACATATTAGTAATTTAGATACTCAATATTCAGAAAGAAAAACAATTTTGGTTAAAGTACTCTCTAGACTAAATTTAAACATTTGGGAGTTAAAAGAAGCACACTGAGGAATTTACAAAATTAATTGTTTGTTTAAATTTTCCTCTAAACATTTAAAGTGACTGATTTTATCAGAGAGCTTCTGTTCATTGTTAAATCCACTGCCCACATCTTACCTTGAAGGAGCTCACAGAGGTCTGAGTTTATTTGTTTTCTTATTTATAGAAAATGAAAGAGTATGGTAAAGAGTGAGGAACCTAGGTCCTAGTCCCTGGCTTCAGCCAGACACAAGATGTCATTTGTCTGTAATGACAAATCAATGATCATTCCAACCAAACATACTGGTGTGGGTGGGTGCAGACTTCCCAGCGACAGTGGGCTGAGCCCCACCTGTTTCTGGGCTGCTTGGGCCATGACAATGCTACGTCTCTCTGCAGGTCTCCACCCTGGCCCTGGCACTTTACCCAGTATCTCAGAGTCGCAGTCTCTCACTTCCCAAGACTCCATCTCCCTGTGTCTGTGACATCTAGCTTGGCATTCTGTCCTCCAGAGCATACTGCTCTAGGAACCAAAAAGGCACACGGGGAGATTTTGCACAGGAGGATTTATGATTCCATATTGACACACGGTCATCAACAACATACAATATTTAGATTACTTTTCATGTCCTACACTTAATAAAGTTAAAATCAAACAGGTAAGCCTGCTTTAGATATCAAATCAGTAAACTACAAATTAACCTTGATTTTAAAAGGTAACTTACGTTATAATTGACACATAAATTCTATCAGGATGGGGGAAGAAAAAAAATTCTATCAGGGTAGAAAGAGAAAGTAGATTAGAAATTACCAGAGGATAAGGGAGGGAAGGAAGAATTAGGAGAAACTACTACTAAATGCAGGGTTTCTTCTTGGGGTATGGAAATGTTCTAGAATTACTGGAGACGGCTATACAACATTGTGAATATGTTCTAAAAACCACTGAATTGTACATTTTTAATGCTGAATTTTATGTTAATTATACCTCAATTAAAAAAAATTTGGCTGAGCACAGTGGCTCACACCTCTAATCCCAGCACTTTGGGAGGCCTATGCGGGTGGATCACGAGGTCAGGAGATCGAGATCATGGTGAAACCCCGTCTCTACTAAAAATACAAAAAATTAGCCAGGTGCGGTGGCGGGCACCTGTAGTCCCAGCTACTCGGGAGGCTGAGACAGGAGAATGGCGGGAACCCGGGTGGTGGAGCTTGCAGTGGGCCAAGATCACGCCACTGCACTCCAGCCTGGGCAACAGAGCGAGACTCCGTCTCAAAAAACAAAAAAAACAAAAAAACAAACAAAATTCAACCAGGAAGCTGAAAAAAATTGAGTGAAAGAAGCCTTACACAAAAGTATATTCTATGTGGTTCCATATATATGAAATTCTGAAACAGGCAAAACTAACTATGGTGTCAAAAAGTCATAACAGCTGGGCTCACACCTGTAATCCCAGCACTTTGGGAGGCCAAGGTGGGCAGATCACAAGGTCAGGAGCTCGCGACCAGCCTGGCCAACATGGTGAAACCCCATCTCTACTAAAAATAGAAAAAATTAGCTCGGTGTGGTGGCACGTGCCTGTAATCTCAGATACTCAGGAGGCTGAGGCAGGAGAATTGCTTGAACCCAGGAGGTGGAGCTTGTGGTGAGCGAAGATCATGCCATTACATTCCAGCCTGGGTGACACAGCAAGACTCCGTCTCAAAAAAAAAAAAAAAAAAAAGAAAGAAAGAAAAATGTTAAAGGCCAGGTGGGGTGGCTCATGCTTGTAATCCCAGCAACTTAGGAGGTTGAGGCGGGTGGATCACGAGATCAGGAGTTCAAGACCAGCCTGACCAACATAGTGAAACCCCGTCTCTACTAAAAATAAAAAAAATTAGCCAGGCACGGTGGTGTGCACCTGTAATCCCAGCTACTCAGGAGGCTGAGGCAGGAGAATCGCTTGAACCCGGGAGGCAGAGGCTGCAGTGAGCCAAGATCACACCACTGCACTCCAGCCTTGGTGACAGGGCGAGACTCCATCTCAAAAAAAAAAAAAAAATTGTAACAGTGGTTCCCTCTGAGGGTGGGGTTAGGGATTGATGAAAGAATCATGAGCTTGCTCTTTGGGTTGACGGTAATATTTGTACCTTATTAGGATTTTGGGCTATACATGTGTATGTATGTATTTGATAAAATTTAGTGAACATATGAGCAAGTAACCTAGACCCTGAAAGTAAAACAATTAGGGAAATTTAAAAAAAAAATTTAGTAAATGTACACTTAAGATTTCCTTATATGTCAATTTCATATCAAAAGGAAAAAATAGGCTGGGCACGGTGGCTCACGCCTGTAATCCCAGCACTTTGGGAAGGTGGCAGGTGGATCACTTGAGTTCAGGAGTTTGAGACCAGCCTGGCCAACAAGGTTAAACCCCGTCTCTACTAAAAATACAAAAAAATTAGTCCTGTGTGGTAGCAGGCGCCTGTAATCCCAGCTACCCAGGAGGCTGAGACAGGAGAATCGTTTGAACATGGGAGGCGGAGGTTGCAGTGAGCTGAGATCATACCACTGCACTCCAGCCTGGGCGACAGAGGGAGACCCCGTCTCAAAAGAAAAAAAAGGGAAAAAACAATAAACAAATATTGGAGTCTGGCTACAAGGATGCACAAGCTACAGTACTCTAGGGGAACTGATGTCTGTAATCTACTTTGAAATAGATCAAAGAATAAGATGAATTAATGGATAGAGTGATGGATAGACAGGTATGAGATAAGCAAGTAAAAGGTTAATGGCAGAATCTATTGGTGAGTACATGAATGCTCACTAAAATTTGTTCACTTTTGCTGTATGCTTGAAATTTTTCATAACAAAATGTTGAGAAAAAGTACAAGCATGGAAGTTATTAAAATATCCCAGTAAAATGTAAGCAAAGGAAGTAGCCTTAGCCTTCAAGACAGCGTTAACCCCAGCAAGAGAACGTGCATGCGTCTGAGTTCAGAAGAGCTGAGGCTATCATACTTACTACATCGCTAGAGCTGGACTGTGTGGCAGAAGAGGACGACACTGGACCTGATGAAGAGTTTGAAGAGTGTTTACTAAGAGATTCCGAGGTTTTACTTCTACATTTTCCAAGGGCTTCATTTTCTTCAGATAGATTATTATTACATTTATCTAACTGCTGAGTATCTACTATCAAGGTAACACCATTTCCTGAAAGAGTGGCAAAAGATTGGAAAACGTTTCTTCCCATTAAACGCACACAACACAGAAAAGCCTCTAATACTCAGTCAATCGACCAAGGAAAATATCTTACCATTGCATGAAGGCTCAGGTCTATTCTTCAAGCCCCACTGCTTTGATATCCAATCTCTGTATGTGGCGACTTCATCTGTTACTCTAATTATTCTACCTAGTATGCTGCACGTGTTTAAAAAGAAAGGGAGAGGGAGGGAATAACATTAATTTGAAGATAAGAAGCCACAACCAATTTTGACACAATGGGCTGGTTACACATGAACTTTTACCTTTCTGTTTCATTGTTGGGATAGTACTTTGCTATTGGTGATACAGCATGACTCAAAACAACGTAGGCATAATCAAAGGCCTGCTTCACTTGCATGGCCCCATATGAACTCCTTCCAACATCATTACCTTTAAAAGAAATATAGGTAACATAGTAAGCTTGACTGTGCTTAATGTGCACTAAATGTTGACGACCCTCTTCCAGGAGAGCAAGGGCCATAGCTATCCCACCAGAGTTGTGCCTGGAAGCTGAGCTGTGAGCTGTTCCCAAAGCTCCCCAGTCTCTGAATATGTGCATCATGCAGTTGGTACTTCATTATGGTGTATCAGTTGTCGAAATGTATTCTGGCCCATCAAGAACTATCCCATTCCATACATAAACAGTTATGCAAACAAAAGAAATAGCGCCCTGTTCACTCCTAAGAGTGAAACCCCAAGTTACATTAGAAATACTTCTATATTTTTTGGGTTTATATTAGCTATATATCTATTTATCACTCTAAATTATGAGCCCCTAAAAAGCAAGGATCATCTTGCTGAAAAGTCTTCGTGTCCTTTGGCCCAATGCTTTTGAACACAGCAGGCTCCCAATCAATGTAATGTTTTCTCAGTGAATAAACACATAGAACTATTAATGTTTATAAGGCAGCTCAATAAGCCAGAAATGGTTCCTAGGCAACTACTGTATCTTTTCACTCCCTTTCCTTACTCATTTTCAAAGTTTACACATTAAAGCAAATGACTAAAAGCACTTCCACTGAAGTCCAACAACGCTGAATCTAAATATTTTACAATTATATCAAGAAAAAATATTGCTCAGAAAAATCAGGACACAAGCAAGCAAACAGAACTTCAAAAAAGCATGGAAGGAATTTACTTTCTGCTTACTTTCAAGCCCACACGAAGCTGGAAAAAGCACAAAGAGACATGCAAAATCAAAGAGGAAAGGAGAAATTCAAAAAGAAAATACATTGTCTCCTTGCATCCTTCTGCTCATGAATTCAAAGATATATTACTGTGCTTGCTGCCTCTAAGGACTTCAGAATCATCTCATTAAAGCCTCATTAATTGCTGACAACTGGTTATAATCAAGGCAATAAGGACCCAAGAAAAAGGAGAAGCAGCCACCAAACATGAATCCATCCAAATAAGTAATGCCTTTTCTACTATGCTTTTAGGGTTAAACAGATTCTACTCCCTACTTATCTGGAAGTCTCCAAGGTGTTTTTCTATTGTCTGTGTCTGTTTATTTTAGTATGTTTGCTCATGAAATATTTTGATGAAAAAAGAGTAACAATTAGAAGTTGTTCCTTCATTTTTCATCTAAAGAGAATTTAAAGTATAATAAGGTGACTGACAGTGCCCTCTCTTTGAATGCCCAAAAATTTACCTAATTTCAATACCTGGTTGTAAAGGATCTTCGATATAAAGCATTGATGGCCTGTAGCCATCTAGCATATTTTTCTGTACTTCATCTTTGGCCACATATGAACCACCATCCTTTATCCGGATGCCAGTCTTTAAATAATTGAAGTGTCGTCCATATAATTCAAAAAATTCTATTAAGAGAACACCATAGTTTGTATTGGGGATGCAAGCATCTTCCCTGGGATGTAACTAAAAGCAGAAAAGAAGAAATTATATTGGATTTTTGCTAAATTATCAAGGAGAGGGGGAATAAATTATATTCTAACTTCTACAAGCAATATTATTATAATTTTGGTTTAGCACAGCAGTCAATTGATAATGGGATAACAGCAGCCTATACTGCTGTTACACACAACACTAAAGTCCCATGGTGCGGGAATGGTGGGAGACTGTTTGTAAGGCTGAATTTTACAGGTGCACCAGGCTGCCGACCAGGGCTGGCTTGGCCCAAGACATCAGCAAAGTCGTTCTGACTCACGAATAGACTCAGGCAGTTGGCAACCCTGCGCCACATAAACACACCCATTTACAATACTAAGACTCGAATTTGCTCATCCAAATAGCAAATCTCAATTCCAACTAAACTTACAAGATTTAGCTGCTTAGAAGACATTCTTATTGCTGGCACTTATACTATTTACGCTTATGGAAACCAGGCCGTACATTCTGCATGTTAAAATTTGCAGTGAAAAGTCTGAAAAATACTAGAATATATGGGATTTAAAACCAAAAATATTCTTTCACAGGAATTTAAAAATATGTATTTGCTAAATGATAAAAATGTACCCAGTTTAAAGGGAAAAACCGTAAGGAATCAAGGAAAGCAATGCAATTACAGGTTGATTTTGATTTTTTCCAAAATGTTTCCCAGCTGATTGATCACTTTTGCTTTTAGTGTGCACTAGCATGGTATACCCATATGACTTACCTGAAGGAAACTGACTGCCATTAAAAAGAGACTATAAGAACCAATTCCACCTGTAAATACTTCATTAAGGTCCCTCTGCAATAGGAATTGTTTCAATACTAAAACCAAGTATGGCAATACAGGATATTTCTGAAAAAGAAAATTGTATTTTCAATGAATTCCTGTATCAGCAACAGATCTAAGCATTAAGAGGGGCATAAATTGGTCCTTACATTATAAAATTTGGTAGCGATATACAACATACTTAATTTTCCATTCTAAGAGTAAGCTATTAAAAAAAAGTAAACTATAGGTAATGAATGGTTCTCCCCTTATATCTAAAATGTAAGACATGTACACAGGAATAATAGCATCTAAGTATTTGCTACAGGGCTGGGCATGGTGGCTCATGCCTGTAATCCCAGCACTTTGGGAGACCAAGGCAGGCAGATTACCTGAGGTCAGGAGTCAGAGACCAGCCTGGCCAACATGATGAAACCCTGTGTCTACTAAAAATACAAAAAAGAGCCAGGAGTGGTGGCAGGAGCCTGTAATCCCAGCTACTTGGGAGGCTGAGGCAGGAGAATCACTTGAACCCGGGAGGCAGAGGATGTAGTGAGGCGAGATCGTGCCATTGCACTCCAGCCTGGGCGACAGAGCAAGAATCCATCTCAAAAAAAAAAGTACTTGCTATAGGATAGAAACACAAACAGCATGTAACTGATGATGCTCATTTGTGACCATGACCCTCTAATATTCATTTGTAAACAGATAATAGAAAGAGTACAAGGACAAAGTCACCAACATCTTAAAGCACTAAATCAGTGAGATTTTTAAGAATCACTTTTCTTGGTGGCGCGCCACTGTAGACTAGGGACCTTTAGATTATTCTGCCACAGTCCTGGGGCAAACAAGAATCCGGCCTGCTGACTTACACATGGGCTGATGACTACAAACAGACCACCCCTCCCTTCTACACTTTACAGGGAATGAGGCAGGGCTATCCTAGAGAACACCTGAACGGACAAGTATGTACAGAATGAGTCCACCTTTTGCTGTGCACATATTCATTCACTCCTCTCTGTAAGCCATGCCATAGGCTGAGGCCACTGAGGAAAACAAAGCAGGCACAACATCTTCAAAGAAGTCTTAACAGCTATTATTACTTAGGGTGGTAAAATTACTAGTTATTTCCATTTTTCTCCCCCTTACTCTGTCACCCAGGCTGGAGTACAGTAGCACAATCTTGGCTCACTGCAATCTCCAGCTCCTGGGCTCAAGTGATCCTCCCACCTCAGCCCACGACACCCAGCTAATTTTTGTATTTTTGTAGAGACAGGGTTTTACCACTGGTCTTGAACTCCTGAGCTGGTCTTGAACTCCTGAGCTCAAGTGATCTGCCTGCCTGGGCCTCCCAAAGTGTTGGGATTACAAGTGTGAACCATAGCACCTGGCCAGTGATTTCTATTTTTTTCTTTACTCTTATCTCTGTTTTCTAGATGTCCTACAGTGAACATGCATGGCTTCTATAAAAAAGAAAAAAAAAAAAAGCTTATACTTTTGCAAATTGTATCAAACTAAGCAAGCATAGGAAAGAACAAAAATATGGAGAAGTAAGTATTTTTAAACATTGTGGGCTGGGCACGGTGGCTCACGCCTGTAATCTCAGCACTTTGGGAGGCCGACGTGGGCAGATCACTTGAGGTAGGGAGTTCGAGACCAGCCTGGCCAACATGGAAAAACCCCATCTCTACTAAAAATACAAAAATTAGCCGGGCGTGGTGGCACACGTATGTAGATCCAGCTATTCTAGAGGCTGAGGCACAAGAATCATTTGAACTCGGGAGGTGGAGGGTACAATGAGCCAAGATCGCACCACTGCACTCCAGCCTGAGTGACAGAGCAAAACTCTGTCTCAAAAAAAAAAAAAACCAAAAAACATTGTAGTTAAGTCAGTCTAGATACAGTTCCCTTCCAAAGAACAATAAGGGGTCAGGTTTGGTGGCTCATGCCTGTAATCCCAACATTTTGGGAGGTCAAGCAAGGAGGACTGCTTGAGCCCAGGAATTTAAGAACAGCCTGGGCAACACAGCAAGACCTCATCTCTATTTAAAAAAAAGGAAAAAAAAAAAGGGGGGGGCCACATAGCAAGACCTCATCTCTACTTTGGAAAAAAAAAAAAGTGGCCGGGCTTGGTGGCTCACGCCTATAATCCCAGCACTTCGAGAGGCTGAGGAGGGCGGATCACCTGAGGTCGGCGTTTGAGACCACCCTGGCCAACATGATGAAACTACATCTCTACTAAAAATACAAAAATTAGCTGAGCGTGGTGGTGAGCACCTGTAATCCCAACTACTCAGGAGGATGAGGCAGGAAAATCGCTTGAACCCAGGAGGCGGAGGTTGCAGTGAGCCGAGATCACGCCCCTGCACTCTATCTAGCCTGGGCAACAGAGTGAGACTCCATTTAAAAAAAAAAAAAAAAAAAAAAGTTAGCCAGGTGTGGTAGGCCCGCCTGTGATCCCAGATACTCATGCTAAGGTGGGAGGATCACTTGAGCCCAAGAGGCTGAGGCTGCAGTGAGCCATGATCACTGCACTCTAGCCTGGGTACCAGAGTGAGACCCGGTGTCAAAAAATGAAAGAAAGGAAGAAAAAGAAGAAGGAAGGAAAAGGGAAAGGGGAAGGAAGAAAAGGAGAAAAGAAAAGAAAAGAAAAGAAGAGGAAGGGAAAGAAAAAGAGAGAAAAGAGAAAGGGAGGGACAGAGGAAGAGAGAGATGGATAGGGAGAGGGAGAAGAAAAGGGGGAGGGAGAGAGAGAAAATGAGAATGTGAAAGAATAAATAATTAGGGAAATATCTAACGCAGTTTTACCTGGATATACCCTTCGACCTCAAAATTTTGCTTCTGGGACTCTTCCTACAAACATTTTGCACGTGTAAAGCAAGATGCATGCATGGAAGTATATTCGTCAATCCCTTTTTCTAACAGCAAAAGAAAAACTGGAACAACACTGAAGAACTGCTAAATCAAGCAGCCACAGTCTTACAAAAGACTACTGCCTGTGTAACCAACAAAAAGAATAAAGCAAGCCTCTATGCGTCAATATGGAAGAAACCTCCAAAACATTAAGTTTTTACAAAGGTATGAGACAATGTGTGTACAATGTGCTACTCCTTTGCTTATAATTTTAAAGAACATAAAAAAGCAACACAAAAAATAATAACTGGCAATGAGAAATTCTATAAAAATGATCTAAGTATCTATGGTGTAAGGGTGACTCACTTTACACCATCTCTTCATACTG
Organism: Macaca thibetana thibetana; assembly: GCF_024542745.1. Classification (NCBI taxonomy): domain Eukaryota; kingdom Metazoa; phylum Chordata; class Mammalia; order Primates; family Cercopithecidae; genus Macaca; species Macaca thibetana. Next base: position 41,803,536 of record NC_065597.1, read on the forward strand.
ATGAATGTTATCATGCATACGAATTTCAATTTTTAAAAGCTTTTTTCCAGAAAAATATTAGACAGGCGCACATGCACACACACATACACACATCCAATATAGTGAGATTATGGATAATATTTCTTTAATTTTCTGCTTTTCTGTCTTCCATACATTTATGCAAGATGATAATGCTTGCAACATCAAGTAGTTAACATTTTTTCTTAAAAAACAAAGAAGAAATAGAAACTTTAGAGCTGCTTGAGAAAAAAAAATTGTGAATATTCTAACAGAAGCCAAAGGAGTTAATGGTTTAGGTTAGAGAGGAGAAAGCTGACAACTATCTAAGTATGTAAAATGTTCCACAGATAATAGTGACAAATTCTTCTCTATCTTGGAAGAAAATAGAATAGAAATAAACTTAAATCATTTCAAAATAGAAGTAAGGAAGCCTGTAGGAAACACCTTAAAGGTAATTTAGGGATTGAAATCTAGAAAATGCTCTTAAAACTCTTAACCTATTTCCCGTTTAGAAAAAAAAAAGTACAGCCGGGCACGGTGGCTCACGCCTGTAATCCCAGCACTTTGGGAGGCTGAGGTGAGCAGATTGCAAGGTCAGGAGTTCAGGACCAGCCTGGCCAATACGGTGAAACCCCATCTCTACTAAAAATACAAAAATTAGCCAAGCATGGCGGCGGGTGCCTGTAGTCCCAGGTACTTGTGAGATCGAGGCAGAAGAATTGCTTGAACCTGGGAGGCGGAGGTGGCAGTGAACCAAGATCGCACCACTGCACTCCAGCCTGGGTGACAGAGCGAGACTCTGCCTCAAAAAAAGAAAAAAAAGAAAGGGCAGCTCACTGCCCGCGCAGTATTCTTGGGGCAAACAGGAAATGGGTTAAAGGAAAGGTTCTTAATCTGAACTCCTGAAGGTTAAAAACAGATGGAATCAACTGTGTAGCAGAATTCCATCTCTTCTGTCTCTACAAGGAAGGATCTAGAGCAGACAATTTCTTCAAAAGCTTTCTCAACTTTTAATTCTTACTTGAGGTCACATTATAAGTTAATCACTGATCATTACAAGCAGATTCAAAGAAAGCAAAACCATTGCATACAAAAGTAAGGTGCAGGCTGAGCATGGTGGCTCATGCCTATAATCCCAGTGCTTTGGGAGGCTGAGGCAGGAGGATTGCTTGAGGCTAGGAGTTAGAGACCAGCCTGGCCAACACAGCGAGATCCCCAACACTTTAAAAAAAAAAAAAAAAAAAAAAAAAAAGCCAGGTGTAGTGGCTCACGCCTGTAGTCCCAGCTACTTGGGAGGCTGAGGTGAGATGATCACTTGAACCCAGGAGTTTGAGGCTTTAGTGGGTCATGATCCAGCCACTGAACTCCAGCTTAGGTGACAGAGTGAGACCCTAGCTCTATTTTAAAAAGAGAGAAAGAGAGAGAGAGAGAGAGAGAGAGGTGTTTGTCAGCAACATGCATATAAAAATATTAGACCACCACCACAACAGAATCTTAAAATTACGTTTCTAATAGTTTTATTGTATAAACACTAAATTCTCTGACCTTGGTAAAATCTTTGATGAGGTCAGCTGCTCTCACGCCATTCTGTACATTAAAGCTGATATCAACTTTCACTTCAGTAAAAGAATCTGTTAGTTTAATAATAGGTACCTATAAAGAGAAGAAAGGTAAAATGTAAATGCTTTAACCAGATTAAATGACAAAATCAGGGGATGGAGGGTTACTAGACATGAGGTCTCCATCATCTCATGCGAGCATAAGAACACTGAGTATTCTAAATATGGCACACCCCAGTAACCCTGGACTGCTACAAATACCATATGTTGCATATTTAGCATTGGGCCCCATACAATATATTTTGTAATTTCTATAAATTGAGAATTTTGTTTGGTGTCCAATTTTTGATTATTTATTTTTATTGTTTATATTTAAGGCATACATGTTTTGATATACTTATCTTGATATACATACTGAAGTGATTACCACAGTTAAGTAAATTAATATGCCCATCATCTCGTTTATTAGTTGACATATAGTTATAATAATTTTAAAATTATCTAACAAAAACCTTCCTCAATACTTTGGAGAACACTTTCTGAGTATAAGATGAAGAACAATGAATACTAGGTATTAAATGTTTTGTATCATCAAACTGTTTCTAATAAGAAAATTGCTGGATTCTTAAGGTATACACTACAACCCCCTTGCATTACTGGTCAGTTTTGCAAATAGCCCAAAAAGCAACCTGACAAGGTAAGATATAAAAATTATTCTCAAAAACTGACATGATTATTTACATGAGCTATCAGGAGTTCTTTTCAAAAAATGCTCCAACTTGGGCAACACAGGGAGACCCTATCTCTACAAAAAAAATTTTTTTTTAAATAAACAAGGCGTGGTAGGGTGCGCCTGTAGTCCCAGCTACACATAAGGCTGAGGTGGGAGGATCACTTGAGTCCAGGAGTTAGGGAACAGCCTGGGCAACATAGTGAGACTGTATCTCTCTCTAAAAAAATGAATAAAATATTGCTGGGCGCAGTGGCTCACGCCTGTAATCCCAGCACTTTGGGAGGCTGAGGCGGGGCGGCTTACGAGGTCAGGAGATTGAGACCATCCTGCCTAACACAGTGAAACCCCGTCTCTATTAAAAATACAAAACATGAGCCGGGAGTGGTGGCAGGCGCCTGTAGTCCCAGCTACTCGGGAGGCTGAGGCAGGAGAATGGTGTGAACCCGGGAGGCGGAGCTTGCAGTGAGCCGAGATCGCGCCACTGCACTCCAGCCTGGGTGACAGAGCAAGACTCTGTCTCAAAAAAAAAATAATAATGCAAATGAATAAAACAAACATCTCTACAGTGAGTACTGTGTGTGATAAAATTGGGTATTCTGCTGTTGTTAAAAGAAATGCAGGCCAGGTGCAGAGGCTCACACCTGTAATCCCAGCACTTTGGGAGGCAGAGGTGGGTGGATCACTTGAACCCAGGAGTTGGAGATCAGTCTGGGCAACACGGTGAAACCCCGTCTCTACAAAATTTACAAAAAAATTAGCCAGGCATGGCAGGCTGTGTCTGTAGTCCAGCTCCTCGAGATGCTGAAGTAGAAGGATCACTTGAGCCGAGGAGGTACAGGTTGCAGTGACCCAAGATTGTGTGGTCACAATCCAGCGTGGACAACCAGAAAACTTTTTATGTGCAAGCACGGTGACATTAACAAAATGAAAGAATCACTCACTTGCAATGTAACTGTGCTCACCAAACTTTAATTTTAATTCAAGTTTCATAGGTAAATAACCAAGGTTTAATATGAAATGCTGCAGAACTTACAGTTGCTTTGTCTAAAACTTTCACCGAATCCTCATCTGCGACTTTGTGTTTCCGAAGAGCTTCTTCCAGAGTCCAGAGGGGTAGGTTCTCCCACTTCCCAAACACCACTAGGTCGATGTCACTGAACACAGAATACATATACAAGAGGGTCTGAAGAAGCTGGAAACTTGTTTTAACTGACACTCACGCTTACAGACTTCATTAGTACAATTAAAACCTATTTCCCATCCTGGCCAACAAAGACTAAATGTGTTAGTGATAATGGTTTTGTGGAGAGGGGAAATAGTAGTTGTTGATTTTAACAAACTCCTCCTCCCAGTCATTTCACAGAATTCAGGTCTCAGGAAATAGGGTAATTTTGAAAGAAGTAAAACCTCAAAAAAAAAAAAAGAATAAAAAAAAAGGCCCTTAACGTCTTTTCCTTAATAAAGGCTTCTGGTACTAGACATAATGATTTTCCTATCTGGATGAGATTAATTGCAACTCAGAAATATTACGAAGTACTTTAAACTGGATGCAGAACAAGTATCCAGCATGCTACCATTTGTGTTAATACACACACATGTCCTTTTATATGCACAGGTATCTCTGAAAGGATATGTGAGAAACTGGTAAAAGTGGCTGTTCTGGCCGGGCGTGGTGGCTCACACCTGTAATCCCAGCGCTTTGGGAGGCCGAGGTGGGCAGATCACGAGGTCAGGAAATTGAGACCATCCTGGCTAACACGGTGAAACCCTATCTCTACTAAAAAATACAAAAAAATTAGCCGGGCACAATGGCAGGCGCCTGTAGTCCCAGCTACTCAGGAGGCTGAGGCAGGAGAATGCCGTGAACCCGGGAGGCAGAGCTTGCAGTGAGCCGAGATCGCGCCACTGCACTCCAGCCTGGGCGACAGAGCCAGACTCCATCTCAAAAACAAAACAAAACAAAACAAAAAAACAAGTGGCTGTTCCACGGAGAACCAGGGGGCAGAGGTGGGACTGAGACTTTTCCCTGTATTGATTTTTGTGCCTTTTCCAAATGTGAACTATGTGAATGTACTACCTATTCATAAAATTTAATTAAATTTTTTAAGAAAGAGTGATTTTTCATGTTTTACTGAGGCTGAGAACCTAAGTAAGAAATATGAACTCGAAGTTGAGTATTTTATGACTTTTGCAGGCCAAGGACATCTATGGGAAGAATGGAAATTGCCAGGGTCCACCCACTTCAGCACACTTTAAGTTGGGCTAAAGTGTACCAAATCAAGCTCAAATGGAAAAACATGACGCTGACTTTATTCTGGAGAGATTAGGTAATAATAGTAATAACCATGACGGAATGTTCAAACAATTTCAATTCTTAGAGAGCAAGTATTCACCCTTCAGAGAAACATCATTTCCAAAAGAAAGCCTCCAAGGCTGTGCATCAAAAGAGGTCTCATTTGAGAAGACTGAAACTGAACAAGAGTCCTGAAAGGCCAAGATCTTTCTCAGAGAAGAGATCTGTACCTGAATTTCTGGATCAGGATGCTGGAGCCATAACTAGTAGAATGAGTTCTTAATTTGAAAGCGAGAGTGAGAGAGTGAGTGAGTGAGTGAGTGAGACAGTGGGAACTCACATTCTAGAGGATATACAATCAGACATTTTATCATGAGACTACATTAACATCTGTGTCAGTGGGTTAAGTTATGGGACTGAGCAATACTCTGCCAGGTAGTCAATTTCTAAAATTAGTAACTAACTGATTCCACTGCAACATGATCCCTTTTCCATCTCTCTGTACCATCTACGTCTTGGAGATGTGAAGTGATATTCTACTTCAAGGTGAATCAAATTAAATGCTGGTAAATCCTTTACTTTTTTATTTTTTATTTTTATTTATTTATTTTTTTGAGACAGAGTCTCGCTCTGTTGCCCAGCCTGGAGTACAATCTCAGCTCACTGCAACCTCCACCTCCCGAGTTTAAGCAATTCTCCTGCCTCAACCTCCGGAGTAGCTGGGATTATAGGCGCGTGCCGCTACACCCAGCTAATTCTTGTATTTTTAGTAGAGATGGAGTTTCACCATGTTGGCCAGGCTGGTCTTGAACTCCTGACTTCAAGTGATCCGCCCTCCTCGGCCTCCTGAATTGCTAGGATTACAGGCGTGAGCCACCATGCCCAGTCCCATTTTTGTTTTATAAATTTGTTTTGTTTCTACTCCTTACAAATTTGACAGCCAAAACGAATACACTCTAGGAAAAGGTACAGTCCTTTAAAAGATTCATGAGTGTACTAACCTAGTAGGTAAATATAGTCCAGTTTTAAAACTTCCAAATATCTGGACCTGAAACAGAAAAAGAAGTTATTATATTGAGGTATCAGATAAAGTCACCAAGATATGGAGAAATGTCAGTTTTTGCTACCCTCTACTGGTACTTTTCGGTATGACAAGAGTATTTTTTTTTCTAACCCCGTTCTTCATGAAGTGGGCATTCTGTTTCACAAGCAGACATTCTGAATATAATTTCAACTTACCTGGTTCAAATATGAAACACAGAGACCAAAATACAGTTGTCCCTTGGTATCGGCAGGAGACTGGTTCCAGTCCCACTATGCCAAAATCTGAAGATGTTCGAGTCACTGCTATAAAATGGTGGAGTATTTGCATATAACTATGCGAGTCCTCCCATATACTTTACATCATCTTTAGATTACTTATAATACCTAGTACAATGTAAATGCTATCTAAATAGTCATTATACTATATTTTAAAAATAATTTGTATTGTTTTTATTGGTGCATTGTTATTTTAATAGTTTTTTTCTGAATATTTTCAATCCACTGTTGGTTTAATATGGAGGTGTGGTACTTAAGGATACAGAAAGCCAACCACAGGAAACTTCCAGAAGTAGTTCAGATCAATAATGTTCCCTCATTATCCAGAGACACAATCACAAATCCTTAATTTTTGTTCTCTGAGCAGGAGTCTTCGAATAGATTACTAAATTGGGATCAGACTAACTGTAGGGCAAGTGTGGGCCTTCAGGTCAATTCCACAGAGAACACCAGGCACCATGATTTTATAACATCGTGCTGTGGCATAAAACTGGGATGCATTCCACCTCAACCCATGGAGAACAGGGGAACTCAGGCAGAAATACGTATGCAGGTAATTGTAATAAAAAAGGATAGGCCGGGCACAGTGGCTCACGCCTTTAATCCCAGCACTTTGGGAGGCCGAGGCAGGTGGATCACCTGAGGTCAGGAGTTCACGACCAGCCTGGCCAACATGATGAAACCACATCTCTACTAAAAACACAAAAATCAGCCAGGTGTGGTGAAGGGTACCTGTAATCCCAGCTACTCAGGAGGCTGAGACAGGAGAATTGCTTGAACCTGGGAGGCAGAGGCTGCAGTGAGCTGAGATCATGTCACTGTGTCACTGCACTCCAGCCTGGGCAACAGAGCAAGACTCCATCTCAGGGCGGGGGAAAAGGATAAACAGTGAAACAAGTTCAACCTCTGAGGCGAGATGGACCTGGGAACCTAACCACAAGCTCATGTTCCTCATCTGTAGGTAGACAGATGATGGCTGGCTGGCTGGCTGGAGAGAGAGAGAGAGAGAGAGTCAACCTCCACCTAAGAAAGATAAGGGTTAAATTAGACCAGGGCTTCTCAATATTGGCATTTGGCAGTGGATAATTCTTTGTTGTAAGGGCCTATACTGCTCATCACAGAATGGCTGGCGGCATCCATGGCCTCTACCCACTAGGTACTAGCAGTGCATACCCAGCCAGGACAATCAAAAATGTCTCGGACATTGCCAAACGCCCCCCTGGAGAGCAAAATAACCACCAGCTAAGAACCACTGATTTGGATCACATAGGAGAAAGAATGTGACATATGGTCACTGTTCATAAAATATTAGTATCCTCCCCTTTTCCCTTTACCTACAGCGTCATATATATACTGTCATATACATGCAAGTTTTACATACAGTGAAACTTCCTTGTTTTGCCAATTGGACAAAAACACCACCCAGGACAGTGCCTAAAGAAAAGTTACAGAACACAAAGTAATGGATTCTATTATTTTGTTACTTCTTTGCATACACAAAATCATAAAACAGGCCCTCAAAGTGCCCTAAAAAGTGAAGTATTAACTTAGTACCAGTAACAGGCCAAGTGTGGTGGCTCACGCCTATAATCCTAGCACTTTGGGAGGCCAAGGCGGGCAGACTGCTTGAGCCCAGGAGTTCAAGACCAGCCTGGGCAACACAGTGAGACTCAGTCTCTACAAAAAAATACGAAAATCAGCTAGGTGTGGTGACGTGCACCTGCGGTCCCAGCTACTCGGGATGCTGAGGTGGATCACTTGAGCCCAGGAAATCAAGGCTGCAATGAGTCGTGATCGCACTACTGCACTCCAGCCTCAGCAACAGAGTGAGACCCCTATCTCAAAAAAAAAAAAAAAAAAAAAAAAAAAAAAAAAAAACAAAAGACTTGGTACCAGTAACAAAAACAACAAATAAGCCAAGAAGAAATCCCAAGCAATCATTTTGTTCACTGACTGGGAGCTGTCTAAAAGGCAATTAGCTGGTCTGAGAGAGATGAAAATGGCAATTTCAGGAAAGAAATAAGAAAAGACTTATGCCTGCATTAGCCACAAGTGACAAAATTTCGTACTTGACATTTTCATTCAGCTGTAAACAATTATATAATGTTTACTCTGGCAGGCTGGAACTAAGTAGTAATGAGGTTTTGATATATCATATCCAATAACAGACCACTACAACAATGAGGTTTGATTTGTCTTTCTTCTCTTTACACTAATAATTTCTAACAATAGCTTGCCTTTAGTAGTTGCTATTAGCACTACAAAAAAAAAAAAAAAGTTGTTAGTCATCCAATCCAATGAAAATAATTAGTAAGCCTCAAATTCTAAAGACTGCAGAAAATTCTTTGCCTTTAAAATTTAATTAGACCACAACTCTACAGTGCACTTCTACTTGCATGTGAGGACTAGCATGAGATACTAGCAGATAGGCCTCTGGCCCGTGGACAAGGACTGTCCCAAGCATAGGCTACCCAGGAAGGGACTCACGTCAGCGCTGGGCCAGAGCTCCTTAATTACACTCTCGATCCTGTTCACCACCTCCATCCGCATCTTCTCTTCCTCAGGTCTTGGAGACATGTATTCATAAAAATCACTGATTTCTTCATGCAGACTGAAGAAAAAAGCAGAAAAGTTAATATGAATAGGGCCAATCTAATGAGAAATCACTATCTTAAATAATCTTATTTAATTAGGTCTTATAATTCAGTTGATGACTACCTTAATTTTAATGTTATAACTCAAGATAAGCTAAAATGGGAATGTACAGAATTTAATCAAAAAAACCAAAATAATTAAATAACATTAAGAAATTTCCTGTGCAAAACACTTGCTGAGGTGCTGATGATTTAAATAAAATAAAATAAAATTTAAAAAGCATACAGCCTGGCCTCTGCCTTTCCACTTCTGATCTGATAGACACAAGAAGATACCGAATCCAGGCAAATTTCCTGGCAGTAGGGACTGACCCTCTTACCTCTTGGGGATCCATTCCTCACAGTAGCAAACAGTACATCTTTCATAATGTTTGCTCAGTGAATTAAGTGTCAAATGAACAAATCAGGCAGTGAACAACAGCAAAGTCTTGAAAAGAATGGCTGGTAGACAAAGGCTCCATGAAGGAGCTGAAGACTTCCAGAGCCTGCGAGGTACAGGGCAATCAGCCAGCTACAAGGGCTGTGGCAGGCAGAGTGGGAGAAGCATCTGGAGAGGAAAGCAGGCCCCAGTAGAGGGCAGGCTCTGAATGACTGACTGGCTAAGAGGTTCAAGCTTTCCCCCTGTGGCAACAGAGCTATTTAAATGTTTCTGACAGGGACTAGAGAGAGACTGACTTCAAAAATGCAGCATTTTAAGAAGATTAAACTGGCAACTATGCAAACAACAGACCAGCAAAGAGACTAGACTAGATGCAGGGAAAAGTCATGAATCAAGTTGCAGGAGGATTGGATGAAGGCCTAGAAGATGGTGGAAGGAAAGGAATGGGCTCCAGAAACAAAACACACACACATACCCACACCCTGTGGCCAGGCACAGCGCCTGGCTATCATAGTGGGGGGGGAGGCTAAGGATGCCTTCAAGGGCTGAAGCCTGAGGGCCTGGGGGAAAACTACTGGTCTGGAAGAAAGGACAAACTCACTGGGCTGAGCAATGACTTGAATGTAGTCAGGATGGGGGACAGAGAGAAAAGCAGCATCCCTTTCTAAGTTGGTGAGGCTATGAAGAGCTATAAATGGCTGGGAAGGGAAAGTGAAGAGGTCAGCTCACCTTCCCTAGAGCACTGACCACCCATGAGGACTGAGCCACGGAGGTAAGCACAGGGACTCTACTAACTGGGATAGACCAGGAGGCTCGGAGCAACAGGTGCAAAGCGCCTCAGGGGAAGGAAGGGGCAGAGGGGTTGGCCTGGGGCACAGCAGTGGGAAGGAAGGGCAGCCACAGCTTAACAGAGCCTTGAAGTAGGAGCATGCCTGCAACTGTGTGGCACCTTCAGGGCCCAGAGCAGGAAGCTGGAAAAACTGACAGACCAAAAATCGCTTTAGGGAAGGAAAAAAAAGTGTTTACATCCTAATCCCCAAAGGCTATAACTTGTGCTACAAGAAACTCTGGAAAGTGAAAATGTGACTGATTAAGCAATCCATAGTTCCTCCTTCTGATTTTTTATTTTTAGCCTAAGAGTCAAAAACCTTGAGTTCTAGACTCAGGTTCTGCCTGAGGGCAGCTGTGTTCCCTTTGACAGGTGACTGGCACTCTCAGGCTTCAGTGTGTCAGGTACAGCACACAGCTGGTAAGCAGGAGCCTTTTCAGGCCTTCAGTTTCAAAACCTGGGCCTTTCGCAGAGGATGATTTACAACAGCGTTCGGCCTGTTTGCTATGCAATATGTCACAAAAAGTGGATCTTAAAACTCCAGAGAGGTATGTAGGTGAATCCAAAAGATATCCCAGTGGGGCCATTTTCCTTGCTATGCCTCTGGGTACCTTCAGGACCTTCAACTTCTGTTTTGAAGTTGTGTTTTGTTTTGATTTGAGTTTCCCAGGTTTGATTATGTTCTCTAAGGTCTATATGGGAATAGCTGTTAGGAAGCTTACAGTTTGCTGTGCTCTTCTGCACAAGTCAGCTGGCAAAGATGAGGGCCATGAATAAACGACAGAACAACTGGACTGCTTCTTATCTTACTGCGTAGTCTGCAGTGACTGATCAGAGTTTATTCGTAGTTCTAAAACAGATCCATAGAAAAACTGCATTTTAACTAATGGGGGGAAGAAAACTCCTAAATGTGACTGCATCTATTCTGAAGGCCCCCTTACAAATTTTCTAATTCAAATAAAGGCAAAAAGTATTTAGCACAACTGTCAGTCAATATGAAGTCATAAGAAACTGATTAAGAATTCATTCTCTGGCCAGGCGAATGGCTCATGCCTGTAATCCCAGCACTTTGGGAGGCTGAGGCAGGCAGACTGCCTGAGGCCAGGAGTTGGAGACCATCTGGCCAACATGGCGAAACCCCTTCTCTACTAAAAATATAAAAATTAGCTGGGCGTGGTGGCGTATGCCTGTAATTCCAGTTCCTTAGGAGGCCGAGGCACAAAAATCACTTGAACTTGGGAGGTAGAGGTTGCAGTGAGCTGACACCGTGCCACTGCACTCCAGTCTGGGTGGTGGAGTGACATTTTGTCTCAAAAAAAAAAAAAAAAAAGAATTCATTCTTTAAACATTACCAAGTGCCTATGTTCAAGGCACTAGGAGAAAACTGGCTCATCAAACATGATCCTTGCCCTGGGTCACTTCCATCTAACAATGAAAAGGAACACTTATTTAATGTAGTTTTGTAGAACATAGTGCAATGCATATGTTCTGCACTATTCTGCCATAGGCAGCTTCCAGATGAATGATTCAGAGCTTTCCAATGATCATAGCTGCCCAGGATGGACTGGGTTGCCTTGTAGGTTAGTAAGGTCCCTGTCATTATCAGCATAAAGAAACCAGATGACCATGAGGCAAACAAAGGTCCAATAAAACGGTTTTCTGAACTTGGTAAAAAGTTGGAAAAGATTCTAAAATTCACTTTCAGTGATGCAATCTAGTGTTCTAACTAGCACATTAATTTGGGGGAAAATTATTATAGATTTGTAAGACAAGCTCTGAAGACTACCCTCAACAATCAATAGCCCATGGCACCACCTTCCTATTTCAGAAAAAAATGGTTCCACAGGTTATTGTATTTTGATTGATGCATATGTGTAACTATCAGTGCATATGTGCATCAATCAAAATACAATACAATTTGATTGACACATACTTGCAATCTATTTGTATTTTGATTGATGCATATTTGCAAAATGGAAGGGGGAAAGAGGAATACGGAAAAAGAGGAGGGGTATTAAAGCCAAGCCACACTTGCAAAGTCAGAAGAGGAAATCCAATCTCAGGTCTGCCAGGCTCAGTTTCTCATCCACACCAGGCACAAGCATCACTATCTCACCTATATGTAACTAGCTACATGTGAAATACTCAGAGAACAACCAGATAAAATATCTTGGAACACTGAGGAAATAAACTTCAAGTACAGATTTTAAAATAATTCTAACAGGCTCTATCCTTGGGACTGAGTAATTTTACTGGCACAGTGCCTTGCATATTCAGGCACTTAAAATACCCTGACGGGCTGGAAGTTTGTTTGTAGAGTGTGCACTGTAAGTCTGGCTCTCATTTGAGTGGCAGAGTGGAAGCCTGAGGAATTTTGTAGGCTTGCTTTCACATGGTAATATAATTTTATGCCTCTGAAAGCATTCAAGTACACAGAGAAAACTTCAGTTTGTCCCATGTTTGGATCAAAATTTAATATGATTTATGAGTAGGTACTGCTTGATGACACATGCCCAGTGTTACAGTTTCTCATATAAAATTATAAAATACATCATACTGAAGTAAGAATGATGAAAAAAGAAGTATAGAATACAACACTTCTGTGATCTGAACTCATATGTACCCAAAATATAGTGCCCTCTCTAGGATATCAGTGTTTTTATGTTAAAAGGAAAAGTGACTCAGGCATAGTGGCTCATGCCTGTAACCCTAGCATTTTGGGAGGCTGAGGCAGGTGGATCGCTTGAGTCCAGGAGTTCGAGACCAGCCTCGATGACATGGTGAAACCCCATCTCTACAAAAATACAAAAAATTAGCCAGGCGTGATGGTGCATGCCTGTAATCCCAGCTACTCAAGAGGCTAAGGTGGGAGAATCGCTTGAGCCCGGGAGACAAAGGTTGCAGTGGGCTGAGACTGTGCCTCTGTTCTCCAGCCTGGGCAACAGAGCAAGACTCCGTCTCGAAAAAACAAAAAAAAAGTTAAAAAAGGAAAAGTGAACAAGATCCCTGTTCACAAAGGAAAAGTCACATAAGAGCAATATGATGACATGAGCACCACTATATAACGGGAAAAGATGCCAAAAACAAGAGAGTAAGAGAAACAAAATTAATTTGCTGGGGTAAAATTTATATTAAAATCTCAAATTTAATAACAACATTTAATATGACAAGGAGGTGTCCAAAAAACATATTCCATATTTAAAAAATAAAACTCACAGGTAATTTAGGTTAAAAAAAAAAACAAAAAACAAAAAACCACTTCTGTTCTGAGGAAAGATCTGCTACAGAAAGGGAATCCAGCCTATCAAAATTATGTGAATTTTATAATGCTTGTCACAGGGTGGGAGGTTCAAGTTCTTTGGCTGGGAAAGGAAGAACCGTTTCACATCCTTCAGTTGGACCACCACCCTGGGCACGTTGTGAGTTGCTTAGTAGCTTCTGCACTCTCAAAACCAAAGGAAAGGTGGAAAACTCCCTTGTGCCTTCCAGGTCAACAGCCGCAGATGACCCACGGCCAGCCCCTCTGCTCAGCACCGTCCCCTGCGGCTCATCCATGCTTCTGTTCAGGGGTTATACTGCTTCCCAAGAGATACCTGCCCAGACATAGCATGTCTAAGCCCACCTCCACATCAAGGTCCTGTTTTCCCAGTTCCATAACTGAAGTCAGATCCCTTTAATTACCAACTTCAAAAAAAAAAAAAAGAAAGTAACACACACACACACACAAAATAATAATTACCAACTTCATCCTTACATGAAGGAACTAACAAAGTTCTATTCGATAACTGAAAATAACAGGACATCCCCCCACCAAAAAAAAAAAAAAAAATACATACATATATATATATATCTTTAGGTTCATGATATCCAATTTTGAAACAATATATTGAAAAGGCGTTCATATGCATGTGGGGAAGCATAAATTACTACAACCTCTCCCGAGGTCATTCTACTAACAAATGACAATGTTTATATAAATAATTTTTAAAATTTCCCTTCTCACCATCCTCCAGAAATATTTTCATGAGCGAACAAGGACATCTGTATAAGGATGTTTACCACAGGATTATTTAGGATACTAAAAAATTTAGAAATTGTATCAATGTCCATCAACAGGATCTAATTAAATAATCATAGAAGCACCCATTGACTGACTTTCTCTGACTTTCTCTTTATAGCCAATAACCTCTTTAAAAGAATGAAGTAAAGCTATATAAGCTGATAAAGATGTCAAATATGTTAAGTTGGAAAGAAAAAGCACAAAAAAATGTGTTCAGCAGAATCCCCTTTGTGTGCGTTAGACATGTGCAGGGGCAGGAGTTGTGGCTCATGCCTGTAATCCCAGCACTTTGGGAGGCTGAGGCGGGTGGATTACTTGACGTCAGGAGCTTCAGACCAGCCTGGCCAACATGGTGAAACCCCATCTCTACAAAAAATACAAAAATTAGCTGGGTGTGGTGGTGGTTGCCTGTAATCCCAGCTACTCGGGAGGCTGAGGCATGAGAATCACTTGAACCCGGGAGGCGGAGGTCACAGCATGCTGAAATCACGCCACTGCACTCCAGCCTGGATGACAGAGCAAGACTCCGTCTCAAAAAAAAAAAAAAAAAAAAAAAGACATGTAAACACATACACACAGAGGCAGATACACAACATGCTCCTATCTGCATTGCAAGGAGAACTGTCAACAGATATTACCTTAGGGACAGGGACTTTTGCCCAGTGGAGGGTACAGGCAGGAGAGTTAGGAAGACTTTAACTTTTTTTTTTTTTTGTATCTTTCTGTACTACTATAATTTTTTTTAAAAATCAGCATGTATTTGTCCGCTTTTCAAATAGTGATTATTGTCTGCTTGATGAGATTACAGACCAGGAGATTTGTTGTCACCTTTATATTTTCCCATGTGAAAAATATGGTTGTGAGTATGCATGTTCCACCTGCTAACCGGCCCTCTGCCCACCCCACACAGAACAGGGTCTATATACGATACTGTTAACAGTGATTACATCTGAAGAGGGACTGGGGGGGTCATTTTAAGAAAAATGCATACATGTTAATTACCACTGTATATTTTTAAAACAAGAACTTCATCATTAAAAAATTCATTAAAGAAAACACAAAGCAGAAACAATCTAATAATCTAGCTTTGCAGACACACTTCGAAAGAGGGTGACGTGAGTCGGCTGTGGAAGGAGCTCAGTGGTCAGCCTGTGGGCAATACTGATACCTGGGGACACAGAAGACCCCCAAATCCAGGAATGCAGTGACAGCACACACCAGTATATTTCGCGAAGTTTCTGCATGCCCAGCGCAGTGTGTGTGGTGAGTTTCTGCTAGTGTCTGGCCCATCCTTTCTGGGATTATTTATATACTCAAACATGTTGCAAGGCAGATTTCTGGAAGAATACACAAAAACTGCTAGCAGGACTTTCCTCTGGGGTGGAGTAGAGGTCTGAATTTGCATGATTTTGTACTGTTTGATTTTTTTCAAACCCGCCTAGACACCAAGAGAAGCGAGTGTCTTCTCTTGGGCCCTGGGGTGATGGCAGTGCAATCTGAGTGACATCTTCAGGAGACTGCAGATGGATCTTTACCAAGAAACTCATGCACACATCTAGCCTCCTGTACTTGCAGCTACCAGCTAGACATCCCTACAAAGATGTCACCTCACACTAAACAAGTTCAAAACACAACTGCCTGCCATTCTCTTAAATCGATTCCTACTCCTGTGTTTTCTTCCCTGAGTGGAAACTTCAGTCTTCCTTGGTTCATTTTCCTTCATCTACGGAGTCAAGAGGTTTCCAAATCCTTGTACCCGAAACCAAAAAACAAAACACTTCCAAATCAGATCCTGCCCCTCCACCTTCCCTGACCGTGCTTTGAGTTTAATTCTTTTTCTCTCTCAGTAGAACACTGTGGCAGCCTCCAAACTGGTCTCCCTGCCATGAGCCTCTCCCTTTTCTAGGCCATCGCTGCATGATTACCGAGGTCCCCTTCCTTAGCCTATCTGTGTCATTTCCATCCTCCTTATGGTAACACTGCCTACCTTTCCAGC
Organism: Macaca thibetana thibetana; assembly: GCF_024542745.1. Classification (NCBI taxonomy): domain Eukaryota; kingdom Metazoa; phylum Chordata; class Mammalia; order Primates; family Cercopithecidae; genus Macaca; species Macaca thibetana. The sequence continues at coordinate 41,819,359 of NC_065597.1, forward strand.
CTCACTTACAAGAGCTTCCGAGCCCTCTTCTATGACAGCCCCACAGAACTGGACCGAGGCATGCCTTGCTTGCCTTTTCAAGAATCACCCTCTCACTCAGCTTTGGAGATCTCAAATATTAGCTCCTCTGTAAAATTCCCAGAGGCAGAATCACTTCAGAGCCTCCTGAGGGCTCCTGGAGCATGGCCAACCAGGCCTAGCCGTGGCAGAGCAGTGAGGCTTACAGGCCTCCCTATTCAGACTCAACTCTTCCTGCTTTGGGCTCTGTGTGCCCAGATGCAAGACTCAACACAGAGAAGCACCTCCTTAGGGAGGAACCTTCTGTTCACAGGGGAACATCTACCCACCCTGATGTCCACATAGTCTCAAAAGGGACGTGATGTTCCTTAAAATGAGATCCAAACCAGGATCCAAGAAAATGGATGCTCACACAATGTGGCTGAGAACTGACAAAACCAGAAGGAGGACAATTTGACCTAAGAACTATAGATGTCCACTGTCCTTAAAGAAGACAATTACACCTTTCAGAATGTAGCCAAAGGAAGTCTGCATGTGCACAGAGATAGGGCGATAAGAAAATATTCACAATGAACATGTAATTTTCTTTAAAAAGCCAAGGTTTACAAGTGGAATGCCTAAAAGCTTTACATTTTAAAGTCTGTACAATGTGCCTACCTTCTACAGTACTGATAACAATACAAGGTCACTTGAAAAAGGCCGTGCCTAAATAGGAAGCTCTCCAGTTCCAAAGCAGAAAGACAAAAAGCCTTCTCTCTCCTCTATTTGTAGACAAGAAACTTATTCACTCCCCTAAATAATTTGTACCATCTCCCAAGATTTAAAAAAACAAGAGAGACAGAAAATAAGATGTTGACATACAGATTTAAATACAGAAATACGGATTCAAAAGGAAAAAGAAAGAGCCCATATATCTTACTTTTATGAATGCTGCAGGCATTTACAACAGTGAATCATGGCTAAGGAATGCCATATTTGCTATGGTAACCCTTCCTTGGTTAGGACACGAGAGTAAAAGTACAGGGAATGGATACTCGTCTGTGTGTCCTAAATTACAGTTTTCATTTTTTTCTTCTTTTAAGAGGTACTCGTGCCTGCTTTCCTAGAAATTAGAGCATTCCTTTTAAATGCCACTGCCAGTTGCACTCAATTTCTGGACTACACTTTTTTAGGCCAATGTTTCAGAAGGATGGTTTTTCAGTTGATTTCCTCTTGGTCCCTTCCCACTTAGCTGCTATGAAAAGAGATAATGAAAACCACCCGATTCTCCCCAGGCCTCTTTCTTTTGCCACCCAGCCTTACTACTACTTTCAATTGATTATAAAGAGAGAACAAGAAAAGAAATCATTACTCAAGAGTTGCTTTATCAAATTTGGGTCAAAAATTATTTCCCCTTCCAATAAAATTTCTGAACTACCCAAACTACTCTTGAGTAGATCCAACCAAATTTGGGTAAAGTTAGGAAGCTTAAAGAAGAATGGTTGATGGTATTCTCTAAGATCAAATATCTTGCAACTAAAGCTTGATTAATAAATGTATTCCTCAAATGGGAAACCCTCAAATATCTGAGTGAAGAAAAAAAACAAAGCACAAATAAACAAAGCTTAATCTTTCCCTAGCTACAAGGTCCAAATGCCAATAAGAAGTTTGTTATATTCTTAAATATTAATAATGAAATATGGATGTGTTTAACCCGTGTAATCCCAATACCAAAACTTCATTTATATATTTATTTGTTGTTTACCTTTAGTGGAAGGGCTGGTGTTTAAGAATAGATACTAACCATTTGTAACATCTTTCCCTATGTTACAGTACAGGTAAAAGAAGCACAGAACTACCAAAGGGGCACCTTACATTCAAGGACCCCTACATATGAAAATTCCAGTATCCAAAATATACTAGCAGTGATTATTTGCTCAATAAATAATTTATATTAAATAGGACAAACTCCCAATGTGTATTTAAAATGTTTTAACTATTAGTAGTGATTATTTGGATAATGAAACTAGAAACAAGACTAATTTGGAGAAAAGATATAGCAACTTTCTTTTTCTGCACTGTTGAAATCTTTTGACCAAGTGCTGGTATTTTTTTTTTTTTAAGAGATGATGTCTCACTATGTTGTCCAGGCTGGTCTCAAACTCCTGAGCTCAAGCAATCTGAGCACCTCAGCCTCCCAAAGTGCTGGGGTTACAGGCGTGCACCACTGTATCCAGCCTTTTTTTTCTTTTTTTTTTAAATAGAGTCTCCCTCTGTCACCCAGGCTGGAATACAGTGGCTCACTCCAACCTCTGCCTCCAGGGTTCAAGTGATTCTCATGCCTCAGTCTCCCAGGCAGCTGGAATTACAGGTGTGCACTACCACATCTGGCTAATTTTAGTATTTTTGGTAGAGATGGGGTTTCGCCATGTTCGCTAGGCTGGTCTTGAATTCCTGACCGCAAGAGATCTACCTGCCTTGGCCTCCCAAAGTGCTGGGATTACAGGTGTGAGCCACCTTGGCCAGCCACTGCTGCAGTTTTTTTCTTTTTTTTTTTTTTTGAGACAAAGTCTTGCTCTATCGCCAAGGCTGGAGTGCAGTGGTGCAATCTTGGAGCACTGCAACCTCTGCCTCCCAAGTTCAATCAATTCTCCTGCCTCAGCCTCCTGAGTAGCTGGGATTACTGACATATGCCACCACGCCCAGCTAATTTTTGTATTTTTAGTAGAGACAGCGTTTCACCATGTCGGCCAGGCTGATCTCAAACTCCTGACCTCAGGTGATTCACCTGCCTCAGCCTCCCAAAGTGCTGGGATTACAGGTATGAGCAACAGCACCCAGCCCAGTGCTGGTATTTTTAAAAGCAAAAAAACAAAACAAAATTGATTCACAAAGAATCCATTTACATATACACCAAAAACATAATGTGTACAAATCTAGACTGACTTTTATGAGGTCCTATATTTTTTCAAAACTAAGAAATAAAAAAATAAATTCTGGGCTAGGCTAAGTGGCTCAGGCCTATAATCAGCACTTTGGGAGGCTGAGGGCTGGAAGATTGACTGAGGCCAGGAGTTCAAGACCAGCCTGGGTAATATGGTGAGACCCCCGCCTCTGCAAAAAATTTTTTCAAATTAGCAGGGTGTGGTGGTGTGCGCCTATGGTCCCAGCTACTCGGAAGGCTGAGGCAAGAGGATTGCTTGAGCCTGGAAGAAGTTGAGGCTGCAGTGAGCCATGTTCATGCCACTGCACTCCAGCCTGGGCAACAGAGTGAGAACTTGTCTCAAAAAGATAAAAATAAAAAAAAAAAACACAAAAATAAAGCAAAAGACAAGTATTCAAAATAGACAAAGAACTCATACTATTCAACAATAAGAAAATAAACCCATTTTTAAAAATGGGCAGAAGACCTAAACAAAGGCCTCACTAAAGAAGATACATATATGATAAGTAAACATATTAAAAAGACGCTTAATCTCATACATCACTAAAGAATTGGAAATTAAAACGAGTGAGACAGTATTATATACGTAATAGAATATTCAAAATCCAGAACACTGACACCACCAAATGCTGGTGAGGATGTGCAACAACAGAGACTCTCATTCATTGCTGGTAGGAATGCAAAATGGCACGGCCACTTTGAAAGATAGATTTTTCTTTTATCTTCTATTTATTTATTTACTTATTTTTGCTTCCTTACCCTCTGACTCATTTTTTTTTTTTTTTTTTTTTTAAGTCAGGGTCTTGCTTTGTCACCCAGGCTGCAGTGCAGTGGTATGATCACAGTTTACTGCCACCTCCAGCTCCTGGGCTCAAGTGATCCTCCGGTTTCCCAAGCAGTTAGGACTATAGACACATAAGACCACGACCAGCTAATTTTTAAATTTTCTGTAGAGATGAGGTCTCACTATGTTGCCCAGGCTAGTCTCAAACTCCTGGCTTCAAGGGATCCTCCTGTCTCAGCCTCCCATTATGCTAGGATTACAGGCGTGAGCCACCACACCCAGCTGGCAGTTTCTTAGCAAACTAAACATACTTTCACCATATAATCCAGCAATTGCACTCCTTGGTATTCACCATAATGAACTGAAAACCAATGTCCAAACACAAAAAAACCTACATAGAAGTTTATAGCAGCTTTATTCATAATTGTCACACTGGGCACGGTGGTGTATAGCTGTAATCCCAGTTACCCAGGAGGCTGAGGAGAGGGGTTCATGTGAGCTCAGTTGTTCAGGAGACCAGTATCTTAAACACAATCACACCCTGTCTCAAAATTTTTTTTTCAAATTATCAAAACTTGGAAGCAGCCAAAATGACCTTCAGTAGGTTGAATGGATCAACTGTGGTACAACCATACAATGGAATATTATTCAGGACTAAAAAGAAATGGGTTATCAATCCAGGAAAAGACATGAAGGAATCTTAAATGCACATTACTAGACAAAAGAAGCCAACTGGAAAAGGTTACCTGCTGTATGATTCCAAGGGCATGACGTTCTGGGAAAGGCAAAACTATGGAGACAGTAAACAGACCAGTGTTTGCCAGGGGCTAAGGGGAGGGATAAATTAATAGGTGAAACACAAAATTTTTAGAGCACAAACTGTGTCCAGCACCCTTTATTGAATGTTCCATCCTTTTCTCAATGACTGAGTAAGTAAATGCTGCTCCAGTCTGCCCAATGGCCTGTCCCCTTACTCCCCCACTAGTAATTTTACCACCCCACACACTCTCTTTGGGAAACAATTCCTATCCCTACTATTCCATGTGATTCTGGTGAAGCTGCACTGCAAAGCCAGTTGGCAGTTCAAGGCAGGAACAGCCATGGGTGGCCCCCAGTTAGTGTAGCATCCCCATCGTCATGGGCCAGGGATGGGCACATGGCCCCAGCACCCCACGTGGTATCTTCCTTAGGACTTTACACACTGACTCTAAGGAAGGTCACTTCCCTCTTTGATCTCAAGCTATAAAAATAGAAGACTGGAAGTATCAAAAAACCACACCTCCTTTCCTCTGGCTGCACAAAGGAAGCCATTAGCAACAGGAGAGAATGGAGCCAACCCCAAAAAGAATCAAAGTCAGGGGGAGACAGGCACTTGAGCTTTCTCTGGAGTCACTAAAGCAAGTACCACCTTTGCTTAAGCAATTATGAGCTTATTTACCTTGCACCTGAAAGACTCCTGATTCACACACAAAGACTTTGATTATACATACTCTCACGGATAGCTAGATCAGGTCTTAAGTGTTCTTTCAGATCTATGGCTATTTCTGTCTATTCGAGGACTCAGATTACCCTTTAAAATTCATGTAAAATCTATAAGTAGTTGATAGTACAAAACCAATCGTCTTCCAAACTCATCTTTAGTTTTCAAAATGTTCTTGGCTATTCTTGCCTGTTTATTCTTCCAGATGCTCTTTAGAATCATTTTAACAAGTGACTCTCCCACCCTCCCCACAAAAAAAACAGTGGGATTTTAATTACATTAATCAACACATTAATGAGTTGATCTGACATCTTCAAGTTGTTTTTTTTTATGCAACTCACTGTAAAGATTTTTGTATTTTCTTCACTTTTCTGGCTTTGTTCTAAATTATCTTAGGGATTTGATGCTCTAGTAAGTGAAATTCTTTTTTCTTTTTCTTTCCTTTTCTTTCTTTTTTTTTTTTTTTAGATAGAGTCTTACTTTGTCACCCAGGCTGGAGTGCAGTGGCATGATCTCAGCTCACTACAACCTGTGCTTCCTAGGCTCAAACAATCCTCCAACCTCAGCCTCCAAAGCAGCTGGAACTACAGGCGCGCACCACCGCACCTGGCTAATTTTTTTGTGGAGACGGGGTTTTCCATGTTGCCTAGGACGGTCTTGAACTCCTGAGTTCAAGAGATCCACCTGTGTTGGCCTCCCAAAGTGCTAGGATTACAGCCACGGGCCACCGTGCCCGGCTTCTTCTTTTTTAAATTATATTTTCTGTCACATATTACAAATATTGACTTTTGCATGTTTATTTTGTAACCAAGCAGGCAGTTTTCTTGCCCTACTACATTGGCTAGAATTACTAAAATAAGATCAAATAACATGGTGAGGGCAGGCATCCTGTCTTGTTATGGATTTAATGTGTTAAATCAAGTTTAGCCTAAAACTGTCTCCTTACTTATTTTAAGTTTGATCTACAGGTTTTTCCATCCATAGTGAACTATAACCTAAATGGAGATGTAAAGAGACTGGAACCTGCTCTTGTGCCAATCACTGGGTTTTGGCCAATCAAAGGTGGCCAACTGTTCAAACATCTACTTGTGTTCTAAAAAGGCAAATTCTGAGCTGTAACCAATCCGGCTGTTTCTGTACCTCACTTCTCTTTTCTGTACATCACTTTCCTTTTTCCATCCATAAATCTTCTTCCACCACATGGCTGTGCTGGAGTCTCTCTGAACCTACTCTGGCTCGGGAGGCTGCCCAATTTGCAAATCATTCTTTGCTCAATTAAACCGTTAAATGGCATAGTGGCTCACATCTGCAATCCCAGCACTTTCAGAGGCCCAGGCAGGCAGATTCCTTGAGCCCAGGAGTTCAATACCAGCCTGGGCAACATGGCAAAACCACGTGTCTACAAAAAATACAAAAATTAGCCAGGCGTGGTGGTGCACACCTGTAGTCCCAACTACTCAGGAGGCTGAGGCAGGAAAATCACTTGAACCCAGAAGGCGGAGGTTGCAGTGAGCTGTGCTTGCACCACTGCACTCCAGCCTGGGTGACAAAGCAAGACTCTGTCTCAAGAAAAAAAAAACAAAAAAACAAAAAAAAACAAAACTTAAATTTAATTTGGCTAAGGTTTTTCTTTTAACAAATGGGAAGTGCCTCTAGTGTTTCACATAATGTGTACTGGTTTGAAAGTACCACTCTTTATCAGCTCTTTAATAGGTTAAGGAAATATCTTTATATTCCAAGTTTACCAAAGTTGTTGTACTCTGTTTTTTTTTTCTTTAAGAGATGGGATCTTTCTATGGTCCCCAGGCTGGAGGGCAGTGGCACAATCACATCTCACTGCAGCATCAAGCTTCTGGGCTCAAGTAACCCTCTTGCCTTAGCCTCCCAAGTAGCTGAGACTACAGTCATGTACCCACATCCTGCTTAAAGTTGTACTATTTTTTTTTTTTTTTTGAGACAGGGTCTCATTCTGTTACCCACACTGGAGTGCAGTGGCACGACCATAGCTCACTGCAGCCTTTACTTCCTGGGCTCATGCAATACCCCCTGCCTCAGCCCCACTGTAGCTGGGACTACAGGTGTATGCCATCACACCCAGCTAATTTTTGTCTATTTTTTTTGTAGAGACAGGGTTTCACTATGTTGCCCAGGCTGGTCTCAAACTCCTGGCTCAAGCAATTCGCCCGCCTTTGCCTCCCAAAGTGCTTGGATTACAGGCATGAGGCACCACACCTGGCCAGTTGTACTCTTTTTAACAGATATATTTAAGATTTCACTCCATACTTTCAACAAGCATCTATTATATTGTTTGCAGAATAAAGCAACATTGGTAGCTTCTTCCTTTCATGATGGAGATGATGATGATGATGATGATAATGATAAACTAAAAGTTATTCTAAGTATTTGGCTTCCCGGTAAACAAATTTCACAAACAAGACACTAATATTGTTGTAACAACAAAAATGTCTGAAGTCAAACAAAAGCCCACTACTATAATAAATCTTTTTTTTTTTTTTCACACTCCTAATTAGGTAACTCTCTTAACCAAACAAATAGCAAACGAAACAAAATAAAAACATACATCTAATACTGCCATTGGGTTGCCAACCAGCAGATTACAGGATGATATTCTCTGGATATACACAAAACTGAAAACATTTAAGATATTTTCTACAATTCTTTGAGTATAAAAATTTTCTGGACTATGTACTGTTTCATCTTATCAAATCTCTCAGACCAAATTTATTTAGATACATATGTTGTATTTACCACCTAATTTCTCTTAAACTTTGCTGTCTACAGAAGTTATTAGCAGGCACATCTACGTACAATGTACTATAAAGTTCTACATTGACTATTTCTTCCACTCCAAAGTAGGGCCTGGGATGATTACTATTCCAAGAGTATTTCTACTATACCTAGTGTAGACAACACAGCACTTTATCAAAATAATGCTTACTTATTAGCCCTGTAAAGGACTCCCACTTAAGTTATATTTGTTCCTAAATACAGTATAAGATCTTTACGACCTATGGACAAAATAAGAGATCTACTATATAGCTCACCAAACTGTAAAATTTATATGTATATTTTTTATACATTTATACATTTACATGTCTTTTGGAAGATATTGTGAACACTGATAATTTTAAAGCGGCCTCATTTAGTTTCACTAATAGAAAATGGTATGTGTAAGTACTGCACACTTTTCCTCTTTACATGCTAAAACTTGAATAATGATAAAAATATGCTATATTACTAAGCCAGACATAATTTAAAGCCTCCTTTTGTTTTCATGACTCAGGGCAATCATTAAACACACCCATAATTGTCCAGTATCATTCCAAGTAGCTTGGGGTCTAAATCTGGACTCTGCTATGGGCTTACTCTTCCTATTTAATTCTGACTTCCTCCTCTTTCCTCTTTCAGTTTCCATTCCGCTTAATATAGTCATTAATAGAAAGTAAACTCACTGAGAGCCAAAGGATTTCTCCAAAAGAATCAAGTTCATACTTTCAATGCTAGGCTTTCAAAGCTATATGATGTGATAAGAGTGCCTTCCACACTTCCTTAGCTGTGCTTTGGAGGGGTCTCACCAGGACAAAGCATCTAACTTCTGTATGGTACTTCATATTTTTCAAAGAGCTCTTACCTCTTCTCTGATTCAGTCATCCACAATAATCATGTGAGGCAAACTAGGCAGAATTTAACTTCTAATTTAAAAAATGTTTATGGGAAATAATCGATTTCCCTAAGATCACACAGAAAATCAATTAATAAGCCTGGGCAGCATAGGGAAACCCAGTCTACAAAAACATTTAAAAAATTAGCCAAGCACGGTAGCTGGCGCCTGTAGTTCCAGCTACTGGTGGGGGAAAGGAGTAGGTGGGGGTGGAGGGGTGCTGAGGTGCAAGGATTGCTTGAGCCCAGGAAATTGAGGCTCCAGTGAGCCATGATTGCACCACTGTGCTTCAGCCTGCCCAACAGAGCAAGATCCTGTCTCAAAGCAAATTCAATGAACCTGAAAAAAAGAAAAAGAAAGAAAGAAAAAAATACTGGCCAGGCACAGTGGCTCATACCTATAAATCACAGCACTTTGGGAGGCAGAGGCAGGTGGATCACCTGAGGTCAGGAGTTCAAGACCAGCCTGGCCAACGCGGTGAAACCCTGTCTCTACAAAAATATAAAAACTAGCCAGGCATGATGGCAGGTGCCTGTAATCTCAGCAACTTGGGAGGCTGAGATGGGAGAATCACTTGAACCCGAGAGGTGGAGGTTGCAGTGAACTGAGATTGTACCACTGCACACTCCAGTCTGGGTGACAGAGCGAGATTCTGTCTCACAAAAAAAAAAAAAAAAGAAAGAAATAAAAGAAAGAAAGAAAAGAAAGAAAGAAAGAAAGAAAGAAAGAAAGAAAGAAAGAAAGAAAGAACAGAAAAGAAAAAAAGAGAGAGAATATACTAACTCAAAAAAGAAAAAAAATGCATGAAAATCAATAATCAAAACCAAATATGAAAAAACGGATCTCACTTGAACACACCAACCATTAGGACCACAGAGGTAAAGCCATGGGACTTGACATCCTGGCTCAGACTTTTCTAGCTGAGTGCCCTCTCAAAAGTTACCAACAGTCCTCATTCTCAGTCTCTGCATCTATATAACAGGGACATTAATGCCCACTCCACAGCTCTGTGGGGTGCCAAGCCCAGTGCCCAGAGAAGTCCCCACTTGACCTTTAGCTTTAGCAGCCATGGGACTTCATGAGTTCACAAGGAGTGAGAGAGTATGATGGTCATTACTCTAAGACAGGTCCGCCAAAATGGTGATCACTTCCTATGGCAGCCACCAGCCCTCCTCCTCATCCTTCAGGAACCCTTTACTCCTCCTTCTCATTACCTACATTCCCACAAACACTTATTATGGAAGGTGACAACATGCCAGGCTTTTGTCCAACCAACCAATGTCACATGAGACACACCTCCTCTTAAAGACTCCAGGACCTGTTGCTATGGGCCCACCACTCCTCTTTACCAGCCTGACTCTCCTAACTCTTTGGTCCTTTGCCTGAACCAAAAAGCTAACTCCAAAGTATTTCTAAAAGATCGCAAGTATCAGACAGTTCCACCACCTTTAACATATACTAATTCCTCTCTACCAGAGGTCAGTAAACCATGCCCAATGGCCATACCCAGCTCACCTCCAGCCTCTAATTTTTGTATAGTCCACAAGCTAATAATGTATTCATTCATTCACTGAGACAGGGTCTCACTCTGTCACCTAGGCTAGAGTGCAGTGGCACAAATCACTGTAGCCTTGACTTTCTCGGGCTCAGGCAATCCTCCCACCTCAGCCTCCCGAGTAGATGCGACCACAGGCACATGCCACCATGCCCAGCTAATTTTTTGTAGAGACAGGGTTTCGTCACATTGCTAAAGCTGATCTCAAGCTCCTGGGCTCAAGCAATCCACCCAGCCTCCCAAAGTGCTGGGATTACAAGCATGAGCCACCATGCCTGTTTTTACATTTTTTAATGGTTGAAAAGTAGTCAAAAGAAGAATTATACAGGGGACACATGAAAATTATGTGCAATTCAAATTACAGTGTACACAGTTTTATTACAATAGAGTCATGTACATTCATCTACATATTGTCGATGGCTGCTTTCTCAGTTGTAGTTAAGACAGAGACCACAGATTCAACAAAGCTGAAAACAACTATCATAACAGGAGAAGTGTGCTGCCCCCAGTAATACACAGGCTTCATAACATATTCAAGAGTAACTTGATAGGTCAAGTCTACCAAGTTACACTATGTATTTCTCTGCATTGCCTTGTACATTTATTTGAGGGTAATGAAATCTATAGATGCACCTATTGTGTACTCATAATAATTTAAACAAATTTTTGTAAAGAAATCTATAGAATTAGTTTTTAGAAGCGCACTATGGTAACAACTGTCTCCTCAACATCCTCCACGATCTCATCCCAGTTCATGTCAAAGGGTCAATTAAGAAGGTCATACTTCCTTGACAACTTGTACAGGAAAAAAAAAGATCACATTTATTAATGACTTTTTTTTCTGAGACAGAGTCTTGCTCTGTCACCCAGGCTGGAGTGTGAGCTCAGCTCACTGTAGCCTCCACCTCCCAGGTTCAAGCCACTCTCCAGCCTCAGCTTCCCGAGTAGTTGGGATTATAGGTGCATATATAATTAATAGGCCGGGTGTGGTGGCTCATGCCTGTAATTCCAGTGCTTTGGGAGGCCGAGGTGGGTGGATCACTGGGGTCAGAAGTTCGATATATAGATATAGATACAGATATTTATTTTTCGAGATGGAGTTTTGCTCTTGTTGCCCAGGCTAGAGTGCAATGGCGCAATCTCGGCTCACCACAACCTCTGCCTCCCAGGTTCAAGCAATTCACCTGCCTCAGCCTCCCTAGTAGCTGGGATTACAGGCATGTGCCACCATGCCCAGCTAATTTTGTACTTTTAGTAGAGACAGGGTTTCTCCATGTTGGTCAGGCTGGTCTTGAACTCCCAACCTCAGGTGATCTGCCCACCTCGGCCTCCCAAAGTGCTGGGATTACAGGCATGAGCCACTGCACCCAGCCTATTAATGATATTTTTAAAGGCTTGGTGTTAGCTGCTATGTGTTTAGTTACATATTTAAATTTGGGCTGGGCATGGTGGCTCATTCCTGTAATCTGAACACTTTGGGAGGCTGAGGCAGGAGGATTGCTTGAGCCCAGGAGTTCATGACCAGCCTGGGCAACATAGTAAGATGGCATCTCTATAAAAAAATTTAAAAATAAATAAATAAAGTTAAATATATTTTTAAAGTAGCCATTAGGATGGCTATTCCATAAAAAAAAATACTAAGTGTTAGCAAAGATGTGAAGAACTTAGAGCCCTCATACATTGCCGGAGGGAACGTACAATGATACAGCTGTGTGGAAAACAGCATGGCAGTTCCTCAAAAACACCAGACACGGAATTACCATATGATCCAGCAATTCCACTTCTGGGCATATACTCAAAGAATTGATAGCGGGGACTCAAATAGATACTCGTACAGCTATAGCAACATGACTCAAGATAGGCGATACGTGGAAGCAACCCAAATGTCCAGTGATGGATAAATGGAGAAACGAATTGTGACATATATATACAATGGAATATTATTCAACCTTAAAAGGAAAGTAATTCTGATATATGCTACAACATGGATGAATCTTGAGGACATTAAGCTAATGAAATAAGCTGGTCACAAAAGGATAAATACTGGTTGATTTAACTTATGTCAGGTATCTAGAGTAGTAAAATCTGTCAGAAAGATAGAAATGTAGAATGGTGGCTGCTAAGGGCTGGAGGAAGGGGAGAATGGAGAGTTCATGTTTAATGTATACAGAGTTTCAATTGGAGGAGATGAAAAATTTCTGGAAACAGATGGTGGTGATAATTGTACAATAATGTGAATGTATTTAATGCCACTGAACTGCAGGCTTACGTGGTTAAGATAGTAAATCGTATGCCATGTGTATTTTACTATAATGTTTTAAAATGTAGCTACCCCAAAGAACTGTCATTAACGAAATGTGGTATATTCATAATGGACATAAAAAGGAACGAAGTATTGAAACATGCTGTAACGTAGATGAACCTTGAAAATACTATGCTAAGTAAAAGAAGCCAGACAAAAAAGACATGATTCCATTTATATAAAACATGCAGAACAGGCAAATCTATACAGACATAAAGAAGATTATTGGGCCACTAGGACTGAATGTTCAACAGGTACAGGGGACCCATTTGGAGCTAAAACGTTCTGAAACTAGACAGTAACAGTGGTTGCACAACACTGGGACTGTACTTAATGTCACTGAATTGTACCAATTAAAATGGTTACAAGGTAAATGTTACGTTTATGTATTTTACTGCAATTTTTCAAAAGCATTCAAAAATGCACTGCTCTTTAAAAAAAGAGAAAAAACACGCAACAACTCACGTAGATATCATGTAGCTGATCAGCAGAGATACACCATTTGAAGAACTAAGTATTATACTATGGTATAATATCAATACTAGCAATGTTATTTCACATAAATGCTCTAGTTTGTGAAAACAAATACCAAAAATACTATTTTCTTTCTTTCTTTCTTTTTTCTTTTTTTTGAAACAGAGTCTCACTCTGTTGCCTAGGCTAGAGAGCAGTGGCACAATCTCAGCTCACTGCAGTCTCCCCTTCCTGAGTTCAAGCAATTCTCCTGCCTCAGTCTCCTGAGCAGCCAGGATTACAGGCATGCACCACTATGCCTGGCTAATTTTGCATTTTTAGTAGAGATGGGGTTTCACCATGTTGGCCAGGCTGGTCTTGAACTCCTGACCTCAAGTGATCCACCCGCCTCAGCCTCCCAAAGTGCTGGGATTACGTGAGCTATCAAACCCAGCCAAAAATACTATTTTCTTAATAAATATAATTATCTGGTTATTGTTTGATGCAAATGTACAAAAACATTGTATTTTTATAGAAATGTTGAATTACATCCTGGAATTGCAATAGGGCACTATTTCATGTTATGCACAGAACATAAATAATGGGTGTTATATACAGAGGAGTCCACACTAACAAGAAATGCACCACATGCTGGGACATTTCAGAGACAATAGAGGGGATATCCTCATGGAGACAGCCCAGGGCCTCAGTTGATGTTTTAGTCATTTGCCCCCAGACCTGTCTAGAGCGTTGGAGGTTCTTTCCTCAAAAACACATCAGGAAAAAGTTATCTTCCAGTAGAAACAAGTGCCAAAAGCATTTATAATCAAAGGAACATGAAGGTTCTTTCTTTGCAGCTTTATCTTGCCATAACGCACTTGCAATATTTTAAAATCAAACTGGCACAGTCTCACACTTTAAATAGGGACAACTCAGTTGAGAATTTAACAGTGAGAAGACAAGGTACTCCAGGGTCATATAAATCACATAAAAAAAAAAAAAAACTAATATGGTAGAAGCCAACTTGACAGAATTTTGACAGCACAATTATTTTTAAATACAAACATCCTATCTCTAAGATTACAAATAAAAGCTTTTATTTTGTTTGTATTCAATGGAAACAGCCTTCTTACAAGCAATAAGAAAAGCTGAAGTTACAATGGAATTAAGAAAAATATATGGATCACCAGCTAAAACTAAGAAATCCTAAGATTCCTAGATCTACCACGTAGGGAAGCAGAGGCAACACAGAGTAGACAACAGTGAGATGTCCTATAAATGGTTACTATAGGAAAAGGGAGGGTGGGGAGCAGAACAAGCTCTGCCTGCCAAACTAGAAATGTCAGCATGTATCCTGTTTTGTTTTTTAAAAACCCAGGGTATCAGGGTCTTGCTATGTTGCCCAGGCTGGAGCACAATGGCTATTCACAGGCACAAACACAGCTCACTATAGCCCTCGAAGTCCTGTGCTCAAGCAATCTTCCTGCCTCAGCCTCCCTAGTAGCTGGGAATACAGGCACAGGCCACAGTACCCAAGTTGTTTAAAAGTGGGTGAAAAAATTAAATGTACAAGCAGGACAGGGAATAAAGCAATGTTCCGTAATATTGAGACATGTCTTAAACTGGGTCTGCTAACACTTCTCCAGGTCTATACATTCTCTATGAGAATTTTTTAAATGCAGTGTTTTCATTTCAAAATTACACTAAAACATCAGTATAAGCCTGTTCTGGATCATCGAGATGCTTCCCTAGAAACACAGAGCTGCCCAGGGATTTCACAGCCCATGTGTGCTGTTGTGTTTACCATCAGGCTAAGGCCAAACAACAGGATTTTAACTTGTTTGTACTAACAATCAAGAACAGAGTAAGACCTGATCCCCGCATAATACACATGCCAAGCGAAGGGCAGAGGGCACCCCTCCAAGGTTTTACAGTTCTCAGAGAAAAGTAATGAGGGAACTGAGTTACCTCATGGCAAGGTAATAGAAGCCATTGCCAAAGCCTCCAAATCTGCCACAGCAACAATACCATATTCACAATGAGAGGACCAATTGGGATAAACATCATCAGCTCCATAAAAGAAATTTTAATTTTACTGATTCTGTCATTTTATCTGTCTTTAATTTGTAAACTTACTTTCTTTTTATAATCTAAGCAGGCCAGATGTAGTGGCTCACACCTGTCATCTCAGCACTTCAGGCCAAGGTAAGAGGAACTGCTTGAGCCCAGGAGTTCGAGACCAGCCTGGGCAACAGAGTAAGCTGCTATCTCAATTTTTAAAAAATAAAGAAAGAAAAGAATACATACAAGTTTAAATAATTATGTGTCAGAGTGGGTTTTTTTCTTCTTCTTCTTTTTTTAAAATATAGAGATGGGGTCTTGCTGCTATATTGCCCAGGCTGGTCTCAAACTCCTCGGCTCAAGGAATACTCCCACCTTGACCTCCTAAAGTGCTGCAATTACAAGCATGAGCCACTGTGCCCGGCCTTATGTGCATTTCTAAGTAACATAGTAATAAAAATAACTTCAGCTAGGATACCAAGACCATTCACAGTTGAGAAAGGAGAGTTTTTTCAACAAATAGTGATGGGAAAACTGGATATCCATAGGCAAAAGACTCAAGTTTGACTTTTTTTTTTGTTTTTTCCCCAGATGGAGACTCGCTTTTGTTGCCCAGGCTAGAGTGCAGTGGCACAATCTCAGCTCACTGCAACCACCACCTCCCGGGTTCAAGCGATTCTCCTGCCCAGCCTCCCGAGTAGCTGGGACCACAGGTATGCATCACCATGCCTGGCTAATTATTGTATTTTTACTAGAGACGGGGTTTTGGCATGTTGGCCAGGCTGGTCTCAAACTCCTGACCTCAGGTGATCCACCCACCTCGGCCTCCCAAAGTACTGGGATTACAGAAGTGAGCCACTGCGCCCAGAGTCTCAAGTCTGACTCTTAAACTGTATACAAAAATTAACTCAAAATGGATCAAAGACCTAAACTTAGGAGCTAAAATCATAAAACTATGGAAAGAAAACACTGAGGGAAAGCTTCACGACATTGCATTTGGCAATGGTCTCTTAGATATATGACACCAAATGTACAGGTAACAAGAGAAAAAATAGACTTCATCAAAACTGAAAGTTTTTGTGCATCAAAGGACACTATCAAGAGAGTAAAGGCCAGGTGCAGGGGCTTACACCTACAATCTCAGCACTCTGAGAGGCCGAGGTAGGAGGATTGCTTGAAGTCAGGAGTTCAAGACCAGCCTGGGCAACAAAATGAGACCTTATCCCTTCAAAAAATAAAAAAAACTAAAAATGAAAAAACGAAAAATAAATGAAAATTAAAATTTAAAAATTGGCAGAGTGCAGTGGCCCACACCTATAATCCTAGCACTTTGGGAGGCCAAAGCAGGGGCCACTTGAGGTCAGGAAAGATCGTGCCACTACTCTCCAGCCTGGGCAACGGAGTGAGACTCTGCCTCAAAAAAAAAAAAAAAAGTGCAAAGGACATGATGGGGAGAGACTAGAGCCCTTGAACTTTGCTTGTGGGAAGGTAAAATGATTTAGCTATGGTGGAAAAGTCTGGCCATCCCTCAAAGAGTTAAACATAGAATTATCATATGATCCAGCAATTCCACTCCTAGGTATAGAACCAAAAGAACTGAAATCAGAGATTCAAACAAATATTTGGCCATCAATGTTCATAGCAGTATCATTCACAATAGTTAAAGGGGGGAAACAATCCAAATGTCCATCAAGGTTGAATGAAAAAACAAAATGTGGCATATACAGACAACATAATATTAATTATCTCTAAAAGAATTAAAGTGATACAAGCTACCACATGGACGAACCTTGGAATCAGCCTGCTAGATGAAGAAAGCCAGAAACATAATTAAAACAAAGCATCACAAGAAGAAAAAAAAAGCCAGAAACAAAGCGACAAATATGTAGGATTCCACTTAGATGGAACAGGCAAATTAATAGAGACAGAAAGTAGAATGGTGACTGCCAGCATCTAGTTGCAGGGAAGGAGTGATAAACTATTGTTTAATGAGTATAGAGTTTCTGTTTAGGATGAGGAAAAGTTCCAGCAATGGACAATGGTGATGGTTATACTACACTGTGAATGTACTTAATGCTGCTGACTTGTATACTTAAAAATGGCAAAAATGGTAAATTTTATCTTATGTATATTTTACCACAATAAGAAAAACGTTAAGCTAACACTGGATATCTATAAAAATGTTTTATGCAGAACTTAATTTGAGAAATACCACTACAGAATTAAAAGTAAAAATTGTACCATTTATGTAATGTTTAAAAATATAGACAATAGTGTACTAATAGATGTAAACATAGATGAGAGCATAAAAGCGCGGATGGAAAGGGCACACATTTGCTCTGAGGACTGGTCACCTCTGAGGAAGTGAGAGGTATGCCAACGGTATGCAGGTGAATCTGAGTAGTTGCATTCCTTAAGAAAAGAGAGAGGGAGGGAGGGAAGGAAGAAGGAAGAAAAGGAACTCAAATATGTCAAATCCCAGTGGAAGATAACCAGAGGTTCGATATGTTACTCTGTATCCTCTTCACATGTTTAAATAATTATAAAAACAAACTCTGAAATCACTAAAAATCAAAGGTTTACACAATGAAGAAGTATGAAAATGAAAACTTTCCTCAGCCATTTTACACAGTGAATGAACAGATGACCCACTGACACAGGGAAATGTTCCAGAACTTACCATAAAGACCAGCTTGAACTTTCCTTCCCTCCTCTCTCCTCACAGATCTAAGATGCCATGAACAGTCAACTGGAGTTGCCAATCACCATTCACTAGCCAGACTTCTCTCTCACTTCAAGACCATAATTGGTCCTACACTTTTTATTTGCCTCCGAAACGGTAAGTTAAGTAAGCATTAATCCTCATTAGAAGTAAGGTAAAAGCTGCAGCATTTCTCTCAATATACAAGTAAATTCCTCCTAGACTAGTAATACAGAGTAAGACTGGCTGATAATTTACTTACTGCAAGTAACTGAAAATTGTCATTACTAAGATGCAGAAATTCCCACAGTAGCCAGAAACTTGGAAGCAAATTACAACTTGGAGCTTGCTTCTTTGCTAGTCATACCAAGACTACACAAAGAGTATCAGGGTGGAAATAACCCTAGCGTGTCTCTCTCTCTCTCTCTCTCTCTCTCTCTCTCTCTTTCTCTCTCTCTCATTTGCCTGCGCAATTAGGTCTTTTGTTTTTCTTTTTAGGCAAAGCACTATTTCCATGTAAGTACAGGGAATGTGAGAACACAACAGGCTCAATTAACACTCAGATCCAAAAGTGGGGATACTCCTAGATATTGACCCAAAAGAACTGAAAATGTATGCTCGCATAAAAACTGCAGCATAATACTCAGGAGCCTGAGGCACAAGAATCACTAGAACCCAGGGGGCAGAGGAGGCTGCGGTGAGCCGAGATCGCACCACTGCACGCCAGCCTGCGTAACAGAGCGAGACTGTGCCCTCTGCCCACAACCCACCCCTAAAAAAAAAAAAAAAACTCAAGCATGATGGCAGCATTATTCTTAATAGTCAATGGAAAACAACCTAAATGTCCATCAGCTGATGAATAAACAAAACATGGTACAACCATACAATGGAATATTACTCAGCCACATAAAGGATAAAGTAATGATACAGGCTACAACACAGATGGACCTGGAAGACATTACTCTAAGTGAAAAAAGGGAGACATCGAAGGCCATTAACTTTGGCCTTCCAAAATTAATGTATTATACTACTGTATCGTACATTCCATTAATATGAAATGTCCAAAACAGTCAAATCTGTGGAGACAAAAAGTATTCTGATGGTTGCCTAGTGCTGGGAGTTTAGGGGAGAAATGAGGAGGAACGATTAATGAAAACAAAGTTTCTTTTTGGGTTGATGAAAATGTTCTATAACTTACTCTGGTGATGGTTGCACAACTCTAGGAATACATTAAAACATAAAATATATAATTCACCTGCTTTAAATGGGTGAATTATATCTCCTCAATGCTATTACAAAAAAAAAAAAAAAAAAAAAAAAAAAAACCAGGCAGGACAAGCTGCTATTACAGCCACTGAATAGATTATTGTGCCTAAACTTCTATCTTGTACATGCTACCACCAAGCAAAATAAGAGGACTGGAAGACTCTAAGTCAATAAAAAGAAGACTCAGACGTTATGATAATGGATGACCCACACAAACCCAAAACACAACTTCATATTTTAGTTAACAGGCAAATTGTTCACCTTTATGAATACTGAAAACATCTGCAGACCACATTACATCAGGACCCACAAGGGATCTAGGAATCCCAGGGTCACTACTTATTTAAAGCTTGAAAAGTAGGTGCCTCAGGAGCTGAGCAAAAATTAAAAAAAAAAAAATCATCACTTTGAAGTGTTGTCTTCTCTTATTCTACACAACAACGAACCATTTCTCAATTGGATTGTGATGTGCGACAAAAAGTAGATTTTATACAACAACTGGCGATGACCAGTTCAGTGGCTGGACCAAGAAGCAGCTCTAAAACACTTCCCAAAGCCAAATTTGCACCAAAAAAAAAAAAGGTCATGGTCACTGTTTGGTGGTCTGCTGCTGGTCTGCTGCTGGTCTGATCCAGTACGGCTTTCTGAATCCTGGCAAAACCATTACCTCTGAGAAGTATGCTTAGCAAATCAATGAGATGCTCCGGAAACTGCTACACCTGCAGCCGGCATTGGTCAACAGAAAGGGCCCAATTCTTCTCCATGACAACGTTTGGCCTCACGTCACACAACGTTTCAAAAGTTGAATGAATTGGGCTACAAAATTTTGCTTCATTCACCATACTCATCTGACCTCTTACCAACCAACTACCACTTCTTGAAGCATCTCAACAACTTTTTGCAGGGAAAACATTTCCGCAACCAGCAGGATGCAGAAAATGCTTTCCAACAGTTTGTTGAATCCTGAAGCACGGATTTTTGTGCTGCAGGAAGAAACAAACTTATTTCTTGTTGGTGAAAATGTGTTGACTGTAATGGTTCCTATTTTGATTAATAAAGATGTGTTTAAGCCTAGTTATAATGATTTAAAATTCACAGTCCAAAACCGTAATTACTTCTGCACCAACCTAAGAAGATCTCATCCTGGAGTCCTAATTGTTTCTCCATAGTTCACTAGAGTCCACAAATCTGCATCTGCCCAATTCAGTTCCCTTCCAGGCCTTGCTGTTTTCACAGGTCATCTTCAAGAAGCCACACGAGGCCAAAACACCGTTTTCACCATTAATTTCTTAATAACATAATGAGCACATTACATGTCCCTAAATTTACCCTAACTTACGGAGTTCTGTCTCACTTTATGGAAAGTTAAATAGATCTGCATGATTTTTTTTTTTCTTTTGAGATGGAGTCTCACTCTGTTGCCCAGGCTGGAGTGCAATGGTGTGCAATGGTGCGATCTTGGCTCACTGCAACCACCGCATCATGGGTTCAAGTGATTTTCCTGCCTCATCCTCCCAAGCAGCTGGGATTACAGGCGCCCGCCACCACGCCTGGCTAATTTTGTATTTTTAGTAGAGACGGGGTTTCACCATGTTGGCCAGGCTGGTCTCAAACTCCTGACGTCAGGTGATCTGCCCGCCTCGGCCTCCCAAAGTGCTGGGATTACAGGCATGAGCTACCGTGCCCGGCCAAATCTGCACAATTCTTTTGCAGATGCTTCTCCACTGGAAGACACAAATGCCCATTTCTGGAACTGCTAAATCCCTCAACTTATCTTGTTCCTGTGTACGTGATCTTCTGATCAGGGACACACAAATTTCTAATTCAATACTTCACTTTCAGATAAGAAGGTGATTAATAAAACAGGAACTGTAAAAATTAGAAATCCAAATAAAAGAGGTTTTTAAGTGACTAAGTATAATGAGAAAAATAGATGAGCACATGAATGAACCTTCAAAGCATGACAACACAACCAACACAGTCATACATCTCAAAACACACACACACACACACACACACACGCACTCCAATGAACACACCAGGCAAAAATCCTACAACCACTACAGCAAGATAAAAATAATACAAGAAAGCGGACAGGCGCGGTGGCACACACCTGTAATCCCAGCACTTTGGGAGGCTCAGGCGGGTAGATCACTTGAGGTCGGGAGTTCGAGACCAGCCTGACCAACATGGAGGAACCCTGTCTCTACTAAAAATAGAAAAATTAGGTGGGTGTGGTGGCGCATGCCTGTAATCCCAGCTACTTGGGAGGCTGAGGCAGGAGAATCATTTGAACCTGGGAGATGGAGGCTGCAGTGAGCCGACATCGGGCCATTGCACTACAGCCTGGGTGACAAGAGTGAAACTCCACCTCAAAAATAAATAAATAATAATAATAATAATAATACAAGAAAGCCGGGTGTGGTGCTGCACACCTATAATCCCAGCTACTCCGGAGTCTGAAGCAGAAGGATTGCTTGAGCCCAGCAGTTTGAGACTGGCCTAGGCAACTTAGCAAGACCTTATCTCAAAAAAAAAGTAAAATGATAAAACTTGCTGTACTTGGAAGACCTTAAGTGTTAAAAGTTTTCCTCATTCACTGTTAAACCTCACAGTCTTTCTGGCAACATACATGAATCTCAGTAATCTTATTTTGAGGAACACAGATGGAAATACTAGCTGAACAGTAAATAACTTTTCAGGAAGGAAGCTTCTAGCACTTTATTTACAATAGAAAATAAGAAGCAATTTAGATGTCCAAGAATAAGAGAATGCTTAAGTAAACCTTGGCATGTTCATATAGGAAAGTATATTTACAAAAAAAGCTATATATGTCAACTATAAAAATACACGGAAAAGACCATGTAAAATGTAAACTGGGAGACACATTAAGACCTTTCATGTTGACAAAAATTATTTTTCACAACAGATCTTTTACAATGACACAATACTATGAGCTTAAGGGGACTCAGAAATAGCTGATACTTTATAATGAAGAGGTGTTTTGAAATTCTAGGCATTTGGAGTTAATATTTTATAGTCAAGTCGAACAAATACAGGAGAAAAATTATTAAATATATAACCTACAGTTTCTAACACTGACAGGAAGCACCAAAGAAAACGCAGAACACATCAAATTAAGTTTTCTCTTGATGATTCTTTTTCTCTTTTTTTTTTTAAGGCAGGGTTTCACTCTGTTGCCCGGGCTGCAGTATTGTCTCGGCTCACTGCAACCTCTGCCTTCCAGGCTCAAGTGATCATCCCGTCTCAGCCTACTGAATAGCTGAGACCACATGCACATACCACTGCATCCAGCAAATTTTTGTATTTTTGGTAGAGACAGGGTTTCACCATGTTGCCCAGGCTGGTCTTGAACTCCTGAGCTCAAGCAATCTGCCCACCTTGGCCCCCTAAAGTGCTGCGATTACAGGCGTGAGCCACCATGCCTGGCATCTCTTGATAATTCTTGATGTTTTGACACAATTATTCTGGTTACTATCACCTGGTAATCATCTTTACATCACTAACCTAATCGAGCATTTTTAATAAAATGTTTCCAGGTCAGCAACCAGCACACAAGCACTGGGCACAATTCTCCTGAGTACCCACCTCATCTCTATCACCTCTGCAGCAGTTTGGCTGAAGGACAATTTAGCAGGATCAATAAAACACTTAATATGTCCATTCTCTGTCCCATAAGCCACAGCACATGTGCATAAGGAGACATGTGCAAAAACAATCACTGCAATACTGCAAATGAAAACACTGGAAACGACCTCTGTGTTCGTCAGTAGGACTGTGGATTTTAAAAACTATGGTTTTTAAATGAAGTGAAAGCTGGGCATGGTAGCTCAGGCCTTGTAATCCCAGCACTCTGGAAGGCCGAGACAGGTGGGTTGCTTGAGCTCAGGAGTTCAAGACCAGCCTGAGCAACATGGTGAAACCCTGTCTCTATTAAAAAAAAAAAAAAAAAACAAAGAAAACAAACAAAAAAAACAATAGCTGGGTATGGTGTTGTGTGCCTGTAGTCCCAGCTACTCCAAGAGGCTAAGCCAGAGGTTGCAGCGAGCCGAGATCCCACCACTGCACCGCAGCCTAGGCAACAGAGGGAGACCCTATCTAGGCGCAGGGGGTGGGGGGCGGTAGTTCAAATCCATGATTATCAGTGGCTCGAATCAGACTGATAAAGGGCACTCAAGGCACACTGTCTCCACATTTAAATCCACAAACACACCTCCTCTGTGACTCTCCAACAATATAAATATTCTGTCTTGCTTAAAAACAAATTCAGCCAAAAAAAAAAAAAAAAAAACCCCAACACTTTTGTATAAGACCAATTTTTTAAAACTTACACATAATCCCACATGATTTAATAAATATTTTTACTTTTAATCCAAAACGCAATTGTGTTCCAAGGCCTGAGCCAAACTTCACTTCATTACAATAATGTCTGTTGCCCACATAACTATTTTGTAGTTGTTTAATTCACTTGTTACGGTTCTAATCAATACAGAAAAATTAGTGAGGAAGCAAAACTACTCTATTTTGAGGAAGCAAAACTATTCTAATAGTTTGGAAGTCTGAGGACTTCCAACAGTTCATCTCACTCTTGGACTACTAATCTCTTCCAGTGGGGTCCCTTAGACCCCATTGCCCCTTCTTGAGGGATTTTGATAATTGGCCAGGTTTGGGAATCTATAGTTTAATAGGTCCTTTGGGCAGCAGTTCTCAACCTTTACTGCCTATGATTTTTTTTTTTTTTTTTTTTTAATGAGATGGAGTCTTGCTCTGTCACCCAGGCTGGAGCGCAGGGGCGCAATCTCGCCTCACTGCAACCTCTGCCTCCTAAGTTAAAGCGATTCTCACGCTTCAGCTTCCAGAGTAGCTGGGACCACAAGCACATGCCATCATACCCGGCTAATTTTTTGTATTTTCAGTAGAAACAGGGTTTCACCACGTTGGCCAGAGTGGCCTTGAATTCTTGGCCTCAAGTGACCCACCCACCTCGGCCTCCCAAAGTGCTGAGATTACAGGCACGAACCACCGCAACTGGCCTATTATTTCAAAAAATATGTGAAGGCCGGGCGCAGTGGCTCATGCCTGTAATCCCAGCACTTTGGGAGGCTGAGGCAGGCAGATCACAAGGTTAGGAGTTCGAGACCAGCCTGACCAACACGGTGAAACCCCATCTCTACTAAAAATACAAAAATTAGCCAGGCATGGTGGCACGCACCTGTAATCCCAGCTACTCAGGAGGTTGAGGCAGAAGAATCGCTTGAGGCTGGGAGGCAGAGGTTGCAGGGAGCTGAGATCGCACCATTGCACTCCAGCCTGGGCAACAGAGTGAGACTCCATCTCAAAAAAAAAAAAAAAAAAATTGAAAACTATCACTCCCCTACAGATTTATTTAGTAAGAGTAGCTGAGAAGTGGGTTCTAGTCACTAAAATTTTTTTTAACTTCCTCAGATTGAGAACCACACTTAGAAGCAGCTGCTTTAGGAGTTATCACTATCAAGCCAACTGAGCCCATCATTGTTATCTGCATGGTCCACAGGAAACCCAGTGGTATGGTAGAAGACAAGGTGAAGCACCAAGCCCTAGTTTTATTTGATTTAACAGACTTGGGCTGATAGGACCAGATTCCACAGGCATACTAGGACACATTACAGACTAGGGCTAAGAAGCCCTGGCTTCAGGTAAAGATAAAGTCACTATACTAACAGCAGAACTTGGTAATGTCATTTAACTTCTCTGAGGCTCAAGTTATTAATTTTTTAAAGAAAGGATTAGAGTAAATGACCTCTGATGATCCTTTGATCTCAAACACCTTGATGATTTCTAACCATGTTGCTACAAATCAGTCAAATGAATAAGCAGAGTGGTCCTTACATTAATGCATGAATATCTTCTGCAAATATCAGATTAATCTGATACAATTTTGGGCTTACTTACATAAAATTCCTATTCCTCATCACACCATAAGGAATCTTAACTGAACATAGTGTATTCTATCAAGTCAATTACAAATGAAAATTAAACTGGTCACATAAGCCCCAAAGTAAATATAAATATTTGGAATAAAATAAAAAAAAATTTTTTTTTTTGAGATGGAGTTGCGCTCTTGTTGCCCAGGCTGGAGTGTAATGGCGAGATCTTGGCTCACTGCAACCTCCGCCACTCGAGTTCAAGCAATTCTCCTGCCTCAGCCTCCCGAGTAGCTGGGACTGCAGGCATGCACCACCACGCCCGGCTAATTTTGTATTTTTAGTAGAGATGGGGCTTCTCCATGTTGGTCAGGCTGGTCTCGAACTCCCGACCTCAGGTGATCTGTCCACCTCGGCCTCCCAAAATGCTGGGATTACAGGTGTGAGTCACGGCACCTGGCCGGAATAAAGTAAATTTTTAAAGTAACTCTTTAACCTTTTCACTGTCAACACCATCCTGATGTTTTTTAATAAATTTTTTCCATCTGTAAAAGTTGTTGTAAAATATATGTAACATAAAATGTACCATTTTAATCATTTTTAAGTGTACAATTCAGTGGTATTAAGTACATTCACACTGTTGTGCAACCCTCACCACCATCCACCTCCGTAACTTTTTAATCTTTTCCAAATGAAACTCTGTATGCATTAAACATGAATTCCTCATTCCCTCCTCCCCAGAGCCCCTGGCAATCATTATTCTAATTATTGAATTACTGTTTCTATGACTTTTATACTCCAGACACCTCATATAAGTGCAATCATGCAATATTTGTCCTTTTGCGTCTGGTTTTTTTCATTTAGCATAACGAGCTGAAGGTTTATCCATGTTATAGCAGTGTCAGAATTTTCTTATTTTTTAAGGCTGAATAATAGTAGTCCATTGTATTCACACACCACATATTGTTTATCTATTCATCCATTGATGGATACTTGGGCTGCATCATTCTGATTTTTTTTTTAACCATCAGTAGTTATTTTGAAGTCACATACAAAAAAGATGAATGAACTTTATGTCATCAACTATTTTTTTCTTTTCAAGAGAGAACAAAGTTTCACTCTGTTGCCCAGGCTGAAGTACAGTGATGTGATCATAGTTCAATGTAGTCTCAACCTCCAGGGCTCAAGCAATCCTCCCACTTCAGCCATACACAGGTATATGCCACCATACCCAACTAATCTTTTAAAAATTTTGCCCAGGCTGGTCTCAAACTCCTGACCTCAAGTGATCCTCCCATTTAGGCCTCCCAAAGTGCTGGGAGTACAGGCATAAGCCACTGCATCTAGCCAGTTTTTCTTTAAAAAAAAAAAGTAGACCAACTTCTGAGCCACAAAGAACACCTTAACAAATTGAAAAGAATAGAAAGCAAACAAGGTATGCTCTAAGACCACATGTAATTAAACTAGAAATCAATAGCAGAAAGATAGCCAGAAAATCCCAAAATACATACTTGGAGATTAAACACCACACTTCTAAATAACAGATGGATCAAAGAAGTCTCAAGAGATATGTCTAACTAAATGAAAATGAAAATATGACTTATCAAAATTTGTAAGATACAGAGAAAGCAGTGCTTACAGGAAATTGTATAGCATTAACTATAAACATTACAAAAAAGATCTAAAAATCAATAATCTCAGTTTTCACTTAAAAACTTAGTTTTCTAGGAAAACTAAAAAAAAATCCAAAGTGAGCAGAAGAAAACCAATTACAACAGAAATCAATTAAACTGAAAACAAAATTAACAGAGAAAAATCAGTGAAACCAAAAACTGGTTCTTTGAAAAGATCAACAAAATTGATAAGCTTCTAGCCAGATTAAGAAAGAAAAAAAAAAGGCAAAGACACAAATTGCTAATAGAAAAAATGAAAAAGGGCCATCACTTCTAAACCTGTGGACATCAAAAGCAAAACAAAGAAATATTATGAAGGACTCTAATCCACAAATTTGATAACCTAGATGAAATGGAACAATTTCTTGAAAGACACAATGTATTAAAACTTACCCAAGAAGAAAAGACAATCTCAATGTACCTTTATCTATTAAGGAAATTGAATCAATAATCAATAATCTTCTAAAGCAAAAGGCACCAGGCCCAGATGGGTTCACTGGTGAATTCTACCAAACTGTTTTAGATATTATCTCAGGCCAGGCGCAGTGACTCATGCCTGTAATCCTAGCACATTGGGAGGACAAGGCAGGCGGATCACCTGAGATCAGAAGTTCAAGGCCAGCCTGGCCCACACAGTGAAACCCCATCTCTACTAAAAATACAAAAATTAGCCAGGCATGGTGGTGCATGCCTGTAATTCCACCTACTCAGGAGACTGAGGCAGGAGAAGCACTTGAACCTGGGAGGCAGAGGTTGCAGTGAGCCAAGATGGCACCACTATACTCCAGCCTAGATGACAGAGCAAGATTCCATCTCAAAAAAAAAGATATTATCTCAATTCTCTTTCAGAAACAGAAGCAGAGGAAGTACTTCCTAACCTATTCTATGAGGCCAGCATTACCCTAAACCAGACAGAAAAGAAACCAAAGAAAACTACAGAACAATACCTCTCATGAACACAGACAAATGCTAAATAAAATACTAGCAAACTGAATCTAACAATGTACATAAAGAATTATAGGCCGGGCGCAGCGGCTCATGGATGTAATCCCAACACTTAGGGAGGCCAAGGTGGGTGGATCACTTGAGGTCAGGAGTTTGAGACCAGCCTGGCCAATATGGTGAAACTCCATCTCTACAAAAAATACAAAAATTAGCTGAGCGTGGTGGCGCATGCCTGTAGCTCCAGCTGCTCAGGAGGCTGAGGCAGAAGAATCGCTTGAACCCAGGAGGTGGAGGTTGCAGTGAGATGAGATTGCACCACTGCACTCCAGCCTGGGTGACAGAGCAAGACTCCATCTCAAACAACAACAACAAAAAAGAATTATTGGCATATATGGTTGACGCTGGAACAACACAGGTTGGATCTGTATATGTCCACTTATATGTGGATTTTTTTTTTTTTTTTTTTTTTTGAGACGGAGTCTGGCTCTGTCGCCCGGGCTGGAGTGCAGTGGCCGGATCTCAGCTCACTGCAAGCTCCGCCCCCCGGGTTTACGCCATTCTCCTGCCTCAGCCTCCCGAGTAGCTGGGACTACAGGCGCCCGCCGCCTCGCCCGGCTAGTTTTTTGTATTTTTTAGTAGAGACGGGGTTTCACCATGTTCGCCAGGATGGTCTCGATCTCCTGACCTAGTGATCCGCCCGTCTCGGCCTCCCAAAGTGCTGGGATTACAGGCTTGAGCCACCGCGCCCGGCCATATGTGGATTTTTTTTCAATGAAACTTGGATTACAAATACAGTTGTAGGCTGGGCATAGTGGCTCATGCCTGTAATTGCAGCACTTTGGGAGGTTGAGGCGGGCAGATCATTTGAGCTCAGGAGTTTGAGACCAGACTGAGAAAAAGAAAGATTCAATCTCTAAAAAAATTTAAAAACTTAGTTGGGTGTGGTCATGGGCACCCATAATCCCAGCTACTTGGGAGGCTGAGGTGGGAGGATAGCTGGAGTCCGGGAGGCAGAAGTTGCAGTGAGCTGTGATCATGCCACTGCACTCCAGTCTGAGCAACAGAGTAAGGCTCTGTCTCAAAAAAAAAACCAAGAATTATATTGACTGGGCTGGGTGGCTCATGTCTGCAATCCCAACAGGGTAAAATCGTGTCTCTAAAATGAATTTAAAAATTAGCTGGGCAGAGTGGTGCTCACCTGTAGTCCCAGCTACTTAGGAGGGCTGAAGCAAGAAGATCGCTTGACCCCAGGAGGTCAAAGCTGCAATGGAGCCTTGATGGTGTCACTGTACCACAGACTGGGCAACAGAACAAGACCCTGTTTCAAATAAATAAATAAAAAAACTGGCAGGGCGTGGTGGCTCATGCCTGTAATCCCAGCACTTTGGGAGGCTGAGGCGGGCGGATCACGAGGTCAGGAGATCAAGACCATCCAGGTCAACATGGTGAAATCCCGTCTCTACTAAAAAACAAAACTTAGCTGGGCATGGTGGCGTGTGCTACTCAGGAGGCTGAGGCAGGAGAATCATTTGAACCAGGGAGTCAGAGGTTGCAGTGAGCCGAGATCACACGCCACTGCACTCTAGCCTGGCGACAGAGCGAGACTGCATCTCAAAAAAAAAGAGAAATTCCAGACATAGATCTTACATCTTTCACATAAAAGTTAACTTAAAATGAATCACAGACATAAATGTAAAACAAAAACTTAAAAATCCTGTAAGGTAAGGGGAACTCTAGCTGACTGTGGTTTGGCAAAGACTTTTTAGACACAATACCAAAAGCAAAATCCATGAAAGAAGGAATTGGTAAACTGGACTGTGCTAAAATGTAAAATGTGTGCTCTGCAAAAGACACTACTTAAGAGAATGAAAAGATAAGTCAGGGACTGGGAAAAAATATTTGCAAAACACGTATCTAATAAAAGACTATTATCCAAAATATACAAAGAAATCAGACACAGAAAGAGGAATATTACATGTCTTACTCATATGTGGGAGCTAAAAAAAAGTTGATCTCATAGAAGTAGAGAATAGAATGATAGATACCGGAGGCTAAGCAAAGAGTAAGAGGGGCCAGGCGTGGTGGCTCACCCCTGTAATCCCAGCACTTCGGGAGGCCGAAGCAGGTGATCAGGAGGTCAGGAGTTCAAGACCAGCCTGGACAAGATGGTGAAACCCCATCTCTACTAAAAATACAAAAATTAGCCAGGTATGGTGGCATTCGCCTGTAATCCCAGCTACTCAGGAGGCTGAGGCAGAGAACTGCTTAAACCCGGGAGGCGGAAGTTGCAGTGAGCCCAGATCGCGCCACTGCACTCCAGCCTGGGTGACAGAGCGACTCCATCTCAAAAAAAAAAAAAAGAGTAGGGGAGATGGGGAGCTGATGAAGAATGGTTGGTTAATGGGTAAAAAAAATAAAGTCAGGTAGAAAGAATAAGTTCTAATGTTTGATAGCACAATGAGGTGACTTATAGTTAATAATTTACTATATATTTCAAAATAGCTAGAAGATTTGAAATGTTTCCAACATAAAGAAATGAAAAATGTTTGAGGTGATACTCTAATTACCTTGATTTGATCCACATTGTATGCATGTATCAAAATATCACATGCATCCCATAAATATGTACAATTATTTCATTAAGCATTAACTTTAAAAGAATCACAAAAAATACACACATACAAAGAACTCTTAAAACTTAACAATAAGCCGGGCATAGTGGCTCACACCTGTAATCTCATTACTTTGGGAGGCAAAAGTGGGTGGATCACTGAAGGCCAGGAGTCCAAGACCAGCCTGGCCAACATGGCAAAACCCTGTCCCTACTATAAATACAAAAATTAGCCAGGTGCAGTGGCACATGCTTGTAATCCCAGCTATTTGGGAGGCTAACGCACGAGAATCGCTTGAACCCAGGAAGCAGAGGTCGCAATGAGCTGAGATCACGCCACTGCACTCCAGACTGGGTGACAGAGCGAGAGTTTGTCTCAAAAAAACAAACTAAAAGAACCGCAGAAACAATAAAACAATCTGATTTTAAAATGGGCAAAAGATCAGAACAGACACTCCACCAAATAACATATACACATATCAAATAAGCAGATGAAGACAGGGCGCGGTGGCTCACGCCTGTAATCCCAGCACTTTGTGAGGCTGAGGCAGGCGGATTGCTTGAGCTCAGGCAGATCACGAGGTCAGAAGTTCAAGACCAGCCTGGCCAACATGGTGAAACCCCATCTCTACTAAAAATACAAAAATTAGCTGGGCATGGCGGCGGGCGCCTGTAAACCCAGCTCCTTGGGGAGCTGAGGCAGGAGAATCACTTGAACCCGGGAGGCAGAGGTTGCAGTGAGCCAAGATTGTACCACTGCACTCCAGCCTGGGCAATAGAGCGAGACTCCATCTCAATAAAAAACAACAACAACAACAACAACAACAAATAAGCAGATGAAAAGATGCTCAACATCATACATCACTAGAGAATTGCAAACTAAAACAAGATATCACTACACATCTATTAGAATGGTGAAAAGCCAAAACACTGACAACACCAAATGCTAACGAGGATGTGGAGCGACAGGAACTTCATTCATTGCTGGTGGGAATGTAAAATGGTACAGTCACCCTGAAAGACAGTTTGGCAGTTTCTTACAGAACTAAACATACTCTTACCATACAATCCAGCAATCGTGCTCCTTGGTGTTTATCCAAATGAGCTAAAAACATGACCACACAAAAACCTACACACAGACGTTTATAGTAACTTCATGCATAATTGCCAAAACTTAGGAGCAACCAAAATGTCCTTCAGAAGGTGAATAAACTCATACACCTATACAATAGAGTATTAGTCAGCAGTACAGAGAAAAGAGCTGGCAGGGCAGGGTGGCTCACACCTGTAATCGCAGCACTTTGGGAGGCTGAGGTGGGTGGATCACCTGAAGACAGGAGTTTGAGACCAGCCTGACCAATATGGTAAAACCCCGTCTCTACCAAAAATACAAACATTAGCCAGGCAGGGAGGTAGGCACCTGTAGTCCAAGCTACTTGGGAGGCTGAGACAGGAGAATTGCTTGAACCCAGGAGGCAGAGAGTTTGCAGTGAGCTGAGATTGCACCACTGCACTCCAGCCTGGGCGAGAGCGAGACTCTGTCTCAAAAAAAAAGAAAAGAAAAGAGCTATCAAGCCAGAAGGAACATGGAAAGAAGCCAATCTATATGATTCCAACTATTTGACATTCTGTAAAAGGTAAAACTATGGAGACAGTAAAAGGATCAATGGATGCCAGGGGTTCAGGTAGATAGAGGGAGGGATGAAAAGGTAGAACGAGGGGGATTTTTAGGGCAGTGAAACTACTCAATATGATACTATAATGGTAGATACATGTCATTATATATTTGCCAACACTCATAGAAACGGCAACACCAAGAATGAACTCTAAACTATGGACCTTAGTTAACAGTGATGTATCAATACTTGGCTCTTCAGTTTTAACAAATGTATCACACTATTTCAAGACGTTAGTAACGGGGAAATGTGAGGGAGAGAGAGAAACTATGTACTCCTGCTCAATTTTTCCACAAACCTAAAACTGCTAAAAATAATAATAAATAAATTCTATTAAAATATATAGTCAATCCTCCATATACTCAGGGGATTGGTTTCAGGAATCCCCTTGTTTACCAAAATCTGTGCATACTCTAGTCTCCCAGTCAGCACATCATACAGGCAGGTTTCATGTCCTGTAAATACAATTTTTTTTTTTCTCTTGGAGAGAGAGTCTCGCTCTGTCACCCAGTCTGGAGTCCAGTGGCACCATCACAGCTCACTGTAACCTCCGCCTCCCAATTCCCCTGCCTCAAGCTTCCCAAGCAGCTGGGATTACAATTCTCCTGCCTCAGTTTAGCAAGTAGCTGGGATTACAGGCGTGTACCACCATGCCTGGTTAATTTCTGTACTTCTGTTTAGTAGAAGTGGGGTTCTACCATGTTAGCCAGATTGGTCTTAAACTCCTGGCTTCAACTGATCTGCCTGCCTTGGCCTCTCAAAGTTCTGGGATTATAGGCATGAGCCACTGTACCTGGCCTACACTGTATTTTTATTTATTTATTTTTGAGACAGAGTCTTGCTCTGTCACACAGGCTAGAGTGTGGTGGTGCAATCTCAGCTCACTGCAACCTCCACCCCGTTGGCTCACTGCAACCTCCACCTCCCAGGTTCAAGCAATTCTCCAGCTGCAGCCTCCTGAGTAGCTGGGATTACAAGCGCACGCCACCAAGCCCAGCTATTTTTTGTATTTTTAGTAGGCACATGGTTTCACTATGTTGGCCAGGCTCGTCTCAAACTCCCGACCTCAGGTGATCCACCTGCCTTGGGCTCCCAAAGTGCTAGGCTTACAGGCATGAGTCACTGACCCTGGCCTACAACTATATTTTTAATCCAAGTTTGGTTGAAAAAAAATCCACATATAAGTGAACCCATACAGACCCAGCCTGTGTTGTTCAAGCATCAACCATATATGCCTTGGGGAAGAAAAATTGAGGAGCTTCTTCCAAAGAGAAAGATCCATGACTATTTGGCCAAGGCCCTTACTAGGAAGAAACAGCCCCCTCATCTGTGAACCCTTGATACTGACTTAGCAAGAACCACCATGTTTCCCAGCTTCCATTCTCCATTAATCCACTTTCCCCACCACAATCAGAGTGACTTTTCTCACTCTGTTGCCCAGGCTGTTGTGACTTTTCTCACTCTGTTGCCCAGGCACAATCACAGCTCACTGAAACCTCAACTTCCTAGACTCAAGCGATCTTTCCACTTCAGCCTCCAAAGCAACCGGGACTACAGGCACATGCCACCACACCTGGCTAGTTTTTGTATTTTTGTAGAGTTAGGGTTTTGCTATGTTGTCCAGGCTGGTCTCAAACTCCCGGGCTCAAGCAATCCTCCTGCTTCAGCCTCCCAAAGTATTAGGATTACAGGCATGAGCCTGGCACAGAGTGACTTTTAAAAACATGAATTCTGGGACCAGGCACAGTGGGTCAAACCTGTAACCCCAGCATTCTGGGAGGCCAAGGCGGGAGGACGGCTTGAGGCCTGGAGTTTGGGAATAGCCCGTCAAACAAAGTGAGATCCTATCACTACAATTCAAAAAAAAAAAAAACAAACAAAAAAACAACACTGGGCACAGTGGCTCATGCCTGTAATCCCAGCACTTTGGGAGGGGGGTGGATCACCTGAGGTCAGGAGTTTGAGACCAGCTTGGCCAACACGATGAAACCCCATCTCTACAAAAATGGGCCAGGCATGGTTGTCCGCGCCTGTAGTCCCAGCTACTCAGGAGGCTGAGGCAGGAGAATCACTTGAACCCAGGAGGTGGAGGTTGTGGTGAACCGAGATCATGCCACTGCACTTCAGCCTGGACGACAGGGTGAGACTCTATCTCAAAAGAAAAAAAAAAAAAAAAGTCCCTATCTTGCCCAGGCCTGAGAGATGGCCTGTCTACTGACTTCCCCAGGAACTACTGCAAACTCCTAAGGTAGCTGTGACCTAGAGGCTGAGTGCAGCTCATCTTCCGGAGCCTTCCCTTACAAGGGCCATACTGCTGTTTCTTTATACTGCTGCTACCATGCTTGTTAGTTTTTACATGTAAATGCTGAGTTTTAAAATATTTGATTGGGGGACATTTTGGGGGAATCACTGGACAAATTCACTCCCAGTAGGAAATCTTCCTATAAGGAAGGCTGTATGGGTTATGTTAGCCTGAGGGCAGGAATGATTCACACCCTGTTAAGAATATTAGCACAAGTTGCCCGGGTGTGGTGGCTCACGCCTGTAATCCCAGCACTTTGGGAGACTGAGGCAGGCAGATCACGAAGTCAGGAGTTCAATTCCAGCCTGGCCAACATAGTGAAACCCCATCTCTACTAAAAATACAAAAAATTAGCCGGGCATGATGGCAGGCACCTGTAATCCCAGCTACTCGGGAGACTGAGGTTGCAGTGAGCGGAGATTGCACCACTGCACTCCAGCCTGGGCGACAGTGTGAGACTCCATCTCAATAAATAAATAAATAAATAAATATTAAAAAAGAGAATATTAGCACAAGTTGAAGAAACATGTAATTCACATTTCACTTCAAGGGAAAGCAAGCATCTTACTCCTGCTTACTGAATTGAGGCTGTGAGAACTTTGTCTACTAAGCAGAAGTTTGCAGGTCATAGGTCTGTTTTGGTTTCCTTCAGCTACCAAGAGCTAAAAGCAAAGGCCAGGTATGACTTTGGACAAAGGTCTTCCTTGACAGTCCTGGCCACTGACAAAAAGCCAAGTAGAGTTCACTACAGGGAGGATTAACTTCCCTTCATGCATGCACGCATGGGGCACCAATCATCCCAAACCCACTTCAGTTTCCTAGGGCCTGCCTTGCTTCTCTTTGCCTGGGGTGACAGCTCATTAACAGATTCAGTTAAAAACTATTTCCTTTTTCACCCTTAGCCCGTTTTCCCTATTAGAAGTGAACCCTTAAGACAACCAAGTACCTTGAAGAGGAAAGGTTTCTCCTTTTAGAAGCATTACAGCTAACAACAGAAAAAGGATCAAGAGAATGAGAATATTATAGACTTATAGTCCAAATAATGAATTAATAAATATAGGTAGTAATCATTAATAACTACTAATACCACAAAAAGACATTAAGATACGTGTCTTCTGCGATATCTACACACCACCATTTATGATGCATTTTTGGAAAAAAAAAAAAAAAACACCACAAAATCTTAACAAATCTCTAGACCTAATTACAAATTTATAGAAAATACAGGGGAAAAGGGATCATAGTAAACTGACGCCAGAAGAATATAACCAGCAAAATCCAGATAGTAAGAAAGTCCATAGGAAACAACACTTGATTTCTTCAACAAATAAATATGGGGGAAAAGAAATGGCAGAGAAATCTATAAATTAAGATTTCAAATGTATCTCAAACAATAGCAATGAAAGAATCTTGTTTCGATTTTGATTTGAGCAAACTTTTAAAAATTATTATGGGACAATTGAGGAAATATGAACATTGGATATTTGATACAACAAATGAATTATTTATTATTCATTTCTTTTAGGTATTAATAATGGTGTTATGATTATGCCTTCTTTTAAGTCCTTATCTAAAGATACACAAAGAAATATTTATATGAAATTATGTG
Organism: Macaca thibetana thibetana; assembly: GCF_024542745.1. Classification (NCBI taxonomy): domain Eukaryota; kingdom Metazoa; phylum Chordata; class Mammalia; order Primates; family Cercopithecidae; genus Macaca; species Macaca thibetana. Next base: position 41,855,324 of record NC_065597.1, read on the forward strand.
ATACTGGCCAGGTGCAATGGCTCAAGTCTGTAATCCCAGCACTTTGGGAGGCCAAAGCGGGTGGATCACCTGAGGCCAGGAGTTCAAGACCAGCCTGGCCAACATGTTGAAACCCCGTCTCTACTAAAAATATAAAAATTAGCCAGGTGTGGTGGTACATGCCTGCAATCCCAGCTACTCAGGAGACTGAGGCAGGAGAATCACTTGAACCTGGGAGGCAGAAGGTACAGCAAGCACAGATCATGCCACTGCACTCCAGCCTGGGTGACAGAGCGAGACTTGGTCTCAAAACAAAAAAAGAAGAAAAAAAAAGAAAGAAATTTGTTTCAAAATAAGGTGGGAGGTCCAGGCACGGTGGCTCACACCTGTAATTCCAGCACTTTGGGAGGCCAAAGTGGGTGGATCGCCTGAGGTGAGGAGTTTGAGACCAGCCTGGCCAACATGATGAAACGAATCTCTACTAAAAATACAAAAAAAAAAATTAGCTGGGTGTGGTGGTGGGCACCTGTAATCCCAGCTACTCGGAAGGTCGAGGCAGGAGAATCTCTTGAAACCAGGAGGCAGAGGCTGCAGTGAGCCAAGGTCATGCCACTGCACTCCAGCCTAGGCAACAAGAGCAAAACTCTATCTCAAAACAAACAAGAAAAGAAATTAGCCGGGCGTGGTGGCTCACGCCTGTAATCCCAGCACTTTGGGAGGCCGAGGTGGGCGGATCACAAGGTCAGGAGATCGAGACCATGGTGAAACCCCGTCTCTACTAAAAATAGAAAAAATTAGCCGGGCGCAGGGGCGGGCGCCTGTAGTCCCAGCTACTCGGGAGGCTGAGGCAGGAGAATGGCGTGAACCCGGGAGGCGGAGCTTGCAGTGAGCCGAGATTGCGCCACTGCACTCCAGCCTGGGCGACAGAGCGAGACTCCGTCTCAAAAAAAAAAAAAAAAAAAAAAAAAAAAAAAAGAAATTGTATACATTTGCAAAATCTCTTACAAATTAATAAGAAAAAGACAAACACCTCCAAAAGAAAAATGAACAAAGGCAATAACTCAAAAGAAAAATAAATAGCTAAAGAATGTACAGATATATGCAAATTGTCAGTAAATACTACAAAATTGGCAAAAACTGCTTCCTTCTGCATTCTTTTTTTTTTTTTTTTTTTTTTTTATGGAGATAGGGTCTCACAACATTGCTCAATGGAGAAACAACAGTCTTTTCAACAAATGGTTCTGGGACAACTGGATACCCACAGGCAAAGGAATGAAATGGGACCTCTACCTCACACCGTATTTTAAAAATGAACTCCAAATGGACTGGGCGCGGTAGCTCACACCCTGTAATCCTAGCACTTGCAGAGGTCAAGGTTAGAGGACTGCTTGAGCCCAGGAGTTCGAGACCAGCCTGACAAACATGGTGAAACTCTCTCTTTACTAAAAATGCAAAACTTAGCCAGGCTTGGTGGTACATGCCTGTAATCCCAGCTACTCGGGTGCTGAAGCATGAGAATTGCTTGAACCGAGGAGGCAGAGGGTGCAGTGAGCCAAGATCACACCACTGCACTCCAGCCTGGGATACAGAACAGGACTCTGTCAAAAAAAAAAAAAAAAAAAACCCTCAAAATGATCAAAGACCTAAATATAAGAGCTAAAACTATAAAACACATAGAAGGAAACAAAGTTCACAAGTAAATCTTCAGAATTCTGGATTTAGCAACAGTTTCTTACATATGACAAGCAACCAAAGAAAAAGCAGACAAATTAGACACCATCGAAATAAAACTTTGTGCTTTAAAAGACACTATCAAGAAAACAAAACGATTAAAGCTTATAATCAGTTGAATTATTTAAGAAAAAAAAACCTAAAAGAAAAAAAAGAAAGTAAAAAAAATCCACAGCATGAGATAAATAGCTACAAACCATCCATCTGATAAGGGTCTAGCATTTAGAACAAGCTCATCCAACCCACAGCCATGAGGCCCACGATGGCTTTGAATGTGGCCCAACACAAACTTGTAAACTTTCTTATAACATTATGAGATTTTTTGGTAATTCTTTTTTAGCTCATCAGCTGTCATTACTGTTAGTGTATTTTATGTGTGGCCCAAGACAATTTTTCTTCCAATGTGGCCCATGGAAGTCAAAAGATTGGATACCCCAATCTAGAATATAAAGAACTCTTTTAGCTGGGCGTGGTAGCGACATGCCCGCAGTCCTACCTACTCAGTAAGATAAGCCGGGAGGATCATTTGAGCCCAGGAGGGCAAAATGGCAGTGAACTATGATCATGCTACTGCACTCCAACCTGGGTGACAAAGTAAAGTCTCATCTTAAAAATAAAATAGACCAGGCACAGTGGCTCATGCCTCTAATTCCAGCACTTTGGGAAGCTGAGATGGGCAGACTGCTTCAGCTTAGTAGTTTGAGACCAGCCTGGGCAATATGGTGAGGCTCCGTCTATACTAAAATACAAAAAAAAAAAAATTAGCCAGGCACAGTGGCATGCGCCTGTGGTCCCAGCTGTGGGATGCTGAGGTGGGAGGATTGCTTGAGCCTGGGGTGGGGGCAGAGGCTGCAGTGAGTCAAGATGGCATCACTACACTCCAGCCTGGGTGACAAAGCAAGACCCTGTCTCAGTAAAATAAAATAAAATAAAATAAAATAAAATAAAATAAAATAGAACTCCTATAGCTCAACAATAAAAAGATAAATAACCCAATTTTAAAATGGTCAAAAGATTTGAATAGATATTTCTCCAAAGATGTGTACATGGCCAACAAGCTCATGTAAAGATATTCAATATTGTTAGTCACCACTAACAATCAAAATCACAAATGAGACACTTACTTCATACTCACTAGGTTGGCTATAATAAAGAAGACAGATAATTTAAAAAGTGCAGGCCGGGCACAGTGGCTCACGCCTATAATCCCAGCACTTTGGGAGGCTAAGGCAGGTGGATCACTTGAAGTCAGTAGTTCAAGACCAGCCTGACCAACATGGCAAAATCCTGTCTCTAAAAAAAAATACAAAAATTAGGCCGGGTACAGTGGCTCACGCCTGTAATCCCAGCACTTTGGGAGGCCAAGGCAGGCAGATCACGAGGTCAGGAGATCGAGACCATCCTGGCTAACACGGTGAAATCCCGTCTCTACTAAAAATATAAAAAAAAAAATTAACCCGGGGTGGTGGCGGGCGCCTGTAGTCCCAGCTACTCGGGAGGCTGAGGCAGGAGAATGGTGTGATCCCGGGAGGCGGAGCTTGCAGTGACCTGAGATCATGCCACTGCACTCTAGCCTGGGCGACAGAGTGAGACTCCGTCTCAAAAAAAAAAAAAATACAAAAAATACAAAAATTAGCCAGGTGTGGTGACACGTGCCTGTAATCTCAGCTACTTGGGAGGCTGAGAGGCACAAGAATCACTTGAACCCAGGAGGCGGAGGTTGCAGTGAGCCAAGATCGTGCGACTGCACTCCAGCCTGGGCGATAAAGCGAGACTTCGTCTCAAAAAAAAAACAAAAAAAAACAAAAAATGCTGTCAAGTATGTGGAGAAATTGGAAATTTAATTCACTGCTGGTAGAATATAAAATGTCACAGCCACTTTAAAAAACAAGTTGACAGTTCCTCAAAATGTTAAACAGAGAGTTAACATAAGACCCAGAATTTCTTACCTAAGTATATACCCAAGAAAAATGAAAACACATTCACATAAAAACTTGTACATGAACGTCTACAGCAGTAATATTCATAACAGCTAAAAAATGGAAACAACCTAAAAATCCTTCTACAGGTGAATGGATAAACAAAATGTGACATATATATGCAATAAAATATTCAGTCACAAAAAGGAATGAAGTATGACACATGCTACGACACAGATAACCTTTGCAAACATTGTGCTAAGTTTGAGAAGCCAAGCACAAAAGGCCACAAATTGTTATGATTCCACTTATATGAAAGGTCCAGAATAGACAAATACACAGAGACAGACAGTCTCTATGTGGCTGCCAGGATTAGGGTGTGTGAGGGAGTGGGGAGTGATAATGGGTTCAGAGTTTCTTGAAACTGTTCTGGAATTAGTTGTGATGGTACAACCTTCTAATATACAAAACCACTGAATTGTACACTTTAAAAGGGTTAAATTTATGGTATGTGAATTATTATCTCAACAAAAATAAGAAGAAAATAAAGGATAACGTTTTTTGCCTTTTAATTTTAATTTCATTACATGCATATTTTGCTGATAAAAAAGAAATAATGTTGTCTGGGACAAAGCCTCAGCTTAATCCATGTCTGATAAAAAAACAAAAGACTGGAAACAAAATGGTCAACAAGAAATTGGTAAGATAAATTATGGTACATTAAATCAATGGAATATAACCAAAAATAAGACAAACGAAAAATAAATAAATCGAATATCACATACATATGTACTATGAATACAAGGTCATTCTAAAGGCAATGAGATATTAAAAATGGTATAGAAATATATTTGAAATGAGGCCGGGCGCGGTGGCTCAAGCCTGTAATCCCAGCACTTTGGGAGGCCGAGGTGGGCGGATCACGAGGTCAGGAGATCGAGACCATCCTGGCTAACACGGTGAAACCCCGTCTCTACTAAAAAATACAAAAAACTAGTGAGCCGAGATCCGGCCACTGCACTCCAGCCTGGGCGACAGAGCGAGACTCCGTCTCCAAAAAAAAAAAAAAAAAAAAAAAGAAATATATTTGAAATGAAAAGATGTTTGTCATGCTAGTAAAAAAAAATTTTTTTTTCAGACGAGGTCTCGCTCTGTCATCCAGGCTGGAGTGCAGTGGTATGAATTTAGCTCACTGCAACCTCTGCCTCTTGGTCTCAAGTGATCCTCCCAGCTAAGCCTCCCAAGTAGCTGGGACTACAAGGGCACGCCACCATCATGCCTGGCTAATTTTTTTTTTTTTTTTGGTAGAGACTGGGTTTCACCATGTCACCCAAGCTGCTCTCCAACTCCTGGACTCAAGCGATCCACCTGCCTCAGCCTCCTCCAAAGTACCAGGATTACAGGCAATTCCAGGTGAGCCACCATGCCCAGAGAAAACTTTTTTTAGTCAAAAAAGTATATTCACAATATTCTGATGCCCTTCTCCCAAAGAAGAAAAAAAAAATTAGACTGAAAACCAGTTCTAAGTTCTGGCCTCCAGACTATAAGAGAATAAATTTATTTTATTTAAACAACATTCTTTTATTTAAACAACAATAGGCTGGGCACAGTGGCTCACGCCTGTAATCCCAGCACTTTGGGAGGCCGAGGTGGGAAGATCACGAGGTGAGGAGCTCAAGACCAGCCTGGCCAATATGGTGAAACCCTGTCTCTACTAAAAATACAAAAATTAGCCGGGTACGGTGGCAAACAAAAAACAAGCAAACAACGACAACAACAAAAAACCAGGATGGGCTCACACCTGTAATCCCAATACTTTGGGATGCTGAAGTGGGAAGACTGCTTGAGACCACAAGTTCAAAACCCATCAAAATGGTGAGACCCCATTTCTTTCTTTCTTTCTTTTTTTTTTTTTTTTTTTTTTTGAGACAAAGTTTCACTCTTGTTGCCCAGGCTGGAATGCAATGGTGCAATCTTGGCTCACCGCAACCTCCACCTCCTGGGTTCAAGTGATTCTCCTGCCTCAGGCTCCCAAGTAGCTGGAATTACAGGCGCATGTCACCACGTCCAGCTAATTTTGTGTTTTTGGTAGAGACGGGGTTTCTCCATGTTGGTCAGGCTGGTGACCAACCTCACTGACCTGAGGTGATGCGCCTGCCTTGGCCTCCCAAAGTACTGGGATTACAGGCGTGAGCCACCGCACCCAGTGAGATCCCATTTCTATAAAATAAAATAAACAAATAAACAAAACCCAACTCTTTAAAGACATTAAAATTATGCTCACAGTAAGAGTCCATATTGATGAAAGAAAATATATATATATAAAAAAATTAAAAAGTCAAAAAATATTTACATCAAACTATTAACAGAAATTATATCCTGCTAGTGACATTACAGGGGTTTTCCTCCGTTATTTCAGCTATATTTAGGGACAGTGGTATAAACACCCCAAACAAACACGAAACTAAAGGGTGAATAACTTCAAAGAACAAAGGCACTAAAATTTCAAGCCTTATCACTAGTACTGTATTAAGTCCAAGTTCCTGGAAATTAGCTAAGTCACCTAATTATAGAATTAAAACACAATCCTATGTATTATTATTCTTGCTTTGGCAGGAATGTACAATACCTGACAGTGCTAAGAGTTAGGTTACTTTGACTAAATCAAAACAGTGACTACAAAGGGCCAGTAAGGGAAAACTAAGGCACTAAGTCCCAATTCTCAGGTCACAAAGCTGTTTAGATGAAACAATTTATTCTAGGATAGATTTGAAATCAAGTATCTATTCTATAGAGTCTAAAGGTATCATTCAGGTATAAAAATTCTTGGCCGGGCGCGGTGGCTCAAGCCTGTAATCCCAGCACTTTGGGAGGCCGAGACGGGCGGATCACGAGGTCAGGAGATCGAGACCATCCTGGGTAACACAGTGAAACCCCGTCTCTACTAAAAATACAAAAACTTAGCCGGGCGAGGTGGCAGGCGCCTGTAGTCCCAGCTACTCGGGAGGCTGAGGCAGGAGAATGGCATGAACCCGGGAGGCGGAGCTTGCAGTGAGCTGAGATCCGGCCACTGCACTCCAGCCTGGGTAACAGAGCGAGACTCCGTCTCAAAAAAAAATAAATAAATAAAAAATAAAAAATAAAAAAAAAATAAAAATTCTGTAAGAAAACTTTACCACCACCATCACCAACAAACCACTAGCCACAGGTTTACTCCCTAAAATATAGCCAAGCCAACAGACTATAAAATATCCTCATATGAAAAGACAAGACTCTCAATTTTGAAATAAATCCCGCAGTTTTACTTTTTTATGTTTTTAGAAAACGAGACTAAAGATCTACTTCATGCTAATAACTAGTTTCTAAGAAAAAGCAACATGTAAAGGAAACACTGAAAATTACTTCAAAGACAAAAAAAATTAAAATGTTACTGCTAAGAGTAAAACCAAAGAAAAACTTGAAAATTAAAGCCTTTCAAGTCACAATTTTAGGTATTTCTCACTGAGAAAGTTCAATACCGCCAAGATGTTTTAAAATTAAAAAGTTAAAATTAGATGAGGCTATTTTTATTGATTAATATAACGCAAAACAGGCTATCACTATACATATTAGAACCGCTCAAATAAAAAAATGGTAACACTAAATGCTAGCAAGGATGCAGAGAAACTGGATATCTCATACGTTGTTGATAGGAATACAAGAGGATATAGTCATTCTAGAAAATAAATAGTTCAGCAGTTTCTCTAAAAACCAAACATGCACTTACCAGATGATCCAAACATTTGGGCATTTATTCCCCCAAAATGAAAACTTTAATTCATATAAAAATATTTATATACATGAATGTTTATAGCAGCTTTATCTGTAATAGTCAAAAAACTGGAAACCACCCTTCTGGTATGTCCTTCAACAAGTAAATGGTTAAACAAATTGTGTGGTTCAGCCATACTATGGACTACTACTCAATAGTAAAAAGAAATGAACTACTGATGCATGCAGCAATTTGGATGGCTCTCAAAGGAATTATGGTAAAAGAAAAAAGCCAAAGTTACATTCTGTATGATTCCATTTATATAACATTCTCAAAATGGCAAAATTACAGAGATGCAGAACAGATTAGTGGTTGCTGGAAGGGTGCATGCGGCTACAAAGCGGTAGCATGGGGAGCCCTGAGGTGATGGAGTAGTTCTGTATATAGAACTATAGACTGTTAGAGTGGCTACCCAGATCTACACATGATAAAATTGCATACTATTATATACACACATACACACAAATACATGTGAAACTGGTGAAATCTAAAAAAGCCTGATGGATTGTAACAATGACAATTTCCTGGTTCTTGACATTAAACTATAGTTATGTGAGCTATCACCACCAGGTGAAACTTGGTGAAGGGAACATGGGCTCTGTACTATTTTTCACAACTTCCCATAAATCTACAATTATTTCAAAATAGAAAGTAAAAAAAAAAAAAAATAGTAGGGCTATGTATGAGGAGGTTAATATAATAACAAATGGAAAAGGTTTAGTATAGCATTTGAAACATGGTTATAAAGGCTTCCATTTTGTTGAAACTTTTATTACATTAATTTTTTTTTGAAAACACAGGTTTCTGCACTAAATATATACACCTATTTCAGCAAAAAGCATGACTTGAGCTAGAATTCCTCAACTTAATTACCAAATACTACATGAAATCTCTTGTGCATATGATAAGATTGTTTTCAGACTTAAAATTGTCTAAGTGAATAGGGAACCAGTACACAACATAAATGGCTCAACATTCAGCTTTTTTCCCAAAAATCTTTAACTCAAATGTCTTTTACATCATCAAGTAACTTATCAGATGGAAATAAATGTATCATCTGCTGTGTGGTTCCAAATTAAGGAAAAGTCTAGCTCAAAGCCATCCTCAATTTGAATATATATAATCTCTTACAAAAAAACAATTACATGTAATCTTAAGAATAGTGAAAGAAACTTAAAGCCTTTTTGGCATTCCATAGCAGCTGAGTCCCTACCAAATACTCTGGGGTAGAAAGAACATTCTACTGGCCATCCTCTGAATTCCTCAGCAGACTCTAAGCTGTCCAGTCAGGTCTGTAGGAAACAGCAAATACCAGGTGCTGGTAACTAGTCTCTAATTCTTCAAAAAAGCATTATCTCTGGCCTACAGCCCCTTCAAGATTACTCTATACCTATGTGTGTGTGAGTGATTAATACAGTCTCTAGTGTTGTGGGTGTGATCCTGAAATAGTTTCCACCACTAAATGTTACTCTTAACAGAGTCAACAGAAGAGAGAATAGAAAGCTGTGTGAAATCATATAAAAGCTTGATTTTCTACTTTCCACAGAAAAAAAAATGACTTTAATTTTCTCAGCTTCAGCAGGTGCAAGAATATCTAACCATAGCCATGATGTCTATACCCTTCCTGTGATATTCAGTATGCAGGTTATCTGAGAACAAGTGAGAACCATCTGATCAGTTCAGTATCACCAAGGGAGCCCTTAAATTCTGTTCCCATGGACCCTTCTGTACTTCCAACACTATGATTTGTTGGCAGGAATTTCACAGAAGAAGTTGAGATGTAAGGCCATCTGGCATGCCAGGATCAGAATTTTTCTAATACACACCCCCGTCCCTGACTTAGAATTTTCTAGTATCCCTTTCTCATCCTATCTTTCCTGTAATGTAGTAAGCCTTTTATGTGAACACTGGGTAAACAAATTCCAAAAAGTCACTCACTGTTTCTTTGTGCTTTTCAATAGTTAAAACTTTATGAGTGTTAAAAAAGAGTCCACAAAGACAAAGGGGGAAAAGAAAAAAAAAAGTCCAAACACTGAAATGTCAATGGTTAATGGTGACAGTGTTCACTGATCACAGATTTTGGATAAAAGATGGAAGTTGTGGAATGAAAGTTAAGTTAGTGGCCGGGCGCAGTGGCTCATGTCTGTAATCCCAGCCCTGTGGGAGGCCAAGGCGGGCAGATCATTTGACTCAGGAGTCCGAGACCAGCCTGGCCAACGTGGCAAAACTCCATCTCTACTAAAAATACAAAAATTAGCTGGTGTGGTGGCGGGTGCCTGTAATCCCAGCTACTCAGGAGGCTGAGGCAGGAGAATCACTTGAACCCAGGAGTGTTGAAGTTGCAGTGAGCCAAGATCATGCCACTGCACTCCAGCCTGGGTGGCACAGCAAGACTCCATCTCAAAGAAAAAAACAAAACAAAACAAAAAAACAAATAAAGTTAAGTTAGCTGAACACAGCATACTAAATTTTGAGACATTCTTAAATATGAATTATATTGTTAGTGTACAATCTACACTATAGAAAACCTAATGTCTTCTTAAAAGCACATTTCAGTACCCAAATCAGTAAAATGCAATAACCTGAAGGTTCCAGTTCACTAAGAATTACTGTGGGCTATATTTACAAATGCACAGAAATTAAACAAAGCACAAATCACTTGGAACAAGGCCTCTAAATTATTTCATATTCAATCTACTTTACTATGTTTGATTGCTTTGGAGCCCAGCAGTAACACCAATCTCACTGATAATACTGTGCAGAAATAAGCAGAGATAGGCCGGGCGTGGTGGCTCATGCCTGTAATCCCAGCACTTTGGGCGGCCGAGGCGGGTAGATCACCTGATGTCAGGAGTTTGAGACCAGCCTGACCAACAAGGAGAAACCCCATCTCTACCAAAGATACAAAATTAGTCGGGCATGGTGGCGCATGCCCGTAATCCCAGCTACGTGGGAGGCTGAGGCAGGGGAATCGCTTGAAACCGGGAGGCAGAGGTTGCGGTGAGCCAAGATCGCGCCATTGCACTCCAACCTGGGCACCAAAAGCAAAACTCCATCTTAAAAAAAAAAAAAAACACAGAAAGAAAGAAACAAGCAGAGATAAGCCTTAATGCAGTGCTGAAGAAAGGAATGAACATCTCGGGCTTACTACAATATGGTGAAAAAAGGGCACTAGAGGATGGCACATACAGGACGATACTGCCCTACAGCAGTGAAGAGCACTACATCTCTGCCCTCCAAATCTCAGCTCCCCACTAGCGGGTCTACCTATATATCCCCCTACTATCTTCTTCCCCAAACCAATAGTCCTTCTGGCCCTTATTTCCAAAAACACCACAAACATTTCCCCAGTCACTGAAGTTCAAAGCTACAGTGTGATTATTAAATCCACTTAAGGAATCTGAATCCTCTCCATCCTTACCCTGTAATGCCTCTCACATTCATTCTCCCTTCACATCCCCATTCCCACCATCCTAGTTTAAGAAATTATATCTTAAACCCAAGTTTCCCAACAAGGTCTTGATGTCCCCAAGCCAAATTTGTACTCCAAAACGTTGTTTTGAACAAGTCATCCAAGCCTTAAAAAAGCATCTACAGATCTGGCAGTACAGCCAACAGAAACCTATCCTCATGAGCTTGGACAAACACCAAGCACCTTCCACAAGAAGTTTCTGGACCCAGGGCTCAAGACCAAGTTCTGCAAATTCTCTGTAGTTGCTACTTCTTGCCATCCCCTCTTTCTCCATAGCGATCAACAACTAAGTCTTTCCAAATAAAAGGGTTTATGGCTCGTTTTCATGGACAAGCAGCAGCAGGTGGACAGCATCCTACACCATAGCCAGTTCTGGAGGGCAGCAAAGCCCAAGAAAGAGAATCAGTGGAAGCAACTTAAAACATAAAAGGCCAGGCCAGGCGCGGTGGCTCATGCCTGTAATCCTGACACTTTAAGAAGCCGAGGTGGGCAGGTCAGAAGTTCAAAACCAGTGTGGCCAACATAGTGAGACCCCATCTCCACTAAAAATACAAAAATTAGCTGGGCATGGTGGCAGGCGCCTATAATCCCAGTTACTCGGGAGGCTGAGGCAGGAGAACTGCTTGAACCTGGGAGGCAGAGGTTGCAGTGAGCCAAGATTGTGCCACCGCACTCCAGCCTGGGCGAGAGAGCAAGACTCCCTCTCATTCATTCATTCATAATTAAATAAATACATAAGGCCAGGCACAGTGGCTCACACCTGTAATCCCAACATTTTGCGAGGGTGAGGTGGGAGGATCACTTGGGCCAGGAGTTGGAGACCTGCATGGGCAACGTGGCAAGACCCCATCTTTACAAAAAATACCAAAATGAGCCAGGCGTGGTGGTACTCACCTGTAATCCCAACTACTCAGGAGGCTGAGGTGGGAAGATCACTTCAGCTTGGGAGGCCAAGGCTGCTGAGACCCATGATCATGCCACTGCACTCCAGCCTGAGTGACAGAGCAAGACCCTGTCTCAAAAAAAATTAAAAAAATAAATTTAGGCCAGGCACAGTGGCTCACACCTGTAATCCCAGCACTCTGGGAGGCCAAGGCATGTGGATGGGTTGAGCCCAGGCAAAGGTTGCAGTGAGTCAAGATCACACCACTGCACTCCAGCCTGGGCAAGAGAGCGAGACCCTGTCTCCATAAAATTAAATTAAAATTTAAAAATAATAAAAAATATAAAATTTTTTTAAAAAGCAGACAAAATCCCTGGTCTGTAAATACATGAAGAAGTCTGAGATGGTGAGCCCAAGAGTTTTATTTTGAAGACTTTAGATGAAATCCAATATCTTACTCTACATATTAAAAGAAATGTCCATGTCATGTGTAAGAGGGAAGACATAATAAAAGGAAAGTTAAACATAAGTGGGCTATACCAAGAGCATGAAGTGAGTACCTTTGAGAGTTCAGAGAAGAAACCAAAAACATCAAGGACTTAGGCAATGCAAGAGGTCAGAATTCTAAGTAAGTCAACCAGTTTGGTTGAAGCAGAGAACACAAAAGACAGCTGTGAGAGACTATATAGCTGTTCCATAGTTCTAGTCCATTTTTCACATGCTTTCTGGTGTCCTCTCCCTATCTGGACTATCAGTTCAGAGGCCAAGAACCAACACAACGTGTTAACCTATTAGCTAACTATCAGTCACATCTTAAGAATTCAGACAACAATGGTAATAGTTTTAGTATATTAAATCTCAGAACAGCAAAACATCGAGGTGCACTCTGAATTCAGATATTTTGAAATACCTGTATCAAAAACAGAAAAACTTCCTTAAGAAATAGGGACACTGGCAAGAATGGTGGCTCATGCCTATAATCCCAGTACTCTGTGAGGCCAAGGCAGGAGGAGTGCTTGAGGCCAGTTGAAGACCAGCCCGGGCAACAAATGGAGGCCCCATCTCTACAAAAAGTAAAAATAAAAAAATTAGGCAGGTGTGGTGATATGTGCCTGTAGTCCCACGTACTCCAGGAAGCTGAGGCAGGAGGATCACTTGAGCCTAAGAGTTAGAGGATACCATGAGCTATGATCACATCACTCCACTCCAGCCTAGGCAGCAGAGTGAGACCCAGTCTCAAAAAAAAAAAAAAAAAAGAAAAAAGAAAAAAAAAGAAATCAGGATAATGAGGCCGGGCACGGTGGCTCATGCCTATAATCCCAGTACTCTGGGAGGCCAAGGCGGGCAGATCACCTGAGATCGGGAGTTCGAGACCAGCCTGACCAACATGGAGAAACCCCGTCTCTACTACAAATAAAAAAGTAGCCAGGCATGGTGGCAAGCACCTGTAATCCCAGCTACTCAGGAGGCTGAGGTAGCAGAATCGCTTGAACCTGGGAGGCAGAGGTTGTGGCGAGCTGAGATTGTGCTACTGCACTCCACCCTGGGCAACAAGAGTGAAACTTCATCTCAAAAAAAAAAAAAAAAAAAAAAAGAAATCAGGATACATGAATCAAAGCAAGAATTTCTAAGCACCCCGACACTCTTAACACTCCTGGGAATTGTTTAACGTATTTTTTGAAACTAGGAGGTCTCAGAATTGAAATTCTTTTTTCAATTTTTTTAAAAAAAATTAACTGCTGACATCCTCTAAGGGAGGAGGCAAAAGAATGGAAAATCTGGTGAAGTGATAAGCAGTTTTTAAAGAGGTTTACAATCAGTTTTAAAACAGTAATCCCTCTGGGAAATGAAAATTCCTCTCCTAATCCCTTTGAGGGCAATATATTTGAATTAGGAACAAGAACATCTTGCTTCTACTAGGTACAAATATGAACCTTTTAGAGTATCTTCTGCATTAAATAGCAAGCAGAGGAAAGGACAATTTCTAATTTATCAAAAAAAAATAAGCATCTTGGACTTATATCTTTTGCTAGACACATGCAAGGAGGCTTCAATAAAATGCAATTAAGGAACTTCAAGGTTTTCGTTGACAGTGATTACTTAACTGGAGCTTACTCCTGTGAAATGAAACTACCAGAAACCCTCAACATCAATTTGCTTGTCACTAAACCACAGGTTTACGCTTAGACTTGGAAATGCTAACAGGATGGAACCACAAGCCTTTAATAAAACGTGATGACCATGGAGAGCGCCCTTGAAGCTTAGCAACAGAGGACTCAACCCTAAAAGGGTTCCCTTTCTGGAATGTGAGGGCAGGTTTGACATGTACCACAGCACCAGTCCTAAAACGCTTGACTGCATTTTCCACAAAAGGTAGGAGTTGTAATAGTAGCATAGAGCAGACACCAGCCCACTGGAAGCAGATGGAACCCACCAACTCATTTTATCCAGACCTTCAAAAAGGTACACAGAACTCTCTCTCTCAGCCAAAGCAGGACAGATCTGAATGAATAAATCCAGGAAAAGGTTCACATGAGATTACTAATTGGTAATTTCATTTGCATGCCAAAGCCCTCAATGTAAAACAGAACCTGAAAAATGAAAAGCAATTTGAAAGCCCGTTCTCCATACTCAAGCTACACACACACACACACACACACACACACACACACACACACACACGAGACCAAAAGCTTTGTTTTGCAAAACAAATAAGACTCAGTAACCTATTCCAACACAGGGACTCTTCTGAAGGGTGATCTAGCTGGAAACATTCCCTGCTTATGTACATAATTCACTAGGGGTCAGGTAAGATTCCATTTTCTAACAGCTGAACTTTAAACAGAAAGTCACTAGTGGTGCAATATTCACTCATTAGCATAAATCTCTACCCCCTAGAATGAAAAGCATTGGCTGCCTCTGCCAGGATGACAACTTTACAGTGAGAAGCTGGAGCCGCGGACCATGAACTCCTGGAAAGTTCTATCAGGGCCTCAGAAGAGCTCACCACCTTCGCCAGCCTAAACTTAGCGGTCACCCATCCCACGCCACCCTCTCCACAGACAGGGCATCTGTGATATGCGAATTTTTAAAAAATAAAAAGATTGGCCAAAGGGTCAAGAGCAGGCAATGCCTTACAGGGCTGACATGATTGCTGTCTGGGACTGGGGGAGGGGGAGGAGCATTCTGGATGTTTCTATTCTTGGCAAGGAAAGCACCTCCGGGTCCTGCACCATCAAAAAACACTCACACACCAATGTTCTCAGGGAATGAATGATATGCCCGTGTTAAGCGGTCTCATCTTGAGTTGTGATGACGGGGAAAAAGGTGTGGAGGGCTGGAGGCGGGGTGGTGGTCAGGGGTAGATGTGTTTGACTAAGGGGGATGGGAGGAGAGTGAATGGATAAAGGGGGGACCTGGGGAAGGTATGGACGGTTAAGAGGGAGGGGAGGAAGGTGTGGACGACTAAGGGAGGACAGGAGAACGGAGGGTGGGGACGGTTAAGGAGGCTGGGGAAAGGTGTGGATGGCTAGGGGGGTGGGGATGGCCAGCAGCACCCCCGTGCACCAGAAGCAAAGGCAGGCCGTGGGGGTGGCCGCTCCCAGACCCTCACAACCCCCCACTGTGGGCGTGTGCTCGGCTGCGCTTTCGCACCGGCCAGGCCATCGGGCCGCAGGGCCAGCACTCACCCCACGACTCCCTGGTTGTAGTTCCTCCGTTTCCACGGGGTACCGCTGTACACGACCCCGCCGCCGTCTGCTCGGCCGCCCCCCGCGGCCCGCCCTCCGCTGGGCTGCAGCAGGCTGTAGTTGAGTCCATACGTGCTGGCCTTGTTGTCGCGCTTCCTCTTGTTGCTGCTGCCTGAGGCCGAGTCGGCGGGATCGGCGGCAGGGACGGCGGCCGAAGGGTGCGGGGACGAGGACGCCGAGGGGGACGAGGACGCCGAGGAGCCCGCTCGGCGGGCCCAGGCCCCGGGCTGGTGGTGGTTGTTGTTGTTGTTGGTCGTCTCTAGGGGCAGGAAGTCCCGCTGCTCCGCGGGCAGCGCGTGGCTGCCCAGCAGGCGCTCCCCGGAGCGGTACATGCCGGCCGGGGCCGGGGCCGGGGCCGGGGCCGAGGCCGCGCCGCCGGGGCTGCCGGTGCTGCTGCCGCTCCCGCCGGTGGCCGTGCTGCTGCTGCTGCCGCCGCCGCCGCCGCTCGCGCCGCCGCTGCTGTGACAGTGGTGGTTGAAGTAGAGGTTCCTCAGCCCCTGGGTCGTCTCCCAGATCTGCATCCACAGACTGTTGGACGGTCCGAGCTGCTCTGGCTGGAACCAGGCGATCCTCGGATCCATCAAACGGCGGCGGCCGCTGCCCCCGCCCCTCCCGGCCGCCTGCAGGGCCGCCGCCGCCGCCGCCGCCTCAGGCGCACGCCCGGCCTCGGCTGCTGCTGCTGCCGCCGCTGCTGCTGCTGCTGCTGCTCGGGGCCCGCCACGGGCGGCGCGGTCGCGCAGGGAGCCGGGCCGGCGCCGGCGGCGTCGCTCCCGCCCTCGGGGGCTCCGCGGGCCCTCCCCCCCTCCCTCCGCCCCTCCGCCGAGCCCCTGTCACTGGGGTCCCCGTGCAAATGGCGGCGGCGGCGGCGGCGGCTCCACAGAAGGGCGAGCGGCGGCGGCGGCAGCGGCGGCGGCGAGACGCGCCTGCTCCGTAGCGTCCTCGCTCCTCCGGGCCGGGGCGGGGCCTCTGCCGGCTCCGCCCCGCTCGCTCCGCCCCCCCCCCCCAGCCCCGCCCCTCCCCGCCCTCTCGCGCTCGCCCCGCCCCCCCCGCACCGCACAGCAGCCCCGGAGGCCGCGCCGTGCGTCACAGAGGCCGCGGCGCTACAGGGCCGCAACCGCCCGGCCCAACCGTCCCTGCGCCATCCGCGGAGGGGTCCACGTACCTGGGCGTGCGGGGGCCTCTGACGCGCGCGCGGCTCCTCTGCCTGGGCTTCACCGGCGCTGAGACTGGACGAGACCGCATGGAGGTCGCCGCCCGCCCCGCAGGGAGCGCGTTGTGGGAGGTGCCGCCCCGCCTCTCGCTCCTCCCATCCCTGTGGCCGCCGGACCCCGGGCCCTCCCAACTCCCCCTGACGTCTCGGCTTCTGCCTGCTTTCTAAAACACTTTCTTTTTAAAAAAACAGCCTATAACACTTTCTGGTGGGGTGTGGACACGCCCCCCGCCCGAGCGCGTGCCCCGGGGCGGGCTGCGCGAGACCCTGCACAGCTACTTGCGCCCCGCCCTGCTGCGCCCTGGCCGGGGTAGGGGACCCCTACATCCCGGCCCGAGGCCACAGAAACCTGCACCCCATGCATAGCCCTGGGGGAGGCCACTAAGACTGAGAGTGTGAGCCAAGGGCTGAAAGCCACAGCCACACACTCAATCCACTTCACACGGACACGCAAACACGTGTAGATGCACAGAGAAGCAGACACACTCCTGAGCGGCGTAGCAAAGACGCTCTCCTGCCGTAAGGTGCACCAACAGCCTTAGAAAGCTCTTCTGAGTTCAGCATTAAATTTTAAGAAAACCCACAAGCTTTTAAGGCTAAAATGAAGATTTAGCATCAGCAAAGATTGTCCACTGTGTCGTTATTTGCATGTCTTTCAAATCTCTGTGGTTAAAAAGACAAGGAAAGGGGAATGTTAAGTATTTTTAATCAAGAGACAAAAAGTAATTGAACAGCTTCTATGTGGGCCCGTTAAAGTTGATCCAAAGTCCAGAACAAGTCCCTGATGGCTGATAATGGCCTTCTATTTTTTTAATGACAAATAATGGAAAACTATGAAAGAACTAAGTGTTGCTCTACCTTTTTCTTTCTTTGGAGACTAACTCTTGCTCTGTCATCTGGAGTTCAGTAACTTTTTCCCAGCTCGCTGCAGGCTCGGCCTCTTGGGTTCAAGGGATCCTCTTGCCTCAGCCTCCGAGTAGCTAAGACTACAGGCACGCGTCAACAAGGCGTAGAGACAAAGTCTCTGCGTTGCCCAGACTGGTCTGGAACTCCTGGACTTAAGCGATCCTCCCACCTTGGACTCCAAAGCTGCTAGGATTACAAGGGGGCATGCCACCATGCCTGACCTTACCTATTTTTTTTTTCATAAGAGAATAAATAGTATGACCATAAATACGGAAAACACACAAAGACCCTTCAGCTGCAAACAACAGCTTCCTTGGTAGTGTATACAGCCTGTTTCTTGTATGGGCTGCTCTAAGGGACCGTGGAGACAGGCCTTTCAGATGTATGTTCATGTCTCTGATCTTGCACTACGCCAGTGTAGGCTCCACTCAGGCATTCGAGGTGCCTTTGGAAAGCTCCAGAGCACTGTGGCCAGGGTTCACATTGGCCAAGTTATCATGTCCATCTGCAACAAGCTGTAGAACAAGGAGCATGTGATTGAGGCCCTGCGCAGGGCCAAGTTCAAGTTCCCTGGCTGCCAGAAGATCCACATCTCAAAGAAATGGGGCTTCACCAAGTTCAATGCGGATGAATTTGAAGACATGGTGGCTGAGAAGCGGCTCATCGCAGATGACTGTGAGATCAAGTACATCCCCATCATGGCCCTCTGGACAAGTGGCATGCCCTGCCCTCGTGAGGGCTTCCACTGTGCTGCCCCCTCTTAATACTCACCAATAAATCCTACTTCCTGTCCAGCAAAAACAAACAAAAACCCTTCGGAATTTTGGTTCATTCTATTTGATTGTTGCTGTTACATTACTAGAAATCAGTATTAAAAGTTTTCTCTGTCTGGGGGCGGTTGCTGAAGCCTGTAATCCCAGCGTTTTGGGAAGCTAAAGTGGGCAGATCACCCGAGGTCCGGAGTTCGAGGCCAGCCTGACCAACATCGAGAAACCCCCATCTCTACTAAAAATACAAAATTAGCCAGGTGTGGTAGTGCATGCCTGTAATCCCAGCTACTCAGGAGGTTGAGGCAAGGAATCACTTTAACCCGGGAGGTGGAGGTTGTGGTGAGCCGAGATCTCGCCATTGCACTCCAGCCTGGGTGACAGAGGAAGACTCTGTCTCAAAAAAAAAAAAAAAAAGTTTTCCCTGAATAAAATTTGCTATATGCTAATTATTACATAGCCAGGAAAATAACTAGCGGTATTTTTTATGTTACTCACACTGACAAAAACAAAACATTGTGTAGAAATAGATTTTGTTTGATGACCTCATACTTGTTTTAAAAATTCAATCTCCGGCCGGGTGCGGTGGCTCACGCCTGTAATCCCAACATTTCGGGAGGCCGAGGCGGGCAGATCACAAGGTCAGGAGTTCCCGAGACCAGCCTGGCCAACATGGTGAAACCCCATCTCTGCTAAAAATACAAAAAATTAGCCGGGCTTGGTGGCACATGCCTGTAATCCCAGCTACTTGGGAGACTGAGGCAGGAGAATCGCTTGAACCTGGGTGGCAGAGCTTTTGATGAGCCAAGATCGCGCCATTGCACTCCAGCCTGGGTGGAACAGTGAGATTCCATCTCAAAAAAAAAAAAAATATATATATATATATATATATATACACACACACATATATCTATATGAGCAGGGTGCAGTGACTCATGCCTGTAATCCCATCACTTCGGAAGACTGAGGTGAAAGGATACTTGAGGCCAGGAGTTTGATAACAGCCTAGGCAACATGGTGAGACCTCTGTCTCTACAAAACATTTAAAAATGAGCTGGGCCTTTTCCTGTAATGTAGGATCAAGGTAATGAAAAAGAAAAAAAATATTCATCATGAAATTTGGAGGAGACAGATATCCAAACTATTATCAGATGCTAATTTATCAGTTACACCATAGTAATACCCTAAGTGTGTTAAGTAAAAGGCTTTCTTCAGCTGTAATCCCAGCAATTCGGGAGGCTGAGTCAGGCAGATCATTTGAGGTCAGGAGTTTGAGACCAGCCTGGCCAACATGATGAAACCTGGTCTCTACTTAAAAAAGAAATTAGCCAGGCATGGTGGCCCATATCTGTAATCCCAGTTATTCAGGAGGCTGAGGTGGGAGAATCGCTTGAACCTGGGAGGCAGAGGTTACAGTGAGCCGAGATCATGCCACTGCACTCCAGCCTGGGTGACAGAGCTAGACTCCATCTCAATAAATAAATAAATAAATAAATAAATAAATAAATAAATAAATTAGCTGTGCTTAGCGGCGAGTGCCTGTGGTCCCAACTACTCGGGAGGCTGAGGTGGGAGTATGGCTTGAGCACAGGAGGTCGAGGCTACAGTGAGCCATGTTTGTGACACTGCACTCCAGCCTGAGCGAGATCCTGTCTCAAAAATAAAAATGACCAGGCACAGTGGCTCATACCTGTAATCCCAGTACTTTGGGAGGCTGAGGCAGGAAGATCACTTGAGCCCAGAAGTTCAAGACCAGCCTGGGCAACACAGCAAGATTTTGTCTCAAAAGAGAAGAAAAGGAAATAAAAGTTAAAAATTTAAATATATTTTCTTAAACTCTGCTTGAAAAAAAAATTCAGGAGAGGCATAGTGGATTACACCTATAATCCCAGCACATTGGGAGGTTTAGGCCGGAAGGTGGCTTGAGGTTTGGAGTTTGAGACCAGTCTGGGCAATATAGCAAGACTCTGCCTGTTAAAAAAAAAAAAAAAAAAAAAAAGTAACTACAAAAATTTTTTAAATTCAATCTCAAGACATAAGATCAGGGAAACATTTTTCTTTTTAATTCAAACAAGAAAAATGGAAAGCCCAAAAAACTAAACATTATTGGCCAGGCATAGTGGCTCACGCCTGTAATCCCAACATTTTGGGATGCTGAGATCACCTGAGGTTGAGAGTTCAAGACCAGCCTGACCAACATGGAGAAACCCTGTCTCTACTAAAAATACAAAATTAGCTTGGTGTGGTGGCACATGCCTGTAATCCCAGCTACTCAGGGGGCTGAGGCAGGAGAATTACTTGAACTTGGGAGGCGGAGGTTGCAGTGAGCCAAGATCATGCCATTGTACTCCAGCCTGGACAACAAGAGCGAAACTCTGTCTGGAAACAAACAAACAAAAAACCCGTATGACCAGGCGTGGTGGTTCATGCCTGTAATCCCAGCACTTTAGGAGGCCGAGGTGAGCAGATCACTTGAGGTCAGGAGTTCAAGACCAGCCTGGCGAACATGGTAAAACCCCATCTCTACCAAAAGTACAAAAAACTATCCAGGCGTGGTGGCGTGTGTCTATAATCCCAGCTATTTGGGAGACTGAGGCAGGAGAATCACCTGAACCCAGGAGGGGGAAGTTGTAGTGAGCTGAGCTCATGCCACTCAACTCCAAACTGGGCAATAGAGGGAGACTCTGTCTCCAAAAAAAAAAAAAAAAAAAAAAAAAACCAACTCTGTAGACTGTGATGTGTGGGCCGAAAGACAAGGCATCACTGTGCTCTTTCACCTGGAAAGAATGCATGTTGGTAACCGTGTAACTTATCCTTGTTTCAAGGTCTTCAGCAAATCTTGGTTGAATGTCTATCATCCATGCAGAATTGAGCTAATTGCTTTAGAGGTGATAGATAAGCAACCAGGGCCTGTGGCTGCCTTCCATGAATTTCCTGTCTGGTTGAGGAGGCAAAAAGAAGTAAATATTTAAACTCAAATTGCAATTCATTCAATTAATTCAATAAGTATGGTCTTGAGCAACTATTAGATGCCAGATTCTGGGGATACAGCAACGAACAATTCTGATGAGGTCCCTGCCCTGGTGGACCTAGTTTGCCAGTGAGCAAGGGAAGCCTATAAAGTCAGACAGTGGTAAATGCAATGAAGAAAAAGAAGGCAGGCTAAAGGACAGTGACAGTATGCTATTTTTAGATGGGCTAATCAGGGAAGGCTGCTCTGAGGAAGCGATATTTGAGCCGAGCGGTAAGCGAAGGAGTGGGCTGTGACCATCTAAGGAATGGTCCATTAGACAGAGGGGACGACAAACACCAAGGTCCTGGGTCAGGAACCTGCTCTGGGCGCAACAAGATGAGGCACTGATTGAGTGTCAGATGTGTGCCATGGTATAGAATTAAAAAGCATGTCTTCTGGAAGGTACCTTAAAAATCATTCAGCTGGGGCCGAGCGCGGTGGCTCTCTCCTGTAATCCCAGCACTTTGGGAGGCCAAGATGGGCAGATTGCTTGAGCCCAGGAGTTCGAAACCTTCCTGGCAACATGTTTCTCCTAAAAATACAAAAAATTAGCCAGGCATGATGGCCTGTGCCTGCAGTCCCAGCTACTTGGGAGGCTGAGGTGGGAGGATCACTTGAGCACGGGAGACGGAGGTTGCAGTGAGCCGAGATCACGACACTGCACTCCAACCTGGGTGACAGAGTGAGACCCCGTCTTAAAATCAATCAATCAATCAGCTCCCTGGACATGGTGGCACAAACCTATCATCTCAGCTACAGGGAAGGCAAAGGTGGGAGGATCTCTTGAGCCTAGGAGTTCGAGACCAGCCTGGGCACCCCATCAATTTTAAGAAAAATAAATTTTTAAAGAAAAAAAGCATTCAAGCCTGTAATCCCAGCACTTTGGGAGGCTGAGACGGGTGGATCACGAGGTCAGAAGATCGAGACCATCCTGGCGAATACGGTGAAACCCCGTCTCTACTAAAAAATACAAAAACTAGCCGGGCGAGATGGCGGGCACCTGTAGTCCCAGTTACTTGGGAGGCTGAGGCAGGAGAATGGCATAAACCCGGGAGGCGGAGCTTGCAGTGAGCTGAGATCCGGCCACTGCACTCCAGCCCGGGCGACAGAGCGAGACTCCGTCTCAAAAAAAAAAAAAAAAAAAAAAAAAAAAAAAAAAAAAAAAAAAAAAAAAAAAAGCATGCAGTCCAAAGTAAAACAGTTGGGTATTTCACATACACTAAAATGTACAGTTGACCCTTAAGCAACTCAGGGTTGGGGTAATGACCCCAGCAGCACTGTTGAAAATTGGCGTGTAACTTTTTTTTTTTGAGGCACACTCTCACTCTCTTGCCCATGCTGGAATGCAGTGGCATGATCTTGGCTCACTGCTGTCTCAACCTCCCGAGCTCAAGTAATCTTCCTGCCCCTGCCTACCGAGTAGCTGGGACTACAGACACGTGCTATCAAGCTCGCCTAACTTTTTCTCTTTTTTGTAGAGATGGGGTCTCACTGTATTGCCTAGGTTGCCTAGGCCCCACTTTGACCTCCCAAAATGTTGGGATCACAGGTGTGAGCCACCACACCTGGCCAGCATATAACTTTTGATTCCTCGAAATGTTAACTACTAGACAAGTGTGGTGGTTCATGCCTGTAATCCCAGCACTGTGGGAGGCCAAGGCCAGTGGATTGCTTGAGGCCAGGAGTTCAAGGCTTCGGTGAGCTATGATCACACCTCTGCATTTCGGCCTGGGCAACAGAGAGAGATACTGTCTCTAAAAACAAAAACAAAACAAAAAACAGAGGCTGTGCCGGGCGCGGTGGCTCACGCCTGTAATCCCAGCACTTTGGGAGGCCGAGGCGGGCAGATCACAAGGTCAGGAGATCGAGACCACGGTGAAACCCCGTCTCTACTAAAAATACAAAAAATTAGCCGGGCGCGGTTGTGGGCGCCTGTAGTCCCAGCTACTCGGGAGGCTGAGGCAAGAGAATGGCGTGAACCCGGGAGGCAGAGCTTGCAGTGAGCCGAGATCGTGCCACTGCACTCCAGCCTGGGCGACAGAGCGAGACTCCGTCTCAAAAAAAAAAAAAAAAAACAGAGGCTGTGCACAGTGGCTCACACCTGTAATCCCAACAGTTTGGAGGCTGAGGTGGGAGGATTGCTGAGGAGTTTGAGACTAGCCTGGGCAACATAGTGAGACTCCGTCTCTAATAAAAAAAAGAAAAGCAAAAACCCTAACTACTAATACTCTACTGCTAACCAGAAGCCATATGGATAACATAAATATTTAATTAACACATATTTTGATTTATTTTATTTATTTATTTTTTTTTGAGATAGAGTTTCACTCTTGTTGCCCAGGCTAGAGTGCAGTGGCGTGATCTCAGCTCACCACAACCTCTGCCTCCCAGGTTCAAGCGATTCTCCTGCCTCAGCCTCCAGAGTTGCTGGAATTATAGCCATGTGCCATCGCACTCGGCTAATTTTTGTATTTCTATTAGAGACAGGATTTCTTCATGTTGGTCAGGCTGGTCTCAAACTCCTGACCTCAGGTGATTCCCCCACCTCGGCCTCCCCAAATGCTGAGATTACAGGCATGAGCCACCACACCCAGACAATGCTGTATTCTTATAATAAAGTAAGCTAAAGAAAATAAAATGTTACTAAGTAAATTATAAGAGGCCAGGCCCAGTGATTCATGCCTGTAATCTCGGCACTTTGGGAGGCTGAGGTGGGAGGATCACTTGAGCCCAGGAATTAGAGACCAGCCTGAGTAATATAGTGAAATTTCATCTGTACAAAAAAAATTTTTTTAATTAGCTGGCTGTGGTGGCACATGCCTGTAGTCCCAACTACTCAGGAGGCTGAGGCGGGAGGATTTCTTGAGCCCAGGAGGCAGAGGTTGCAGTGAGTTGAGATCGTGCCACCGTACTCCAGCCTGGGCAACAGAGCAAGACCCTGTCTCAAAATAAATTATGAGGAAGATAAAATGCATTTACAGTACTGTACTGTGTTTACTGATACCTTAACTTCATGTCATCTGTTTACAGGGTGAATCATCTGTCTGAAATGGCAGGCACCCACAGCTGCAGACCTCAATCTGGGTGGGGTACATAGCAAGCAATTCAACTTTTTCTTCTAAAAGAGGCACTTCCAGCATCACTAGAATGGGTCCCATATGTGAAACAAAGTTTCTACTCGAGAACTGAAAGAGATCAGTTTTTACTGCTATAGACAGTTTGCCAAAGAGACAATTGCTCACACAGATGATTGATTAGTGTTACCTGCTGTTTTAAGCAGATATTCTCAATAACAACTGGAAGTAACCACAAAATTATTATAGTACTGCACTGTGTACTACAGGTAATTTTTTTCAGTTATGATTTACTACCGCATCTTTATGTTTGTTTACATTTTTTGCAACTGTGAATGATGCCATGTATGATCTGTAAGTATGTTTGTGCGTCAGTTTGGACAAATTTTAACTTTTTTTTTTTTTTTTTTTTTTTTTGAGACAGAGTCTCACCTTGTCGCCCAGGCTAGAGTGCAGTTGTGCGATCTCGGCTCACTGCAATCCCTGCCTCCTGGGTTCAAGCAATTCTCCTGCCTCAGCCTCCTGAGTAGCTGGGGTTACAGGTGCTTGCCACCACACCCGGCTAATTTTTGTATATTTAGTAGAAATGGGGTTTCACCATGTTGGCCAGGCTGGTCTCAAGCTCCTGACCTCGTGATCCACCAGCCTTAGCCTCCCAAAGTGCTGGGATTACAGGAGTGAGCCACTGCGCTGGCAAAATTTTAACTTTTTATAACAAGTTTGTGCACACTTTATGGTAGTAAATGATAAAATACACTAGTGTCTACATATATCTTGTGCATTCATACCTAACTTTTCTTAATTTTTTTTTTTTTTTTTTTTTTGAGACAGTCTCACTCTGTCCCCCAGGCTGGAGTGCAGTGGCATGACCTCAGCTCACTGCAGCCTCCACCTCCTGGGTTCAAGTGATTCTCATGCCTCAGCCTCCCAAGTAGCTGGGATTACAGGGGTGTGCCGCCACACCTGGCTAATTTTTGTATTTTTAGTAGAGATGGGGTTTCACCATGTTGGCCAGGCTGGTCTCAAACCCCTGACCTCAGGCGATCCACCCGCCTTGGCCTCCCAAAGTGCTGGGATTACGGGCATGAGCCACTGCGCCTGACCAACTTAAAAAAAAAATTTTTTTTTGCCATTTCTAGGCTATTCTGCAAGTTTTTTCAAATTGTCCCAAATCTCCAAAAAATTTTCCCATATATTTATTGAAAATATCCACATATAAGTGAGCTCGCACAGTTCAAGGAACAACTGTATTCACTTTCCCCAACAAATCTGCAATGTTTTATCCCAAATAATCTACTGCTGCATTTTAAAAAATATACTACACCAATTTCAATAATCAATTTTACTCAACCTTTTCATTTTGCTATTTAGAACAAAAGAACAGACATTTATTGGAGTCTTGAAAATCATCTAAGTTGATAAGTCAAAAAACACAGCTATTACAACCCCAGACATGTTCCTCTGTAATTTAGCATCCTATTCATTCCCAATATTTTTCTTCCTAGACAAGAAACATGTTGAATTGATGGTCTTAACTTGCAAGATTTACTGAAACACCAAAGTTCTACAGAGTAAAAATTTAGTAGAGAAATAAGAAGAAAGAAAACTACCCAAGAATCATGCAAATTTAAATGTGTTTTCATTTAGTTATTTATTATTTTTAGAACTGAAGTGTCACTTTGTCACAGGCTGGCGTGCAGTAGTGCAACCTTAGCCCACTGCATCCTGGAACTCCTGGGCTGAAGTGATCCTCCTGCTTCAGCCTTGAAAGTAGCTGGGACTATAGGCATGTGCCACCATGCCGGGCTAATTTTTTCATTTTTTTGTAGAAATTGGGGGGGGGTCTTCCTATGTTGCCCAGGCTGGTCTCGAACTTCTGGCCTCAAGCGATCCTCCTACCTGGGCTGGCATTACTATTCTAGTCCAGCCTCCCACTTCCCTGGTAAATCTGCAGGATTTCCTAGGCTGGTCTTGAACTGCTGACCTCAAATGATCCTCCCATCTTCACCTCCCAAAGTACGGGGATTATAGGTGTGAGCCACTATGCCCGGCCTTGATTTATTAACTTGAACACAACAGAAGGGAAATTCTACAATGACTACCTGATATTAGTAACTGTCATTAAGGCAGGATGTGGTGGCTTATGCTTGTAATCCCAACACTTTGGGAGGCTGAGGAGGATAGCATTGCTTCAGCCAGGAGTTCAAGACCAGCCTGGGCAACATGATGAGACTCCCCATCTCTACAAAAAATAAAATAGGCTGGGCGTGGTGGCTCACGCCTATAATCCCAGCACTTAGGGAGGCCAAGGTGGGCGGATGACCAGAGGTCAGCAGCCCGAGACCAGCCTGACCAACATGGTGAAACTCTGTCTCTACTAAAAATACAGAATTAGCTGAGCATGGTGGCGTATGCCTGTAATCCCAGCTACTTAGGAGGCTGAAGCAGGAGAATCGCTTGAACCTGAGAGGCAGAGGTTGCAGTGAGCCGAGATCACGCCATTGCACTCCAGCCTGGGCAACAAGGGGAAACTCCCTCTCAAAATAATAATAATAATAATAAGAAGAAGAAGAAGAAGAAGAAGAAGAAGAAGAAACAATAAGACAAAATTAGCTGGGTGTGGTGGGTTGTGCACCAGTAGTCTCAGCTACTTTGGAGGCTGAGGCAGGAGGATTCCTTCAACCCAGGAGTTCAAGGTTATTCCTGGGTTGAGCTATAATCCTGCTACTGCACTCCAGCCTGGGCAACAGAACAAGACCCTGTCTCAAAAAAACAAACTGTCATTACAACTAAATTTTAGACAGTATGTGATTAATGTATTTTATTCTGGAGTTAGTAAAAACCATAAATAATAGTTTATTAATATTAGTATCTTCATCATTTACATTGTGAAGCATTTGCTCCAGTTATTAATAATCTTAGGCCCCATTTACAAACCTTCCCCTTTTTGCACAAAATATACATTATAGTTTCATGTTATTTTCCTCCTTTATAAATACCAGGAGGATTCCAAGTAGGGAAATATTTTCCAGTGAGACTTAAAAATAATTAGCAATGTTGAAGCTTGTATGCTGTTCAGAATAATCCAAATTTATTTATTTATTTATTTATTTATTTATTTATTTTTGAGACAGGGTCTTACTCTGTCACCCAGGCTGGAGTGCAGTGGCCCAATCATGGCTCACTGCAGCCTCCACCAACTTCCTGGGCTCAGATGATCCTCCTACCTCAGCCTCCCAAGCAGCTAAGACTAAAGGCATGCACCACCATACCCAGCTAATTTTTTGTGTGGTTTTTTTTTTTTGAGACAGAGTTTCACCATGGGCTGGTCTTGAATTCCTGGACTCATGCGATCCTCCTGCCCCAGTCTCCCAAAGCTCTGGGATTAGAGGCATAAGCCACCTTGCCCAGCCAAAATGTCTTTTATTTCTACTGTTCTAGAAATAAAACTGCTCAGTTTACAAGCCATTTTGGGGTCTTTGGTGTGTATATATGTGTGTGATAGTTAATTTTATGTGTCAACTTTATTGGGACACAGCATGCCCAGATTAAACATTATTTCTGGGTGTATCTGTGACAGCGTTAGTAAAGCAGATTGCTTTGGAGCTTGTATGCAAGCCTGAAGAAGACTTCTATTTCCTATAGCCACAGAGCTGAGACTGCTGAAATTCAAATGCAGAACCTCATTCTGTGACTGACTGAATTATATCTAGTCTCACAGGGCATCTACTGTTAAAGTGAGCATGTTGATTGGGAAACGACAGGATCCTGGAAATTGAAATAGGGATGTGTGGGAAGACCCTGATAAGATACATTGAGCCCCTAAAGTCTGATGTGTCTCCCTTGCCAGTGGAAGAGGCCTCCCCATCCCAGTGGTATGGGTCTCCCCATCACTCTCCAACCCCCATCTCAGGGAATTAACTCTGCATTGCCTGAGGAAACTGTAAAGGCCTCCACTGAGGCAGTTGACAGGCAAGACTATGCTGATTCTGTTACAGGACCACCCCAACATCCCCCTTTGGTTCTAGACCTGTAACTAGACCCAAGTACCCGTAGGCCCCTAAGGTCAAGTACAAAGCGTGATCCAAGAGGAGGAATGCGATGCTCCAAAAGAACTACAGCAGTCCTCCCAATCCATGGCTTTGCTTTCCACAGTTTCAGTTACCTACAGTCAACCATGATTTAAAAGTATTAAATGAAAAATTCCAGAAGTAAGCAACTCATACTTTTTTTTCTGTTTTTGTTTTGTTTTGTTTTGTTACTGAGACAGATAGGGTCTTGCTCTCCACTCAGGCTTGAATACAGTGGTGTGATCATAGCTCACTGCCGCCCCGAACTCCTGGGCTCAATCCATCTTCCCATCCCGGCCTCCCAAGTTAGCTAGGACTATAGGTGTGCACCACCAAACCTGGCCAATTTTTTTGTTTTGTTTTGTTTTTGTAGAGATGGGAGTCTCACTATGTTGTCCATGCTGGTCTTGAACTCCTAGCCTCAATGGAGCCTCCCACCTTGGCCTTCCAAAGCACTGGAATTATAGGCATGAGTTACTATGCCCAACCAACTCATAACTTCAATTGCGTCTTGTTCTGAGTAGTGTGATAAAATCTCATGTCATTGCTAAATGGTCTTAGGGTTGTTTAAAAGAAATAAAGAATAGAAATAAAATAATATAATACATTTAAAAAAAATAAATTTTACACCATCCCACCCAGGATGTGAATCATCCCTCTGTCCAGCATAACCTGCACTGTGTATGCTATTCACTCATTTTCACTTAGTAGCTGTCTCAGTTATCAGATTGACTGTCATGGTATCACAGTGCTTGTGTGCAAGTGGCTTTTATTTCACTCAATAGTAGCCCCAAAGTGTAAGAGTAATGGTACTGGCTATTCAGATATGCCAAAGAGAAGCTGTCAAGTACTTCTTCTAAGTGAAGAGGTGAAAGTGCACAACTTAATAAGGAAAGAAAAAAACTCATACGTTGAGGTTTGTAAGATCTATAGTAAGAACAAATCTTTTATCTGTGAAACTGTGAAGAAGGAAAAAGAAATGAAATTCATGCTAGTTTTGCTGTCACACCTCAAATTGCAAGTTAGACTACAGTGAGTGACAACTTTCATTACAGCATGCTTGTTATAATTGTTCTATTTTATTATTAGTTATTGTTAATCTCTTCTGATGACTAATTTTTTTTGTTTGTTTCTTTTTGAGACAGAGTGTCACTCTGTCACCTGGGCTGGAGTGCAGTGGCACAATCTCGCTCACTGCAACCTCCACCTCCTGGGTGCAGGTGATTCTCCTGCCTCAGTCTCCTGAGTAGCTGGGACTACAGATGCACACCACCACACCCGGCTAATGTTTTTTTCTTTTCTTTTCTTTTTTTTTTTTCAGTAGAGACAGGGTTTTGCCATGTTGCACAGGCTGGTCTCAAACTCCTGCCCTCAGGTGATCTGCCTGCCTTGGCCTCTCAAAGTGCTGGGATTACAGGCTCAAGCCACCATGCCCGGCCTAATTTTTTTTTTTTTTTTAGTAGAGTCAAGGTCTTGCTGTGTTGCCCAGGCTGCTCTCAAAGTCCTGAGCTCAAGGGATCTTCTCTTCTCAGCCTCCCAATGTGCTGGGATTATGGGCATGAGCCACCACACCTGACCTAGAGCCTTTCTAACTCCCTAAACTGAAGAATTAAAGGCACAATCTCTGCTTAGTGGGCCCAAATCAATTAATTTAGCCTGACCCAGCCTTATGTTCTTTCCGCCATCATCCCATACCCTTTGTATCCATTCTCACACATGCTTTCCCATTTCCGTCCATATAAGTTAGAAAACTCAAGTAGAGTAGTCCCCTCTTAGCCTAAGGAAATATGTTTCAAGACCCCCAGTGGAAGACTGAAACTGTGGATAGTACCGAACCCTACATATACTATGCTTTTTCCTATATACACATACCTATGGTAAAGTATAATTTATAAATTACACACTGGGCACAGTTGCTCATGCCTGTAACCCCAGCACTTTGGGAGGCTGAGGTGGGCAGATCACTTGAGGTCACGAGTTCGAGACCAGTCTGGCCAGTATGGTGAAACCCCATCTGTACTAAAAATACAAAAATTAGCTGGGCATGGTGATGTGCACCTGTAGTCCCAGCTACTCAGGAGACTGAAGTGGGAGAATCGCTTGAACTCGGGAGGTGGAGGTTGCAGTGAGCCGAGATCGCACCATTGTATGCCAGCCTGGGTGACAGAGTGAGACTCCATCTCAAAAAACAAAACAACAACAACCACAAAAACCAGCCAGGCATGATGGTGTGTTCCTGTAGTCCAAGCTACTCAGGAGGCTGAAGTAGGAGGACCATTTGAGCCTGGGAGGTCGAGGCTGCAGTGAGCTGTACTCTGGCTTGGCTGACAGAGTGAGACCCTGTCTGGAAAAAAAAAAAAAAAAAACACGGCTGAGAGCGGTGGCTCACGCCTGTAATCCCAGCAGTTTGGGAGGCCAAGGAGGGCAGATCATGAGGTCAAGTTCGAGACCAGCCTGGCCAACATAGTGAAACCCTGTCTTTACCAAGAATACAAAAATTAGCCAGATGTGGTGGCAGGCACCTGTAATCCCAGCTACTCGGGAGACTGAGGAAGGAGAACTGCTTGAACTCGGGAGGTGGAGGTTGCAGTCAGCCGAGATCAAGCCACTGCACTCCAGCCTGGGTGACAGAGCAAGACTCTGTCTCAGGGGTATAAAAAAAAAAGGAAGGAAAAGAAAAGGCTCTAACATTTTGGTTGGTTGGCTCAAACATGGAAAACATGGACCGAAACCTGGCCCATGGTGAGCAAATTGGAAATGCCGTACCTGCCTTGGTTTAATGTAGGGAAAGGAATTCAGAACCTTAGGGAGATTGGCATGCTAGAGTGAATTTGTCATTTAAGGCCTATTCAGCCACACTGGGAAGGTTCAAAAGACACACCTTTCACCAATACAGTGAAACATAACATCGTGAGGGGAGCACATCCTTGGAGAGCTCTGTTGTGACGGAGTCTCCCTCTTGTCGCCCAGGCTGGAGGGCAGTGGCGCAATCTCTGCTCACTGCAAGCTCCGCCTCCCGGGTTCACGCCATTCTCCTGCCTCAGCCACAGGTGCCTGCCACCACGCCCGGCTAACTTTTTGTATTTTTTAGTAGAGACGGGGTTTCACCGTGTTAGGCAGGATGGTCTCTATCTCCTTGACCTCGTGATCTGCCTGCCTCGGCCTCCTAAAGTGCTGGGATTACAGGCGGGAGCCACTGCGCCCAGCCGGCCTGGCCTTTCAGTGGAAACTGAGCTCACAGAATCAGGAAGCCTAAATGCAAGGGGAGTCATTGGATCCCACCCCTGCCCAGAGTGGCAGGGGCCAAGTTTTGGCACTCAACCAACAGAGGAAAGGAGGGTGTGCTTGCCATGATGAACAGCAGAATCAAGGCAGCAATCAGAATGGTCTGACTCATGAAGACCTTTGGCACTGGCAAGTTTATCAGGGTGTTCCTAGAAGTGAAATATTTTCTTACTTGATCTGTATATGCAGAACATTTCTAGGTCAGATGAACAAAAGTTTAACATGAATCATAAAGATGAAGTCAGAGCCCCTCAGTGAATTGCTGGACATCAGCCACTTTACTGATCCAGGACCACTTGAATGAAGGGGAGACCTGGTCCTGTTGAAGAAGAACCCAAACACTCCTAAAAATATATCTTTGTGTGTGTGTGTGCGTGTGTTTTGTTTTTGTTTTTGTTTTTTGAGACACAGTCTCACTCTGTTGCCCAGGCTGGAGCACAGTAGCTGGGATTACAGGCGCCCACCACCACACCCGGCTAATTTTTGTATTCTTGGTAGAGACGGGGTTTCACCATGTTGGCCAAGCTGGTCTCGAACTCTTGATCTCATGATCTGCCCACCTTGGCCTCCCAAACTGCTGAGGTTACATGGCTCGCTGCAGTCTCAAACTCCTGGGCTCAAATGATTCTCCTGCCTTCACCTGCCTACTAGCTGGGACTACAGGCATGAACCCCTGTGCCTGGCTAATAAAAATGTATGCTATTAATCTTTTTCCCAGTCTTCCCGAAAGGGACCTATAGCCAGGGACCTGTAACCACAGTAGTTGTGCATTGGGAAGAAGGATATAATCAGAACCTTTGGGGACTACTGGACACCAGCTCTGACCTGATACCAATTCTGGGGTACCGAAAATGCCACTGTGGCCTACCAGTGGGAGTAGGGGCTTATGGAGGTCAGGTGATTAATGGAGTTTTGGCTCAAGTCTGCCTCACAGTGGGCCCAGTGGGTCCCAACCCGTTCTGCAGTTATTTCTCCAGTTCCAGAATGTGTGATTGAAATAGGCATACAAAGAAGCTGGCAGAATCCCGATATTGTTTCCCTGACCTGTGGAGTGAGGGCTATTATGGGAGGAAAGGCCAAGTGGAAGCCACTAGAGCTGCCTTGAACTAGGAAAATAGTAAACCAAAAACATAACACCTTCCCAGAGGGATTGCAGAGATTAGTGCCACCATCAAGGACATGAAGGATGCAGGGGTGATGATTCCCACCACATTCCCATTCAATTTGCCCATTTGGCCTGTGCAGAAGACAGATGGATCTTGGAGAATGATGGTGGATTATCACAAGCTTAACCAGGTGGTGACTCCAATTGCAGCTGATGTATCACATGTGGTTTCATTGCTTAAGCAAATTAACACATCCCCTGGTTCCTGGTTTGCAGCTGTTAAACTGGCAAAGGCCTTTCCCTCGAATTCCTGTCCATGAGGCCCACAGAAGCAGTTTGCTTTCAGCAGGCAGGGCCAGCAATACAGCTTCAGGTCCTGCCTGGGGAGTATATGTCAACTCTCTAGCCCTAAGTCAAAATTTACACAGAAAGACAAACATTGCACTTTCTCACTCATTTGTGGGATCTAAAAATCAAAACAACTGACCTCATGGACATAGAGAGTAGAAGGGTGATTATCAGAAGCTTGGAAGGGTAGTTGGGGAGGTGGGAAGTAGGGATGGTTAATGGGTACGAAAACAGTAGTTAGAAAGAATTAATAAGACCCGCTATTTGATAGCACAACAGGGTAACTATAGTAAATAATAATTGTACATTTTAAAATAACTGAAAGTATAATTGGATTGTTTGTTACACAAAGGATAAATGTTCAAGGGGATGGAACCCCATTCTCCATATAATCATTATGCATTACATGCCTGTATCAAAACATTTCATGTACCCCATAAATATATATGCCTACTATGTACGACAAAAATTATTAAAAATAAAAATTAAATTCCCAAGGAATTGCCTTTCCCTTCCACAAGACATCACACTGGTCCATTACATTGAAGCTACCATGCTGACTGGACCCAGGAAGCAAGGAGTATCAACTACTCTACACTTACTGACATGGTAAGACGCTTGCATGTCAGAGGGTGAAAAATAAATCCAACAAAAATTCAAGGGCCTTCTACCTCAGTAAAACTTCTAGAGATCCAGTGGTGTGGGGCATGTTGAGATATCCCTTCTAAGGTGAGGGAGAAGCTGTCGCATCTGCCCCCTCTTACAGGCAGAATACAGGCACAATGCCCAGCGGGTGTCTTTGGATTTTGGAGGCAACATATTCTTCATTTAGGTATAATATTCTAATCTACTTACTGCGTGACCCAAAAAGCTGCCAAAGTGTTGAGTGGGACTCAGAACCGGACAAGGCTCTGCAATGGGTCCAGGCTGCTGTGCAAACTGCTCCGCCCCTTGGGCCACATGATCCAGTAGAGCCAATGGTGCTTGAAAGGTCAGTGGCAGACAGGGGTGCTGTTTGGAGTCTTTAGCAGGTTCCTGTAAGTGAATTACAGCACAGATCCTTAGAATTTTGCAGCAGAGCCCTGCCATCCTTCAGCTTACTTTCCTTTTGAGACAGCTCTTGGCCTGCTACCGAGCCTTGGTAAAGACTGAATGCTTGGCGGGACACGGTGGCTCACACCTGTAATCCCAGCACTTTGGGAGGCTGAGGTGGGCGAATCACGAGGTCAGCCTGGCCAACATGGTGAAACCCCATCTGTACTAAAAACACAAAAATTAGTTGGGCATGGTGGCATGCATCTGTAATCCCAGCTACTTGAGAGACTGAGGCAGGAGAATCACTTGAACCCTGAGGGCAGAAGCTGCAGCGAGCCGAGATTGCACCATCGCACTCCAGCCCAGGCGACAGAGCGAGACTCCATCTCAGGGGGAAAAAAGGACTGAATGCTCAACCATGGCCACCAAGTTACAATGCGACTTGAGCTGCCCATCACAAACTGGGTGCTATCTGACCTCTAATGCCATAAAGTTGGATGTGCACAGGAGCACTCCACCATCAAATGGGAGTGGTATATATGTGATTGAGTTCAAGCAGGCCCTGAAGGCACAAGTAAGTTAACGAAGGACTGGCCCAAATAGCAATGGTTCCCCCCCGCCCCGCCCCCCCTACTACACTGCCTTCTCTCTCCCGTTCTGTAACCGTTCCATACCTATGGCTTCTTAGGGAGGTCCCTACAATCAGCTGACAGAGGAAGATAAGACAGGCCTGGTTTACAGGTGGTTCTGCACAATACATGTGTGCCACCTGAAAGTGGACAGCACTACAGCTTCTCTCTGAGACATCTCTTAAGGAGAGCAGTGAAGGGAAATCTTCCCAGGGGGCAAAACTTCAGGCAGCATGCTGTGCTTGGAGGAAGAGGTGCAATTATACACCAATTCCATGGGCTGTGGACAGTGGTTTGGCTGGATGTTCAGGAACTTGGAAGGAATATGATTGGAAAACTGGTAACAAGGAAATTTGGAGAAGAGGTATGTGAATAGACCTCACAGAATGAACAAAAATCATAAGATATTTGTCTCCCATGTGAATGCTCACCAAAGGGTGACCTTAGTAGAGGAGGACTTAAAAAATCAAGTGGATGAGATGATCTATTCTGTGGATAGCGATCAGCCTCTTTCTCCAGCCATCCCTGTCATCAGCCAGTGGGCTCATGAACAGAGTGGCCATGGTGGCAGGGATGGAGGTTAATCATGGGCTTGAGAATATGGACTTCCACTCACCAATGCTGACCTGGCTATGGCTGCTGGCAAGTGCCCAACCTGTCAGCAGCAGAGACCAAGACTGAATTCCTGATATTCCCCAGGGGGTAATCAGCCAGCTACCCAGTGGCAGGTTGATTACACTGAACTGGTTCTATCATGGAAGGGACAGTGTTTTGTTCTTACTGTAATAGATTCTTAAATTTTTTTTAATTCTTATTTTTTATTTTTAGAGATGGGGTCTTGCTATGTTGCCCCAGCTGGAGTGCAGTGGCTATTTGCAGGCATGATCATAGCACACTACAGCTTTGAACTCCTGTTCTCAAAAAATCCTCCCACTTTGCCTCAGCCTCCCAAGTAGCTGGAACTACAGGTGCACTCCACTGTGTGGGCTTGTAATAAACTCTTACTCTGCATATTAATTTGCCTTCCCTGCCACAATGCTTCTACCAAAACTACCGTTTGTGGACTTATAGAATGCCTTATCCATTGTAATGGTATTGGTATTCCACACAGCATTGCTTCTCATCAATGAACTCATGTCATAGCAAAAGGAATGCAGCAATGCGTTCAAGCTCACGGAATTCACTGGTCTTTTCCCACCATTCTGAAGTAGCTGGTTTGATGAAACAGTGGAAGGGTCTTTTGAAGACTTAGTTACAGTACCAGGCAGGTGGCAATATCTTGCAGGGCTAGGGCAAGGTTCATCAGAAGGCTGTACATGCTCTGAATCAGTGTCCAATATACAGTGCTGTTTCTTTTGTTTTCTTTTTTTTTTCTTTTTTTTTTTTTTTTTTTTTTTTTTTTGGAGATGGAGTTTCGCTCTTGTTGCCCAGGCTGGAGTGCAATGGTGTGATCTTGGCTCACTGCAACGTCTGCCTCCCGGGTTCAAGCGATTCTCATGACTCAGCCTCCCAAGTAGCTGGGATCACAGGCACTTGCCAACACTGGCTAATTTATGTATTTTTTAGTAGAGATGGGGTTTTGCCATGTTGGTCAGGCTGGTCTTGAACTCCTGACCTCAGGTGATCCACCTGCCCTGGACTCCCAAAGTGCTGGGATTACAGGTGTGAGCCACCGCGCCTGGTCACGGTGCTGTTTCTCTTACAGCAGGAAATCACAGTCAGGAATCAAGGGTGGAAATGGGAGTGGCACCATTCACCAATATTTTTTTAGACAGAGTCTTGCTCTGTTGCCCAGGCTGGAGTACAGTGGCATGGCCATAGCTCCCTACAGCCTTGAAGTCGAGGGCTCAAGCAATCCTCCCACCTCAGCCTCTCAAGTAGCTAGGACTACAAGTTCTTGCCACCATGCCCAGCTAGTTTAACAACAACAACAACAAAATATATATATTATGTATGTATATATAGTTGTAGAAACAGTGTCTCCCTGTGCTGTTTGGGCTGGTCTTGAACTCCTGGCCTCAAGCAATCCTCCTGCCTTGGCCTCCCAAAGCACTGGGATTACAGGCATGAGCTACTGTGCCCAGCTGAACCACTATTACTCCTGGTGACCCAGTAGCAAAATTTTTGGTTCTTGTTCTCACAACTTTATGCTCTGCTGGTCTAGAGCTCTTAGTTCGAGAAGAAGGAATACTTCCATCTGGAGACACAACAATAATTGCCTTGAACTGGAAGTTAAGGCTACCACCCAGCCACTTTGGGCTCCTCAACACCCTGAATCAATAAGAAAATAAGGGAATCTTCTAGTGGCTAGATAAATGGATTCTGACTACCAAGGGAAACTTGGACTACTACTCCACAATGGAAGTAAGAAAGAGTATGTCTGCAATTCATGAGATCCTGTAGAGCACCTCTCAGTATGACCATGCCCTCTGATTAAGTGGAATGGAAAAATATACAACCATCCAATCCAGACAGGACTATATATGGCCCAGATCCTTCAGGAATGAAGGTTTGGATCACAACACCAAATAAACAACCATGACCACCTGAGGTGTTTGCTGAAGGCAAAAGGAATACAGAATGGGGTAGTGGAGGAAGGCAGTTATAAATAAACACACAGCCATGACCACATGACTGGTTACAGAAATGAGGACTGTAATTGTTATATTTCCTCCTTATTTTATTATGAACACGTTTGGGTAGCAAATATCTTTGTTTTCTTTCCTCTCATTTTATCATGTAACATAAGATGTAATGACTTCATATCATAGGATTTAAGTATTGTTAATTTTGTATCTGTGGTAGTTCATGTCTGTAATCCCAGCACTTTGAGAGGCTGAGGTGGGAGGATCACTTGAACCTAGAAGATCGAGACCAGCCTGGGCAACACAGGGAGACCCTGTCTCTACAAAAATTTAAAAAAATAGTCAGGCATGGTGACACTTGCCTGTAGTTCTAGCTACTTGGGGGGCTGCAAAGGGAGGATCTCTTAAGCCCAGGAGGTAGAGGTTGCAGTGAGCTATGATCGTGCCACTGCACTCCAGCCTGGGCAACAGAGTGAGACTTTCTCTCAAAAAACAACAGTTGGGCATGGTGGTTCACACCTGTAATCCTAGAACTTTGCGAGGCCAGGGCAGGCTAATTGCTGGAGCCCAGGATTTCGAGACCAGCCGGAGCAACGTGGCAAAACCTCATCTCTACTAAAACAAAACAGAAAAAACAAACAAACAAACAAAAAACAGTAGCCAGGTGTAGTGGCACGCACTTGCAGTCCCGACTACTCAGGAGGCTGAGGTGAGAGAATCGCTTGAGCCTGGGAAGATAAGAATGCCGTGAGCTGTCATTGCACCACTGCACTCCAGCCTGGGCAACAGAGCCAGACCTTGTCTCTATGGAAAACAAACAAGAAAACCAAAAATAACAAGAAAAATTTTACGGCTGTTCTATGAAAATGTCATATATGCCGGGCGCAGTGGCTCAAGCCTGTAATCCCAGCACTTTGGGAGGCCGAGACGGGCGGATCACGAGGTCAGGAGATCAAGACCATCCTGGCTAACACAGTGAAACCCCGTCTCTACTAAAAAATACAAAAAACTAGCCGGGCGAGGTGGCGGGCGCCTGTAGTCCCAGCTACACGGGAGGCTGAGGCAGGAGAATGGCGTAAACCCGGGAGGCGGAGCTTGCAGTGAGCCAAGATCCAGCCACTGCACTCCAGCCTGGGCGACAGAGCGAGACTCCGTCTCAAAAAAAAAAAAAAAGAAAATGTCATATATGCAAAGCAGCCCTCAAATGCCAAAGGAGCAGAGAAACTGAGGAATGAGGCAGATGAACCAGTTTGTCAATGAAGGGTGATTTATGAAGGAACTTATATGCAGAAGTTTAGTCTTGAGCATCAGCAAGACAGGTAGATCTCAGCATGATTCCTCCCCAGACCCAAGGCTCACCTACCAAAGGGAAAGGGGCTGTATGCTCTATAGAGACAATTTAAGGCAACTGATATAGTTTAGATTTTTGTCCCCTTCAAATCTCATGTTGCAATATGATTCCCAGTGTTGGAGGTGGGGCCTGGTGGGAGGTGATTGGACCCTGGGGGCAGATCTCTTATGAATAGCTCAGCACTATCCCCTTGGTGATAAGTGAGTTCTCACATGACTGCATGCGAGATCTTGCTGTTTGTAAGTGTATGGCACCCACCCCTTCCCTGTCTCCCCTGCTCCCACTTTCTTTATATGACATGCCTGCTTCCCCTTCAGCTTCACCAGAAGCAGATTCTAGAGCCATGCTTGTACAGCCTGCAGCCCGCGGTGGGAGAATCGCAGTCTCGGCTCACTGCAAGCTCCGCCTCCCAGGTTCAAGAAATTCTCCTGCCTCGGCTTCCCGAATAGCTGGGATTACAAGCACCTGCCACCACGTCTGGTTAATTTTTTATTTTTATTTTTTTGTATTTTTTAGTAGAGATGGGGTTTCACCATGTTGGCCAGGCTGGTCTTAAGCTCCTGACCTCAGGTGATCCGCCAGCCTTGGCCTCCCACGGTGCTGGGATTGTAGGCATGAGCCACGGCGCCCAGCCCAAACCTCTCTTCTTTAAGAATTACTTAGCCTCAGGTATGTTTTATAGTAATGCAGGGATGGCCTAACACAGCAGCCCTCCAGAACAGGCAAGAATGCTATGTGCGTCATAGCCTGTGATTTGTGTGGTAATATCAAGGTTGCCTTGACCTAAAGGCAGGATTTATAGTGTGTACATGTTCTTACACCAAGGACAGTAAATAAAGTAGGAATCAGAAGGCATTCACAAGACTGGGGTTAGTAAGAAGTCAGTATGGCAGATCAGCATTCAAGAGGGAGTCACTTTTGTCTCTGCAACATCACAGTATTTAAGTTTCAGAAGAATATCAAAGAGAAGAGTAAACATCACTC
Organism: Macaca thibetana thibetana; assembly: GCF_024542745.1. Classification (NCBI taxonomy): domain Eukaryota; kingdom Metazoa; phylum Chordata; class Mammalia; order Primates; family Cercopithecidae; genus Macaca; species Macaca thibetana. The sequence continues at coordinate 41,895,230 of NC_065597.1, forward strand.
ATTCCCATCCTTTTCTGGGAAAGAGTGTGCATTTTGGGTGGTACACGGGATAGATGTATCATATTAGGCAGAATTATGACCTTGTTATTGTTATTATTTGGAGACTAAGTATGGTTTCAGGAGATGAGGATGAGTGTCAAGTTGACAAGGGGTAGACTTGTAATGGTTATTTTTATGTGTCGACTTGATTGGGACATAGGGTGCCTAGGTAAAACATTATTTCTGGGTGTGTCTGTGAGAGTGATTCTGAATGAGACTGGCATTTGAATCAGGGCTGAGTAAAGCAGATGACCTCCCCAGTGTGGGGGTCCTCATCCAGTCCTGTCATCCAGTCCACTGAAGGCCTGAATAGAACAACAGAAGCAGGGGAGGGAGAGTTTGCTCTGTCTGCCTGATTGGTTGAGCGGAGACATCAGTCTTCTGTCCTCTCCCGGGACTTACACCATCAGATCTCCAGTTCTCAGAGTTACACCACCAGCCTTCCCAGGTCTCCAGTTTGCGAAGGAGAGTGTGGGATTTCTCAGCCTCCAAAATCGCATGAGTTAATTCCTTAAAATACATCATAGATGATAATACAGTGATAGAGATAGAGGTGGACAGACAGATAGACTGATCAATCATATTGGTCTATTTTTCTGGAGAACCCTGACTAATGCAGTGTGTGTTTTAAGAGTTCTATTGGTGGGGGGTGGCAATGGGGAGATGTTGGTCAAAGGGTATGAAGTTTCAATTATACAGAAGAATAAGTTTTCAAGACCTATAAGATAACTGATTTTATTTTATTTTTAAATTTTATTTTATTGAGACAGTGTCTTGCTCTATCACCCAGGCTGGTGTGCACTGGGATGGTCTCAGCTCCTGCAGCCTCGATCTTCTGGGCTCAAGTGATCCTCCTACCTCAGACTCCCAAGTAGCTGGGACGACAGCTGCATGGCACCACACCTGGCTAATTTTTGTACTTTTCGTAGACACAGGGTCTCACTATGTTGCCCAGGCTGGTCTCAAACTCCTGGCTCAAGTGATCCTCCTGCCTTGGCCTCCCAAACTGTTGGGATTACAAGCGTAAGCCACTGCACCTGACCAACAGAGCTGATCTTAAATGTTCACACCACAAAAAAATAGTTATGTGGAGTGATGGGTATGCTTGATTTAATTATTCCATAATGTGTACATATATCAAAACATCACATTGCATCCCACAGAGATATATTATAGTTATTATTTGTCAATTAATTAATTTATTTATTTTTGAGACAGGGTTTCACTCCCCTCATCCAGGCTGGAGTACAATGGTGCGATTTTGGCTCACTGCAACCTCTGCCTCCGAGGCTCAAGCGATCCTCCCACCTCAGTCTCCCGAGTAGCTGGGACTATAGGGGCACACCACCACGCCCTGCTAATTTTTGTATTTTTGGTGCAGACAGGGTTTCACCATGTTAGTCAGGCTGGTCTCGAACTCCTGAGCTCAAGTGATCAGCCCACCTTGGCCTCCCAAAGTGCTGGAGTTACAGGCATGAGTCACTGCACCTGGCTGATTAAATATTTTTTAAAAGAGCTTTATTTTAATTTACATACTGTACAATTTGCCCATCCTAAGTGTACAATTCAATGATTTTTAGTGAATGTACAGAGCTGTGCAATCATCACCGCATTCCAATTTTAAAATACCTCTGTCCCCAGAAAGATCTTTAAGGTTCCTTTGCAGTCACTCCTTTTCCCACTTGAGCCCTAGGCAGCCACTAATCTACTTTCTATCTTGAGAGCTTTGCCTTTTCTGGATAATCTCTGTTTTGAGTGGTGTTTCTATAGAACTTGACCATGGCGGGCACTAAGGCCCCCAAAAAGAATTGGTAGCTCAGCCTGATGAGAGTGGAAAAAACCCACTCCCAGAATGAGTTCATTTTCTCAAATTTTCGGACCGGTCTGTAACAAATTCCTCAGATTCAGGTTTTCACAAGGTCATGTAGGCAGCTCCTCCCACCATCTTTCCTGTTACTAGAGGAAGTAGTGCCCTTGGCCAGAGGCACGCAAAGCAAGTGTTGGTCTCTGGGCAGCCACTCTAGTGGAGAGAAAGCCCAGAAACTCAACCAAGATGCAACACCCTAGCAGTGCTGTGCATTTTACCTCTTTTTTTTTTTTTTTTTTGAGACAGAGTCTTACTCTGTCGCCCAGGCTGGAGTGCAGTGGCCGGATCTCAGCTCACTGCAAGCTCCGCCTCCTGGGTTCAAGCGATTCTCCTGCCTCGGCCTCCCATATAGCTGGGATTACAGATGCCCTTAACCACACCCGGCTAAGTTTTTTTTTTTTTTTTTTTTTTGAGACCGAGTCTCGCTCTGTCGCCCAGGCTGGAGTGCAGTGGCCGGATCTCAGCTCACTGCAAGCTCCGCCTCCCGGGTTTAGGCCATTCTCCTGCCTCAGCCTCCCGAGTAGCTGGGACTACAGGCGACCGCCACCTGCCCGGCTAGTTTTTTGTATTTTTTAGTAGAGACGGGGTTTCACCGTGTTAGCTAGGATGGTCTCAATCTCCTGACCTCGTGATCTGCCTGTCTCGGCCTCCCAAAGTGCTGGGATTACAGGCTTGAGCCACCGCGCCCGGCCAATATTTTGTATTTTTAGTAAAGACGGAGTTTCACCATGTTGGCCAGGCTGATCTCGAACTCCTGGCCTCAGGTGATCCACCCACCTCAGCCTCCCACAGTGCTAGAATTACAAGTGTAAGCCACCATGCCTGGCCCCATTTTACCCTTTCTTTTTAACTCATTCCTGCCACGTAGTCTGTGGATAAAGAAGAAGGCTTCAGACAAGGTGGTCTTGCCTTAGAAGGTGCTTACTGACAATTGCTACCTCACCTGTTATTAAACAATCCAACCAGGCAAATTCCGTTTTGAAAGATAAAGGCTTTTTTTTTTTTTTTTTTTTTTAAGACAAAGTCTCGCTCAGTTGCCAGGCTGGAGTGCAGTGGCACCATCTCAGCTCACTACAACCTCTGGCTTCCTGGTTCAAGTGATTCGCCTGCCTCAGCCTCTCTAGTAGCTGGGATTACAAGCACATGCCACCACGCCCAGCTAATTTTTGTATTTTTAGTAGAGATGGGGTTTCGCCATGTTAGCCAGGATGGTCTCGATCTCCTGACCTCATGATCTGCCCACCTCGGTCTCTCAAAGTGCTGGGATTACAGGCGTGAGCCACCACGTCTGGCGGACAAAGGCTCTTTTGTCAGAATAGCATGAAAAAAAGGAAAGAAATAAAAACACAAAGGCTCTTACTAAATGTCAACACTTCACTCCAGAATGTTCTCTTAGCAGTGCCTACATAGCTTGAAACACAGTCCAGGCCTTCTTGAAAAAGAGTTACTTGGTCACAAAAGAAGTTTCCAAGGCTCTTTTCTAGAACTCAGTTTTACGATTGTTCTTGTTTTGTTTTGAGAGTCACCTTCTGCTTTGTGCCTAGGAGACAAGTATGACCTTCCTGTTTCTCCTACATTAAAAAACCCCAGACCTTCCCTGTTGGTCTGGAATCATCCACACCAACGCTTGGAACCCCCTCTGCCTGCAATCCCAACATTTTGGGAGGCCAAGGCCGAGGAGTCTCTTGAGCCCAGGAAATTGAGGCTGCAGTGAGCTGTATTCACACCACTGCACTGCAGCGTGGGTGACAGAGCAAGACCCCGTCTCAAAAAAAAAAAAAAAAAAAGAAAGAAAGAAAAGAAAAAAGAAAAAAAGAAAAGAAACAATGACAATGCCACTTTGTTTACAGCACATGATAAAATCAAACTCTAAGCAGGATGGTAGCCATGGAAGTCAGAATCCGCTAAGGAGTCTAAGTAACAACTTGCCTGCCAGAAAAAATACAAAAAGAAACAAGAAACAAATGAAACTCCAGATTTTTTTTTTTTTTCTGCTCAAACCCACTTCTCTCACTGTCTTCTGCATCTCAATAAATGATGACCCCATCCTTCAAGTGACTCAGGCCAAAATCCTTGGCATCACCTTTAACATTTTCTTCACTCCTACCACACATCCAAACCACCATTGATGCTGCAGACTCTTCCTTCAGATGGCAGCTGCCCACTTTCCAGGAAATGCACCACTTCGGTCCAAACCACTAGTGTTTCTTGCTGAAATGATTAAGACTGGTTTCTTTCCTTCTAGCCATGCCTCTCTTCCATCTGTTCTTATCCCAGGATCAAAGTGATTCTTTGCAATGGAAAGCCAGTGTTTCTCCTCTGCCCTATGTTTCCTAATGGCTTTGTATCACACTCAGATCCTTAACACGGCTGCGAGGCCCTGTCTGGTCCAACCCCATCTCCTCTCTAGCTTTGCATCCTGCTACTGGATCACTATGCTGCGGCCACATGGGTCTCTGCATTGCTGCAGAACCCTCCAGCATGCTCACTCGGCAGGGCCTGTGCACGTGCCTCTTCTCCCAGTAATCTCTGTGCCTTCCTCATTTCCTTCAGGTCTCTGCTCAAATGTTGCTGTCCCAAAGGCCTTCCCTGACTGCTCTCCTCTATAGTAACACTCCTTTACATCTGCTCCATTTACCCAAATTTATTGTTTGGCTTTAGCACTTATTTTTAGCACCCAACATGCACTTATTTTCCTATTCATTGGTGGTCTGCTTCCCTTACCAGAACATAAGCTCCACGCAACAGGAGCTTTGTTTGCAAGGCAGACAGACTCTAACATAGTCTCCTCTCCCATGATCCCCACTTCCTGCTGCTCAAGTCTTTATGTAATTTCCTCTCCTTCAGTGTGGGTGGGACCTGTGATTTGCATCTAACCAATAGCATGTGACAAAGTGATAGGATATTTTTCCCATGATTGTGTTGCTTTATAAGACTCAATCTTGGCCAGGCACAGTGGCTCCCGCCTGCAATCCCAGCCCTTTGGGATGCTGAGGTGGGAGGGTTGCTTGAGGCCTGGAGTACAAGACCAGCCTGGGCAACACAGTGACACCCTGTTTCTGTAAAAAGTTTATTAAAGATTAGCTGGGCAGGCCAGGTGCAGTGGCTCACGCCTGTAATCCCAGCACTTTGGGAGGCCGAGGTGGGCAGATCACAAGGTCAGGAGCTCGAGACCAGCCTGGCCAATGTGATGAAACCCCGTCTCTACTAAAAATACAAAAATTAGCCGGGCATGGTGGTGGGTGTCTGTAATCCCAGCTACTCAGGAGGCTGAGGCAAGAGAATCACTTGAAACTAGAAGGCAGTGGTTGCAGTGAGCTGAGATCGCACCACTGCACTTCAGCCTGGGCAACAAGAGTGAAACTGTTTAAAAAAAAAAAAAATTAGCTAGGCATGGTGGTGCATGCCTTTAGTCCCAGGTACTCAGGAGGCTGAGGCAGGAAGATTGTTTGAGCCCAAAAATTCGAGGTTACAGAGAGTGATACAAAAATAATTCCATCTTTTTTTTTTTTTTTTTTTTAGTCTTGCTGTGTCACCCAGGCTGTAGTGTGCACTCACTGCAACCTCCGCCTCCAGGGCTTAAGCGATTCTCCTGCCTCAGCCTCTTGAGTAGCTGGGATTATAGGCGCCCAGCACCATACCTGGCTAATTTTTCCACTTTTAGTAGAGATGGGGTTTCGGCATGTTGGCTAGGCTGGTCTTGAACTCCTGACCTCAGGTGATTCACCCGCCTCAGCCCCTCAAGGTGCTGGGATTACAGGCATGAGCCACTGCACCTGGCCAATAAGACTTCCATCTTGCTAGCAGATATGCTGTCTCCTGCTGGCCTGACCTGAAGCAAGCTGCTGCTTGTCAACTGCACAGGGGCAGCCTCCAGGAACTGAGGACCTCTGGACAACAGCTGGTAAAAATCCAAAGCTCTCCATCCTATTCCTACCAGAAAATGAAGTCCACTAACCACTGGAGTGGGCTCAGAAGCAAGTTCTTCTCCAGTTGAGTCTCCAGATGAGAACATAGCACTGTTGATAGCTTGATTGCAGCCTGGCAAGAACCTGAAGCAGATAACTCAGGGAAACAGTGCATGGACTCTAGACCCACAAAAACTGAGAGAGAGTAACTGTGTGGTTTTTAAACTGCTACATTTGCAACAGTTTGTTACACAGCAATAGAAAACTAATATAGATCGGTTTTTTTATTGCTCTATCCAGAGTACATACGACAGGATTCAAGCGTTCATTAGGTACTTAATAAATATTTGTTGAATGAGTATATTGTTACAGAAAAGCAAAATAGCAAACAAAGTGCACAAATGTTATAATGTTACCAGTCATAAGAGTGCCCTGTCTATCTGCATACACATAGTCTATCTCTAGAAGGCTATACAAGGAAGTAACAGAAGACTGGGGAAGGAAAATTAGAGAATAAGAAATCCATGAAGAATTGAGACTTTCACTTTATACTCTTCTGAACTTTTATTTATTTATTTATTTATTTATTTGAGACAGGGTCTCACTCTGTCACCCAGGTTGGATCTGCAACGGTATGATCATGGCTCGCAGCAGTCTCCAACTCCTGGACTCAGGCAATCCTCCCACCTCAGCCTCCTGAGTAACTGGGACTATAGGCATGCACCACCACATCCAGCTACTTTTTTTTTTTAGGGACGAGGTCTTGTTCTGTTGCCCAGGCTGGTCTCAAACTCCTAGGCAAGGAGGTAAAAATAAGGGAAAAGCCTGGCCCCCTTGTTTTGCATTTTACCTTGGAAAAGGCCCATGTGGCTTGGCTTTGCACACGTCTGGGAAAATAATTCATAAAACAGAGGAAAATTTTTAAAAGAGGAAAATAAGAATGTATCCTTCTGTTGCTTTTGTTGTTGTTGTTTGTTTGTTTTGGGTTTTTTTTTTTTTTGAGAGGGAGTCTCACTCTGTCACCCAGGCTGGAGTACAGTGGCACAACCTCAACTCGCTGCAACCTCTGTCTCCTGGGTTCAAACTATCCTCCCGTCTGAGCCTCCTAAGTAGCTGGGACTACAGGTGCATGCCACCATGCCCAGCTAATTTTTTTGTATTTTCAGTAGAGATGAGGTTTCACCATGTTGGCCAGGCTGGTCTTGAGCTCCTGAATTCAAAAGACCCACCTGCCTCAGTCTCCCAAAGTGCTGGGACTATAGGCAGGAGACACGGCGCCTGGCCCTTTTCTGCTTCTTTGTGATGTAGTCAAAACATAATGTGCTATTGACTCTAAAATTCTTTGTTTTGGGGGGAGACCAAGGCAGGACAGACTCCGCAGGCACTGGGATTACAGGTGTGAGCCACTGCACGTGGCCTGAATTTCATTTTTACTCTGTAAATGTATCACTTACACATCCACCCCCAAAACCAAAAAGCTCCTATGACTTCCAATTTCAAGTAAAATCCTTTCTTCAGCACTTACTCCTTTACTTGGCGCTCTGCCTTCCCCATCCAGGAAACACCCTCGTCTGTTGCACCTGCCCCGTAATCCCCTTCCAGGATGTTTTGTGGTGAGCGCCTTCAACAAAAGAATAGCTACAGAATTAAATGTGTTTGGAACCACATGCACATCGTGCTTTGACTACCTCACACAGGAGCAGAAAGGCAAATTCTGTTTCCAGAAATGTGCAAAGTCAAGCCGTGAGGACCTTCTCCGAGGTAAAATGCAAAATGAAAGGGCCACGCTTTTCCCTTATTGTAATTGTGTAACCAGCCTAACAGACATTTAATCTGAGAAAAAAATTGAATAATAATATGGAGTTACCCTGGAGTTTGGGGATAGTCTAAGAGTAAGCTTTGAAAAATGTGACCAAAATGATTATAATCAGGGTTGGGGGAGCAATTTCTGTATTTATTTGGCTGACATGAAAAAAAAAAACCCAGCTGAAAATCTGCAGGCTGACAAATGGACAGAACCCATTACAGAGCAAGACGAACTGAGTCAGAAAGGACAGGCTAGAGCTCTGGGAGGCCACACACCTTGTGCCAGAAATCGAAGTTGCCAAGCTTATCACTTACAAACCTTGTCATATCATGTTAGTGGAACGGTTTCAAATGGATAACCCCTGATCTGTTTTGAAACTAGCCAATATAGCTGGGTACGATGACTCACACCTGTAACCCCAGCACTTTCGGAGGCCAAGGCGGGTGGATCACTTGAGGTCAGGAGAACGAGACCCGCCTGGACAACATGGTGAAACCCCGTCTCTACTAAAAATACAAAAGTTAGCCAGGTATGGTGGTGGGCACCTATAATCTCAGCTACTTGGGGGGCTGAGGCTGGAGAATTGCTTGAACCTGGGAGGAGGAAGTTGCAGTGAGCCAAGATCGTGTTATTGCATTCCAGCCTGGGCGACAGAGCAAGACTCCATCTCAAAAAATAAATAAATAAATAAATAAATAAATAAATAAAAAGAAAAAAGAAAGAAACTAGCCAATATAACCAACTTAAAATATGATGAAAGTCATTTCTCTTAGGGCTATAGAGAATATGTGAGACACAGTGAGTGGACTGTTCTTGTGATCACATCTTATTTATCTTCGGTAATTAGCAAGGGACTATGACCACAGCAATACAAGATTATTAACCTTGTTCAAAGTTCTAAAACTGGACCTGAAAAACACAACCATAATTAATGTTGAATGATTAATCAACATCTATGTGTTGATGGCTAAAAAACCTTGAATTATAAGATATTATCTCTGTCTAGCTTTTTAAATCTTAGTTTTGTGTGTATGTGCGTGTCTGTAAGACATTACAATTTTGCCTAGCACAGTGGTGAGTCCCTGTAGTTCCAGCCACTCAGGAGGCTGAGGCGAGAGGGTTGCTTGAGTCCAGGAGTTCAAGACCACCCTGGGCAACATAGTGAAACTCCATCTCAAAAAACAAAGCAGCTATAAAATATTGCAGTTTCTCACAGGTGACACTACAGCCACGTCTGCTTGATTATTCAATCTGTTCAAGCTGGACAAGTTGTCAACGTGGCTACAAGTTCATGGCTTGGGATCCTATGAAGATCAAAAGTCATGCTCAGGCCAGGCATGGTGGCTCACACCTGGTAATCCCAGAGCTTTGGGAGGTCAAGCTGGAAGGATCACCTGAGGCCAGGAGTTAGAGGCTGCAGTGAGCTATTATTGCACCACTGCATTCCAGTCTGGGTGACATACATAAATAAATAAGGCGGTGCACAGCCTCTGGGCCACAATAACATCCTTTTCAAGAAATATCTGGGTACTTGACTAAATAGTTGTCTTTGCCATTCATTCATTCATCCATTCATTCATTCTACCAATATTTAACACTGGGGTGCAAGGAGGCGTAAGTAAGGACTGTTACTCACAGTCCAGTGGTCCATGGGTTTGTGGGTGCGTCTTCCAGCCAATGTGTCATTGTAGCCAAATCTTTTCTCAATTGGTTGGAGTGCGAGCTCCTGGAGAAGAAACACAGAGGATGGGTAACTCAAGTGGGGAAATTGGTGTTCCTGGAGCAGAGCATCCTGGTGCCATATCCTCAGATTCCCAAGTGAAGAGAAGGAGGAAAGAACGATCAGGAAGAATCTATCTCAACACATTTCTTTCTTCTCTCTCTCTCTCTCTCTTCTTTCTTTTTGAGATGGGTCTCTCTCTGTCACCCAGGTTGGAGTGCATTGGTGCAATTTTGGCTCACTGCAGCCTCTGCCTCCTGGGCTCAAGCAATTCTTCCTCCTCAGGCTCCCAGGCAGCTGAGACTACAGGCACACGCCACCACATCTGGTTAATTTTTTTGGTTATTTTTTTGTTTCACCATGTTGCCCTGGTGGGTCTTGTACTCCTGGGCTCAGGTGGTCCACCTACCTTGGCCTCCCAAATTGGTGGGGTTACAGATGTGAGCCACCACACCCAGCCCCTATCACGACACATTTCAAAGAGCAAAAATCACATATCCCTCCCATCACTACTTTTATTTTTATTTATTTATTTTTATTTTTTTTTATTTTTGAGAGACAGGGTTTCGCTCTGTCACCCAGACTAGAGTGCAGTACCATGATCTCAGCTCACTGCAGCCTTGACCTCCCAGGTTCAAGCGATTCTCTCACCTCATTCTCCAAGTAGCTGAGACTACAGGTACATGCCACCATGCCCGACTAATTTTCTTGATTTTGTTATAGAGACGAGGTCTCACTATATTGCCCAGGCTGGTCTCAAAGTCCTGACCTCAAGCAGTTGTCCCACCTCAGCTTCCCAATGTGCTGGGATTACAGGCACGGGCTACAGCACCTGGCCCCTTCACTATTTCTTTTCTTTTTCTTTTTTTTTTTTGAGACGGAGTCTCACTCTGTCACCCAGGCTAGAGTGCAATGGTGCATCTCGGCTCATTGCAACTTCCGCCTCCTGGGTTCAAGCAATTCTCCTTCCTTGGCCTCCCAAAGTGCTGGGATTACAGGCATGAGCCACTGCACCTGGCCCTCCTTCTAGCTATTTGAAACTGTAGAATATATTATTGTTAACTGTAGTCATCCTATACAGGTGTAGAACACGAAAACTTATTCCTCTTATCTAGCTGAAATTTTGTAACCTTGACAAATGTCTCCCTATCCCTCCATTCTCCCTACCCTCCCTAGCCCTAGTATCCTCTATTTTACTTTTTACTTTTATGAGATCAACTTTTTTTAGCTTCCACATATGAATATGAACATGCAGGCCGGGTGCAGTGGCTCACACCTATAACCCCAGCAATTTGGGAGGCCAAGGCGGGTGGGTCATTTGAGGTCAGAAGTTTGAGACCAGCCTGACCAACATGGTGAAACCCTGTCTGTACTAAAAATACAAAAAAAAAAAAAAAAAAAAAAAATTAGCCGGGTGTGGTGGCACGCACCTGTAGTCCCAGCTACTTGAGAGGCTGAGACATGGGAATTGCTTGAATCTGACAGGCAGAGGTTGCAGTGAGCCGAGATTGCACCACTGCACTCCAGTCTGGGCAGCAAAATGAGACTCTGTCTCAAAAAAAAAAAAAAAAAAAAAAAAAAAAAAAAAGAATGTGAACATGCAGTGTTTATTTAACTTTCTGTTCCCTGCTTATTTCACTTAAAATAATGTCCTCCAGTTTGATCCCTGTTGCCACAAATGACAACGTGGCTGAATAGTATTCTGTTGTGTAAATATACCACATTCTTTTTATCCATTCATCTATTTTTTTCAGATGACTGGAAAAAAGTTGATATCATATCTTGGTTGACTCTATATCCTGACTATTGAGAATAGTGCTGCAATAAACAAGGGGGTGAGATGTCTTTTATTTTTTTGCTTTTTTTTTTTTGAGATGGAGTTTCACTCGTTTCCCAGGCTGGAGTGCAATGGCGCGATCTCGGCTCACTGCAACCTCTGCTTCCTGGCTTCAAGGGATTCTCCTGCCTCAGCCTCCTGAGTAGCTGAGAATACAGGTGCACACCACCACGCCCGGCTAATTTTTGTATTTTTAGTACAGATGAGATTTCACCATGTTGGCCAGGCCGACCTCAAACTCCTGACCTCAGGTGATCCACTGGCCTCGGCCTCCCAAAGTGGTGGGATTACAGGCATGAGCCACAGCACCCGGCCGAGATGTCTTTTTGGTATATTGATTTCCTTTCGTTTTAATAAATATCCAGTAGTGGGATGGCTGGATCATATGGTAGTTGTAGTTTTCGTTGTTTCAGGAACCTCCCAACTGTTCTCCTTAGTGGCAGTACTGGTTTACATTCCTACTAACACTGCATGAGTTCGCTTTTCTCCAGATCCTCACCAGCATTTATTTATTTATTTATTTAGTCTTTTTGGTAATAGCCATCCTAGCTGGGGTGAGATGATGCCTCATTATGGTTTTGATTTGCATTTCCCTGACGATTAATGATTTTGTTCATTTTTCCCCTATATTTATTGGCCATTTGAATGTCTTCTTTTGAGATCATTTGTCCTTTTTTTTTCTTTTGAGATGGAGTTTTGCTCTTGTCACCCGAGCTAGAGTGCAATGGTGTGATCTCAGCTCACTGCAACCTCTACCTCCCAGGGTCAAGCAATTCCTCTGCCTCAGCCTCCCAAGTAGCTGGGACTACAGGTGCCCACCACCACGCCAGGCTACTTTTTAGTAGAGATGGGGTTTCACCATGTTGGACAGGCTGGTCTCAAACTCCCGACCTCAGGTGATCTGCCTGCCTTAGCCTCCCAAAGTGCTGGGATTACAGGTGTGAGCCTGTAAGCACCTGGCCCTTGTTTGTCCATTTTTTAGATCGGATTTTTTTTTTTTTTTTTTTGCTGTTGAGATGTTTGGGTTTCTTGTATATTCTAGATATTCAGTCTCCTGTATATTCTAGATATTCAGTCTCCTGAATATATATATATATACACACACACACACACACACACATATACATATACACATATATATATATATATATTTTAGGCAGAGTCTAGATTTTTCTTTCTTTAGACAGAGTCTAGTTTTTTTTAGTTTTTAAAGATGGAGTCTTGCTCTGTTGTTGTTGCCCAGGCTAGAGTGCAGTGATGTGATCTTGGCTCACTGTAACCTCCGCCTCCTGGATTCAAGCGATTCTCATGCCTCAGCCTCCTAAGTAGCTGCGACTGCAGGTACATGCCATCATACCCTGCTAATTTTTTTTTTTTTTTTTTTTTTTGAGATGAAGTCTCACTCCATTACCCAGGCTGGAGAGCAGTGGGGGGATCTCAGCTGACTGCAACCTCCACCTCCCAGGTTCAAGCAATTCTCCTGCCTCAGCCTCCCCAGAAGTTGGGATTACAGGTGCGTACTCCATACCTGGCTAATTTTTGTATTTTTAGTAGAGATGGGGTTTCACCCTGTTGGCCAGGCTGGTCTCGAACTCCTAACCTCAGGTGATCTGCCCGTGTCAGCCTCCCAAAGTGTTGGGATTACAGGCATGAGCCACCACACCTGGCCAGGAGAATTATCTTCTATCCTAAGGCAAGAAATCTAATATAATTGCCCTATACATGGACAAGCACTACTCAAGTGTGACTAATGAATAGAACTCTTAAATACCCAGAATGTAAATTTATGAACTTGCATATCTTAGACAAACACAGAGAGACATTTCCCCCACTTCAAACAACAACTTAAATATAACCTAAAAGCTGGGCATCGTGGCTTACGCCTGTAATTTCGGCACTTTGGGAGGCTGAAGTGGGCGGATCATTTCAGGCTAGGAGTTGTAGACCAGCGGGTGCCTGTAATCCCAGCTACTTGGGAGGCTGAAGCAGAAGAATCGCTTGAACCAGGGAGGCTAAGGTTGCAGTGAGCTGAGTTCGTGCCATTGCATTCCAGCCTGGGCAACAAGAGCGAGACTCATCTCAAACAAACAAACAAACAAAAAAAGAATTCTCTTTTAATATTGTTTTAACTGTTTATAATGCATGGGTATTACCTGTTTTATTAAACACAGTTTTAAGAAAATACAAAGGAACTATACCTTCTTTCAATACAGCAATGGAAAATGTCATCTGAAATTTTCAGAACTTATTTTACCTTATTATTTAAGGTGAAAGTGACAGATCAAAAGTGAACATTTCCATATATTTCATATAGCGTTAAGGCTTTTTTGGTAGTTTATGAGAATATTTTGTCAAATTGTGAAATGCATTAAATTTATGTGCAAATTTTCATGAAAATAGTTGTGCAATATGCAGTTGTCTATTTCATTGGACGGTGTAACGTTTTAAAGATTCGAATGGGCTGGGCGCGGTGGCTCAAGCCTATAATCCCAGCACTTTGGGAGGCCGAGGCGGGTGGATCACGAAGTCAGGAGATCGAGACCAACCTGGCCAACACGGTGAAACCCCATCTCTACTAAAAATACAAAAAAAAAAAAGAAATTAGCCGGGCGTGGTGGCGGGCGCCTGTAGTCCCAGCTACTCCGGAGGCTAAGGCGGGAAAATGGCGTGAACCTGGGAAGCGGAGCTTGCAGTGAGCCAAGATCGCGCCACTGCACTCCAGCATGGGCGACAGAGCGAGACTCCGTCTCAAAAAAAAAAAAAAAAAAAAAAGATTCTAAACTTAATTTCCATTTTTGTACATTCATCTTTGAAAGAAAAAAGGAGACTAGACATGGTGGCTCATGGCTGTAATCCCAGCACTTTGGGAGGCTGAGGCAGGTGGATTGCTTGAGCCCAGGAAATCGAGACCAGTCTGGACAATAAAGGGAGATCCTGTCTCTATACCTTTTTTATTTAAAATTCTTTTTAAAAAGGAAAAAAATATGAAGGTGATTATTTGAAACAGCTTTGTGAAAATCATTTCAGCTCCATGTTCTGTACCTGTTCCATTATATGTAATTTAAAATCTGATGGGCCTAAAAGCAAATCCATTATTCCTTTATTTATCTGTGTATTTTCACTGCAGCCTTGGACTCCCAGGCTTATGCAATCCTCCTATCTTGGCCTCCTGAGCAACTGGAATCACAGGTGCAAGCCACCACGCCTGGCCATTATTCCTTTAATGCAAGAACATTCATTCAAAAATATCTTCATTTCAGGCCAGGTGTGGTGGCTTATGCCTGTACTCCCAGCACTTTGGGAGGCCAAGGTGGGCAGATCACCTGAGGTCAGGAGTTTGAGACCAGCCTGGCCAACATGGAGAAACCCTATCTCTACTAAAAATATAAAAATTATCCAGGTGTGGTAGTGGGCGCCTGTAATCCCAGCTACTTGGGAGGTTGAGGCATGAGAATCACTTGAACCTGGGAAGCAGAGGTTGCAGTGAGCTGAGATTTTCCCGTTGTACACCAGCCTGGGCAACAAGAGTGAAATTCCATCTTAAAACAAAACAGAAAAACGTCATTTCTTATTATTTTACTTGAATAATTATCTTTGTTAAATAAACTTGCGATATTTGTCCCCACAAATGAGAGTAGAAAAGTGTTTTTCCTGGTTTTGCTCTTTTTTTTTTTTTTTTTTCTTGAGAGGAGGTCTCACTATGTTGCCCAGGCTGGTGTCAAACTCCTGAGCTCAAGGAACCTGTCTGCCTCAGCCTCCCAAAGTGCTGGGATTAGAGGCGTGACCACTGCATCTGGCCCTGGTATTACTCTTACTAAATGGAAGTAATTGAAGATAGTAGATTCTTTATTCAAAAAGAATGTGTTATTTTCATGGGCAAGCATACATTGCTGAAAATGTAACAATTTTAGGGCAATTGTGTTCTCACAATTAGGACTCCTATATAAGAGTAGGAGGGATAAAAATACATTTAAGCAAAACTCTTGAAACCACTTGTTTATAATTTCTCACTCTGCATAGAAGAAAATGACTCAAGTTAATTCTGTTCACTAAAAGAAGAAAATGCTCAATTAAGTGGACCAAAATAGTCCCAATTAAAGATATACATTTCTCTGATGAGCAAAAATTGAGAATCTTCCACAATATGAAGACATAACTTTTTTTGTTCTTAGATAAATTAATACGTACTTTTAACTCACAGAAGGGACAAGATAAAAAGAGCATTAGGCCAGGCGCAGTGGCTCACGCCTGTAATCCCAGCACTTTGGGAGGCTGAGGCGGGTGGATCACTTGAGGTCAGGAGTTCGAGACCAGCCTGGCCAACATGGTGAAACCCCATCTCTACTAAAAAATACAAAAATTAGCTGGGTGCGGTGGTGTGTGCCTGTAATCCCAGCTGCTCTGGAGGCTGAGGCAGGAGAATCACTTGGACCCCAGAGGCGGAGGATGTAGTGAGCTGATATCATGCCACAGCACTCCAACCTGGGTGACAGAGTGAGACTCTATCTCAAAAAAAAAAAAAAAAAAGAAAGATAAAAAGAGCATTAAAACTAAGACCTTGTTAGACACAGTGGCTCATGCCTGTACTCCCAGCACTTGGGAGGTGGAGTGGGAGGATCACTTGAGCCCCAGAATTTGAGACCAGCCTGGGCAACATAGTAAGACCCTGTCTCTACAAAAATAAAAAAAATGAGCTGGGTATGGTGTCACGTGCCTGTGGTCCCAGCTACTTGGGAGGCTGATGTCAGAGGATTGCCTGAGTCCAGAAGGTCGAGGCTGCAGTGGTCCATGTTCATGCCACTGCACTCTAGCCTGGACAACAGAACAAGACCGTGTAAGATTTTGAAGCTCTTGATTGTGTGTGTGTGTGTGTGTGTGTGTGTGTGTGTGTGTGTGTGTAAACCAACAGAAGCAGTAGGCAGTCTTTGAGGTTTGGGAGAAAAGAACCCAAAAACTTCCTTAAAAAGGAAATAAAGATTTTGTAGGAAAATGCTTTCTCACCTCAAACTACAGGAGTGTTCTACCCAACTTACGCCTTTTTCCCATCTCAATAGACCACTATTCAGTCGATTCCCCAAGTGGGAAACCCAAGCATCAGCTTAGCATTTTCCGTTGCTCCATCCTCCAAATCCTCTGCATCACCAGTTCATCCATTTATGCAGGAGGAGGACATTAGCAATTGTGACTCCTTCATTCAGCTGCGGCTGTCTGTTTTCTCCTTCATACATTTCTCTGAAGACTGCTTTGATTTCACCAGCTCCATCTCCTCCCCTCTCACACTCCCCCAACTCCCTCCAACCTGACGTCTGACCTGGTCACCATGGAAATATCCCCTGCTAAGCTCCCCAGTGATATCATGCCTCGAAACCAACAGATATCCCTCATCCCTCCTCGCATCTCTCAACTGCATCCATGCTCATGGCCCCTTCTTCCTTCTGAAGCCGCTCCCTTCTTTTTAAATTTTTTTTTCTTGGGATAGGGTCTCACTCTCTTGCCCAGGCTGGAATGCAATGGCACAATCTCAGCTCATTGCAATCTCTGCCTCCCATGTTCAAGCAATTTTCGTGCCTCAGCCTCCCAAGTAGCTGGGACTGCAGATGTGTGCCACTACACCAGGCTAATTTTTTGTATTTTTGGTAAAGACGGGATTTCACCATGTTGGCCAGACTGGTCTTGAACTTCTAGCCTCAAGTGATCCACTACCATGGCCTCCCAAAGTGCTGGAATTACAGGCCTGAGCCACTGCACCTGGCCACTCCGTTACTTCTTGACTGCACTCTTCTGTTTTTTTTTTTTTTTTTTTTTTTTTTCTTTTAGAATGTATAAAATGAGGCCAGGAGCCGTGGCTCACATCTGTAATCCCAGCACTTTGGGAGGCAGAGGCAGGAGGACCACTTGAGGTCGGGAGCTCAAGACCAGCCTGGCAAACATGGTGAAACCCCATCTCTACTAAAAATATAAAAATTAGCCAGGCATGGTGTCATGTGCCTATAGTCCCAGCTACTTTGGAGGCTGAGGCAGGAGAATCGCTTGAACCTGGGAGGCAGAGGTGGCAGTGAGCCGAGATCGTGCCATTGCACTCCAGCCTCGGGGACAAGAGAGAAACTCTGTATCAATCAACCAATTGATCAATCATTCAATCAATCAAATGTATAAAATGTAGAGGCGGGGTCTTGCTTTGTTGCCCAGGCTGGTCTCAAACTCCTGGCTTCAAGTGGTCCTCCTACCTAGGCCTCCCAAAGTGCTAGGGCTACTGGTGTGAGTCACTGTGCTCAGCCTTCTGGTTTCTTCTACGTCTCAGAAGACTCCTTCTGGCCGGGTGCGGTGGCTCAAGCCTGTAATCCCAGCACTTTGGGAGGCCGAGACGGGCAGATCACGAGGTCAGGAGATCAAGACCATCCTGGCTAACATGGTGAAACCCCGTCTCTACTAAAAAATACAAAAAACTAGCCAGGCGAGGTGGCAGGAGCCTGTAGTCCCAGCTACTCTGGAGGCTGAGGCAGGAGAATGGCGTGAACCTGGGAGGCGGAGCTTGCAGTGAGCTGAGATCCGGCCACTGCACTCCAGCCTGGGCAACAGAGCGAGACTCCGCCTCAAAAAAAAAAAA
The DNA here is from genome assembly GCF_024542745.1 of Macaca thibetana thibetana. NCBI lineage: Eukaryota > Metazoa > Chordata > Mammalia > Primates > Cercopithecidae > Macaca > Macaca thibetana. The sequence continues at coordinate 41,913,015 of NC_065597.1, forward strand.
AAAAAAAAAAAAAAGAAGACTCCTTCTGTGTTTCTTTTCAGGTTCATTCTCCAACCAGGCCAGCACTTACTAGATTTCTTCACAACTTTGTCTCAATCCTCCTTATTTTCTCTTTCTAGCTCTTTCTAGACCAGTAGTTCTCAAAGTGTGTTCCACGGATCGTTTTGGGGGGGTTCATGAGGTCAATACTATTTTCACAATACTAAATGTGACTTGCCTTTTTTTGCTATAGTGGCACATTGGGGCTGTGGACACTAAAGTGATGGGATGAAACTGCTGGTGTCTAGTATGAATCAGGGCATGGGCACCAAACTGTACTAATTATCACTGCATTCTCCCCAGTCACGCACTTATAGGAAAAAGCAAGCAAGCTGCACCCAAGACTGTACTTGATGAATTAGTAAAAAAAAAAATTCATAGTTATTAAATTTTGACCCCAGTATGTATTTTTTCATATAGATATCCGTTATTCTAGCACCATTTATTGAAGACTATTGTTTCTCCATCAAGTTAACTGGGCACCTTAGTGGAAAATCAATTGATCATATAATTATGGGCCTATTTCTGGACTCAATTTTGTTCCATTGATCTGTATGTCTTTACTTATGCTAAAACCATACTGATTTGATTGCTTTAGCTTTATACACAGTAAGTTTAAAATTAGGTCGCATGACGCATATGCACAGCCAAACACACCCAGGCCGGCTCCCATTTTTTTTTTTTAAGACAGAGTCTCGCTCTATTGCCCAGGCTGGAGTGCAGTGGCGCGATCTCTGCTCACTGCAAGCTCCACCCCTCGGGATTCATGCCATTCTCCTGCCTCATCCTCCAGAGTAGCTGGGACTACAGGCGCCCGCCACCACGCCCAGCTAATTTTTTTGTTTTTAGTAAAGATGGGGTTTCACAGTGTTTGCCAGGATGGTCTCGATCTCCTGACCTCGTGATCCGCCTGCCTCGGCCTCCCAAAGTGCTGGGATTACAGGCATGAGCCACCGCGCCCGCCCCCACCCTTTTTTTTTTTTGAGACAGAGTCTCGCTCTTGCCGCCCAGACTAGAGTGCAGTGGAGCGATCTGAATTCACTGTAACCTCTGCCTCCTGGGTTCAAGCAATTGTCCTGCTTCAGCCTCTGAGCAGCTGGGACTACAGGCGCATGCCACCACGCCTGGCTAATATTTGTATTTTTAGTAGAGACAGGATTTTGCCGTGTTGGCCAGGCTGGTCTCGAACTCCTGGGCTCTAGTGATCTGCCTATCTTGGCCTTCTAAAGTGCTGAGATTACAAGTGTGAGCTACCGCACCTGCCCCCCTCCCCCCTTTTTTTAAAGAAAGGTTTTGCACTGTTGCTCAGGATGGAATCATGATTCACTACAGCCTCAATCTCCTAGGCTCAAGCCATCCTCCTGCCTCAGCCTCCAAAGTAGCTGAGACTACAGGTGTGCACCACCACACGGCTAAATTTTTTTGTTTTTAGCAGAGACAAAGTTTCCTTATGTTGCCCAGGTTGTCCTCAAACTCCAGAGCTCAAGTGATTCACCTGTCTTGGCTTCCCAAAGTGCTGGGAGTACAGGTGTGAGCCACTATGCCTGAACAGTTGAACAGTGTATCTATATATATTTTTTTGAACAGAGCTCACTCTGTTGTCCAGGCTAAAGTGCAATGGTGCAATCTTGGCTCATTGCAACCTTCGCCTCCTGGGTTCAAGTGATTCTCATGCCTCAGTCTCCTGAGTAGCTGGGATTACAGACATGGGCCACCACACCTGGTTAATTTTTTTCTTTTTTTTTTTTTTAGGTGGAGTCTTGCTGTGTTGCCCAGGCTGGAGTGCAGTGGTGCAATCTCGGCTCACTGCAACCTCCGCCTCCCAGGTTCAAGTGATTCTCCTGCCTCAGCCTCCCACATAGCTGGGATTACAGGTGCATGCTACCACACCCAGCTAGTTTTTGTATTTTTGTAGAGATGGGGTTTCTCTATGTTGGCCAGGCTGGTCTCAAGTTCCTCACCATATGTGATCTGCCCACCTCGACCTCCCAAAACGCTGGGCCCCCAGTGTGTATTTCTAACGGGCTATTCTGGGTGATTTTCAAATAAGTGTATTTTAAAGCAGACTTTTTCCCCCTATGGTCATACAGAAAAAGCTCTCCATCATACTGTGCCATGAATAATACTTGCATGCTCTATTGAGCTATTGTGTAAATAGTTAAAACTGTATGCTGTATTTATGAGTTGTTTTCCCTTCCTCTGTGTTGTTAAAGTAAAGCTGAATGGGAGAAATCCAGACCCAATTATCCATGCTTCAGAATCTAAGAGATTTTTAGGATGGCATATCTTCAGTGTCATCTCATCTTCTACTGTGTTTTAAGGATGATTCTGCATTCAGCAGCCACTTTAGAGCTTGCTTAGTAAAACAGAAAATCACACACAAAATGATGAGAAAATCACCCACATTTATTTACTCAACAAATATTTATCAAGAGTTGACTATATACTAGGTCCTGTGCTAAATATCCTGCAGATTGTTTATAGGTCAGAAACTGTGGGGAAGAACAAACAGAATAAGAAACTTTCTTCTCCTTGAAAATAAGTATATTTTATAAATAATTGAGGCAGAGAAAATGCTAATACTTCCTTTTTGGGAAGAATCGTTCTCCAGGGAGACATGCTTGGGCCAATCATTTAGCTGAAATGATCACTAAACATACAAACATACCTTAAAATTCATAAGCAAGGACCATAATAAAGTGAGGTGTTGTATATGGTATACGATTTCCATTTTCCCACCATATGCATCACTAAACGTGCAAGCATACCTTAAAATTCATGCGCAAGGACCATAATAAAGTGAGGTGTTGTATATGGTATACGATTTCCGTTTTCCCACTATATATACAATTTGGGTCATTTTACTTGGTGCCATGGGCTAGGAACTCTTAGGGCTGGGAAACAATCTTGGTTTCCCAACCATCTATATCATATAGGTAAAAACTGTAAAACATATCACAGTGCAGATGAAATCTAACACTACTAGCTCATTTTATGCTGCTACGGAAGCAGTGAATTAAAATTAAGTCCTATACTGGGGACTGGGCCTTTTATCAGGGCAACTGAGATCAATTGTAAAGAAATTTTCAAATTTCCCTTCTTATCAGGTAAACGGATGGACAATGAAGCCAGTTCAGAGGCCCAGCCAAGACAATGATGCACAGGGAAGCTCCCTCGAGCTCTAGCTGTCACCTAGTACTTCGAAGACACTGAGAGGTAAATACTGCAAAGTCGTGCTGTCATTTTTTTAATGTCTCACATATATTCCAAGCAATATCCATTAGCAAACAAACATCCAGGAATAGTGTCATCTCATCTTCTACTAATAACCCTTTATTTAGTATCTTAAAAAAGATTTTGTAAGACACAAAACTTTCCATCAAAAAGTTGTTTATTTAAAAATACCTTCTCCCAATTCTGATTCCATATCAAATTAAATCAAGAAGTGATATTACACCAATAAATCATCAAAGTCATGAGTAGGGAGGATGGCAATGACCCCATTAGCTCATTAGTATAATCTAGTAAGTGAAATACAAATTCAACTCATTCACTTCTTCACAAAAGGCAGACATAAGCGGTATACTTCATATAAAAAAACTAGTTTATAAAGCTTGTCTTCATATTTCAGTTTAAGGTTCAGCTGATATAAAATGCCTTAAAAGACCATCCAAGCAATGCTTTGGATTTTCTTGTTTTGCAAAATTCAAGGAAAACATGATTGTTTGAAGTTTCTTCACTGCTGGTGAATTAGTTAAGAGCTACCTGAGATTCCTTTGCACTTCCACTCTTCCACTCTTTGAATTTCCAGTGATTAAAATATGCCAGAGACATAATTTAGAGAGCGCTAGAAACGGCACACAGATCTCAACGCTTAAAAAAGTTTCTGGCCAGGCACAGTGGCTCATGCCTATAATCCCAGCACTTTGGGAGGCCAAGGCGGGCAGATCACTTGAGGTCAGGAATTCAAGACCAGCCTGGCCAACATGGTGAAACCCCGTCTCTACTTAAAAACAACAACAACAAAAAAATCCAGGTGTGGTGGTGGGTGCCTGTTACCCCAGCTACTCGGGAGGCTGAGGCAGGAGAATCACTTGAACCTGGAATGGCAGAGGTTTCAGTAAGCCAAGATCACGGCACTGTAATACAGCCTGGCAGCAGAGTGAGACTCCATCTCAAAACAAACCAACAGCAACAAAAAGAAAAAAACAACAACAACAAAAAAACCAACAGAGTTTCTGACAGGTTTTGCAAGTTTTTTTTTTTTTTTTTTTTTCTTTTTTTTTTTTTTTTTGGAGTCAGAGTCTCCCTCTGTCGCCCAGGCTGGGGTGCAGTAGTGTGATCTCAGCTCACTGCAACCTCCGCCTCCCAGGTTCAACCGATTCTCCTCCCTCAGCCTCCCGAGTAGCTGGGATTACAGGCATTTGCCACCATGCTCATGCATGGAGCTTCACCATGTTGGCCAGGCTGGTCTTGAATTCCTGACCTCAAGTGATCCACCCACCCGGGCCTCCCAAAGTGCTGGGATTACAGGCGTGAGCCACCACGCCCGGCCAGGTTTTGAAGTTTTTACAGAATGTACAGAATGTAAGCATTAACAGATGACTTTCAGAAACATATACATTCAAAGAAAACCTTTTAGTATTCTAAGCATTGAATAGTTTGGGGGAAGAACTGTTTCTTTTTGGGATTAAGAAGTCAGTCTTTTCTCAACAGTTTCTTGATAAGCAATAAATCTTCTCAAATTCATTTTCACATTGTCAAGAACACACAGCTGATCTGTGCTATAGTTACCTCTCCCTTCTTTACGTATCTGCAAAAAAACCAAAACAACAACAACAACAAAAAACAGATCATATGTGACTTGGTAGATACTATTAATTCATTTATATAAAGTATTTAATCTAGGGTGTATTTAACCATTTGCTGACCGAGACAGCTGCAAGAATTTGGCAAAAACGTTTTTACTTCCAAGGTAAATGGAACTCGGTAAGTAAAGAATAAACTGAGAATGTGCATGTTAAAAATGATAGTTACAAAGGTGACTGAATGGCAGGTGTTGAGTTATATAAACTATAGAAAGGAATTATGTAAACTATGAATTGGGAAAATAACCCCTAACCTCTGAAAGGTCTGCTGTTCAGACTGATTTTCCTAATTAGTATGCATTGCTATGGTAATAATATTTAATTATTTTTCTTCTCTCAAAGGTATAAAGCCTTAATTAAATTCCTTTGTTAGGCTGGGTGCAGACTCATGCCCGTAATCCCAGCAGTTTGGGAGGTCAAGGCGGGTGGATTGCTTGAGTCCAAGAGTTCGAGACCAGCCTGGGCAACACGTGAGTCCCCATCTTAAAAAAAAGAAAAAATTCCTTTGTTAGCCAGAGGTTAGTCTGTAGTGTTGTGGGTTTTTTTGTTTTGGGAACAGGGTCTCTCTCTGTCACCCAGGCCAGAGAGCCATGGTGCAGTCATGGGTCACTGCAGCCTCAACCTCCTGAACGCAAGTGATCCTCCTGCCTCAGCCACCACAGTAGCTAGGACTACAAGCGGCGTACTACCATGCTGGAGTAATTTTTTAAAATTTTTAGTAGAGGTGGGGTCTCACTATGTTGCCCAGGCTGGTCTTGAACTCCTGGGCTCAAGCGATCCTACCACCTTGGCCTTTAATAGTGCTGGGATTACTGGTGTGAGCCACCATGCCCAGCACTGGTTTTGTTTGTTTTTAGTAGAGATGGGTCTTGCTTTGTCACCTAGGCTGGAGTACAGTGCTGCAATCTCAGCTCACTGCAGCCTCCAACTCCTAGGCTCAAGCGATCCTTCTGCTCAGCCTCCTGAGTAGCTGGGACGACAGGCATAAGTCACCACTTAATGGCTAACTTTAAAAATTTTTTTGTAGAGACAAGTTCTTGGTATGTTTCCCAGGCTGGTCTTGAAATTCTGGACTCAAGTGATCCTCCTGTCTGGGGCTCCCAAAGTGCTGGGATTACAGGTGTGAGCCACTGCACCTGGCCTGTGGTTTTTTATAACAATTGTATGGAATCTGAGTTTGATCTCACCTCTAGTCTAGAGCAGTGGCTCTCAGGTTTCAGTGTGCAACAGCATCACCTGGAAGGCTTGTTAAAAAACAGACTGGTAGACCCATCCATAGAGTCTGTGACTCAGTAGGTCTGGAGTTGGGGCCAAGGACCTGCATTTTGAACAAGTTACCAGACAGGGCTGATGCTGCTGATACAAGGAGGGCACTTTTGAGAAACACTGCTCAAGAGAAGTTCTTGATTGTACATAAATGCATTTTGTAGCTAAATATACACTGAACAGCCTTTAATACAAATTGTGGCTTCATTTCGCAAAAAAAAGTTTCATATAAATAACTACAGGCTAGCTTCTGGCTAGTAAGAAATCTCATTAGAGCTTTATACCTTTGATAAAAGAAAAACAAATGTTATTACCACAGCAATACATACTGAGTAGGAAAATCAATCAGCACAAAGACCTTTCAGAAGTCGGGGGTTATTTTTCCAGTTCACTGTTTATCTAACCTTTTTTTTTTTTTTTTTTTTGAGACGGAGTCTCGCTCTGCCGCCCAGGCTGGAGTGCAATGGCCAGATCTCAGCTCACTGCAAGCTCCGCCTCCCGGGTTCACGCCATTCTCCTGCCTCAGCCTCCCGAGTAGCTGGGACTACAGGCGCCCGCCACCGCGCCCGGCTAGTTTTTTTTTTTTGTATTTTTAAGTAGAGACGGGGTTTCACCGTGTTAGCCAGGATGGTCTCGATCTCCTGACCTCGTGATCCGCCCGTCTCGGCCTCCCAAAGTGCTGGGATTACAGGCTTGAGCCACCGCGCCCGGCCTATCTAACCTTTTCTAAGCACCTGCTTCTGCAGAGTTTGATGACTCTTAACTATTAATATATCTGCTTTCCTTAAAGTTGCAGGGAAATAGGGGATATTTTTTCCTTATCTTGCAAGCTCTTTATCCAGAAATTTAAAGGACTGTAACCTTTAAAAACAATATGGTTAGGCATGGAGGCTCACACCTGTAATCCCAGCACTTTGGGAGGCCAAGGTTGGGGAACACCTGAGGTTGGGAGTTCGAGAGCAGCCTGGATGACAAGGCGAAACCCCGTTTCTACTAAAAATACAAAAATTAGTTGGGTGATGTGGTGGACACCTGTAATCCCAGCTACATGGGAGGCTGAGGCCCAAGAATCACTTGAACCGAGGAAGGAGAGGTTGCAGTGAGCCAAGATTGCGCTACTGCACTCCAGCCTGGGCAACAGGGCAAGATTCTGTCTCAAAAACACACAAAAGTAAAATTAAATAAATGCAAAATGTATATGAAAGTGCTTTACAAAATACAGAGTATAATACTGACATATATGAAGCATTGTCAAAATTACTGAACTGTTAAAAAAAGAAGAACTTGTCAGATACCATTTTGGCTTCAGTTTCAGTGATTCAATAGTCACACTGTTGAGCTATGACTCAGTCAATAAACATTTTACAAAGTACTGGGGATGCTGTGCTACGTATGGGGATTTGTCATGCACATGCTTCTGAATTGCACAGCGGTAACTACACCCACCCTCGTCCCCACAGAATGTTCAGACTTACGCATTTATAAGTTAAATGGCTACAAACCTTCATTTTAAAGACCGGCTGGAATTCTTTCAGAGCAGATAATAATTTAATTTGAATCGAGGCTCTTTCGGCTTCTTTACCATCTGCAAAAACATCAAAGAGGGCATCCAAAGCTTCTCCTGCTACCACAAGGGAAGGATCTTTGGTGGTAACCTCAAGCAGAAAGCACCCAATATTCTGGAAACAACAAAACACATTTAATATGACTAACACCAGTCTCCAAAACAAGTACTAACTTTGAATGTGGCAATAACTCATGCATACTATTTTATATACAAATGCCAGGGAAAAATTAAAACTTTAAGAGATCAGACTTAAATACTTATAAACATATCAAGTATAAGCAAGATAAATTAAACATATTATAGTTTATATTCATAAAGTGAATTAAAAACCATAAATGATGTATGATTTAGGAAATCACTAAACTTTCCTCTCTACCTCTCTCAAAAGGCTTGCTCTATGATGTCAAGATGCATAGAAATCTTATCTGTGCATTATCTTGACAACAAAAAATCTGCTTTTAAAAGCATAAGAAAAACACTTTAGGGCCAGTCGCAAGTGGCTCACACTTGTAAGTTCAGCACTTTGTGAGGCCAAGGCAGGAGGATCACTTGAGCCCAGGAGTTCGAGACCAGCCTCAGCAATGGAGCAAGTCTTCATCTCTAAAAAATGTAAAATAGGACTGATCTGAATCTTAAACTAGTCTGTAGATCTAACTGTCAGTGTGCAGGACATAAAAGGATAAAACAACAAATTTAACACCACAAGGTAGCAATCAGATAAATCCAGAAGGCTGGACACCATATAGGACAATTGATTCAGGAGCTGAGAATAACCAGGTGGTGCCGGGGAGGAATTGTTCAAGATTAAGAGAGAAAGAGAAGACCCCACAAGAAACATAACATGTGGACTTCATCAATGTAAACAAGCTCTCTGTAAACAGATAATTTTGAGGCAACTGTAAAATTATGAATATGGACCGGAATTAGACACACTAAGAAATAACTGTTGCTGGGTGCAGTGGCTCATGCCTGTAATCCCAGCACTCTGGGAGGCTGAAGGGGGCAGATGGCTTGAGCCCAGGAGTTCAAGACCAGCCTGGCCAACATGGCAATAACCCACCTCTATTAAAAATAGAAAAATTAGTCAGGTGTGGTAGGGGGCACCTGTAATCCCAGCTACTCGGGAGGCTGAGGCAGAAGAATTGCTTGAACCCAGAGGAGGAGGTTGCAGTGAGCCGAGATCACACTACTGCACTCCAGCCTGGGTGACAGAGTGAGACTCCATCTCGGGGGAAAAAAAAAAAGCTTTGCAAGTATCATTTTTCAAAAATAGATTCTTAAAAACATCAGTCATCACTGTAAAGTTCTTAGCAGGTGAAGAGGTACTTTATAATAATGAGTTTACTATCCATTAGTCTCACACTTCAGCAATTATTAGCACACCAAAGGGTAATTTTACTATGACTGTCCTTTTAATTACTAGTGACGCTGTACTCCTAACAGTGCAGTTTGTAAACAACTACGCCAAGTGTTAAGAGTAAATATGTTGAGGGAATTCCTAGTATATTGGCACTACCAGGGTTGCTGCTTAACATTTATGGAGTGGTATTAGAATTAACTGTGTGGTATTTTTCAGAATGCATGTTGCCTGATGTGCAAGGAAAATGGTTTGGATTGTTCCTTCATCAGCAGGAGAATGTAACATGCATACATTGGATACAATAGCAAAGGCAGAAGGCATCTTTTAAAATTCTGAATTTGCCCTTTCACTAAAGAGAGATTTATTTTTTTAAAACAAGTACCTCTGGAATAACATTAAATTGTAAAATCTGGCTCAACTTTTCAAGTACTTACCTAATTAATACACATGGTTAGATCAAGCCAAAGGGTACATTCTAATAATATAACTCAATAAAGCAACTTGATGTGACTTCTCTTCATGTCCACACAAGTTTTAGGAAATCCTACACCAACAGTTCTTCTCCTCCCATTTCTAATTATTTAACATGTTAGGTCAGAAGCAAATTGTTTTACCTTAAGGGTTTCAAGTGTACCATCTTCTTTGGCAAGGACGCTGCCAGTGATTCCTAAAATGCTAACGACATTCACTCTAACCCCGACATTACTACTATGAATGCCTGCTTTGCATAATGTCATTAGCTGATCAGGAGTCATGCACTGTTGAAAGAGAAGAGGAGAGTATTTATAATGTTAAACTCAATCAATTATATCAGCATGCAAAAACTGGACTGACAGGAATCTCCTCTACAGGCTACAGGATTTTAAGAGTGACATAAACTCCTGGCAGGTAAGTTACTATTAATATATACTCCAGTTCTCCCAGACAGAGCTGGTAATTCTGAACTAGGGTGAGCCCTGCTCATGTCGCCATTGTTATCTTAATATCAAAGGGGCTCCAGGTCCTATTCATTTAATTTGATGAAGACTTTCATGCCAGATGTACACAGACTAAAGAGATTCCAATTTCTTTTTAATATTAATGGTAAAAAAAAAAAAAAAAAGGGCTTTGAAAATATAAACAGGATTGTGTAGCTTTAAAAAAAACTGGCTGAGTCTATACAAGGCAAGAACTTACTTTGAGATGTTTGTATTATCATAATTAAACATTGTAAAAACCATTACATTATATGGTGCTTCTACCATGTAGTGGATAATTTTCAGTTTAAGGCTGGGCGCAGTGGCTCATGCCTGTAATCTCAGCTACTCGGGAGGCTGAGGCACAAGAAATGCTTGAACCCGGGAGGCAGAGGTTATAGTGAGCTGAGATCATGCCACTGAACTCCAGCCTGGGCAACAGAGTGAGACTATCTCCTATAAGCAGCAGCACAGTGTGGTGATGAAAGGCTTGGAATCTGGAGCCAGACACCCTGGGTTCAAATCCTAGCTTCACTACTTAGCACTCACGTGCGCCCCTACACTAGACTAATTTATTTTTAGTTTTTGTAGACATGGAGTCTCACAAAGTTGCCCAGGCTGTTCTTGAACTCTTGGGCTCAAGCAATCCTCCTGCCTCAGGCTCCCAAAGTGTTAGGATTATCAGCATGAACCACTTCACCTGGCCCTGAGCATGGGCTTTGAGTAATTTTCCTTAACCATCACACTGATCCCATAAGCTGCTGCTTACATACCAGGGAAAATCAATAAAAATAATTGATATTCCTATAGGCCCTAGAGTATAAGGTTTTCTGGTCCATCCAACAGCCACACGGCATGCTATGCATCCCATTACCAGTCCCATTTCTTAGAAACTGAAGGTCAAATTATGCTCTTCAAAAAAATTCTTAGCTTTGGAAAGCTGAGGCAAGAGGATCACTTGAGGCCAGGAGTTTAAGACCAGCCTGGGCAACATAGCAAGACCTCCTATTAAAAAATTAAAAAATAAAAGTATAAAAAAATTTAAAAGCATTAAGAAAAAAAGTATATAAAGAGGCAAAAAGAAATAGTGTTATTGTTAGCAATAACAAGGGCATTGTTATTTTGATACTATTAAGTACATTCTGTAGGATAAAGCAAATAATAGTTTTAAAGTCACTACAATTTTAATGTTACTACAGCAAACAATTTTAGTATTACTGTATAGCAAATAATTTTAATGTCTTTTAATGTCACTACTACAAAGTACATTCTGTAGGAGAAAGCAAATAATAAAATTTTTGAAAAATCTTTTTCTTTCTTCTTTTCTCTAATTTTAATTTTTAAAATTATGTATCATTATTATTATTATTTTTTGAGATGGAGTCTCGCTCTGTCGCCCAAGCTGGACTGCAGTGGTGCGATCTCGGCTCACTGCAAGCTCCACCTCCCAGATTCACGCCATTCTCCTGCTGCAGCCTCCCAAGTAGCTGGGACCACAGGCACCCGCCACCATGCCCGGCTAATTTTTTTGTATTTTTTAGTAGAGACGGGGTTCCACCGTGTTGGCCAGGATGGTCTCGATCTCCTGACCTCGTGATCCACCCACCTTGGCCTCCCAAAATGCTGGGATTACAGGAGTGAGCCACCGCGCCTGGCCTATTTTCTATTATTTTTTAAGCCAGTCAAACTTAGCATGGGGGGGTCATATACCAACTTTAGTGACACAATGTTAATAAGCTCTGATAACCCACTACCATCAGACCAGTTGCAAGTAAGAATTTTAATGTCACTAATGTATCTTTTTGGGTACAATGTACCTTTTTGGTTACAAATATATCTTTTTTGGGGGTACAAAAAGATACAAATATAAAATCAAAAATTAAGTAAAAACATTGTACCATTTTTTAATTTAAACTGGAAATTATCAGTATAAACTTACTAGTTTTGCCTCCTAAAAAAATGCTTATTTCCTAGCTATTTCCACTAAAAAGACCTAGAAACAATGACAAATGGTAGCAATAAGCACTCTACAATTCAGTTTCCCGACTAAAGACATCAGAGCTTCTTGGAGAAGTAACTAATTCCAGGGTTTTTTTTTTTTTGTTTTGAGACAGAGTTTCACTCTTGTCACACTCTTGTCACCCAGGCTAGAGCTCAGCGCTATTTCGGCTCACTGCAACCTCCACCTCCTGGCTTCAAGTGATTCTCCTGCCTCAGCCTCCCAAGTAGCTGAGATTACAGGCACGTGCCACCACGCCCAGCTAATGTTTGAATTTTCAGTAGAGATGGAGTTTTGCCATGTCACTCAGGCTGGTCTCGAACTCCTGACCTCAAGTGATCTGCCCACCTCAGCCTCCTAAAGTATTGGGATTATAGGCATGAGCCACTGTGCCCAGCCAGATTCCAGGTTTTAAGCAAGAAAATCTTATGCCTGGAAGCAAAAGTGATCAAAAACCTAAAATTCTTGTCAAAGAGACACAGGAGCCAATTTGAAGGGACTCCTACTATCCAAAGATGCGACGAATTTGGCAGCAAAAAGCATGACTGTAATGGAATGAAATACAAATATATTTTAAAAACCCTGAGTTCAAAATGATACTAAAAAGAAAAAAAAAAAATCACTGGCCACTTAATAGAGATTGCTAGGATACCTATTCTGGAAAAAACAAAAAACAAAAAACAAAAAAAACATAGCTAATAAATGTAAAAAAATAGACAAAATTAGGATATCTCTATTCTGCAACCCACTAATGACATAATGGAGCCAGGCAACCACAATCACTGGTTATGAAACCATTAACGTGAACTCACTAATTAATCTCAGCTTCACTATTTTATACCACATGATTTGTGATATAAATGTAGGAAATATATATAGCACTATAAATTATTCTTGCCAAAAAATCTGGACCTGTCTAGATTACTTATTATAAATATAAAAAAAAAAACAAAAAATAATCTGGACCTGGATCTAATTAAGGCTCTAGACCTAGCTCCCGGCTCACAGGAAACATAGGGGACAGAGGAATGCTGAATGATACCATCATGATGAGTTGGCCAAATCTGCCAGTGTGGAAAACACTACAGAACAAAATTAGAGTTTCTTCAATGGGTAAGTGTATGGGGAAAGCAGGGGAGTGAGGGAAATGTTATAGATTAAGAGATTTAAGAATCTAAAACCAATGAAATCACTGAATTGTACACTTTAGTTATTTATTTATTTTTGAGACAGAGTCTCCTTCTGTCGCCCAGGCTGGAGTGCAGTGGCGCAATCTCAGCTCACTGCAACCTCTACCTCCCGGTTCAAGCAATTCTCCCTGCCTCAGCCTTCCAAGTAGCTGGGATTACAGGTGCCTGCCACCACGCCCAGCTGATTTTTGTATTTTTTGTAGAGATGGGGTTTCGCCATATTGGCCAGGCTGGTCTTGAACTCCTGACCTTATGTCGTCCACCCGCCTTGGCCTCCCAAAGTGCTGGGATTACAGGCGTAAGCCATGGCAGCCGGCCTGCATTGTATACTTTAAATGGATAAACTGCATGGTATGTGAATCAAATCTCAGTAAAACTTTTTTTTTTTTAAGAGATAATGGCCGGGCACGGTGGCTCACGCCTGTAATCCCAGCACTTTGGGAGGCTGAGGTGGGTGGATCACGAGGTCAGGAGATCGAGACCATCCTGGCTAACATGGTGAAATCCCGTCTCTACTAAAAATACAAAAAATTAGCCAGGCATGGTGGCAGGCGCCTGTAGTCCCAGCTACTTGGGAGGCTGAGGCAGGAGAATGGCGTGAACCCGGGAGGCAGAACTTGCAGTGAGCCGAGATCGTGCCACTGCAGTCCAGCCTGGGCGACAGAGCGAGACTCCGTCTCAAAAAAAAAAAAAAAAGGTTAATAAGAGACCAAAATATCAACCAAAAGCAACACGTGGACCTTGCTTAGATCCGGATTTGAACAAGCCAATTGTTAAAAGACTTTTTTTTTTTTTTGAGACAGAGTCTCGCTGTGTTGCCCAGGCTGGAGTGCAGTGGCATGATCTCGGCTCACTGCAACCTCTGTCTCCCGGGTTCAAGCAATTCTCCTGCCACGGCCTCCCAAGCAGCTGGGATTACAGGAGTGCGCCACCATGCCCAGCTAACTTTTGTATTTTTAGTAGAGATGGGGTTTCACCATGTTGGCCAGGCTGGTCTCGAATTCCTGACCTCGGGTGATCTGCCTGCCTCAGCCTCCCAAAGTGCTGGGATTACAGGTGTGAGCCACCGTGCCTGGCCACGTTAAAATACATTTTTAAGGCAATCTGGGAAAACTGAATTCAGACTGCAACCGGGAAAACTGAACTCAGAGGGCAAACCAAAGGATAATAAGAAATATCCATTAATTTGGAGGCTTGGGGTAATGGTACTGGGGTTAAGATTTTTAAACATTTAATTTTCTGTCAGACATGCATACTGAACTACATAATAAAATACTCATGGGTCAAACATGACTTGCTTTAAAAATACTCCAGGAAACAAAAATAAGGACCCAGTGAGATGAATGAAACCATGTCACAAGAATGACAGGATGCCAATAACCTGCTGAGGCTTGGTGACAGTGCACGTAGGCTCATAGGGTATTGTATGATCTCTGCTTTGGGCATTGTAGCGCACACCTGTAATCCCAGCTACTTGGGAGGCTGAGGTGGGAGGATTGAACCCAGGAGACTAGCCTGGGGAACACAGTAAGACCCCGTCTCAAAAAACAAAGCAACGGAATTATCTCTGCTTTTAGGAATGTTTGAAAATCTCCTTAGTAAAAAGTTAACAGAAGTGGTAAGGCACCTATGGGAGATGAAGTGCACATGGACTGCTGTGGAGGGTGAGGAGGACATGCTTGCAAAATCTGTAATGAAATGTTAAAAAAAAAAAAAAAAAAAAGAGCTGGGTATGGTGGCTCACACCTGTCATCCCAGCACTTTAGGAGGCCAAGGCGGGTGGATCACTTGAGGTCAGGCACTCAAGACCAGCCTGGCCACATGGCAAAACCCCATCTCTACTAAAAAAACAAAAATTAGCTGGGTGTGGTGACGCATGCCTGTAATTCCATCTACTTGGGTGGCTGAGGCACGAGAATCATTTGAACCCAGGAGGCAGAGGTTGCAGTGAGCTGAGATCGTGCCACTGCACTCCAGCATGGGCAACAGAGTAAGACTCTGTCTCAAAAAATAAAATAAAATAAAATAAAAAAAAGACCAATGATAGATAAATTATTTACAACATATTTATCAATTAAGTTGTATTGATTAAAAAGCACTTGTTTAGCTAGTAAGCCTATATATTAAAAAATTTAAAAAATTAAATTAAAAGCACCTGTGTGTTGCTGATGGTAGGGGGCAGAAAGATATTACTCTTTATTTTAATCACTTTTGTTTTCTTTTTTACAAAGATAATGTATTACTCTTGTAACAGAAATATGTATTTTTAAAAATAGTGAAGTAATGAATTTTGCCTCCATAATACAGAATCTTTACAAGTTTCATACAAAAAATTTTAGAACTCTTACCTGGGAAATGTTCTTGGAGGCCATTGTTTGCAAAAGGGCCCTCAAAGCACTACTTATGGCTTCTAGAAAGTCAGCGTGTTTAGCAAAATCTAAAACACAAAACTGAAATATAAAATTTGCATTTCTCCAAGATAGGCTATTTTGTAGAAGCAGCAAACGAAACAAAGCATGCTAAATGTGAATAAATGCTATTCTTAATAAAACAAACAAAAAAACCCTCGATATTTAGCCAAAATATTTAGTTAACAGTCCCCTGTACACTCTAAACCTAAGTCTGAAAGATGATTGTGGTTGAAATAATCACAGCAAGGAGGTGTTCTACAGACAGTCCTTGACTTCAGACACTGGGTTTTCATTTGACTCACACGTTAGCACATAATAAACCTGAGCTAGCTTTTGCAGACTGAATTCTGTCATTCATAGATCTCCATCACGGTGCTGGGGAGACCTACCTTTGGTGGAGTCAGAATGCTTCCTTGCCAACCCAAGCTCACTGCCTAGCCACAAACTGTTGCTTGTGCAGAGCCAGGACATGACAGCACCATCATTTTAACTGACCTAACATTCCCTTCCCACTCCTACTCCTTATTTGCACACTTTTCCTATTGTCCCTTCTTCCCACACAGGACAAACAGAACACCAGCAGTAAGCCATTACTCTGGCACAGGCATGGGCAAGGGACAGTGAGGGTCACCCAGGGGAGTTGGCTCCTTAACCCCTTTGATGGGAAGAGATTTGCTTGGTGTGGTAAACTGTATTTTCTAAAAATGGCCACAGCAATATTTCAAGTCCTGTGTAATCTTCAAGAACCTCGCCACTTCCTATAAAGATGTGAAATCTACTTCTCCTTTCCTTAAATCAGGGTAGGACTCTGTGACTTCTTCAACCAACAGAATACAAAGTGATGGTCACAAAAGGCAGTATGACTTCCAGCCCTGACGCATGTGTGCAAGCTCTTTTTTCCCTCAACTTCTGCCCTGGGAACCTAGCCATCCTGTTATGCAGAAGCCCACGTCACATGAAGAGGTCACCGTGGGTGTTCTACCTGACAACCCCTGCACCAACTGGCAGACACGTGAGTGAACAAGACTTCGGATGATTCTGGCCCACACTCTGCAAGTTTTCCAGCAGAGGCCCTAGACTAGTATTTCTCAGCCTCTGCACTACTGACATTTTGGACCAGATAATTCTTCATTTTGTGTGTGTGCAGGGGTCTCCTGGGCACCGCAGGATGTGAAGGAGCATTCCTGGCCTCAACCCTCTAGATACCAGTTGCAATTTCCAAGTTGTAAAACCAAAAATTCCTCCAGATGTTGCCAAATGTCCCCAGGTGGGAGGTGAGAGGGGATAAGTGGCTAAGGTTGAGAACCACTGGCCTAGACATTGTGGAGTAGGAACAAGCCATCTCCACTGTACCCTAAATTCTTGACCTAAGGAAACTCTCAGAAATAATAAATGATAGTTGTTGTTTTAAGTCACAGAGTTTTGGGGTAACTTGTTATGCAGCAATAGATACACTCATTTCCTGCCCCACAGTGCCTGGGACTCGATATCATTCCGATCCCCTGCTTTTAGGTTATCCGGGTGGAAGAGAGGCAGCTTCTGTTCAAATTTTAATCCCAGTTGATTTTATTTTTTGGCTCTTTCATTTTCAGATATACAAAATGTACCAAAATAGGGGACTTCCCGTGATGATCACAGAACAAGTAATAGGAGACCTGGGATAGAGTCATTATGTGACTCCTCCCGCCTTCATTTTAGTCTTGGCTCAAACGTTACCTCCTCACAGAGGCCTTTCCACACTAACTGGCCTAGTGTAACGCCTCATATCATTCTGCTTTTATTGTTTTCTTCATAGCTAGTTATCACATAAAACATTTATTTCTACTAGAATGCAAACTCCATGAGCATAGTGACCTGGCTTATCTTGTTCACGCCTGCAACCCTAGCATTTATAACAGTGTACGACACAAAGCGTTCAATAAATACAAGTTAAAAGAATGAATGACCTTGGGCTGGGTGTGGTGGCTCACACCTGTAATCCCAGCACTTTGGGAGGCTGAGACAGGCGGATCACGAGGTCAGGAGATCGAGACCATCCTGGTTAACATGGTGAAACCCCGTCTCTACCAAAAATACAACAAATTAGCTGGGTGTGGTGGTGGGCGCCTGTAGTCCCAGCTATTCGGGAGGCTGAGGCAGAAGAATGGCATGAACCCGGGAGGCAGAGCTTGCAGAGAGCCGAGATTGCGCCACTGCACTCCAGCCTGGGCGACAGAGCAAGACTCCGTCTCAGAAAAAGAAAAAAAAGAATGAATGACCTGGAAGAGGTTCTTTAACCTCTCAGCTAAGGTTCCTAAATCTCAGCTTCCTCAGCAGGATGATGAAGTAATAAGGCCTATCTCTTAAAACATGGTACCTAACAGGCACTCAAAAATCAGCGTGAAGTTGTTAATACATTTGAGTTTTTTTTGAGACAGGGTCTTGCTCTGTCACCCAGGCTGGTGTGCAGTGGTGTGATCTAGGCTCACTGCAGCCTGGACCTCCTGGGCTCAAGCAATCCTCCTGCCTCAGCCTTCCGAGTAGCTAGCACCACAGGCACGTGCCACCATGTCCAGCTAATTTTTCTTGTATTTGTAGAGACGGGGTCTCATCATATGTACAGGCTGGTCTCAAACTCTTGAGCTCAAGCAATCCACCCCCCTCAGCCTCCCAAAGTGCTATGATTATAGGTGTGTGCCACCCTGTCCAGCCAATTTGTTGCTTCAAAAAGTTACCACATTGACTGTGAAATGTATATTTGATTAAAGGTCTAAATAAATTTATGAATTGTACACAAAGAGGTGATTCAAAATATCTTTACTCTTAACAACTTTGAACAGTATTTAAGAATTTGTAGCACGTCTAAATGTAGGTACATAATCAACGCAGGAGTAATTACACTCAGGTGAATTTTTCAGACTGATTTTAATATTTTTCACTCTGTCACTCAGGCTGGAGTATAGTGGCAAGATCTGGGCTCACTGCAACCTCCGCCTTCCAGGTTCAAGCAATTCTCCTGCCTCAGCCTCCCAAGTAGCTGGGATTACAGGTGTGCACCACCACGCCCAGCTAATTTTTGTATCTTTAGTAGATATGGGGTTTCACCATGTTGGCTAGGCTGGTCTTGAACTCCTGACCTCAGGTGACCTGCCCGCCTTGGCCTCCCAAAGTGCTGGGATTATAGCTGTGAACCACCACGCCCAGCCTGAATTTTCTTTTTTTCTTATTTTTAATTAATTAATTATTATTTTTTTTTTGAGACGGAGTCTTGCTCTGTCACCCAGGCTAGAGTACACTGGTGCGATTTCGGCTCACTGCAATCTTCACCGCCTGGGTTCAAGCAGTTCTCCTGTCTCAGTCTCCCAAGTAGCTGGGACCACAGGTGCACGCCACCATGCCCGGCTAATTTTCATATTTTTAGTGGAGACGGGATTTCACCATATTGGTCAGGCTGGTCTCAAACTCCTGACCTCAGGTGATCCAACTGCCTTGGCCTACCAAAGTGCTGGGATTACAGGCGTGAGCCACCGTGCCCGGACACCCAGTCTGAATTTTCAATATTCTGACGTGGAATGGAAAATATATCCCAGAATGGGATACTACCATTTTAATTATAACTAAAAAAGAATGTTCTGATTCTGAAAATCTGGAAAAACAGAATCCTAAATGATTTCAGAACTCATGTAATAGAGCTGAATGACAGACTGACCCAATATGAAATACAACATTCCTAAAAAACACATTGATGTTTTGAAAACCAATAGCTTTTAATGAAGGAGACAAAGATAATAGTGCTTTTGAATGCAAGGACCGGATTGTACTAAAACGTCCTCCTTTTATCTCTGATATCAGACACAAACATAAATGTAGGTATGTACAGAGTATCACAAACATTATAACTACTGTATTCGGAACTGTATTTAGCATTAAAATTAAAACAAGTTAGATAGAGAAGTAGAACCATCATACCTTTAACTCTCAACCATAACACAAAACAGCAGAGATATTTAGCCCCATTCTCCCCACTAAATTCTCCATTTTTTTTTTTTTTTTAATTGAGACAGAGTCTCACTCTGTTGCCCGGGCTGGAGTACAACAGCACAATCATAGCTCATTGCAGCCTTGACCTCCTGGGCTCAGGCAATCCTCCCACTTTAGCTTCCACAGGCGCAAGCAAGCTACCACTCCTGGCTAATTAAAAAACCTTTTTTGGTGGGGACAGTGTATCATTATGTTGCCCAGGCTGGTCTTAAACTCTTGGGCTCATGTGATCCTCCCAATTCAGCTCCCAAAGTGCTGGGACTTCAGGTGTGAGCCACCGTGGCCAGCCTCCACTAAATTATCTTGTAACAGTTCCCACTATCCATATAGAACCCACAGGATTACATTATTAATAAATCTCAAATGCTTAGAAGGACTGTATTAGAATATCATCTCTAGGACAAGCACAGTAGCTCATGCCTACAATCCCAGCACTTTGGGAGGTCAAGGTGCGTGGATAATAAGGTCAGGAGTTCAAGACCAGCCTGGCCAACATGGTGAAACCCGTTTCTATTAAAAATACAAAAATTAGCCAGGCGCTTATTCACCAAAGCTGAAATGAAGGAAAAACTGTTAAGGCCAGAGAGAAAGGTCGGGTTACCAACAAAGGGAAGCCCATCAGACTAACAGCAGATCTCTTGGCAGAAACTCTACAAGCCAGAAAAGAGTGGGGCATTCAACATTCTTAAAGAAAAGAATTTTCAACCCAGAATTTCATATCCAGCCAAACTAAGCTTCATAAGTGAAGGAGAAATAAAATCCTTTACAGACAAGCAAATGCTGAGAGATTCTGTCACCACTAGGCCTGCCCTACAAGAGCTCCTGAAGGAAGCACTAAACATGGAAAGGAAAACCGGTACCAGCCACTGCAAAAACATTCCAAATTGTAAAGACCATCGATGCTAGGAAGAAACTGCATCCACTAACAAGCAAAATAACCAGCTAACATCATAATGACAGGATCGAACTCACACATAACAATATTAACCTTAAATGTAAATGGGCTAAATGCTCCAATTAAAAGATACAGACTGGCAAACTGGGTAAAGGGTCAAGACCCATCACTGTGCTGTATTCAAGAGACCCATCTCACATGCAGAGACACACATAGGTTCAGAATAAAGGGATGGAGGAAGATCTACCAAGCAAATGGAAAACAAAAAAAGGCAGGGGTTGCAATCCTAGTCTCTGATAAAACAGATTTTAACCAACAAAGATAAAAAGAGACAAAGGCGGCCATTACACAATGGTAAAGGGATCAATTCAACAAGAAGAGCTAACTATCCTAAATATATATGCACCCAATACAGGAGCACCCAGATTCATAAAGCAAGTCCTTAGAGACCTACAAAGAGACTTAGATTCCCACACAACGATAATGGGAGACTTTAACGCCCCACTGTCAACATTAGAAAGATCAACGAGACAGAAAATTAACAAGGATATCCAGGAATTGAACTCAGCTCTGCACCAAGCAGACCTAACAGACATCTACAGAACCCTCCACCCCAAATCAACAGAATATACATTCTTCTCAGCACCACATCACACTTATTCCAAAATTGACCACATAGTTGGAAGTAGAGCACTCCTCAGCAAACGTAAAGAACAGAAATTATAATGAACTGTCTCAGGCCACAGTGCAATCAAACTAGAACTCAGGATTAAGAAACTCACTCAAAACTGCTCAACTACATGGAAACTGAACACCCTGCTCCTGTATGACTACTGGGTACATAATGAAATGAAGGCAGAAATAAAGATGTTCTTTGAAACCAATGAGAACAAAGACACAACCTACCAGAATCTCTGGGACACATTTAAAGCAGTGTGTAGAGGGAAATTTATAGCACTAAATGCCCACAAGAGAAAGCAGGAAAGATCTAAAATTGACATCCCAACATGACAATTAAAAGAACTAGAGAAGCAAGAGCAAACACATTCAAAAGCTAGCAGAAGGCAAGAGATAACTAAGATCAGAGCAGAACTGAAGGAGATAGAGACACAAAAAACCCTTCACATAATCAATGAATCCAGGAGCTGTTTTTTTGAAAAGATCAACAAAATTGATAGAACGCTAGCAAGACTAATATAGAAAAGAGAAAAGAATCAAATATATGCAATAAAAAATGATAAAGGGGATAGCACCACTGATCCCACAGAAATACAAACTACCATCAGAGAATACTATAAACAGCTCTATGCAAATAAACTAGAAAATCTAGAAGAAATGGATAAATTCCTGGACACATACACCCTCCCAAGACTAAACGAGAAGAAGTTGAATCCCTCAATAGACCAATAACAGGCCCTGAAATTGAGGCAATAATTAATAGCCTACCAACCAAAAAAAGTCCAGGACCAGACAGATTCACAGCCAAATTCTACCAGAGGTACAAGGAGGAGCTGGTACCATTCCTTCTGAAACTATTACAATCAATAGAAAAAGAGGGAGACCTCCCTAACTCATTCTATGAGGCCAGCATCATCCTGATACCAAAGCCTGGCAGAGACACAGCAAAAAAAGAGAATTTTAGACCAATATCTCTGATGAACATTGATGTAAAAATCCTCAATAAAATACTGGCAAACCGAATCCAGCAGCACATCAAAAAGCTTATCTACCATGATCAAGTCAGCTTCATCCCTGAGATGCAAGGCTGGTTCAACACACGCAAATCAATAAACATAATCCATCATAAAAACAGAACCAAAGACAAAAACCACATGATTATCTCAAGAGATGCAGAAAAAGCCTTCAACAAAATTCAACAGCCCTTCATGCTAAAAACTCTCAATACATTAAGTATTGCTGAAAAGTATCTCAAAATAATAAGAGCTATTTATGACAAACCCACAGCCAATATCATACTGAATGGGCAAAAACTGGAAGCATTCCCTTTGAAAACTGGCACAAGGCCGGGCGTGGTGGCTCAAGCCTGTAATCCCAGCACTTTGGGAGGCTGAGACAAGCGGATCACGAGGTCAGGTGATCGAGACCATCCTGGCGAACACGGTGAAACCCCGTCTCTACTAAAAAAAATACAAAAAAACCAGCCAGGCGAGGTGGCGGGTGCTTGTAGTCCCAGCTACTCAGGAGGCTGAGGCAGGAGAATGGCGTAAACCCGGGAGGCGGAGCTTGTAGTGAGCTGAGATCCAGCCACTGCACTCCAGCCTGGGCAACGGAGCGAGACTCCGTCTCAAAAAAAAAAAAAAGAAAAAGAAAACTGGCACAAGACAGGGATGCCCTCTCTCACCACTTCTATTCAACATACTGTTGGAAGTTCTGGCCAGGGCAATCAGGCAGGAGAAAGAAATAAAGGGTATTCAAGTAGGAAAAGAGGAAGTCAAATTGTCCCTGTTTATAGATTACATGATTGTATATTTAGAAAACCGCATCGTCTCAGCCCAAAATCTCCTTAAGCTGATAAGCAACTTCAGCAAACTCTCAGGATACAAAATCAATGTGGCAAAAATCACAAGCAATCTTACACACCAATAACAGACAAACAGAGAGCCAAATCATGAGTGAATTACCATTCACAATTGCTTCAAAGAGAATAAAATACCTAGGAATCCAAATTACAAGGGATGTGAAGGACCTCTTCAAGGAGAACTACAAACCACTGCTCAACGAAATAAAAGAGGACACAAACAAATGGAAGAACATTCCATGCTCATGGATAGGAAGAATCAATATGGTGAAAATGACCATAATGCCCAAGGTAATTTATAGATTCAATGCCATCCCCATCAAGCTACCAGTGACTTTCTTCAAAGAATTGGAATAAACTACTTTAAAGTTCATATGGAACCAAAAAAGAGCCCGCATTGCCAAGACAATCCTAAGCCAAAAGAACAAAACTGGAGGCATCACGCTACCTGACTTCAAACTATAGCACAAAGCTACAGTAACCAAAACAGCATGGTACTGGCACCAAAACAGAGAGATAGACCAATGGAACAGAACAGAGCCCTCAGAAATAACACCACACATCTACAGCCATATGATCTTTGACAAACCTGACAAAAACAAGAAATGGGGAAAGGGTTCCCTATTTAATAAATGGTGCTGGGAAAACTGGCTAACCATATGTAGAAAGCTGAAACTGGATCCCTTCCTTACACCTTATACAAAAATTAATTCAAGATGGATTAAAGACTTAAATGTTAGACCTAAAACCATAAAAACCCTAGAAGAAAACCTAGGCAATACCATTCAGGACACAGGCAAGGGCAAGGACTTCACGTCTAAAACACCAAAAGCAATGGCAACAAAAGCCAAAGTTGACAAATGGGATCTAATTAAACTAAAGAGCTTCTGCACAGCAAAAGAAACTACCATCAGAGTGAACAGGCAACCTACAGAATGGGAGAAAATTTTTGCAATCTACTCATCTGACAAATGGCTAATATCCAGAATCTACAAAGAACTCAAACAAATTTACAAGAAAAAAACAAACGATCCCACCAAAAAGTGGGCAAAGGATATGAACAGACACTTCTCAAAAGAAGACATTTATGCAGCTAACAGACACATGAAAAAATGCTCATCATCACTGGCCATCAGAGAAATGCAAATCAAAACCATAATGAGATGCCATCTCACACTAGTTAGAAAGGCGATCATTAAAAAGTCAGGAAACAACAGGTGCTGGAGAGGATGTGGAGAAATAGGAACATTTTTACACTGTTGGTGGGACTGTAAACTAGTTCAACCACTGTGGCACATATACACCATGGAATACTATGCAGCCATAAAAAATGATGAGTTCATGTCCTTTGTAGGGACATGGATGAAGCTAGAAACCATCGTTCTCAGCAAACTATCGCAAGGACAAAAAACCAAACACCGCATGTTCTCACTCATAAGTAGGAATTGAACAATGAGAACACTTGGACACAGGAAGGGGAACATCATACACTGGGGCCTGTCATGGGGTGGGGGGAGGGGTGAGGGATAGCATTAGGAAATAGACCTGATATAAATGATGAGTTAATGGGTGCAGCACACCAAATGGCACATGTATACATATGTAACAAACCTGCACGTTGTGCACATGTACCCTAGAACTTAAAGTATTAAAAAAAAAAAAAATTTAGCCAGGCACGGTGGCTGGTACCTGTAATCCCAGCTACTCAGGAGACTGAGGCAGGAGAATTGCTTGAACTTAGGGGGCGGAAATAGAAGTGAGCCAAAATTGCGCCACTGTACTCCAGCCTGGGCAACAGAGTGAGACTCTATCTCAAATGAGAGAAAAAAAAAAAATCACCTGCAAATATAAGCAATTATCCTTTATCAAATTCATTCTGATAAGAAAATATTCTGTTACTCCAAAATAAATAACAATGATACTACTTTTCGAGTCATTTTCATTCTCCATTTCTCCAAATGCCAGTGTCAGGTGATACGAAGGCCATAGATGGGATATGAGTATGGGCCCCAAGCAAGCTGGATAGCCCAGAGGTATTGTAATGGCCCTCTTCCCCCAGCAGTAACCATCCAAACCCATTACACATGCAAGGCCAATTCAGACTACCAATCCCTGGAAGTAACTGAGCCCATGTCGTTAGGTGAATACATTTTCAAAATCACTGTTGTGACAGTAATGTGTGGTAGGTGATTTCTACATAAATAACATCATGGCCCTCAGGATACACAAAAGCATTCTTAACCTAGCAGCATGTCACATTCCTGAACCTTAAAAAAAAAAAGATGATGTCAAGAATAGACATGAAATGGGAATTTATTTAAAATCGAAGTGCTTAGTTATATTTTCCCACAATTCAGAAACGTTCCATTATTTCTCCAGGACTCAGCTTGGGATGGTTTTCCTGTGATCTTTGCAGTTAATAAATGTGCTGGCCTCAGTGACCACAAATAACCATCAGAACCAGGAGAAACATATCTGAGTGCTTTCACTATAGCACAGGCACACAGGGAGTTTGTTTCAAGTGAAATAAACTTTGCATGCTGCCTGGGGATGGGACCTGGGGTACCTGGACCAGACTCTCACTGAGAAATGGCCCAGAGCTGAGAGATGGCAGCTTGTGGAACCAGGGCTGCCAGGGTTACCTAGAGCTTAGGCAGGGCTTGGAAGCAGTGAGAGACTTGGGGTCCTGCTCACTTGGGACTCTGGCTGTGGTCTCCCTGCCTGGCTCTGCCCCTTGCCTCTACCCAGGGGAATTGGTGGGGGTGGGCATGAGCAACAGCAGCCCTCTCACTCCCACCCCACAGGACACCTTGCTGGGCTGATGGGAGCCAGAATGCTTGCAAAAGTGGGGGAAAGTTCCCTCCCCGTTTATCATCCAGATCTCTTCCAGGTTTAGAAGGAGGTTGCAAGACAAATACAAAGCTACAGCCATCATCTGGTCTGCTCACACTGATGAGCCTTTGTACTCCAGTGCTTGTCCCGTCCTGCCTTGGAATGGGAATGGGACTAGCACTGCCCATATCCTGACTATATCCTGTCCTGGGCATGGCTGGGCACAGCTTTCATGGGATCATTCCAGCCAATGAATGCACAGTCAGGGAGTACTTGAAAGCTACACCTGTTAACTGATCAATGTTGAAAGGGCGGCAGAGACAGCTCAGTAACCATTTATGGGTTTCTGAACATTTAATTACTTAATTTTTAAAGATTAATTTAGAACTTGAAAAACATGTACCATTAAACACACAGCACCTCTTAGGAACTTGATGGAATGTAAAACAAATGTCTAAAGAACTGGGGACCAACATTTGAATGGATGTTGACACAAAAACTTGTATTAGTAAAAAGTGACTCTCTTTTGATTTTTTTTTTTTTTTTGAAATGGAGTTTCACTGTTGTTGCCCAGGCTGGAGTGCAATGGCGCGATCTTGGCTCACCGCAACCTCCGCCTCCAGGGTTCAAGTGATTCTCTTGCCTCAGCCTCCCGAGTGGCTGGGATTACAGGCGCCTGCCACCACGCCCAGCTAATTTTTGTATTTTTAGTAGAGACAGGGTTTTGCCATGTTGGCCAGGCTGGTCTCGAACTCCCGACCTCAGGTGATCCACCTGCCTTGGCCTCCCAAAGTGCTGGGATTACAGGTGTGAGCCACCGCGCCTGGCCTGATCTTTTAAGAGTTCAGTTCTTGGACTTAATGTTGTGTCTAAAAAGGAGGATAAAATATATGAAGAATACACTGCATGTAACACAATGGAATTATCTTATTTGTCAGCGTAGGAAGCAAATATCTTCACATTTACCCCCCAAAAGTCCTGAGAGACACCTGGAACCTCAGCAGCTGAGAGAGAGGGGCAGAATCCCACCTCCCAGGCTACCCTCACTCCAGCAATGGATGCTGGGTGGAGTAACGTGGAGAGTTTTCCTTTAGTATACAACACACCACTTGTTCTTCTCTCTCAGTCTCTATTGTTTTTGTTTGTTTGGTTTGAGCTCCTATAGTTTAATGTAGTCAAGTTAAGTAAGATTTTACTATGAGGAACTATGAAAATCTGTTAGAAGAATATGCATCGGACTTTGTACAGCTAGTTTTTTTTTTTTTTTCCTCCAAGTGAAACTCACAGCTAGGTCATTTAAAAGAATATTTAACTCCAGTATCTCTATAGATCTTTGTGTGCATATGAAATTAATCCATATCAGAGACCTGTTAACTTAGAGATTCAGCTCCTACCATGCAAATGTGTTTGAAGAAATATATATATTAGATGATGGCAAGGTGTAGAATTGTGTGGATGGTATTCTACCATTTGCCTTACACACACGCATGCATGCCCACATACACATGCTTTCTTACATATGGAGAATCTCTCTGGAAGGATACACAAGTAACTGGTGTAACTGTAACTTGACTCTGAGAGAGGAACTGGGTGTGGAAGAAAGGAGCGAGGCTTCCAGTTTCTGTCCTCTAATAAACTTTTGAATTCTGTACTACATACATATATGAATCAAATTTAAATGCTTATAACTGGGAAGAAAATAATAGAAAATTACTCAATTATTATTATTATTATTTGGAGATGGAGTTTTGCTCTTGCTGCCCAGGCTGGAGTGCAGTGGCATGACCTCAGATCACTGCAATCCCCGCCTCCTGGGTTCAAGCCATTCTCCCGCCTCAGCCTCCCGAGTAGCTGGGATTACAGGCATCCGCCACTACGCTCAGCTAAATTTTTGTATTTTAGTAGAGGGGTTTCATCATGTTGGCCAGGCTGGTCTCCAACTCCTGACCTCAGGTGATCCTCCCGCCTCAGCCTCCCAAAGTGCTGGGACTACAGGCATGAGCCACCGCGCCTGGTCAAGAATTACCCAAATACCTTAATGAGGCCTTTATGATGTTTATGATTCAGCCTTGATTGGCCTGATAAAACTAGATGCAAACAATTTTAATAAAAAAGAAAACTATAAGCCCAGGAGCTGCCTGCATACCTCGTTTTGACTCTGTACCCCCGGGCAACTATAAATATGTGATTTCTGTGTCTGGGAAAGGTTTCTGCAGATTGGATGACAAACAATACACATTTACAAAATCCAAGTTCCTGCCCCTTCAAAATTCTGTTTTGTCTGCGTAGTCTTTCACAATAAAGCCTAAATATTTACCTGGTTGAGAAAAAAGCAGCTGTGACAGATGCTGTGCAAGTGTCTGAAGGGCTGCGGCTCCTCCCAGGTGCTCCACATCCAGGAGGGACACAAGACTCTGGAGACAGAAGAGGGCTCTGCACTGAATAGTGTTCATTCTGGAAAGGAAGTGAAACAATGCTGTCTGTTTCTCCAGAAGTTGCCCATCAGAATTCAGTATTAACTTTTAGTCTAAGCTTCAGGTTCTGACTGGAAATATCTATAAATACAAGGCGATCTATGGCAGTTAGCAAAGAATCACAAGGTGAACTGTTTTTTGTGTTTTCTAAAATGTATTATCATTTTTCAGACGGGGTCTTGCTCTATTGCCCAGGCTGGAGTGCAGTGGTGTGATCACAGCTCGCTGCAGCCTCAACCTCCTGAGCACAAGTGATCCTCCTGCCTCAGCCTCCTAAGGAGCAGGATTACATGTGCACGCAACCACACCTGGCTGAGTTTTTTATTTTTTGTAGATAGGGGTCTTGCTATGTTGCCCAGGCTGGTCTGGAACTCTTGGCCTCAAACAATCCTCCTGCCTGGATAAGTGCTAGAATTGTAAAGTAACCGTTAATCTGCCAAATCAAACTGCTTGAGTATTCACGCCCTCTGATATACAACTCATTAATGAGTCATGAGGAATCTGTTTTAGAAAAATTTCTATGTAGGGTAGCATCCTTAAAATTATAATTTTCTTCAGATAGGAAGAATTCTTATTCTGTTTCCCAGGCTGGAGTACAGTGTCACCATCATAGCTCACGAAAGCCTTGGACTGCTGAGTTCAAGCAATCCTCACACTTCAGCCTCCTGAGTAGCTAGGACTACAGCTGAGTGCCACTATGCCAGGCTAGTTTTTGTAATTTTTTTTTTCTTTGTAGAGATGGGGTCTTGCTATGCTGCGCAGGCTGGTTTCAAACTCCTGGCCTCAAGTGATCCTCCCACCTCGGCCTCCCAGTGTCCTGGGATTATAGGTGTGAGCCACCACGCCAGCCTAAAATTATTTTTAATTGTGAAATGTGACAAATATATGGTTAAGTACACAACATATATAGAGAGCTTAACAAATAGTCTATGAAGCCAACACCCATGCACCTGGGAAAGAAAGAAACACTGCCGGACCCTGAAAGCCTGTCTCTCTTCCTTATAACATCCCACCTCCCTGACACCTACAGGTAACCACCACACAGACTTTTACGGTAAACATTTTCTTGCCCTTTTTTTTTTTTTTTAATAGGCTTATCACCAAGGTATGCATCCCTGAACAAAATAGTTCAATGTTGCCTGTTTCTCAACTTTGTAAAAACTGAATCACAGTGTGCGTATTCTTTCATGTCTTGCTTTTTTGGTTCAACAATGTAAGCTCCATCCAAGTTGTGAGTAGTTCTAATTCAAATCCCTTTTACTGCTGCATGTATTGCACTGAGTGATTTTGCCAAAATATATTTACCATTCTAACTCTGATGGACAACAAATTTGTTTACGGGTTGGGGCAACTGTGACATACACTGCTATGAACATGTATTCTAGGACACATGGGCAGTATTTTTCTGGTATATATACCCAGGAACAAAACTTCTGGGTCTGAGGGGGAGTCAGCACCTTCTATTTAATGGCCCATCATTTCATAAAATAAAATAATGACAAATGTTCTTGAAAGTAGAAAAGTTCTTACTTTCTAATCAAAGGTTTCCAAGTAGGGTTCCTAGAACATAGGTCAACTGCAATGCTGTTTGGAAAGGCAGTTTTCTCAAAAATCTAGATTTAAAAGAGGCAGTAAAGCAAAAGTTAAAGAGTAGTCATTTAACACATGATTCCCTTATATAATTCCAAAATATTACTCCTAAGTGAAATGGTTAGGCTTCATATAGAATGACCTTTTCACCTACTTCCAGTACTATTAGCTCAGCTTTGTCTCAGATCTTACCACCATCTACAACCTGAAAGTGTGAGCTTGCTTCTTTTGTACACAGAATGAATACCTTGCTTAAGCCTTTCCCACGCTCCACGGTAAGCCTAGAATGAAAACGGATTACCTTCTTTGGGATGAGGTAGTTGGTGAGAGCAGTGTGAACCTCATGGGAGAGGCAGAGGGGAGAGAACAGCTGTCCCCCGCACTCACTGAAGGAATTCTCCATAAATGCATCACTTTCATCACTGCTAGAAAGTTCTTCCCATTCGTCATCAGAGGGATCTGGGAAGCGGGCAAACCACGCAGAACTGGAATAGTTAAGAAAATCTCCACGGGAGTTTCCCTCTTGGCCCAGGGGGAAAATGTCTAAATGTAAACTGTTAACAAACCTTCATTGCAGCACATGTTGACGATAATTTCCAGAGCAGTCTGTTGAGCTGTCAGCAATGCTATAGTCTCTCTCAGCTCCTTGTCAGTGGGCTTTAAAAAAAAAAAAAAAAAAAAGTAAATGACCAACTCTCAATGGTTGGGAAAATGTTTTTGGGGAATTTCCTTAGTGAAAGCCTACTAGATTTTTGTACTTGGAATAGAGCACATGGAGAATGGGGTAGGTAAAAGAAAAGTCATGAAGTGCCAGAAGTACAAACGAGCATTATAATTCCTCTTGGTACGGTGGAGCATGCCCCCATTAACTGGGTTCCCATCCATCTGCATGGCTATTCCCCAAGCGTCGCTTAGTTAGCTGGAGAGAACAGACAAATATCCAGGAATTCTGAACGGAATTCACCCTGAAACTTAATCTACTATGTCAAGAAGTAGCTGGGCATACTAAGATTTAAACAAGAGTTCATTTCAGACACCAGGCACTTACAAACAAACCTGCTTTTAGATGCTCAGCTTAGATGTCTTTCTTGCAATGGCTGCGTTAACAAACACTACTAAGGAGCCCTTATATGACCTGTAGAACTTGCTATGGAGCAGACGGACTTGCTTCCTGCCTTTCTTTAAAGACTATAATAAAGCATTTCTCTAAGACTAAAGAAAGCAGGAAGCTTTTTTTTTTTCCTCTGAAAATATATAACGCCAACTTAAACTTAACGTATCAACTAATATTTCTTAAAATGGGTAATATAAATTTATATAACCTTTATTCTCAAATTGTCTATGAAAAGTGAAATAACCACACTGATATTCCAAAACAGTACATGGGCTAAAAATAATGTATATTTTACTATTTGAATATTTCCCAACTTTAGTTTTCAACTGTTTTTTTTTCCCCTGCTTAGAGACAGAGAGAGACAGAGTCTCACTCTGTTTCCTAGGCTGGAGTGCAGTGGCACGTTCATAGCTCACTGCAACCTCAAATTCCTGTGCTCAAGCAATCCTCTTGCTGCAGCCTCTGAGTAGCTAGGACTACAGGTGCACGCCACCATAGATGGCTAATTTTTCACTTTTTTGTAGAGACAAGGTCTTAGCCAGGCATGGTGGCACATGCCTGTAATCTCACCTACTTGGGAGGCTCAGGCAGGATAATCCCTTGAACCTAGGAGGCAGAGGTTGCAGTGAGCCGAGATTGCACCACTGCACTCCAGCCTGGGCGACAGTGACACTCCGTCTCAAAAATAAATAAATAAATAAATTTACCTGCTTTTTTTTGAGAGATGGGGTCTCAGTATATTGCCCAGGCTGATCTTGAAATCCTGACCTCAAGTAATCCTCCCACCTCAGCCTCCCAAAGTGTTGAGATTATAGGCGTGACCACCATGTCCAGCCCCAGTGACTTCTTTGTGCAACAATTTAACTATAACTTTTAATCATATTATGTAAAAAAAAAAAAAAAAAAAGAAAGAAAAGCAAATTGCTAATTTAATAGATGTAGCTCAGGGATCCCTAAATTTGAATTCTACTTATTGGTAGCAAGAATGTATATAAAAATAATTTTTTTTTTTCTTCTTTTTTTTTTGAGACGGAGTCTTGCTCTGTCACCCAGGCTGGAGTGCAGTGGCCGGATCTCAGCTCACTGCAAGCTCCACCTCCCGGGTTTATGCCGTTCTCCTGCCTCAGCCTCCCGAGTAGCTGGGACTACAGGCGCCCGCCACCTCGCCCGGCTAGTTTTTTTGTATTTTTTAGTAGAGACGGGGTTTCACCGTGTTAGCCGGGATCGTCTCTCGATCTCCTGGCCTCGTGATCCGCCCGTCTCGGCCTCCCAAAGTGCTGGGATTACAGGCTTAAGCCACCGCGCCCGGCCTATAAAAAAAATTTCTATTTGCTTTGTGTGTGTGCTAATTCAACTAAATATACATTTATTAGAGAAGATTCAAAGCTAAACAAGACATGTTGCTGCTGGGCTGTCATCCACTTAAAATATATGAAGATCTGGCTTATTCTTTTTTATTCTTTTTTTTTTTTTTTTTTTGGAGACAGAGTCTTGCTCTGTCACCCAGGCTGGAGTGCAGTGGCATGATCTTGGCTCACTGCAATCTCCGCCTCCTGGGTTCAAGCCATTCTCATGCCCCAACCTCCCGAGTAGCTGGGACTACAGGTATGCACCACCATGCTCGGCTAATTTTTTGCATTTTTAGTAGAGACAGGGTTTCACCATATTGGCCAGGCAGGTCTTGAACTCCTGGCCTCAAGTGATCCACCCACCCTGGCCTCCCCAAGTGCTGGGATTACAGGCGTGAGCCACCATGCCCAGCCAAAGATGTGGCTTAAAAGGAACTCTGAAATTAAACTCCACCTCTTTATGTAACTCTCTTGCTCAGAACTTTTCTCTGCTTCTCACTGCTATCGAGCTGACATAAAGAACCAATTTAGATGAAATGTTATGACATCTGTGATTTGCTTCAAAATAATCAGTAGAGAAAAGACAGTGTGAGGGGAACTAGATGAAATCAAATAGAAGAGGATTTGAAAATTGGTAACTGTGGAAGCTAAGCAGAGAGTACTTTACTTTTGCATGTGCCCCCACAAAAAAACGGGTTGAACTGCTCTTCCTTTGTATCTCTGTGGTTATACCTTCTTAAGTTAAATGATGCAGTTTTGATTTTTTTTTTTTTTTTTTTTTTTTTTTTGAGACGGAGTCTCGCTGTGTCTCCCAGGCTGGAGTGCAGTGGCGTGATCTCGGCTCACTGCAAGCTCCGCCTCTCGGGTTCACGCCATTCTCCCGCCTCAGCCTCCCAAGTAGCTGGGACTACAGGCGCCCGCCACCACGCCCGGCTAGTTTTTTGTATTTTTAGTAGAGACGGGGTTTCACCATGTTAGCCAGGATAGTCTCGATCTCCTGACCTCATGATCCACCCTCCTCGGCCTCCCAAAGTGCTGGGATTACAGGCTTGAGCCACCGCGCCCGGCCGCAGTTTTGATTCTGAAGGAGTGCTGCAGAAGACACTGGATAGTGTGGAAGACCACAGCTGAATATAACTTGTGTTCCTGGCACCCTAGTGGCACTTAAACACCGGCTGGCTGACCAACTAGCATGTTAATCATCCAGTCGAGTCAGTTAAGAACACTTTATTTTCCTTTTCTTTTTTTTTTTCTCCTCTATCCCACCACCCCACCACCGCCCATTACTACAATCTTAAGGAAGGCTTTTAGCCGGGCGCGGTGGCTCACGCCTGTAATCCCAGCACTTTGGGAGGCCGAGGCGGGCGGATCACAAGGTCAGGAGATCGAGACCACGGTGAAACCCCGTCTCTACTAAAAAAATACAAAAAATTAGCCGGGCGCGGTTGTGGGTGCCTGTAGTCCCAGCTACTCGGGAGGCTGAGGCAGGAGAATGGCGTGAACCCGGGAGGCGGAGCTTGCAGTGAGCCGAGATCGCGCCACTGCACTCCAGCCTGGGCAACAGAGCGAGACTCCGTCTCAAAAAAAAAAAAAAAAAAAAAAAAAAGGAAGGCTTTATTTCTATTTTCATTTAGTTTTGTTTTTCTGAAACAGAGTCTCCCTCAGTTGCCAGGCTGGAGTGCAGTGGCGTGATCTTGACTCACTGCAACCTCCACCTCCCAGGTTCAAGTGATTCTTGGGCCTCAGCCTTCCAAGTTGAGTGGCTGGGACTACAGACACATGCCACCACACCTAATTTTTGTGTTTTTAGTAGAGATGGGGTTTTACCATGTTGGTCAGGCTGGTCTTGAACTCCTGGACTCAGGAAATTTGCCCACCTCGGCCTCCCAAAGTGCTAGGATTACAGGCGTCAGCCACCACACCTGGCCAGAAGACTTTAAAAAGCCAGTTTTTACTGTAAAAAAAAACTGCATTTTTATAAGCACCAAAATAAAAGTAATAAGAAAATAAATCTCTACGTAACAGTTAAGTATCAATAGTTTTTCAACAGTGGCACGCCTATCTAAACCTTGTTAGACTTGGGTCTCACCCCCAACCTTACTCCCTGGAGAAGGTCCTTGGAAGCAAGGCTGGAGGTGGGGACAATCACACAAGAATGCCATTCTCTCATTCCCAGCAAGGGATTTCAGATCCTTCAAACACAGTATACCTGCATCAGATAGGATCAACAGAAACCTGAGTACCATGGTGCCCACAGCTGAAAATGACCCCATAAGCCCTGATTTATCACATCCCCTCTTTCCACAAACAGGTATGAAACAGGTTGGGTACCACGGTGCACGCCTACGATCCCAGCACTTTGGGAGGCCAAGGTGGGAGGATCGCTTGAGACCAGGCAGCATAGGAAGATCTCGTCTCAAAATAAACCAATAATGATAAAATAAAAAGATCTAGGCTGGGCACGTGGCTTACACCTGTAATCCTAGCACTTTGGGAGGCTGAGGCGGGCAGGTCACCTGAGGTTGGGAGTTTGAGACCAGCCTGACCAACATGCGGAAACCCCATCTCTACTAAAAATGCCAAGTTAGCCAGGTGTGGTGGCACATGCCTGTAGAGGCCGAGGCAGGAGAATTGCTCGAACCTGGGAGGCGGAGGTTGCAGTGAGCCGAAATCACACCACTGCACTGCAATTTGGGCAACAAAAGCAAAACTCTGTCTCAAAAAAAAAAAAAAAAAAAAAAAAAAAAAATCTGTGAGCAACTCAAGGACAGCGTGGCCTTCCCATTTTTGTTATTTGTGCCAGCACTTAACACAGTGCTTTGCACCCACAGGTTGCTCATATGAGGGGAAAAGTGGTTCTATCTACATTTTGATTTCTTTGAAACACCATCAATTTATGCTTCCTGAGACATCATGAACACAGGTAAGCATGAGAGGACATGATTGCCTCCTCCCAACTCAGCCTTCGTTGTCCTTTGGCAGCCTCCTGACTGGTCCTCCTGCTGCCAGGCCCCTTGTGCTCTTCCTTCCTCCAGCTGCCTGAGTGCGCTCTCCAAACACTAACCTGCTTTTTCTTACCCCCTCCTTTATGTCGCCCCAGATGTTGTGTCCAAAAGGCTCTCTCTGGCAGCCTCTTCCTTAGCTCTCCCATAAAGGCTGAGTCACAAGGGCCTACTCTACAGATACCATTCCCTTAGAAATCTATGCAGGGCCACAGCACTGTTCTCGGCACAGGCCTTAGAGCCATGGTTTTATGTGTCTGTCTTCCCAACACGGAGGAAGTTCCTGAAGGCTGGAAATTACATCTTAATCATCTTTTTATGACCAGTGTCTAGCACAGTGCCTGGCATACATTAGGAGCACAGTAAATGTGAACCTGAATGAATAAAGCCTCAGTCACTGTGTTCCTTGTTTTCCTATTTGCTCTCCTCCTTAACAAAGTGTTCTCCCCAAATACGGCTCTCTCTCTGCAGACTGTCAGCTGAAATGCTTCCTGCACCCCAGATTGCTCCCCTTTACTGCAGTATCACACTACCAGCACAACTATGCCACCATCACCCACTCCAAGAAAACTACAAACCATCATTCATCTCACAGTTACCCAACCTCTGCGGATCAGTAGTGGATAAATGAAGATTTGGTTTGCCACCTTGATAAGGCTAAATACTAAAATAAGAGGCAAGAATGCAAGGGACAATTCAGGCAAAGTACAAATTCCTTTAGTCTGAAGACAGTCTGGCAGACAGTATGTAACACAAGTGTGGAGATGCAAGAGTTACAAAGATGATCATCTATTTCTAAAGTGTTCCAAAAGGATAGGTTTATCCCATCTCTGAAATCTTCTCCTGTGTATAAAACTATCACGTTAGATAAAAGACTTTTCCCCCTTTAGGAGATTTTTAATGACATAAAGAGAATCAACAGGAAAATACGACTCATTTTTGCCGAAACGCCCTTTATAGCTAACTTTGCTATAATATTTTTCTGCAAAGCCAAGGATAACTGCTGGAAAAAAAAAACAGCTGTATTAATCCATATTTGAGAACATCAACCTGACTTACCGGAAGTAAATCTGAAACGAAAGTTTTCCTTCTGACTTTTCTCTTATGAGAAATTCCTTCCATTTCATCATCTTCAATCAAATCATCCCCATTAGTGTTCTCTAATATTTCCTCAGCCTCTGCAGCAGTTTTTAACCTTTGCGTTTCAGTCTCTTTCATTTGAATAACTGTTTCACCAGCATCCATTCCCAAAACTTCAGATAAGATCTTTAGTAAGGCATTTATGATTTCTGCTTGACTCTTGCATGGAATAATGTCCTTTAGATTCCAAATTGTGCCTGGGAAAAAAATAAGCATAAGGAGAAGAAATGCCTGTGAAATATTTTATTAAGTTTAAATTTTCACAAGACTTTTAAGGCCAGTGTAATTTCAAAAAATCTCAGCCCCACTGCCTTTGTTCATTATTTATTAAATGTCAATGAGTTCTGCACTGGGGCAGTGCCCTTAGTTATAACCCTGCACAATCATCTTCCTTTCTTGGCACACAATGCCTTTCTCTGATACACTGCGTTATCAGCAGACCCAGAGAACACTCATCAAGTTTCTTTTAAAATGACAAAGTGAGTGGCTTCACTTTCTCTCGTTGTAACCTAAGCTGCTCTCCTCAGCAGCTTCTTATATTCCATGAGTGGAATGGAATGTACTAAAATTCCAATGTCGGTCTCACATACAAACATGAGAGCAGGTTCTTAGTTTTTTGGTTATCAAAAAAGAACAGGAGCTATCATTAAGTAGTCAGAGTAATTTTTTTTTCAGTTACTACAAAAATAAAAACACCTCCTGGCTATCCACCCAAAAGAACTGAAAGCAGGGACTTGAACAGATTACATCCATTTTTGCGAGGTGCGGTGGCTCACCCTGTAATCCCAATACTTTGGGAGGCCAAGGTGGGAGGATCATTTGAGGTCAGGAGTTCGAGACAAGTCTAGCCAACATGGTGAGACTCCATCTCTACTAAAAATACAAAAATCAGCCAGGCATGGTGGTGGGTGCTTGTAATCCCAGCTACTTGGGTGGCTGAGGCACAAGAATCACTTGAACCCAGGAGGCAGAGGTTGCAGTGAGCCGAGATCTTGCCACTGCACTCCAGCCTGGTTAACACAGCGAGACTCTGTCTCAAAAAAAAAAAAAAAAAATTACATCCACTTTCACAATAGCTGTATTCACAATAGCCAAGTTAAAAGTAACCCAAGTGTCTATCAACAGATGAACAGATCAACAAAATGTGGTATTATACCTACAAGGCAATATTATTCAGCATTAAAAAGGAAGGAATTTCTGACACATGCTACAACATGGATGAACCTTGAGGCCACTATGCAAAAAGAAATAAGCCAATCACAGAAAGACAAATTCTGTATAATTCCACTTCTATGAGGTATCTAGAGTAGTCAAGGAATGGTGGCTGACAGCAGCTGGGGGAAGGGGAAATGGGAAAAATTGTGTCTAAAGGGTACAGTTTCAGTTTTGCAAGATGAAAAAAAGTTCCGGATTTTTATTGCACAACAATATGAATGTATTTTACACCACTAAATTATACATTTAAAAACAATTAAAGGCTGGGTGCAGTGGCTCACGCCTGTAATTCCAGCGCTTTGGGAGGTCAAGGTGGGCATTATTATAAGAGCTCAGGAGTTTGACACCAGCGTAGGCAACATGGTGAGATGTCATCTCTAAAAAAAAATACAAAGAATTAACTGTGGCTGGGCACTGTGGTTCATGCCTGTAATCCCAGCACAGGGAGGTCGAGACGGGCCAATCACTTTAGGTCAGGAGTTTGAGACCAGCCTGGTCAACATGGTGAAACCCCATCTCTATTAAAAAATAAAAAAATTAGGCCGGGCGTGGTGGCTCACGCCTGTGATCCCAGCACTTTGGGAGGCCGAGGCGGGCGGATCACGAGGTCAGGAGATCGAGACCATCCTGGCAAACAAGGTGAAACCCCGTCTCTACTAAAAAAATACAAAAAATTAGCCAGGCGTGGTGGCGGGCGCCTGTAGTCCCAGCTACTCAGGAGGCTGAGGCAGGAGAATCGCTTGAACTCAGGAGGCAGAGACTGCAGTAAGCTGAGCTTGCACCAACGCGTTCCATCCTGGGTGACAGAGTGAGAGATCATCTCAAAAAAAAAAAAAAAAGGCCGGGCGCGGTGGCTCAAGCCTGTAATCCCAGCACTTTGGGAGGCCGAGACGGGCAGATCACGAGGTCAGGAGATCGAGACCATCCTGGCTAACACAATGAAACCCCGTCTCCACTAAAAATACAAAAAAAAATTAGCCGGGCGTGGTGGCGGCGCCTGTAGTCCCAGCTACTCGGGAGGCTGAGGCAGGAGAATGGCGGGAACCCGGGAGGCGGAGCTTGCAGTGAGCCGAGATCGCGCCACTGCACTCCAGCCTGGGCGACAGAGCGAGACTCCGCCTCAAAAAAAAAAAAAAAAAAAAAATTAAATGGGCCTGGTGGCATGCACCTGTAGTCCCAGCTGCTTGGGAGGCTGAGATGGGAAGATCACTTGAGCCCAGGAGGTGGAGGCTGCAGTGAGCCAAGATCGCACCACAGCACTCCTGCCTGGGCAACAGAGGAGGACTCTGTCTCAAGAAAACCCAAAATGATTAAGACGGTAAATTTCATGTGCATTTACCACTATTAAAATAAAAAAAACAGGCCAGGCACAGTGGCTCATACCTGTAATCCCAGCACTTTAAGAGGTCAAGGTGGGCAAATCACCTGAGGTCCCGATCTCAAGACCAGCCTGGCCAACATGGTAAAACCCTGTCTCTACCAAAAATACAGAAATAAGCTGGGCATGGTGGCGCATGCTTGTAATCCCAGCTACTCGGGAGGCTGAGGCATGAGAATCACTTGAAACTCGGAGGTGAGGTTGCAGAGCCAGCCACTGCACTCCAGCCTGGGTGAAAGAGCCAGACTCCATCTCAAAACAATAAAAAATTTAAAACAACAACAACAACAACAAAAAACCTCTCAATATAAATTATCTCTGTAAGGCCAAAGGGCAAGAAGAAAATAGATACAGAAACTAAATAAAGTACATACTAAACAGACCTTCAGATAATTTCTTACTTCTGTATTCAGAGATTCTGGAGAGAAAAGAGTTGGTGGAAAAAAAAAAAAAAAACTTACGGAAAACTAAGTGGTCAATTTCTGAAATCACTGGTTCATAAATAAGTGGGGATCCTGACAACAGTGTCTCTTTATCAGGTTAACAGTAGTTTGTTAAATTCAAAACAAATCTATTCCACAAGGCTTTACAACTATAGACAACTGCTTGAAGTAAGGGTCTCTTCTCAAATATTAAAATTTTCAGAACAGATAAAAGCACAGAAGGCCCGATGTGTTGAAATGAATGACTAAATTTTGCCGCCACACATCCATATCAAAAGCTACTAAAACAGTATACTATGCCATAAGGCTAAATTTTACCTGCTACCAATGTCTTCAATAGAAGGGATTCCATGGAACTAACAGGAGAAAGCAGTGCTGATTCCAGCACGTTCAATGCTGTAGCACTGAAAGACTTCAGCAGCTCTGGGTTATCCTCAGTCACTGTCTGCAAACAATATGCTATAAGGCAAAACATAAATATTTAGAAACAAATGAATTCTGCTTTGGATAATTTATACCAGCATAATTCATCAATAAAACGTTGTATTGTTACTTCATTAGATACATGTAGCTTTTGTAGAATATATATGCTTTATCTCAGGGTGATATGCACAAATGAGGCTTCCCAACCTATCAGTGCTGGAAAAGACGTTTCTTTTTAAATTTCTAATGCTGAACAGATGTATACTTTTTTTTTTTTTTGAGACAGTCTTGCTCTGTCACCCAGGCTGGAGTGTAGTGGCGCATCTCAGCTTACTGCAACCTCCGCCTCCCAGGTTCAAACAAGTCCTGTGCCTCAGCTTCTCAGGTAACTGGGATTAAAGGTGTGCGCCACAATGCCTGGCTAATTTCTATATTTTTAGTAGAGACGATTTCACCATCAAGGCCAGGCTGGTCTGGAACTCCTGGTCTCAAGTGGTGTCCATTTTGGCCCCTCAAAATGCTGAGATTACAGGCATGAGCCACCACGTTCAGCCAGATCTACACTTTTTTTTTACAAAATACAATTACAAAGACTCTTTTTTTTTTGAGACCGAGTCTCGCTCTGTCGCCTAGGCTGGAGTGCAGTGGCACAACCTCGGCTCGCTGAAAGCTCTGCCTCCTGGGTTCACACCATTCTCCTGCCTCAGCCTCCTGAGTAGCTGGGACTACAGATGCCTGCCACCATGCCCAGCTAATTTTTTGTATTTTTACTAGAGACGTGGTTTCATCTTGTTAGCCAGGATGGTCTCAATCTCCTGACCTCGTGATCCACCCGCCTTGGCCTCCCAAAGCGTTGGGATTACAGGTGGGAGCCACCATGCCCGGCCTAAAAAGACTCTTAAATGTGGCAATGTCGTTACTATAAATGTTTATAAAAGCTTATCCTCAGGCCGGGCGTGGTAGCTCATGCCCGTAATCCTAGCACTTTGGGAGGCCGAGGCAGGAGGATCACCTGAGGTCAGGAGTTGCAGACCAGCTTGGCTAACATGGCAAAACCCCATCTCTACTAAAAATACAAAAATTAGCTAGGCATGGTGATGCACGCCTGAAATCCCAGCTACTTGGGAGGCTGAGGCAAGAGGATAGCTTGAACCCGGGAGGTGGAGGTTGCAGTAAGTCAAGATTGTGCCACTGCACTCCAGCCTGGGTGACAGATCTGAGACTCCGTCTCAAAAAAAAGGCCAGGCATGATGGCTCACGCCTGTAATCCCAGCACTTTGGGAGGTCGAGGCAGGCGGATCACAAAGTCAGGAGATCGAGACCAGCCTGGCTAACACAGTGAAACCCCGTCTCTACTGAAAATACAAAAAATTAGCCAGGCATGGTGGCGGGCGCCTGTAGTCCCAGCTACTTGGGAGGCTGAGGCAGGAGAATGGCGTGAACCCGGGAGGCAGAGCTTGCAGTGAGCCGAGATCGCACTGCTGCGCTCCAGCCTGGGCGACAGAGCGAGACTCCATCACAAAAAAAAAAAAAAAAAAAAAAAAAAATTTACCCTCAATTTATGTACTTATCAAGGACCAGTAGCAAACAGTCCTAGGTTTTGGGATGTCTGGCTTCCTTTAAATTTATCATGACCTTCAAAGTTAGGGTTATTTCTGGTGGAGCAATAATTCTTTAAGAAAAAAAGTAGTTTATATAAAAGTATGAGCAAATTAAGACCTGTAAAATATTAAATCACGCCCATCAAAATTACTTAAAATGCATGTTACTGCTGTGATCGACAATATATTTACATAGAAATCCATATATATGCATTTCTGTACATATATTCAAATGTAGTATCTTTGTCATTAAGAAACTAATTTACTTTAGCTAACAGCCATGATTGCTACCATACAAGTTCAAAAAAAGTTATATGAATACATGGGACGGAATCTTGTAGTTCATTTTACTATATGTAAGCATTGCTTGACTTTAGAAGTAAAAGTAATAATGTATTTTAAAAATCATTAATCTAGCTACATGCAGAAGGAAAACACTATTATGCAATGCAAAATGACTTTATTCTAATCCATTTCAAAAATGCTCATTAAGGGGAAGAAAAGCTAAAAACAGAAATAAATCTGTAAGACTAAAGGCAGAAAAATAGAAGTGGTTTTTCTTTTAAAACATATGAACTAACTTTCCTGAAATTCTCTTATTGTAACAAAAACTGTCCTCTGAGATTAAGTCACCTATCAAATTCCTAAAAATGGCTGAATTGTTTTTAAAATCCCCATTTACTCACAGCTCCCCAAACCCACCAAGATTCCATTTGGAGAAATGATTTTTAAAATTTTCTCAGTAGTATTTATTCTACTATTTTCCCCCAATTCTGTTCTCTTAAAAATATCCATTAGAGTCAAGAGAAATAGCAGTCAGGGGAATACACTTCTTCCTCCCCAGAAGAAATGCAGTTCCACAAAGGGACAGCTGGACACCTGCCGTAATGATGGGGAGAAAAGAAATGCTCTCCCTCAATTGTTTCTCCACTCCCACCCAGCATTCTGCTGAGCTGCCCATGCTCTGGTTTCTGCCTGCTGCCATTGAGCTGAGGGTCCCCAGTGGCTCCTCAATCCAATAAAGAGAAGGCAAGGCAGCCAAGGACACTGAAGTTGCTGGACTTTGCCTTCCCTGTCTCACGGAAGGCACGCAGGCCTAAGTGGAATTTCAATCACTTCTTTTTCTCTTTCTCTCTCAACAAAACTCAGGCCATCAGTTTTCTGCCAGAAGTATGAGATAGTAGCATAACACATTTAAGTAAGTTTAGATTCCAATTAACTGGCTTAAAGACCTGGTAGTTGTGGGTTACTGTTTCTTAGTAAACGGAGATGAAAACTTTAAGAATTAATAAAGGCTGCTAAGAATGAAAACAGGCCAGAAACCACATATCTTCACATAATTACCTTTCTCCCTTTCAGAGCCAAAAGCAGAAAAATTGAATGAGCAGGTAAAGAATTAATATTAATCACAGATTTAAGAAGACCCAGAAAAAACAGGTGCTGAGCTACACATTCACATACAATGAGAAAAAAAATCACTCCAGTGGAATAAACACACTAAAGCTGCATGAAAATTTTTGAACAAGGCTACACATTCTTAATAAGTCATCACCTTTTCTTCACTTACCTACTGAAATAGCCAGGTCAACATTGGTAGGAAACCTACTTAAATACTTTAACACAATCTCCAAACACCCTTCTTTGTTGAATATAGACACTGCTCTACTACTGCATTCACTAAATTGAAGGGGGAAAAAAAAGTTTTACTATTCACATTTTAACAGTAGGAAATCAACCATAGCAATCCATAAAAAAACAAATCAGGCTTTATAAACCAAGGAGTTGGAATCAAACACCCACCATTTTTATCGATGAAGGAACTAACACCCATTCATATTCACTATACATGAGAACTGGCTAT
This sequence comes from Macaca thibetana thibetana, assembly GCF_024542745.1. Taxonomy (NCBI): domain Eukaryota; kingdom Metazoa; phylum Chordata; class Mammalia; order Primates; family Cercopithecidae; genus Macaca; species Macaca thibetana. The sequence goes on from NC_065597.1 coordinate 41,956,547, forward strand.
CTATATTTTATCCCTATCACAGTGGGACCTTTTCATCAATCTCTTTGCTATGATGCCAGTTTCCTTATAGCAGGTTAAAGCTGGAAGAGATCTTGTAAATCGTTTAATTCAACTCCCCATTTTATAAATGCAAAGACCCAGGACCCAAGCGGTAATGTGGCCCATCAGAGAGCAAATATTTTGTCAGCAGTAAAGCCAGGCCCAGTACCTAGGTTCCCTGTGTCCAGCCTACTGTTTTTTCTTCCCTCTATACCACAATGATAACAAGTTAAAGGAGGATAAAAGGCCTTTATATTTATCACACAAAAACACAAATTTATATTTTTTTAACCTACTATATTTTAGAACATTAACAAAAACACAAATTTAAAGGAAAATAAAATTATATTTTATTCAAGCCTTTTAGAGTGCAATCATAAATTCATCAAGCAGAATTTGCAGTCTACAATAGAGAAATTACAGTAAGTATTTTTAAAATTATACTACCTTTTAATAAAAGACTCAGACAGCTATCAGTGTTATGAATAAGCAAACACATTAAATAAGAGTAAACAAGGCTAATTATAATAATTGTATCCATGTTTCCAGAGGAAATATCCATGTTGTATGTTTCCTCCATACATACAACATACACACGTGACATGCTAACAGCTAACAGAGCTGACTAAATTATTAAACTAAATCTGTTATGTGATGAAAAATATTTCATATCTTCTATCTACCTACCTACCTACCTACCTACCTAGTTATGGTAGCATGAAGGAGACCACTGTCTAGTCAGGAAGATAAGCCATATGTGTGTAAAGATAATTTGAAATATGAATTATGAAACAAGAATGTTAAAAGTAACTCAGTGATACATACAGGGCTCACAGGTATTCAGAAAAGAGAAATCACCTTGGAGATATATTCAGACTCTTTTCAAGGAAATTTTTAAAAAATTTCCAAATGCAACGATTTCTGACTCAAAGTTATCTGGTGCACAGAAAAACAGCACCCATCAGTTTTTGCTCAAATGCCATTTCCTCAGATCTGATCTCTCTAATATTTCTGGTGGAATGCATTCAGTAAAATGAAATCACAGGCAAGGTCAGATTGCTACATAGGCATTTCAGGATCCAACTTAATCTTGTATTCTAAGAAACATCTGTGCTTTCAGGTCAGCCACTGTAATTGCTGCTGACTGAAGATAAGAAACTGTGACAGAGTCTTGCTAGAAATGTGGGACATAAAATGGGGCAGAAAAAAGTAAATCCAGGTTGGGTTTCTAGCCATTTCCATTCCTAGTAGCAAGTCCATTCCACCCTCACCACTGCTACAATCACAGAATGGAGAGTGGCCTTCTTCCTCCAGGGGCCAAGGGAGCTCTTCTTAGGCATCCACTTCCCACTCAGACGGTAACCGCCAGGGGAGAGGAAGAAAAGCACCAGCCAAGGTCTGTGGTCCCCATCTTAGTCTAGAGCCAAACCAAAGCTGCACCTGCATCTGGGCCTGACCAGCTTAAAGACAAATTTTTCTCAGGGTGCGCAGGAAGTCATGGGAAAGGAGGAGCCACAGGTGCTAGTGGTCATGAGTCCTCCTATTTTTTGTCAGGTGCAATGACTGGAAAGGAAAGCCGTAAAACAAAAGATGCAGTGATGCAATGAGGAAAGGGATTGGGGAGGAAGGTCGATCTTAGGTCACCTGATCCTACCTCCTACCAAGTCTTTTTTTTTTTTTTTTTTGAGATGGAGTTTTGCTCTGTCACCCAGGCTGGAGTGCAGTGGCATGATCTTGGCTCACTGCAAGCTCTGCCTCCAGGGTTCAAGCGATTCTCCTGCCTCAGCCTTCCGAGTAGCTGGGATTACGGGCATGTGCCACCACACTCGGCTAATTTTTTTATAGTTTTGGTAGAGACGGGGTTTCACAGTGTTGGCCTCAAACTCCTGACCTCAAGTGATCCACCCGCCTCGGCCTCCCAAAGTGCTGGGATTACAGGCATGAGCCACCACGTCCGGCTCCTACCAAGTCTTAACATCCCAGATTAACAGGCCTACTAAGGGGAACAGAGATTCCCACACAGTATAACAGAGAATAGCAGCCTGGGTACTGCTATAGCAGGAGGCTGTGTTTGGAAGGCATCTTACCATATATTCCACAGCACGTTCACAGCCTCATTGGCTATGTTCTCAACAGAATTTCTGTTCTGATCTTTTTTCTCCTGCAGGGACATCTCATTTGAATCCAGTCCAGCACTACACTGTAACCAAATATCATGATTAGCACCCTGGTTCCAAAGAAGAATTAAACAAATAGGGTAATGATGGTGATGAAACACAAAGGCTAGACATCAGAAATTACCGTGGTTAACAAGTCAATCGAATCCTTACAAGCAGTACAAAATCAATACAAAGTATTTTACCTAATAAATGTAATAAAAGACAGTAAGAAGGCAACGAAAGATGAAATAAGAGCTTCTACCTAGCGCCTTCCGTTTTTTTTTGTTACATAGCACCTTCTAAGGTACTATTCTAAGCTTTTTACATGTATCAAATCATTTAATCCAAACAATAAACCTATGAGGTAGGATGACTATTATTATCGCCAATCTCCAGCTGCAAATGGGAAAGTGAGGTACAGGGAGGCTGCTGAAGGTGTTAGATTAGCATGTGGTGAAGCTGGGATTCAGGCCCCAGCACTTGGTTCCAAAGCTGGTGCTCTTAAGCCCCTCTAGTACAGACCAGGAGACACTCTAAAGCAAGGTTTCTCAATCCAGGTACTACTGAAATTCTCCACCAGAAAATTCTTTGTTGGGGAAGGAAGGGCTATCATGTTCATTTGGGGATGTTTAGCAGCATCCCTGGCCTCTACCCACTGGATGCCAGTAGCAACTTTTACCCCACAAGCTCTGTAACAACCAATGTCTCCAGACATTGCCAGTTGTGCCCTGTGAAGCAAGATCATACCCAGTTGAGAATCATTACTCTAAAACGACTGATGCCTCTCATCAAAACTGGATATCCTTTATGTAGCCTTAACTGAAAATTACCTATCAATTCAGAATAGCGGACCAGAAGCACTCCAGAGAGAAAGCTCCTTAACCTCTGAACTATGTCATGCAATAAGACTGGAATGAGATCAAACATGAGAACTTACTGTAATCTTCACAAGTTCCTAATGTCTGTGTCTCGGCTTTGTCATCTGTAAAATGGGAATAATACCTGCCTCATAGGATACTGTGAGGATTAAATTATATAATATCCAAAACATGAAAATAATACCTGGCACATAAATAAGCAATGACTAAATACTAATTATTTTTATTGTAAGAAGTTTAACATCTAAAGGAGTGAGTCTGTACAGTTTTAGGCAGGTCTTTTCTAACTATCATAAAAATAAAGCTACAAAATAATAGAGATTAGTATCAATTAAGAGAGTAGATTGGTGTTTCCAGGAAAAGGAATGAAATTTCCACAGGATGTTTGCATAGAAGACAAAGTCACTAACACCAAAGTAATACCAAAACTCTAAGTTTGCATCCCAAAAGCTACCATCAAGATATTGTAAAAACTGCATACCTCTTTTAGCAGCACAACCAGAGGGGTCATGATATCCTTAGTCACCATGTCATCACAAACTTCAAAACCTCCACAAGCACTGAGATTTCTACACAAGAAATTTCAAACATGTTTTACTTCCACATCGCATGTCACAGAACACTTCTACCCTCTCACATTTCTATTTTTAGCCATATTTAAGGTTTCCCAGAGGAAATAGCTTATTGTTTCTGTCATATGCTGCAGAACCAATCCAGAGATTTCCACCTGTTCTGTTCTTTTTTTTTTTTTTTTTTTTTTTTTTTTGAGACGGAGTCTCGCTCTGTAGCCCAGGCTGGAGTGCAGTGGCCGGATCTCAGCTCACTGCAAGCTCCGCCTCCCGGGTTCACGCCATTCTCCTGCCTCAGCCTCCCGAGTAGCTGGGACTACAGGCGCTGCCACCTCGCCCGGCTATTTTTTGTATTTCTTAGTAGAGACGAGGTTTCACCATGTTAGCCAGGATGGTCTCGATCTCCTGACCTCGTGATCCGCCCATCTCGGCCTCCCAAAGTGCTGGGATTACAGGCTTGAGCCACCGTGCCCGGCCCCACCTGTTCTGTTCTGATCTTTGTTCTACAAGATATAAAAAGATGACGCTGTCATATAACAACTTAGTTCTGAGGTTTGAGACAGTATACAGGTACATGGCTACAAGAAGGGAAGTGGGGAGACTTTTCCCATGTGAATAAATCACATCATGTATGAAGGGACCTTTTCTTGGAATCAAGACTACAAGGGCAAGGCTAGGTGCTGTAGCTCACACCTGTAATACCAGCACTTTGGGAGGCCTAGGTGGGAGGATTACTTGAGCTCAGGAGTTCAAGACCAGCCTGGGCAACACAGGGAGACCCTGCTTCTAAAACAAGAAAAAAAAAAAAAAGAAAAAGTGAACTGCAAGGGCAGCAAGGTGGGGCTACTGAGAATGATACCCCCTAAAGCAGCCCTGGGTAAATTTAATTGGAAAGACATGACTTCCGAGTACACAGCACTGTGCTAGTACCTAAGGATATAGAGATAGTCAGAAGATGCCCTCACAATCCGCCAGGATCCCCTAGCCTGTGTATGCTGTGGGAGGAAGGGAAGGGCTTTCCACATGCTGTTTCCTCCCTAGAGGAAGAAGAGCGTCTATCTTCCCTCCATCAACTGGTGAATGCCCATTCATCCCTCAGAGCTCACCTCCAGCACCACTCACTCAGAGTCTTCTTCCCTGAACCCTTTGTTTGTACCCTCCTGTAGCATCCTTTGTCACTATCATTCATTGTAATTATACACTTATGTAACTGTTTGGTTAATGCTTATCTCCCTCAATAACTTTAAGATTTCTTAAGGAGAGACATTGCCTTGCTCATTACCCCATGCCCACAGCCTAGCTCAGTGTCTAGCACACAGGCACTTTATACATATTTGCTATATCAGTGAATGAAATATAAATAACAAGTAGAGACAGAGCTACAAGAACTACAAATACTAACTTCTACTCTTGCCCCCTCTGCAGTCCATTCTCTGCACAGCCAGCAGAGTGGCCTTCTCAAAAGGTGAGTTACAGCATGTCTCTTCCCTGCTTAGATTAAGTCCTCAGCCCTACACCAATCGTACAGCTCATCTCTCTCTCCAGCCTCACCTCCTGTAATTACCCACCCCTGCTCTTTTCTGCCACCTACCTACCCGCTCTGCTCTTTAACCACATCAAGCCGCCTGCTGCTTCGCTTCTTTGCTGCTGCTGCTCCCTTTGTGGGAAATGCTCTTCCCCCTATTTTCCCATGTCTCCTGGCTCTCTCACCCTGCAGATCTCCGTTCACAAGCCATCTAAAGAGCACCTTTTTTTTTTTTTTTTTTTTTTTGACACAGGGTCTTGCTCTATCACCCAGGCTGGAGTGCAGTGGTGTGATCATGCCTCACTGCAGCCTCGAACTCCTGGGCTGAAGCGATACTCCCACCCCAGTCTCCTGAGTAGCTGGGATAAAGGGCACCCACCACCATGCCTGACTAATTGTTTAAAATTGTTCTAGAGACGGGGTCTTGCTATGTTGCCCAGACTGGCCTTGGACTCCTGGCCTCCAGTGATCCTCCTTCCTTGGCCTCCCAAAGCAATGGGATTACAGGCGTGAGCCACCGCGCCCGGCCCAAGAGCACCCAATTCAAACTTCCCACCCCCAACTCATCATCATCTCGTTTTCCCACAGCAATTCTCACTATGTAATATTATGTTTTACCTTTTTACTAGCTTCCTGTCTGTCTCCCCATCAACACGACTTGTGCCAAGACAGGGGATCTTGGCTGTCAACAGATCTCGCTCAACAGTCTTGGCTGCTCAAAATTCCCTGCATCTAGAACGATTCCTGACACATGAATTGAAGAGTTCATCCAAGCAAGGGACCCTAAGGAGGGTTTTTGGAGAGGGTAAAACGTGCGCAGGCGTGACGCTTGAGCAGGTGGACGCTGCAGGTGAAGCAGCCCGGTGGACAGATGAGATGCGTGTGGTTCGGGGATACTGGGGTTCTCTGGAGCCTGGAGACTGGCTTCAAATCTCTGCAAACGGGAGACCGGGCCAGGGCCTGGTGGCACACAGAAGGCGCTGGCTGACCGCTGCGACCGCCCGCAGCCCAGGCGCGGGGGAGGCTAGAAGTGGGCACCGCCCCGGACCCTTCCCGGCTCACCTCAGCGCGCCGGCTGCAGTCTCCCTGACGGCCAGGCTAGGGTCCAGCAGCAGCGGCCCGAGGCGGCGCACGGCGTCTCGGCGCGCCAGGCCCGGGAGTGCCGGCCGCTGCTGCACCAGCCGGGCCAGCCCCGCGCAGGCGCACTCGCGGACCTCGGCGCTCGGGTGCTGGAGCTGGGGAGGAGAGCGAGGAGGGTCAGAAGGAGAGCAGTGCGCACGCGCGCGGGGCAACCTCGTCTCGCTCTCCCGGCCCGGCGGAGCCCTCGCCTCACCTTTTCCAGCAGCTCCGCCGCTGGCCCGTCGTCCTCCTCGCCTCCGGTCCCATTCGCCGCCGCAGCCGCCTCGGCCTGACAGTCGCCCGTAGGGGAGAACTGAGGTCGCTTGAAGCGCTTCGTCCGGCTCTTACCCATGCCGACGTGCGCTGTGCTGACAGACCACCGAGAGAGGAGGGCAACAGCAGGCGGTGGAGGCTGCCGCGCCGGTGACAAGCAACGTCCGTGGCTGCTGCTCAGCTGGGCCTGCTGACTGCTGGAGAACACATGGGGAAACCGTGCGCAGGCGCGCGGCGCGTCGTCTGCTGTGTCGGGGTCGGCGGGGGGGGGGGGGGGGGGGGGGGGGGGGGGGGGGGGGGGGGGGGGGGGGGGGGGGGGGGGGGGGGGGGGGGGGGGGGGGGGGGGGGGGGGGGGGGGGGGGGGGGGGGGGGGGGGGGGGGGGGGGGGGGGGGCGCAGGCGTGGAAGAGGGCATGGGCGGGGCCAGCTTCTGCAAAGGGGCGGAGTCTTGTGGGTTTACCGGGAAAGTAGGAGGCTGGACTAGAATAGTAACGCCGACCCAGGCGGGAGGATCACTTGAGGCCAGAAGTTCGAGACCATCTTGGGCAACATAGGAAAACACTCCACCCCCCCCGACCCTTCCCCCGCAAAAAATTAAAAATTAGCTGGGCACAGTGGCGTGTGTGCGTATTCCCAGCTACTCAGGAGGTTAAAGCGGGAAGATCACTTGACCCCAGGAGTTTGAGGCTACAGTGAGCCGTGATCCTGCTACTGCACTCCATCCTGGGCGACAGAGCGAGACCCTGTCTCAATCAATCAATCAAGCAAGCAATCAGTAACAGTACAAATAATCAAATGTGATTAAGGATATTGTAAGTTCTGTAAAGTTCATAAAGTTCTATAAAGTGCCTAACACCAAGCCTGACATATAGTAGGTACTCAAAAAGTATTAACCACGATTTTATTTTGTGTCCCCAGCACCTCCCATAGCTCCTGTCATAGACAGAGACCAGTTAATGTTTTGGAACAAATGTGTGTCTATATTTGATAAAACAGAATCGCTTAAGAACCTAATCTCCCTGCCTTAGTTTCCTCATCAGTGAAGTGGGGACATTGATAGTATATACCTCATGGAGTTGTTACGAAAACTAAATGTGTTCATATGTTTAAGGTGCTAAGAACAGAGACTGGCAGATAATAAGCACTATGGAAATGTTTGGAAACTTATATTTAACAAAGATTCTTTTGCAAATATTTGTTGAGTACTAGGTACAGTGCTGGGCATTGGAATAAAACAATAATCAAGACAATTTGGTTCCTGTCCTCTCTCCCCATCCTTATGGAGTTTACAGTCCAGGGAGAGATCTGTTGAATATATAATCATATTAATAACTTTGTGGTAAATTGTGGTAAATACTAAGCAGAGGGAAAAGTACAGGAGAATCTTAGGTGGTCTTTACAATTAGACATGTAACGAGTGAGTACTCAATATATGCATAGCTTTGGGTCAACTTTCTTTTTTTTTCTTTTTGTTTTTGAAACAGAGTCTCTTTGGGAGGCCAAGACGGGCGGATCACGAGGTCAGGAGATCGAGACCATCCTGGCTAACATGGTGAAACCCCGTCTCTACTAAAAAATACAAAAAAACTATCCGGGCGAGGTGGCGGCGCCTGTAGTCCCAGCTACTCGGGAGGCTGAGGCAGGAGAATGGCGTGAACCCGGGAGGCGGAGGTTGCAGTGAGCTGAGATCCGGCACTGCACTCCAGCCTGGGTGACAGAGCAAGACTCCGTCTCAAAAAAAAAAAAAAAAAAAAGACACAGTCTCACTCTGTTGTCCAGGCTGGAGTGCAATGGTGCCATCTGGGCTTATTGTAACCTCTGCCTCTGAGTTCAAGCAATCCTCCTGCCTTAGCCTCCTAAGTAGCTGAGATTACAGGCATGTGCCACCATGCCCAGCTATTTGTTTTTTTTTTCAGTAGAGACGGGGTTTTACCATGTTGGTCAGACTGGTCTCGAACTCTTGATCTCAAATGATCTGCCCGTCTCAGCCTCCCAAAGTGCTAGTATTACAGGTATGAGCCACTGCGCCCGGGCTCAGGTCAACATTCTACTGGAGAAAAGTTCCATTCCATGGCAACCCTACCGTCAAAGAGTTGACTGTCCAGTAAAGGAAATAACATTAATTACTATGGCAAATTTTAGAGAGTAACAGAAGTGTAGCTCGTGTTGCATTTGGGCCTATCAAAGATCAGTCTTGGGCTGGGCACTGTGGCTCACACCTGTTAAACCCACCACTTTGGGAGGCCAAGGTGAGTGGATCACCTGAGGTCAGGAGTTTAAGACCAGCCTGACCAATATGATGAAACCCCGTCTCTACTAAAAATACAAAAATTAGCCAGGCGTGGTGGCGTGTGCCTGTAGTCTCAGCTACTTGGAGGCTGAGGCAGGAGAATCTCTTTTTTTTTTTTTTTTCTTGAGACGGAGTCTCGCTCTGTCGCCCAGGCTGGAGTGCAGTGGCTGGATCTCAGCTCACTGCAAGCCCTGCCTCCTGGGTTTACGCTATTGTCCTGCCTCAGCCTCCGGAGTAGCTGGGACTACAGGCACCCGCCACCTCGCCCGGCTAGTTTTTTGTATTTTTTTAGTAGAGACAGGGTTTCACCATGTTAGCCAGGATGGTCTCTGTCTCCTGACCTCGTGATCTGCCCGTCTCGGCCTCCCAAAGTGCTGGGATTACAGGCTTGAGCCACCGTGCCCGGCAGGAGAATCTCTTGAACCTGGGAGGCAAAGGTTGCAGTGAGCCGAGATCGCACCACTGCACTCCAGCTTGGGTGACAGAGCAAGACTCCGTCTCAAAAAAAAAATAAAATAAAAAAAATAAAAAATCAACCTTGGAGCCACTAAATACATGTTGGTGGGTTTTTTATCAGGCCATCGATCTGCCTGCCACCTACCTAGTCCAGGCAACCGTCTTTATTTTTTGAGATGGAGTCTCTTTTTTTTTTTTTTTTTTTTGAGACGGAGTCTGGCTCTGTCACCCAGGCTGGAGTGCAGTGGCGCGATCTCGGCTCACTGCAAGCTCCGCCTCCCGGGTTTACGCCATTCTCCTGCCTCAGCCTCCCGAGTAGCTGGGACTACAGGCGCCCGCCACCTCGCCCGGCTAGTTTTTTGTATTTTTTAGTAGAGACGGGGTTTCACCGTGTTAGCCAGGATGGTCTCGATCTCCTGACCTCGTGATCCGCCCGTCTCGGCCTCCCAAAGTGCTGGGATTACAGGCTTGAGCCACCGCGCCCGGCCGAGATGGAGTCTCTTTCTTATTGCTCAGGCTGGAGTGCAATGGCATGATCTTGGCTCACTGAAACCTCCGCCTCTTGGGTTCAAGTGGTTTTCCTGCCTCAGCCTCCTGAGTAGCTGGGATTACAGGTGCGTGCCACCACACCCAGCTAAATTTTGTATTTTTAGTAGAGATGGGGTTTCACCATGTTGGCCAGACCGGTTTCAAACTCCTAGCCTCAGGTGATCCACCTGTCTCAGCCTCCCAAAGTGCTGGGATTACAGGCGTGATCCACCATGCCCAGCCTAGGCTACTTTCTTTTATCTTGAGCACGTGGCTTTCTGGTCTCTCCATTTCCATCCTGCCTGTCCCCCATCCATTGAGCAGCTAGAGTGATCTCAAAATATCCCTCCACCTTTCTCCTTATATTGTATTCACTTCCTCACTTAAAACTTTTCAGTGGCTGCTGGGCATGATGGCTCACCCCTGTAATCCCAGCGTTTTGGGAGGCCCAGGTGGGTGGATCACTGAGGTCATGAGTTCAAGACTGGCCTGGCCAAAGTGGTGAAACCCCGTCTCTACTAAAAATACAAAACTTAGCTGGGTGTGGTGGCGCCGGCCTGTAATCCCAGCTACTCAGGAGGCTGAGGCAGGAGAATCACTTCAACCAGGGAGGCGGAGGTTGCAGTGAGCCCACATCGCACCACTGGTCTCCAGCCTGGGTGACAAAGCAAGCCTCTGTCTCAAAAAAAAAAAAACAACAACAACAACTTTTCAGTGGCTTCCCTTTCTCTTTGGATAAAGATCAAAATCTTACCAGGGTTGCAGGATTGCAGGGTTTCACCCCAGCCCCCAGCGTCACCTCTTCATTTTGCTCTTTTAGCCAACATCTATGGGGCCTCAGGGCTTTGCACAAACCCCAGCCCCTACCCTATGAACTAGTGAACACAGTCTCCATAGGCAGGGACAGGGACTTCATAGTGAGAGACAGGTCTCCCTTGAGAGCTGCATGTACCTCGTTTCTTTGCTTCAAAGCACATATCAAAATTACAGTTGTAATTTTCAGTTTCTTTATGAACAGTTATACAATTGCCTTTCTCCCCAACTGAACACTACACACCTATAAAGACAAGACAGTGCCCATTTTCACACATCACGGTATCCCCAACACTAGCCTAGAGCCTGGCACAAGATTAGTCATGCAATTTCTTGAATGAATGGAGAGACCACATAGGAAAGAGTAGGGCATGCAATTTAGATGGAATAAGATGATAAGAATTTAGATAAGATAGAAACAGATTCCTCCTGTTTCTCTCACTGTGGCGATAAACAACAAAAAAGTGGTTCAAAACCCAGGCTAGGCGCGGTGGCTCATGCCTGTAATCCCAGCACTTTGGGAGGCTGAGGCGGGCAGATCACCTGAGGTCAGGAGTTCCAGACCAGCCTGGCCAACATGGTGAAACCCCGTCTCTACAAAAAATACAAACATTAGCCAAGCGTGGTGGTACATGCCTGTAGTCCCAGCTACTTGGGAGGCTGAGGCAGGAGAACCACTTGAACCTTGGAGGTGGAGGTTGCAGTGAGCTGAGATCGTGCCACTGCACTCCAGCCTGGGTGACAGAACGAGACTCTGTCTCAAAAACAAAACAAAACAAAACAAAAACCTTAACTAGATGAGCACAGAGGAATTTTAGGGCAGTGAAAATACTCTATATGATATAACGGTGGATACATGTCATTGTACATTTTTCCAGACGTCTAGAATGTATAACACCCAGAGCAAACCCTAATGTAAACTACAGATTTGGGGTGATAATGGCGTGTCAATGTAGGTTCATGGTTGTAACAAATGCATCACGGTGTAAGATGTTATCATGGGGGAGGCTGTGCATATGTTAGGGCTGGGAGTATGTGGGAAATCTCTGTACTTCCCTCTCAATTTTGCCATGAACCTGAAACTATTCTAAAAAATAAAGTCTTTGGCCAGGTTCAGTGGCTGTAACCTGTAATCCCAGCACTTTGGGAGGCCGTGGCTGCTGGATCGCTTGAGCCCAGGATTTCAAGACCAGCATGGGCAACATAATGCGACCCCATCTCTACAAAAAATTAAAAAATTAGCTGAGTGTGGTGGTGTGTGCCTGTAGTCCCAGCTACTTGGGAGGCTGAGGTGGGAGGATCACTTGAGTGTGAGAGGTGAAGGCTTCAGTGAGCCGAGATCACACCACTGCACTCTAGCCTAGGTGATAGAGTGAGACCCTGTCTCAAAAAATAAAAATAAAGTCTTTAAAAAACATAAATAAACATAAATACCATAGCTAGAGCAGAACTTTGTGGTCTGTTATCGTTAGTTACTCTTTCCAGTGATAAATTACCATTGCTGCTAAAATGAATAATTAGCTTTATTTAATAAGCTTAAGAGCTCTTCTGGGAGCCGCCCTCAGTCGATTGTCAGTCTTGGAAGGAGCCCAGTGATCTTTAACCAGTCTAATCTTCCTTCACCAGTCATTTTTTAAAATGCAGCGAAGTAATGATTAGCTAACTATCCCTTTTTCCTGCAAATTATCTTTGTCAAGAGGGAGTTTTTGAATTAGACTGCTTAGAAGCCTCTTCCCTTGAGACAAGTTGGAAATAAGCTTGTCATCAATTATTGGTCTGACAAAGTAAAAAAAAAAAAAAAAAAAAAAGGAATTAGGCTGGGTGCAGTGGCTCACCTGTATTCCCAGAACTTTGGGAGGCCAAGGTGGGAGAATCACCTGATCGCAGGAGTTTGAGACCAGCCTGGACAACATCAAGAGACCATATCTCTACAAAAAGTTTAGAAATTAGCCAAGCACAGTGGTGTTTGCCTGTAGTCCCAGCTATTTAGGAGACTAAGGTGGGAAGATCACTTGAGCCCAGGAGTTCGAGACTGCAGTGAACTATGATTGCACCACTACACTCCAGCCTGGGCCATAAAGTGATACCCTGTCTGGAAAAAAAAAAAAAAGAGCTGCTCTACCAGACTCCTGTTTCTCCCCCTTCGAATTTTTATAATGTAATCTTCCTACAACACACTCAGATCAATATTTTCTAGAACATTTAGACAGTCCCATTGTCCTATACAGTCAGGTTCAGCCCTTTACATAACATACAAGATGTGGCCACAGCCCTCTGCCATGTGCCTCCAACACCACATTTCCAGCCCTGGGAGCCTCCTTAGTCTTCCCAGAAACTCCGTGGGACTTTGCTTTCCTTAGGCCTGGAGGACTGTAGAGCTGGGCAAGCTTCCATAGCTCACGCTGGTGTTAATCATCGCCATTCTCCTAGTACACAATCTCTGATCCACTTACAGTTCCTGTGAGCTTTAGGGACTCATTGTGGGAAGAATGAGAAATACAAACCCAAAAGATGGCCAACCCCTGGGGCCTGGCGTATTGTCCTCCATTTCCTGCTGCCCCAGCAGATGCTGCACCCTGGGCCAGCCATGCGCTTTATGTGCCCTATACCTCTCTCAGAAGTTTTCATGAAGCCAGGTGTGGTGGTGCACGCCTGTAGTCCCAGCTACTCATCAGGCTGAGGCAGGAGGATCGCTTGAGCCCAGAAGTTGGAGGCTGTAGCAAGCTACAGTCATACCACTGCACTCCAGCCTGGGTGACAGAGCGAGACCCTGTCCCTAAAAAAAAAAAAAAAAAGTAATTGTCCATGAGTTGTCATCAAAGGTGATATGTGAGGCCAGGCACGGTGACTCACGCCTGTAGTCCCAGCACTTTGGGAAGCCAAGGTGGGCAGATTGCTTGAGGCCAGTAGTTCAAGACCAGCCTGGACGTTGTGGCAAATCCTGTCTCTACAAAAAATACAAAAAATTATCCAGGCATTGTGGCACAAGCCTGTGGTCCCAGCTACTCCAGAGGCTGAAGTGGGAGGATCACTTGAGTCCAGGAGTTTAAGGCTGCAGAGAGCTGTGATTGCACCGCTGCGCTCCAGCCTGGGTGATGGAGTGAGACCCTGTTTCAAAAACAAAAAAATATATATATACACATGAGCTGCCCACACTAGCCTCTGAATTAGCAGTGCCTGGCACTTCGCTGAATTAATGTCCCTGGAATGTCTACTCCCTCTTTACGGTTACTGTCCTCTTCTCAGCTGACCCTACATAGAGTGACTCAGTAGTCACCAACAAGGAATGTCACTGCTGGCAAAGTCATCTGCAAGGTGATTAGACACTGGGTCTATAGTTGCAGTTCTGCCACTAACGGGCTGCATGTACAAGGGAAGTTTTTTTTATTTACATAGACTTGGTAAGGGTTTTTGAAATATTAGAGGGCTGGGAACCATTTTGATGATTTCAGGAAAGGAAGGAAAAATCGCCTGTTGGGTGCCTCCTGAGCGGGTGTCAGAACCTGGGATAGGCACTGTTGCTGGTCGTCCCCGACTTGGTCCTCAGAACTTGCTGAGATAGGTGTGACAATTGCATAACTGCTGACAGCCAACCCAAGGAAGTCACTGCAAAGGGACCTGCTACCCACTTAATTTCACACCATTCATTCATTTATTCATTCACTTAGTAGATATTGGTTATTGAGTGCTTGCCAGGTATCAGTCCCTGCAGCAGGTGCTAGCGATAATGAGAGAACTAAGTCCCAGTCCATGACGTCGTGGTGTTTACAGTCTATCTAGCCTTGCGGCTTTATGCTGCCTTTAACAAAGGTCCTGTAGAAGAAATTATTGCTCACTGGCCACCACTAACCCGCACACCGCGTCCTCCTGCTGCTCAGCCACCCGCTTCTCCACGATGGCGATGGAAGAAGAGATCATCATGCTTATCATTGACAATGGGTCTGGCAGGTGCAAAGCTGGCTTTGCTAGGGATGATGCCCCCCGAACCATGTTCCCCTCCATTGTCGGGTGCCCCAGGCACCAGATCATGATGGTGGACATGGATGGGCCAGAAGGACTCCTATGTGGGTGACGAGGCCCAGAGCAAGTGCAGCATCCTGACCCTGAAGTATCCCATCGAGCAGGGCATAGTCACCAACCGGGATGACATGGAGAAGATCTGGCCCCACACCTTCTACAACGAGCTGCGTGTGGCCCCAAGGACCACTCAGTGCTGCTGACTAAGGCCCCCCGAACCCCAAGACCACCAGAGAGAAGACGACTTGGATCATGCTTGAGACCTTCAACACCCTGGCCATGTGTGTGGCCATCCACGCTGTGCTGTCCCTCTAGTCCTCTGGGCACACCAGTGGCATTGTCACGGACTCTGAAGATGGGGTCGCCCACATGATGCCCATCTCCCCTAACCAACTACCTCGTGAAGATCCTCACCAAGTGTGGCTACAGCTTCACCCCCATGGCCGAGTGGGAGATAGTGCGTGACATCAAGGAGAAGCTGTGCTACGTTACCCTGGACTTCAAGCAGGAGCTGGCCACCGCCGTGTTCTCCTCGTTCCTGGAGAAGAGCTATGAGCCACCTGACGGCCAGGTCGTCACCATCTGCAACGAGTGGGTCTGGTGTCCAGAGGCAGTGTTCCAGCTTTCTTTCCTGGGCATGGAAGCCGCGGCATCCATGAGACCACCTTCAGTTCCATCATAAAGTGTGACGTGGACATCCACAAATACCTGTAGGCCGAGATGGTGCTGTCCTGCGGCACCACCATGTACCTGTACATTGCAGGCAGGATGCAGGAGATCACCAGCCTGGCGCCCAGCACCATGAAGATCACATCATCGAGTACCCTGAGCGCAAGTACACGGTGTGGATCGGTGGCTCCATCCTGGCCTCCCTGTCTGCCTTCCAGCAGATGTGGATTAGCAAGCAGGAGTATGAGGAGTCGGGCCCCTCCATCATCCAGCGCAAATGCTTCTAAATGGACTGCGAGCAGATGCCTAGCATTTGCTGCATGGGTTAATTCAGAAGAATAAATTTGCTCCTGGCAAATGCATACACCCCATGCTAGCCTCATGAAACTGGAATAAGCCTTCGAAAAGAAATCTGTCCTTGAAGTTTGTATCCAATATCAGCACTGGATTGTAGAACTTGTTGCTGATTTTTACCTTGTATGCAAGTTAACTGTTCCCTTGCTATCTGTTAAGTACCCTGTACATATCTTGGATCTCAGCCCTTAGTATATGTGGCTTGGTCACTTTGTGGCTGAGGTAAGAACGTGCTTGTGGAAGACAAGTCCATGGCTCGGTGGGTCTGCGTGGCCAGCAGTCTCCCACCAGTGCAGGGTGTTAATGTGTTAGGGTTGAGTGTTCTGGGGTTTCTCTAGAGGCTGGCAAGGGCTCCTGAACCACTTGTGTCTGTCCTGCTGGTCTGTCAGGATTGGAAAGTCTAAGCCATAGGACCCAGTTTCCTTTCTTAGCTGATGTTTTCCTCCCAGAACACCATGGCTGTTACTTGCCTTGAGTTAGAAATGGTTTGCATTAGGCCGGGCGCGGTGGCTCAAGCCTGTAATCCCAGTACTTTGGGAGGCCGAGGCGGGTGGATCACGAAGTCAGGAGATCGAGACCATCCTGGCTAACATGGTGAAACCCCGTCTCTACTAAAAATACAAAAAACTAGCCGGGCGTGGTGGCGGGCGCCTGTAGTCCCAGCTACTCGGAGGCTGAGGCAGGAGAATGGCGTAAACCCGGGAGGCGGAGCTTGCAGTGAGCCGAGATCGCGCCACTGCACTCCAGCCTGGGTGACACAGCGAGACTCCGTCTCAAAAAAAAAAAAAAAAAAAAAAAAAAAAAGAAATGGTTTGCATTTATACCTGTAAATGTATTCATCCTTTTAATTTACATAAGGTTTATGTGTGTGTGTGTGTATACAATTCTCAGTTCTTCAAGAGATGACAAAAAATTTTGGTTTCTTACAGTTATGTGAGAGCATTAGGCCCCAACAACACGTGAGTGTGTAAGGAAAAATAAAAGTGCTGGTGAAAAAAAAAAGAAAAATTATCCAAAACTTGGAAATAAGGAAAAAGGATAGCCACACATTTTTTCTTTTTCTTTTCTTTATATATATTTTTAAAGTCTTTTTTGAGACAGGGTCTTCCTCTCGTGCACAGGCTGGAGTGCAGTGGTGTGGTCTCGGCTCACTGCAACCTTCACCCTTCACCTCCTGGGCTCTAGCCATCCTCCCACCTCAGCCTCCTGAGTAGCTGGGACTACAGGTGCCCACCACTGTGCCCGGTGATTTTTGTATTTTTTTTTTTTTTTTTGTAGAGACGGGGTTTCACCATGTTGCCTAGACTGGTCTCAAACTCCTGAGTTCAACTGATCTGCATGCCTCAGCCTCCCAAAGTCCTGGGATTAAAGGCCTGAGCCACTGCGCCTGGCCTGCATATTTTTTCAATATTACATTGTCCCAATGTCTAACAGACCCGTGAAATGATTATTTATCTAAGGCAGTACCATCAAGCAGAATTTTCCACAAAGAGGAAAATGTTCTCTGCCTGTCCTGCCCACTAGAGTAGCTGCTAGCCAAACATGGCTATTTTGTTGTTGTTTTTTATTTTTTTATTTTCTTTTTTTTGTAGAGATGGGGTCTCTCGCCCTGTTGCCCAAGCTGGTCTTAAACTTTTGCCCTCATGCAATCCTCCTGACTTGACCTACCAAAGTGCTGGGATTACAGGAATGAGCCACTGCACTTGGCCCACAATTGGCTACTGAACACTTGAAGTAAACTAAATTTTCAATTTGGCCTGATTGTAAACATTTTGTTGTTGCCTGCCCAATTTTCCAACAAGCCAGATGTCTACAGAACTGAAGCTTGAGAAATGTACATTTCTTCTGTGGGATGCCCCTGCTGCCTGTTGACCAACTCCTCTTCCTTGCTGCTCCTGTTATCCTCCTATGATGTGTAAACACCTAACTTTAGTCAGGGAGGAGGAATGGATTTGAGGTTTATTTCCTGTCTCTCCCACTGATGTCACCTAAAGAAAGCTTTCTTCCCTGTAATACTTGTTGTCTCAGTGATTGGCTTTCTGTGCATCAAGCAACAGGACCTAGACTGAACCCCTGGTGTTCATTAACATTATGATATAAAAAAGTAAATAAATAAAAATAAAATAAAAAATAAAAATAAATAGCTACACATGACTAGAGGTGATGGATTTGTAAAGTGCAACTCTAAAGCAGTGCATCTGACCTGGGGGCAATTTTGCCTCCCTGTGGAACATTTGGCAGTGTCTGGAGACATTTTGGTTGTCACAACCATGGGGGTGCTACTAGCATCTAATAGGTAGAGGTAGGTACCACTGACAGTGTGGGCTGGATAATTCTCTGTTGTGGAGGTTGCCAGTCTGGGCTGGATAATTCTTTGTTGTGGAGGCTGTCCTATGCATTGTACAAGGTTTAACAGCACCCCTGGCCTCTACCCACCAGATGCCACTACCACTCCCCAATGGTGACAACCGAACATGTCTTTGGCCATTGCCAAATGTCCTCTGGGAGACAAAATCACCTTTAGTTGAGAATCATTGCTCTAGAGAAATATATTTTTTTGTTTGACTGACCATTTACTTAGGGGCCTAGACTCTATGAAATTAGATGTGAATTTATATATGAATAAATTGCAAATGATTTTGATTGTGTCTAGTTGAGATGCAAATTATTTCTGTCCAGCAGAAAAGATAACCCCAAAGGATAGCATTTCATTGCCTTGTAGATGAGTTTCTTATCTAACCTAGAAATCCCATTTAAATACATTTTTCCACACTGACTATATAAATTTCTGTTTCTCTGTTGAACCTGTTTTACCATCCTCCCAGTTCCTTCATTAAAGAACATGTACATGCTCACCCTATGTGTATACAAAGGTCAGAATTTTAACTTGAAAACCATCCTTTGATACTGTGTATCCATAAGGAAAGAAAAGTGTTCATCAGGCACTAGGAAGTAAAAAGGTTACAAAGCAGCATAAATAACATAATCACACTTTTGGAAACACACAACACAGAAAAAACTCATGGAAGTATAGATACCTGGACCTTTCACATTTGTAAAACAAACAAAGTATATATACCAAAATGTTTCCTGTGTTTGCCTCTGGGCAGAATTAAAGGCGAGATATATATATATATATTTTTTTTTTAGATGGAGTTTCACTCTTGTTGTCCAGGTTGGAGTGCAGGAGTGCAGTGGTGTGATCTCAGCTCACTGCAACCTCCGCCTCCCAGGTTCAAGCGATTGTCGTGCCTCAGCCCCCCAAGTAGCTGGGACTATAGGCACGTGCCACCACAGCCGGCTAAATTTTGTATTTTTAGTAGAGACAGGGTTTCACCATGTTGGCCAGGCTGGTCTCGAGCTCCTGACCTCAGGTGATCCACCTACCTTGGCCTCCCAAAGTGTTGGGATTACAGGCGTGAGCCACCACGCCCAGCCAGATATTTTTTTTAAAAAGTCTTTTTATTGCTCTGTTTGTATTTTCTGGGTTTTCTAAAATGATTGGGTAGTATTTGCATAATTTTTTAAATTATGAAATATATATATATTTTTAGACGGAGTCTCATTCTATCGCCCAGGCTGGAGTACAGTGGCACGATCTCAGCTCACTGCAAGCTCCGCTGCCTCCCGGGTTCATGCCATTCTCCTGCCTCAGCCTCCCAAGAAGCTGGGACTACAGGTGCCCACCACCACGCCCGGCTAATATTTTTGTATTTTTAGTAGAGACGGGGTTTCACCATGTTCGCCAGGATGGTCTCGATCTCCTGACCTCATGATCTGCCCGTCTCGGCCTCCCAAAGTGCTGGGATTACAGGCGTGAGCCACCGCGCCCAGCCAAAATATTTTTTAGAAGAAATACAATGTAATTCTGGCCTCCTCCACACAGTGCCCATCCTTTTCTATTTCCCACATGCCCACCTATGACCCCCCAGTGCCTGCCTTTGGCTCTCAGAAGACTCATTTGGTATCTGGACACCAGGTTAGTTGTGGCACAAGTATTTCATGTAGTACAAAGATCTTACATTTCTAGAACTTTTTTACTTTTTTTTTTTTTTTTTAGGAGACAGGGTCTCACTCTGTCACCCAGGCTGGAGTGCAGTGCTATGATCATAGCTCACTGCAGCCTTGAACTCCTGGGCTCAAGTAATCCCCTTGCTATAGGCCCATACCACCACGCTAGGACCTTTTTTTTTTTTTTTTTTTTTTTTTTTGAGACAGGGTCTCACTCTGTTGACTAGGTTGGAGTGTCGTGGTGTAAACATGGCTCACTGCAGCCTTGACCTCCTGCGTTCAAGTGATCCTCCTGCTTCAGCTTCCCATGTAGCTAGGACCACAGGTGTGTGCCACCATGCCTGGCTAAGTTTTTTATTTTTGTGTAGTGACAGTCTCTCTTTATTAATCAGGCTGGTCTTGAACTCCTGGCCTGAAGCAATCTTCCTACCTCAGACTCCCAAAATGACATTTGTGGATTTCTTTTTTTTTTTTTTTGAGAAGGAGTCTCGTTCTGTTGCCCAAGCTGGAGTGCAGTGGGGCGGTCTAGGTTCACTGCAACCTCTGCCTCCCAGGTTCAAGTGCTTCTCCTGCTTCAGCCTCCCATGTATCTAGGACAACAGGTATGCACCACCATGCCTGGCTAAGTTTTTGATTTTTTTTTTTTGTAGAGACAGGGTTTCACAACATTGACCAGGCTGATCTCGAACTCCTGACCTTGTGATCCACCCACCTCGGCCTCCCAAAGTGCTGGTATTACAGGCGGCATGAGCCACCGTGCCCGGCCGACATTTGTAGAATTCTTATAAAATTTTCCACTTAAAAAAAATTATTTTCTGCCGGGCATAGTGGCTCATGCCTATAATCCTAGCACTTTGGGAGGCTGAGGCAAGTGGGTCACTTGAAGTCAGGAGTTCCAGACCAGCCTGGCCAACATGGTGAAACCCCATCTCTACCAAAAATATATTTTTTAAAAATTAGCTGGGTATGGTGGTGGGCGCCTGTAATCCCAGCTACTTGGGAGCCTGAGGCAGGAGAATTGCTTGAACCTGGGAGGCAGAGGTTGCAGTGAGCCAAGGTTGCGCCATTGCACCCCAGCCTGGGCAACAAGAGTGAAACCCTGTCTCAAAAAATTAATTAATTAATACATTACATTAAAAATTATCATTTTCCAAGTGAACTCACTTAATATTGCAGTTTCTTTTCTTTGCTCCCAGGTGGGCAGCATTTCCTTCCTATTTGTAGTTTCTTGTTTCCTTTGCTCAGCTCTCAATGAGCCCACTGTCAGTCTAGGAACTTCTAGCTCTCGGCTGAAGAGCTGGTACATTCCCATCTAGTTTTTAAAAAAATTGATACATAATAATTGTACATATTTATGGGGTACATGTGATACTTTGATACATATAATACATACAATGTAATAACCAAATCTGGGTAATTAGCATATCCATCACCTCAAACATTCATCATTTCTTTGTGTTGGGAACATTTGAAATCTTCTCTTCTAGCTATTTTTTATTTGTTTTGTTTTAAATTTTGATTTTTTTATATTGACAAGCAATAATTGTATATATTCATGGGGTACATAGTGATGTTTCAATACATATAATGTATAGTGCTCAGATCATGATAATTAGCATGTTCATCATCTCAAACGTTTATTATTTCTTTGCGTTGGGATCGTTCAATATTCTCCTTCTAGCTATTTTGAAATGTATGATAAATTGTTGTTAATTACAGTTACCCTATTGTGATACTGGACACTAGAACTTGTTCTTTCTATTTGACTGTGTGTTTGCACCCATTAACCAAGCTCTCTCCACTTCCTTCCAGCCACTGGTAAACATCATTCTACTCTCCACTTCCATGAGAGCAACTTAGCTTCCACATGTGAATGAGAACATGTAATATTTGTCTTTCTGTGCCTGGCTTATCTCACTTAAAATAATGACCTCCAATTCCATACATGTTGCTGTGATAGGATTTTATTCTTGTTGTGGCTGAATAGTATTCCACTGTGTATATATACCACATTTTCTTTATCCATTCATTGGTTGATGAATACTTAGGTTCATTCTCTAACTTGGCTATTGTGAATAGTGCTGCAATAAACATGGTGGGGGCAGGTATACCTTTGATATACTGATTTCCTTTCCTTTGGATAAATACCCAGTGGTGAAATTGCTGGATTGTACAGTAGTTCTATCTTCAGTTTTTTGAGGAAACTTCATGCTGCTTTCCATAATGGCTGAACTAATTTACATTCCCACCAACAGCATGTAAGAGTTTCCTTTTCTCCACATCCTTGCCAGTATTTGATATTTATTTATTGTCTTTTTGATAATAGCCACTCTAACTGGAGTGAGATGATAGTTCATCGTGGTTTTGATTTACATTTATCTGATGATTAGTGCTGTTAAGCATTTTTTCATATACCTGTTGGCTATTTGTGTGTCTTCTTTTGAGATGTGCCTATTCATGTGTTCTTTGCCCGTCCCCCTGCTTTTTTTTTTTTTTTTTTTTTTTGAGATGGAGTCTGTCACACAGGCTGGAGTGCAGTGGCATGATCTTGGCTCACTGCAACCTCTGCCTCCCAGGTTCCAGCGGTTCGCCTGCCTCAGCCTCCAGAGTAGCTGGGACTACAGGCACATACCACCATACCTGGATAATTTTTTTGTGTTTTTAATAGCAACAGGGTTTCACCATGTTGGCCATGCTGTTCTCGATCTCCTGACCTTGTGATCTGCCCACCTCGGCCTCCCAAAGTGCTGGGATTACAGGCATAAGCCACCACGCCCAGCCTTTGCCCACTTTTTAATGGGATTATTTGTTTTTTTGCTGTTGAGTTGCTTGAGTTCCTTGTATATTCTGGATATTAGTCCCTTGTTGGATGAATGGTTTGGAAATAATTTCTCACATTCTACAGGTTGTCTCTTTACTCTGTTGATTGTTTCCTTTTCTTCTTAGTTTAATATAGTCTCTTTTGTCTGTATTTGTTTTCGTTGCCTGTGCTTTTAAAGTCTTAGGTATAAAATCTTTGCCTAGACCAAAGTCCTGAAGCATTTTCACTATGCTTTTTTCTAGTAGTTTTACAGTTTCAGGTCTTGCATTTAAGCCTTTAATTCATTTTTAGTTGATTTTTGTATGTGGTGAGAGAGGGGTCTAGATTCATTCTTCTGCATAGGGATATCCAGATTTCCCAGCACCGTTTATTGAGAGTGTCCTTTCACCAATGTATGTTGTCGTCACCTTTGTCAAAAATCAGTTGATTGTGGGAGATTTCACACAGAAAAAAAAAAAAAAAAATCAGTTGGCCATAAATATGTAGATTAATTTCTGAATTCTCTATTCTGTTCAGTTGGTCTATGTGTCTGTTTTTATGCCAATATCATGCTGTTTTGGTTATTATGGCCTCGTAGAATCTTTGGAAGTCAGGTAGATGCCTCTAAACTTTGTTCTTTGTATATTGCTTTAGCTGATTGCATTCCCATCTGGCTTTAATCATGTCAAGGCAAGCCCTGATTCCTCTAAAGGTCACTCTATTTTTGTACTTGTTTTATTTATTTTAACTGATCAATGGGCTAATATCACTTCAATTTTTAAATAAGTAACTATTAATATTAGTGATTATGTAGTTTTGTTTTTGCATTGCCTTCCATGCTACATCAAAATCAGGATTTATCAAATTTTCAAGTAACAATGGAGGTAAGAAATTTTTATTTTTATTTTTTCTTTTTAATTAATATTTTTGAGACAGGGTCTGACTCTGTTGCCCAGGCTGGAGTGTAAGGCATGATCTTAGCTCACTGAAGCTTCCACTTCCCAGACAGAAACCATCCTTCCACCTCCACCTCCTGAGTAGCTGGAACTACAGGTGTGCACCACCATGCCTGGCTAAGTTTTGCATTTTTGGTAGAGACAGGGTGTTGCCATGTTGCCCAGGCTGGTCTCGAACTCCTGGGCTCAAGTGATCCTCCCACCTTGGCCTCCCAAAGTGCTGGAATTACAGGCATGAACTACCACACCCAGCCTGGAAGTAAGGATTTTTAAAAAGTAACTGATGGAGTGACCAGGCGTGATGGCTCATACCTGTAATCCCAGCACTTTGGGAGGCCAACGTGGGTGGATCATTTGAGGTCAGGAGTTCGAGACTAGCCTGACCAACATGGTGAAACCCCGTCTTCACTAAAAATACAAAAAAATTAGCCGGGTGTGGTATTGAGTGCCTGTAATCTTAGCTACTTAGGAGGCTGAGGCAGGCGAATCACTTGATCCTAGGAGGCAGAGGTTGCAGTGAGCTGAGATGATGCCACTGCACTCCAGCCTGGGCGACAGAGTGAGACTCTATCTAAAAAAAAAAAAAAAAAAGTAACAGATGGCTTGTTTTATATATCTCAAATAAATAAATAAAATGTTTACAATTTATTATTTAGGGAATCTGTGTCAAATGTGATAAAACATGCAAAGTTAGGTAAACTCTAAAGAATCATGTCTGTTGATGCCACATTATACTTGCAAAAGAAATGGATAACGTTGGCTGGGCGTGGTGGCTCACACCTGTAATCCCAGCACTTTGGGAGGCTGAGGCAGGTTGATCACAAGGTCAGGAGATGGAGACCAATCTGGCCAACATAGTGAAACCCTGCCTCTTCTAAAAATACAAAAACTTGGCCGGGCGTGGTGGTGTGCACTGGTAATCCCAGCTACTTGGGAGGCTGAGGCAGGAGAATTGCGTGATCCTGGAAGGCGGAGGTTGCAGTGAGCCAAGATCACACCACTGCATTCCAGCCCGGCGGCAGTGTGAGACTCCGTCACAAAAAAAAAAAAAAAAAGAAAAAGGAATAGATAACCTCTCTATAAAACATTCAGACTTACGATTTTCATTTCACTTATTTAACCAATAGCAAAAGGGACAAAAATAAACCAATCGCTGATACAGCCTTTCAATTATTTATTTTGTACTAAGAGGTTAAACATTTTTTCAAGTAGAGAACTAATATTTAAAAAGACTTTTTGGCCAGGTATGGTGGCTCATGCCTATAATGCCAGCACTTTGGGAGGCCAAGGTGGGTGGATCATTTGAAGCCAAGAGTTTGAGAGCAGCCCGGGTAATACGGCAAGACCCTGTCTCTATGCAAAAAAAAAAAAAAAAAAAAAAAAAAAAGGCCAGTGTGGTGGTGCACACTTGTAGGTCCAAGTACTCAGGAGACTGAGGCAGGAGGATCACTTGAACCCAGGATTTCAAGGTTGCAGAGAGCTATGATCGTGCCACTTCCCTCCAACCTGGGCAACAGAAATTCCATCTCTAAAAAATAAAAATACAAAAGTAAAAGTTTTTTTTTTTTTTTTTTTTAAACAAAGCCGATAGTGAGCATTGCTTGAGCCAGATCAATTTTGTGTTGTAGAATATTTACATCTTTACCTTTGAAATCTATTGCCTGCTTTGTTGACTGTTTAGCCAAGATAAACACTAAAAAACAAACAAACAAACAAAAACAAAAACCACCTAGGTTTCAACACCAGCAAGTCACATCTACTTGGTACCAATTTTTTTTTTTTTTTTTTTGAGACAGGGTCTCCCTCTGTCACCCAGGCTAGGAGTGCAGCTGCATGATCTTGGCTCACTGCAACCTTTGTCTCCTCAGCTCAAGCGATTGTCTTGCTTCAGACTCCTGAGTAGCTGGAACTATAGGTGTGTGCCACCATGCCTGGCTAATGACCTCCATGTTTAATGTTAAATGATCAGTCTCTAGGGAATATGGAATCAAAGGCATGGAGACAGAATTCATACTTTGTTTGGGGAAAAGGGGAATAATCTTTGTTCCAACATAAGATTATGTTGAGACATTTAGTCTCATCTACAATCCAGTCCTAACTATACCAAAATAAAGTCTCAACCAACTCTGATTGGTTTTTCTTCTTTAGGAATTACATAGTATACAGTGATTAGACAGTGAAGAAAAATAAAGAAAAATAATTGAAAATATATGAAGAAACAGAAACATGAGATTTCTCACAAGGCCCTGGATAAGAAAAAAATTACCAAAAGACCTTTTAAAAATAATCACTATTTGTGAGCTTATTAATACACAGAGATCATTTTTTTTTTTTTTTTTTTTTTTTTTTTTTTTTTTTTTTTTGAGGCAGAGTCTTGCTCTGTTGCCCAGGCTGGAGTGCAGTGGTGCATCTCGGCTCACTGCAACCTCCACCTCCTGGGTTCAAGCGATTCTCCTTCCTCAGCTTCCCAAGTAGCTGGGACTGCAGGCATGTGCCACCATGCCCGGCAAATTTTTGTATTTTTAGTAGAGATGGTGTTTTGCCATGTTGCCCAGGCTGGTCTTTAACTCCTGACCTCAAGTGATCCGCCCACTTCGGCCTCTCAAAGTGCTGGGACTACAGGCCCAGCCCATCACTTTGTTTAAACAAAGTCATAGGTCAGGTGCATGCCACTGTACTCCAGCCTGGATGACAGAACGAGACACTGTCTCAAAACCCCACCACCCCAAAACTAATTCATGCTAACTTACCAAGAAAATAGTAAACAAACCAACATTTTAAACATTTTTACTAATTGTCATTTCTTGTGCTAGTGTTTCTCTCTCAAAAATATGCAAAAATACCACTACAGGACTATCCACCTGTCTCCACCTCTTGCAGTCTTGGGACCAGGAAAGAACCTGGTCCATTAATCTTCACCGTAGATGTCCCTGCAAAGGGCAGGTGCATGCGGCTGCCAGTGACATTGGGTAATCGAGATTAGTCTGTCAGGCTCTGGATCAGGGACCTGAATTCTTTGCACACCAGGGAAACTCTGGCTCACTTGCACTTGTATTCTTCCAATTTATGCTTTCTCTGCAAGGGCTTCCATTGGACAATGAAGAAAATCTGCTAACATTCGAGTGAGTTGCTTCCTCTCATCTATTTCTGCTGCCATTCTGCCATTGTAATCTCCTGGCAACATACATGCATTCATCACTTTAGAAAGCCTTTCTCCAGGTTCTTTATTTGCTATTTTATCTAGTAGAGATACTTCTTGGTCTACAGCAGGCAAAAAAGCGATCCTCTAGTGAACTGCTGCATCACCCAAGGCTGCATTTTCTAGATTTTATAATGCTCTCATGAGATTTAGAGTCTGTGGTGGTGGTTCACTTGCAGATCCCAGAGAGGAAAAGTTTTCATTTTCATTCATCTTTATCTGTCTATAAATTTACTTCGTAGGCTTCTTATTGCCTCACAGAGCTTGTTTAATTTGCTCTAATACATTACTTCATTGTTTCTTGTTTGTTTGCTTGTTTGTGGTTTCTTTGAGACAGAGTCTTGCTCTGTTGCCCAGGCTGGAGTACAGTGGTATGATCATGACTCAAAGCCTCAACCTCCTGGGCCCAAATGATCCTCCCACCTCAGCCTCCTGAGTAGCTGGGACCACTGGAGCACACCACCATGCCCAACTGACTTTTTTTTTTTTTCTTTTCTATTCTTTTAGAGATGGAGTCTATCTATGTTGTCCTAGCTGGTGTCAAATTTCTGAGTTTGAGTGATCCTCCCACTTTGACCTCCCAAAGTGCTGAGATTACAGGTGTGAGCCACTATGCCTGGCCTCTAAATACATCATTTGCACAAACAGACCTTTCTTCCTAAATAGACAACAGTCTTCTAATGTGTTTTTTTTTTTTTTTTTTTTTGTGAGACAGAGTCTCACTGTGTTGCCCAGGCGGGAGTGCAGTGGCTCCATCTCGGCTCACTGCAAGCTCTGCCTCCCGGGTTCACACCATTCTCCTGCCTCAGCCTCCCGAGTAGCTGGAACTACAGGCGCCCACAGCCGCGGCCGGCTGATTTTTTTGTATCTTTAGTAGAGACAGGATTTCACCGTGGTCTCGATCTCCTGACCTTGGATCTGCCTGCCTCGGCCTCCCAAAGTGCTGGGATTACAGGCGTGAGCCACCGTGCCTGGCCTCCAATGTGCTTCTTACAACTCTCTTCAGTATCACTTGAAACATGCTTAAAAGTCTCCGCTATGACCGGTGCAAATCTTTTGTAAGCTCTGGCCCCTTCCTTTTGCTTTGTATTTTAGTAGAGACAAGGTTTCACCATGTTGCCCAGGTGGTCTCACTGGCAAGGTGAGAAAAGTAAGCCTCCCGTTTGGCTTTGCTCTCTGCAGCTCCAGCTACCACGCGGTGACCATGGGCCCAGGTGCTTGCTGTGGTGAATGAGCCATAGGGACCAGGTCTGCATGCTCTGCTGCGAGTTGCTCAACCCCAACAGCTCCTGCTCCTGCGCCCCTCAGAGAAGACTGACATCCCTCCCACCCCACATTCACACCGTCCCACACTGTGGGGTGACAGGAGGAGAGTTTTGTTGCCCTCTTGCAGCCTCGCCCCCTCACCCCACCCTTTCCACACCCTCAGTACCACCCTGCTTGGTAAGATTTAATCCTAATACATATTACCCTAAATCCCATCTAACTCATCCGAACTTTGGAAAGTGACACACCTTACATGGTTGTGATCAAAACCGGCATTAACTTCTTTTGCTCCAGTGTGCTAAGATATCCTTTTGGTTTTTTTGTTTGTTTGTTTTTGAGACAAGGTCTCACTCTGCCGCCCAGGCTGGAGAGCAGTGGCGCCATCATACTCACGGCAGCCTCGAACTCCTGGGCCCAAGCGATCCTTCCGTCTCAGCCTCTTGAGTAGCTGGGACCACAGGCGCACACCACCATGCCTGGCTAATGTTTTTAAAAATTTTTTGTAGAGATGAGGTCTCTCTGTGCTGCCCAGGCTGGTCTCAAACTCCTGGTCTCAAGCGATCCTCCCGCCTTGGCCTCTCAAAGTGCTCGGATTACGGGCATGAGCCACTGCAACTGGCCAAGGACATTCTATTTACTTAAAAGTCAACAAAACAGCCGGGCGTGGTGTCTGGTCTGGAATTCCTGACTTTAGGTGATCTCCCGCCTTGGGCTCCCAAAGTGCTGGGATTACAGGCATGATCCACTGCACCTGGTCAGTTTGATGGTTTTTGATAAAGCTACATACATAGGCAGCTCATGACCCAGCAATTCGACTCCATGGTATTTCCAAGGAAAGTGATGTATCCATGCAGACTTGTACATCATTATTCATAGAACCTTTATGAATTATAGCCCCAAACTGAAAACAACCCAAATGCCCATCGACCCGTAAATGGATAAACAAAGAAAGGAGCAAATTGCCAACATGTGTGTTAACATAGATAAAATCTCAAAAGCACGTTGACCAAAAAAAAAAAAAAAAAAAAATCAAAAGCATGTTGAACAAAAGAAGCCAGAGACAGGATTATTGTACTGCATGATTATACTATGATGTCATTTGCATGAAACTCTAGAAAAGACAAATCTACAGTGATAGAAGCAGGACAGTAGTTTCCCGAGGCCAGGAATTGGGGATGGGACCTGGCAAAGGAAATGTTTAAGAGGATAACAATATTCTGCGTCTTGCTCATGGTGATTGTTACACAGGGGCCACATTTACTAAAATTCACACTGTACAGCTTAAATGGATGCATTTCATTATATGTAAAGTTGTTTTTTCTTTTTCTTTTTTTCTTTTTTTTTGTTTTTGTACCCAGGCTGGAGTGCAGTGGTGCAATCTCCGCTCACTGCAACCTCCACCTCCCGGGTTCAAGTGATTCTCCTGACTCAGTCTCTAGAGTAGCTGGGATTACAGGCGCGTGCCACCATGCCTGGCTAATTTTTCTATTTTTAGTAAAGACGGGGTTTCACCATGTTGGTCAGGCTGGTCTCAAACTCCTGACCTCGTGATTGTGATCCACCTGCCTCGGCCTCCCAAAGTGCTGGGATTACAGGCGTGAGCCACCGCGCCCGGCCTAAAGTTGACTTTTTTTTTTTTTTTTTTTTTTTTTTTTTGAGACGGGGTCTTGCTCTGTCGCCCAGGCTGGAGTGCAGTGGCGCCATCTCGGCTCACTGCAAGCTCCGCCTCCTGGGTTCACGCCATTCTCCTGCCTCAGCCTCCCCAGTAGCTGGGACTACAGGCGCCTGCCACCATGCCCAGCTAATTTTTTTGTATTTTTAGTAGAGACGGGGTTTCACCATGTTAGCCAGGATGGTCTCGATCTCCTGACCTCGTGATCCGCCCATCTCGGCCTCCCAAAATGCTGGGATTACAGGCGTGAGCCACTGCGCCCGGCCAAACTGATTTTTTTAAAGCCCACAGAGCTGTCTCTGTTTTGATCAGTTCCCCAGATTCATTGTTTTCTCTTTTTTTGAGTTTCGCTCTTGTCACCCAGACTGGAGTGCAATGGTGTGATCTCGGCTCACTGCAACCTCTGCCTCCCGAGTTCGAGCAATTATCCTGCCTCAGCCTCCCGAGCAGCTGAGATTACAGGCATCTGCCACCACGCCCAGCTGGGTTTTGTATTTTTAGTAAATCTGGGGTTTCACCATGTTGACGAAGCTGGTCTTGAACTCCTGACCTCAGGTGATTTGCCTGCCTTAGCCTCCCAAAGTACTGGGATTTGGGATAAGCCACAGTGCCCAGCCTCCAAATTCACTGTTAATTTTAATGGGTTGCACTCCCTATTTGGAGAGTGAGCTTCTTGCTGATGGTCAGTATTTATTTATTATTTATTTTATTTATTTTATTTTTTTTGAGAGCAGGTCTCAGTCTGTTGTCCACAGTTCACTGCAGTTTCCTGGACTCAATCAATCTTCCGGCCTCAGTCTCCTGAGTAGCTGGGACTACAGACATGCGCCACAACACTCAGCTAATTTTTTTAATTTTTTGTAGAAATGGGGTCTCACCACATTGCCCAGGCTGGTCTGGAACTCCTGGGCTCAAGCGATTCTCCTGCCTTGGCCTCCCAAAATGCTGGGATTACAGGCGTGAGCCGCTGCGCCCAGCCAGTCACTATTTTTTTTTTTTTTTTTTTTTTTTTGAGACAGAGTCTCGCTCTGTAGCCCGGGCTGGAGTGCAGTGGCCTGATCTCAGCTCACTGCAAGCTCCGCCTCCCAGGTTTACGCCATTCTCCTGCCTCAGCCTCCCGAGTAGCTGGGACTACAGGCGCCCGCCACCTCGCCCGGCTAGTTTTTTGTATTTTTTAGTAGAAACGGGGTTTCACGGTGTTCGCCAGGATGGTCTCGATCTCCTGACCTCGTGATCCGCCCGTCTCGGCCTCCCAAAGTGCTGGGATTACAGGCTTAAGCCACCGCGCCCGGCCCAGCCAGTCACTATTTATTGATCCCTCGATATGTGCCAAATGCTGGTCTAAGAGCTTTGCATATATTAAGCTTCTAAATCCACCAACAATACCACACAATGTCAGTAGGCCTATGTTAGAGATGGGAGAACTGAGGCACAGAGAGGGCAAGCCTCTTGCCTAAGAGCACAGCACATGATTCGTAAGTGACACACAGAATTTAACCTACATGGTCAGGCTCCAGAGTTTAGTTTGTAATAACTACAACACGCTGTCTCCTACTGAATTTGCTGATAGATACCTAAGAGCTAGTAAATTGAGGAAATCAAAGTTTTAATTAATAGATAACGCCAGGTAAAAGGAGGAACACAGTAAATGACTAGATATGAGAGCAGGGGAAGGGTTCCCAAATTGGTCAGTATGCTTTCTATACCTGTTTCCCCACTTGTGAAATAAATTACTCCATCTAGCAAACTCACACTTAGGCACCTCACTGAGAAAAAAGTATTTCATGTGCATACACAATTTAAAAATTTAAGGGCCAGATGTGGTGCCTCATGCCTCTAATCACAGTACTTGGGGGGCGGAGACAGGAGGACCATTTGAGTCCAGGAGTCGAAGACCAGCCTGGGCAATATAGCAAGACTCAGTCGAAGAGAAGAGGAAGAGAGGGAAGGGAAGGGAAGGGAAGGGGAGGGGAGGGGAGGGGAGGGGAGGGAAGGGGAGGGAAGGGGAGGGGAGGGGAGGGGAGGGGAAGGAAGGGAGTCTGGAAGGAAGGAAGAAATAAAAGAAAGAAGAAAAAGAAGGAAGAAAGAAAAGAAAAGAAAAAAGAAAAGAACAGCAGGTTCTTGCCTTCTCTAGAATCCCAAGCCCTCTATGGGAAGTAAACACTCCAGCCCCTTCTGTTTCTCTTGTTGTTATCTCTGTATTCCCAAATGATAAGCTATCACTCTTTCTAATTTATCAGTATCATGTGTTATCTGTTGACTTGCTGGCCTGATAGGTAAGGACTTAGCTCTCCGAAACTCTCTCCTCCATTTCTCTTTTGCCCAACAAAATTGTACCGGAATTCTCTATTACATCAAATCACACTAAATTTCTAGGACAATGCAAATTTTGCTCACTGCTGAACTAAGAAGCCCACTAAACCACAATTCCTTCCTCTGTTCTTGGAGTTAGTAATTGCCTTTTTTTCTTATCCTGGTTTCCCATCAATTTGTCATTATTTTTTCCCTAATGTCCACCATCTTTGTCTATCGCTGCATATATTTAAACATACCCATTTCACTGTCTTCCCGATGGTCTCCTTCCTAACCCCGTGCTGTCATCGGGATTGGGTGCTCTCTCTCTTTTTTTTTTTTTTTTTTTGAGATGGAGTCTCGCTCTGTCGCCCAAGCTGGAGTTCAGTGGCCGGATCTCAGCTCACTGCAAGCTCCGCCTCCCGGGTTCCCGCCATTCTCCTGCCTCAGCCTCCCGAGTAGCTGGGACTACAGGCGCCCGCCACCTCGCCCGGCTAGTTTTTTGTATTTTCTTAGTAGAGACGGGGTTTCACCGTGTTAGCCAGGATGGTCTCGATCTCCTGACCTCATGATCCGCCAACTCGGCCTCCCATAGTGCTGGGATTACAGGCGTGAGCCACCGCGCCCGGCCTGGGTGCTCTCTCTCTAAGGATGCGTTGTGGCTTGCGTGCTGGAGTCCCATTTCCCCTGTGGCTGTTAGCACGTGAAGAGATGGTAGTGATGTTCACCGTGATAATGCTGCTGGTTTATTGTGGAAGCTCTCAGCGGAAGTCACTGTACGTCATTTTGTTATCTCTCTCCTTTTTAAAAAAAATTTCTGTACCCATCCATCCATTAACCGTATGTCATTTATTTGAAAATGTATTCCATATGCATAAATTGAGGTCACATATGTAATCAGATAGAATTCAGAAACAGGGATTTCAGAAACCTAGGTCCTAGGTTGTGAAACTGCTACTATTCAAGTATCCTTTTCTGGATCTCAATTCAAATAACCCAACTCTAAAGGATACGTTTATGAGACAGCTGGAGGAGTTTAAGCAGAATATTTGGTATAAAATTGCTACAAAGTCATTAGCGTTTCAGGTATGATACAGTATTGTGGTTATATGTAAAATTTTTCTTAAGTTTTGGAGATAGTTACTGGAATATTTCTGTATCAAGTGATGTCTGTGATTTACTTCAAAATAATCCTTTGTGGGGGTGAGGGAGCAAGTTGAAATAGGGTAGGCTGAGCATCTCAAAACTGAAAATCAAAAATCTGAAAAGCTCCAAAATGCAAAACTTTTTTTTTTTTTTTGAGACAGAGTCTCACTCTGTCGCCCGGGCTGGAGTGCAGTGGCGCATCTCAGCTCACTGCAAGCTTCGCCTCCCAGGTTCAAGCGATTCTCCTTCCTCAGCCTCCCAAGTAGCTGGGATTACAGGCACCTTCCACCATGCCCCGCTAATTTTTGTATTTTTAGTAGAGATGGGGTTTCACCATGTTGACCAGGCTGGTCTTGAACTCCTGACCTCAGGCCATCCACTTGCCTCAGCCTCCCAAAGTGCTGGGATTACAGGCATGAGCCACCATGCCCAGCCCCAAATGTTTTGAGTGCTAACCCGACACTTAAAGGAAATGCTTGTTTTGCAGCATTCAGATGAGAGAGTTTTGGAGTTGGAATGCTCCACCTGTAAACATAAAGCAGATATTTCAAAATCTGAAATCTGAAACACTTCTTGTCCTAAGCATTTTGGATAAAGGATTCTTAACCTGTATAAGAAACAAGATTGGCTATGTGTTGATAATTGCTCAAGTTGGGTGATGGGGGTTCATTATATCACTCTGTCTATGTTTACATGTGTTTAAAACGTTCCAGAATAATTTGTTTTTAAATGGTTTTCAGGGTAGATCAGGAAAAAAAAAAATAAATCTGATAATTGTAGGAGACAGAATTTAAAACTCATCTTCTAGCAAGGATATATTTCTTTTTAAATTTACTTAATGAACTTACAGTAGACTTAGTTATTTTAGTTTCCCTACTGTTATTTAAATTACAAATCTGAGACTGAAGCGGGACAATGACTTGAGCTCCGGAGTTCGAGACCAGCCTAGGCAACATAGTGAGACTATGTTGCTACAAGAAATCAAAAAGTTAGCTAGGAATGGTAAGAGCCTGTAATCTCAGCACTTTGGGAGGCTGAGGTGTGAGGATTGCTTGAACCCAGGAGTTGGAGGCTGCAGTAAGCCATGATTGTGTCACTGCATGCCAGCCTGGGTGACAGAGCAAGACCCCAACTGCAAAAAGAAATAAAATTTATATTTTAGTGTATTTATGTATTTATGTACAAACTCAATTTCAATACCAAAGTCAAGATTCATCCATTTGTTCAACAACAATTGAGCATCTTCCATAGATGCCAGCACTCTTGGGTACTCAAGGTACACCTATAACAAGGACTCAGAATAGCGACTCAAAAATTAGTTTGTGGTAAAAAAAAAAAAAAAAGCTGGAAAGTTATCTTTTACATACATTATTTCATTTCATCCTTCTAGCTATTCTGCAAGATAGCTATCTAATAGGCCTAAATGAAATTAAGGTTCAGAGAGAGTAAGTCACTTGCCACACTGGCTAATGGAGGAAATGGGACTGTAATCCACGTTGATCTGCCAAGTCTGGATCCTTCCACTGCACATGGCCCTGAGCTCTCTCACCTGCCAGATGGCTTGAGGCTTGATGGAAGCACTCTCATCCATTAGTTCAACTCTCCACAGCATGCTCCTGGAACACAACTGCTGTGTACTACTCTAGCAGTCAGGCAAGCAAGAGAAACTGACTTTGAGTAAACTGAAAACCAATTATTTAAAGGATATTGGGTATTTCAGGGTTTTGGAGTGGTCTAGAGAGACTGGTTCAAGGCTAAAGTTCCAGAAGAAAAAAATGCCCAAACCCATCTTACGGAACTGGTCGGATGAGGAAACTGATGCCACCTACACTGAGCGCCAATGAGTACTCTGCCATGGAAACACAGCTTTACCACCTCCACCCATGCCTGGGTCCCAAATGCAGGAGTCCAGAGTTTTCTGGGTTGTCCTGAGAGAGGATGAACTGACATAGCCAGCATTCCCCAAATCTAGCACGGGTGCTCAGAGGGAGCTGGGCAGGGCAACCACCCTGTGATTCTCTCTGTGGGATGTTCAATACATTTGCATGCCTCTTCTCCAATTAAAGAAGAGGAACTGTACAGACAGAAACCACAACAAACACCCTCCATCCCCCAAAGAATGTGAACAAGTCTTTGGTGAAATGGCAGAAAAGCAGGCAGTTTAACAGGTTTATCTACTGCAGGGCCACTCGGGACATTCATTCATTCATTCATTCATTCATTCATTCATTCATTCATTCATTCATTTGGGGCAGAGTGTCACGCTGTCGCTCAGGCGGGAATACAGTGGTGCAATCATAGCTCACTGCAGCCCCGGTCTCTGGAGTTCAAACGATCTGCCTGCCTTGGTTTCCCAAGCAGCTGGGATTACAGGCGTGAGCCATCGTGTCCAGCCAACATGGAGCTTTTAATATGCTTTACAGCATGAGCAATCTCCAGAAGGAAGATGTAGTAGTTCCCAAATATTGGTGATCATGGAACTTTTATTTCTGTAACAGGCTAAATCCATATGATGGAAAAAGTGGTGCTGGTGGTAGGCTTTATGCTTAATTGCTTCTCCTGCCCTCTGCTAAGTCCTATTCATTTGACATTAAAAAATATTTTTTTTTTCCTTTTCTTTGAGACAGTTTTACTCTTGTTGCCCAGGCTAGAGTCCAATGGCGTGATCTCGGCTCACTGCAACCTCTTCCTCCCAAGTTCAAGAGATTCTCTTGCCTCAGCCTCCCGAGTAGCTGGGATTATAGGCATTAGCCACCATGCCAGGCTAATTTTTTTATTTTAGTAGAGACGGGGTTTCGCCATGTTGGTCAGGCTGGTCTCAAACTCCTGACCTCAGGTGATCCACCTGCCTCAGCCTCCCAAAGTGCCGGGATTACAGGCATGAGCCACCACGCCCAGCCTGTTTTTTTAATATTAAAAAAATTCCCCACTTGCCAAAGCTGACCTATCATTTGCCTTCTAAGAGGTTTTTGGGTAAGCCCAGGCACAGATTTTTTTTTTTTTTTAAGGTTTTATTTCCGATTCCACTCCCTGAACTCTAGTTCTGGGGCCCACATATCTCATCTGAGCTATAGCAGCCAATCCCAGCTGGCCTCCCAGGTCCTGCCCTATCAGTCATCACAAATGCAAATCCAGTTGTCACTTCCTTAACTGAAAACACTTTGATGGCTTCCCATTGCCCTCATGAAATACCATGTTCTGGTTCCTACTTCCTTCCCGTTTTCTCTCGTCACAGCCCCCTCCCCGGCAAAACTTCTCCCCCTACTGGCAACACACACCAGATGTTTGCTAATCACCTACTTTGGAAAGGCTGGTCTGGCTGGGTCCTCTTCCCATGGACTCCTGTAGCATCCTGCATTTTTACTTTTCATAGCACTTAAACCGCATGGTAACTGCTTGACCACTTGACCACTGGTCTGTACTCCCCACCAGATAACAAGTTCTGAGGTTCTGACAGGGCAGAAATTCATTTTCCTTTTTTTTTTTTTTTTTTGAGACAGTCTTGTTCTGTCACCCTGGCTGGAGTCCTAGTCACACAAGTCATAGCTCACTGCAGCCTTGAACTCCTAGGCTCAGGCAATCCTCCCACCTTAGCCTACTGAGTAGCTGAGACTGTGGGTGTGTGCTATGCCCAGCTAATTTTCTCACACATTAATAACCCAGCAAAACACTTGCCATGTAAAAGGGAGTCTATAAAGTGATGACACACTTTAAAATAGGGTAACAAATATCCTTTTATTTTTCTCTGTCTCTCATACAGTCAGACTGGCATAGCAGGTTTCAGTGGTACACTAAAAACATCAGATTTTAACGTGTTCCATGATGAAGCAGACAAGACGCACTTCCTATCTTTGGTGGGAAAAAAAGAAATTATACTTACCCTTTGTAAAAGCATAAAGTTTAGAGTCTGAAGAGTAAGACTCAAATTTCTATGGTTTCAACAGGACAGGGAGCGAGAGACACCTCAGTTGCTGAGGGCAGGGCATTTGTCAGAAGGATTGTTAAATCTTTATAAAATGCCAGTCAAGATGGCTAGTTCTAAATGAAAAAGGAGCGTCTCAAAAAGCAGCACTAGCAGATAGTCATGAGCTTGAATGTTTTCAGAGAGGTTCCTCAGGAAGAGGAAAACACCGAACACCATTTTCTGAGTAAGGCCAAATATCCTCTCTTTGCCTTTAGTCGTTTTCAGGAGTTTGCTTGGTTCAAAAGATTAGGTGAAATTTCCTCATGGTTATCTCAACTAAGATGTTGACTTTGGGCAAAGTTGTAACAGTCAGGGGTTTTTTTTCCCCTTAAAGATTTGGGTTAACACACTTACTGAGGATTGACTCTGTAGCTAGGCACTATTTAAGTGCTTTACATGAATTAACACTTTAAGACTTGAAATAAGCCTGGAAGATTAGCATTATGCCTGTATCCTATATATTATCTCAATGTACCAAAGAAACTGGCATTATGCCCATTTAATAAACGAGGAAACTAAGGTTGCATAATTTAGCTAGAGTTACAAAACTACCAAGTAGCAGATCTGAGATTCAAATCCAGGCAGTTTGGCTTAACAGTCTACATTCTTAACAGTAATATTATAATGGCTCTTGAATAAATTCACTTCACACACATATGTAAAGATCCATTCAATCTGAGTCAGAGATTTGGATTTTGGTGCTGGCTCTGTCTTTAGTTAAGTTGTGGGGATTTCGTATAGAGACTTCGCAAATTTTTTTTTTTTTTTTTTTTTTTGAGACGGAGTCTCACGCTGTTGCCCAGGCTGGAGTGCAGTGGCGCGATCTCGGCTCACTGCAAGCTCCGCCTCCTGGGTTCACGCCATTCTCCTGCCTCAGCCTCCTGAGTAGCTAGGACTACAGGCGCCCGCCACCGCGCCCGGCTAATTTTTTGTATTTTTAGTAGAGACGGGGTTTCACTGTGGTCTCGATCTCCTGACCTTGTGATCCGCCCGCCTCGGCCTCCCAAAGTGCTGGGATTACAGGCTTGAGCCACCGCGCCCGGCCGAGACTTCGCAAATTTGAGACTGTCTACCCCACCTGTAAAATTAGATGATTGGATTCTATCAGTGACCTCCTAACAACGTGCGAGAAGGGATGAGAAGGTAGAGGTGGTGGTTAGACACTAACGTCACAAGGATCCTTGGACCATTCCAAATGAAGAAGACTCTTTAGGAAAATGAGTTGTTCTGCTAGAAGTTAAGGTATGAAAAGTCTCTGGACTATAACAGATTGTTTTCTTTTGAAGCCCGTGGAATCCAAGTAATGTGGCATCTGAAGTTCCCTCCAAGTGCATGCAAAGACACAGGTGGGTTTTCCTAGAGGAGGAGTCAAGTCTTTTATTAAACCCTCAAAGGAATTCATGACTCCAAAAAAGATGAAGGGCCTATAACATACTTCTTCGGCTTTATGCTCTTGGAGGAAACTGGCAATCCAAGTTTGTAAAGGGCAATATGACAAAACCTGTATTTCCTATTAACAGCCAAGTGTTATTACACTATGATAAATATATCAAAAGTAATCATAACCTAATAAACTGGGTAGCTACACGTGCTACTTAAAATTTGCTGTCTTGGACACAGAGCTAAAGTAAAATGTCTCATCTGGGACTAGCTTATATCTGATACAGACAATATGTTTTAACATTTTTTTCAGAGTTACAAACTTACAATAAACCAAATAAAAAGTCCAATCACGAGTTATATATAAAGTATTTATTTTTTATGCACATATTTACCTACAAAATTTACAGAAAATAAAACAAAGCAGAATATATAGAATACCCTCTTAAGACTTCTTAGGAGCAGAGGGTTTTATTGCTGCAGTTCAAAGAATAAAATTTTATACATGTGAAAGCTAAGATGAACACATTTAAGTTAAATGGCAGCCTTGTTAAAAAGTTTTTTATCCTGTTATTGAATTTTCAGCTTTATGTTAAATGAAATTTAAAAGATTGCTCATGAAATAATTTAAACCTTTTCAAAATCTAATAAACAGGTAAAAGGCACCTCCAGTACTTTAAAATATTTACAGCAATCCCAATAGTTTAATTTTAAGGGCTATTATAGTACATGTGGCTATTATGCATACACAGTATGTCATTAACACTCTCTAAACAGTGAGAATTGTAGACTCTAGTTTGTGGCACCGCTCCCAAGTTATTCTGGTGAAGGTGTAGGATGATCAATTATACCTGTGCAACACTAGTGTCACAGCTTGTCTAACACAGCGTAAAATCCAGTTATCTAAAACAGTGACTATCAAATTCCCAGACAATACATAATTTATCAGTAGACTCGTATATTCAAAAGCCTTTAGGGTATTTTAAAAATTATTAAAGAGGCCAGGCACGGTGGCTCATGCCTGTAATCCCAGCATTTTGGGAGGCCGAGGCAGGAGGATCACGAGGTCAGGAGATCGAGACCATCCTGGCCAACATGGTGAAACCCTGTCTCTACTAAAAATACAAAAAAAAATTAGCCGGGCATGGTGGCATGTGCCTGTAGTCCCAGCTACTCGGGAGGCTGAAGCAGGAGAATCGCTTGAATCCAGGAGGCAGAGGTTGCAGAGAGCCAAGATAGTGCCACTGCACTCTAGCCTGGCGACAGAGCGAGACTCCATAAAAAAAAAAAAAAAAAAAAAAAATTATTAAAGCAATATAAAGGATATTTAGCATTTAAATGAAAACAGGCCGGGCGCGGTGGCTCAAGCCTGTAATCCCAGCACTTTGGGAGGCCGAGATGGGCGGATCACAAGGTCAGGAGATCGATACCATCCTGGCTAACACGGTGAAACCCCGTCTCTACTAAAAAATACAAAAAACTAGCCAGGCGCGGTGGTGGGCGCCTGTAGTCCCAGCTACTCGGGAGGCTGAGGCAGGAGAATGGCGTGAACCCGGGAGGCGGAGCTTGCAGTGAGCTGAGATCCAGCCACTGCACTCCAGCCTGGGCGACAGAGCCAGACTCCGTCTCAAAAAAAAAAAAAAAACCAAAAAAAAAAAAAAAAAAAGAAAACAATAAACTAAAAATAAAACCACAATAGTTGGAGTTCAATATCTGGCTTAACAAAAAGTGTTTCTCAAAACATCTATAATTTCTTACAACATAATGGAGAGTTTTCCTCAGTCTAAGCTGAATCCAATGTTTTTCCTGCAGTATGATTAGAAGTGTAAGAATGAAAGGCACACATAATAGCCAGTTTTAAAGAGCTGTGGGGATGGCAAGCAGATGTTCCTGAAATACCGGTGCAGGAGAACAAAGTCCACACAACGTTTTCCTCTTTGTTTAACATTGGCATTGATCTGCTATTTACAGTAGTTTGCAAAAAATACATTATAAAAACTGAATGAGGTTCTGTTTCTAAGTTTAACTTAGTAACATACATACATACTTCATCTGCAAAAATCTTTGCAGGATCTGAAGTACTAAAGTGACACTAATACTGAAACACAGGTAATCAAAAGTACCAAAGCACTGATAATGAGTCACCATCATCAAGATAATCCAGGTAAATATTGCACACTTCTTGTCAGTTGCTGCTATGACCTTTACATATCCAACCGCAAAAGGAATCCTTTATGGCTTTTTGCTGTATCACTTATTTGAAGAAAGGCTATTTTAAGTCCCATAACAATGAGTGAAGATTGTCATTGAACATGAGGCCTAGGTTTCAAAATTAGTTTTCCTGTCTGCAAAAATGAAAAGATAAAATTTTTTCAATACACAGTTCTAGTAAAAATAACATTGCTTATTTATAAACCTTAAATGCTATGTGCAAGGAATAAGAACGCTTCTCTATAGTCAAGACTAAACAATTAATAGTTATGCTTTCAATGCTTCCTTTGTGTGGAGTTTCCTTCTGAGCTCTTTATTTTTTTTATTTTTATTTATTTTTTTTTTTGAGAGGGAGTCTCGCGCTGTCGCCCAGGCTGGAGTGCAGTGGCCGGATCTCAGCTCACTGCAAGCTCCGCCTCCCGGGTTTGCGCCATTCTCCTGCCTCAGCCTCCCGAGTAGCTGGGACTACAGGCACCCGCCACCTCGCCCGGCTATTTTTTTGTATTTTTTTAGTAGAGACGGGGTTTCACTGTGTTAGCCAGGATGGTCTCGATCTCCTGACCTCGTGATCCGCCCGTCTCGGCCTCCCAAAGTGCTGGGATTACAGGCTTGAGCCACTGCGCCCGGCCCTGAGCTCTTTATTTTAAAATACTACATACATCTTTTTTTCTCCTCTTTTCATTTTTTGTAGAGACGGAGTCTTGCTATGTTGCCCAGGTTCATCTCAAACTCCTGGACTCAAGCAATCCTCCCGCCTTGGCCTCCCAAAGTTGCTGGGATTACAAGCATGAACCACCATGCCTGGCCTCTTTATTCTAATTTCTGTAATGAATACGTATTACTTGTTTAATGATTTTTTAAATTGAAGGCTAAGACACTTTTATAAATAAAATAAGCAAATCAAAATAGAAGCTACCTACCAAAATTGTGCAACACCCTTATTATACACTGGTACATGATAGTTTTTAATTTACTTAAAGACAGGGTCTCACTGTCGTCCAGGCTAGACTGCAGTGGTATGATCACAGCTCACTGCAGCCTCAAACTCCTGGGCTCAAGCAATTCTCCTGCCTCAGCCTCCCAAGCAGCTGGGAAATACAGGTGTGCGCCACCCGCCTGGCTAATTTTTACATTTTTTGTAGAGATGGGGTCTTGCTAATGTTGCCCAGGCTGGTCTCAAACTCCTGGACTCAAGAGATCCTTCTGCCTCAGCTTCCCAAAATGCTGGGATTAGAGGCATGAGCCACCATGCCCAGTCTCCCATCATCTACTTTTAAAAACACAATAGGTTCATATGTCCATAGTCCACAAATTAATCTATGACTCTATTTACAAATAACATATATAGCATATCACTTGATAAATAACAGTAGTTTACAAAACCAGTATCTGCTGAGCCATTTTTGGTCAATAACAAACAACCACTGTACTTCACTGACTCTAAGATGCATCAGTTATAAGATGCACCATGATTTTATGCCATTAAGAAATATTGTCAACTCTCCCAATTTGTCAGATCTCACTGATTGTAACATAGATCTCAATGTCAAAGATGTTCAATGTAAAAGATTCTTAAAATCAATGCTCTAAGTATATTCTCATTATTCATTCCACAGAGAAAATTTATTGCTAATAAAACATCTACCTTTCTAAAGCCAAAAATTTCAGTGTTTTCATGCAGGTTTATAATTTTCTAACCAAAAAAATACTTACATCATCACAAGACATATTGTATTCTGCTAATACCGTCCGACATCGAGCAGCTATACTGAATACATGTGGTCAAAGGAAAATTTCTCATTTCTCATTTCAAGAGTAAGCATTATGTTTTTGTTGTTGTTTTTTTTACAGAGTCTTCCTCTGTAGCCCAGGCTGGAATGCAGTGGCATGATTTCAGCTCACTGCAACCTCTGCCTCCCGGGTTCAAGCGATTCTCCCACCTCAGCCTCCCAAGTAACTGGGACTACAGGCACAGACCACCATGCCTGGCTAATTATTTGTATTTTAGTAGAGATGTGGCTTCACCATGTTGCCCAGGCTGGTCTCGAACTCCTGAGCTCAGGAAATCCGCCCACCTAGGCCTCCCAAAGCGCTGGGATTACAGGCATGAGCCACCGCGCCCAGCAAGAGTAAGCTTTTAATCATTACCTACATCAAGAAAGCACTTCAGAGAATGAAACTTAATCCTTGGTAAAGGATACATTGATGGTGCAACTACTCTCTTGTGTATTCCAGCAAAGAACAAGCCTATTAGAGTGATACAGCTAATGGTGAAAAATGGGTGATTCCATAATGATGTGAAGAAGGACACCTGTAAGAGTTGAAAATATAAAAATGTTAAAAATCTTGGGATGGCTGATTCCTACCTCCCCATTTGTACGTAAATATATATAATTTTTTTTATCATCTAAACTATGAGGATTTGAAGACTTCTAATAATCTTAGTTCTCTGTATTGCTGTGTTGTAAAAATAAAAATGTATAGGCTTTCTATCTTCTATAAAGATAAATATAGCAGTATTCCCCCCATCCATTTCAAATAC
This sequence comes from Macaca thibetana thibetana, assembly GCF_024542745.1. Taxonomy (NCBI): domain Eukaryota; kingdom Metazoa; phylum Chordata; class Mammalia; order Primates; family Cercopithecidae; genus Macaca; species Macaca thibetana. The sequence goes on from NC_065597.1 coordinate 41,999,674, forward strand.
TTGAACTATTACAAATTCATTCCTATCATCAAAAAACAACCCTATCAAAAATATTTACTGAACTCTGCATTGAACGAGTGAAGATGAGGCCTCTGGTCTCAATGAAAACACAAATCAAACATGATTTAGTTACCTTCCCTGTTTTTTTTTTTTTTAGAGACAGAGTTTCACTCTTGTCACCCAGGCTGGAGTGCAATAACACGTTCTCAGGTTACTGCAACCTCTACCTCAACCTCCACCTCCAGGATTCAAGCAATTCTCCTGCCTCAGCCTCCCAAGTAGCTGGGATTACAGGCACCCACCACCACGCCTGGCTAATTTTTGTATTTTTAGTAGAGATAGGGTTTCACCATATTGTCCAGGCTGGTCTTGAACTCTTGACCTCAGGTGATCCGCCCACTTCAGCCTCCCAAAGTGCTGGGATTACAGGCATGAACCACCACGCCCGGCCTACTTTCGCTGTTATAAAGCTTCCTTAGAAGAGTTGAGCAAACTGCCATTCATAACCTGGTCCCAGTCTAATTTTCATCTCCTGCCATATTTCCACACATACGCTGCCTTGTTCACTTCTCTCCCTTCACCTGGCTAACTCTTACATAACCTCGTAACACTCAATTCCAGCATCACCCCTTCCTCCCTGCAGAGGCAAAAAAACAAATTTGGTTTTGAAGCTACTGAGATCTAAATGACCACAGGACATTCAAGAAGGGAAAAACGATTAGTAGCTATCCATAAAGAACTAAAATGAAAGAGAGAAAGGGCTGATTTCAGATCTGGATATATCGAATGACAGCAGAAAACAGCACAATCCACAAGTCTAAGAATATGTAGAGGGCCAAGGGTCCAGGATCCATGACTGGAACAAGAGTAGGCACCGAAATGGAAATGTCGACTGGAGACACAGAGAAGACAAGCATTTAGAGCCTCTGTAGAAAGAAATCAAGTGAATTAGTAACTAGATGGGAGCAAGAGAATCAAGTTCCACACACCCCACTCGACTCTCACAGCAGGAGATGCGCAGGTACGCGTTTTAAGACAGAAGCGCCAGGTATCAGATGGCCCAGCATGGTACTGGTTACAGAAGTTTGTCAGATGAAGAAATGAGAGTCTGAAAATACCAGGAAAGAAGCTGCCAGAAAGATGATGACCCAAGGAAAAGTTAATATTCCAGAAGAATGTCTTCTTCAAACCTCCGAGGACAGTTTTTCACAAGCCAGCTCTGTTGTGTGTAGCCTGCACCAGGTTAGCATATACAATGCTTTATGTCTTCATTTTAATTAGGCCATCAGTTTCAGCCTTCCTCCCTCCGTGGCAACATTCCAGTGCATCGAAACAGTGGTTCTCTCCAGGCCAGGCAGTCAGGTACTTCCTGTCTGCCATATTCTTTCTCTCCCTAGGTTCTTCCAGCTAGCCACTGGCTCCTGAGTTTGCAACTCTTGCTACAAATACAATTGCTGGTTAAAACTCCTGTCAGGTTTGGGGTTATTAAATACTGAAATATAAAGAGCCAACCCTTAGGCGAATAGTTATATTCTCACCTAATTTAGAAAATTATATTAACTACATAGTTTTGGGCCTATTTCAAATTACATTTAATTTTGTGTTTTATTAAGATCTCAACTAGCTGAAATCAGCTTATATTTTTCCCAATTAGAAGTCAGACTCATTTCCCAAGATGGATCTTTTTCAATCTTCTTGCCAGCCTCCTTCCACTCTTCCCCTAAAGATGACTACCAAATGCAGCCTTAAGATCAGATTTTTATAAATGAACACACAAGAGAGTTTCCTGTCTGCCATAAAAATCCTCTATTAACATAAAATTCCATCACCAATTTCCCCTTGCCACCTATCCTTTTATACATCTCCACCTCAGCAGATAAAGTTAGGGAGACTATGTGGGAAATAAACCTCTCTGGCTGTCTGAATTGCCATAGAGACTGATGACAAAAGCCTTCTCTTAGGTTTTTCTTCTGTAAAACAAATACAAACAGAGCTACTGAAAGTACTACTTGGTTAATTGCAGCTTAAAGTGGGGAGGGGATTTTTAAGATTTGTGAAAATTACATCATTACTCCCTAAATAAAACTGCACTGGGGGAAAGAAACTTCACTGAAAAATTGGAGACTAACTACTTCCCTAATAAAAAAAAGCCCTGAGTTTGAAATTAAGGCACAAGTTAGTAGAAAGAGGTGGAAATGTGAGAAACATGCTATCAGCTTTCATCAAAGGATGCTTCAAGGAATAACATTATGAAATCAGTTATTGCATTTGGTATAGGGATATTTTTGCACAGTGCCCAATGGGAGATTCCTCAGTGTTTCCTATATTAAACTTCAGGCAAGAAATTTTTTTTCAGAGAGAAATGTTGGGAAAGAAAAGCTTTGCTAGCCCAAGGAACTGATATATGTGTTATCTTACAGACAATGAAAATCACAGAATTAACTGTGACTTCACTGATTAGGTAACTCAGAGACTAATTTATAATCCAATTTTGGCAACTGTGTTGGGCTACATGGCCTATACATCAGTGAGCTGGTTTCCTTTCTGGTTTTGACCTCATGGTCCAACTTGTTTTTATCTAGTCCTTTTTATTATACTTGTATTTTGCTATTTTATCATATGTTTCCCATAAAGTCATCTCCAGTGAGATAACTCATTGAAAAAAATGTTTTTTAATAATTTTTTTCTCTCCCTCTTTTTTTCTGAGACAGGGTATCGCTCTGGCACACAGGCTGGAGTGTAGTGGCACAATCATAGCTCACTGCAGTCTCGATCTCCTGAGCTCAAGTGATCCTCCTACTTCAGCCTCCAAAGTAGCTGGGTACAGCATGCGCCACTACACCTGGCTGATTTTTAAATTTTTTGTAGAGATGGGGTCTTGCTAGATTACATTGCCCAGGCTGGTCTTGAACTCCTGCCTTGGCATCCCAAAGTGTTGGGATTCCAGGTGTGAGCCACCATGCCTGGCCTATTTTAGAACTTTTAAAAGCTGGCACTGATGACACTCAATGAACAAAGCAGAATGAAGAGAATACTCACACTGAAGTAAAAATGAGAGATATATAAAAAATGTACAAATGATAAATTCAGAAGTGAATGACAAATAACAACTAAATGTCTAAGAAATAATAGCATCTCTTAGACCTTTTCCCTGTAAAGACACTTAATTCACAACAGCCAGCCAAAATCTTCCTTGAGCAAATTAATAAAAGGCATATTTTTAATACGACAATATCACTAGTAGTAGTGTTTGAATACTTTATCATTAACAAAGCACTACAATATCCATTATCTCATTTAATTATGCTAATGATTTTAAAACAAAACTTCTACCTTTTGTGTCTCAGGGTCTATTAACCAGTTCCAGGCACCAGTAGCTGTACAGACAGATACCACTATAAGAAGCACTGATGAAAGATAAACACGAAATTAGTAAGCAAATACATACTTAATATGTGATACTATCACCAGAAGTTCCTACTAAATGACAACCAAAGAATATAGCACTTTATTAAATGGAAAATGCACTAACTAGACTCAGGAATTAGGAGGCTTGCCATATGGCTTCCAGGAATTCTCTTAAACATTGTGAACCTTAGTAATTAAGGATACTGTTTCTCTTATGATTTGGTCAGAACTTATGAAGATCAATGAAATAAAAAGCAATTCGATGGTGACACTTCAGTAGAAGAGTCTATGCTATGTAATGTTCACTGTGCTTAGTGAAGATTTTACAGATCTTGTAAACTCAAATTAAAAAAACAACAAACTCATTTTCTACTGTAAAGAAACCATCAAAGACTCCTTTTTGAATGTACTGAGAAGACTGACTAAAGGATTTTGCTTTGCAGATGACTGCCATGGTTACATTAAAGTCAGTGCAGGAAGTATGGAGCACACCAGTTAGTATCGGATTTTCTTTAAGGGACTTAAAGGTAGGGTAGAAATTCTGCCAGTAAAACTAAGAAAAGGTCTTTCTCTCCACTGAGCTAGCATGATTTTAGAAATTCTAAATAAATTGTAAGTAAAACTTAAGAATGGTATTAGTAAAAAATAATAAAGGGGCATCAAGACCCAGTTAATATTCTGGAGATGATGACCGTTGCCTGTCTTTCAGTTAGGACGCATACATTTTTCAAATGTGGAAATCCAGTTTCCAAGAGCAACAGAAATATAGCAAATATAGAAAAACAGGATCAAAATATCAAAACTATGTTCTGAACTCAGAATAGACTTAACTCAATTTCTTACAATTCTGTATTTGCAGAAATACACACACTATATTACACATGTATGTTTTAAAAAAAATAAGCAAAAGCAAAATCAATACACTAGAAAGGACCTCATACACATGCTTTATTTGGCTGGTTCATTAACCAAGTAAGTGCTAAGACCATGAGTCAGAGAAAAAGTAAGTATATTTATATCACCTTTTATAAGATAGGGCAGTATCATATACATTTTAAAAGATATTCAATTAACAGTGAAACATAGGTTTTGGGGATAATTCCTAGGTAAACCAGAGAACCTAGGAAAATCATTACCTGTAAATTCTGACCAACCAGAATTCTCACAGCATACTAATAAAACTTTGCAAATAGATTTAATAACAATTACACAAAAAATCTTGCCAGATCCTTAGCTTCAATAGTACTTTTTTGGTCCAGCAAACCGATTTACGCTTTGAAATAAAGTAAATCCTCAATGTGTGCTACTACACTTCCTTCTTGATAGGAATTAAATTTAAATAATGACCATCCAAGAAATTAAAACTATTTGGCCCGGTGTGGTGGCTCACACCTGTAATCCTAGCACTTTGGGAAGCCTCACCTGTGGTGAGGAGTTTGAGACCAGCCTGGCCAAAATGGAGAAACCTCATCTCCACTAAAAATATACAAAAAAATTAGCTACACGTGGTGGCGGGCACCTGTAATCTCAGCTACTCGGGAGGATGAGGCAGGAGAATCACTTGAACCCGGGAGGCAGAGGTTGCGGTGAGCCGAGATGGCGCCACAGCACTCTAGCCTGGGCAACAGAACGAGACTTCATTCCAAAAAACAAACCAAAACTATTCCAAACACATACTAACAAAGCATTTTGTTTGATGATCTCATGGCTCCTATATTTGTCCACACTTCCTATGTATTTCCATGGGCAAGTAATCACTGTTCAAATTATATTTTGTAGCACTCATTATACTTATGAATAGATACTAATAATGTGAATTTCTTTTCTAGGTCAGACTTCAAAGCAGCAGTTATGCTTTGTTAAAAATCAACTAAGGGTAATTTTGTAACTTTTCCAAGTATACATTAAATAACATGACTTTACTTTTTTTTTTAAAAAAAACACGGGGTCTCCCTCTGTTCCCTAAGCTGGAGTGCAGTGAACATAGCTCACTTAGCGCACTACACAGCTTACTACAGCCTCAACCTCCTGGGGATCAAGTGATCCTCCCAAGTTGCTAGGACCTTGGGGTGTGCCACCATGCCTGGCTAAATTTTTTTTTTTTTTTTTTTTTTTTGAGTAGAGATGGGGTCTCTCCATGTTACCCAGGCTGATCTCAAACTCCCATGCTCAAGCAATCCTCCCGCCTCGGCCTCCCAAAGCACTGGGATTTTTATGCGCGTGACTCACTGCGCCCTGCCAATATGATTCTTCTTACTAAAATTTTATTCCAATAGTTTGTAGGCAAATTATAAAACTGCCAAACGGGCTAGTGAAATTTTTATTAGGTATGTCTTTATCAAAGTTGTAATAATTTAAAAATTTAAATATTTTTATTATTTATTTATTGAGACTGGGTTTTGCTCTTGTCGCCCAGGCTGGAGTGCAATGGCGCAATCTCGGCCCACTGCAATCTCTGCCTCCCGGGTTCAACCGATTCTCCCACCTCAGCCTCCCGAGTAGCTGCGATCACAGGCGGCACCACCATGACCGGCTTATTTTGTATTTTCAGTAGAGACGAGGTTTCACCGTGTTGGCCAGGCTAGTCTTGAACTTCTGACCTCAGGTGATCCGCCTGCCTGGGCTTCCCAAAGTGCTGGGATTATAGGCGTGAGCAACAGCTCCTGGCCAAAAATATGTTTTTTAATGCAAAAACAAAAACAACCACACGACATAGACTGTTCTTTTGAGAAGGCCAGTTACAATTTCCTTTTCTTAAAAATTTCTTCATAAGGCATTGTTCACAATGTTAAATAAATTTACGCAAACATTTTACATAAAAGCAAATCATTCCTACATAAGGATAAAATTATCAACTGTTAGTTTTCCCTTAAAATAACATTCAGGAACTTACTTCTCCAACGACCAGTAGCAGGTTGCAAACAATGAATATATTCAGTAAGTCTCCTCTCAAAAGCCTTGAGATCTAGGTAGAAAGATGTCAATTTTCCAATTAGCCACTCTTACTCGTCTGACGAAATGTCACAGAGTATTTACCTAACATTAAGACGACACGTGAGACACTCTTAACTGCTTCAGGTCTTACACACTAACTTCCATGTATCACTGCACTGTTTATTTCATTTACTATGACAGCTTTTTAAGCACTTGACAAAAACATTAGAGTTCTTTAATTCCAATTTCTCATATAAGAAAACTTACTGATTCACTTTTAGAAGCTTCATAAAAATGGTATGGGGAGAAATTAAGCAGCTGCCTCAGCCAGCGCCAAAAGCGAACAATTTCAGGGTTGCAAATAAAATTAAAATCCAGTTTTAGCTCTCCGGGAACCAAGAACTTCCTATTAGAACCACGTAGTGCCTAACATCAAAGTCTTCGAGGTCTACCTGACTACAATTACCCGCCTGCTGTTTCCAGCTCTTATATTTAATTAATGGCTACGCTGTCTGGCCTTACTAGACTTCTTGACACTGATAGCGGGTGGGTGTGGAAAGACATTCCGAAGGGGGTACAGGTGATCTTCGTGGCGCCCAGGCAGCGCCTAGTTCTAGAAGACAGGGGCGTCTAAGCTCCTCCGAGTGGTGGGGTATCCTTTCCGCAGTGGTGTGCTTTAAACTTTAAAACACCGAGCGGCACTTCCTAACCTTGGCAGTTACCGAAAACCACCGTAGGAATCAGGGATACAACTCGCGGGGCTGTGAGAATGAAATGAAATGAATTAGCAGGCTGCAATGCACGGAGTGCAAGTGTCTGCCAATGAATAGAAAATAAAAATAGTAGCTGGCGAGGAGCTCAAAACCCTCTAGGCTTGTGGGGACAGAGGGAGCTGAGGCGCCGCCCCCCGCGTCCGGCCAGGTACGGCTGCCTCCGCGCCCCCAAGCTCCGGGCCCCGAGCTCCATCCTCTGCGGCCTCCTCCCCGGGCGGGGGTCTTCACGACGCCGGCCCCTCCGGAGCGCCGCCAGCTTCTGAGAGGAGACGTGGGACGGGCCCGGGCGGCCCACCCTACCTTCCGCCTGCTCCAGCGAGTTCATGTCTGGCGGCAGCTCAGCTCACCGCCGCGGCCCCGTCCGCATCGCAGCTTCCGCGGCCCCCGCCCGGCCCGCAGCGCCAACTCCCACCTCTAACCGCTCCCCGCTGCCCCTCCCCGTCGCACCGCCCCTTGCCTATACCCGCTACGCTCATTGGGTTCCTCTAGTAGACCGCCAACTAAGACGGCTTTCTATTGGCTATCTCTTGCACCAGCCTCGGAGCTTAGCGTTGGACGGTCAGCCGGAGGGACCAAGAACTGCCTGCGGCCAGGCTGGCGTAACGCTGGCGCCGCCTCCTGCCCCGGGGAGGAACTGCAGCCCTCCGGAGCCAGATCGTTCATTCATTTATTCCCCGTTCGCCGCTTGGTTCCTTCATTCCTCAAATGTTGATTGAGCGCCCACTACCTTCCAGGCATTATTCTGGTCGCTAGCGAGGGATACAGAAATCAAAGAGCTGGTTCTGTCCTCAAGGATCTCAAGGAGTAATGAAATCTGTACAGAACTAACTAGAACCCTAAATAACCAGCTTCCTTAATTATGGTATCCTAGATAACCAACTCCTTAAGTAAACACTTCTCTCTTGGTTACTTTCTTCTCACGTCACCTAACTTTCATAATTCATAAATGAGGCAAAGTATAAGCCCAAATACCTATAGCTTAAGAAGAGATCTGTAAGGATTTGACTACATTTATATTTGATCACAAGGCCTGCTTGTTCATTTATTGGTGGCATTCTTTCATTCAAAACCATTTTATTGCCTAACATGCTAGACACTGTATTGATACGGGTATGAGCCAGATAGACAGGATTCCTGCCCACAAAGAGGAAGGGTTACAGCAGGCAACAAACATGCAAATAAGAAATTTATTTCAAATAAGAATACTTTTGTTAAAATGGAGATCCTGGCCGGGCGCGGTGGCTCACGCCTGTAATCCCAGCACTTTGGGGGGCTGAGGCGAGTGGATCACTTGAGGTCAGGAGTTGAGACCAGCCTGGGCAACATGACAAAACCCTGTCTCTACTGAAAATACAAAAAAAATTATCCAGGCGTGGTTGTGCATTCCTGTAATCCCAGTTATTTGGGAAGCTGAGGCACGAGAGTCACTTGAACCCAGGAGACAGAGGTTGCAGTGAGCCACTGCACTCCAGCCTGGGTGATAGAGTGACACTGTCTCAAAAAAAAAAAAAAAAAAAAAAAAAAAAAATCCTAAGACTGATGGACTAGATTTTTTTGTGGCAGTAACATACCAACTTATAAACAAGACCTAAGGTCCTGCCAGGCAAGGGTTAAGTCACTCACCCAGACGCTTAAAGAATAAACTATGTTCTAACTGCCACAATGTTCGTTTTTTTCCTCTAGCAGCTAAACAAGCAATATTAAAACAATTGCAGCTTACCAACTACCAGTCACTGACTAACTGATCCCTTTGTTCCACAAGTCATAACTCCTGCTTTGATTAGACAAGAGACTGATTTCAGTAACTTTCTCCTGATAAGAGACCACTCACCAAAGACTGGCCCTAGCCGGTTTGCAGAGGCTGCACACTGAGTGCCTTTATGTTCTCTACTTTGCCTTTTGACATAATGCAATTAAATATTAAGTCTCTACCCCACAGTGAACATGTGACCCACGTAACATGCATGTTTGTTTGTTATGCATGTGTGCACCCCTCTTTCCTGAATATTCATAGCTTCTCCTATAACCTGTTAAATATGTATACTTGGCCAACCCATTTGGCATAAGTTCCTGCTTCACCCTTCTCTCCTTCAAAGTGCCTGCTTTTGGTCTCTGCCAGAGACCATACTTCCCAGCTTATCAGGATGGCCAGCCTGCAGGCTCCAACCCTTCAGATATAAACCTCTTCAGGCCGGGCACAGTGGATCATGCCTGTAATTCCAACAATTTGGGAGGCTGAAGTGGGAGGATCACTTGAGTCCATGAGTTCCAGCCAGCCTGGGTGGTCTCTGCAAAAAACAAAAAACACAACATTTAAAAATTAGTTGGTCGTGGTGGCATGTGGCTGTGGTCCCAGCTACTCAGGGGGCTGAGGGCGGAAGATTGCTTGCGCCTAGGAGTTCAGCGCTGCAGTGAGTTATGATTGCACCACTGCACTCCAGCTGGGGCAATAGAGCAAGACCCTGTCTCAAAAAACAAACAAACAAACAGAAATAAAGCTCTCCTCCCCAAATTTATGAACCTCATGATTCTTTAGTTGACAGTTCTATGGAGGGAGTAACAGTAATAGGGTACAGTGAGACAAAGGAAGGTTAGCAGGAGCTCATGCTCTGGGAGGGCTTCATGAGGCAGAGGCGTTTGAGCTGAGAACCAAAAGATGGATGAGAAGAATCCAGCCATGCAAAGATGAGGGCTAGGAAAGTTCTAAGCAGCACCACAATTTTCCCCCATTGGTATTTTGTGTATTTAATTCATCCTCAACCTTCCTCCTTCCCCTTTGTCAGCAGAATTAATTGACACTCCCTACCACTTCATTTTGAAGGTTCCTCTACTATAGCACTTTTCAGTTTTCCATTTAAGGAGCCTTCTTTGGGACCAAACCCTTTCCATGCGTTATCACCCTTAACCCTTTCAGGTGATATTTTTTTAAACTGTGGGTTGAAATCTATGAGAGGTTGGTAAAATCTATGTACTGAGTCATGACTATTATTATTATTTTTAATTTTTTTGTGGGTACATGGTAGCTGTTTATGGGGTACATGATGACTACTTTTTTTTTTTTTTTTATGAATTAAGGCCAGGCCCTGTGGCTCACGCTTGAGACCAGCCTGGGCAACACGGCAAGACCCTATCTCTACAAAATATACAAAACATTAGCTGGGCATGGTGGTGTGTGCCTGTGGTCCCAGCTACTTGTGAGGCTGTGGTGGGTGAATCATTTGAGTCCAGGAGGCAGAGGTTGCAATGAGCCGAGATCACACCACTGCCCTTCAGCTTGGGTGACAGAGTGATACCCTGGCAAAAAAAACAAAAACAAAAACAAAAACAAAAAAATACTAAAAAGAAACTTAATTGGAAGTTAGGATGTGTGGTTTCATGGCCCGTTGTTTCTGTTGTGTGTGGGTATGTGTGCATGCTCACCGTGTTCTCATCACAGTACAAAGCATATACCTGAGCGTACCAGTTAAAAGAAGTTTGAAAGTTCGAAAGTCATCAAGGCCCATTTCACAACAGAGAAAGTAAGAATCAGTTTGCCCGAATCTCACAATTATTGTCATAGCCTGAATTTAAGCCCTAAGTCAAACTACCCCTTTCGACTTCTTGCTCAATGTTCCATTTCTCCATCTCCAAGTCTAATTCATCACATTTCCCTTCGGCACGCAGCAGTGCTTAGAGAATGGCTATTGAACATCTGTTATATGACAGGCTCTCCTGGGCTAGATCCTGGGTAGGTGAGGAGTGAAGACAGACTGATGAATAGGGCATCGCAAAGCATTGTGGTGAGTGGAAGCTTTGCTAACTTGCCTTCAAAAGGGACAGTTCTGTTAACTGCAGGGCTTTTGTTTGCCTGAAGGGGGTGTGCAATTTTCTAGCAAGAGCTTGGGACAACAGAGGGAACAGTAAGAGCTACCTCCTGGGGTGTTGCTTCTCTATCCTTCACTCTCAACTGTGTTAAAATAAATGTTGAACATGCTTTTGAAAGGGCGTATGTTATTCGCCTGTCATTGGCATCTACATTTATGGATAGAGGGATTGGGGGGCATAGGGGAGGGAGACAGGAAAATACGGTCTCATAGTCAGGTTAAGGAATTTGGACCATGAGGTAGTTGGAGAGACGAAAAGGAACGGATTTCAGAACTTCATATACATGAGACTTGGCAAGGAGAAGATAGTAACACATATTTAAGGAAGACATGTTCAGGCACTAGGGTATGAGCTGAGGGTGCAAAGATCTGTAAGACTCACTCCTACTGTCTATAAAGGCAGAGTTTATTGTAAAAACAAAAGAAGACAAAACACTAATGACCCTTAAAACAGCAGTGATAAGATGAAGATCAGTTGCTAAGAGAGACAGTCTATAAAATAGCTAAAGTAGGTTATCTTTTACTAGGGGGTTGCCACTCTGCCTTTTATTAGTTCAGGAGCATTAAATCTTCTTTAAACCTCACAACAACAGCTCTATGAGCCAAAGGGTGCTATCAAATTCATTTTAGAGATGAGTTTATAGATCAGTAGATGAGTTGATCAACCCTGAACCCTGTAGCTGGAGATACATTCTTTCTCTCTCGTTCTCTCTTTCCACGTGGTACATCAGATCACACAGCAAACCCTATTAGCTCTACCCTCAACATATATTAAACATTTCATCCTGGACAACACAGTGAGAGTGTGTCTCTGAAGAAAATAATAGTTGGACATGGTCCCAGCTACTGGGAAGGCTGAGGTAGGAGGCTTACTTGAGCCTGGAAGGTTGAAGTTGCAGTAAGCTATGATCACACCATTGCACTCTAGCCTGGGTGACAGCCAGACCTTGTCTCAAAAACAACAAAAACAACAACAAAGAATCGCTTCCCACCACCTTCACTACTACCTGGCCCACAGCACCATTTAGGCTTGATTACTACAGTGGCCTCTAACTGGCTTCCAGCTTCTACTCCATCCCCAACAGTGCTTTGTAAAACACTAAAAGATAGCATGGCTGTCCTGCTCAAAACCCTCTGGTGGCTCCCCAAAATGACCATAACAGTGACAGTGATCATCAGACAGTTTCTCTTGCTGTACCTTGTAAAATAATTTTGACAAGATTGTATACCACATCACACGTTTTTAAAATGACATCACAAATCTTCATCATGGGTTTAAATACTTGGAAACTATGTAATTGCTGGTAAGTTGTAGATATTGACATTTGGAAAGAAAGCTATTGCATCATTCCTTTTTTTTTTTTTTTTTTTTTTTTTTTGAGATGGAGTCTCACTTTGTTGCCCAGGCTGGAGTGCAGTGGCCTGATCTCGGCTCACTACAACCTCTCCCTCGCGGATTCAAGCGATTCTCCTGCTTCAGCCTCCCTGAGTAGTGGGACTACAGGCACATGCCACCTCGCCCGGCTAATTTTTGTACTTTTAGTAGAGATGGGGTTTTGCCATGTTGGCCAGTCTGGTCTCCAACTTTTTTTTTTTTTTTTTTTTTTTTTTTTTGAGACGGAGTCTCGCTCTGTCGCCCAGGCTGGAGTGCAGTGGCCGGATCTCAGCTCACTGCAAGCTCCGCCTCCCGGGTTAACGCCATTCTCCTGCCTCAGCCTCCCGAGTAGCTGGGACTACAGGCACCCGCCACCTCGCCCGGCTAGTTTTTTGTATTTTTTTTTTTTAGTAGAGACGGGGTTTCACCGTGTTAGCCAGGATGGTCTCGATCTCCTGACCTCGTGATCCGCCCGTCTCGGCCTCCCAAAGTGCTGGGATTACAGGCTTGAGCCACCGCGCCCGGCCGGTCTCCAACTTCTAAACTCAGGTCATCTGCCTGCTTTGGCGTCCCAAAGTGCTGGGATTACAGGTGTGAGCCACTGCACCTGGCCCATTGCAGCATTCTTTTATTTATTTATTTATTTACTTATTTTTTTTTTTTGAGACGGAGTCTCGCTCTGTCGCCCAGGCTGGAGTGCAGTGGCTCCATCTCGGCTCACTGCAAGCTCCGCCTCCCGGGTTCACGCCATTCTCCTGCCTCAGCCTCCCGAGTAGCTGGAACTACAGGCGCCCACAACCGCGCCCGGCTAATTTTTTGTATTTTTAGTAGAGACAGGGTTTCGCCGTGGTCTCGATCTCCTGACCTTGTGATCCGCCCGCCTCGGCCTCCCAAAGTGCTGGGATTACAGGCGTGAGCCACCGCGCCCGGCCGCATCATTCTTTTAAATGTATTCAATGGAATAGAAATACCATGGCAGGTTGATATTCACTACCATCCTTAAAAAAATATATGAATATTTCAGCTAGGGGTGGTGGCTCACACCTGTAATCCCTGCACTTTGAGAGGCCAAGGTGGGCCGATCACTTGGGGTCAGGAGTTCGAGACCAGCCTGGCCAACATGGCAAAATCCTGTCTCTACCAAAAAATATAAAAATTAGCCAGGTGTGGTGGGGTGTGCCTGCAGTCCCAGCTACTTGGGAGGTTTACACACAAGAATCACTTGAACCCAGGAGGCGGAGGTTGCAGTGAGCTGAGATCACGCCACTGCACTGCAGCCTGGGTGACAGTGTGAGACCCTGTCTCAAAAAAGAAAAGAAAAAAAATGAATATCTCTTATGAACATAGACAAAAAATTCTCAAAAAAATTAGCAAATCAAATTCAGCAGCATATCAAAAATATTATACGCCATGATGAAATGTGATTTATCCCAGGAATGCAAAGTTAGTTTAGCATCAGAAAATGAGTTCACATTGTCATATCAGTGGAAAAAAGGACAAAAACCACACAATTTGATAAGGATGCACTCATATATTGCTAGTAGGAATTTAAAATGGTGCAGTCACTTCGGAGAATAGTTTGGCAGTTCCTCAAAAAGGGGAGCATGAGATAAACATACAGTTACTATATGAGCCAGCAATTCTTCTCTTAGGTATATATCCAAGAGAATTGAAAACATACATTCAAGCAAAACCTTATGCACGAATGTGCATAGTAGCATTATTCATAATAGCCAAAGAGTAGAAGCAGCTCAAATGTCCATCAGATAATGAATGGATAAACAAAATGTGAGGTAAATACACAATGGGCTATTACTCTATTTCACAACAATGAAAAGGAATTAAGTACTGAAATGTTACAAAATGAATAAACCCTATGTTTCCATTCACATGAAATATTCAGAATAGGTAAATCCATAGAGGCAGAAAGTAGAATTGTGGTTGCCAGAGAAAAAGAAAATCAGGTGTGACTAACAATAGATACAGGATATTTTATGACAGTGATGAAAATGTTGTGGAATTAGATGGGGATGATGGTTGCACGACTTTGTAAATATAATTAAAACACTGAATTGTATACTTTTTTCTTTTTTTTAGATGAAGTCTCACTCTATCACCCAGGCTGGAGTGCACTGGTTCGACCTTGGCTCACTGCAACCTCCGCCTCCCAGGTTCAGGTGATTTTCCTGCCTCAGCCTCCCAAGTAGCTGGGATTACAGGCATGCGCCACCACGTCCAGCTAATTTTTGTATTTTTAGTAAAGACAAGGTTTCACCATGTTGGCCAGGCTGATCTCAAACTCCTGACCTCAGGTGATCCACCCACCTTGGCCTCCCAACCGTGCTGGGATTACAGGCAAGAGCCACCCAGCCCAGCCTGAATTGTATACTTTAAAAGGGTTAATTTTTTACTTTAAAAAAATATATTTCAATAGGTTTTTGGGGGAACGGATGGTGTTTGGTTACACAAATAAGTTCTTCAGTGGTGATTTCTGAGATTTTGGTGCACCCATCACCCGAGCAGTGTACACTGTATGCAATATGTAGCTTTTAATCCCTCACCACCTCTACTCTTTCCCTGAAGTCCCCAAAGTCCATTGTGTCATTCTTATGCCTTTGCATCCTCATAGCTTAGCTCTAAAAGGATTAATTTTATGGCATGTAAATTATATTTTAATTTTAAAATATACCTCTAACTTCTGTGCTTCAAAGGATAACACTGAGAAAGTGAAAAGACAGCACACAGAGTTTAAGAAAATATTTGCGAATCATATATCTGGTAAGGGACTTGTATCCAGAATTTATTTTTTAAAAGAAAAAAACCTCTTATATCTCAACAATAAAAATATAAGTAACCAGGTGGCTCATGCCTGTAATTCCAGCATTTGGGAGGCTGAGGCGCGCAGATCACTTGAGGTCAGGGGTTCGAGACCAGCCTGGCCAACATAGTGAAAACCCATCTCTACTAAAAATACAGAAATTAGCCAGGTGTGGTGATGCGCATCTGTAGTCCCAGCTACTCAGAAGGCTGAGGCAGGAGAATCGCTGGAACCTGGGAAGCAGAGGTTGCAGTGAGCCGACATTGTGCCACTGCCTCTAGCCTGGGTGACAAAGTGAGACTCCATCTCAATAAACAAACAAACGAACAAACAAAATACAACAACAAAAAACCAAACATATAAGTAACCCAATTTAAAAATGGACAAAGGGCTGGGTGTGGTGGCTCATGCCTGTAATCCTAGCACTTTGGGAGCCCCAGGTGGGCTGATCACTTGAGGTCAGGAGTTCAAGACCAGCCTGGCCAACATGGTGAAACCCTATCTCTACTAAAAATACAAAAATTAGCCAGGCGCAGTGGCACGTGCTTGTAACCACAGCTACTCGGGAGGCTGAGGTGGGAGGATCAGTGGTGCCCAGGAGGTCTTGGCAGCAGCGAGCTATGATTGTGTCACTGCACTCCAGCCTGGGCAACAAAGTGAGAACCTGAAATAAATGAATAAATAAAGTAAAATAAAATAAAAAATGGACAAAGGATATGAATAAATACTAGTGCAAAAAAGGCATACGAATGGCCAAGAAGCATAGAAAAAGATGTTCATCATTAACCACCAAGGAAATGCAAGTAAATTATCACGCCACACAGTGAAATACTACTCACATCTATTAGGATGATTATAACAGTAGTCATGATAATATTAAAGCATAGTAACAGTTGTGGTAGAGGATATATGTAAATTGGAATCCTTATGTATGACTTATGGGAATGCAAAATGATGTGGCCACATTGGCAAGCAGTTGGGCAGTTTCTTAAAAACATAAAGTCATCTGGGTGAGGTGGCTCACACCTGTAATCCTAACACTTTGGGAGGCTGAGGTGAGAGGCCCTCTTGAGCCTAGGAGTTTGAGACCAGACTGGGCAACATAGGGAGATCCCATCTCTGTAAAAAAATTTAAAAAATAGCAGGGCTTGGTGGTGCAGGCCTGTAGTCCCAGCTACTTGGGAGGCTGAGGTGGGAGGATAGCTTGAGTCCAGGAGATGAAGGCTGCAGTGACATGTGATCACACCACTGCATTCTAGCCTGGGCAACAGAGCAAGACTCTGTCTGAAAGAAACAAATAATAAATAAATGTGGATGTTGCAGTAAGCTGAGATGGCACCACTGCACTCCAGCCTGGGTGACAGAGCAACACTGTCTGAAACGAACACACAACAAACGAACCCATAAAAATCACCGTATGGCCCAACAGTTCAACTCTCATCTACCTAAGAAAGATGAAAACATATGTCCATACAAAGGCTTGTATGTGATGTTCATAGCAGCATTATTTATAACAGTAAAAAAATGGGAACAAATGTCTACCAGCTGACTAATGGGTAAGCAGAAGGTGATAATATATCTGTACAATGGAATATTATTCAGCAATAAAAGGGAAGGAAGTTCTGCCACATGCTACAATGTAGATGGGGCTTGAGGCCGATGTGCTAAGTGAAATCAGCCAGTCACAAAAAGACAAATACTGAGTCCATTTATATGAGGCACCTAGAGTAGTCAGACTCATACAGAAGGAAAACAGAATGGTGGCTTCCGGGGGCTGGGGGTGGAGAGAATGGAGAGTTACTGTTTAATAGATATGGAGTTTCAGTTTTGCAAGATGAAGTTTCGTTTCATGCATGGATGGTGGTGATGATTGCACAGCAGGATGAAGGTATTAATATTGAACTGAATTGAACGGTACATCTTAAAATGGCTAAGATGGTAAACTTATGTGTATTTTACTACAGTTCAAAAAAATTAAAGTCACATATTGACCTATTATCAAAAAAAAAATCTTTGTCTTGCTCTCTCTAGATAGATCCACCTGCAGTATTGTGGAAACTTCCTGTTTTGGTTTCTTTCTTTCTTTTCTTTTTTTTTTTTGACTCTCGCTCTGTCACCAGGCTGGAGTGCAGTGGTGCATTCTCCATAATCTCCTCTCACTGCAACCTCCGCCTCTTGGGTTCAAGCGATTTCCCTGCCTCAGCCTCCTAAGTAGGCTGGACTACCGCTGTGCGCCACCACCCCCAGCTTTTTTGTATTTTAGTAGAGACAGGATTTCACCATGTTGGCCAGGGTGGTCTGGATCTCCTGACCTCATGATCCGCCTGCCTCGGCCTCCCAAAGTGCTGGGATTTCAGGCCTGAGCCACCACGCCCGGCCTTGCTAAAGGTTTCTTACTTGGTCATTCGACTCTCTTACACCCTCAGTTTCTAGAAAATGTGTCAAAAAGGCTTTACTAAAATGTGTCAAATTGGAACAAATGTTACCTGTTCTTTCTTCACTTAGAGACAACTTGTTTAGCTCAATGGCTCAGAAACAATTGGGGAAATTGTAATATTGGTGATACAAGATACATCTTTGCTAATGTTTTTTGAAAAATAGAAAAGCTTTTTATCTTATCACATATCTTAAATATATTTTCATCAAAACCTCGAAGGAGTCAATTTAGTTCATTTGATTTGGAGACACTATTGACCGTTTTCTTTAATGCACAAAGTCAGTTCTTATTGTCAAACCAATCAGTAAGATCAGACTTCATTTCTCTCAGAAACTTTACTTCATTTTTCAATGCAAATCCCTGTGAAAACTCAACAGGAGCTAAAATTGTTTGTATTCAAAGCAACGCTTTACTCATTTTTTTTTTTTTAAGACGGAGTCTCGGTCTGTCACCCAGGCTCTACCTCCCAGGTTCAAGCGATTCTCCTGCGTCAGCCCCCTGAGTAGCTGGGATTACAGGCATGTGCCACCAGGCCCAGCTAATTTTTGTATCTTTAGTAGAGATGGGGTTTCGCCATGTTGGCCAGACTGGTCTCCATCTCCTGACCTCAGGTGATCCGCCTGCCTTGGCCTCCCAAAGTGCTGGGATTACAGGCGTGAGTCGCCACATCTGACCTTTGTCTTGAGACAGGGTCTCATTCTGTCACCCAGACTGGAATTTAGTGGTGCGACCACAGCTCATTTCAGCCTCAACCTCCAGAGCTCAAGGGATTCTCTCGCCTCAGGCCCCCAAGTGGCTGAGACCACAGGCGGGTGCCACCACACCTGGCTAATTTCTAAATTATCTGTAGAGATGGGGCCTCCCTTTGTTGCCCAGGCTGGTTTCAAACCCCTGGGCTCCAGCCATCGTCTGCCCTGGCCTCCCAAAGTGCTGGGATTACAGGCATGAGCCACCGTGTCCAGCCAGTGCTTTACTCTTAACTGAGAATCTAAACAAGACAAGAAAGCCAAGAGTGTAGGATGGATTTATTGCATCGTGGTTTGAGGAGGCTTCAAGCGTGTCCTTGTTTCGAATAAGATGTCCTTCTTGTTCCTGCAGCCAGTGCTGTCTTCCATGGACCCGGGCACAGCCTCATTGTAACTCAGCGGGGCGAGAGGTGGGTCCTTCTTCTGTAGACTGGGGTTAAGGGTGATGGTGAAGCAGGGGAGGGAAGTAGGACCAAGGTCTTGGAACAGGACAACTGGGAATTCTTGCCCTCAAGAGGCTCCCTCCCTTCTTCCTCAGTCTGGAGATCAGAGGAGGATTCTCAGAGGACACGGGGCTCAAGTTGATTCTCCCCAGACCTGCTCTTTATCCATGGTCACCATTTTGGTAAATGGCCCTGTGTCCACCCACTATTTGCTCAGGCAAGAACTGGGGATCATCCTTGCGTCCCCTTCTTAATCTCACATCCATTATCCAATCCATGAAGCTCTGTCACCTTACTTCCAGAATGGATCCTAAATCCAGTCACCTCTTACCCTTACCATGGTCACCCAAGTCCTGGCCATCATCACAGTTGCCTGGAAGGTGGCAAGCGTCTCATCACTACCTCCCTGCTTCACCTCTTGCTCTCCTTCTGGTCTTCCTTCGTACAGTAACCAGAGAGGGCCTGTCCCTCCTTATGTAAAACCTCCCCATTGCTTTCCTTTACACTTAAAATAAAATCTGAGTAATATTCCACCTTGTAGGGTGACCAACTTGTCCCAGGCAAACCAAGACAGTTGGGCACCCTACACAAGACGCTGTAGGCTTGGACCTTGCCTACCTCTGCAGATGCTTCTCACCGGTCTCCCTCCCCCTTTCCCACCTCTATCCTCACTCCCCGCACCCTCCCAGGCTTACTTGGCTCCAGTCCCATTGGATCCTTCAAAGAGCCATGCTTGTTTTAGGATGTTTGCATTTGCTGTCTCTTCTCACTGGAACTCTCCTGCACTAGCTTCCTCTTGCAATGTCAGGCTTCAGCTCAATGCCCTTTCTGCAAAGAGGTCTTGGATCACTCCAGCTTAAGTACTTACCTCTTTCTCTCTATCTCTGTGTCTTTTTTTTGAGACAGAGTCTTGCTCTGTTGCCCAGTAAGGAGTGCAGTGGTGCAATCTTGGCTCGCTGCAACCTCCACCTCCTGGGTTCAAGTGATTCTCTTGCATCAGCTTCCTGAGTAGCTGAGATTACAGGCACATGCCACCATGCCTGGCTCATTTTTGTATTTTTAGTAGAGATGGGGTGTCACCATGTTGGCCAGGTTGGTCTTGAACTCATGACCTCAAGTGACCCACTTCAGCCTCCCAAAGTGCTGGGATTACACCCCCGCCACCCCGGCCGTAAGTATTCCTCTGCCATCACCACCTGGACCACTGCATCTTGCTTACTCGCTGTGCAGTTTGAAGCTCTCAAGTGCTTTCCTTCCTTACCCATGACTGAGGCAGGTGCTGTCCTCAAAGAACTGTAGAAGGGATCCCGTGAGATAATTCTTGCCAAGCCCTAGGATCACTGCTGTAACATAGAAAGTGCTGCATACAAACGGTCATAATTACCCTGTTCTGTTTTCTTTCTAGCACCTGTCAATATCTGACAATCATATTTGTTGATATTTCTTCCATGTTTACTGTCTGTCTCTCCAACTAGAATGTGAGCTGCATTCGGGCAAGGATCTATTTTGCTTTCCTCAGTGACTATAGCCATGCCTGATGCATATCAGGAGATCAAGGTGTATGTTCAGAGAATGAAACTTAATGGTTGCGCAGCAATGTGAATGTACATGTGCCACTGAATTGCATGTGTAAAAATGGCTAAAATGGTGAAATGCATGCTATATATGTATTTTAAGGTTGTGTATATTTACCCCCATAAAAAAGCACACTGATGTCACATAATAAATATTTAATAACTTTCCTAGGTTAAAGTGAAAGTGAATGAAGCTAAGTCTGGGCACTCTTGGAGGAATTAGCTGCTCAGAGAGGGCGCAGCCTGGGCTTGTGGCTTTCTGGGACCCGTTTTACCTAACACCCCTCCTTTTCATGACCTCTCATTGGCACGTACACCTTCCTGAGGTGGCGAAGGTGGGGACCGGAAATCCCAGGAGACCCTGCAAGGCTGAAGTGCTCTGTCCAGGTGTGTCCACAGCAGGCAGAGCTCCACATATCTGGTGTTGTCACTCTTCCACGGTGGTGTCTCTGCAGGTGATCAGTGCTGTGCCAGTTAACAGCTGTGTGATCTCAGGCAAGTTACCCAACCCTCCTGTGCTTCAGTTCTTCACCTGTGGAGTGAAATAGCAAGAGAAGCTTTCTCATAGGATGACTGTGAGGATTGAATGGATAGCACCTGAAAAATGTTTATAAAAGTGCCCCGCCTACACCCACAAGTGCTATATAAATATTAGCTATTATTATTCATATTTTTGGCCTGGAGTTGGTGGTTCATACCCGTAATCCCAGCACTTTGGGAGGCTGAGGCAGGAGGATTGCTTGAACCCAAGAGTTCACAACCAGCCTGGGCAATATAGTGAGACCCTGTTTCTATCAAAAAATCAATGTTTGTATTACCCATTCAGTTGCTTAGGCCAAAAATTTAGGAGTTATACGTGCCCTTCCTTTCTCCCCATTTCCATCAGCAAATCCATTCTTCAAAATGTATCTTAACGTCTTCCACTTTTTCTCCTAAATGTTCTCAAGTTTTGCCTTTCACACTGAAGCCTTTAGACTGGTCAGGAACGTATTCAATCTCTTTTTATTTCCATATAGACTACCAGTTGGGCCAGCACTGTTTATTTACCAAACCCTTTTTTGTTGCCCTGCTTGGCCAGTGCCATCATAGCTGTAGCCAGTTTCTACGTCTGTGAGGGTCTGTTTTTGGGCTCTCCTCTGTTCCACTAGGAAGTCTTTTTCTTTTTCTTTTTTTTTCTTTTTGAGACAGAGTCTCTGTCTCTCAGGATGGAATGCAGTGACATGACCTTTGCCCACTGCAGCTTCAACCTCGTGGGCCCAAGTGATCATTCCACCTCACCCCCCGAGTAGCTTGCTTGCTTGCTTGCTTGCTTTCTTTCTTTCTTTCTTTCTTTCTTTCTTTCTTTTTCTTTCTTTCTTTCTTTTTCTCTTTCTTTCCTTTCCTTCTTTCTTTCTTTCTTTTCCTTTCTTTCTTTCTTTCTTTCTTCTCTTTCTTTCCTTTCCTTCTTTCTTTCTTTCTTTTCTTTCTTTCTTTCTCTCTCTCTCTCTCTCCTCCTTCCTTCCTTCCTTCCTTCCTTCCTTCCTTCCTTCCTTCCTCCCTTCCTCCCTTCCTTCGTTCCTTCTCTCTCTTTCTCTCTCTCTCTGTCTCTCACTTTGTTACTTAGGCTGGAGTTTAGTGGCATGATCTCAGCTCACTGCAACCTCTGGCTCCTGGGTCCAAGTGATCCTACTGCCTCAGCCTCCTGAGTAGCTGGGATTAAAGGCATGTGCCATCAGGCCCGGCTAATTGTTTTGTGTTTTTAGTGACGATGGGGTTTCACCATGTTGGTCAGGCTGATCTCGAACTCCTGGCCTCAGGTGATCTACCTGCCTTGGCCTCTGAAAGTGCTGGGATTACAGGTATGAGCCACCATGACTGGCTAATTTTTGTATTTTCTGTAGAGACAGGGTCTCACTTTGTTGCCCAGGGTGGTCTCAAACTCCTGACTCTGGGGCTCAAGCAATCTGCCCACCTGGGCCTCCCAGCATGCTGAGATTATAGGCGTGAGCCTCGGCCTCCCAGAGTGCAAGGATCACAGACTGTGCCTGGCCTGGGCAGTCATTATTGATCTTCCCTCCTCCTCACTCCTTATATGCAATCCATCAGCAAGTCCATCCTCCCTCCAAACACAGCGAAAGCCCTTCTACTCCACTCTTCATCACTGCTGCTGCTATTTTTCTTTTTCATTTTGAGATAGGGTCTTGTTCTGTCACCCAGGCTGGAGTGCAGTGGTGCGATCACAACTTACTGAAGCCTCAACCTCCCTAGCTCAAGTGATCCTCCCTCCTCAGCCTCCCAAGTAGCTGGGACTACAAGCATGGCCCACCGTGCCTGGTTAATTAAAAAAAAAAATTATAGAGATGGGAGTCTCTCTATGTTGTCCAGGCTGGTCTCAAATTCCTGAACTCAAGTGATCTTTCCACCTCAGCCTTCCAAAGTGCTGGGATTACAAGCATGAGCCACTGCACCTGGCCTACTGTTGTTCTTTTTCTTTTTAAACTTTTATTTTAGGTTCAGGGGTACATGTGAAGGTTTGTTACCTAGGTGAACCCATGTCATGGGAGTTTGTTGTACAGATTAATTCAGCACCCTGTGTATTAGTCTATTCTCACTTCTATAAAGATATACCTGAGACTGGGTAATTTATAAAGTAGAGGTTTAATTGACTCACAATTCTGCATGGCTGGGGAGGCCTCAGGAATCTTACAATCCTGGTGGAAGGTGAAAAGGGGAAAAGGGAAGACAGGCATGTCTTACATTGTGGCAGGAGACAGAGTGAGCAGGAAGGGAAGTGCCACACATTAAAATCATCAGCTCTTGTGAGAACTCACTCCCTATCATGAGAACAGCAAGGGAAAAATCTGCCCCCATGATCCAATCATCTCCCACCAGGCTGCTACTCCAACATGTGGGGATTACAATTTGAGGTGAGATTTGGGTGAGGACACAGAGCCAAACTATATCTTTCTGCTTCTGGCCCCTCCAAAATCTCATGTTCTTTTCACATTTCAAAACACATCATGCCTTTCCAACAGTCCCACAAAGTCTTAACTCATTCCAGCAAAAACTCAAAAGTCCCAGTCCAAAGTCTCATCTGAGACAAGGTAAATCCCTTCTGTCTATGAACCTGTAAAATCAACAACAAGTTAGTTACTTCAAAGATACAATAGGGATACAGGCATTGGAGAAATGTTCCCGTTCCAAGTGGGGGAAATTGGCAAAAACAAAGGGGCTACAGGCCTTATGTAGGTCTGAAACCCAGCAGGGCAGTCATTAAATCTTAAAGGTCTGAAATGATCTTTGATTCCATGTCTCACATCCAGGGCACCTGATGCAGAAGGTGGGCTCCCTAGGCCTTGGGCAACTCTGTCCCTGTGGCACTGTAGGGTATAGCCCCCATGGCTGCTTTCATGGGCTGGCATTGAGTACCTGCAGCTTTTCCAGGTGCACAGTGCAAGACGTAGGTGGATCTATAATTCTGGGATCTGGAAGACTGCCCTCTTCTCACAGCTCCACTAGGTAATGCCCCAGTGGAGACTCTGTGTGGAGGCTCCAACTTTACACTTCCCCTCTGCGTTGCCCTAGTGGAGGTTCTCCATGAGGGTTCCACCCCTGCAGCAAACTTCTGCCTGGACATCTCAGCATTTCTATACATCCTTTGAAATCTAGGGGGAGGTTTTAAAGCTCAACTCTTGTCTTCTGTGCATCCTCTGGTCCAACACCTTGTGGAAGCCACCAAGGCTTGGGGCTTGCATCCTCTGAAGCAAAAGCTGGAGCTATACCTTGGCCCCCCCTTTTTTTTTTTTTTTTTTTTTTGAGACGGAGTCTCGCTCTGTTGCCCAGGCTGGAGTGCAGTGGCCGGATCTCAGCTCACTGCAAGCTCCACCTCCCAGGTTCCCGCCATTCTCCTGCCTCAGCCTCCCGAGTAGCTGGGACTACAGGCGCCCGCCACCTCGCCCGGCTAGTTTTTTGTATTTTTTAGTAGAGACGGGGTTTCACCGTGTTAGCCAGGATGGTCTCGATCTCCTGACCTCGTGATCCGCCCGTCTCGGCCTCCCAAAGTGCTGGGATTATAGGCATGAGCCACCGCGCCCGGCCTTTTTTTTTTTTTTTTTTTTTTTTTTTTTTTTGAGACAGAGTCTCACTTTGTCACCCAGGCTGGAGTGCAGTGGCACAGTCTTGGTTCACTGCAACTTTCACCTCCCAGGTTCAAGTGATTCTCGTGCCTCAGTCTCCCGAGTAGCTGGGACTACAGAGGTGAACCACCACACCTGGCTAGCTTTCTGTATTTTAGTACAGACAAGATTTCACCATCTGGCTAATTTTTAAATTTTTATTAGAGATGGGGTTTCACTATGTTGGCCAGGCTGGTCTCAAACTGCTCACCTCAAGTGATCCACCTGCCTGGGCCTCCAAAAGTACTGGGATTACAGTTGTGAATCACCATGCCCAGACAGGAAACTTACAATCATAATGGAGGGTGAAAAGGGAAGGAGGCATATCTTGTATGGCAGCAGGAGAGAGAGCGAGCAAGGGGGAAGTGCCACACTTTAAAACCACCAGCTGGAGCAGTGTGAAGAAGAGGTGAGAACGACCCCCGGACCGACCAAAGCCCGCGCGCGCTGCATCCCGCGTCCAGCACCTACGTCCCGCCGCCGTCGCCACCATGCCCAAGAGAAAGGCTGAAGGGGATGCTAAAGGAGATAAAGCCAAGGTGAAGGACGAACCACAGAGAAGATCCACGAGGTTGTCTGCTAAACCTGCTCCTCCAAAGCCAGAGCCCAAGCCTAAAAAGGCCCCTGCAAAGAAGGGAGAGAAGGTACCCAAAGGGTAAAAGGGAAAAGCTGATGCTGGCAAGGAGGGGAAGAACCCTGCAGAAAACGGAGATGCCAAAACAGACCAGGCACAGAAAGCTGAAGGTGCTGGAGATGCCAAGTGAAGTGTGTGCATTTTTGATAACTGTGTACTTCTGGTGACTGTACAGTTTGAAATACTATTTTTTATCAAGTTTTATAAAAATGCAGAATTTTGTTTTACTTTTTTTTTTTTTAAAGCTATGTTGTCAGCACACAGAACACTTCATTGTTGCTTTTGGGGAAGGGGCACATGTCACTAATAGAATGTCTCCAGAGCTGAATTGATGTGGGGAAAACACCTTTCCTTTCTAGTTTTGAGAGACTTCCTCTTGGTTCCCAGGAGGAGGGAGTCCCTGACTTTGACACACATG
This sequence comes from Macaca thibetana thibetana, assembly GCF_024542745.1. NCBI lineage: Eukaryota > Metazoa > Chordata > Mammalia > Primates > Cercopithecidae > Macaca > Macaca thibetana. The sequence goes on from NC_065597.1 coordinate 42,025,251, forward strand.
GCCACCTTGGCACAAAAGCCTTGTGGTATGGAAAAACAAATTTGTTTTTATGTCCTCTTCTCCCTTTCCATCTTTCAGCATAGACTTAACTCCCTTAAGCCCAGACATCTGTTGGGACCTGACCTCTAGTCATTGGTTACCAGTGTGGCAACCTGGACTTCCCAGTAATGCCACTGAGATGGCACCTGTCAAAACAGCATTGGTTCCATTTCTAGATTGTGGATCTTCAGATAAATTCTGCCATTTTCATTTCACTTCCTGAAAGTCAGGGTCGGCTTGTGAAAAGTTGTTAAACAACATGCTAAATGTGAAATGTCAACCCTCACTCTAAACTTTCCCTGTTCAGAGCATCAGATGAAGACTTCATTGGGTTTTATAGTGGCTTTCTGATTTTTGGTAGTGCATTGAAGAAGGGAGTTTGAAAGTTGTTGTATACTGTTAACGATTGTCTGCCCATGTCCTGCCTGAAATACCATGATTGTTTATGGAAAGTATCTTTAATAAAGCTGGATACAGTTTGGCTTGGAAAAAAAAAAAAATAAAACCACCAGCTCTAGTGAGAACTCACTCCCTCTCATGAGAACAGCAAGGGAGAAATTCACCTCCATGATCCACTCATCTCCCACCAGGCCCCTACTCTGACATGTGGGGATTACAGTTCAAGATGAGATTTGGGTGGGGGCACACAGCCAAATTGTATCGCCCGGGAATAAAGCCCAGTACCCAATACTTATCTTTTCTGCTCCTTTCCCTCCTCCCATTCTCCACCCTCAAGTAGACCTCAGTGTCTTATTCCCTTCTTTGTGTTTAATTTTATTAAAATAGTGTCACATTGTGAATATTCTTTTGAAATTGGTTTGTTTACCATTATTAATTCTAAGATTCATCTGTGTTGATGTATGAGTTTTCATCATTTAGCTTGCACTTACAAGTGAGAACATGTGGTATTTGGTTTTCTCTTGCTGCATTAGTTTGCTGAGGATAATAGCCTCCAGCTCCATCCATGTTCCCACAAAAGACATGATTGTGTTCTTTTTTATGGCTATTACTTTTCAACCGAATAGTTGTGATGGTTTCCACTCCCCACTTCCACTCTGGAACCCCTGCACCCCCAGTAATTCTCCATAGTGCAACTCAATAGGGCATGTTCCCCTTTTATCCCTTTTAAAATGACAAAATATTTAATATGTACAAAAACATGTAAGTACATATATGTAAGCATATGGAGGCGGTGAGGCATGGACGTTAAACAGCCCCTGTAAGCACCCCTTGCACCCTAGGAAATGGAACAGTAGCAAATCCTCTTATGCCTCATTTGCCCTTCTCAATACTCTTGGAAACTGGTTCTTTCTTTCTTCCTTCCTTTCTTCTTCCTCCTCCTCCTCTTCTTCTCCTCCTCCTCCTCCTCCTCCCTCCTTTTCTCCTCCTCCTCCTCCTCCCTCCTCTTCTTCTCCTCCTCCTCCTTCTCCTCCTTCTCCTTCTCCTCCTCCTCCTCCTCCTCCTCCTCCTCCTCCTCCTCCTCCTTCTTCTTCTTCTTCTTCTTCTTCTTCTTCTTCTTCTTCTTCTTCTTTCTTCTTCTTCTTCTTCTTCTTCTTCTTCTTCCTATTCTTCCTCTTCCTCTTCCTCCTCCTCCTCCTCGTCCCCCTCCTCGTCCCCCTCCTCCCCTTCTCCTCCTCCTTCTTTCTTCTTCTTTCTTCTTCTTCTTCTTCTTCTTCTTCTTCTTCTTCTTCTTCCTCTTCTTCTTCTTCTTCCTCTTCTTCCTCTTCTTCCTCTTCCTCTTCCTTGTTTTTCTTTCTTTTCTTTCCTTTTTTTTTTTCTTTTTTGAGATGGAGTCTTGCTCTGTCATCCAGCCTGGAGTGCAATGGCATGATCTCAGCTCACTGCAACCTTCACCTCCCGGGTTCAATCAATTGTCCTGCCTCAGCCTCCTGAGTAGCTGGGATTACCAGTGTGCACCACCATGCCTGGCTAATTTTTGTATTTTTAGTAGAGACAGAGTTTCGCCATGTTGGTCAGGCTGGCCTTGAACTCCTTGCCTCGTGATCTGCCCGCTTCGGTCTCCCAAAGTCTGGGATTACAGGCATAAACCCCTGTACCCGGCCTTTTTCTTCTTTTCTTTTCTTTTTTTTTTGAGACGCAGTCTTGCTCTGTCTCCCAGGCTGGAGGGGAGTGGCGCGATGTCGGCTCACTGCAACCTCCGCCTCCCGGGTTCAAACGATTCTCCTACCTTAGCTGAGATTACAGGTGCACACCACCACACCCTGCTATTTTTTTGTATTTTTAGTAGAGATGGGGTTTCACCATGTTGACCAGGATGGTCTCAATCTCCTGAACTCATGATCCACCTGCCTTGGCCTTCCAAAGTGCTAGGATTACTGGTTCTTTCTAAAATTATTCCCTTGCTTTCTTTTAGAGCTTTACTACACATGTAGTATTCCTAAGCAATTTATTATTTGGTTTTGCTTGTTTGTAAATTTTATTAAAATAGTGTCATGTTGTGAATATTCCTTTGAAATTGATTTGTTTACCATTATTAATTCTAAGATTCATCTGAGTTGATGTATGTAGCCATCAGTCAGTCATTTTCACCACTATTGAATGATCCATTGTAAAATCTGTATGTATAAATAGATAGCTATTTGCTTGTTGCTGCTTCTTTTCGTTCTCCTTGTTTCTCTTATGCACAATGCTTGTACCTGTCTCCTGGTGTACTTGTACAGGAGTTTCTCTTGGGTAGTGGCTAAAAAATAGCACTTTTCTCTCCCTCTACTCTTGGTAAGCAGTGTCTTTAATGCCATGACCCAGTACACACAGACACATGTAATTATTGTGACTTTTGGCGATGCACTTTGGCTGCATTTTCTATGCTATTCTATTTCTTTTTTTTAGAAGATGTTAGCCAGGTACACTGGCTCACACTTGGAATCCCTGCATCCCCGGTAATTCTTTATAGTGCAACCCTATTATATATCTAGAATTATATTATATATAATTCTATATAATTCTATATATAGTATATATTATATATAATTCTATATATAGTATATATATTATATATAATTCTATATATAGTATATATATTATATATAATTCTATATATAGTATATATTATATATAATTCTATATATAGTACATATAATATATAATTCTATATATAGTACATATATTATATATAATTCTATATATAGTACATATATTATATATAATTCTATATATAGTACATATATTATATATAATTCTATATATAGTACATATATTATATATAATTCTATATATAGTACATATATTATATATAATTCTATATATAGTACATATATTATATATAATTCTATATATAGTACATATATTATATATAATTCTATATATAGTATATATATTATATATAATTCTATATATAGTATATATATTATATATAATTCTATATAGTATATATATTATATATCATTCTATATATAGTATATATTATATATAATTCTATATATAGTATATATTATATATAATTCTATATATAGTATATATTATATATAATTCTATATATAGTATATATTATATATAATTCTATATATAGTATATATATTATATATAATTCTATATATAGTATATATAGAACCCATGTTCCCCTTTTATCCTCTTTAAAATGAAAAAATATTTTATGGGTACAAAAATATGAGTACATATATGTAAGCATTTGGAGGTGACAAATGATACATCAGAGGATTTGCTACTGTTCCATTCCCTAGGGTGCAAGGAGGGCTCACAGGGACTGTTTTATGGTCATGCCTCACCACCTCTGTATGCTTACATATATGTACTTACATGTTTTTGTACATATTAAATATTTTGTCATTTTAAAAGGAATAAAAGGGGAACATGCCCTCTTGGGTTGCACTATGGAGAATTACTGGGGGTGCAGGGGTTCCAGAGTGGAAGTGGGGAGTGGGAATCATTGCAATTGTCCATTGCATTGCTATTCGGGAGGCTGAGGTAGGAGGATTGTGTGAGCCCAGGATTTCGGGGCTGCAGTAAGCTATGATAACACCACTGCACTTCAGCCTGGGTGACAGAGCAAGACCCTGTCTCTACAGAAAAAAAAAGAAGAAGAAGCTGATACAGGTTACAAAAGGATTTCATGACTAACAAATTCATAGTGTGAAAAATCTTGAGTGCATATACGTACACATACAGAGATGATGAGGCATAGGGCAGTTTGGGCATGTACCCAGGAGTGGAATTGCTGAACCATGGGGTATATATGGACACGTTCAACTTTATCAGATAAGCCAAATGGTTCCGCAATGTAGTTATAATAATTGACCCCTCCCCAAACCAGAATAAGAATTGACATTTGCTCTGCATCCTCACTTCTTAATTTGTGCCTGTCCAGTCAGCGTAAGATGATATCTCATTATGATGTAGTGATATGCCTTTCCATGTTTTTTTGCCATTTTATTAGTGGATTTTTTTTGTCTTCATGATTTGTTAAAGTTCTTTATATTTTATGGATACTAATATTTTATTGATTATATTTAATGTATCATCTCCCAGCTTATATCTCATTTTTTCACATCCTTTATCAGCAAAGGATGATGAACAGAATTCTAAATTTTAATTTAGTCAAATTTGTCAATAGTTTCCTCTATAGTAATTTTTGGATCTTGTTTAAAAAATTCTTCTCATTTCTGAGGTCATAAAGATATTGCCCTAAGTTTTCTGCTAAAGAAAATTTTAAAACTTTGAATCTTTTAACACCAGGCATGTATGCAAGTTCTCTTTATTCCCATACGGGTTACCAATTGTCCCAGTACCATTTACTAAATAGCCCATTCTTTCCCCACTGACCTGCTGGGGCAAAGCTGTCGTGATCAAGCTTCACCAAGCGTATGGGTTCCTTTCTGCCCTCCCCTAAGTTCCCTTTGTCAATATGTCTATCCCTGTCAATACCACACCATCGTGGTTAAGGAGTATCTTGAGTGTTCTTGGCCCTTTGTTCTTCCGTATCCACTTTAGACCCAACTGGTTTTATGAAAAGCTCTGTTGAGACTTTGGAATTGCATTGACTCTAGAAGTCATTTTGGAACATCTCGATAATACTGACTATTCCATCAGAAACGAAAGACAGCTTTTCATTTCTTTACACGTTCTTTAATGTCCTTCAATAATGATTTGTCATTTTATCCATACTGTGGATTTAAGAGAGGGCTTTACAAATGTTAATTAGCCTAGGATGGTGGCTCACTCCTACAATCCCAGGACGTTGGGAGACTGAAGTGGTAAAATCGCTTGAGGCCAGGAGTTCAAGACTAGCCTGGGCAACAAAGCGAGCTCCCATCTCTACCAAAAAAAAAAAAAAAAAAAAAAGAAAAAAAAAAAAAAAAAAGAAAAAAAGAAAAAAAAAGAAAAAAATGGCACGCATGGCAGGAGGATCCTTTGAGCCCAGGAGTTTGAGGCTGCAGTGAGCTATGATCACGCCAGGCCACTCCAGCCTGGATGACAGAGTGACACTATGGGTCTCAAAACAAACAAACAAAATATAAGTTAGATCTCCTCCCTTTCATTGCTCTTGAAATAAAGCCCAAATTCCTTACCTGGATGTGCCACCTAGCCCCAGCTACTTCTTCAATTTTATCTTATAAAACTGGCACCTCATCCAAGATTGGCCAGTCTCATGACTCTGGTCAGTGCCTCTTGCTCAGTCCAGGAAAACTGCAACAGCCAGGCAGGGTTTACCCTCTGGTAGGAAGGGCTCCCACCCTCTGCCTGGCTAACATCTATGTCAAGTGCCTCTACTGCTTCACTTCTTCTTCCCTTTTTTTTTTTTTTTTTTGTTTGAGATGGAGTCTTGCTCTGTTGCCCAGGCTGAAGTTCAGTGGCATGATCTCAGCTCACTGCAACCTCTGCTTCCTGGGTTCAAGTGATTCTTCTGCCTCAGCCTCCTGAGTAGCTGGGATTACAGGCATGCACCACCATGCCGGGCTATTTTTGTATTTTTAGTAGAGACAGGGTTTCACCATGTTGGCCAGGCTGGTCTTTAACTCCTGACCTCAGGTGATCCACCGACCTTGGCCTCCCAAAGTGCTGAGATTACAGGTGTGAGCCACCATGCCTGGCCAAATGCCTCTACTTCTAAGAGACCTTTCTTGAACATCCTATTCAATATCGTCCTTTTCACAGCCTTTTCACAGCCAGAAGGAACACCCTGCTCTCTCCCTTCCAACTGTTAATCACTTTTGGCAGTTTATGATTCACTAGTGTGTGTTTGTTTAATATCTGGCTTCCTGAACAGCCTGAAAGCTCCCTGAGGGGTCTTGGCTGTTTGTTTCACCAAGGCACCTGGAACATTGTTTAGCACATAATATATGCTCAATAAATGCTTGTTAAAGGAAGGATGGAAAAGAGGGAGGTAGAGAAGGGGGAGGGATGTAGGGATTTCCATCCTATCCTATAGTGAGGAAAGAATAAACAAAGCCAAATAAGGGACATTAGGAGCAAAAATGAGTGAATTTATTTAGCATGGGCTTTGATATAGTTTGGATGTTTGTCCCTCCAAATCTCGTGTTGAAGTGTGACCTCCACCATTGGAGAATAGGCCTGGTGGGTGGGAGGTGTTTGGGTTGTGGGGATGAGTCCCCCATAAATGGCTGAGTGCCATCCTCACAATAATAAGTGCATCCTGGCTCTGTTAGTTCAGCAGAGAGCTGATTGTTTAAGGAGTCTGGTGCCTCCCCTCTCTCTCTTGCTCCCTCTCTTGCCATGTGACATGGCTGCTTTTATTTTACCTTCTGCCATGAGTAAAAGCTCCCTGAGGCTTCATCAGAAGCTGAGCAGATTCCAGTACCATGCTTCCTGTACAGCCTGCAGAACTGCAAGCCAAATTAGTCTCTTTTCTTTATAAATTACCCAGCCTCAGGTATTTTTTTTTAATTGCAATGCAAGAATGGACTAACACAGGCTTTAAAAAATTACATCATAAGGCCAGGTGCCCTAGCTCTTGCCTGTAATCCCAGCACTTTGGGAGGCTGAGGCAGGCAGATTGCTTGAGCCCAGGAGTTCAAGACCAGCTCGGGCAATGTGGCAAAACCCTGTCTCTATAAAAAATATAAAAATTAGCCAGGTGCCGTGGCATGCACCTGTAGTACCAGCTACTTGGGAGGCTGAAGTGAGAGGATTACTTGAGCCTGGGAGGTTGAGGCTGCAGTGAGCCATGCTCGCGCAACAGAGCAGGACCCTGTGTCAAATAATAATAATAATAATAATAATAATAATAACAACGTAGTGTAGAATATATTCTAGTTGTCAAAGATTCAAATGATATAGAAATATAAGGGATATAAATTTAAATTTCATTTCATCACCCCCTCTTCAAATGCATCCCCTTCTCCAGGATAACCACTATTTTTCATTAGTTTGGTGGAATATCTTCAAAAATCCTTTCTATCTACTTATATATTTTTGTATACATACAAATATATATCTGTATACATATAGATCTATTTTTCTTTTTAAAAACCATTAATAGACTCATGCTTGGCTAGTTGTTGTGTGCAAAGCTTTCTTCACTTAATATGGCATGGATATCTTTCCATTTCAGTTCTGTTGGATACTTAAATGGTCCCCCAGTTGATAGACATTAGTTTGCTGAAATAGTTTGTGATGAAAAATTAGGTTGAAATGGATGTTCATTGTATTAGTCAGGGTTCTCTAGAGTAACAGAACCAATATGATCTGTTTGTGTGTGTGGGGGGGTGTGTGTGTGTGTGTGTACATGTACAGTTGACCCTTGAACAATGTGGGGGTTAGGGGTACCTACCCCTCAAGCAGCCAAAAATCTGTGTATAACTTTTGACTCCCCAAAAATTTAATTGCTAATAGCATACTGTTGACCAGAAGCTTTACTAATAACATATCAATTAAGACATATTTTATATGTTATATGTTTTATATACTGAATCTTTATTTATTAATTTTTTTTTAGATACAGGGTCTTGCTCTGTCACTCAGGCTGTAGTGCAGTAGCATGATCATGGCTCACTGCAGCCTCGACCTCCCAGGCTCAAGCCACCTCAGCCCCGTGAGTAACTGATATTACAGGCACACACCACCAATGCCTGGCTAAGTTTTTATTCTCCAGAGATGGGGTCTCATCGTGTTGCCCAGGCTGGTCTCGAACTCCTGGGCTCAAGTGATTCTCCTGCCTTGGCCTCCCAAAGTGCTGGGATTATATATGGTATTCTTACAATAAAGTGAGCTAGAGAAAGGAGAATGTTATTAAGAAAATCATAAGGAAGAGAAACTGTTTACTATTCATAAGTGGAAGTGGATCATCATAAAGGTCTTTATCCTTGTCTTTACGTTAAGTAGGCTGAGGAGGAGAAGGAAGAGGAGGGGTTGGTCTTGCCGTCTCAGGTCTCAGCGGTAGCAGGGACAGAAAAAAATTCGTGTATATAAGGCCGGGCGCGGTGGCTCACGCCTGTAATCCCAGCACTTTGGGAGGCCGAGACGGGCGGATCACGAGGTCAGGAGATCGAGACCATCCTGGCTAACACGGTGAAACCCCGTCTCTACTAAAAAATACAAAAAAAAATTAGCCGGGCGAGGTGGCGGGCGCCTGTAGTCCCAGCTACTCGGGAGGCTGAGGCAGGAGAATGGCGTGAACCCGGGAGGCGGAGCTTGCAGTGAGCCAAGATCCGGCCACTGCACCCCAGCCTGGGCGACAGAGCGAGACTCCGTCTCAAAAAAAAAAAAAAAAAAAAATTCGTGTATAAATGGACCAGCATAGTTCAAACCCGTGTTGTTCAAGGATCAACTGTATACATATTGTGATGGTTAGTTTTAGGTGTTAACTCGATTGGACTAAGGATGACCTAGATAGCTGGTAAAGCATCACTCCTGAGTGTGTCTGTGAAGGTGTTTTCAGAGGAGATTCCAGTGTGCGAGTCAGTGGACTGAGTGACCAATGAGGGTGGGCACCATCTAATTGGCTAAGGACTGGAATAGAACAAAAAGAGGAGAGAAAAGTGTTTCCTCTCTCTCTCCTGGAGCTGAAACACTCCTCCTTTTGTCCTTAGACATGAGAACTCCAGAATCTTGGGTCTTGGGACTCTAGGACTTATACGGGCATCCCCACAGACTCCTTTACCGTTCTGCCCCCACCTTCCTTTCAGGCCTTTACCCTTGGACTGAGAATTACACCATTGGTTTCCTTGGTTGTGAGGCTTTCAGACTTGGGCTGGGCCATGGTACCCAGCATCCCATGCTACCCAGTGTCCCATGGTCTTCAGTTTATAGACAGCCTGCTATGGGACTTCTCAGCCTCCATAATTCTTGTGTGAGCCAATCCATCTCTCTCTCTCTCTCTCTCTCTCTCTCTCTCTCTCTCTCTCCTCTTGGTTTTGTGTCTCTGGAGAATCCTGACTAATACACATATGTATAAAAATCTGTGTGTGTGTGTGTGTGTGTGTGAGAGAGAGACAGACACACACAGATATTTATTTGAAGTAAATGGTGCACATGATTATTGAGGCTGGCAAGTCCAAAACCTACAGGGTAGTTGTGAGGCTGGAGACCCAGGGAAGAGTCAATGGATGTTGCAGTTCAAGTCCAAAGGCCTTCTGCAGGAAAATTTCCTCTAGCTGGGGGGAGGTCAGTTTTTCATTGGATTCAAGCCTTCACCTGATTGCATGAAGTCCGCCCACATGGTGGAGGGCAGTCTGCTTTACTCAGAGTCCCCTGATTTAAATGCCAATCTCATCTCAAATCACCTGCACAGAAACATGCAGAATAATGTTTGTCCAAATAGTGGGATAACTTGGCCCAGTTAAGTTGACACAAAATTAACCATTACATTCGTGAACACATATCTTTGTGCAAATATATAAACTTTTACATGAACTAGATTTCTAGCAATGCAATTGTTGTTTCAAGAGATATGAACAATTGTCAAATTTGTGGAAAGATATTGCTACACTATACTTCTAAGGGGCTACAGACTAAGAGGTGCAAACTCCCTCCAACAGTGTATGAGCGTGAGTTCGGGCATGTGTGAACCTGGCCACTTTGAATACATGTGCCTCTAAATCTCTGCTTTGTTTCTGCTTCAAGGCCTTTATACAAACTCCTTTGCAGCCTGGAACTCCTTTCTTCCCCACAACATCCTTTGCTTAGTTGCTCTCCTACACAAATTTATCTACCTACACCCTCACCTAAATTAGGTCAAACTCTCCTGTTTATTTTTTATTTTTTGAAAGGATCAAGCATAATTTTATTTACTGAAAAAACTGTTCCAGCTTTGCTGAGGTGTAATTGACAAATAAGATTTGTAAGGGCTGGGTGAGGTGGCTCACGCCTGCAACTCTGGCCCCTGGAAAGGTGTGGGTGGGAGGATCACTTGAGGCCAGGAACTCAAGGCCAGCCTGGGCAATGTAGTGAGACCCTGTCTCTACGAAAAAAATGTAAAAATTGGCCAGATGTAGTGGTATGCATATGTAGTTCTGGCTATTTGGGAGGCTGAGGAAGGAGGATTGTTTGAGGCCAGAAACTCAGGGTTACAGTGAGCTATGATTATATCTCTGCAGTCCAGCCTGGGCAACAGAGTGAGACTCTGTCTTTAAAAAAAAAAAAAAAATACATAGGTTTAGGACATGATTTTTTGATACACACACGCGTGCGCACACACACACATTGTGGAATAATTACAACAATCAGGCTAATTAACATACCCATCATCACATAGTGACTTTTTTTTTTCCTGGTGAGAACACTTAAGATTTACTTTCAGCAAATTTCTTTTCTTTTTTTTTTTTTTTGAAATGGTGTCTCACTTTGTTGACTAGGCTGGAGTGCAGTGGTGTGGTCTCGGCTCACTGCAACCTCTGCTTCCCAAGCTCAAGAGATTCTCTTGCCTCAGCCTCCTAAGTGGCTGGAATTACAGGCACGAGCCACCCCACCTGACTTATTTTTATATATATATATATAAATGTATATATTATATATATATATATTTTGTATTCTTAGTAGAGATGGGGTTTCATCACGTTGACAGGGCTGGTCTCAAACTCCTGACCTCAGGCAATCTGCCTGTCTCTGCCTCTGAAATTGGTGGGATTAGAATGTGTGAACCATGGTGCCCAGCCACTTTCAGGAAATTTCACGTATATAATACAGTATTTTCAGCTACAGTCATCTTGCCGTACATTAGATCCCCAGAACTGATTGATCTGGCGTAACTGAAAGTCTGTGTTCCATGGCTGACACCTCCCGCTCGCCCACCCAATGCTCCTGCTTCATGCTCTTCCATACCATCCCCCTCTTCACAGCCAGGGTCACCTCCATCTGCAACTGCAGGTTCACCTCTGTTCTCCAGGCACACTGGCCTTCTGTCAGCTCTCACACCTATCAATCCTGTCCCGCCTGAGTCTCTGCATTTGCTGTTCTCTCTGCCAGGATCTCTTCCCCCAGTTCTTCATGAGGCTGACAACTGCTCATCCAAAACCTAGCTTCAAAGTCGCCTCCTCAGAATGGCTTTCCTGACCTGCCCATCCATCTCTGAACCCATCCCCCAGAGCCGCCACAACAAATTACCATGAACTTGAGTGGCTTAAAACAACAGCAATTTAGTCACTCACAGTTCTGAAGGCTAGAAGTACCAAATCAAGGACTTCACAGAATTGCTTCCTTCTGGAAGCCCTGAGGGAGAATGTGTTCCATGCCTCTCTTTTACTTTTTGGTGGCTACCAGCAATCCTTGGCATTCACTGGCTTGTAGATGCATCACTCCAACAACCTTCGCCTTCATCTTCACATCACCTCATTCCCTGAGTCTTCTACCTTTATCTTATCTTTTTTTTTTTTTTTTTTTGAGAAAAGATCTCTCTTTGTTGCCTAGGCTACAGTGCAGTGGCATGATCACAGCTCACAGCAGCCTTGAACCCCTGGGCTTAAGCAATGCTCCTGCCTCAACCTCTGGAATAGTTGAGACTACGGACACATGTCGTCACGCTGGGCTAATTTTTAATTTTTTTGTAGAGACAGGGTCTTGCTGTTGCCCATGCTGTTCTCAAACTCCCGGGCTCAAGTGATCCTTCTGCTTCAGGCTCCCAAAGTACGGGGATTATAGGTATGAGCCACCACGCCCGGCCCCTTTCTATTCTCTTCTAAGGATACTTGCCATTAGATTGACATCCCAACCAGGGAATCTAGGATGATCTTATCTTGAGATCTTTAACTTAATCATACCTGCAAAGCCCCTTTTCCAAATAAGGTCACATTCGCAGGTTCTGGGTGGACATATATTGCGGAGGCCCACCATTAACCTTACCTATACACTCTTATCACATTATCTTCTTTCATTTTTTGATGTTCAGAGTAATTACACATTTGAAATTATCTAGTTTAGTGATGTTTTCTCGTTGCTGGTTATCACTCATTACTGGGTTTTGAAATCCAGTGGGCCTGGACAAGTATTTAACAATTTTAGATAGAAATTTATTAAAGGCCGGGAGCGGTGGCTCAAGCCTGTAATCCCAGCACTTTGGGAGGCCGAGACGGGCGGATCACGAGGTCAGGAGATCGAGACCATCCTGGCTAACACAATGAAACCCCGTCTCCACTAAAAATACAAAAAAATTAGCCGGGCGTGGTGGCGGCGCCTGTAGTCCCAGCTACTCGGGAGGCTGAGGCAGGAGAATGGCGGGAACCCGGGAGGCGGAGCTTGCAGTGAGCCAAGATCGCGCCACTGCACTCCAGCCTGGGCGACAGAGCGAGACTCCGCCTCAAAAAAAAAAAAAAAGAAATTTATTAAAAAATGAAATAGAAAACATGAGAGCCTACCACATTTAATAAGAGTGATGGCTGAGACTATTTCCATTCATACTGCTTCAATATCAGGACTGAGAGCTGAGACCACTTGGCTTAATTATTTGTTCCAGGGAAATCTTGTCCAGGAAGACAAGGTGAGAGAAGAATGTGGAGAAACTGGAACCTTTGGGTACACTGGGTGGGAAGGTAAAATGAGGCAGCTGCTGTGGAAAGCAGTGTGGTGCTTCCTCACAAAACTAAGATTTGATTACCATGCGATCTAGCAATTCCATGTCTAGGTGTATACCCAAAAGAATTGAAAGCAGGGTCTCAAAGAGATACTTGTTTTTATTTTTATTTTTTATTGTTTTTGAGACAGAGTCTTGCTCTGTTATGCAGGCTGGAGTGCAGTGGCACAATCATGGCAGGTCTCAAACTCCTGGCTCAAGTGATCTGCTTGCCTTGGCCTCCCAAAGTGCTGGGATTACAGGTGTGAACCACTGAGCCTGATCTCAAAGAGATAACTCACGTTCACACCAGCATTATTCACACTAACTAAAAATTGGAAGCAACTCAGGTGTCCATCAACAGATAATAGATAAAGAGAGTGTGGTATATACACACGTGTTAGTCTGCTCAGCTTGCCATAAAATACCTTACATGCCTTAAATACCTTAAACAACAGAAATTTACTTAGTCACAGTTCTGGAGGTTAGGAAGTCCCAAGTGAAGATTCCAGGCAATTTAGTTTCTGATGAGGGCTCTCTTCATGGCTTGCAAAAGGCAGCCTTCTTACTGTGTCCTCACATAGCCTTTCTTTGGTGTATATCCATGGGAGAGAGACCACAAGCTCTCTGATGTCTCTTCTTATAAGTACGCTAGTCTTGTCCAATCAGGGCCCACACCTGTGACTTCATTTAACCTTAATTACTTCCTTATATGCCCCATCTTCAAATATAGTCACACTAGGAATTAGGACTTCAACATATTAACTTTGGGGGAACATGAATATTCAGTCTGAAACAATACACAATGGAAACTTATCTTCAAAAAGGAAGGAAATTCTGACACACGCTACAACATAGATGAAGCTTGAGGATCATATGAGATATCTAGAGTAAGTGAAATTCATAGAGATAGAAAGTAGAACGGTGGTTGCCAGGGACTGAAGGGGAGTACTGTTTAATATGTAAATATTTTGGGTTTTGCAGGATGCAAAGAGTTTGGGAGATGGATGATGGTGATGGTTGCACAACATGTGAATGCATTTAATGCCGTAGGACTGTACACCACTTTCAGTTTTACATTTATTTATTTATTTATTTATTTATTTATTTTTTATTGTTCTTCCACAGATCTCAAGTGGGATGCTTTCACTTCTTTTGTGTATATACCCAGAAGTAAATCCATTTGCTTCTTTTTTATAGCTTCTGGTTCTTTGCTGAAATTTTTCATTTTTCATGTTTTAGGAGGACTTGTAATTGATAGTTGGAGAATTTTTGTGTTGGCTGCTTTGAAATCCTTGTCAGATAATTCCAACATCGGATTCATCTTCTCAGTTGATTGCATCTTCTCATTCAAACGGTCATTTTTTCCTGGTTCTTGGTACGACAGGTGATTTATTTATTTAGTTTTTTGAGACAGGGTCTCACTGTACTGCCCAGGCTTGAGTACAGTAGTGCAATCTCGGCACATGGCAGCCTCTATCTCCAAGGCTCGAGAAATCCTCCCACCTCAGCCTTCCAGCTAGCTGGGACCACAGGTGCGCACCACCACACCTGGCTAATTTTTGTATTTTCTGTAGAGACGAGGTTTTGCCATACTGCCCAGGTTGGTCTCGAGCTCCTGGGCTCAAGCGATCCACCCACCTTGGCCTGGGAAAGTGCTGGGATTACAGGCATGAGCCACCGTGCCCAGTGACAGGTGGTTTTGGATTGTAAATTAGATATCACATTAGGATACTCTGGGCTCTTTAAATCTCTTATTTTAGCAGGCAAGCATCTTTTTTAGGTTTGGTATGGAGGTCCTAGCCAACCTTTTGTGGGCTGTGGTTCCAATGACAGTTTGATTTTCAGTATCTTAGAGGCCTGCTTGGTTTTCTGTGCCTCTGGAGCTCCTGCTGGTCTCTGCCCACGCTGCCTGAGCGGGTGGAAGAGGGGAGTCTCAGGCCCACAGGGTCAAAGAGGCTCCCAGAGCCAGGTTGCTCATCCTGCCCATGTCCCTCTTACAGTTCTTGCCCAGATGTGGGGAAATGGAGTCTTGGTTCCACGGGGACAAAGAGGCTCCTGTAGCAGGCTGCTTGCTCTGTGTGGATGGGTGCCTCTTGCCAGTTCCTCCTGACTGCTTTGGCATGTCTTGGCAGGGGAGAGGACTCTTGGGCCCAGCGAATGCTCACCCTGGCTGCTTAGTGTTGGTGGGACTTCCAATCTGTCCCCCAGCTGGTGGTGTTGGACTCCCCTGATGTTGTCAGAGGTCCTGTTCAGTCTGGGGGAGAAATGACCATATCTGGGCTGATTTCTGTATCAACAGTGTGGGCTGGGAAATGCCAGGTCTGGGTTGGGTTTGGGGGGAATATAATATGCCCTCCTGCTTTGTTGTTCTTCCAGTCTTGGGGCCCCAGACCAGTTTGCCTTCTTCTTACTGTCTTTCAGAGTTCTCTCTTGGTTGCCTCTTGTATTATTTTCAGGGTTTATAGTTTTGCTTTGAGGGGAGAAGTAGGGAGAAACTGTTCTGTGCCACCTTGACCCACCAGGTACTTTGAGCACTGGCACAGTGGTGAAGCTCCAGGGTACCCATTCCTGGATTCATGTCTCTCAGCTGGAAGAACACAGACTTTCATCCTCTGCCAATTAGACAGCCATCGGAAGATGCTCAGAGTCCTCTAGAAACAGACAGTAACAGGAAGAAAAACAGCTACATGAGACTGAGATCAAGTAGATGACATGTGAAATAGACAGCTTCTACTCCAAATTCCAAATCAAAACCTCACCTTGCTTTTCTTTTTTTGCCTTTTAAATCTTCTTTGATATAGTCTAGTCACTCTGTTCTCCATTCTTTGCTCATTTACTTGAAAGTAAAGATGGAGATAACTTTTTTTAAGAGATAGGGTTTCACCGTCACCCAGGCTGGAGTGCAGTGGTGCAATCATAGTTCACTGCAGCCTTGAACTCCTAGGCTTAAGTGATTCTCCTGTCTCAGCCTCTCAAGTAACTGGGACTACAGGTGCACATCACCACATTTGGCTAATTTTTAAATTTTTCTGTAGAGACAGGGTTTTGATATGTTGCCCAGGTTGGTCTCAAGCTCTTGGCCTCAAGTGATCCTCCTGGCTTGGCCTCCCAAAGTGCTGGGATTACAGGTATGAGTCACTGTGCCTGGCCAATAATTGCTTTTGTTAACATTTTTCTAGATTTATGAATTTTGTTGTGTATTTCTGGGTATGATATTAATAGGTGGTTATAAATGGCTCATTCAATAGCCAATGTTCAAAGGAAAAAAATGATTGCTGTGTATGTTTCCAGCTTTGTAGGCTGGTCACCTCATTATTTCCCATTCCATACCCTGAACAAGTGGAACACCCTTTCAGAGACAAGAACTTGGGAAAAAGACTTCCTTAAAAACTTTTCTGAAAATTGCTATAATCATAGACCCAAGGAACAGCCTAATTCACCTTATGATGTGGTTCCCAAGAAAGGAGAGAGAAAGTGTCCAGGAAGACTAGAGCCAATTCTGAGACCCAAAGGCGAGACTGGCAAGGGCAGGAGAAGTCACATGTAGTTCTCCGTGCTGGAAGGAAAGTTCCACTGGCCACGCCCAGCCAATCCATGCTGCCTGCCTCTCCTTGGTTCCTCTTCTTTCTTTAGCTCAGAAGAAGGAACTTGTTATTTTCCAAGTAATCCCAGCATGGAGAATTTAAGATGGCTGTGAATTATTTAACATTCCTTACATCACAGGGTCTAAGTCCCCTTCTCTTGAATCGGGGTTCTCTTTGCTATTGCTTGGATCTATAGAATACAGCAAAAATGATGCTGTGTGTAGTAAGATAAGGCTGTAAGCCAGGAAGAACCAACTCTTTTGCTTTAGGGAATTCATCTAAGCCAATTTATGTGGACAGTTTGCTGAATGAGCTCTCCCATCTGGATAATAGATTGCTCATCTGGGAAAACAGCTTGCCTATCAAATAGCAGTTTCACTGATTGAGACTGGTTTTAAGACCCTTGCCTTGAGGCGTTCACCAATCCTCAAGTATTATGTCATGAAATGTGCCCAATCCCAATCAATTTCTGTCTTGAAAGACCTGCCTTGAACCATTTGAGCCCAGATCCCAATAATATACATTTCTTTTCCTCGCCTTCCCCTTTCTGAGATACTACTAAGGTTGTCAAGGTGGTGGTCTCCATGACTGCAGAACATCTAACAAAGTTAGCTTTGCTTGATGGCTGGTTTTTTGGTGGTCTTTTGAGGAGCTAACAGGCTATGAGGTAAGCATTGTTTTGTAAAACTTGAGTTTCCGTTTTATATAGATGTGTCTGTGTCTGTGTGTGTACTGAGAAGTGATGTAAAATGAATCTCAGCTGTGGGTGATAAGCTGGGTTGGTTCATTGTTGTCTTCTCATACTAGAATGTAAGCTGAATACCACAGAAATGTTGTCTTCTCTGCCATACCCCCAATGTTTTGAACAATTTCTGGCACACAAATGTCTTTCTCTCTCTCTCTCTTTCTTTTCTTTGAGACAGAGTTTCACTCTTATTGCCCAGGCTGGAGTGCAATGGCATGATCTCAGCTCACTGCAACCTCCGCCTCCCAGGTTCAAGCCATTCTCCTGCCTCAGCCTCCCGAGTAGCTGGGAATACAGGCGCCTGTCACCATGCCCGGCTGAATTTTGTATTTTTGGTAGAAATAGGATTTTGCCATGTTGGCCAGGCTGGTCTTGAACTCCTGACCTCAGGTGATCCACCCACCTCCGCCTCCCAAAGTGCTGGGATTACAGGCATGAGCCACCACACCCAGCTTCCTTTTTTTTTCCTTTTTTTTTTTTTTTTTTGAGACAGGGTCTTTGTCACCCAGACTGGAGTAGTGAGGCAATCATAGCTCACTGCGGCCTTGACTTCTGTAGCCCCTGCACTCCTACCACCTTACAGAGGGGGAGCTTGGGGAGGCCCAGGGGTACCTTAGATCCTCAGTTTTCCTACTCCTTGTGGGCCTCAGTTTCCCTAGCTAAGAAATGGGCACGTTGACCCCAGAACTCGGGGAGATCCAGCAGCTGCTCAGGGTCCCTCCAGCCTCCCCTGCGGCCTGTGGGCTTGTCCGCTTGATTTCCCATCTTGGCGCATGCTCCCCACGTGCAGGCTGGTGCCATCTGGATCAGCCCTTGGTAGAATATTTATGGAGGCAGTGAATTTGGGGATTATACCTGGCTTCTGGAGTCAGACCTCGATGTGAATCTGGTTGGACCACTGCTGAGCTGTGTGACCCAGGGCAAGGCACTTTACCTCCTTGTGCATCTGTTTTCTCATCCCTAAAATGGGGATAAGAACAGAACGTACCTGTAGGACCATTTGGTGGTTAAATGAGTTAATATGAATAAAGGTTTGGACCAGAGAGAACCTTCTGATGCACAGTTATCCACTTGCCTTCACTTCCCTGCCCGTCACCACAGTTATAATCTTGCTTCTGGGTTTACTTAATTACTATTCTGACTGCTTAACGTTTGATGAATACTTTTTCCCCAAGACGCAAGACAGAGCAAAGACAACTTTGCTCACCCTGTATCCCAGCACCTAGCAGGTGTCTGAGCGGAGGAGTCTGAGGCAAGTTTGGTCAGGCTAGGGGGTAAGAGGTGAGTTTGATGGTTCTTTTTTTTTTTTTTTTTTTTTTTTGAGACGGAGTCTCGCTCTGTCGCCCAGGCTGGAGTGCAGTGGCGCGATCTCGGCTCACTGCAAGCTCCGCCTCCCGGGTTCACGCCATTCTCCTGCCTCAGCCTCCCGAGTAGCTGGGACTACAGGCGCCCACAACCGCGCCCGGCTAATTTTTTTTTTTTGTATTTTTAGTAGAGACGGGGTTTTCACCGTGGTCTCGATCTCCTGACCTTGTGATCCGCCCGCCTCGGCCTCCCAAAGTGCTGGGATTACAGGCGTGAGCCACCGCGCCCGGCCGAGTTTGATGGTTCTACGTCAGTCTGAAAGAAGAATTTCAACAAGTACTGTAGTCCCTCTTATCCACGGTTTTGTTTTCCTCCGTTTAAGTCAGTCAACCTCGGTCTGAAAATATTAAGATAATTTGGCTGGGTGCAGTGGCGCAAGCCTGTAATCCCAGCACTTTGGGAGGCTGAGGCAGGTGGATCACCTGAGGTCAGGAATTTGAGACCAGCCTGGCCAACATGGTGAAACCCCCTCTCTACTAAATACAAAAAATTAGCAGGGTGTGGTGGCGCATGCCTGTAATCCCAGCTACTTGGGAGGCTGAGGCAGGAGAATCACTTGAACCCGGGAGGCAGAGGTTTCAGTGAGCCGAGATTGCACCATTGCACTCCAGCCTGGGCAACAATAGCAAAACTCCGTCTCAAAAAATATGTATAGACAGATATAGATATAGATATAGATAGATAATTTGAGAGAACACATTCACATAGCTTTTATTATAGTATATTGTTATAATTCTTCTCTTTTATTATTGTTGTTGTTAATCTCTTACTTCACCTAATTTATAAATTAAGTTTTATCATAGTTATGTGTGTATAGGAAAAATCCTAGTATTTTTATTATTTTATTTTATTTATTTTATTTTTTTACAGAATCATAGGCTTCAGTACTATCCATGGTTTGAAGTATCCACTGCGAGTCTTGGAACATATCACTTTGGGGGGCTGCTGTATAGGAGGGTTGGGTCTGATATGGAAGCTCAGTCTCCAGGGAAAATCAGTTAAGGTCAGTATTACCATTGAAGGACGTGGGTTGTTGAAAGCCTCACACTTTTTAAAAATTTTAATTTGTATATATTTATTTATTTTTGGTTATCTTTGCATTTCAGCTTTGTCCCAGTCCCAGGGGCAGTGGAGGCCAAGAGTTGTTTTGCAAGGTAAATGCCTCCTGTCGGGCTTTCTCATAATGGAAGGATGAGAGGAAAGATGCAACCTGACATCCGGTGTTGGCTGGCTGGCTTGCTTTCTTCTCTTCTCTCTTTCTCTTTCTCCTTCTCTTCCTGTAAACTAAATGAGCTGCATCAGAGCAAGTCACAGTCTTGCCCTGCTACCCAGGCTGCAGTGCAGTGGCACGATCATAGCTCACTGCAGCCTCTACCTCCTGGGCTCAAGCGAGCCTCTCATCTCAGACTCCTAGGTAGCTGGGACCACAGGCATGAGCCACCATGCACAGCTAATTTATATGCGTGTGTGCATGTGTGTGTGTGTGTGTGTGTAGTTGGGGTTTCCCTGTGTTGCTCAGACTGGTCTTGAACTCCTAGCTTCAAGTGACTCTCCCTCCTTGGCTTCCCAAAGTGCTGGGATTACAGGCATGAACCACTGTGCCCGCCCTAGTGTTGGCCATCTAATGGTTCTCTCAGTTAATATTGAGAATGCACTGAAATCCCCAGCACTTTCTCTGGGGCAGGTGACTTCTAGCTCCTAGAGTGAGATGTCATCCTCCCAGGACATGGCAGTGAGCTGACACGGGGTGGGGACCCTATTCCCAACCTCTTGGTGGAAAAATGAATTTTTCTCTTGTACCTTTGTAAGTTGACAGTAAAGTATTTTTCATTATACTTCTAAAGAGTTATAAAGGATATCATTACCATCCTATCTTGTATTAATTGTACATATGTTTTAACTATGTTTTAAGCAAAATCTAGGAGTTATAAATTGTTCATTTAGTTTATGGAAGTTGTCCGGCAAAGCAGCTCACTGGCCACCGTGGGCCTCAGTGTGTAATCCAGAAGTCTGACTTCATTTTATTAAAAAAGTTTTATGCTTTAGTGAGGTATAATTTACATATCACAAAATTCACTCATTTTAAATTTAACAATTTTTAGTAAACTTACATTTACCATTGCCACGATCAATTTTAGATTATTTTCTTTATTATTAATTTTTTTAGCACCAGTTTGCTATTGAAAGAATATTTTTATCACACCAAAAAGATGCCCTGAGCCTCTTTTCAGTCAGTTATTCCCCATTTCACCCCAGGCAACCAATGATCTGCTTTCTTTTTCTATGAATTCGCCTTTTGTGGCTATTTCATATAAATAGAATCATAAACATATAATACGTAGCATTTTATGACTGGCTTTCATTTCAGCACAATGTTTTGAAGTTCAGCCATCTGACAGCATGTATCAATACTTTATTCCTTTTTATTGGTGAATAGTATAATATGTCATTGTATGGATATACTACACGTTTTTTTCTTTTCTTTTTTTCTTTTCTCTCGGCCTTTTGAGTAGGGGGGGCTAAGGTGCATGCCACCATGCCTGGCTAATTTTTAAATTTTTCATAGAGATGGGCTCTCACTATGTTGCCCAGGCTGGTCTTGAATTCCTGGCCTCAAGCAATCCTCCCAACTCAGCCTCCTGAGTAGCCGGGACTATAGGTGTGAGCCACCATGCCTGGCTATGTTTAACATTTTAAGAATCTGCCAAACTGCTTTTCAAAATGGCTATGGCGTTTGACATTCCCACTGGCAATGCATGAGTTCCAGTTTCTCCACATCTCACCAACACTTGTTTTTATTGTAGCCATTTTAGTAGGTGTGAAGAGGCATCTTATTGTAGGTTTTTTTTTTTTTTTTTTGGTCTCCTTGTGAATTTTTATTTTGGTGAAATGCACAGAACATAAGATTTGCCATCTTAACAATTTTTTTTTTTTTTTTTGAGACAGACTCTTCCTCTGTTGCCCAGGCTGGAGTACAGTGGTGCAATCTCAGCTTACTGTAACCTCTGCCTCCCAGGTTCAAGTGATCCTCCTGTCTCAGCCTCCTGAGTAGCTGAGATCACACCCAGGTAATTTTTTTTTTTTTTTTTTTTTTTTAGTAAAGATGGAGTTTCACCATGTTAGTCAGGCTGATCTTGAACTCCTGACCTCAAGTGATCCACCCGCCTCAGAATGCAGGCGTGTAATCCACCGTGCCTGGTAGTCTAAAATGCGGGGATTACAGGTGTGAGCCACTGTGCCTGGCAATCTTAACCACTTTTAAGTGTACAGCTCAGAAGTGCTAAGTATATTCACATTGTTGTGAGAGATCACCAGAACTTTTTCATCTTGCAAAACTGAGGCTTGTCATTCATGAAACAACTCCCTTACCTCCCTTCCCTTCGGTCGCTGGCAGCCACCATTCTACTTTCTGTTGCTGTGATTTTGACTACTCTAGATATCTCATATAAGTGGATTTTTAGTTCCTAGTTACTTCTTTTCCTTCTCTCCAGTCTAAGGGAATATTCTGCCAGTACTCTCTTGATCTTCTGTAGATGATTTTATTGACTTAAACTTTTTTTTTTTTTTTGGCCGAGAAATAGAGTTGGGGTGGTGTCTCTGGGTTGTCATTAGTTGGTCTTGTTTGAAAATTGGCTATAATGGGGTGTGGGGGGGTTTTGAAGCAAGCATTGTGACTTGTAAAGCTTTCTGTGTTATTAATATTATGAAAATGGTCTTCTAATTTAACTCTAAAAAATAACCAATTTGTTTCTTTAGGACTTAAGATTTCTTCATTGGTCAGGCTTCATAGAGAACAATATGGAAGGCTTCAGTAGCTAAAGTGAATTTTTTTTTTTTTTTTTTTTTGAGATGGCATCTCTGTTACCCAGGCTGGAGTTCAGTGACATGATCTCGGCTCACTACACCCTCCACCTCCTGGGTTCAAGCGATTCCCCTGCCTCAGCCTCCCTAGTAGCTGGGACTATGGGCTTGTGTCACCACACCTGGCTAATTTTTATATTTTTTAGTAGAGATGAGGTTTCGTCATGTTGGCCAGGCTGGTCTTGAACTCCTGACCTCAGGTGATCCACCCATCTCAGCCTCCCAAAGTGCTGGGATTACAGGTGTGAGCCACTGCGCCCGACCTATTACAGCGTTTCTGTTAGTGACGGACCGCATATATGACGGTGGTCCCGTAAGATTATAACGGAGCTGAAAAATTCCTATAACCCGGTGACTTGACTGCCTAAAGTTGTATTGCAACTCATTACTCGTGTGTTTATGATGATGCTGGTGTAAACAAATCTACCGTGCTGGCAGTCATGTATAAGTCTAGTATATACATATAATCTAGTCTAGTACAGTATATAATACTTGATAATAAACAGCTAAGTTACTGGTTTATGTATTTACCATATTATACTTGTGATCATCACTATACACTTTATCATTTAGAGTGTACTCTTTCTACTTATTAAAAAACGTTAGCCATGGTCAGGTGCAGTGGCTCACATCTGTAATCCCAGCACTTTGGGAGGCCAAGGCGGGCAGATCACTTTAGGTCGGGAGTTCAAGACCAGCCTGGCCAACATGGTGAAATGTTGTCTCTACTAAAAATACAAAAATTAGCTGGGCATGGTTGCGGGTGTCTGTAGTCCCCAGCTACTTGGGAGGCTGAGGCAAGAGGATCACTTGAACCTGGGAGGTGTAGGTTGCAGTGAGCTGGGACTGTGCCACTGCACTCCAGCCTGGGCAACAGAGTGAGACTCCATCTCAATTAAAAAAAAAAAAAGGTTAACTGTAAAATAGCCTCAGGTAGGTCCTGCAGGAGGTATCCAGAAAAAGGCAATGTTACTCTAGGAGACAGCTCAATGTGTGTTATTTCCCCTGAAAACCTACCAGTGGGATAAGATGTAGAGATGGAAGACCGTGATATTGATGATCCTGACCCTGTGTAAGCCTAGGATAATGTCTGTGTTTGTGTCTTAGTTTTTAACAAAAAAGTTTAAGAAGTTATAAAAAAATTTAAAACCTCATAGAATAAGGATATAAAAAATATTTTTGTACAGTGTGTGTTTTAAGCAGTTACTACAAAAGAGTCAAAAAGTTAAAAAAATGAAAAAGTTTTTAAGTTAAAAAAGTTACAGGAAGCTAGGCCGGGCCTGGTGGTTTTTTTTTTTTTTTTTGAGACGGAGTCTCGCTCTGTCGCCCAGGCTGGGGTGCAGTGGCCAGATCTCAGCTCACTGCAAGCTCCGCCTCCTGGGTTCCCGCCATTCTCCTGCCTCAGCCTCCTGAGTAGCTGGGACTACAGGCGCCCGCCACCTCGCCCGGCTAGTTTTTTGTACCTTTTAGTAGAGACGGGGTTTCACCGTGTTAGCCAGGATGGTCTTGATCTCCTGACCTCGTGATCCGCCCGTCTCGGCCTCCCAAAGTGCTGGGATTACAGGCTTGAGCCACCGCGCCCGGCCGCCTGGTGGTTTACGTCTGTAATCCCAACACTTTGGCAGGCTGAGGCGGAGGATCACTTGAGGCTGGGGGTTCAAGATCAGTCTGGGCAACATAGTGAGACCCCCATCTCTACAAAAAAATTTTTTTAAAAATTAGCTGGGAGTGGTGGTGTGTGCCTGTAGTCCATGCTACTTGGGAGCCTGAGGCAGAAGAATTGCTTGAGCCCAGGAGGTCGAGGCTCCAGTGAGCTACGATTGTGCCACTGCACTCCAGCTTGGATGACAGAGTGAGACCCTGTCTTTAAAAAAAGTTACAGTTAGTTAAGGTTAATTCATTACTGAAGGAAGAAAATTTTTAAAAATGTAGTATAGCCTAAGTGTCCGTGTTTATAAAGTCTACAGTAGTGTATAGTAATTTCTTACCAAGCTCGTCCAACCTGCCTTATTTTTTTGCTGTTGTTGGTCGGTTTTGTTTTAGCTTTTAGCAGCGTGAAGCCATAGTTTTTAGTTTTTGTTTCTAGTGATAAGCAGAAAAGACGGGCGAGGAAGGGGCTTTACTGGCCCAGCCAGAAACGGAAACTAAGAAGTCATGACTGTGTTCTCTCCCTTGGACAGCCCTGGAGGCCTTCACATTTACTCACCACTGACTCACTGACTCATCCAGAACAACTTTCAGTTATGGCAAGCTCCATTCTTGATAAGTGCCCTATACGGGTTGTATTAGTCTGCTTGAGTTGCTATAAAGGAATACCTGAGACTGGTAATTTATTCATATAAAGAAAAGAGATTTATTTGGCTCATGGTTCTGGAGGCTGTACAGGAAGCGTAGTGCTGGCCTCTGCTTCTGGTGAGGGCCTCAGGAAGCTTCCATTCATGGTGGAGGTGAAGGGAGGCCAGCATGTCACATGGCAAGAGAGGGAGCCAGAGAGAGAGGATGAAGTGCCAGTCTTCTTTTAAACAACCAGTTCTCACAATGAACTAATAGAGTGAGAACACACTTATCACCAAGGGGATGGTGCTAAGCCATTCATGAGGGATTTGGTCCCATGATCCAACACCTCCCACCAGGCCCCACCTCCAACCTTGGGGATCACATTTCAACATAAGATGTGGAGGGGACAAGCATCCAAACCATATTGCATGTGTACACTTTTTATCTTTTTGAGACCGAGTCTCGCCCTGTCACCCAGGCAGGAGTGCAGTTGCACAATCTTGTCTCACTGCAAACTCTACCTGCTGGGTTGAAGCGATTCTCCTGCCTCAGCCTCCTGAGTAGCTGGGACTACAGGTGTGTGTCACTACAGCTGGCCAATTTTCGCATTTTTAGTAGAGATGAGGTTTCACCATGTTGGCCAGGCTGACCTCAAGTGATTCACTCTCCTCACCCTCCCAACGTGCTGGGAT
The DNA here is from genome assembly GCF_024542745.1 of Macaca thibetana thibetana. Lineage (NCBI taxonomy): Eukaryota > Metazoa > Chordata > Mammalia > Primates > Cercopithecidae > Macaca > Macaca thibetana. Next base: position 42,050,796 of record NC_065597.1, read on the forward strand.
TACAGGCATGAGCCACCATGCCCAGCCTGCTTTTTATCTTTATACTGGTATTTTTACTGTCCCTTTTCTATATTTTGGTACACAAATACCATTGTGCTACAATTGTCTATGGTATTCGATACAGTAACATGCTGTACAGATTTTTAGTCTAGGAGCAATAGGCTACACCATATAGCCTACGTGCGTAGTAGGCCATACCATCTAGATCAGTAAGTGCACTCTCTGATGTTCACGATTTCACTACAACAGTGAAATCATCTAGGGACACATTTCTCAAAAGTGCTGTATCCCTGGTCTTAAGTGATGTATGACTGTCTTTGCTTTTAAATATTCAAATCACATCGAAGTGCATAGTACAAAAAAGTGCAAATCCACTGAAACCCCAACGCTGAGCATTTGCCAGTGTTTATGGTTTGATGTGTGTTCTTTAAACTTTTTGTTACATTGCTGGAGAAATCTATAAACAAAGTATACTGTCGGTTTTTGTGTGTTTGAAGGTAGTTTGCAGACTTAATTGCTTATGAGCTGTCATTAATATTTCACCTCTGCAAACATCAAAATAGATACCCTCAAATTTTTGCACTTTTTCCCTTTCGTTGTTATTTTCATGCGTTACTTACAAGTTCAGTGGTTCTCACTCAGAGCTGGTTATACCCAAAGAGCCTGAGTTGGGCCCCCCACTCACCGTGGCTTTGCTTCTCAAACTTCCGGATGCCTAAGAATCACTTGAAAAGCTTGTTAAAATGCAGTTTCCCAGGCCCCATCTCTGCTGTTTTTTAAATTCTAGGGCCCAGGGTACTCAGCTCAGGCAACTCATGCTAGTAGTCTTGGAAACATTTTAAAATTCTGCACCAACGAATTGATGGTACCAATGAGGCAAGAGAATAGGGTCTGGAGGCAGGGAATCTGAGGCCATTTCACGCCGACTTCTAGAACTAAATCGAAAGGAAAACCCTAACTTTCCATGCCTAAGTAACCAAAGGACCAGAGAGTACTCCCTTTGCAAACCCTCACCTTTTCTGTGCGGCAGATGGGAAATTGAAAGTATCTCTGATTGGTTGTTTCCTTCAGCCAATCAGACTGATTGGAGGCCACTACTTTATTTACATGGGGTGAACACCAAGTGGCCAACGGGAACCCTCTAGCGGGTATTTGGACTCTAGAAGATTTTACATTCAGGTCCTTAAGCAGATACTTGGGCCGCTCCCACCCTGTGGAGTGTACTTTCGTTTTCAATAAATCTCCGCTTTCGTGGCTTTATTCTTTCCTTGCTTTCTTTGTGTGTCTTGTCCAATTCTTTGTTCAAAATGCCAAGAACCTGGACACCCTCTACTGGTAACACCAATTCTCTGGGCAGCCTTGCAGCCTGCTAACCCCAGCTGCAGCCAGCATGCGACACCTGGCTGGATGCTCTTGGTCATAGTCAGGCTGCCTGTAATAAAAGCCTGTGGGGCACCGGGCGCAGTAGTTCACACCTGTAATCCCAGCACTTTGGGACACCGAGGCGGGCAGATCACCTGAGGTTGGGAGTTCGAAACCAGCCTGACCAACATGGAGAAACCCCATCTCTGCTAAAAATACAAAATTAGCTGGGCATGGTGGTGCATGCCTGTAATCCCAGCTACTTGGGAGGCTGAGGCAGGAGAATCGCTTGAATCTGGGAAACGGAGGTTGCGGTGAGCTGAGATCGCGCCACTGCACTCCAGCCTGGGCGATGAGCGAGACCCCATCTCAAAAAAAAAAAAAAAAAAAAAAAAAAGCCTGTAGGGTGTTGCTCTAGATCGGGGTGTGCACACCCAGCTCTGGCTGACACCATGATAGCCCTGGTCATTAGCCTGCTGCCTGCCTGGTATGAAACAGGAACTCCTGCTCGCTGTCGCTGAGTGAGCGAGCCAATGCTATTTGCTTTTCCCTCCCTTCGCACATTTCAAATGGTAAATAAGCAGCATTCATATACACTAAAATAGTCCCTCCTTATCCATGGTTTCGTTTCACAGTTTCAGCTACATATGGTCAACTGCAGGCCTAAAGTAGGTATATACAGTACAATAAGACATAAATATATAAAAGCATATATATAGATATATAAATATTTATAATTATATAAAAATACTTATATATTATATAAGTATAAATATATCTAAATATTTATATATTTATGAATATATTTATATAATATATAATATTTGTGTTCTTTTAAGAAAGTGAATATGTGGGAACTTGTTATAACAATGGAAAACTAATAAATGGTCCAAATGCCTTATGGTTTTGAATATTTCTGTCTGCAGCCTTGGCCTTCCAGGCTCAAGCCATCCTCCCACCTCAGCCCCCTGAGTAGCTGTGGCTACAGGTGCACACCACCACATCTGCCTAATTTTTTGTATAGATGGTGTTGAGACCATCCCAGGCTGGTCTCAAACAATCCGCTCACCTTGACCTCCAAATATTTAATATTAAATATGATATTTATATACTATATATAAAATACATATATATACACACACAGACATATATATAAATATATGTATTTTGAGACAGGTCTCGCTTTGTCGCCTAGGCTAGAGTGCAGTGGTATGAACATGGCTCACTGTAGCTTCAACCTCCCAGGTTCAAGCCGTCCTCTCACCTTAGCCAGCCAAGCAGCTGTGACTACAGGTGCATGCCACCATACCTGGCTAACTTTTTTTTTGTATTTTTTGTAGAGATGGGGTTTTGCCATGTTGCCCAGGCTGGTCTTGAACAATCCGCCCTCCTCAGCCTCCAAAGTGCTGGGATGACAGGTGTGAGCCACTGCACCTGGTCCAGTAAGATCTTTTAAGAGAAGGAGAGAGAGAAAGATAGACCACATTAATATAATTTTTATTACAGTATATTGTTATAATTATTCAACTGTATTATTATTGTTGTGAATCTCTTACTGTGCCTAATTTATAAATTAAACTTTATTATAGGTATGTATGTATAGGAAAAAGCATAGTATATATAGGGTTTAGTGCTGTTGGAGGTTTTTCAGGCATCCTTTGGGGGTCTTGGAACATGTCTCCTGCAGCTAAGGGGGAACTATTGTATAGGCTCCTACCAAAGGAGAATAGAAAAAAACCCTGTAAAATGCAGACAGAAACATTCAAAACCATAAGGCATTTGGGCCATTTGTTTGTTAGTTTTCTATTGTTATAACAAATTCCCACGCATTCATATTCTTTTTTTTTTTTTTTTGGAGATGGAGTCTCACTCTTCACCCAGGCTGGAGTGCGGTGGCGCAATCTCGGCTCACTGCAACCTCCACCTCCCAGGTTCAAGTGATTCTCCTGCCTCAGCCTGCCAAGTACATGTGACTAGAGGTGCGCGCCATCATGCCTGTCTAATTTTTGTATTTTTTTAGTAGGGACGGGGTTTCACCATACTGGACAGGCTGGTCTCAAACTTCTGACCTCTTGATCTGCCCTCCTCAGCCTCCCAAAGTACTGGGATTACAGGCGTGAGCCACCATGCCCAGCCTCATAGTCTTAAAAGGACACAAACTGATTATCTTACAGTAGTGTGGGTCAGAAGTGTAACATGGGTCTCACTCGGTTAGAATCAAGGTGCATTCCTTTCTGGGGAGACTGTGGGAGAGGATCCATTTCCCCGCCCATTCAGGTTGTTGGCAAAGGGCAATTCCTCTATGAGGACCAAGGGCACCATTTCCTTCCTGGACATCAGCCGAGGGCCATTCTAGAGCCTACTTGCATTCCTTGGCTTGAGGCCCCCTTCTCCCATTTTCAAAGCCAGCAACAACCTGTCAATCTCACGCTTCCATATATTGTTATAATTGTTCTATTTTATTATTAATTATCGTCGTGAATCTCTTACTGTGTCTAATTTACAAATTCAACTTTTTCATGGGTATGTACGACACCTATGGTCTCTCCTCCTCCTCCAACTCATGTCTCGTTGCATCCTGGAAAGATTCTCTGCTTTAAGGACCCCTGTGATTAGATTTGGCCCATCCGGATATCCGGGACAATCTCCATCTCAGGGTCTGTAACTTTAACCACACCTCCATAATCCCTTTGCTATATAAGTTAACATCGTCACAGACCAGGGATTTGGGGTGGGAGACATCTTTGGGAACCATCACCTTTTGCCTATTGTGGGTCATTTAGGACAGATGGTCTCAGTAGCCCCTGAGAGCAGCACTCCATCACGGCACAACAGTTATCTTCTTTCTTTCTTTCTTTTTTTTTTTTTTTTCTGAGACAGGGTCTCCCTCTGTCATGCAGGATGGAGTGCAGTGGTGCAATGTTGACTCACTGCAGCCTCTATTTCCCAGGCTCAAGTGGTCCTCCCACCTCAGCTTTCCAAGTAGCTGGGACCACAGGTGCGCAAAGCCGTACCTGGCTAATTTTTTGTAGTTTTTATAGAGATGAGTTTTGTCAGGTTGCCCAGTCTGGTCTGGAGCTCCTAGGCTCAAGCAATCTGCCCACCTCACCTCCCAAAGTGCTGGAATTACAGGCCTGAAGTTACCCTATTTCTTTGATTCTAAGATGTCATTCATTAAAGAAAAAAAAAAACCTAGAGAATTTCAAACATAAACAGAAGTAGAGGAACAGTATAACTTACCCCATGTACCCATCACTTTGCTCCTGTAATTACCAGCTCCTGGCCAATCTTGTGTCCTCTCTACCTTCCCTGTTTCTCTAGTTTGAAATTATTTTGAAGTGAATCTCGGCAAACGTATTTTTGTCTATATGTGTTTCAATATGTATTGCTAGAAGTCTATGTATGATGTAGTCACAGTTTACTAATGCACCTCCTCCAAATTACTAATTTAATATAATCAAATATCCAGACACTGTATTTTCTTGTTAAGCTGTACAGTCATATATAGTTTATTTGAATTTACAGTTTATTTCAATAAAGCCTATATATTGCATTTGTTAGATGTCTCTTAAAAATTGTAGTAAAATATACATAACATAAAAATTATTATCATAACTATTTTTCAGTGTAGAGGGTAGCAGCATTAATACTTTCACATTTTTGTGCAGCCATCATCTCCATCCATATACAGGATGTTTTTTGTCTTCTCAAACTGAAACCGTGTGTCTGTTAAATAACAATGCCTCCTGTCCACCTTCCAGTCCCTGGTAGATATCATTCTACTTTCTGTCTCTGTAGATTTAGCTATTCTTGGCATTTCATATAAATAGAATCATATAGTATTTGTCCTTTTGGGACTAGCTTATTTTGCTTAGCCTAATATCTTTGAGGTTTGTCCATGTTGTAGCATATAACAACATGTCCTTTCAAAAAAAATTACCATTTTAACTGTTTTTAAGTATGCAGTTCAGTAATAATAAATATGTCCATATCATTGTGAAACACATCTCTAGACCTTTTTCATCTGCAAATTTGAATCTCTATATCCATTAAGCAACTCTATATCCATTAACTCTCTTATGCCTCATCCTGACCACCCCCTGGTAACCATCATTCTACTTTGTGTTTCTGTGAATTTGATTACTTTCAGTTACGTCATATAATCGGAATCATACAATATCTGTCTTTTTGCAGCCGCCTTATTTCCCTCAGCATGTCCTGAAGGTTCACCCACATTGTAGTGTGTGACAGGATTTCCTTCCTTAAAGGCATCAGAGTATTCCATTGTATGTGTGATGGTTAATTTCATGTGTCATCTCGACAGGACAACAGGGTGCCCAGATATTTGGTGAAACATTATTCTGGATGTTTCTGTGAGGGGGTCTTTGGATGACATTAACATTTTTAAAAAAATCTTTAAAATTGATATATAATAGTTGTGTACTTTTCTTTCTTTCTTTCTTTGAGATGGGGTCTCACTGTGTTGCCCAGGCTGGAGTGCTGTGGCTACTCACAAGTGCCATCCTAGGATACTTCATCCTTAGACTCCTGGCCTCAAGTGATTCATCTGCTTCAGCCTCCCAAATAGCTGGGACTGTAGGTGCACACCACTGTGAATGGCTTTGTATGCTTTTTTGAAGGCTAGAATTTTACAGGACATGTAAACTTGTCTCTAGGCAAATATGAGATCAGTTTTGATAGACATTTACTCTCTTATTCGAGGAATTGAAGACTTTCCATGCATTCTGTAAATATTTATTTATTTCTGTTTTAGAGACAGGGTCTCACTCTGTTGCCCAGGCTAGAGTATAGTGACGTGATCATGGCTCAATGAAGCCTTGAACTCCTAGGCTCAAGTGATCCTCCTGTCTCAGCCTCCCAAGTAACTGGGACTCTAGATGTGCACCACCACGCCTGGCTAAATTTTTAATTTATTGAATTTATTGGTAGAGACAGAGTCTTGCTATGTTGCCCAGGCTTTTTTTTTTTTTTTTTTTTGAGATGGAATCTCGCTCTGTTGACCAGGCTGGATTGCAGTGGTATGATCTCATCTCACTGCAATCTCTGCCTCCCAGGTTCAAGCAATTCTCCCGAGTAGCTGGGATTACAGGCACCTGCCACCATGCTCGACTAATGTTTTTTGTACTTTTAGTAGAGTCAGTGTTTCCCCATGTTAGCTAGGTTGGTCTCGAACTCCCAACCTCAGGTAATCTGTCTGCCTTGGCCTCCCAAAATGCCGGGATTACAGGCGTGAGCCACCGTGCCCAGCCTATGTTGCTCATAAATATTTAGAGCATGCTGTATATTGGGCACTGGGTGAGAAAGAAAGCACTCATTTTGAAGCACATGCTTAGCCAATTTTTAGTGCTCCATAATTACTTATGAATAAATGAAATTGGATTCCCAGCTCACACAGGTGTCCCTAAAGCACGTACTGTAAAGTTGCCAAGCAGGTATAATGAGCAGGGAATTCTTGGTGTGTCTGTTTCTGAAAAGATACTAGGGAACTAAAGAGGACAGAGTAGAAAGTAGAACTGTCATTCTGCCTAACATGGTGAGGTATTCCGAGAGGGAGAGGAAACGCTATCCAGTCCCTTACCACGTCTCTCCATTTACACTAACTCTGATAGGGTTTCTAGCACTTTGTGCAGGTTTCAGATCGTTGGCCAGGGCCTAGGAAGCCTCTGATGCAGCCTGAAAGATTTCACTCCTGTTCGTCATCTGCATTCTTTAGATATTAGATAACTTCTCCCAATTACTAGGGTCAGCATTTTCTTTCTTCTATTTTTTCCACTTACATTTATAAAATAATAAGGGCAACATGCAATAAAATATTAAAGTTGTTGACCCATTTAAACAGTTTACACGGAAGAAGCTGTCAAGGTTGCTGAGAACGCAGATCAGCTCTGAAGTCTCCCCATGGGACCACCTGAAGTGTTGGCCCGAAGGTGGTTGAGGGGCCCTGGCGTACAGCGAAGTGTGGCTGTTCCAGACGTGGCAGTCACAAAGCATCCAGGAGGTTCCGGTGCTGGTTCCTCAAACTAGAGAATTACCACATCACTGGAGACCTAATTGTCTTTTTTTTTTCTTTGAGATGGAGTCTCGCTCTGTCACCCAGGCTGGAGTGCGGTGGCGTGATCTTGGCTCACTGAAACCGTTGCCTCCCAGGTTCAAGCGATTCTCCTGCCTCAGTCTCCTGAGTAGCTGGGACTACAGGCACCCATGACCAGGCCTGCCTAATTTTTGTATTTTTAGTAGAGATGAGGTTGCACCATGTTGTCCAAGCTGGTCTCAAACTCTTGACCTCAGGCGATCCACGTGCCTCAGCCACCCAAAGTGCTGGGATTACAGGCGTCAGCCACCGCGCCAGGCCCATAACTGTCTTTATGTACAGCATGTGAAGGACTGGGCTCTCTGAAACCCAGAGATATAAACTATTTGCTTGGCAAACTCATCTGGGTGGCAGTTACTCATGGAACACCTACGCTGTGGCAAGCACCATTCCAGTTGCTGGGAAATGGCAGTGAACAGGCAGGCAGAAATCCCTGTCTTCTAGGGGTTTAACCTCCCGCTAGGGATTAGAGAAAACACAAATAAGTGAAGCACACACCTGTAATCCGAGCACTTTGGGAGGCCGAGGTGGGATGATACCTTAAAGGCTAGGAGTTTGAGACCAGTGTGGCCAACACAGTGAGACCCTGTCTCCACAAAAAATGTAAAAACTTAGCCGGGGTGGTGGCACACACCTGTAGTCCCAGCTACTCAGTAGGCTGAGGTGGGAGGATTGCTTGAGACCAGGAGTTCAAGCCTGCAGTGATCTAAGAAGGTGCCACTGTACTCCAGCCTGGGTAACAGAGTAAGACCCCATCTCTAAAAATAATAATAATAATAATAAAATAAAATAAACCAAATAAATGAAAATGCATGGTATGTGACCAATATTCCTCAAAGCTGTCCAGGTCATCAGAAACAAGGAAAACCTGAGAAGCTGCCACAGCCAAGAGGAGCCTAAGGAGATGTGAGGATATTAGGTAAAAATCAGGGAAACCTGAATGAAGTTGGACTTCTGTTGATAATAGTAATGATGACAACATGTATGTGTGATAATAGTAGTGATGATGTGTATGTGTGTGATACTAATGATGACATGGGTGTGATAATAGCAGTGATGATGGTGTATGTGTGATAACAGTAATGATGTGTATTGTGATAATAGTGATGATGTGTATGTGTGTGATAATAGTAATGATAACACTGTGTGTGACAAAAGTAATGACACGTGATAATAGTAATGACGGCGTGTGTGTGTGATAATAGTTGTAATGATGACGTGTGATAAGAGTAATGATTATAGCGAGTATATGGGATATTAGTAATGATGATGATGTGTGTGTGATAATAATGATGATGTGTGTGTGATAATAGTAACAATTGCATGTATGTGTGATAATAGTAATGATGATGTATATGTGTGTGACAGTAGTAATGATGATGATGTGTGTGTAATAATAGTAATGGTGATGTGTGTGTGTGATAATAGTAATGATTATGACTTGTATGTGTGGTAATAGTAATGATGGTGACGTGTGTTTGATAATAGTAATGATGGTGATGTGTATGTGTGTGATAATAGTAATGATGACATGTGTGTGTGATATTAGTAATGATGATGGCATGTATGTGTGATAATAGTAATGATGATGATGGTTATGTGTGTGATGATAGTAATGTGTGTGTGATAATAGTAATGATGTGTGTGTGATAATAGTAATGATGATGACATGTATGTGTGATAATAGTGATAGTGATGCATGTGATAATAGTAATGATGACGTGTGTGTGATAATAGTAATGATGATGGTATGTATGTGTGATAATGGTAATGATGATGTGTGTGTGACAATAGTAATGATGTGTACGTGATAATAGTAATTATGGTGATGTGTGTGTGTGATAATAGTAATGATGATGGCATGTAGGTGTGATAATAGTGATGATGGTGACGTGTGTATAATGGTAATGATAATGACATGTATGTGTGATAATAGTAATGATTATGACGTGTGTGTGATCATAGTAATGAGGGTGACGTGTATGTGTGTGATGATAGTAATGATGACGTGTGTGTGTGATAGTAATGACGATGATGTATATGTGTGTGGTCATGTATCAGATGTTGATGAATGTCCTGGAGAAAAGTGAAGCCGAGGCAGACGGACAGGGAGTGCAGGTGGGAGTTGGGGGAAGGCAAGGAGGGCCCAACTGCGAAGATGGCATTTGGACAGAGACCTGCGTGGAAGGGAAGGAGCATGCCATGAGGTTATCTAGGGGATAGCAAGGGGCAAGGCCTTGTGGGAGAGAGCAACTATAAGCCCATTAGAGAACAAGGTCAAGGTTGGGGGGCTGGGGGTGGGGTGTGGAGCACGGGAGCCCCAGATCATGGGGAACCTTCTAGGTCCCAGTGAGGACTTTGGCATTGACTCTGGACCAGATGTCGGCAAAGCCATGGGTCTGGCCTTATTTGCAGCATGGAGTCCACATCACCATAGCGCTCCTTCCATGGGCTTTTGAGTTACCCCAGAGGTCATTGCCAGGCTTTAGAGCGGAAGTCCACCACCTGCAGCCTTGTAGCCCTTGGGCCAAATCCTATCCACTTGTTTTGCTACAAAGCTGTGCACAGGTGAGCCAGCAACTTGCCTCTTACCTGGTCAGTGAGGTTTCTTTATACTTTTGTGATGCCATTTGTAATTGTTTTGTCAAATTGTATATTCCATCCTTGGATCTTCCTAACTTCCTAAATGATTTTTTTTTTTAAGGTGCATACTTTGAGATTCACTCTTGATGCCGTAAAGGTCAATGGGTTTTGGTAAATGCACAGTGTCATGTACCCACCATTACTGTGTCACACAGAATGGTTTCACCACCCTGGAAAAACCCTGTGCATCACCGTTCATCTCCTCCCTTTCCCTTTAAACCCCTGGCAACCATAGACTTTTTACCACCTCTGTGGTTTTGCTTTTTCCAGAATGTCATCTAATTGGAATCATATAGTATGTTGCCTTTTTAGACTGGTTTCTTTCACTTTGCAATATGTATTTATTGCAAAGTGAAAAGGTTCATTTGTGACTTTCTTGTCTTGATATCTCATTACTTTTCATTGCATAATAATATTCCATTGAATGGATGTACCACAGTTTGTTTATCCTTTCGCCTATTGAAGGGCATCTTGATTACTTCCAGTTTTGGGTGATTATGAATAAAGCTGCTATAAACTTCTGTGTGCAGGTTTTTGTGCACATACAAGTTTTCAGATCAGTTGAGTAAACATCTAGAGGTGGGACTGGCATGGTAAGACTATGTCTAGCTGTGTGTGAACCTCTGCTTTTTAGAGTATTATGGTAAAGCTGTGTCTGGCTGTGTATGGACCTGTGCGTTTTGTTTTTGTTTTTGTTTTTGAAGCAGAGTCTCACTCTGTTGCCCAGGCTGGAGTGATGCAATCTCGGCTTGCTCCACCTCCTGGGTTCAAGTGATTCTCATGCCCCAGCCTCCTGGGTAGCTGGGACTACAGGTGCATGCCGCCACACCCGGTTAATTTTTGTATTTTTCAGTAAAGATGGGGTTTCACCACGTTGGCCAGGCTCAGATGATCTGCCTGCCTTGGCATCCCAAAGTGTTGGGGATACAGGTGTGAGCCACCACACCCAACTAGACCTCTGCTTTTAAGAGAATTATGGTAAGGCTGTGTCTAGCTGTCCATGTACCTCTGCTTTTTAGAATATTATGGAAGGAAACTGTGACTTTTTTTGGTCTGTGTCCCTTTTACAACGCCATGTTACTCTTTTTCTATTTCTGGAGCCTTGATTGGAATTTCTCCAGAGGAGTGTTAAAATTCAAATTGTTTTCAGTGAAATTTAAAATTATGATGGAACTTCTAAGAGTAGATTCTTAAAAATCTTTTTAATTTTAAAATTTATCCCCGGTGGGTTCTACCCTGAGAATTTAATAGATCGGCTGACTTAGAAGTTGAGGTAATTGAGATACAAGAGTAAAAAGTTAAAAATAATCATACTAGCATTCCTGGAGGCTTTGGGAGTGACAGGTACATTTAATTTGAAATTGCAAGGAAGGTGTTTCAGTGGACTTTATTTCCGGAGATATTTAAGGTTCTCTCCATGTAAGGACATTAGAATCTAAATTATTTCTGACCGGTGCAAAAACTTGAAACATGTCAGAAACCTATTGTTGTAAAAGTAGGAAGAAAATGGAACAGGAAAGAGGCTTGGATTTTTTTTTCAGCTTTACTTCTTGTCATTTCAATTATGAGATTATAATTTTATAACTATTGATTTATAATACTGACATGTAATAACACGTGCATAAAGTGTCCAAATTAGAGATTTGGCTTATGGACGTCAGACTATCCATACAATCAATATAATGTACACATTTGTCACCTCCTGAAGTGTTCTCTGGCCTCTCTGTAATCCATCCCCTCGTCCCTGTCTCCAGGCAGCAACTTATCTGCCACTTTTAATCGCTATAGATTAGTTAGCATTTTCTAGAATTGTATGTAAATTTATATATTACATATAATTTTATATAAATTATATAAATGGAATCATACAGAAAATACTCTTGGTCGGGAGTAATTTTTTTGCTTTTTGGCATAATTACTGTGGGACTCATGCATACTGTTGGGTGGATCAGCCCTTTATTTATTGCTGAGTAGTGTTCATTCTATTCTATGACGTTGTGGACTGAATTGTGCCCCCCCCACCCCTAAATTCATATGCTGAAGCCCTAGCACTCAGTGTGACTGTATGTGGCAATAGGGCTTTTAGGAAGTAATTAAGGTTGACTGAGGTCATAAGGGTGGGTCGTAATTCGTTAGGATTGGTAGCCTTACCAGAAGAGGAAGAGAGAGCGATCTCTCCTTCTGCCATGTGAGGACACAGCAAGAAGGCAGCTGACTGCAAGCTAGGAAGAAGGCCCACATCAGACCCTGGCCACGACAGCACCCTGAACTTGGACTTTCAGCCTCCTGAACTGGGACAGAAGAAATATCTGTTGTTTAAGCTATGATAACCCAGTCTATGATGTTTGCCGTGACAGCCCAAGCTGACTGAGACATGGATACACCACAATTTGTTTTTCATTTACCTGTTGATGGACATTCTATTTATTTACTTACTTATTTATTTTATTTTGAGACGGAGTCTCATTCTGTCGCCCAGGCTGGAGTACAGTGGCACAATCTCGGTTCACTGCAATTTTGCTTCCTTGGTTCAAGCGATTCTCCTGCCTCAGCCTCCCGAGTAGCTGGGATTACAGGCGTGCACCACCACACCCAGCTAATTTTTGTATTTTTTGTAGATAGAGATGGGGTTTCACCATGCTGGCCGGGCCGGTCTCAAACTCCTGACCTCAGGTGATCCACCCGCCTCAGCCTCCCAAAGTGCTGGGATTACAGGCATAAATCACCGTGCCCGGCCTGATGGACATTTTAGTTGTTTCTGGTTTGACTATTACAGAGAATGCTGCTCTGAGCAGCTGTGTTCAGGTCTTTGTGTGGACATGTGCTTTCACTTTTACTGGGTGAATATCTAGGAGTGGACTGGCTGGGTTATATGGTAGGTGTATATTTTACTCTTTAATAAACTGCCCAACTGTTTCCTAAGGCACCTGTACCATTTTATATTCACACAAGCAGTGTGTGAGCGTTCCGCTTCCTCCACATCAGACTTGAGGCCTGAATTTGGAATTGCTCTTCCTTAGCTGGTCCACTCAGAGGGCTCAGCGCTGGTTTATGACGTGGCCAGGAGAGGCAGGGCAGGCAGCTGCTTCCCTCTGGAGCCCTCCCTCATACTCTTCATGTTGTCATATGAGAATCTTTAGGTTTCTTTTTCTTTTTTTTTTTCCTTACCTGCAGTCCAAAGTCACATGAGAATTGTTTTATGCCTGTGTTAAATGTGCTTTCCAGAAAAATTTAGAATGACAATATATGTATGCTCTGACTTGTCTTTCTTACGTTGCTTTTCCTAATTATTTACTTGCAGACATCCTGGAGAGGGTTTCTGGGCTGTAATGTATTAAAATAAATCTAGGTTCTAAAGTCAGACCGACCCGGATTTGAATTTAGGCTTCACGGCTTAGCTGTGTGGCAAGTCACGTGAGCTGAGCCTCAGTTTTGTCATCTGTTTAAAAACTTTTCTTTGTTTGTTTTAGAGGATGGGGCCTGCTGTGTTGCGCAGGCTGCAGTGCAGTACAGGAGCAATCACAGAGCACTGCAGCCTCCTACTCCTGGCCTCAGGTGATCCTCCTGCCTCCGCCTCCTGAGTAGCTGGGACTACAAGCATACCACCACCACTCCCGGCCCCTCCTCTGTTTTTAAAAAGTATGTGTGGAGAGGTTGATATTACCCAGCTTGCATGGTTGTTATAAAGCTTAAATATAATGCATTGAAAACATCTTCATTCATTGAATATCTGGGATAATGTATTAATCTTCCAGGGTTATACTTGTAATTACAAGTTGCATTTTCTATTTAACAGTGGTTGACCTACTACCCTCTAAGTGACTAGGAGAGGAAGTGACATTTTCATGGGTGCCACTGTTAGAGGGAGGCCACAGAAAATATGGTGAAATGCAGTGGCTTTGCCAGGACTTACGGTAACCTTGCAATGTTTAACAATGTCTCAGGCCAGGTGCAGTGACTCATGCCTGTAATCCCAGCACTTTGGGAGGCTGAGGTGGGTGGATCACGAGGTCAGGAGTTCAAGACCAGCCTGGCCAACATGGTGAAAGTCTCGTCTCTACTAAAAATACAAACATTAGCTGGGCATGGTGGCAACTGCCTCTAATCCCAGCTGCTCTGGAGGCTGAGGCAGGAGAATGGTTTGAACCCAGGAAGCAGTAAGCCAAGATCATGCCGTTGTACTCCAGCCTGGGCGACAGCAAGACTCGATCTCAAAAACAAAAGCAATGTCTCCGTCCTGCTTTGGCCATTTGCACTGTGGTGGGGATGTATTTTGTATGCATATTTATGTACTTCCACCAAGGCAATTGCTGCCTCAATGTAATTCCTCGACGTGGCCTGTTTGGGAATCCCCAGCCTCCTTAGGGACCGCTTAGTCTGTTTTTAGGGAGAACAGGAACACACTTTGGCTCCAAGAGGCACATTTCCCAGGCTTCTGGGATTCTGGCCGGTGTGTGCTGTCTGCTTTTTGCAGCACTTGGGCCCACGGGTGGCAAGGATGCTGCCTCTTGGCCTGCATAATCCTTTGTCCAGCTGTGTGTTGAAAGTGCATGGAGCCTTCCCTCACATGGAGAAGTGGGGGCCTATTCTTTGATGGCTGGGCCAGACTGCTCACTGATGTTGCTGGAGTTTGAAAGGTTGTTGCAAAATGGACAGTCAGGAGATTGACGTTAGCATGGGCAGGTAGGCTGGTGCTGGAACTGTGAGGGGAGTATGAAGGGTGGGTGTTGGTAGGCAGGGGATTTGCTGTGCCAGGTGGGGGTGTCTTGAGGCCTTTTCTGTTCTGCCCGACCGCTGAGTTTCAAAACCCCTGCAGCGTTCCTCCTTAGAGCCGGCTGGCTTTCTTGGCATCATTTGGTTTAGTTGCTAGGAAGCGGAATAGGGCAAATGCAACTTCCTTTTGACTTACTCACTTTGAACCATCTGCTGATTCCTTCTCGTGGCCTTCAAACTTGGCGAGGAGCATCGAGAAGAGGGTCGAGCAGAGCATCTGTGCTTATCCTTTCTGAAAACAGAATGCTTTCTAATAACTCTTTAACCCTCTCAGTCCAAATTCATTCAGTTCATCTTGGACAGCTCCTGGTCTCTTTCAGCTAGTGGTTTGGAGCAAGCATTTTATTCTTCGGTTTTGCCCCTTATTTTTGTCTTAGATTTAGAGCTCTGTTAACCATATAGCTCTTAAATGAGGAGGATGGTGGCTACGTATGTCAAAATATATTTGGCAAGTAAATATTGATAAAAACGGTCTTACTTGAGGTTGTTTAACACTTGGAATGGATGCACATGGATTGTGTAGGAATTTTCTATCATAAGCTCCTTTGTGAAGTCAGTGTCAGATACATTAAAGGTGGCAGATGATCCACAAAAATGTATAGTGCTGTTGAGGGAGCATCTATCAAAGAGACATTTTAAACAAAACCAGTGATGCTTGTTTTTTATAATTGCCAACTACTACCGGCATTTACCTATTTACTTTCAGGTCGAGTTTCGTTCAGTTGGGCAAATCAGGTGCATTGTGTGGAAGCTCTTTTCTGCTGGTAAGTTTCCTGCCTCTCCTTGTGCCAGTGCCGAGCGTTCAGTTGTCAACTCTGCGAAAGTAGTTGAACAAACAAGCTAGGCAGAAATAGAAATAGGCATTACAAAATAGAGTCAGAGCTTCTGAAAAAAAAAAACCTTGAGAAAGGCCATTGTTTGAGATTTTAAAATCCAGTTTAACTGAGGATTTAATCACCCCTG
This sequence comes from Macaca thibetana thibetana, assembly GCF_024542745.1. Classification (NCBI taxonomy): domain Eukaryota; kingdom Metazoa; phylum Chordata; class Mammalia; order Primates; family Cercopithecidae; genus Macaca; species Macaca thibetana. Next base: position 42,066,649 of record NC_065597.1, read on the forward strand.
AGTGTACCAGAACTGTGGAAACTAATGTAGGAACTATGGGAAATAATCTCTTCTGAAGTGTAATTTTGTCTTTTTTTTTTTTTTTTTTTTCCAGTAAGCCATATAAACCTTTTCTGCCAACTTCTTATTCACCCCAAGAGGGCTACTTAAAGGAAGATGAAGACATGCTAAGGTAAAATTTTATTGTTGTGGCGCAATTTGCTAAAAGCATTAGTAGTAATTCAAATGCTTTCTTTCTGTGCAGACTTAGATGTTTGTTAAAATTGATGCCATTAATATTTGCTTTTGGGACATCCCTCAGTTCAAGTTGATCAGATTAAGCCATGCTGCTTTAACTTTTACCTTTCCATAGTCGCTTAGACTTTAGTGGCTAAAATATACCTACAGACTGAAGGACTTAGTCCCCCAGGCCTTTTTGTTCTTCTATTGTCTTGGACTGGGTCATGTGCTTTGTGGGTTATCCATAGCAGACCCTTGAATCCCTTCCTCCACACCCTCACACCTCACCCTCTTGATTTTGCTACCCTCAAACCATCAGTATATGCTCAAAAATGCAAATGTATTCTGTTGTGATACAAATCAGAATTCCAGAGGCAAATATAAGTGACTTAAAACTGTATTTTTTTTTTAACCCCAGGAATGGGATAGATACATAAGAGCAGGTAATAATAAAAAGTGGGTTATCCACAGCAGACCCTTGAACAAAAAGGGTCTGAACAAAAATGGAAAAGGGAAGATCAAAAGCTAGGCGTCTGAGACCAGTCTGGGCAACATAGTGAGACCCTGTCTCTACAAAAAATAAAAAGATAAAATAAAAATCCCTTTTCAGAACTCTCCCACTCTCCCATTTTTTTTTTTTTTTTTTTTTTTTTTTTTTGAGACGGAGTCTTGCTCTGTAGCCCGGGCTGGAGTGCAGTGGCCGGATCTCAGCTCACTGCAAGCTCCGCCTCCCGGGTTTGCGCCATTCTCCTGCCTCAGCCTCTGGAGTAGCTGGGACTACGGGCGCCCGCCACCTCGCCCGGCTAGTTTTTTGTACTTTTAGTAGAGACGGGGTTTCACCGTGTTAGCCAGGATGGTCTTGATCTCCTGACCTCGTGATCCGCCCGTCTCGGCCTCCCAAAGTGCTGGGATTACAGGCTTGAGCCACCGCGCCCGGCCCCATTTTTTTCCCTTGTTTTTTTAAACTGAAATGGTTGGCCCTGGCATATTGTCCTGAACTTGTTTCTTTCACTTAACCGTGTATCATGAAGGAGTCTTCACCCTCATTCTTTGTAACCACTGCATAGCATTCTCAGTATGTAAATCACTTTTTTTTTCTTTTTAAAATTGAAACGGAGTCTCAGTCTATTGCCCAGGCTGGAATGTGTGGTACGATCTTGGCTCACTGCAACCTCCTCCTCCCAGGTTCAAGCTATTCTCCTGCCTCAGACTCTTGAGTAGCTGGGATTACAGGCATGCATCACTACCCCTGGCTAATTTTTGTATTTTAGTAGAGACAGGGTTTCCCCATGTTGGCCAAGCTGGTCTCGAACTCCTGACCTCAAGTGATCTGCCCGCCTTGGCCTCCCAAAGTTCTGGGATTATAGGCATGAGTCACCACGTCCAGCCTCGAGTATGTAAATCACTTTTGAAGGCGACTTTATTTCATTTACTCTGGCTTTTATATTCAGCAATGAAGTTCCTCTAAGTAACTAAATGGGTAAATCAACATGGCAGTTCAAGATTCTTGCCTTGAATCTTTCTCTGTAGTTTTGGTAAAAGCAGTTTTCCTTGAACTGTATTTGAATTGATTTTTATATATATGAACCTTGACAGGGCCTCTCTCTCGCTTGCATTAAAGATGAGATTTGTGTCAGATTAGATTAATAATTCAGAATTGAAAAATGCTTTTCTCAACTGCGGAAGCGCTTGGAAGTGTAGAATTTAGGAATGACTGTTCACGGAGGTTAGTTTTTCTCAGTAACATTTCCTAAAGATGAGACCTGGAATACCTGCACTGTCGGGTGGTCTTCTGAAGGAGATTTTCTTAGCCTTGACCTGAAAGAAACCTAAAGGCAGAGATGGATCACAATGACCAACACTGACTCAGGGTCCACACTGCATCAGGCACCATTCTGAGGATATCGCCTGTATTAGTTCATTCAATCTCATAACAGCACTAAGAGGTAGGGTCTATTAATAATCTGCATGTTACAGGTGAGGAAAGAGTCACGATGATGTCAAATAACTTAATCAAGGCTACCCAGCTTGTAAGTGACAGAGCTGAGATTCAAACCCCGACAGTTGCATTGTCAACATTAGGCTGCCTTCTCTGGATGACCAGGTACTGGCTTCCCAGGCTCCTCCCAGTCACCTCTAATTATTTGGTGGTGGTGGTGTTTACCTACCACTTCATTAAAAGAAAGTGTCTATGGACATATGGTAGCTCATGCCTGTAATCCTACCACTTTGGAAGACTGAAGTGTGTGGATCACTTAAAGCCAGGAGTTTGAGACCAGCCTGAGCAACACAGTGAGACCCTATCTCTACAAAAAATAAAAAGATTAGCTAGGTATGGTGGCGAGCACCCATACTCCCAGCTACTCGGGAGGCAAAGGTGGGAGGATTGCTTGAGCCCAGGAGTTCTGGGCTACAGTGAGCCAGGATCGCGCTACTGATGGTGCCCAGGCTGTGGGCAACAGAGCAAGAGCCTGTCTCTAAAAACAACGACGACAACAAAAGAAAGTGTAGAAAGTGTGAGGGAAAGCCAGCAAGAACAAAAGGCAGCAAGGGTTAGGAAAAGCAGGTGGCGTACAGAACGGCCTCTAGAATCAATGGCTGGTGTTGATCAAAGACAAATAGACAAACGAAGCCTGCTCTGGAGAGGGAAGCATTGTGTGCAGCTCAGGATTCTCAGGGCGGTAGGGGGAGGCACGGACTCAGGCGAGAGCTTTGCTTGGAAACGTCTGTTGGGAGGCTGGCTGTGGACAGCAACCCGAATAAACATTGGAAAGGGGAGAAGCACAGGGACGAAGGCTCGCAGGCAGCTTGCTGAGTAGTCGTGGTTTGCGGAGTGCACTCGCCGTGCAGCCTGATGCCTTTTGTGAGAAAACAGCTAATTGCTGCCCGCTAGCGTGGTTCAGTCCCTGTCAGGACATTCCTTGTGGACAGAAACATTGGTGACTGGATCCTGGGGAGCCACAGTAAAAACGCCTGATTTAGGGTACAGCGTGCATCTACTTCTCCCTTTCTTCTGTTAAATCACAGCAAAAGGGACTATTTAGACGGCTGATAGATGATCCAGCATCTGTGCACTATTTTGCATGCCTTTAGCAAGGGAAAAGGGCTTGCTCACAGGCGCTGTGGAGCGTTTATAAGTAAAGGGGGCAGATCTTGTTCATTCATTCTTTACCCATATCCATATCCAATGAAGACCTTCCAAGAGGAGCACCCCCAGTTTTAAAGATGAACGCTTCTGATAAAATTATCTCAAACCCTTTGGACTAAACACCTTAAAGTGTGAATATATAGCTCTAGCTATCTTTCTATCTGATCTATAACAAGGATCAATGGCTCCATATAGCCCTTTTCATCCCCATGGGCAAGAGGAAACAAATGGAAAGGGCAGAAAATCCTAGAAATTTGTAAAACACTAAAATGAGAGCAGAGCAGACTATGGAGCGACCTGCAAATAGACACAGGCTTTAGTGACTATAGATTGCACTGGTGATCTAGTATTTGCTTTTTGGCTTTTGGGGGTACATTTAGAGGGGAAAATACATCTGCACAATATTTGAAAAAATATTTTCATGCATCTAACAGCATTGAAGGATTACGGGGGAAATGCGGAAGATTCTTCAAAAGAGAATGAAGACAACCAGGGGTGATGACCCTACTGCTCTCCCTTCAGTAAGAGTCCTGTTGGCCAGGCGCCATGGCTCATACCTGTAATTCCAGCACTTTGGGAGGCTGAGGCAGGTGGATGAGGACTGAGGCAGGTCAGGAGTTCGAAACCAGCCTGACCAATATGGTGAAACCCCGTCTCTACTAAAAATACAAAAATTAGTTGGGTGTGGTGGTGGGTGCCTGTAATCCCAGCTACTTGGGAGGCTGAGACAGGAGAACTGCTTGAACCTGGGAGGCAGAGGTTGCAGTGAGCCGAGATCGCGCCATTGCACTCCAGCCTGGAAGACAAAGTGAGACTCCGTCTCAAAACAAAAACAAAAACAGACAAACTAACAAAATGAATCTTGTCACACTTCTAGTGAGTTCCTTGTCTGTTCTTGGTTGCAGTGTTGTCTTTCATTTACCCTTTTGGAAGGAGACCCTGAGAACTTTCAGCAACTGCTTTTTGGCTGTGCAAAAACACAAACGCATTGATGTTTTTCAGATGATGCCCTCCAGCCCTTTTATCAAGTGATTCAGAAAAAGTGGCAGTGAGAGAGGCCTTTGGATCATGTTATCGTTTGTATCGACAAACAACCGAGGTGGCGTTATTTCTTTGTAGCGTGTCAAGTGAGATTGTGTACAAACCGCATAATTTAGTGTCCAGCCTTGAGCACACGAGTCACTGAGAGCTGGGCCTCCCGCAGTGCTCTGTCGCTGCTTTAGGAACTGCGAGAATGATGTTCTTGGCGTCACTGGTGGTAGTGTCACTGGTGGTGCTGGAGTGACCTGAGGGTGGGGATGTTTCTGAAGATTACTGTCTTGTGCATCTTTTCTGTATTGCTTGAGGGTTTTTTTTTTCAATGAACATCTATCAATTTTTCAATCAGAAAAAAAAAAACCAAAGCTATTTTGGGGGATGGGGAGTAGGTACCATGTGCCAGGCACTATTCTGGGCTCTGGGGATACTTCGGTGAACACAACAGGCAAAACCACTGCCCCTGGGCACTGGCAGCTGCTGAGCTTTCAAAGAAGGGTTCCTCTCTTTTTTGAACTGTTTCTCCAACTCCTCTCTGCCTTTATCTGTGTGGTTTTATCTTTAGTCTGGGGTGCCTGTTCCCTCCTCTCCACCTGCTGAACTCATGTGGACAACTGAAGCGCAGTGGAAGGCTAGTCCTATGGGAGTCCTGCCCCACTGCCCCTGCCCTCTAAGCGTGTTCAGCTTGTCCCCTGGGCCTATGTAGTGTCCTGGTGTCAGGCAGCATTGGCTGGCACTCGCTCTGCTGTGTTAGACATGTTGGTTTGCTTCTGTCTCCTATCTCGAGGACAGACAGACTTAATATGTGATGATAACTATGTCTCTGGGTGATGTCAGGTTTCACTGTGCTTGACAAACAGCCTGGTCTGTAGACAAATGGCTGGGTGGGGGGATGCACACTTACTCCGAGCTAGCAGCTCAACAAGGGATGCTGACCCAGGCATGATGAGCACGGACAGTCCCAGCACAGGAGACCAGGCACACACGGGACACAGCTCTGCACTGGGCTTTCTCACCTTTTTAATATGAAAGTCTGCAATCTTAAATTAAGATGACTCGAATGTTTATCGTGATATCCCCTTTGCAGAAATTGACTTTATTTGTAGATAGCATCTTTTCTTTAACAGTTTTTGAAAGCAAAAATACAGCTCCATCTCATTCAGAGGGTATTTGGGTTGGACCTTGGGAGACAGTGTACTAGAAGAAATGAGGTCAGTCACAGCATGCGGGTGGAAAGGACAATTCCTTTTACATTCAAAAATGATGGAATTTCTTTTTAATAATTGAAAGACAACCAGACATGCCCAGGATTAATTTGATAGTAATTTAAACCAATTTTGAACCCAGAGGCAGTAAAGACCCAGCGTGCACAGTAGCTTTGTTTCCTGCAAAACTGTAATACTTTGCTACAATACTGTTCATCACCCAGGGTCACTGCATTAATGTTTGACCAGATTCACTTTCTCAAGACTTGTGGCAACCATCACATTTGACTTGTAGCATCTTACGCTTTAAAAAAATTTTGAGACAGAATCTCACTCTGTTACTCAGGCTGGAGTGTGGCGGTGTAATCTCGGCTCACTGCAACCTCTGCCTATGGGGTTCAAGTGATTCTCCTGCCTCAGCTTTCTGAGAAGCTGGGATTACAGGCGTGCCACCACATCCAGCTACTTTTTGTGTGTGTGTGTTTTTAGTAGAGATGGGGTTTCACCATGTTGGCCAGGCTGGTCTTGAACTCGTGACCTCAAGTGATCCACCTGCCTCAGCCTCCCAAAGTGCTGGGATTACAGGCATGAGCTACCGCTCCTGGTCCTTCTTTTACTTATTTTTATTTTTTTAATTTAGAGATTGGGGGGTCTCACTATGTTGCCCAGGCCAGTCTCGAACTGATGGCCTCCTGCAATCCTCCTGCCTTGGCCTCCCAAAGTGCCGGGATTACAGGTGTGAGCCAACGAGTCTGCCATGGGATTCTTTTAGAATTGTGACTGACACCAGCTGCTATCGGACTTACACAGCCCTGATATTCTTGCCACCTTCCCATCTACAGAGCCAGGCCAACTGGTGTTGATTTGAAGGCCACCTTTTGTAGTGGAGGAGTGGAGGTTGTGTTTCTTCTCCCCCTCCATCTGGAGTGGTATTAGGAAAGGACTCCTCAGATGTCACCCAGCCTAGTGATCTGGGTTCTAGCAGTTAGCCATAGATTAGGGGACTGGATGGAAGCAGCTTTGGAACTCTTTGGCTGCCATGTAGACTGCAGCCAGCTGGGAAGCCTTGAGCTGGGGTATGTTGCTGGCTTTGCTGTCACTCTGATGTCAGGAAGGTGTGTGGTGATAAATTAGTTGGCTAATCCATCCCTTTATACTCCAAAACAGTAATTAATTTCCAAATCATGCCATCCAAATGTGACTTATTTTTGTCATCATTTTGAATCATGGGCTGTCATGTCACTCCGTAGATATGAACCATGTCATGTTTTTCTTGCTTTCCTTTCGGATTTATTTTCTGGAATCATCCATCCTTTTCTAAATTATCAGAAAAGCATTTTTCCTATTATCATATTAATTTGTAATTCACAAAACATACATTTAATATGCACCTGTTATATGTAGAGCTCTGTGCTTGCACAGGAAGGAACATAATTAAGTAATAATTCTTATTCATAGGACATGTGGTCTCTTAAGATAAATCATGTACATAAATAACAATAGAAGTCCTGACATGCTAAGAGAGTTTTTCCACTCTAAGAAGACGGTACAATTGAGGAAGAGTGAATTTTCATTGTATGGGGTTCAAGGAGATAAATCAAGGGGGTTTCAGGGAGTAACATCATTTGAATTGAGCCTTTGAGGGAAGGGCTGGTACGTCTCCAACAAACAGACAGGCAGAGAGGACACAGCTGGAAGAAAAGGATGGAGAGAGTCCAAGGATCACAAGAAATTACATTTGGGAAGAGAATAGGATGTTTGGAGCCCAATAGGTTACAAAGTGTGTGAAGATAGGTTGAAGCCATGTCTTGCCAGGACTGTGAGTGCTAGGGTAAGACATTTAGGATGCCGAGCAGTTACTGTGGCGTTTTTGAAAGTAATACTTTCAACAAGATTACTCAGAGGCTGAAGTGTAGGATGGATTGGAGTGGGAAAAGAAATTGTGGTAGAGGCCTTTACAAGTTTCTAAGCAAGCGTTGGGCAAGAATGGAGGCATGAACCCGGTGGAGAGGCCTAGTATAGGTTCCCTGGGACTAGGGGACTGGCGCTGAGGAAATGAGAGATGAGATGACTTCAGATATTGATACAGTATTAGTTACAGGATGGGTAATGTTGGCTGAAGTGGCTTCCGTGTCATTCCTTCACTTTTATGTATGGATATGTGTATGGATGAATAAATGAGGTAGGGTCTCACTGTAGCTCACCGCAGCCTTGAACTCCTGGCCTAAAGTGATCCTCCTGCCTCAGCCTCCTGACTTTTAGGACTATCGGCATGTGCCACCATACCTGGCTAAATTTTTAAATTTTTTTTTTTGTAGAGACAGGGTTTCAGTATGTTACCCAGGCTGGTCTCAAACTGCTGGCCTCAAGTGATCTTCCCATCTCGGCCTCCCAAAGTGTTGAGAGGACAGCATGAGCTCATTCTTTTACTCTTTAGCAAGGAATCATCTTGGTGGTAATGACCAGAAGTATGGGTCTGTGCTGGGAACTAATTGTGGATGAGCCTTCTCTCATTTTTCTGAATATAATTTTCTCATCTGTTCTTTAAAACAATCTTTAATTTTCTTTTGTGATCTTTCAATTGAAATGACTTCATCAAATAGCACTTGAATGTTTCCATTTTGAAGAAGGACATTTTAAAAATGTTTTCATTTTGAGAAAGAACATTCATGGTGCTTACCCAGTGTATCATGCCAAACAAAAACACATCTCCTGCTTTCTTTGTACAATCATGGACATAGTCAACCCCATGGAGACACTACATCTTCAAAAAAGTAAGTTTCCTGTTCGTCAGAGTTGCTTCCAGTTCTCTTAACTGATTCCATCAGACAGACTGCATAGCCTTAAGTGTTTCAGTGTGTCTAAGAGTGAAAACAAGTTGTGGGACTTGCGTGATTTTTTTTTTTTTTTTTTTTGAGGCAGGGTCTTGCTGTGTCACCCAAGCTGGAGTACAGTGGTGTGATCATAGCTCACCATAGCTTCAACCACCTGGGCTCAATGATCCTCCTGCCTCAGTCTCCAGAGTAGTTGGGACCACAGGCACATGCCATCATGCTCGGCTAATTTTTTTTAAAAATTATTTGTAGAGATGGGGGGCTTTTTACTATGTTGCCTAGGCTGGTCTCGAACTCCTGGGCTCAAGTGATTCTCCTGTATTGGCCTCCCAAAGTGCTAGGATTACAGGTGTGAGCCACAGTGCTGAGCCAATGCATGATTAAAAAAAATGTATAGCATCTTATACCTCACTTACCTAAATACCGTAAAAATATAGGATCTTATCCCTTACTTAAATTTGTGGGTCAAACTATCTATATAACAGCTGCTTGGTGACATTGATTCTTTTCTTTTGTTGACTGACAGTAACCTGCCTTTTTCTTGTGTGTGTGTGTTTTAAGGGAATATGCAGCAGTTATAGGTCATCGTTTGTGGGATCATTGCCTCGTGGTAGAAACAATCCACCTTACCTCTGATTGGGTCTTACTTGTGCACTCCAAAGAGTGAAAGATGATGGTTCCCCATTATGTATTCTTGTCGAACAGTCTAACAGAAAACTTTTTTCTTGCACCATGATTGTGCTTCACGAGTCTATCACATCACTTAAGACATATCCTACTTAAAAAATGTAATGTTTTTTCTTTGTACACCGGTACACTTTGAAGGTTCATGCTGGTCAATAACTAAACTGAATTTAATTGGGGAAAAAATCACAAAGTACTCTCCTGTATATTACTAATAATTGAAACTTACATCATCTTCATTGCCTCTTACTTAAGAATCCAAAACATCTCAGCCAATATATTATGTAATTAATTCAGTTCTCTTATCTGGATTTTTCTTTTCTTTCTTTTTTTTTTGAGATGGAGTCTCACTCTGTCGCCCAGGCTGAAGTGCAGTGGTGGGATCTAGGCTCACTGCAACCTCCACCTCTCGGGTTCAAGTGATTCTCCTGCTTCAGCCTCTCAAGTAGCTGGGATTACAGGCACACACCACCACACCTCGCTACTTTTTGTATTTTTAGTAGAGACGAGGTTTCACCATGTTGGCCAGGCTGGTCTCAAACTCCTGAGCTCATGTGATCTGCCTGCCTTGGCCTTCCACAGTGCAGGGATTACAGACTTACACAGAAATTTTGACCAAATTCCACCCCCAGCTTTTCTACCCTTAGCAATTCCCTGCATTCTCTTAGACTTCCTTTTTTATCAGCTTTGCCTTGTCTACAAGATCTCATCCACTCCGTTATTGTTAGGCTCAAAAGAATGCACAAAAATGACCACTCTTCTCCTCCCTAGAATATACAGACTTAGGCAGATGTCTGTATATTCAAGGTCACCCTTCGTCTCCTTCTTCCTGGTCACACCTACTGCTTCCATCTCTCTCAGCCCCATCTCCTGCCCTGGACAGTAGATGGACACTGGGAATGGTATTCCTCCCAGCTGCAGGCACTTAAACTGTTGTTCCTCTCCCTTTAAAGAGGGGAGGGGGCTGCCTTGCAGAGAGCCTCCTTTACAGCTCACCTGCAGTCCCATCCCAACAAGCATGGGTTTTCCATTCCTTTCTTCTTTGCAGAAGCTCCCAGTACTGTTCTAGTCAGTTCAGACATATTGAATGCTTCCTATATGCTAGGCACTGTGAGTGATGTCAGGCCAGTGCTGCTTCTTTTCTCTGCAGGTAAGCAGCCGTCAGGCAGGCTTCTCCAACAGGCCCTGGCTCATCCGTCCCGGCTCATGTCTCCTTAGCAGTGTTGGATTTTCATTGCTAGGTTGGGCGAAACTTCCCTTGAGTGTAGAGAGCACCAGTAGCTAGATTTATATCATGCCTGTAGCTTCCAGAGCCTGCAGAGAAGGGAATGCAGGGTTGGTGTTCTAAATCAAGCCATAATATTGGGTCTGAAGAGTGAAAAGTGAAGGACATTTGTCCCCCATCATCTCAGGGATACCAGGACAACTCTATTCCCACCTTTCTATTTACTGTGCTTTTGTATCTCCACCTGGCCAGCTCTTGCTCCATACTACTCTCAAGAGTGTGAAATCATGGTTTTTCTGAGCTAATAATGGCTAATTTATAAATCTAACCCACATTTATGTCATACAGAAGTTCTGGAAATGTAAAAGAACACAGATTTCACAAAGTGCAGATCCCAGTCTCCTGGGGTGAGGAACAGTTTAATTTGAGCCGGTTGTGAACAGGACTAATTATGTCTAGTTACTTAAGTGTTTACATTCATGCAAGATCATTTAGGAAATTATCACTAAAGTAAGCAGGTTGAATAATTTGTTGACTACTAAAATACTTTAACAAAAACTACGCTACTTCAAAAAAGCATATAATTTACTTTTAACGTATTACAAATTCAGAAAATAGTTTCTTTTTCGTGTCCAGAATAGTATTGTTAGGGACACATTTCATTTGTCATCCATTAATTTAATTATTGAACTCAAATCATAAATAAAAAGAGTACTGTTTTCTCCAGAAAGCTGCATCTATTTTAGAAAATTACTCTTAGCTGGGTTCTCTTTCACAATGCTTTGTGGCCAACAGTTCAGTTCATACTTTGCATGCAGCCATTATTCAGAAGCATGTGCCAAGACAAATACTTAAAACAGTCAAACAATGAAACCTCAGAGCCTAAAGGCAAATACGTATTCCTGTTTCTTCCTGAATGTAACCTTAATAGACACAGTTTAAGATTTAGCCAATGCTGTAATCTCCACTGCAGCTCTGTGTGCCTTTTGGGTCCTAAATTTGTTCAGAACTTGATGATCTATGGCAAGCCAGGGTAGGGGGCTACCATCTAAGATTAAACTTTTATGAAGTCTTATTCTCAGCAGATAAACCTGGGAGGGATTACAAGACATCTGTGTGTTGACTACAATCATTAAGTTATGGGAAAGCCACTCTTGGTGTCTCAAGTTTATTTTATATGTAGTATTTAGAGCCTGGAGCATTCCCAACCTGACCTGGAAAGGCCTTTTCATGGCTTAAGATCCCATAGGGCTGAGCTGAAGACAACGGAACTACGCAGAGGAAGTGGGTTACCCTGCACACTGCAGTGAGGGTGCTTGAAGCCCAGCATTAGCACGTCCATCTGTCTGTCTGTCTGTTTTATTAATGCATTGCCTGTACAAAGTTAGAAGAAAAATGAGCAGTACAAAGTTCACAATGAAAAACATCGGTCAAGCCGGGCACAGTTGCTCACACATGCTATCCCGGCACCTTGGGAGGCCAAAGTGGGTGGATCACCTGAGGTCAGGAGTTTGAGACTGGCCTAACCAACATGGTGAAATGCCGTCTCTACTAAGAATACAAAATTAGCCATATGTGGTGGCGCATGCCTGTAATCCCAGCTACTCAGGAGGCTGAGGCAGGAGATTCGCTTGAACCCGGGAGGCGGAGGTTGCAGTGAGCCGAGATCTCACCATTGCACTGCAGTCTGGGCAACAAGAGTGAAACTTCATTTAAAAAAAAAAAAAGAAAAAAGAAGAAGAAAAATAGCGGTGCCTTGTCACACTCTCTCTAGTCCCCACTCCACTCTGGAAAGGCTGTCATTCCCAGCCCCTGGCTCTTTCTTCTGTGAATCACACGCATCTCAATTGTGCACCCTGATGCTGGAACCAAATAAAACACCTTCCCTTTTCGAGTTTTTTTTTTTTCCGTCTTTGAGTAGCCAGCAGCGTTCACCGGTTTTTCAGGCCAGGTTTGTTTAGACGTAAGAATTCCCACTGACATACAGCACCTCCATCCCCCCCGACCCCACTCCGCCAGCCTAGCCTGGAGGCGTCCACTTGTAAAATGAGGGTTTGTGTGGAAGTGGGGAGCCATGCTGCCAGTTGTTATGGTTTTGAAACAGAGTGGAATGTTTGATTTTGAAACTCAACAGAGTCCCTGCTGCTGCGGGTCCCAGTCACTCTCATCCATAGACAGTCACAGTTCCACCAAAAAGCAGAGACAGTTGAAACAACTTGTGGCTAGATTAACTGTGTTTTCTGATTTTTTTTTCTCCTTTTTTTGTAAATGTGTTTTTAAAAAATCAGGGTGCCCGTGTGGTAAAACAGGCTCTTCTTGTCCCTGGTACATCGTCCTGAGCCCCTCGAGGATGCACTGGGGCTGGTGGCTGAAGCACTTAGGAGGTTTCTCGCGAACTGGGGGCAGCAGGAATGTGCTGCAGTTTCTCAGAGGGCTGGAGAGCAGGCAGATGACATTCCAGGACAGGAGTGCCGCTGCAGCCACTCTGGCTTCCGTGCACTCGGCCCCTTCTCTTCCTGTTAAATTTGGGGATACATTTGTACAGGGATGAGTTGAGCCTGATCACTGACTGCCTGAAGACCAGAAAAGGACAACTGGGAGGTATTTTGGGCTGTCCCTTTTCCCTCCCATTTCAGATCCCAGAAAGTCCTTTTTCTGCACACCCGTGTGTGAAGGAAAACCAAAAAAATTTTCCTTTATGAGAGAGTGTGCCTCTGTAATGTGTATATCATACAGAGGCATTGGATTTGAGTGTGTTTCAGATAGGAATAGACTGTTTCAGTATTTCACTTTTATGGACTAAAATGCGTCTTCTGAAGCTAAATTTTCTTTTGAACCAGATTTTAAATATATAAATAGAATGACCTCTATAGATAGATGGGTATGTAAGAAATAGTTCCAGTTCCCTATCAGTTTATTTTCCTGATTCTATATTGCAGTTTTTGTTTTTATTTTTATTTTTATTTTTTATTATTATTATTATTTTTTTTTTGAGACGGAGTCTCGCGCTGTCACCCAGGCTGGAGTGCAGTGGCCGGATCTCAGCTCACTGCAAGCTCCGCCTCCCGGGTTCACGCCATTCTCCTGCCTCCGCCTCCCTAGTAGCTGGGACTACAGGCGTCCGCCACCTCGGCCGGCTAGGTTTTTGTATTTTTTAGTAGAGACGGGGTTTCACCGTGTTAACCAGGATGGTCTCGATCTCCTGACCTCGTGATCCGCCCGTCTCGGCCTCCCAAAGTGCTGGGATTACAGGCTTGAGCCACCGCGCCTGGCCTATTTTTATTTTTTTAATAGTTTATTGTTGTTGTTTTGAGATGGAGTCTTGCTCTGTCACCCAGGCTGGAGTGTAGTGGCATGATCTCGGCTCACTAAAATCTCCGCCTCCCAGGTTCAAGCGATTCTTCTGCCTCAGCCTCCTGAGTAGCTGGGATGATTACAGGCACGTGCCACTGTAGCCAACCAATTGTTGTATTTTCAGTAGAGACAGGGTTTTGCCATGTTGGCCAGGCTGGTGTCAAACTCCTGACCTCAAGTGATTCACCCCACCAGCCTTGGCCTCCCAAAGTGCTGGGATTACAGACATGAGACACTGTACCTGGCCTAGATTTCAGTTTTTAATTGAGACATGTGTAAGGTTACTTTTAAGTGCAGGGTAAATGTGAAGAAGCAACTCCTAATCTTGGAAGGTTTTATTTTATTTTTTGAAACGGGGTCTTGCTATGTTACCCAGGCTGGTCTTGAACTCCTGGGCTAAAGCGATCCTCCTGCTTCAGCCTCCAGAATAGCTGCGACTACAGGCATCAGCCACCACTTCTACGTAATCTTAAAGACTTTAAAGAGCATTCCAATTACAAGCTAAACCCTTGAAGTAGTGACTTTTTCATTTGCTTGTTTTGAGTTAAGTGGGTGAGAAGAAAAATAATCACTTGTCCCTTTTAGGAAAAAAGCAGCAGGCTGTGTTATAGGACCATGTTAAAGCTGTAAAGAAATTGTTCGTCTTACAAAACACAGAATGTGATTGATTTTGGCGCAATTTTATTGTACCTACTTTCTCGGGGCAGGTGGAACCCATGAATTTAAAACAGCAGTCATGTTTCTTTTTGATTATAGAAATCTCAAAGTCAGTAAACGTGAAGATCTTTCTTGAGTAGCCTGAGTTATTCTTTGTGTGGCTTGCAGGCTAGGACTGCAGGCTTTTGCTAACCATTTGTTTTCTTCCTTTTTCCAGGCTTGGAGATGCTGGATCCTTTAGCCAGCAGTGAGCATTCCTCATTTCAAGGCAGGAACCGCCCCCACTGTGGGCAAGCCGCCTCCACGTCTTCCAACTCCTGGCAGGAAGTCCTTCCTGGGTGCCCCTCCCCCAGTTCCTGTCAAGTCCCCTTTGTGAGGTGATAGGCCTGGGGGACACCTCCTTCCACTGCCAGCTCAGTGCTTCCCCCTAGGGACGCAGCAGATGAGTAGCTCTTCTGCTTCTCAGAGAGCTCCCCGGAGACAGCGGGCAGTTTAGAGCGATAGCAGCATGTGCTGTTATATATATATATATATGTATTTTTTTTTTAATGGGGGTCTCACTCTGTCACCCAGGCTGGCTGGAGTGTGGTGGCACAGTCTCGGCTTTCTGCAGCCTCCGCCTCCCGGGTTCAAGCGATTTTCCTGCCTCAGCCTCCAGAGTAGTTGGGGTTACAGGCATGCACCACCACGCCTGGCTAATTTTTGTATTTTTAGTAGAGACAGGATTTTGGCATGTTGGCCAGGCTGGTCTCAAACTCCTGAGCTCAAGTGATCTGCCTGCCTTGGCCTCCCAAAGTGCTGGGATTACAGGCGTGAGCCACCGTGGCTGCCTGAGAGTGTGTTTTCAATCTGCCATGTTAAAAAGCAAGTTGCAAGTGAAGTCTTTATGGAAAGGTAGCTTTCACCTGGACCCTAAATAAAATTTAGATCTGGGGATGTCTTTATAAATAAGAGTCAAATACTGCTTTGACCTTTTATAGGAGCAGGGAACTTCTGAGCCAAAAATCTTTCTTATGAGCACAACATTTCAACCTTGACTGCTGTTGGGGATTCAAATAGAGGGAATATGCCAGCTTGCTTTGGAAGCTGTACGTGTGCACGCCTTTGATTGTCAAGGTCAGCCCGTATTGATGATCCTCAGCCCTGTGAGTGAACATTTCTGTGCCCCACTCCCTTTTGACCTGTTGCCTTTGGAGATGAGTGAGAATCCAGTTCTGCCTCCCCACCCCCCCCCCATGCTCTCCTATTTGGGTTTCCTTGCTCTCGTGCCTTTGCTTTTTCCCTTCCTTCCACTGGGCCCCGCCTTACTCCCTGGCCCTCTGGACTCAGCCTCCCAACTCCCGATGGGCTCCAGCCTCCCTGAGACTGGGTGTGTCTCCTGCTTCAGGCCCCTTCTTGGCTCACCCACAGGCCCATTGTGAATATCTGGACTTTTCCTGTGAGGAGTGAGTGGAGAATGGGGAGAAGGGCTCAGGAAGAAATCTTTCTGCTCTCATTTGCCTCCCATCCTTGCCGTTAGTTCAGGAACAAAGCTCTTTCTGACCTTCATAGCGGGCCTGGTTCAGGGCCTTTATGGTAAGCACTTTGAGGAAATGTCTTGTGTAGCAGGGTGAGGGCTGTGCCAGACAGCCTGCCTGTCCAAGAGGGACAAGACTGGGTGCTGGGTGGTGTGCCAGGCCAGTGTTCTGGATGGGTGGAGGGAGGCCAGCTTCTGAGGAGCAGAGGATTTCAGCCGTTATGGCGCATCTGGGAACTTTACTGCTTTGAATGTTTAAGAATATGTGTTATGTGTTCCAGGCCGGGCGCGGTGGCTCATGCCTGTAATCCCAGAACTTTAGTAGGCCTAGGTAGGTGGATCATCTGAGGTCAGGAGTTTAAGACCAGCCTGGCCAACATAGTGAAACCCCATCTCTACTAAAAATACAAAAAATTAGCCGGGCATGGTGGTGGCTGACTGTAATCCCAGCTACTCGGGAGGCTGAAGGCAGCAGAATCGCTTGAACCCAGGAGGCAGAGGTTGCAGTGAGCTGAGATTGCGCCACCGTGCTCCAGCCTGGACAACAAGAGTGAAACTCTGTCACACACACACACACACACACACAATATGTATTCCAGGTGTCAAAAAACAAACAAACAAAAAAACCAAAAAAACAAAAACCTTCAAAACAGAACATTTAGAACAAAACCCCCTTGTACAAAGGAGAATGGAAGACCAGGACATCATGACAGGCTTGGACTAGACCAAACGTTTGCAAACTCTATTGTTGTTTGTTGTTAAAGAGACAGAGTCTTGCTCTGTTGCCTAGGCTAGAGTTCAGCCATGCAGTCATAGCTTACTGCAGTGTCAATGGCCATCATGCATGGCTAATTTTTAAATTTTTGTTTTGCAGAGATAGGGGTATCACCCTGTTGCTCAGACTGGTGTCAAACTCCTGGGCTTAAGTGATCCTCCCACCTCGGCCTTCCAAAGTACCGAGATTACAGGCGTGAGCCTCTATGCCTGGCCACAAACTTCTTTGTATAAAGGGCCAGAGAGTAAATATTTTAGGCTCTGTGGGCCAAGAACCAAAATCAAGGATATTATGTATATACTTATGTAACTGTTTAGAATGTAACCATTTAAAAATAGGAAAACTGGTGGGGGGCAGTGGCTCACACCTGTGATCCCAGCACTTCGGGAGGCAAAGGCAGGGGAATCATTTGAGGTCAGGAGTTTGAGACCAGCCTGGCCAAATGGTGAAACCCCGTCTCTACTAAAAATACAAAAATTAGTTGTGCTGGCGGGCGCCTCTAATCCCAGCTACTCAGGAGGCTGAGGCAGGAGAATCGCTTGAACCCGGAGGGGCAGAATTTGCAGCGAGCCAAGATCGTGCCACTGCACTCCAGCCTGGGCGACAGAGCAAGATTCTTTGTCTCAAAAAAAAAAAAAGGTGGGGGTAGGGTGGAACCATTCTTAGCTTGAAGGCCTCACCAGGCAGCAGGGCTGATCTGGTCCCAGATTCTGGTTTGCTGACCCCAGTGGCTTTCTCTGGGTCTAAAGAAGACTTGGTGGAGCTTGCAGGGCTAAGACAGAGCCTGGCAGGAGGGGCAGGTTACTCCCTGCTTAGCTCCTCTCTAAAGATGAGGAAAGATCCTTTTGGGGAGGGCAGCCAGAACTGGATTTATCATGTGTACCCCTGTCTATATTTTGTTTTTGTTCTCTGCAGGACTGGTCAACCCCAAAGGTCTGTTTCCCTCTCCCCTGCTTGTGGCAGGCCTCTTCAAGAGGCATAACCCTTTGGGGTGCCCTGAAGGATAACCTAGCCTTTCCCAAGTCTGCCAAGCACCCAGTACTTGAGGAGAAGCCAGGCGTTTTAGCACTGCCACCAGGTGAGTAGCCAGATGAGCTGTGAGTGGCATTCTAGGCTAGTGCTGTCCAGTAGAACTTTCCGTGATGGTGGAAACACTCTAGGGTTGTGCCATCTGATACAGTAGCCCTTAGCTACATGTAGCTCTTGAATACTTAAAATGTGGAGAGTACAACTGAAGAACTGAATTTTTAATTTTAGTTAATTGAAACGACCAGTCACATGCGGCCACTGGCTACCATGCTGGACAGCACAGTTCTAGGCTATTAGAGGTCTCAAGAAACTCTAACAATGGGTAGGAATGGTGTGATGTTTTTACCAAGAAATTCGTTACTTAGTTTCTTCCCCCTCCTCCTTCTTTCTTTTTTAGAGTTGCAAATGCGCTTAAAAAAGGAAATATATCTCTTTCACAAATGGGTGCAATTGTTAATTGCTATAAAGTAAGAAGGTAACTTAAAGCACAAAACAGTGTTACTAAATTTCTGCCCAATAAGCTTAAGGGTTGCTCTTTGATGGTTAAAAATGGGGGTTACTAAGGGTCAAGGAGGTGTTAGGGCATACCCACACTGCTAGAAACCCTCTCTTTGACTTGTTCAGAAGGCTTGCAAGAGGTTGGCAAAGGGAATATCTTCTTTTTTGTTTGTTTTTTGGTTTTGTTTTTTGAGATGGAGTTTCGCTCTTGTCGCCCAGGCTGGAGTGCATTGGCGCGATCTCAGCTCACTGTAACCTCTGCCTCCCAGGTTCAAGTGATTCCCCTGCCTCAGCCTCCTGAGTAGCAGGGATTACAGGCACCCACCACCATGCCCATCTAATTTTTGTAATTTTGGTAGAGATGGGGTTTCACCATATTGGCCAGGCTGGTCTCAAACTCCTGACCTCAGGTGATCTGCCCACCTCCGCCTCCCAAAGTGCTGGGATTACAGGCATGAGCCACCATGCTCGGTTGGCAAAGGGAACATCTTCTAATGATGTTCTGGTGTCTGGATCATGGGCTTGTGAATCCTTAAGTCCTTTGGAGGTGTGGATGCCCCGTATCTGCTGGCTCAGGGAAGCACACAGTTCCTCCCTTGCCTGGGAGGACGACAGGGGTCTGATCTGCCATGTTTAAGGTACCGACTGGAGCTTGCAGGGGAATCAAGGCTTTTTCTCTATCTTCCTTTTCAGTGCAGACGTGGCGAGCTCTCACCTCCTCAGGTGCTGCCTTTTCTCCTGTGCAGCAGAGAAGATGAGGCTAGAGGAACCACCCAAGGCACAGAGGGTATTAACTTGCCCAAGTTCATGCAGTGGTGTCTGGTGGAGCTGAGACTGCACACTGGCCCTGTGACCCCACCGCCTGGGCTCTTCACCACCACACAGTCTCAGTGGCACATACATGTTATCAAGTTGATGTTGCTTTCAAAGAAAATCTTAGATTTTTGCTTGGATTTCAACCACATCCACAACCCACCCACCCTTCCTTCCTTCCTTCCTTCCTTCCTTCCTTCCTTCCTTCCTTCCTTCCTTCCTTCCTTCCTTCCTTCCTTCCTTCCTTTTTTCTTTCTCTTTCTTTTCTTTATTCTTTCTCTCTCTCTCTCTCTCTCTCTCTTCTCTTTCTTTCTTTCTTTTTTTTTTTTTTTTGACAAAGTCTTACTCTGTTACCCAGACTGGAGTGCAGTGGCTCGATTTCTATCTCGGCTCACTGCAACCTCCACCTCCTGGGTTCAAGCGATCCTCCCACCTCAGCCTCCCAAATAGCTGGGACTACAGGTAAGCGCCACCACACCTGGTTAATTTTTGTGATTTTTGTAGAGAGGGGGTTTCACCGTGTTGTACAGGCTGGTCTTGAACCCCTGGGCTAAAGTGGTCTGCCTGTCTCAGGCTCCCAAAGTGCTGGGATTACAGGCATGAGTCACCATGCCTGGCCAGCACAGCCCCTCTTTGACAAAACACCAGAAGTGTTTTCATGTCACTTGTATCTTCTGATTCATCACAGTGTAGAAGTTCAGAGGGAAGGAGCGAAGTTGTTAGTGCGGGTCTGGGTGAAACCACAGAAGCCTAATGGAAGAGCCAGTCTTAGAGGAAGTCAAGTGTTTGGGTGCCTGGAGGGGAGAAGGCACCATGATCTCCTACTTAGAGGGGGACCTTCAGGTGACAAGGGTTTAGGACTTATTGAAGGTGGGTCGATGGTAGGGTAGATGTCGCATATTCTTTGGCTGTCACCAGGATTAAATTAGATTTTTTTGTTTTGTTTTGTTTTTGAGACAGATTGTTGCTCTGTTGTCCAGGCCGGAGTGCAGTGGCACAATCTCGGCTCACTGTAACCTCCGCCTCCCAGGTTCAAGCAATTCTCCTGCCTCGCTCAGCTTCCCGAGAACCGGGGACTACAGGCACCTGCCACCGACCCGCGCTAATTTTTGTATTTTTATTAGAGATGGGGTTTCATCATGTTGGCCATGTGGATCTTGACCTCCTGGCCTCAGGTGATCTGCCCACCTTGGTCTCTCAAGTGCGGGGATTACTGGTGTGAGCCACCGCGCCTGGCCTAAATGAGATCATATGAATGAAAATCTTCTCGACTCTCCAAGAATTGCACAGATATCTGTCTGTTGGTGCTTGGTTAATCCGATTCTGCCTGCAAAGGCTGGTGGGTGTGGTTGGGCGAACTGGCTCCGGCTGCTGGTTGGATGTGAGCCGACGCTGTGGTTTCCTCCTCTTTGCAGTTCTTTTGCAGCTGGAGCCACAGGAGTGGGCAGCTCAGCCTGTGTCTCCGCTGAACTAAGGGAAGCTCCACTGAGCCTGGAGAACAAGGTGGTTTCTGCCCAGATGGTGGTGTCACCCTCCTTGAAGGCCCCTGCCTGGCCTGCAGCACTGATGTCCAGGTTATGGGTACAAATGTGGCTTCCGTCTGTCTGATATGTGGTCCCATGGAAACTTCTACACGTTTGGGGTCTGTGCTGAACTAGATATTTGTGGAAAGTCATTTTGTAGACAGTAGGCCTCGAAGTTGTTCAATTATGTGCATATTAAAATACAACAAAAAATGTCTGACTTTTACATACTGGTTACCCCTGTTTAAAACCTTTTTATTTTAGAATAATTTTATATTTACAGAAAATGTACAGAGATAATACAGGGAGTTCCCTTTATTCAGCTTCCTCCAAATGCTAACATCTTATATAACCATGATACATTTGTCAAAACTAGGAAATTAACATTAGTACAGCAATATTAACTACACTACACATTTTATTTGTATTTCACCAATTTTTCCACTAATGTTTCTGTTTCAGGATCCTATTCTGGGTACCACTTAGATTTAGACCCTTTTTTATTTTATTATGTTCCAGTTTATTTTCTTTTAACTTTTTTCTTTTTCTTTTTTTTTTTTTTTTTTTGAGACAGAGTCTCACTTTTACCCAGGCTGGAGTACAGTGGTGTGATCTCGGCTTGCTGCAGCCTCAACTTCCTGGGCTCAAGTGATCCTCTCACCTCAGCCCCTCAAGTAGCTGGGACTACAGGTGCACGCCACCATGCCTGCCTTATTTTTGGTACTTTTTGGAGAGATGGGGTTTCGCCATGTTGTCCAGGCTGATCTCAAACTCCTGAGCTTAAGCGATCTGCTTACCTTGGCCTCCTAAAGTGCTAAGATTACAGGCATGAGCCACCGTGCCTGGCCATTTTTTCTTATGAAACTTTTTTTTTTTTGGTAAATTAGAGACTGAGTCTTGTTTATGTTGTTGAAGCTGGTCTTGAATGCCTGGCCTTAAGCCATATTCCTTTCTCAGCCTCTCTAGTAGCTGGGACTATAGGCACACACCACCAAATCTGGCTTGAAACATTTTAAATATAAAGAAATTTGAATAACTAGTACAGTGAACACCCATATATCTTGTATCTAGATTCAAAAGTAAACATGATTTTTTGTAAAAACTTATACATATGTCTGTGTAAATTTAACTTTTTCCTCAACCATGGAGGTAAGTTGCAGAGTTTACGACCTTTCACTTTTAAATACCTTAGCATGCATCTCCTAAGAATGGGAATATTCTCCTATGTAATTATGATACTATTAGCACACCTTAAAAATTAATGACAATTATATAATCTCTAATATCTAGTTCTAATATTTGAATTTCCCCAGTTATCCCAAGAATGCTTTTATGGCTTCTTTTTAAAACTAGGATTTAATCAAGGTTTGTGCATTACATTTCGTTTTCATATGTCTTCAGTTTCTTTTCATCTAAAACAGCCTTCTTACCTCTCTTTGTTTTCTCATGATACTGATTTGAGTCCACACCGTTTCCTTGTTTTGTAGAATCTACTGCACCTGTTATGTGTCTGATGGCTTCCTCCTGGTGTCACTTAACTGTTCCTCTGTTCCCTGTATTTTCTGTATCCCAGAAGTTTGGCCTACAGGCTTGATTAGTCAGGCTATACATTTTTGGCAAGGGGATTTCACAGATGGTGCTGCCTGTTTATATGGCTTCATATCAAAACATACATGACTGTTGTCCTGCTGGGAGGGCTCCTATGCTTGGTCACTTGGGTAAGGTGGTGACTGCCTGGTGCAGGTAGGTTTTTTTCCTGGTATCAAGCAAATATCCTGTTCCCCACCAACCAATACCCACCCTGTTTTGATTTTTTTTAAACAAGGTCTCACTCTGTCACCCAGGCTGGAGTGCAGTGGCATGATTTCAGCTCACTGCAATCTCTACCTCCTGGGCTCCAGTGATCCTCCTGCCTCAGCCTCCTGAGTGCCTGGGACTGCAGGTACATGCCATCATGCCTGGCTAACTTTTGTTTTTTTTGTTTTTTGTTTTTGTAGAGATGGGGATTCCCCATGTTGCCCAGGCTGGGCTTGAACCCCATGTTGGCCTCCCAAAGTGCTGGGATTATAGGAGTGAGCCACTGCTTCTAGCCCCCCACCAGCTTTTACCTAACTGTGTCCATTGATTTTCACCTGACTCAATTGTTGTCTTGGACCTGCCCTCTTCCTGCTTTTATTTTTTTTAAAGGCAGTGTTTCACTCTGTCACCCAGGCTGGAGTGCAGTGGTGTGATCTCAGCTCACTGTAACCTCTGCTTCCCAGGTTCAGGTGATTCTTGTGCCTCAGCCTCCCAAGTAGCTGGGACTACAGGTGTCTGCCACCAACCTGACTAATTTCTGCCCTCCCTTTTAATTGAGGTGTTTTTTTTGTTTTGTTTTGTTTTTGTTTTGTTTGTTTGTTTTGACAGAGCCTTGTTGCCCAGGGTAGAGTGCAATGGTGCGATCTCAGCTCACTGCAACCTCCGCCTCCCAGGTTCAAATGATTCTCCTGCCTCAGCCTCCCGAGTAGCTGGGATTACAGGTGCCCACCACCATGCCCGGCTAATTTTTGTCTTTTTAGTAGAGATGGGGTTTCACCACATTGGCCAGGGTGATCTCAAACTCCTGACCTCAGATGATCCACCTGCCTTGGCCTCCAAAAGTGCTGAGATTACAGATGTGAACCACTGCACTCAGCCAGAGGTATGCTATCTTAAACGTTCAGTTTAGTGAGGTTTGAAAATTATACCCATATAACTTGCACCCAAAACGAGGTATAGATGTTTGACTCACTTCATAATGTCCTATTGTGTCCCTTTCCAAGCATGCACCATCTCCTGCAAACCTTTTTTGACTCCCATCACCTTGGTTTTGTCTGTTCTTATATTTTATATAAGTGGAATCATGCAATAGGCATTTCATTGAGACTAGTTTCTTTTAATAGAATGCTTTTGAGGTTCATCCATCTTGTCACATGAGCCCGTAGACCATTACTTTTTGTTGTTAAGCAGGAGGTTATTGTATGGTTGTGCCAACCTGTTTGTCTTTTCACGTGATGGTGGACTTTGGAGTTGTTTACACTTTTTGACTATTATAATTATGAACACTCTTGTACATGTCCTTTTGTGGACATATATTGTCATTTTGCTTGATAAATACCTAGGAGTGGAATTGCGGAGTCATAGGAGAGATGGATGCTTAGTGTAATGAGATTCACCCAACTGGTTCTACCATTTTCGCTGCCACCGGTAATATCTGTGGCTCCATATCCTCACCCACTTCTGTGCTGTCAGTGTTTGATTTTAGCCTTTGAACAGGGATGAGACATTTGTCATGGTTTTCATTTGCATCTCTCTGATGATTAATGATGCTGAGCACCTTTTTCATTTTCATTGTTTTTCTGTTTAGGAAATGGCCTGGGGAAGACTTACAAAGACGCCTTTGTCAGTGTGTTAGTTTCCTAGGGCTGCTGTAATTGAGTGCTACAAATTGGGTGGCTTAAAACAACAGAAATGTATTGCCTCACAGTTCTGGGGGCTGGGCAGTCCAAGGTCAAGGCATGGGCCAGGCAGAGAATCCATCCGTGGCTTTTCCAGCTCCAGGTGTTGCCAGCAGTCCTTGGTGTTCCTGGGCTTGTAGATGCACCACTCCCATCTCTGCCTCTGTATCCCATGGCCATCCTCCTTGTGTGACCTCATGGCATCATTCTTCTGTGCATGTGTTGTCCACATTTCCCTCTGCTTTTAAGGACATTCGTGGTTGTATAGGAGGCCCCATCCTCATCTTAACTAGTTACATCTGCAGTGACCCTATTTCCAAATGAGGTCATATTTTGACTTAATAGGGATTAGGACTTCAACATGTCTTTTGGGGGGCACAATTCAAACCATAGCAGTCAGTAATAAGGACACAGATTCATTCACTTCTAATTTGGAGATTAGGGAGGATTGGTAAGAATATATTGTAGAGGCCAGGCATGGTGGCTCACACTTGTATTCCCCAAATGTTTGGAGGTTGAGACAGGAGGATCTCTTGAGGCCAGCCTGGGCAACATGGTGAGACTCCATTTCTACAAGAAAAAAAAAAAGTCAAGCATAGTGGCACTTGCCTATAGTTCTAGCTACTTGGGAAGCTGAGGCATGAGGATTGTTTGAGCCCAGGAATTTGAGGCTGTAGGAAGCTATGATTATGCCACTGAACTCCAGCCTAGGTGACAGAGCAAGATCCTGTCTCTACAAATATATACATTTAGGCCAGGTGCAGTGGCTCACCCCTGTAATCCCAGCACTTTGGGAGGCCAAGGTGGGCAGATCATTTGAGGTCAGGAGTTCGAGACCAGCCTGACTAACATGGTGAAACCCTGTCTCCACTAAAAATACAACAAAAAATTAGTTGGGCATGGTGGCACTAGCCTGTAATCCCAGCTACTTGGGAGGCTGAGGCAGGAGAATCGCTTGAACCCGGGAGGCAGAGGTTGCAGTCAGCTGAGATCACACCTCTGTACTCCAGCCTGGGTGACAGAGCAAGACTCTGTCTCAAAAAAATGTATAAAGTAATAAAAATAATATATATATAATTTTAAAGATAAGGATTAGGAGCTTGGGATGGATGCCTTTCTACAACTTTTGAAAGAAATGTTCTTTCCTTTGGCTCAAGGCATCTCCTGAGATTACGTGAAGCAAGGTCTTTCCTTCACATAGTGAAGTCTTTCCATTGGCCTGAGAGTGCTTCAGCTTGTTCTGTTGATGTTTATTATGTGTCCTATCATCCTACAAAATGGGTGACGTGGTAGGATGGAGTCCCTAGTCAGGTGTCACAAACCAGGTGATGGAGGGACAGGATGGTAAGAAACTCATCCTAGTGAAGTCCTTGCATCCTGTCCTGAGGTCCTGTCACAAGCCAGGTGATAGAGGGACAGGATGGTGAGAAACTCATCCTGATGAAGTCCTTGCGTCCTGTCCTGAGGTCCTGTCACAAACCAGGTGATAGAGGGACAGGATGGTGAGAAACTCATCCTGGTGAAGTCCTTGTGTCCTGTCCTGAGGTCCTGTCTTCAGGTGCTGGTGTTTCCTAGGTGTTAGTCACCCAGCCCTTCTCCTGTCTTACAGAGATTTCCTCAGGGACTCTTGAGCCCTCCCTTGCACATAAATATTTAGAAACTTTCTAGGGGCTTTCAGAGTTGGATGGATCAGTAACATCTATAGGGGGAAAGACTTTTTTTTTTTTTTCTTTTTCTTTTCTTTTTTTTTCCTTTTAAGACAAGTCTCACTCTGTTGCCCAGGCAGGCTGGAGTGCGGCAGCACGATCTTGTCTCGCTGCAACCTCTGCCTCCCAGGTTTAAGCAATTCTCCTGCCTCAGGCTCCCAAGTAACTGGGATTACAGGTGGACTCCACCTCGCCCAACTAATTTTTGTCTTTTTAGTAGAGACAGGGTTTCACCATGTTGGCCAGGCTGGTTTCAAACTTCTGATCTCAGGTGATCCTCCTCCCAAAGGAGGCCTCCCAAAGTGCTGGGATTACAGGTGTGAGGTGTGAGCCACTGCACTTGGCTGAAAAACTTTTTTTTTTTTAAATAGTCATCGAAATAATTTCGTAGAACAAGATCAGTACAGTAACTTGAGTTAAGGATTTGAAGACAGTTTGTGTGTGTGTGTGTGTGTGTGTGTGTGTATATATATATATTTTTATTTTTATTTTTATTTTATTTATTTGTTTTTGAGATGGAGTCTTACTCTGTTGCCCAGGCTAAAGTGCAATGGCATGATCTCGGCTCACTGCAGTCTCTGCCTCCTGGGTTCAAGCGATTCTCCTGCCTCAGCCTCCTGAGTAGCTGGGATTACAGGCGCCTGCCACTATGCCTGGCTAATTTTTGTATTTTTAGTAGAGACGGGGTTTCACTATGTTAGTCAGGCTGGTCTCGAACTCCTGACCTCAGGTGATCCACTCACCTCGGCCTTCCAAAGTGCTGGGATTACAGGTGTGAGCCACCACGCCTGGCTAGTCTGTGTGTGTGTGTGTGTGTGTGTATATATATATATATATATATATATATATATATATATTTTTTTTTTTTTTTTTTTTGAGATGTTGTCTCGCTCTGTCACCCAGGCTGGGGTGCAGTGGCCGGATCTCAGCTCACTGCAAGCTCCGCCTCCCGGGTTTATGCCATTCTCCTGCCTCAGCCTCCCAAGTAGCTGGGACTACAGGTACCCGCCACCTCACCCGGTTAGTTTTTTGTATTTTTTAGTAGAGACGGGGTTTCACCGTGTTAGCCAGGATGATCTCGATCTCCTGACCTCGTGATCCACCCATCTCGGCCTCCCAAAGTGCTGGGATTACAGGCTTGAGCCACCGCGCCTGGACTAGTTTGTATATTTTTAAAAGCACAGATTTCTGTGATGATGGCTTGTTTCCTTGTTTTTTTGAAAAGTTGTCTTTTAAAAAATAAGTGATACATACACATGATACAACATTCAAAAGAAACAAAAGGTAAACAGCAAAAAGTAGTTATTCCACCTCCGTTTCATAACTTAACAGTCTGTGTGTCCTTCTAGAGATATTTATCCACAGGCAGGTGTATGTAAACTCATACATAAATGGTAACATATTATAAACGCTATTCTACCCCTTTATTGTTCCCATTATATCTTGGAAATTATTGTATGTCAGATATGCTATTGCCTCTTTCTAATGATTGCAAATTATTGCCTAGTATTAGATGTGCCATAATTTACCTCATTTGGTTTTTAAACATTTTGTTTTACATGTATTAATTTCTTTATATATTTTTTTGCTTTGTATTGCTTGATTTACCAAGGAAGCCAATTAGGTCTTTATTGATAGATATTTTAGGTCATTTCTAATCTTGCTATTTAAGCAAAAGGGAGTTTTATTTTGATGTAAGTTGGTTTTGTTTTTCAGTTATAGAGCTACAAAGTTTAGAGCCAATTTCATCATTCCCATTACCCAATAAGAAATAACACAATTGGGTTTCTGCTATTAGATGGGAATAAAATGAAAACTCATGGTGTGAATTTTACAAATAAAACTATTTTGTAACTTGGCTAAACACTCATGCTTGTCTTCAAGCTATACATTAGAAGATGAGGCTAACATTTGGAAAGTAAGTCCAATGAGATGCTTTCTTGCCTAGAAAATTTGGGGTGTCATTATAGACACTGATTTGGATAAGAAAGAATTTACTGGATTTCTCTAGCCTACTACTTACATTTTCGCTTTCTGCTGTAGCAGATTTTTTTCAAATCTCTTTGAGCACAAAGCAGGCTTGAGCTGCTGTGTAAGCCTTAACAAGAACCTGGCCAGGACCTCTGTCCAGATCATTCAGAGTCCTTTGATATGCAGATGTTTTAGTTTCCTATTGCTGTGTAGCAGATGACCACAAGCTTAGCAGCCTAAAGCAACCCAAATTTATTATCTCAAGGTGTCCATGGATCAGGAGTCTGGGTACAGATTAGCTGAGTCCTCAGTCTCACCAGACTGAAAATCAATGTATCGGCAGGGCCTCTGATACTCCCTGGTTGTCAACAGAATTAATTTCCTGTAGCCAAATGACGGAGGTCCCCATTTTCCTGCTAGCTGTCAGCAGGAAACCCCGCTCAACTCCTAGAGATCGTCCTCACGTCCCTTCCATGTGGACCTGTTCTCTCCCTGTGGCTGTTTGCTTTCTCCCAAGTCAGAAGGAGTCTCCGATGCTTCACCTTTTAAAGAGCTTGCCTATGTCACACTCACCCATGCAGCATTTTTTTTATGTGTGTGTGTGTGTGTGTGTATCTAATTAACATGTGTTATCTCACATACTTATTTTTTGTGTAGATACACACACATATATATACACATATATACAAACACATATATATTTATACATAATATATATATATAATTTAACTACTATTTTTTGAGACAGTCTTGCTCTGTTGCCCAGGCTGGAGTGCAGTGGCCTGATCTTGGCTTACTGTAGCCTTGACCTCTCAGGCTCAAGCAATCCTCCCACCTCAGCCACCTGAGTAGCTGGGACCACAGGTGTGTGCTACCACACTCACCTAATTTTTGTATTTTTTTTTTTGTGGAGACAGGGTTTCTCCATGTCTCCCAGGCTGGTCTTGAACTCCTGGGCTCAAGCTATCTGCCTGCCTCAACCTCCCAAACTGCTGGGATTACTGGTGTGAGCCACCGCACCTGGCCCTGTTTTTAAAATTACACATATTTATAATGTACAACATGATGTTTTAAAATATGCATATATTGTGGAATGGCTAAATGGAGCTAATTAACGTGTTATTTCACATAGTTATTTTTTGTGGTGAGAACACTTAAAATCTACTCTCAATGATTTTCAAGAATACAATACATTTGAAACTATAGTCACTGTGTTATATAATACATCTCTTAAGTATATTGCTCCTAACTGAAATTTTGTGTCGTTGATCAATATCCACCCCTCATTCAAGCCCCTGGTAAGTGATATCCTTTTGTGTGTGTGTGTGTGTGTGTGTGTGTGTTTTGATGGAGTTTTGCTCTTGTTGCCCAGGCTGGAGTTCAATGGCACAATCTTGGCTCCTTGTAACCTCTGCCTCCCAGGTTCAAGCAATTCTGCCTCAGCGTCCCAAGTAGCTGGGATGACAGGCATGAGCCACTGTGCGTAGTCCCCTTTGCCCATTTTTAAATTGAGTTTGGTTATTTCCTTGCTATTGAGCTTATTGAGTTCCTCGTGTCTTTGAATGCTAACCCCTTTTCAGATGTGTGGTTTGCAGGTATTTTCTCCCAATCGGCGGGTTGTGTCTTCACTCTGTTGATTGGTTCCTTTGCTGTACAGAAGCTTTTTCGTTTGATGTAATCTCATTTGTTGCTTCACTTTTGTTGCCTGTGCTTTTGGGGTCATATATAAAAAAAAATCATTGCCCAAGTATCGTGGAATTTTTCCTTTATGTTTTCTTCTAGTAGTTTTATAGTGTCGGGTCTTACATTTAAGTCTTTGATCTATTTTGAATTGAATCATCTCTCTTTTGATGAACTGAAAGTGATACGCATCATACTAATTGATATGACTTACACTCAAAGAGAGAGGAAAGCCCATGAGATTTGGAGGGGCTGCACCTCCAAACCATATCAGCATCTCACAGAGCTGGCAGTTTTGTTTGCTATTGTGATGTAAAATAATGGTGAGTCTCACATTGATCTCAGAAATAAGCCACACCTGGCCTATTTCTAGATTAATGAGTTCTCACTGGTGACAGATCAAGAATTGACAGCAGGCACCTGGATTTCTCCTTGCCAAAGATTCCCCTTGAGAGTGGGAAGAGGCAGGAGCCAGTGTTGACCTTGTCAGGTCTTCCTGCTTGGGTGCTCTCACCTCACTTCATTTTATAATGACAGCTTGATTATGCTCTTCCCCACCAAAGTAGCAATTACTTTTTTTTTTTTTTTTCCTTCCTAGAGACAAGGCCTTACCCTGTCACCCAGCTGGAGTGCAGTGGCATGATCATAGCTCACTGCAGCCTTGGACTCCTAGGCTCAAGCAATCCTCCCACCTCAGCCTCCTGAGTAGTTGGGACTATAGGCATGCACCACCATGCCTGACTAATTTTTAATTTTTTGTAGAGATAAGGGTCTCACTATGTTGCCCAGGCTGGCCTCAAACTCCTGGCCTCAAGCGATCTGCCCATCTCAGCCTCTTGAGTTGCTGAGATTACAGGCATAAGCCCCTACACCCGGCCAGCAAATTAGTTTTAGTTGGAGTTGAACTTGCTGAGCTTCACACACTATCTTCAGCCACTACCTTGGATTGGAATGTTGGTGTGTGTAAGAAGAAAACAGAAACACCCCTTCACCGCACCCCTGCTATGCTCACCGTCGTGCCTTTGCCACACTCCATTTTCTTGTAGTGCTTTTCATCTCCAGGGGCGGGAGCTCCTGGGGTCTGTTTATCCTATCTTCTTCTTTGGTGGAAGAAGTGGGCGCAGGAACGCCCTTTGTCCTGGAACGGCCCCAAATGATGCTTTTCACCCTTCCCTGTGGCTTGTCTCTGCAAGTGGTTTCTCCAAGCCCCTGTCTCTCGACACAGTGGGTTCCCCAGGTGTGGAGTGTGAACCACTGGTGATTATGTGAGATAATTTTAGGGGGCACACAGACACACATTTTTATTATTAGGTTGGTGCAGAACTAATTGCGGTTTTTGCCATTGAAAGTAATGGTAAAAACCACAATTACTTTTGCATCAGCCTCACTCAACAGCGAACATTTGCTAAGCGCCTCTCCTGTGCTTGCTGTGGTTGTGGCTCCATTCATAGGTGTGGACACATGTCTTTTGTAATAGCTCTTTTTTTTTTGAAACTAACTTTCACTCTGGCACCCAGGCTGGAGTGTAATGGCACGACCTTAGCTCATTGCAATCTCCATCTCCCAGGTTCAAGCGATTCTCCTGCCTCAGCCTCCCGATTAGCTGGGATTACAGGTGCCCACCACCACACCTAGCTAATTTTGTATTTTTAGTAGAGATAGGGTTTCACCGTGTTGGTCAGGCTGGTCTCAAACTCCTGATATCAGGTGATCCACCGGCCTTGGCCTCCCAAAGTGCTGGCATGAGCCACCACACCCAGCTGTAATAGCTCTTATTTTGGAAATTTTCAGCCTACAGAAAAATGCTAACACTGCAATAAATTCCCGTATAATTTTCACACACATTCACCTATTATTGACATTTTATCTCATTTGTCTTAAGTCTCTGTCACTATTTTACATATATATAAAATAGACATATATATTAAATATATGTATGTAAAATATCTGAATTCTCTTTTGCTTGTTCAGCCACTTGAGAGTAAGTTGCAGTAGTGTCCTTCATGCCTAGATACTTCAGAGGCACTTAAGAAAAAGGGTATTATTCTATTAACCATAGTGCAGTGATCAAAATCAGGAGATTTAATGTTGATATGGTGCTATTATCTATGTATGTGTATTTTACCAATTCTCCCAGTAGCATTCTTTAAAAGCAACCTTTTCCCTACTCCAGGATCCAATTCAGGGTTGCATAATATATTCAATTATTATGTCTCTGTGGGCTCTTTTATTTTTTAAATTATCTTTTTTAATTTTTATTTTAATTAATTATTTATTTATTTTTGAGATGGAGTCTCGCTGTCTCACCCAGGCTAGAGTGCAATGACGTGATCTCGGCTCACTGCAATCTCCGTCTCCTGGGTTCAAGTGATTTTCCTGTCTCATCCTCCCAAGTAGCTGGGATTACAGGCGCTCACCACCAAACCCAGCTAATTTTTTGTATTTTTAGTAGAGATGGGGTTTCACTATGCTGGCCAGGCTGGTCTCGAACTCCTGACCTCAGGCGATCCATGTGCCTCGGCCTCCCAAAGTGCTGGGATCACAGGCATGAGCCACCATGCCCGGCCCCCAATTACTTTTCTTTTATGACAAGTGCCACCAGTTTTACAACCATGGTCATGCCAAGTTTCGTTTTAAAATAGACTTATTTACATTTCAAAAGTGAATCAACTTAAAGAAAAATAGGACATAAATAATACTACAAGAGATGCAAGGATCTGGCAAAAATGGTGAAGGTTGTGTAGGAATGACCTAAATGTGGAAAATCTACTAAAATCTGCAGAACTGGCCTTGCGGAATTCAGGCTGCCATCATCTCTTGGTCACTGATGGTGAAGGAGGTCAGGCCAGGCCAGGCCACAGTCCTGCTCAGGCCTTGGGTCTGTGAGCTGGGGGTGCCCACGCCAGCTCTAGTGGTGCCTCTGCTCCCACCACTGGCAGCTGGGTGCCTCTCGGAGCAGGACTCATTCCTTTGTTTCCACACATCCTCTGTTGCTCCTCTTGCCTCCATCCTTCAATCTTTAAAGTCTTGAAGTCTTCTGATATGGTTTGACTGTGTCCCCACCCAAATCTCATCTTGAATTCCCATGTGTTGTGGGAGGGGCCTGGTGGGAGGTAATTGAATCATGGAGGCAGGTCTTTCCTATGCTATTCTTGTGATAGTGAATAAGTCTCATGACATCTGATAGGTTTATAAAAGGTAGTTTCGCTGCGCAACTCTCCTCTCTTTGCCTGCTGCCATCCACGTAAGATGTGACTTGCTCCTGCTTACCTTCCGCCATGATTGTGAGGCTTCCCCAGCCACGTAGAAAGGTAAGTCCAGGCCGGGCGCGGTGGCTCAAGCCTGTAATCCCAGCACTTTGGGAGGCCGAGACGGGCGGATCACGAGGTCAGGAGATCGAGACCATCCTGGCTGACACGGTGAAACCCCGTCTCTACTAAAAAATACAAAAAACTAGCCGGGCGAGGTGGCGGGCGCCTGTAGTCCCAGCTACTGGGGAGTCTGAGGCAGGAGAATGGCGTGAACCCGGGAGGCGGAGCTTGCAGTGAGCTGAGATCCGGCCACTGCACTCCAGCCTGGGCGGCAGAGCGAGACTCTGTCTCAAAAAAAAAAAAAAAAAAAAAGAAAGGTAAGTCCATTAAACCTCTTTCTTTTGTAAATTGCCCGGTCTCGGGTATGTCTTTATCAGCAGTGTGAAAACGGACTGATACATCTTCCCTCTCCTTGAAGGCTTTCTTTCTCACGGGTAGCAGTCTAGACAACTCAATAGAATACTTTCTAGTGGGCTTTTAAAATGATGTATTCAGCCTCTTATTTGGTGAGGCTCATGTCTTAGGTCTCCAAACAGGATCCAGGTTCCAGGAGGGCAGGGTCCCACTCTCTGTTCAGTGTCTGCAGCAGGGAGCTGCTGGCCTTGAACATGGAAAATGTCCAGGAACCGCACTCCAGGCCCCTCCAGACTGCTGTCAGCATCGTTTTTTATACAACTGACTCAGTGTCCTGGAAACACTGGACATCTAATCCAGTCCCCGCGCCTTCCCCGCCCCCTACACTTAAGCCTTCCATTGCCTATGGAAGTGTTTTCAAATTTCCAGACCCCTGGGGGTCTAGGAACGTGTGTCAAGATGAGTGTGAGTTCTATACGGATCTTTTAATTTCGTGCTTCGGTTTTAATGATCACCTTTAAGACATTTTTAATAAAAGCTTATCCTGAATTGGCCAGGCACGGTGGCTCACACCTGTAATCCCAGCACTTTGAGAGGCTGAGGTGGGTGGATCACTTGAGGTCAGGAGTTTGAGACCAGCCTGGCCAACATAGTGAAACCCTGTCTCTACTAAAATTACAAAAACTAACCAGTCATGGTGTCACATGTCTGTAATCCCAGCTACTCAAGAGGCTGAGGCACAAGAATTGCTTGAACCTGGGAGGCAGAGGTTGCAGTGAGCCAAGATGGCGCCACTGCAATTCTAGCCTGGGTGACAGAACAAGATTGCATCTCAAAAAAGAAGCCTACTCTGGATTATCTGGATCACTACTTGATACTGACACGGTAGTGCAATTTCAGTGTGTGCATTTCTGTTTGGCTTGCTTTGAGGCCAAGAGCACATCCAACATGGTAGGGTTCTAACTGTTCATGTAAGGTTTTTATCACACTTGGTCTATGGACGCATTTGTGTGTGTGTGTGCGCACGCGCACGTGCGTGCGTGCACACACACGCACACACACACACAGCTTTGGGAAGCAGTGGTCCTTGGGCTAAAGCCACGTTCCTAAGTCCAGCTTACAGGGACCTCTGCACTCAGCATCATGTCCACCTCTCCAGCCTGGTCTTGTCCCATCCATGTGGGTCCCATGCTGCAGCCTCCTCCCTGCTGCCACTTAAAAAAAAATTGTAATTTTCCCCCCTTAGTGCATTCCCCTTCCCATTCCAGACACAGTGCGTTCTCCCAGGGCTCCTTAGACTTCCCAGAGGTGGATGTTTCCTCCCAAGTTTGCTTAGTTCCTAGAATGCCCTCGGTGACAGCATCTCTGGGATGCCATCAAGAGTCCACCTGCCCATCTCCCCAGAAGACTGTGAGCTCCCAGGGGACATGACTGCTGTCTGCCTTTTTGTGTTCCCAACACCCAGCACAGTGCCTGGACCTCAAAAGGTGCCTGATACACACTTGTCACATGATTTTTATTTTAGTTTATTTTTATTTTTATTTTTTATTGCTTTTATTGTAATTATTTTTTGAGACGGAGTTTCGCTCTTGTTGCCCAGACTGGAGTTCAATGGTGCAATCTCAGCTCACTGCAACCTCTGTGAACTGGGTTCAAGTGATTCTTCCATCTCAGCCTCCCAAGTAGCTGGGATTACAGGTGCGTGCCACCACGCCCAGCTAATTTTGTATTTTCAGTAGAGACAGGGTTTTGCCATGTTGGTCTGACTGGTCTTGAACTCTTGACATCAGGTGATCCACCTGCCTGGGCCTCCCAAAGTGCTAGGATTACAGGCATGAGTCACTGCACCCCGCCTATTTTATTTTATGTTATTTTTTTAGACAGATTCTCACTCTGTTGTTGCCCAGGCTGAAGTGCGGTGATGCAATCATGGATCACTGCAGTCTCCGCCTCTGGGGTTCAAGTGATCCTCTCACCTCAGCCTCCCGAGTAGCTGGGACCACGGGCATGCACCACTATGCCCAGTTAATTTTTGAATTTTTTGTAGAGGCAGGGTTTCACCATGTTGCCCAAGCTGGTCTTGAATTCCTGGGCTCAAGTGATCCACCCTTTTTGACTTTCTGAAGTGCTGGGATTACAGGTGTGACCCACCATGCCCGAACTTCCCATGATTTTTCTAGGCCCAGAAGTCTGTGGTTGCACCAGATGCCCTTTGAGTTCCCTTCCCAGGATAGCCTTGACTCCTGTGTCCTCAGGAGCTGGGAGATCTGCTGCTGTGTGTGATTAGCTAACATTGTCTGACTTCTGTGCTCCAGACTGTCAGATCTGAAAGTAATTTTCTATGGGCAACTGTTTCACAATTTTTTTGTTTTAAATCAGAACTGTCCATTAAGATTCTAAAGCAGCATTGCTGGCATGTTATTTTGCAGTTCCTGTTAAGATTTGCCTCACTCGAGTATAGCCTTGGAGTGTTCATGAAAATATACTGAATGCGTCACTTGTGGATAATGCTGGACACATTGAGGTTTTTCTTGGATTATTTTCCCAGTGGAGGCCACTCCTGTGTTCAGTTGGCATTTCACTTAACCTTTTTCATGTGACTGTGGTTATACTTATTCCACAGTATTTTTAAAGTCTTTTGATTTTTATTACCCCAAATAGCTTCACTTTTTCAATTTAACTTTCTCTCTGTGCTTGTGCCTTCAATACCTTTTTTTTTTTTTTTTTTTTTTTGAGACAGTCTCGCTCTGTTGCCCAGGCTGGAGTGCAGCGGCATGATCTCAGCTCACTGCAAACTCTGCCTCCTGGGTTCAAGGCTGGGACTACAGACATCTGCCACCACACCTGGCTAATTTTTGTATTTTTAGTAGAGACGCGGTTTCGCCATGTTGGCCAGGCTGGTCTTGAACTCCTGATCTCAAGTGATCTACGTGTCTTGGCCTCCCAAAGTGCTGGGATTACAGGCATGAGCCACCGCGTCCAGGCCTGTGCCTTCAATACTTTTACAAAGATTTTCTGCTTCCTGATAGGGAAAACATGTCGGCTGCTGTCACGAATACCTCTGGCACCCATGGACCCACCATAGGCCTTGCTGACGGGTTTTTGCTTTGGAGGAACTCGTAGGAACTTTGGGTCTCCCAGCAGGAATCCCTCAACATCCGCCTGGGCACACGCCATGTGTAGATTCAGGTGCCTTCCCAGCCTTGTTGGTGTAGGAATGGATGGTTTTGTTACCAGGGCCTCGGGACAGCCTTGTTTTGTTAGCAGCTGCACTGTGGGAAAGCCTACCACGGTGTGTCAAACACAGGGCTGTTCCCGGTGCCTCTAGACAGCGTCCCCGGAAGAGCTCCACAGTATTTTTCACAGCCAATCCACAGAGTCCCGCCAGCCTGCTCCTCGGTTGCTGAAGGGAACCACCCCCAGGGCCTCTGTGGTCGACTCACTGTATGATGCTTGTGTTCCCTGGAGCCACTGGGCAAATGAGTTGGCTTGAACTTGAACCCTCTTCTCTCTCCTGTGCTTGTTTGTGTATGATAAACTTTCCAAAGATGTTTGAAAAGTAAATGTTTGAATTGCGCATCCTTATTTGATCAATGTTTTGTACCTGTCAGCGCGTCGGACTGGTGCGGAGCTGCCTGGTTGTCTGGACTATGGCAGGAGGGACAGGGAAGGAACGCGCCTTGGATGGCACCTAAGGGCTCTTTGCATCCTGACCATTTCCCTCTGGCAGAGGCTGTCCTTTTAGGTAGAAATTAATTTAATTTTTTTTTCTAGTAGAATCTTGCATAGTCTTTCCTGAGAATCACAATGACAAGGACACCATAACCCTCAGGGGTTCTAGATCTTATACTTGAGTTGGGTGATAGTGACAGTCGTTTTATAAGAATAACATCTTTTTGCTATTGGAGGAGTAATATGCACTCAAGGCAGACAACTTGGAAGATTAAAAAATATCTCAAGTGAAAAGGTACAGCCTGAACACCGCAAGGTGGCCGCAGGTCCTCTTTCTTCTGTTTCCCTCCATGCTTTTCCTCCGGATATATATAGTTTTATTTTTCAACTGTAGCTTACTGTCTCTTTCACTCATCAATAGAGCATAAACATCTCACCATGTCAATATTTATTCTTTTACCATATGTAGATACCACATTTAATCAATCCCTTGTTGAACATCTTGTTTGGCACCAGCGTTTTGTTGCTAGAGTTTTCCTGTGATAAGCATCTTTACTGATCCATCTTTGCTGACATCTGTTTAATAATTTCCTGAGGAAAAATTCTGAGAGATCAGAGTTTTTGAATCAAAGAGAATGTACATTTTCCCTAAAAACCAAAATAAGAACAGATTTACTTAATCAGTGTCATTCATGTAGAAAATTAAAACTGAATCTGCAGTCCTACAATCTGGAAGCAACGTTAACAGCCGGGTGAGTCGCCTTTCAATTTCTCATGGATAGGGTTGTGGGGTACATGCTGGGAAGCAGTGGTTAAGAACACAGAACTGAGCTACATGCCTGGACTCTGGGCTCTGCTTCACCACTCACCAGTTACGTGACCTTGGCGACTCACTTTAATGCCCTTGACTTCAGTTTCCTCCTCTGCAAAATGGGGACAATAAAGGTACCTACCTCATAAAATTGTAATAAAAATGAAATGGATTACCATACATAAAGAGCTCAGAGGAGGCCCTGGCACATAGCAAGTACCATGTAAGTACTTACTATTATTTTATATCCATTTTTTCACTTAACTCACTTTTTGCTTATCAGTAAATATAGATCCAATTATTCTCTAGTATCCTATAATAACAGTGTGCCTTAATTTTTTAAACTGATCTTGAGCCTCTTGCTAGTATCTCCCTGCAATACACTCTTAGAGCTGCAATGGATGGGCCCCCTTTTAATGGCCTTTAGGTAGACATTTCTAAATCACATCTTCAGAAGGAGGACTTACTGTGCCTGTTTGAAAGTGAGACCACTGTTTTCCTATGACTGTGTCCAAAAGTGTTGTGCTTTGATGGGTGGCTTCATCCTATCACCTGGGCGGAAGTGAAATTGTGAAAACAATTGGGAGCCTAGCCTTTATGGTTAAACTCAGTAACAGAGACTCCTACAGCTGTGAGGAGCTGCCGCTTTGGCCCAGAGGCCAAAATGCATGTCAGCAACCAGGAATTCCAGAACTGTCTCTTACTGTTACCATCTCCGCCTCTCTTTTATAGGACAGAAAACACAGGGACTTTTGAGAAGGAAAATTATCTAACAACTGACAGCTAGTCAGGACCCACAGCAAAGAAGGAATTGTTTAGTTTATTGTTTCTGTCTTAATTTGCCTCATCCTTTAGAATGTTTTAACTGGAAAAATAATTCACGGAAAATCTTACTAACAGTTAACAAAAATTTAGAATGAAAAGTAAATCCCTCTCCTCCCAAAGACCCTGGTCTCCCAGAGGCAACCACTGTTATGCGTTTTGTATGTTCTAGAAATTCTACTCCTATACAGCTGTGTCCTTACTGGTTTTCCAGGAATAAGAGTATACTACAACATTGTTCAATCTTTTGCTTCTTTCATATAACAGTGTAAAATGGCTTTCATTTTTCTTAACCTGTCTGCAGAATGTTTGGTGTTAACATCCGTCAGTGGTGAATGAGCCTGTGACGAAATGATTGAACAGAATGCCTCTCATCACGTGTAGGGGCAATTATTTTCTCTCCAGCTGCCAAACCTCTCTAAAAGGTCTTTCTAAAAGGACCTCTCTAAAAGTTCCTACAAAAGTTAAATGAAACCGCTTCTTCTGCCCATCACCTAATGCAAACCGATCCCCTGCAGAACTTGGTGGAATGTGGCATTTCAAGGCCGAGTTTAGCAGCTTGACTGTGCAGCTGTGGGTCCCCGAAGGGACACAGCCTCCCTTCTTGGGCTGCAGCTTCATTTTTAAAATGAGGAATTCAGGATTTAAGGGGAGACTCACAAGGTCAAGGCCTCTGTCTCAGCCTCCATCATGTCACCGACTTCTGGAACAGCATTCAGGAAAGCAGAAGGCCACCGTGACTTACGAGCTCCCTCCCTGTCCCGCATCCCATCCTTCTGTTTCCTCTTTTCTGCCCTACGCAGAGTCCTTCAGCAAGGAGACCTGGGCTCTGCCAGGACAGTGGTCCCTCACTGCATGGCGGTCACAGTCACCCACAGGACCAGGAAGAGGGATGGGACACTGGCCAGCAGGGCCCACGTACTGAGGAGGGGCTTCTAGAACCAGGCCCTGTCCTTTCACAGCCGCAAACCAGCTGGTTTCTGTGTCCACCTCCATTGTAAAATGGCCCATTTCATTGCCAGGAGAGGTGCCCATGTCGGTCATTTTCACCCTGCAACTGACAGACCTCAGTACAGAAGTCTCTTGTGACAGCTTGACAGCTGCTAGTTAAATGTATAAACGTATAGGTGCTTACGAACATTATTTCATTTAATCCTCACAATGACACTCCGGAGTGGGTACATCTTATGATCTCAGGTTAGAACACTTGGACAAGGCCACCCAGCTAACAAGGAGCAGAACTGAGCCTTGAGCCCAGGTCTGTGTGATGGTAAACCCCAGTGTTTAACCCCCGTGCCATGAGCAGGGGGACTTTGAAGGGGAGGGTTTACTTCTCATTTTGGCTTTGTCAATAAACCACATTGTGTGACCTGGGCAAACCCCTCTCCTCTGGGCCTCAGTTTTCCCATTTGAACAATTAGAAAGGATTCGTGTCATTTCTAAGACTTTCAGAGCTTTGCATGTTCCAATTCTGGAATATTTGAGCTGCCTTGATGTCTGGAGACACATGGCATAGTCAAAGGCTGAGGCAGGAGGATGGCTTGGGGCTGGAAGTTTGAGACCAGCCTGGGCTAACACAGTGAGACCCTATCTCTTAAAAAAAAAATTAGCTGAGCATGGTGGCATGCAGTTGTAGTCAAGCTACTTGGGAGGCTCAGGTGAGAGGATTGCTTGAGCCCGGGAGTTGGAGGCTGCAGTAAGCAGTGACCCTACCACTGCACTCCAGGCAGGATGGAGACCCTGTCTCAAAAAAATAAAGACAACAGAGGGGGATAGCCACTGCTGGAACCTGGGAGCGGCTCCATCTTTCCCATCTGGACCCCATGTGTGTGCTCCTACATTGCACCACCTAGGAATGGCATCTGGGCAGTGTTCATGCCCAGGGCACGGAGCAGACAGAGTAGCACAGATGTTGCTGGGCTTGTGGCTTGTCCTCTGAGGGAGAGAGGCAGTTACGCAGACCAACAGGCACCTGCTGATGGGCACAGAGCAGTGAGAACCCCCCCTGCTGCCTGCCACAGGGCCGAGGAACCAGCAGGCACCCCCCATCCAGGCTTTCCTTTACAGGATGGACAGAGAAGCCGGCACACCCAGCCCTGCCCTGATTCATGTGAGCCGTTCTCATGCTTCTAAATCACATTTCCAGCTGGTGTCCCCTCCTTGGTGAGTACCATTGCTTTCAGAATTTCCCTAGAAACAAATGTCCTCACACATTGAGAATTTGTTTCAGGCTCTTGGTTCTTGGGAGAAAAAGATTCTGGATGCCTCCAAAAAGTCGACCAAAAAGAGTTAGTAGAGAAGGAGAAAGACCCATTTTGGGGAGCTGCAGTTTGTGATTGTCCACAGAGTGATTTGGTAAGAGGCTTCTGGGAGCTATTGCTTCCCAGCCCTACCCAGCCCATGCACCTGCCTTTCAGGTCTCCCTTATTCTACCCATGATGCAGCCATGGCTTCAGGGTCCCCTTGGAAGCAACCTCAGGCTGCTGGAGCCCTTCTCGCCCAGCCCCATGTGCCTGCTCTAAGCTGCACCACCTCCCACGCTGGGCAGCTGGAAGTCTCATTTTTTGCCTGCCCCTGTGGGTCACTGCATTCCAGTGTGGCTGTTTCTGAACATGCAGAGGGCACGCTGGGAGCATCATCCCATGATGCTTGGCAGGGGCTTCTCTCCCTGCTCTGTAGGGGAGGATCGATGGTCAGAGGCTTTCTGGAAAACAAACACTCTATCAGTGCATCATAGGAGCTTTACAAACATTGTGCTTCGATCCATGATTTCTTCTTTGGGGTCCACCTCTTAAGGAAATGAAGGATCTGAACTGTGGACAGAAATGCTTCTGACAAATCTGTCAAAACTTGAGGGTCAGAAACCCAATGCAAACAGAGACAGGCATAGGAACATATTAGCTAATGTGACCGAGAAATGTCAAGGCGTATCTGGCCTTTGGCAC
This sequence comes from Macaca thibetana thibetana, assembly GCF_024542745.1. Lineage (NCBI taxonomy): Eukaryota > Metazoa > Chordata > Mammalia > Primates > Cercopithecidae > Macaca > Macaca thibetana. Next base: position 42,107,912 of record NC_065597.1, read on the forward strand.
AGCTGGACCCAAGGCTCATGTGCTGCTGTTTGCTCTCCTGGTGGCAGAATGCCTGCCAGCGGCTCGGGGCCTTCCTCTTAACTGAAGGAGCCCCAGTAGATGGGAGGAGAGAAGGGTTCCACACTTGTCCTAGAACAAAAGCACTGGCTCTGATTGGGCCACTTGCTCATGCTGACCTATTGCTGTGTCCAGAGGGATGGAATAAGCCAATTGGTCAGGCTTCAGCCATTCCCTCTCCTGGACCTGAGGAGGCAAGCCATCCCCACGTGGGCCACACTGTGAGGCAGGGATCCTGGAGGGTATTTGGAGTGCTCCTGTCAAAAGAAGGGTGAGACCTTTCTTGGTGGCTTACTCCTATAATCCCAGTACTTTGGGAGGCTGAAACAGGAGGATGGCTTGAAATCAGGAGTTTGAGACCAGCCTGGGCAACATAGTGAGACCCAGTCTCTACAAACAGTCTTAAAAATGAGCCAGGCAGGGTGGCACATCTGTAGTCCCAGCTACTCAGGAGGCTGAGGCAGGAAGATCACACTTGAGACCACGCGGTCAAGGCTGCAGTGAGCTGTGGTTGCACCACCAAAGTCCACCCTGGGTGACAGAGTGAGACCATGGCTCTTTTGAGGAAAAAAGAAAAAGAAGGATGAATACCAGACAGGCAAATGTTGCTGAAACCCATGATTTCCACATAGCATCATGCAAAAAAGTGAGAAGTGCTATGGAACCAAAAAAGAGCCCGCATCTCCAAGACAATCCTAAGTCAAAAGAACAAAGCTGGAGGCATCACGCTACCTGACTTCAAACTATACTACAAGGCTACAGTAACCAAAACAGCATGGTACTGGTACCAAAACAGAGATATAGACCAATGGAACAGAACAGAGTCCTCAGAAATAATACCACACATCTACAGCCATCTGATCTTTGGCAAACCTGAGAGAAACAAGAAATGGGGAAAGGATTCCCTATTTAATAAATGGTGCTGGGAAAATTGGCTAGCCATAAGTAGAAAGCTGAAACTGGATCCTTTCCTTACTCCTTATACGAAAATTAATTCAAGATGGATTAGAGACTTAAATGTTAGACCTAATACCATAAAAATCCTAGAGGAAAACCTAGGTAGTACCATTCAGGACATAGGCATGGGCAAAGACTTCATGTCTAAAACACCAAAAGCAACAGCAGCAAAAGCCAAAATTGACAAATGGGATCTAATTAAACTAAAGAGCTTCTGCACAGCAAAAGAAACTACCATCAGAGTGAACAGGCAACCTACAGAATGGGAGAAAATTTTTGCAATCTACTCATCTGACAAAGGGCTAATATCCAGAACCTACAAAGAACTCAAACAAATTTACAAGAAAAAAACAACCCCATCAAAAAGTGGGCAAAGGATATGAACAGACATTTCTCAAAAGAAGACATTCATACAGCCAACAGACACATGAAAAAATGCTCATCATCACTGGCCATCAGAGAAATGCAAATCAAAACCACAATGAGATACCATCTCACACCAGTTAGAATGGCGATCATTAAAAAGTCAGGAAACAACAGGTGCTGGAGAGGATGTGGAGAAATAGGAACACTTTTACACTGTTGGTGGGATTGTAAACTAGTTCAACCATTATGGAAAACAGTATGGCGATTCCTCAAGAATCTAGAACTAGATGTACCATATGACCCAGCCATCCCATTACTGGGTATATACCCAAAGGATTATAAATCATGCTGCTATAAAGACACATGCACACGTATGTTTATTGCGGCACTATTCACAATAGCAAAGACTTGGAATCAACCCAAATGTCCATCAGTGACAGACTGGATTAAGAAAATGTGGCACATATACACCATGGAATACTATGCAGCCATAAAAAAGGATGAGTTTGTGTCCTTTGTAGGGACATGGATGCAGCTGGAAACCATCATTCTTAGCAAACTATCACAAGAACAGAAAACCAAACACCGCATGTTCTCACTCATAGGGGGGAACTGAACAATGAGATCACTTGGACTCAGGAAGGGGAACATCACACACCGGGGCCTATCATGGGGAGGGGGGAGGGGGGAGGGATTGCATTGGGAGTTATACCTGATGTAAATGACGAGTTGATGGGTGCAGCACACCAACATGGCACAAGTATACATATGTAACAAACCTGCACGTTATGCACATGTACCCTACAACTTAAAGTATAATAATAATAAATAAAAAAAAAAAAAGTGAGAAGTGCAACCCACAAGCAGCTCTGGAAGAATGCCTTAAATTGCAGCTTATTCCTAAGGTGGAATATTATGCAGCCATTAAAATATACATTAGAATTAAATTTATGGCAAAAACCTCATGATTGGATTTATGCTAAATGTGTTTGAAAAAATAGGCTACAAAGTACATAAGCAGTATGGGTTCAACAGTGTAAAGTATATTTATGCTTTGAAAAATGCTGAAAGAAAATATGTAAAAACTTTCATAGTAATTACGGCAACAGGCATGAATTTTATTCTGCAATCTTTTTTCTTTTCTTTAAAATGTTAAAGTACCCATTATATGAATGTCTAAGGAACAAACATTAATTTAAAGAATCCAACCTGCAGAATGATTTCCACTTGAGCAGCATGAAGTTAGGCTGCAGCCACGTGGGAACCAGAGTTGGGGAGGGGTGAAGACAGGCGGGGGTGTGGAGAGGGAGGGAAGAAAGCAGCTCTGCCAAGTCTACACATTTCAACGTTAAAGAAAGCTGCAAGCAGGTCTTGGCCCAACTGGAAGCAAATTGTGGGAGGTGTGGCTGGGAATGGGTTCCCTTAGTTTCCCAAGGCTTAACTCATAAGTGCTCACCCACGGGTTTGTTTATTCATTCAGTCGGGCACTCCTTCATGCAGTAGATGAGTGTCCCTGTGTGCTAGAGAATGCGGAAGGAAACAAGGCATGTCCATGTCCTCCAGAAGTTCACAGTGTAGTCTGAGGACACGCATGCACATGATGCTATCATTGGCTTTCCGTGTGTTGTGGGCCTGGTTGGTGTCAGTCATTGGCAGAGGGGCCTTTGGGAGGATGCCCGGACACTGTGTGGACACAGTAGCTGATTTTGAGGGAGGGATGGTGGGGCGACCCCTCGTGAGCTTGGCACGAGAGGGACTGGTGGGCAATTGGCCTGACTCTGTCTCCCAGGCCCCGAGCGAGGCACTGTGGTTACCAGGTTCTGGACAGAAACTGACATCTGGCAGGTGGTCAGATGGTGTGGCGTGGGGATGTGGAGGGCCCACGGGAAGAACTGAAGTGGACACATGGGCAGAGGGAAGAGCAGGGGTTCCTTCAGGCAAGGCAAAGAGCAGCACAGCAGGTAGAAGGGAGGTGGCCTCATGCTCAGGGACCCAGCTTTCCTGAGCTCTGAGACCTGCGGAAGCTACAGTGTCTCTCCTAGAAAAGGGGAATGTATCGTACTCTGCTTGGGGAGTCTGATGGAGACCAGGGCTAATAAACGGAGGCACCTGGGCTGGAGTCAGGTAGACAGTGGGAGCGCAGTTCCCAGGGGGAGGGCAGGAGAGAAACCTGTGACCCACTCAGCTGGCACCTTGACCTCAGCCATACCAGAAGGTAGATCAGCGTGACAGATTTTATTTTTTAAAGAGAGCCATGACTGTCTTCTGTCCATTATGTTCTCTTGTAATGTGACCTTGCCACTCTGCACTTCTGAGCATAGGTCATACGCTTCCACCAGCTCCCCACACTCCTCCTCCCACCCCCCCTCCCTCTCCAGAGATGCTCACCTTTGGAAACTGGCCACCATGCTTCAAGGAAGCCCAGGCCACATGAGGAAGTCATGTGTAGGTTTGCCCATAGGGAGGTCGTGTGTAGACATGTATACGTGGAGGTTGTGTGTAGACATGTATGGGGAGGTCGTGTGTAGTCATGTGTATGCGGAGGTTGTGTGTAGACATGTATGGGGAGGTCGTGTGTAGACATGTGTATGCGGAGGTTGTGTGTAGACATGTATGGGGAGGTCATGTGTAGACATGTGTATGCGGAGATTGTGTGTAGACATGTATGGGGAGGTCGTGTGTAGACATGTGTATGTGGAGGTTGTGTGTAGACATGTATGGGGAGGTCGTGCATAGACATGTGTATGCGGAGGTCGTGTGTAGACATGTGTATGAGGAGGTCGTGTGTAGACATGTATGGGGAGGTCGTGTGTAGATATGTGTATGCGGAGGTTGTATGTAGACATGTATGGGGAGGTGTGCGTAGACATGTGTATGCAGAGGTTGTGTGTAGACATGTATGGGGAGGTCGTGTGTAGATATGTGTATGCGGAGGTTGTGTGTAGACATGTATGGGGAGGTCGTGTGTAGACATGTGTATGCAGAGATTGTGTGTAGACATGTATGGGGAGGTCGTGTGTAGACATGTGTATGCGGAGGTTGTGTGTAGACATGTATGGGGAGGTCGTGTGTAGTCATGTGTATGCGGAGGTTGTGTGTAGACATGTATGGGGAGGTCGTGTGTAGACATGTGTATGCGGAGGTTGTGTGTAGACATGTATGGGGAGGTCGTGTGTAGACATGTGTATGCGGAGGCTGTGTGTAGACATGTATGGGAGGTCGTGTGTAGACATGTGTATGCGGAGGTCGTGTGTAGACATGTGTATGTGGAGGTTGTGTGTAGACATGTATGGGGAGGTCGTGTGTAGACATGTGTATGCGGAGGTTGTGTGTAGACATGTGTGGGGAGGTCGTGTGTAGTCATGTGTATGCGGAGGTTGTGTGTAGACATGAATGGGGAGGTCGTGTGTAGACATGTGTATGCGGAGGTTGTGTGTAGACATGTATGGGGAGGTCGTGTGTAGACATGTGTATGCGGAGGTTGTGTGTAGACATGTATGGGGAGGTCGTGTGTAGACATGTGTATGCGGAGGTTGTGTGTAGACATGTATGGGGAGGTGTCGTGCGTAGACATGTGTATGAGGAGGTTGTGTGTAGACATGTATGGGGAGGTCATGTGTAGACATGTATGCGGAGGTCGTGTGTAGACATGTGTATGCGGAGGTTGTGTGTAGACATGTATGGGGAGGTCGTGTGTAGACATGTGTATGCAGAGGTTGTGTGTAGACATGTATGGGGAGGTCGTGTGTAGATATGTGTATGCGGAGGTTGTGTGTAGACATGTATGGGGAGGTCGTGTGTAGTCATGTGCATGGGGAGGTCACGTGCAGATATATGGGCTGATAGCCCCTGCTGAGGTCCCAGTGAACCTAAGGCATCAAAAGTGAGTGAGGGAAACTTGCAGATGACTCCAGCCTCAGTTGCCACCTGAGTGCAACCATCTACAAGACCCTGAGTGAGAACCGAGCTGAGCCCAGTTAAGCTCCAGAACCATGACAGATAGCAAAAACGACTGTTGTTTTAAGCTACTAAATTTTGGGTGGTTTGCTGTGCTGCAGTAGATAATCAGAACAATTAGCTTTTCTTTTTGCGATAGACTTGTTTTTTTAACAGCAGTTTTAGGTGCACTGGAAAATTAAGCAGAAGGTACAGAGATTTCCCATATATCCCCAGTTTATACACATGCAGAGCGTCCTTCATTATCAACATCCTCCACCAGACAGGTGCATTTGTTACCACTAATGAACCTACACTGACACATCATTATCACCCAAAACCCATGGTTTACATTAGGGTTCACTCTTGGTGCTGTGCATTCTATGGGTTTGGACAAATACATAATGACATCTATGCGCTATTCTGGTATCATACAGAGTAGTTTCACTGCCCCCCAAATCCTCTGTGCTCTGTTTATCCTTTCCTCCCCCAACCCCTGGCAACCACTGGTCCTTTTGCTGCCTCCGTAGTTTTGCCTTTTCCAGAATGTCATAGATAGAGTCAGAATCATACAGTATGTATATATCCTTTCAGCTTGGTTTCTTTCTCTTAGTAACATGAATATAAGATTCCTTCACATCTTTTCATGGCTTGATAATTCTTTTTTTTTTTTTTTTTTCTTTTTTTTTTGAGACGCAGTCTCACTCCAGGCTGGAGTGTAGTGGTGCCGTCGCAGCTCACTGCATCCTTGACACCCTGGGCTCGAGCGAGCCTCCTGCTTCAGTCTCCCAAGTAGCTGGGACCACAGGTGTGCACCACCATGCTCGATTAATTTATTTTTATATTTTGTAGAAATGGAGTCTCCCTATGTTGCCCAGACTGGTATCAAACTCCTGGCCTCAAGTGATTCTCCTGCCTCAGTCTCCCAAAGTGCTGGGATCACAGGTATGAGCCACTGTGCCCGGCTTTATGTCTTTTTAGTACTGAATAATATTCCATTTTCTGGATGTGTCACAGTTGATTTATCCATTTACCTACTGAAGAACATCTTGGTTGCTTCCAAGTTTTGGCAATTATGAATAAAGTTGCCATAAGCATCCATGAGCAGGCTTTTGTGTGGACACAAATTTTCAATCCATTTGAGATAGATACCAAGGAGTGTTATTCCTGAATCATATGGTTAGAGTATGTTTCATTTTGTAAGAAACCGCCAGACTGCTTTCCAAAGCGGCCGTGCCATTTTGCATTCCCATCAGCAATGAATGAGAGTCTCTGTTGTTGCACATCCCCACCAGCATTTGGTGTTGTCAGTGTTCTGGATTTCGGCCATTCTAATATGTGTGTAGTGGTATCTCATCGTTGTTTTAATTTGCATTTCCCTAATGACAGTGATATTGAGCATCTTTTCATATGCTAATTTGCCATTTGTATATCTTCTTCAGTGAGGTGTCTGTTTTGGCAAAAGATGGTCATTTGCTCATTTTTTAATCAGGTTGTTTGTTTTCTTATTGTTGAGGTTTTAGAGTTCTTTGTCTATTTTGGATAACAGTCCTTCATCACATATGTGTTTTGCAAATACTTTCAGTATGGTATCATACAGAGTCTGTGGCTTGCCCTCCCATTATCTTGACAGTGTCTTTCAGAGAGCCAAAGCTTTTCAGTTTTAATGAAATCCAGCTTATCAATTATTTCTTCCATGGATTGTGCCTTTGATGTTGCATTTTAAAAGTCATTGCTAAACCCAAGGTCAGCTAAATTTTCTCCTATGTTATCTTCTAGGATTTTTATAGTTTTTCATTTTACATTTAGATTTCTGATCCACTTTGAGTTAATTCTTGTGAAGGGTATAAGGTCTATGTTGAGTTAATTCTCATGAAGGGTGTAAGGTTTGTGTCTAGATTCACCTTTTTGCATGTGGATGTGCAGTTGTTCCAGCACCATTTGTTGAAAAGACCATCTTTACTCCCTCGAACTGCCTTTGCTCCTTTGTCAAAGATCAATTGACTATATTTATGTGGGTCTATTTCTGGGCTCTCTATTCTGTTCCATTAATCTAGTTGTCTATTCTTTCATTAATACCTCAGTCTTCATTACTGTAGCTTTACTGTAAGTCTTGAATTCAGGTTGGGGCAGTCCTCTGACTGTTCTTTGGTATGAAGTTAGCTATTCTGATCTTTTACCTTGTCATATAAACTTTAGAATCAGTTTATTGGTATCCATAAAATAACTTGCTGGAGTTTTGTTTGGGATTGTGATGAGTCTATAGAATTTGGGAAGAACGGACATCTTGATACTATTAAGGCTTCTTATCCATAAACAAATAATCTCTATTATTTAGTTCTTCTTTGATTTCTTTCATCAGAGTTTTTTAGTTCCCCTCGTATAAATATTCTTGCATATTTTGTTAGATTTATGCCTAATTCATTCTTTTGGGTGCTAATGTAAATGGTATTGTGTTTTTAATTTCATATTCTACTTGTTCATTGCTAGTATATAGGGAAGTGACTGACTTTTGTATAATAACCTTATATCCTGCAACCTTGCTATAATTGCTTAATTCCAAGAGGAATTTTTTTCTATTCTTTTGGATTTTCTGCAGTTAGAACAGTTTTTTAAAACTTATACCCTACTTTGGCCGGGCGCGGTGGCTCAAGCCTGTAATCCCAGCACTTTGGGAGGCCGAGACGGGCGGATCACGAGGTCAGGAGATCGAGACCATCCTGGCTAACACGGTGAAACCCCGTCTCTACTAAAAAGTACAAAAAACTAGCCGGGCGAGGTGGCGGGCGCCTGTAGTCCCAGCTACTCAGGAGGCTGAGCAGGAGAATGGCGGGAACCCGGGAGGCGGAGCTTGCAGTGAGCTGAGATCTGGCCACTGCACCCCAGCCTGGGCGACAGAGCGAGACTCCGTCTCAAAAAAAAAAAAAAACAAAAAAAAAACCTTATACCCTACTTCTTTGCTACTAAGATCTCATCTACCTAGTGATAGATTTTGTTGGGGAATGGGTAGGAGCTGAGAGGAGAAAAAGAGCTATCCTGCCGTTAAAGGTGCGTAATAATTGTAGAACAGATACTAATTTAAGGAACTTTAAAATATCATGTGAGAAAATATGCATCTTAGATCAGTCTCTTTCCTAGGAGCACAGCGCACCCTGAACTCCTTCTTAGAGTAGAAGATGCATCAGTGTTGGGGCTTCATGGCTCCAGGTTGCCAGGGGTGGGATGCCAGGAGCTAAGACCCAGGCTGTCTGGGGAGCTATGGGTGTCTGGGCAGCCCAGATCTGCATGGGGCCAAAAGCCTGGTGTTCTGGGCCTTTTCCAAGCAGGGGTCTCAGTCCACAGGTTGCCAAATTGGTGCTTGTACTTTTTTCTGGGTTTGGCATAACATATCAACTTCTAGGCATGAAAGAGCCAAACAAATGCACAAAGAACAACCCAGGGATAACAAAACACCGCTTTTTGCAGTAGACATGTGTGGTTTCCTTCTGCAGGGATTTTCAGCACACAGCCCCTTAGAACATCTCAATCCCAGGGACCGACTTCTCAAACCCAGGGCTACAGAGGCCGTCATGTGACTTGGGCCTGGCCAATCAGCATATTCCATTGACTTGGCCTTGGTGATTGGTTCAGGGATGGTCCCCTGACTCCAGCTAGTCCAATGAGAGCCCTCCTCAGGACTTCCGCCAGGACTTCCCGGGAAACCCGCAGGTGTTCCCTTTCTGGCGGGACTGCCAAACCCTTAGGACGTCATCCTCGAGCTGGGGTCGGGTAGGGAACAGCCTAAGGGAGGGGATGGCAGACCTGCCTGAGAGTGAAGCCACCACAGAGGACAGCGCAGGCAAGGAGCAGGTTCCTGATATGATTGTCTGAGGCCCTGGGTCCTGGTGCTGGAAGGCAGCCACACCCTGGCATTTTCAGGTACTAGAACCAGCAACCCCCTTTCATACTGAATCCTGTTTGACTGGGTGTTTATCACATGACTGACATCCTCTAAGAATTGTGCAGTTGGCCGTGTGCAGCCAGCCACTTCCTTCCGGAAAGACAAACTCTCAACTCTCTCAGAAAACAGGCTGTGTCTGTGCCTCTCCCTCTACTTCCTAGAACCTGAGGACGTCCCTCCTGACTCCCCACACGTGGGGCTGACCTGCATGCCCTCCGAGTCACATTACCCATGCAGCCTTGCCTGGCGATCACGTTGAGCAGCACCTAGCTGGTACGCAGCTGCTTGGGCATCTGTCTTTCTGTCTTCTCTTCCAGAGAATATGAGTCCTGGCGAGCTGTAGCCCAATCAGTCCTCCCTCCCCTACAGGCCTGGGCACCCTGCCTGGCACTTGCCCGGTTTTCCGTGAACTGAATGGGAAAAGGAAAGCAGACCAAGTCACCTGGAAAGCAGGCATGGGACGAGGAAAGATCACTGGTCTTGTAATCCAAAAGTAAAGGGCGGCATCGTGGCACTGCAGCTATCCGGCTGTTTGCTTGGGCAAATCCTGACCGTCAGCTGCCTCGTCCATGGCAGAAAGATCATGGGCCTAACCCTCGTTGTGTCACAGTGAAAGCATGCTCAGAGCCAGTGTGTGGGGCTCTCACAGAGGTTCATCCTAGTCCCTAGGCACTCGCCCAGAGCTGCGTGCTTTACACTTGCAGTGCCCTCCAAACTTCCCTACTACTGGATCCAGAAGGCTCCATTTTACTGATGAACAAACTAGACACAGGAGGCTGAGTCAGTTGCTCAATGCCACACAGCTGGTCATCAAAGAAGGCTGCCCTTGAGCCCAGATCTGCTCACCCCCAAGCCCTGGGTCCTAGCTTTTAGGCTCTGGGCTCTCTGAGGCTGGAAGGGCTTCCCTGAGCAGTGACCAAGCCAAGGGGTGCCTCAGGGGAACGTTTTTGTTGTGGTTGTAGAGCAGAGTCAGGGTCTCCCTGTGTTGCCCAGGCTGATCTCAACCTTCTGGGCAAGTGATCCTCCCACCTTGGCCTCTTAAAGTGCTGGGATTACAAGTGTGAGCCACCACACCTGGCTGGCCTAGGAAAACTTAAACCCATCTCACGTCTCCCCCAGCCCCTCCAACTCCCGAGTTAAATTTGCAGTTTAGGTAAAGACGGTGTGCCTGTTCTTCAGCTTCAAGACCAGCCCCCAGCCCCTGCTCCTAAGGCAGACTGCCAGTCTCCTAGCTTGTCCAGCCTGCCCCTACTCGGTGAGCTGATGAGACAAGGAGTGGGGCTGGGATCCTCTGAGCCAGACCACACCTGAAGCTTCCGGAGAGCCAACACAGGGAGATCCTGTCCCGGGCTCCAGGCCTTTCTGAGACAAAGCCCCTCCATCTACACATCTCAGTTGGTGTCTGGTCCTGGGCGGGGTGCAAGGCCAGGCTGTTTCCAGTTTTGGGGCTTCCTATTTGGTAAAAATGAAGAAGCATCAACACAAATTTCCACCGTTGTAGTGTACTTACATAAACAGCTTTCACAGATTAATGCTTCCAACACACAGTGTGATTTAACTATGCCAGGGTACTTCGTATATTATTTTAAAAATTAATTTATAGGTCACTGAAGGGAGCCTGGCCTGGCAATGGGCCCCAAGATTCAAGGTGGAGAATGTCCCTCGTTTCCATCCTGTTCCTGTGACTTGTTTATGACAGTATTTAGGGAAGGTGAAAGGCATACCTTTGCGGCTCTTGTCCTGGTAAAGTAGGCAACCAATTGCCACAGTCAGGGTTGGGGAGGGGCACGGGGAGGTGGTGGAGCCCTGCACCTTCGCCCCATCACCTGTGCTGGAGTTCCTGCCATCGGAGGCTGCCTGAGAATTTCCAGCCACCAGAAGGGGGCAGACGGTGACTTCTGAAGCTAGGACACAATGGGTCTGTGAGGAGCCAGGGAAGAGGGGGCGGTGGGGCCAGGCTGCAATCACCACCTCCTCCACCTTGGGACAAGCTGGGCCCCCATCAGCTAGGCTTGGCTGTCCGGAAGCTTCAGGTGTGGGCTAGCACAGAGGATCCCAGCCCCACTGCTTGTTTAGTCAGGTCACCAGGTAGGGGAGGGCTTGACAGGCTAGGGCGCTGGCAGTCTGCCTTTAGGAGCAGGGGCTGGGGCTGGTCTTGAAGCTGGAGAACAGGCACACTGTCTTTACCTGGACCATAAATTTAACTGGGGGGTTGGAGGTTGCTGGTGGAGATTTGAGGTGGGTTTAAGTTTTCTGAAGTCAGCCAGGTGCAGTGACTCACACCTGTAATCCCAGCACTTTGGGAGGCTGAGGTGGGAGGATCGCTTGAGCCCAGGAGTTTGAGACCAGCCTGGGCAACACAGGGAGACTCTGTCTCTACAACAATACAGATGTTCCCCTAAGCCACCCCTTGGCTTGGACACTGCTCAGGGAAACCCTTCCAGCCTCAGAAACCCCCTGAGCCGCTAATCATCCTGCGTAGAAGACAGACACAGATGCAAATGTCTAAATGCCTTTGTGCATCCTGGTTCCAGGTGGGAGGTGCTGGGAGATGGGGGCCTGTCACTTAGAAACTGCCTCCCCTCCCAAACCTGGACACAGGGCCCACTGCTCCACAGGCGTTGCAGGACGCCAAGGGCCCATGGTATGTCTGGAGCTTCCTCGTGGACAGGCCTTTCAGCAGTATGTCCTGCTGGGCCCGGTCCCTCCTGAAATTGAGTCCTTTGTGGATTCCCTAAGCCACAAAGCAACCCCAGCCCTGGGATAGCTCAAAGAGAATTTTTAAATGACACGAGCTGGAGATGCAATCACAAGGTGTCTGCCCAGATTAAGGCGAGCTCCAGCATGGGCCTTTGAAGGGCACTCAATTTCCCAGGGTGAAGATGGATTTCCACAACAATTCAGAAAACCTCCCCAGCCCACACTCATCCACTGGGACAGACCTCACTGTCCCTGGGGGCTGCAGGGGAGGTTCTAGGACAACAGGTATTTTTCACATCCCACCGTACACTGCTGCCCAGGCAGTGGTGCCAGCACCAGAGTCCCCAGACCTGTGTCTGCCCTGAGTGTCCTGATTCCATGCTGTCCCTTCTCAGCACAAGACGCACTGTGTGTCTAGTCCCCAACCCCACTGGTTACATGTCCATGGCTCCTGCAGCCTCAGAGCAAAATCCAGGCCTTTACTGTGTTTCTGTGTGGCCTCTGGCCTCTCCACTTCCTCCCTCCACATACTACCAGCCACCTGGACGTCCAGTCTCTGGATCCCTGGGCTTGCCCTGGGACCGTCCCACATTGCCGTGCTCTGTCCAGACTCTCTCACCCCCACTCTATGTAGCTAACTCCTCTTCATCCTTTGAGGGTCAGCGAAAATATGGCCTATTCCAAGAGGACTTCCCTGCCCACCAGGACCCTCAGTCCTGTCCTTCTGCTCGGTGCTGTCACAGATCTCATCATCACTTATTTATGTTACCACAGTCACAAGCCCAGCTAAGTGCCTGGCACATAGTAGGTGCTCAACAAACATGTGTTATGTGAACGCAGGAGCCCATATGTGCCCTCATATGTGTCTGGTCTCTCTGGGAGAGGCATACCTTGAGGGGGTTTTGACACTAAATCGAAGGGTATCCAAGAGGGACATCTGAGCCAACCTTAGGCCTCCACCTGCCCATGATTCCCCTCTTGCCTCCCCTGCAATGCAGTTTCTTCATTCACTACAGATCTAGAACCGCCCGCAGGAACTGAGCTGAGCTGGCTAGCTGCAAGCTTCTAGGCAGGGAGCAGGCATGGACATTCTGGAGGCCGCCTGAGAGACTGGGGCTTTACTTCTCAGGACTTACCCGCACCACCCTCCTTAGCTCACTTTCTGAAGCCCACCTTCCTGGAAAAGCAGGAGCCCCAGCCCCACCACTCCACTAAGCTCCCACCGCCAGCCTCTTGTTGGAAGCCCCTTGGCTTCCAGAAGGAAAAGTGTCTCTTCCCCTAGACAAGGCCCAGGTCCCTCTGTGAGGGCCTGGCAGATAGCATTGGGTGCATCAGTTACCATTCAGACTGGTTTTTTGAGCCACGCACAGTGCTCAGACCTGGGGGACACAAGGAGTAAATGTGGACCCTGCTTCCATAGCCCCAAGCCTATCCCAGGAGCTCTCATCCTTTCTGCTCGGAAAAGACTTTTGAATATATTTTAGTGGCTCATGAGAAGGGATTAAAGGACCCTAAGCCAGCAAGAATGACATGTCACTGGCAGAAGAGGATGACGGAGCCTACTAGAAGCCCACTCTTATGCTGTCTGCTCAGAGGATCCTTTGGAAGCAGGACATAGGACAGGCACCCCAGGAGTGGTTGCCAGAGTTAAGGGGGAGTGGGGCACAACAGGCAAGCAGCACCCTGGCAGATGGGAAGCCCCGTCCCAGCTCCCACCAGCTCCTCTGTGTTCCTGGACAAACCGTTAAATCAAATTGGTGAGTTATGTGGCCACAGGGGCCAGGTGGCAGCATAAATGAGTCTCACATGTCCAGCAGATAAAGCAAGACCCCCACCTGAAGGGGTGGCTACTCTAGCCTCTGGTGCCTGGCAGAAATATGAGTTGTCAGATTTGATGATTGTTTAAAAAAAAAAAAAAAACTTCCCACTTTATTATTTTGTTTAGAGGCAGAGTCTCATTCTGCCACACAGGCTGAAGTGCAGTGGCGCAATCATAGCTCACTGTAGCCTCGAACTTCCGGGCTCAAGGGATCTTCCTACCTCAGCCTCCCGAGTAGCTGGGACCATAGGCATGAGCCAGCATGCCTGGCTAATTGTTTTATTTTTATTTTTTGCGGGGAGGGATGGAGTTTCACTCTATTGCTCAGGCTGGAGTGCAATGGCGTGATCTCAGCTCACTGCTGTCTCCGCCTCCTGAGTTCAAGTGATTCTCTTGCCTCAGCCTCTGAGTAGCTGGGATTACAGGCGCACACCACCATGCCCAGCTAATTTTTGTATTTTTAGTAGAAACGGGGTTTCACCACATTGGCCAGGCTGGCCTCAAACTCCTAACCTCAGGTGTTCTACTTGCCTCAGCCTCCCAAAGTGCTGGGATTACAGGTGCGAGCCACTGTGCCTGGCCTATATTTATTTTTTTGTAGAGAGGAGGTTTCGCTATGTTGCCCCAGCCTAGTCTCAGACTCCTGGGCTCGAGCGATCCTTCTGCCTCGGCTTCCCAAAGTGCTGGGATTATAGACCTGAGCCACCACACCTGGCCTAAATTTCCCATTTGAAATGTTGGCTCAATTATAAAACAGAAAAATAACCAGAGCAAGGCAGACACTGTTTCTGCAAGCCATACTTGACAGAGCAGTCTCTCAGTTAGGCTGTCAGAGGGGCCACCTGTAAAATGAGGGCACTACTGGGGGGTGAGAGCCATCAACAGCCCCTCCTAATGGATCAGCTCTGCCCATAGGCCACAGGACCTCATGGCTACAGCTGATTGGACCAGGAGTGGGCACCTAGCCCAAGGGCAGCCAATCCCAGGCTAGCAATAGTTTATGCTATAACTTGGGGCAAATAGTTTATTCTGTGACTTGGGCCACCGCCGTCCTCACTCTTCTTACTCCAGGTCCTCCCCTGCCTAGCCCCTTATGTCATTCAGAGTTGAGCTCAGATGGTACCTCCATGCCAAGGCCATCTCTGATCACGTCTGTTTAAAGTGCCTCCCGCTGCAGGGCAGATTTTGTTTTTCTTTTGCATTTTGTTCTGTGATGTATCTACAGGACCCCAAATGATGTCTAATACATCATAGACCCTCACCAAATATTTGTTGAAGCAACTAGTAAATTCCCACACAAGTCCTCCCTTGTTGCTCCACAGCCCCTCGCATGTCTTGTGCTAGCTTCAGCGAGACTTCTGGCAACCAAAAGAAGTAGATTGGGCCTGGCATGGTGGTTCACGCTGGTAATCCCAGCACTTTGAGAGGCTGAGGTGGGAGGATCGCTTGAGCTCAGAAGTTGGAGACCAGCTTGGCCAACATCACTAGACCCTGCCTCTACAAAAACTTTTTAAAAAATTAGCTGGTTTTGGCCGGGTGCAGTGGCTCACACCTGTAATCCCAGCACTTTGGGAGGCCGAGGTAGATGGATCACTTGAAGTCAGGAGTTCGAGACCAGCCTGGCCAACATCGTCTCTACTAAAAATAGAAAAATTAACTGGGTGTGGTGGTGCGTGCCTGTAATCCCACCTACTCAGGAGGCTGAGGCAGGAGAATCACTTGAACCCGGGAGGCAGAGGTTGCAGTGAGCCAATATCAGGTCACTGTACTCCAGCCTGGGTGACATAGCAAGACCCCATCTCAAAAAAATAAAAAATAAAAATAAAAATAAAAACTAGCTGGTTGTGGTGGTATGTACCTATAGTCCCAGCTACTCAGCAGGCCACAGCAGGAGGATGGCTTGAATTTGGAGGCTGCAGTGAGCTATGATCATGCCACCGCACTCCAGCCTGGGTGACAGAGACCCCGTCTCGAAAAGAAATAAAAAATACAGCTAAATTAAAAAAATAAAATAAAACAAGAAGTAGATTAACATACTTCCTCACTGGCTATTATGCAGAATAAATGAGAAGGGTCAGCAACAGTGCCAAGCACAGACCCGGCTCGTAGTAGCTCCTCAGTACACGTGTGGAGGTTTTCCTTCAGGTCTTTGCTCTCTTTCAGTCGTAGTGAAGATGTCTCAGTGTGGACCTTTCCATGGCCTCCACAGGCAAATAGGAGCCCTGTCAGTCATTTGGGAAAGTCCCTGGTCAGTCCCAGCCCCACACACTCACTGGGCCCCTCACACTCACTGGGCACCCCACACTCACAGCCTTTCTGGAATCCTGCATCTGGGTCCAATCCAGGCCTGCTCAAAGAGCATCCAGACACGGGTGGTGAGCATCATGCTGGAGTCTATGGCTGATAAAGAGATCACTGAGCAGCCCATTCATACTGTGTGTCATCCAAAGGAAAATCAACTTTAAACATCAGATAAAATATGACAGGCATTTTAAGAATGTATTTTCCAAGCAATGCACTGTGATGGGAACAGGGCTGGTCGGCAGGTTGAGGCTGCGCTGCTGAGACGTGCAGTGAGGCCTGTTGCAGACACTTTAGTGGGTCCACTATCTCTGGCTCAGCATTGCAGCCTTCTGGATGCCTAGACTGGAGGGGTCCTTCAGGCCAGGCTGCTGGCAGCTGGGGAAACCGGCCAGTGGGGGTGTCACACTTGAGGGTAACTGTCACGCTGATGCTGGAACCCCTTCCTGATGGAGAACCAGGAGGCTGCTGGCCAGCCCTGGCTAGAATCTTCCTGGGGACCCTGGGTCTGTCACTCTGCTTCTCTGGGACTCAGTCTTCTTTTCTTTGAAATGGGGATAACCATACCCACTGTATTAGGTCGTTCTTACATTGCTTGAAAGCAATACCTGGGGCTGGGTCATTTATAAAGAAAAGTGGTTTACTTGGCTCATGCTTCTGCAGCTTATATAGGAAGCATGGCACTGGCATCTGCTCGGCTTCTGGGAGGGCCTTGGGCAGCTTCTACTCATGGTAGAAGGCGAAGCGGGGGCAGGCTGTCACATGGCAGAGTGGGAACAAGGAGGGTAGGGAGGTGCCATACACTTTTGAACAACCAGACCTTGTGAAAACTCATGACGGCAAGGACAGCACCAAGCCACAAGGGATTCACTCCCATGACCCAAACACCTCCCACCAGGCCCCACCTCCAACATTGGGGGTTACATTTCAACATGAGGTTCAGGTGAGACAAATATCCAAACCCTGTCACTCACCCACAGGGAGGGATAAACAATATTAGGAGGGGTTAAAACACTTGGGATTTTTTTAGAGGCAGGGTCTCACTCTCTTGTCCAGGTTGGAGTGCAGTGGTGCAATCATAGCTCACTGCAGCCTCAAACTCCTGGGCATAAGCAATCCTCCTGCTTCAGCCTCCTGAGTAGCTGGGACTACAGTCAGGCACCACCATGTGTGGCGACTTTTTAAACTTTTTTTTTTTTTTTTGGTAGAGTTAGGGTCTGACTATATTGCCCAGGCTGGTCTTGAACTTCTGGCCTCAAATGATCCTCTTCCCTTGACCTCCCAAAGTGCTGGGATTCCAGACCTGAGCCACTCTGCCCAGCCTTAAAACACTTTGAAAATGAGTTTATTATTTAAACAGGCAAAAGTCCCAAAAGAAAAAAATTTTCAAGCCATGCAAAAGCCTCTAAGATACAGAGTAAGTTTCCCTGCTGCCCTTGGACACTGGCTTCTTCCTCCCGTCCAGAGCGTGTCCCTCCAGAGATGTTGCTTCCATGCACACACACACGTGTACACACTGTCCTGGACTTGGCTTTTTCACGAAAGCCTATATATACCTTGGAGCTTTCCACGTTGGTTTAGAGAGCGTGGCCTCGTCCTTTTCAGTGGCTGCCGTGGATTCTGCCATGTGGCTGTCCCATGCTCTGTTAGCAGTCACTCACCTACGGGCATTTGAGTGCTGAAATCTAAGCTGCGGTGAATAGCCTGGTTCGTGTGTGCAAAAGCTTTGGAGAGTGGGAAGCACCCTGTAACTTAAGAGGTTTTGTTGGGGACCTGAACAAAGGGTGGGGAAAAGGCTGGGACTCGAAGCCAGTAGGTTCAGGATTTGGCTTTGCTGACTATTCACAAATCTTCCTCAACCCAAACCTGATTTTGTACCTGTCCATGATGTGAGCTGAACCACATACAAAGATGAGTTTTACAGGCATCCAGCCCTTCGTTACCCTGGAGGAACATCTGTAAGGACGCTGCCATCATGCTGAGTGAAGAGACTTCTGAATTCCCAGGGGTCTACCTGAGGGAGAGCAGGTGGAGCGTACAAGACCCTAAAGAGCCTCCCATGCCTTGAGATTCTTGTGCATTTGGAAACTCTTGATGTCATAGATACCCTAGGAGGCTGTCCAGTTTGTAAAGCTCCCCCACGGGCTCTGCCCTACCACTCCCTCCTCTGCTGGGACAGATGCTGCACCTCAGGCTACAGACCTGCCCCTATAAGCCAAAGCCAGACAGTTCCTGTTTCCTCCCTGGCCCCGCCTCTTCTGCAGATGATTGACAGTGAGGTGTTCATCTCCTCAAAGGAGACCTGCTTCACTGGTGGAGTGTGGCCTCACCCATGGCCCCTGTTGGATAAACTGCAGCAGGGCTCCACCAGATCACCATGCCGAGCCCTCCCCACTAGGCACTGGGAGAAAGTTGGGAAAATATTCTAGTATGGTTTCTAGTCCCCATGAAGAACTAGTAGAGTCCTCTTTCAAGGGATAAGAATAATATTTGATGGACTTACAGGCCAGCTAAATGCTAGTCACATAATCACAGGATCTGCTATGCTGTTTTCACGTCTATTTTCTCATTTCACACAGGGAAGTAGGTAGAGCAGGTGTTATTTCCATTTGACAGATGGGGGAACTGAGTCTCCAAGATACTATGTGGGGGACAGGCTGTTGGTTGCCTGTCCCACAGCCATTCTTCCACCCCTCACACACAGACTCTTCTTCATCCCCATTTTGCTTGTCTTTCTTCTTCCCAGGGGCCTGTTCTTTCCAGGGAGAGTGGGCCACTCCACAGACCAGAAAGTGATTTTTGACTGATCAAGCCCTGTTGACCTCTTCTTCTTGCCAAGGATGGATAAACAGGGCATGAGATCCGGTACTGGCTGAGAAGCCGGTTGGGTGCTGGCGGGGAGGTTTCCCTCGCTCTGATAAAAAGACCCAAGTTAAGAATACTCCCTTTCATTTTTTGCCTTTGATCGTCGTCAGCTACATGTGATTTCTAGAACTACTGTAGCCATCTTGGAGTCAGGAGGAGAGTTAGTCCAAGGTGCAAGTTGTACTAAGGATGTGTATCTGTTATCTATGGCCATTATAATACTGTGTAACAAGCAACCTCAGAATCGAATGGCATTCAGCAAGAAGTGTTTATTGCCCATGTGACCAGAGTCAGCTGATCTATTAGGTTGGTGCAAAAGTCATTGCGGTTTTTGCCACTACTTTTTCGCCAACCAAATAGGTTGCCTCAGATGTGCCCTTTGTGTCTCTCATCCTGCAGCGGGTTCTCAGAGAAATGGCAGAGGTGCAAAGGACAAGCCCCAGCATACATCATGCCCATTTCAAGCCTCTACCTGTGTCTGTGTGCTAGAATGCATGGGTCAAAGTCAGTCCTATGACTGAGCCCCGTGTCAAGAGATTGGGGCTAATGAGTACCCAGGGATGTGGTTACTGCATGAATTTGGGGGTAGGGATGAAAAATGGGGGCCATTATTCTAACCTACCACAGATGGCAGGACAGAAAGATCAAAGGAACCTGCTCCCTGATAATGTGGTTGACTTGCTGAATTAATCAAGCCTGGAGCTGCCCTACCTTGAAGCCATTGGTTATTCAAGAATAAAGCTGGGTGCAATGGCTCATGCTTGTAATCCTGAAATTTTGGGGCCGGGCGCGGTGGCTCAAGCCTGTAATCCCAGCACTTTGGGAGGCCGAGACGGGCGGATCACGAGGTCAGGAGATCGAGACCATCCTGGCTAACACGGTGAAACCCCGTCTCTACTAAAAAATACAAAAAACTAGCCGGGTGAGGTGGCGGGCGCCTGTAGTCCCAGCTACTCGGGAGGCTGAGGCAGGAGAATGGCGTAAACCCGGGAGGCGGAGCTTGCAGTGAGCCGAGATCGCGCCACTGCACTCCAGCCTGGGTGACAGAGCCAGACTCCGTCTCAAAAAAAAAAAAAAAAAAATTCTGGGAGGCCAAGGCAGGAGGATCGTTTGAGGATTCACAAGTCTGACACCAGCCTGGGCAACAAGCAAGACCCTGCCTCTATAAAAAAAAATAAAATAAAACAATTAGCCAGGTGTGGTGGCACATGTCTATAGTCCAGCTACTGGTGAGGCTGAGGCAGGAGGATGGCTTGAGCCTAGGAGTTTGAGGCTACAGGGAGCCATGACTGCACCACTGCACTCCAGCCTGGGAGACAGAGTGAGACTCCGTCTCTACAAAAAAAGAAAGACAAAATAAGATTTATTTTTGGTACCAAAGATATCAAAAGAAGAAAAAACAGTTCTTATTTTTTTAAAGTCAGTTAGTGGTAAGTCTTCTGTATTCACCCCCTGAATTGCTAACATGCCCAAGATCCCCTGGCTGGAAATGGGTAGAGCTGAGGCTGGATCTGAGCCTCTTGCAGTGCCTTGGTGTCCTGGGCCTTGGTTATGTTTCAGAGGATGTGACTGGACCTCCTGCTCTGCAACCCCAGACCACAGGAAGCTTTGTCATGCACAGGGCTGGCCTGGCCAGGGATGCAGATAGAGACTCCTGCTCTGTGCTATGGCCTCACACATCTGAAGTGCTACCCACAGCCCTGGGTGTGGTCTTGGGGAAAGGCTCAGGCCCTGAGGAGCTGGGCTGGTTTCCTCTGGGGAGACTGATACCTCACTGGGGAAAGGGGCCCATCCAGTGGCTTTTGTCTTGGGCTTTGAGGGCCACTGCATATGAAGGAGTCTGCCGGACCAGTCTCTCCACTCTTACAGAATGGTTCCATCCAGAGCCATCTGGTCCATCTCCCAACTCCATGCAGGCACATACCTAAGCCATACCAGGCTGATCAGTCAAAGTCATGACTGGATTCCTACCAGAGACAGCAGCTTCCCTGGGCATCCTGTGAACAGAGGACCCAGAAGGATCCCAGAAGGTCTGCAAACCATCTTTAGTCTCCTCTTCAGCCCATTCATGGGATTTGCTTGCAAAGGGGACATCTACTGGATTGGATTCTCCCCATCTTTCTCCAGGTTCTGAATGGTGGAAGTGGAACTGAGCAGTCACCCTTTGGAAAAGGTTATATAGGCTAGGAACAGGTCAGCTGCACATAATAGAAAACTCAAAATAATAGTGCCTTAAAGAAGGTAAAGTTTATCTCTCGCCTATAAAACAAGCCCAGATATAGGCAGTTGAGGGTGGTAAAATAGCTCTACCATCAGTGACATGCTTCTCCTCTTCTGTCCCACCAAACACAGCAGTGGTGTTCATCCCCAAGGTCACTGCATGGCCCAAGATGGCTGCCAGAACTCCAGCCATCATGACCAGGATTACGGGAAAGTCATAGGTACAGGAAAAGCAGAAGAGCAAAAAGAGGCCCCTCCCAGCTCTGGCAGTTCCCTTTCAACACCCTTCCCAGAAGTCCTGCTCAACAGTTATGCTCGCTTCTCATTGGCTGGGACTATCTTTGGCTGCAAGGGAAGTAGAGAAATATGCAGGCTAAACATTAGCATTTGATAACCTCAAGGAGGAAAGGAAAACTTGTGGTGGGGAAGGCCAAGAACAGCTTCTGCCACAAGGATTTCAACCTACCTCTTAGGCCACCACAGATCTATTGGTCACCTAGTGTATGCCAGGCACAGGGCTGGGCTGTGCCACACAGAGATAATCAAGACATGGTCCCTACTCTCAAGGAGCCAGCAATCAAGGGCGATGGCGGACCACAGGTAAAGTGGCTCTCATAGTTATGAGTTTGTTTGGGAGACAGAGTGTTTTTTGTTTGTTTGTTTTGGTTTTGGTTTATATAGCCATCTTTGAAACCTGGGAGAATTCACACATGCTCTGGAATTTTGGAGTCTCTTCTAACATTTGAAGCTCTGGCAACACAAGGCCTGCATTCTTTCATCATGGCAGCAGTTGACTGGAGAAGTGGCTGCCCTTTCTAGGAAGGCCCCTCTCCTGTTGACCACAGTCCCCACCCAACTCTGTTGCCTCACACCACTGAGGATACCTATGTGGCCATGGTGGGGACACGGGTGGGTGGCTGGACAGTGAGCTGCGAAAACCACCCTTGCAGATGAGAACTCACTGGAATTTGTGCCTCTCAGGGAGGAAAATGGCTCTGGAAATAAAAAAGCAAACCAAATCCACTCACCTTCCCAAAGTCCCATGTTCTTCTCTAACAGAGAGGGAAGATGTGAAAAAAATCCTTTTTCACCTTCTCTTTTCTTTGAGAAGGCATCTCCGGCATGTGGAGACAGGGAGGGCTGACAGAGGCAGGCATTTCCCTCTTCCTAACCGGCAACCCCTGTGTCAGGCCAAAGGTGGCCCTAACTCGCTGAAGGGGGAGCAGCTGTCGGGAGCTCCTCTGAATTCAGCAGGGACCCCGGCTCCCCACTCAGCTCACCTTGGAGCAGAGGCCCCTCATTAGTGCTCGGCGCCTTCTTCGCAGGCTGCCCCTTGGAAACCTTTCTCCCAGGCCCAGGGCTGGCGGATCTTGCTGGAACCACCCTCTGTCTCGCTTCAGCGCGTCTGCCTGGCAGCCCCAGAGCCCGTGCAAGCCATGGGGAGCTGCGGCCCATTCTGGGTGGCCTCCCCTCTTGCCCAGCCCAAGGGCGTCTTGCAGCTATAAATTGAGTAAATTGAAAATGTTACTGAGGGTTGGAGATAAAAGAGAGAGCTGGGTATCTCCATGAATAAAACATGGGAGGGAGGCCATTTCTTGGAAAAATAGAGAGAATAAATTGCGGTGGATCAATTTTATCTAATTTCTTGGCCGAGCTTCTGACATGCAAATGAATGTGCTCATAATTTATGAGTGGGCTATGGAGATTACCAGAGGGAAGGGATGCCTGGAGTTCTGCTGCAGGAGCGGGGAGGGGGGCACATGGCCGAGGATTTAGCAAAAGTCCATTAGGCATTTTTTCCTTAAAACCTAAAGATTTAGAAATCCTCCCAGGGAAGGTAAAAGCCAGGCAGAGGAAATGCTAGATTCCTGGGCCTGTCTTTGGGGCCAGTTCCTCTGATCACCTCTGTTCTATCCTAACCTCACCGCTGGCCAGTCCTGATCACAGCAGATGTGGTTGTTAGGCCACCAGGCCTTTGCTCAGTGGGTCTCCACCTCCCTACACCAGTTTTGCCTTCTGGATTCACCCCTGACCTTTGGTTTCCAGCCTGAGACTTGCCTGATAGGTCCCATCTGAACTCAAGCTTCCTTCTGAACGCCAAAACCCTCTGGAGGAAAGATGCACCTGTCTGTTTTCCTTAGAGATGGCACATTGGCCCAATCCTGCCTACTGCCATGTTTTCTGTGGCCTGAGCAATGGCCACAAAAAGTCTGAAATGGTTGCCAACATTGAAAAAATTCAAAGATGCTTCACACATTTTAAGATGTCTGGCTTCTACCGAAAGATCAGGACATCTGGTTACACAGGCTTTTGTTTCCAGTGGCAACAATGGTCTAGAATCAAGGTAGCCCCTGGCCTTTTGAGGCAGAGGCTGCAGGCCCCAATTTGCTTCAGACCTTACCCCTTCCTATTGCGTCTCTGCCCTGAAGTCAAATGGCAGTTGCTATTGATGACTGGATTTGCACTGTTGTTTTTCTTACAGTGAAGTTAGTGGGAAAGTGAACTATCTCCTTTCCTCATAACTCTAAAAACATGGGCGAGTGACAGGGACAGAGAGAGAGCAAGTTTCAAGAGGGAGAGGGTACACTTTGTGGGGTTTTTGGTGGGAGTGATGGATGACATTTATGGTAGGTATGGTGGGATCTCACTGTGTTGTCCAGGCTGGTCTTGAACTCCTGTCCTCAAGCAATCCTCTTGCCTCAGCTTCCAGAGTAGCTGGGAACACAGGTGGGAGCCACCATGCCCAGCTCATCCCTTCTTTTAATAATTATTGAGCACCGACTATGTGTAGACTATGAGGGTATAGTGGCATAAAATTAGATCTCTGCCCTCAGGAAGCTTAGTTTCCAGGGGTGAAAGAGAGAGAATACACACAAAAGCAAATAAATAAGCAAGGATGATTCCAGAGGGACATGAGTGCTATGAAGACCGGGTCACATGTGACCAAGGAGGCTACTTGGAAGAGGTGACCAAGCCCCTGGTGATAAGAGGGAAGTAGGACTGTGAAGATCTGGGGGAGAAACAGCAGTGCAGAGGCCCAGAAGCAGGGTTGCTGAGTTTCTGGCAAAGCTCTGCAGGGGTTTGAGCTCAGAGCCCCTGCTTCTCAGTGGTGATGGGGAAAGAGTGTACCAGGCTGCATGGTCACTGAGCTCCCAGCAAGGCCCTGCACAGGCTTGAGTTTGTAGCCTCCGTCTTGTCATTCCAATTCTCTGTTCCTAGCACATGGTGACTCAGGGCTGGAGAAGCTTGAAGAAGGAGTGCAAGTGGCCCAGGGCAGTCTCTGGGGGCTACTCAAATTCTCCGGTGGGAAGTACTCTTAGTGAGAGCCTGTTATGGACGGAGTATGTCTCCATGAAATTCCCGTGTTGAAGAGTAACACTCAATGTGATGGTATTTGGAGGTGGGATCTTTGGATGGTGATTAGGGTTAGATGAGGTCATGGAGTGGGGCCTTCATGATGGGATTAGTGCCCTTCATGGGAAAATGAGGAGACACCAGCTTCCTCTGTCCACTGCGTGAGGACACAGTGAGAAGGTGGCCATCTACCAACAAGGAAGAGAGCCCTCACCAGAACCTGACCGTGCACCCTGATCTCAGACTTGCCAGCCTCCAGAACTGTGAAAAATTGATACCTGTTTAAGCAGCCTTCCAGTCTATAGTGTTTTGTTATAGCAGTCTTAGCTGATAAAGATGGAACCCATGAGACAGGCTCCACTCCCACTCTACAGATCAGGACACTGAGGCACAGAGGGTTTGGTAGGTTGTGCAACACAGGTGATTAACTGGAAGAGACCAGCTTTGAACCCATGTCTAGCTGGCTCCAATGCCCAACCTCACTAGTGCCCTTTGGCCCTCTCCAGTTGTTCCTTTCTTGGTCTGCTAGGATGACAAGTTTTGTAGTCAAAATAACTTACTGACCACTCCCTGTCTAAAACCTTGGATGGGCCAGGGGCAGTGGCTCACATCTGTAATTCCAGCACTTTGAGAGGTAGAGGCAGGAGAATTGCTTGAGGCCAGGAGTTTGAGACCAGCCTGGGCAAGATAGCGAGACCCTGTCTCTACAAAAAATTTTAAAAATTATCCCAGCACTTTGGGAGGCCGAGGCAGGTGGAACACGAGGTCAGAAGATCAAGACCATCCTGGCCAACATGGTGAAACCCAGTCTCTACTAAAAATACAAAAATTAGCTGGGCATGATGGTGTGCACCTGTAGTCCCAGCTACTTGCGAGGCTGAGGCAGGAGAATCAATTGAACCTGGGAGGTGGAGTTGCAGTGAGTCAAGAGATTGTGCCACCGCACTCCAGCCTGGTGACAGAGCGAGACTCCATCTCAAAAAAAAAAAAAAAAAAAAATTAAAAAATTAGCCTGGCATCATGGCACGCACGTGTAGTCCCAGCCACTCCAGAGGCTGAGGCGGGAGGACCGCTTGAGCTCAGGAGTTCAAGGCTACAGTGAGCTATGATTATGCCACTGATCTCCAGCTTGGATGATGCAGTGAGACCAAGTCTAAAAACAAACAAACAAACAAAAACAAACAAAAAACCCCAAAAACTTGTACAAGCTGCATACAAGGCACCACATGATCTGATATTCTCTCCTTTCCCACATAATGCTCCTTTCTGTCCCTCAACCTCCTCCAAGAAACAGGGCCTCTGAGCTCAGTCCCCTGCAGAGCTTTGCCAGAAGCTCAGCCACACTGCCTCTGGGCTTCGATGCTGCTGTTTCTCCCCCAGATCTTCATGGTCCTGCTTTCCTCTTATCACCAGGGGCTTGGTCACATGTGACCCGGTCTTCACAGCCTCATGTTCCTCTGGAATCATCTTGTTTATTTATTGCTTTTGTGTGTATTCTCTCTCTTTCATCCCTGGGAACTAAGCTCCCTGAGGGCAGAGACCTAATTTTATGCCGCTATACCCTCATGGTTTGCACATAGTAGGTGTTCAATAATTATTAAAAGAAGGGATGAGCTGGGCATGGTGGTTCCCGCCTGTGTTCCCAGCTACTCTGGAAGCTGAGGCAGGAGGATTGCTTGAGACCAGGAGTTCAAGACAAGCTTGGGCAATGTAATGAGATTCCATCTGTATAAAACATATTTTAATGAGCCGGGCACAATGGCACATGCCTGTAGTCCCAGTTACTTGGGAGGCTGAGGTGGGAGGATCACTTGTGCCCAGGAGTTCAACATCAGTCTGAATAATAGAACAAGAATAAAATAAAATAAAATACAATAAAATACAATACAATACAATACAATACAATACAATACAATACAATACAATAAAATACAATACATGACGAATGAAAAATGGCATATCCGGGTATCTGATCCTTAGGAACTCACAGAGGAGGGGTGATGAGAAGGAGGTTCCATGATAGTGAGGTGAGGCAGAAGGGGAAGGGGTGCTGGCACAGCTGCCCTCTGGAGCCCCAGGTCGGAGGAAGTCTCACGGCTCACCCTGAAGGGAATCCATATGTACAATGATTTGCAAGGCCACCAGTACAGGGAGGAGAGGCTGCGTGCTGGCAAGAGGGTGTCATTGGCTGAGTGGGCTCAGGGTAGGGCCTGCGGTGTGTGTTTCACCACTCCCAGAGCATCTTCGTGGTAGCAGTGAGAATCAAGGTGTCCTAGAATGTTGCAGCTGAGAGTGAAACTGATGCTCAGAGAAGGGACACCTGGCCCAGGTCACAGCAAGTCCACGTGGACACAGGAGTCTTCTCGGGTTTAGAGCCTGCACCTTGGGCCTCTGAGAGTCCAGAGAGATGTAGGCACTGTCATTTCTGAGTCTCTAGATAGATGAAAACAAACAGACAAATGCCCAGACAGGGTTTCAGAAATCGGGGTAAATTTTAAATGTTTGCATTGAACAAACTAACATTTTAATACATTAAAAAATTATCAGGCAATGTCATCATGTTCTTCAGAAGTTAATCATAATTTTTAGGAAAAATGATCAACTCATACGTCCTGCAGGGGTGATCTGGGAGCAAATGGATGTTGCTGTAAGATAAACATTGTCTTTTTTTTTTTTTGAGATGGAGTCTCGCTCTGTAGCTTAGGCTGGGGTGCAGTGGTGCGGTCTTGGCTCACTGCAACCTCCGCCTCCCAGTTCAAGCAATTCTCCTGCTTCGGTCTCCCGAGCAGCTGGGACTACAGGTGCACGCCACCACACCCAGCTAATTTTTGTATTTTTAGTAGAGACGGAGTTTCATCATGTTGGTCAGGATGGTCTTGATCTCCTGACCTCGTGATCCACTGGCCTCGGCCTCCCAAAGTGCTGGGATTACAGGCATGAGCCACCGCGCCCAGCCAAACATTGTCTTTTCTATTTATTCATGAAGTGGGTCCCTATGACTATATGTGGCAGTCCAGTGGGAGACTCTTCAAAGCCTGAAGTTGTGGCAAAGTCCATTTTTCCTTGAAACAGGCCAGGGTTAGATGGTCCAGGGTGTGGGTCCCACTTGGGGAGCGTTTATGAACTAAGTTTTCTGATCTAGAAATGGGCACACTTTGTATTTCACAGAGCTGATTTCAGGATGGATGGGTGTGAAATGCTTTGGACTGACTAAATACTGGCTGCCAGGTTCACCTGCAGAGCTGGAGTCCAACCCCAAAGCTCCTGCTCTTTGTATACCACTCCTCTGCCCCCATAAGCTCATCTCTTGGAAAGGTTTCAGAACTCTGTACTGAGAGACCTATCCCTTGAAAGCAGAAATGGGATTTTTTCTCCCAAATCTGTTCCTTGGGGGAAGTCTTCAAAGCGAATTCTTGTAATTTCCCATTATAAAATTTTATGTGCAATTACAAACAATGAACTGTGAGCATTAATTGGGCAGACTGGGAGATTTTCTGTTTTTAAATCACAGTCTATTTTAAATCCTTCCAGACCACAAGAAAATGACCTGAGAAAATGAGTTGCTCAAGGGCATCCCAGGCAGCCAGTCATCTCTGCAGTTCTCCTTGCTGCATCTTGGATTCTCCAGGGAAGGTGGCCACTGTGCACAGAAGAGCAATGGGGCAATAGGCTTCCCAGTTCTCTCAGCACACATGTGTGTTTGTGTGTTTAAATAACGGCTTTCTACCAAGTCATTCAGCCTGATCAGCACATAGTAGATCTGCATCCATCTATTCATTTAATCATCCACCTATCTAACCATCATCCATCCATCCATCTATCCATCCATCCATCCATCCACCCAACCACCCAACCACCCATCCATCTATCCCTATCCATTCAACCATACATCCATCTGTCTATTCACTCATTCAGCAATCCATCCATTCACTCATCTAACCCTCCATCCATCTATGCCTCCACCCATTCATTCATCCATCAACCATCCATCCACCCTTCCAACTATTCACCCATCCTACCATCTATCCATCCATCCATCTATCCATCCATCCATCCATCCATCCATTCATCCATCCATCCATATATCAATTCATGCAGTCACCAATCCATCCACCAATCATCCATCCACCCACCCATTCATCCATCCACCCATCCAACTATCCATCCATCCAACCATCGATGCATCCAACCATCCATCCATTCACCCAACCAAGAAATATTTGTTGAGTACCTACTATGTGCCAAGCACTGGGCATACAGAAATGAACAAAACAAACAAAAATCCCTTCCCTTCTAGAGCCAACATTTAAACAATAGAGACAAAGACAGTAAAGACAATATATAAGAACATTATACATTATATTAGAAAGCATTAAGTGCTTTGGAGAGAAACTAATCGGGATGGAGAGGGATAAAGTAGAGGGGAGCTGCAGGTTAAACAGTGTGGCCCAAGCAGCCCTCCCTGAGAATGTGACATGTGAGCAAAGATTTGAAGGAGGCCAGGAAGCAAGCCAGGAGGAACCTGGAGTGGGAGTGTTCCAGGCAGAGGGAAAGAGCAAATGCAAGGGCTCTGTGGGAGGCAGACGGGAAGAGGGCAGCATGGGAGCTGGTTCACCCTTGTCAGGACTTTGACTGTTACTCTGAGAAAAATGGGGAGACTTTGCAGGTTCCAAGCAGAGAAGTGACATGCACT
Source organism: Macaca thibetana thibetana (assembly GCF_024542745.1). Classification (NCBI taxonomy): domain Eukaryota; kingdom Metazoa; phylum Chordata; class Mammalia; order Primates; family Cercopithecidae; genus Macaca; species Macaca thibetana. Next base: position 42,137,120 of record NC_065597.1, read on the forward strand.
GATACACTTTTTTTTTGAGACAGGGTCTCGCTCTGTCTCCCAGGCTGGAGTGCAGTGGTGTGATCTCAGCTCACTGCAGCCTTGATCTCCTGGGCTCAAGCAATCCTCCTGCCCCAGCCTCCTAAGCAGCCAAGACCATAGGCACATGCCACCACACCCAGCTAACTTTTGTATTTTTTGTAGAGACAGGGTTTTGCCATGTTGCCAGGCTGGTCTGAAACTCCTGAATTCAAGCGATCAGCCAGCCTCAGCCTCCCACAAGTGCTGGGCTTACAGGCATGAGCCACCGTGCCTGACTGGTCCACTTTTTAAAAGAACTGCTCTGGCTGCTGTGATGGGAATAGAGCTACTCTGTTCGTTATCAAAACCACCGGCCACGTGTGGCTGTTGAGTGCTTAAAATGTGGCTTGTCTGAATACAGCTGCACTGTATGTATACATATGGTCTGGGTGTTGAAGACTTACCATGAAAAAAAGGAAAACTTATTAGCAATGTAAAAACATTGATTATACATTGAAATGATAATCTTGTGGATATATTTGGTTAAAAATACATTATTAACATTAATGTTATCCATTTCTTTTTACTTTTTTGGGTGTGGCTACTAGAAAATTTCTTACGTGGCTTATATTATGTTTCTAGTTGACGGCACTGCTGTAGACAGGACGGGCCAAGGACAGAAGCTGAAGACAGTTAGGAGGCCGTGGTCAGACAGCTGAAGAGGATGGCAGCTGTGCCAGGTGCCAGACATGGTTGAATTCTAGGAGCGTTGGAAGCTGTTTGTGATGGGCGTGGGGCATTCATAGATGTGTGTGGATTGGGTACTTGGGGCAGACGCTATCTGTTGAGCTGGGATGGCGAGGTGTGTGGACTGAGAGATGAGGGGCAGAGTCGGAGGCCTCTGACACCCTCTGCCTGTGACCCAGGGAGGCTGCAGGGAAGCTGAGTGTCACTAAGGTGCAGTGTAAGCTGAGGTCTCGGATGACAGGCGATTGAGTGAATTCAGGGCCTTTACTTCCTCATCTGTAAAACAGAGGCAGTAGGACCCAAGCTCTCAGAGCTGTGAAAACTAAATCAGTGAGGATATGAAAGGCCTGGCAAAGGCGAAATGTGTAATTGATGAAGCCACTGCCATTATTCCAGGTACAGGGACCATGGGCAGGAGGAACAGGGGTTGGGGAGCGCCTGTCCCCCTTTGTTCTACTTCTTCAAGAAGTCCCACAAGCTGGGTACAGTGGCTCATGTCTGTGACCCCAGCACTTTGGGAAGCCAAAGCAGGAGGATCACTTGAGGCCAGGAGTTCCAGACCAGCCTGGGCAACGTGGCAAGATCTCATGTCTACAAAAAATTTTTAAATTAGCCAGGTGCAGTGGCACAAGCTCGCAGTCCCAGCTACCCGGGAGGCTAAGGCAAGAGGATTGCTTGAGCCTGGGAATTTGAGGCTGCAGTGAGCCATGATCACGCCATTGCTCTCCAGTCTGGGCAACAGAGCCAGACCCCATCTCTAAAAAAACAACAAACAAAAAGAAGGCCCACAATACTACTCTACCTGTTTTATTATCAGTGCTCAAATAAGTTGGCTGGCCTGCTGAAGAGGAAGGGGCCTCCCATTCTCTTCCCAGGGCACTGCCAAGATTGCAGATGGAGGCCTGGTGGCTGTGGAGGAAGCAGGATGGGGGCACAGTCCCTGTACCCTGTAGCCTCCTCACCAGTTTGGAGGCAGAGGGGACATAAGCTAGGGGATGAAAGGACACCTGGAGGCGGGATACAGGGGGAGCCCTGTGGTCTAACGGGAGGAGGACGCTCCTGCAGGTGGTGCAGAAGCTGGGAGTGAAAGCTGTCTGGGATGTGAGGCTCTGCCCTTTTGGTCTTTGCTGGCAGGGTGGGGCAGAGGCAGTTTCTGTCTTCTTTCACGACCAATCCCCTTCCTACCCAGTCTAATGCGGAGCCTTGCATACAGTAGGTCCTGAATAAATATCCATTGCACTGAATGAGCAAGGTACTATTGGGATGCACTAGGGTAATGTCTGTTTAATGTACAGCAGGAAGAGCGCTGGGAGGAAGTACTGATCCCACCTCCTGTTGACTGAGTCATGCGTAACCTACATCTGCCCACCCAGGGCCTTCTAGACCCGGCCTCCAACACCTCTCACCCCTCACCTGGACACCCACAGCAGCCTCCTCCCTGGGTTCCTTCCTTCTACTCTTGCCCCCTCAACCCCTTCACACAAACAGCCAGTGGGAAGGTTTATATATATATATACACACACACACACACACACATACATATATATATATAAAAATAAATAAAATAACCTTCATATATATATATATATGAGATGAGGTCTTGCTCTGTCATCCAGGCTGGAGTGCAGTGGTGTGACCGTGGCTCGCTACAGCTTTGACTTCCCCTGGCTAATTTTTTTTTTTTTTTTTTTTGGTAGAGATGCAGTCTTGCTATGTTGCTCAGGCTGACCACAAATTCCTGGCTTCAAGTGATCCTCCCACCTCAGCATCTCAGCCACCTAAAGTGCTGGGTTTACAGGGGTGAGCTACCACGCCTGGCCAACAATGGGATATTTTGAAGATGTAAATCAGATTATGCTGCATCCATGGTTAAAAGTGTCTACAGGCTTCCCTTTCAACCAGAATAAAAAATGCCACAAGGCCCTGCGCGATCTGGCCCCAGGTCTCTGGCCAACTTCAGGCTTTAATGCTCTTGTTTTCTATGCCTTGTTTTCCTAGATCTTCTCAAGTCCCTGCCACAGGGCCTTTCCACTGGCTGTCCTTCTGCCTCGAGGGCTGCTTCCTCCCAACATTACCTGGGTTATGTCTCATTATTCCTGTCTCAGTGCAAGTGTCTCATCCTCGGAGAAGACATCCTTGAGCCCCAGCATCTAAGAAACTCTCAATTACTTCCTATTTAAATATCGGTTGGCTGTAGATCACCATCTACAACCTTCTTCTCCATGAATTTGGTTACCTATGTCCTGCTTCTCCCCCACCAGAGTGCAAGCTTTCTGAAGCTTCATCCATCTTGGTCCACTTCTCACTTCAGCTCAGGACCTGGAACATAGTAGGTACTCAATAAATGTCCATCAAGTAAATGAAGGCCCTTATTCATGCTGATCTTGAGCACTCTGTACGCATCATTTTATTTAGTCCTTGTAAGGCTCCTCTGTCATCACCCTTCTGGAGACAAGTGACCCGCCGTTGTTAGGACTGAAACTGAGTATGTCTGACCCTAAAGCTCGAGCTGTTGAACACTGTGTGATGCTATCCCACTGACCTGGGGTATGGCCCTGGGATCTGGGTCATGTCCCATTCCCTCTTGGAGCTGTACTCTGCCCCTCTGATGCGGAGGGTGCTGGTTGAGCGCTTCTGAAGTTTGCAGCTCTAACCATCAAGGGTGTGGTTCTCCATAGCGGTATAAGTGCCTTCTCCGGAGGTTTAGGTCTGGGATATTCCCATGGGGACATTGACATCCTGAACTACTGTACTTGTTTCATTATAAATACATATGCATGTATTATACTTTATCTTCTTAATTCATGTTAGGGCCAGTCTATGAATTTCATGTTAGGGTAGTAGAAGGGGTGTTATACAAATGTGTTATCAAAGGGGGCATCCTGTCCTCTAGGGTGATGGAAGCTGGAGGAGGGTCGCCTGGGGGTGGGGGCGCACACTAGGAGCAGCAGGAGGGGCCTGCTGGAAGCTGATGGAGTCCTACATCTCCACCCAGGAGGTGGTCCCATGGGTGTGCTTGTGCATAAAAATTCTGTGAGCTGCACCCCAAAGATGGGTCACTGGACTATTTGTAATGCCAGTTTTTAAACCTTAAATAAAATAATATTAATATATGTAAAATATATAAACAAAAAAGTGGGCCTTGGGATGGGAACCACTGGGCCAAAGGTCTCTGCCTGCAGCCTGGGGTCCTCCCTCACCCCTCATCTAGTGAGGTTCTCTTCAATCTCTCAAACTCAGCTCCAGTATCAACTCCACCCTGACCCCATCCCTTGAAGTTTTTCGGTGGAGCCCCCGAGCCCCACCCCATGCTCCCTTCCTAGCCTTTCTCACCTGGTGACCTGGTGACTTGCCAGTGGCCTCCTTGGTGAGTCCCAGCTGGTGAAAGTGGCTCCCACTTTGGCACCTGGGACACAAGCTGGTTGCAGTGGTGTCTGTTGAATGAATAAGCGTCCACTGTGTGGGAGAGGAAGAGAGAGGGTGGCTGCTCTTCCTTTCCCCAGCCTCCACGCTGTCTTCTCTAGCTGCGGAGAATATGCACATTTAGGCTCTGTAAGCCCAGAGGAGGGAGAGGAGGAAGGCCTGGCCCCCTGCACACTCTTTGCAGGGCAAAGCTTGCCTTGGAGGATGTGCTAGTGGCTACATTAGTAGCAGCTACAGCTGGACTCAAGGCTCACTAGTTGTCCCGTGTAATCCCACCCTTGAAATGAGTACCCAGATGCCACCCTCGTTGGAGATGTGGACCTGCAAGCTCCGAGAGCTCCGGTCCCTTCCAGAGGCCACACAGCAGAAGGAGCAGGGTGGCAGCCGTACTCCAACTCCGGCTCCCCACCCTTCCATTCCCTGCTCAGTCTTGCTCAAGTAAAAAGGCAAAGAAGGAGGGAAGACAGCACCTTCCAGTTTTCTGACACTTCCTTACCTCCAAACACTGGGTCCTCAAGTGTCTGGTCTTTAAAGCAGACTTCCTTATCACCCAAGATACAGATATGGCCTGACCTTTGGATACCACGTTTGCAGAACATACCTTCATGAAAGCAGAAGGGGCGGCAGCCGGACCTAAGGAAGCACTTCCTGACTGTAGATGATAAAATACTGTCTTGGGAGGGTTGGATACGGTGGGCCTCCACCTGGGGGGCTCTCTCAGGCCTAGGGTCTAATTCTCCTTGAGCTCTTGGCTCTTGAGACCCTCCTCGGAAAGAGTGAGGCCAGCCAGGCATGAGGCCTCAGGGGACCCATGTTTCTGTCCTCCTTGGAGAAGCAGGGACCCAGGGGCCCAGAGGCCCAGAGGGCACCTGGGGGAGAGTGCTGGCAAACTTTTCCCAGCAACTTTCCAGTGACTTGAGGCTTCCTTTGACAACACGGCCTGCTGCCTCCCTGGGCTCAGCCCCCGTGGGTGCGGGGCCCTGGGGACGGGCCTCTGCATGATTGGAGGTGGACAACTCCCAGGCAAACCTCCCCTCCCTCCGAGTTCCTTCCTAGGAGGGCCCTGACCTCGGAGTCTCACTTTCCAGTCCCTTCCCTCAGGGACGTGTCCCCTCTCGGGCTGGGGCTCGGCTCAGGTTGCTGAGCAGAGGCCACCAAAGACCCAGGGGACCAGGAGGAGCTGGAGAGAGCCCCGAGGACTCAATGCTCCCAGGACCCGTTGCCAGGGCCACCACTTGGAGACTGGAGCTGCATCCCAGAGGTTCCAGAGGGTGGGCCTCCTTGGGGGCCACGAGAAGCCTTGGTAAAAAAAAAAATGCAATATTCAAGTGGTTAACGATGACACAAGGATCTGCAAGCAGCAGCTTACGGGGCCTCCTCGACACACGTTTGCTTCTTAGGATTCCCAGTGGAAAGAGGGAGCCCACACTCCCCAGGGACACAGGTGCCAAGCAGCAGCTCCTGTTGTCTATTTCATTCACCTTCTCTTGCTGGTTGCCCCCAGTGGAATTTACTCATTCATTCATTCAGCATATATCTATTGGGCACCCACTCCGTGCCAGGTGCTGAAGCTACAGCACTGAGCAAGATGGACAGAGGCCCTGATCTCAAGGAGCCGACAAGCAATGAACAGAGAAATCAGAAACAAACGCAGTGGCTTCTAATTGTGATAGGGGCTGTGCTGGCAGGAACCAGAACGACGTGATGGAAAGCGAGGGGTAGGAGAATATTAAACCAGACCATCAGGAATGGCCTGTGTGAGGAAGAGACATTTCCTCTGAGGCTTGATGGATACACTGAGGTCCTATAAGGGAAAAGGCCCTAAGGCAGATTCCAGAAACAGTGAGATGGCCCGAGTGCCGGGCGTGGCAGTCAGGGGGCATCTGAAAGGTGCGATCAGCAGGGGCCCGTCGGGCTGGGCTGGCAGTGAGTGTGTGTTGGATTTTACTCTGATAGTCAGGGAAGCCCCTGGAAAGTTTTAGCTGGGATTGATGTGATCAGCTCTGCATTTGGAGGGCACTGTCCTAGAGGCCATGAAGGGAGCACGTTGGAGGGCCAGTAAGGGCGTACAGAGGATGGATCAGAGGGACTCCTTAAGAGCCCTGAGGCCTCTTAGGTGGGTGAGACACAGTGCTGGCTTCCACTTCAGACTTCGAGGTAACAAAAGAGTGGCCTATGGAGGCATTTGCAACTATAGGGGTTACCCTGGTATTTTTTTGTTTTTGTTTTAGATACAGAGTCTTGCTCTGTTGCCAAGGCTGGAGTTCAGTGGCACAATCATAGCTCACTGTAGCTTTGAATTCCTTGGCGCAAGCAATCCTTCTGCCTCAGCCTTCTGGGTAACTGGGATTACATGTGCCACCACCATGTCCAGTTAATTTTTAATTTTTTTTGTAGAGATGGAATCTTGCTATGTTGCCCAGGCTGGTCTTGAACTCCTAGCCTTAAGTGATCCTCCCACCTCAGCTTCCCAAACTGCTAGGATGATAGGCGTAAGCCACTGTGCCTGATCTTACCCTGTGTTTTAATTAACCATCTGTGGCTGCTGTATGGTTAGAAGAGGGTTTCAGGCTATTGTTTTAAAATGTATAGAAGGGCTGGGCATGATGGCTTACACCTATAATCCCAGCAGGTGTGGGAGTCTGAGGCAGGAGGATCGCGTTAGCACAGGAGTTCAAGGTTACTGTGAGCTATGATCAAACCACTGCATTTCAGCCTGACTGACAGAGTGACACCCTGTCTCTACAAATGCACACAAACACACACACACACACACACACAAAGATTCTGCTTTTGTGGAGCAAGAAGGGACCTGAGTTCAACAGTGGCCTGAGAAGGCCAGGGCAGACCAGGCAGCTGGTCAGTGGGTACCATGACCAGTCCACCCCCGGGGCAAAGCCCAGTGAAGGAGGCATGGGAGGCTGATTTCACCTCTGCCCCTTGGAATGAAAAGGGAGTACTTAGCTGGGGCCAGTGCAGAGGGCAAACGGAAGCTTGCTGCCCAGCTCACGTTTCTTTCTGGTAATAATCCTCTCTGCAGGATTCACTTGGGGACCAGCTCGTTTCAGGCTCTGCAGTCACCAGGATGGTCCCATCTCTGATCATCAGTGGGCAAAAGATACCTGCTTGTGAGTTCTATAGAGGAAATCTCAAGTTAGGTCTGGTGAAAGGCAGAGAAATAGCAGGAAAAAGTAGAGGGCCCTGCCAAGCTTTTGCTCTTCCGAAGGTTCTGGAAAATAGGGATGGAATAACTATCTTTCTGGAATAGCACGCAGAAAGAGTCCCTTATAGTTGCTTAAAATTCTAACTGCAGGCTTCCCTGTTCACAAGTCTGGATGGTGCTCCCAGGGAGTGTGGAGAAGTCAGCCAACCCTGGAAGCTCTGGCTGGAGAAATCTGAGGGTCACTGAGTGAACTCAGGGTGGCATGGGGCGAAGACTGGGTGCTGAGCGAGCACTCCTGTGTTTAGATCTACAGTCTGACCCTGGGAGCTGCTCCATCAGAAGCCATCTCAGAGACAAGGACATGAATCCAAGTGTTTGTTTTGAGGGAATCTCAGAGAGCACCAGAGGGGAGACAGGAAAGATCAGGGCAGGAAGGAAGCCAGTAAAGGGTCTGTTTCTCAGCAGGTCTGTTTCTGAGCAGCTCTGGGAGTCAGCACTTGGCTGCATCCAGATGGATGGGGGAGCTGGGGCATTTATATGCCAGCCCTTGCCACCATTGGCTGAGGGCTGCATGGGGGCATATGGGTGCGGCATCCACTGTGTCTGCTGCAGCGAGTTATGTAGCCCAAGCCTCCACCACTTCATCTCTAAAATGGGGAAATAAAAGCAACCTTGCTTTAAAAAAATAAGTAAGAAGCCTGTCTCCTCAGGTGACTGAGACCGAATGAGAATACCTGTAAGACTCGTGCTTCAGGGTGGGGCACAGGGCACGTCTCTTTCCTTTGTTTGATAGATACTTACTGTGAGTCTCACAGTGCCAGGACCTGGGATTCCACAGGGAACACAAGCGACCTATAGCTTATCCCCGTGAAGCTGGACTCATGAGCAATCCTCGAGTCAGCGACAGCAAGTGTGACGAACCCACAGAGGGGCAAGGCAGGGTAGGGAGGTGCCCCAAAGCAGGCAGTAACTCCCCTTAGGGAGGCACCGTGTGAGACGCCCCCACCCCAGTGTCTCCCAGAACAGTAACATAGCCTGTTTCTTTTTTCTTTTTCTTTTCTCTTCCTTCCTTCCTCCTTTCCTTCCCTTTTCCCTTCCTTCCTTCCTTCTTTCCTTCCTTCCTTCCTTCTTTCCTTCCTTCCTTCTTTTTCCTTCTTTCCTTCTTTCCTTCCTTCCTTCTCTCTTCCTCTCTTCCTCTCTTTCTCTCTTTCTCTCTCTCTTTCTTTCTTTCTTTCGAGTCTCACTCTGAGGCCCAGGCTGGAATGAGTGGCGTGATCATGGCTCATCGCAACCTTGACCTCCTGTGCTCAACTGATCCTCCTGCCTCAGCCTCCGGAGCAGCTAGGACTACAGGGGTGTGCCACCACACCAGCTAATTTTTTATTGTTATTTATTTATTGATAATTTTTATTTTTTAGAGGTGGGATCTCACTATGTTGACCAGGCTGGTCTCAAACTCCTGGGACATGGCCAGTTTCCATGGATAAGGACTGGGTGACATTTTGGTTTGTGTTCAGGGGTCAAGTGGTAGGGAAAATATACACTAAAAACACTAGAGTGGTCCCCAGTGCAGGGAGGTGGTTGCATTGTGAGAGAAACCAGTACCCTGAGGCCAATCGAGGGAGGAGGGGCTGTGCTTCTATTTCACACTCATTCATGGACGGAGCAGTGGGCAGAGCAGCCTGCCTGTTAAGATGAGACCAGTCTGGCCAACATGGTGAAACCCTGTCTCTACTAAAAATACAAAAATTAGTCAGGCATGATAGCAGGTGCCTGTAATCCTAGCTACTTGGGAGGTTGAGGCACGAGAATCTCTTGAACCTGGGAGGTGGAGGTTGCAGTGAGCCAAGATCCCACTACTGCACTCCAGCCTGGGTGACAGAGCGAGACTCTCTCTCAAACAAATACATACATACATACATACATACATACATACATACATACATACATAAAAGTTGACCCTTTTCCTCTCTTTCTTCCCCCACCTCACATCCTGAGAGGTGGTCCCATACCTGAAATGAGTTCGGATGGAATTTCACTATTGTCACCAACACTGTGGGCCCCTGCTGTAGCCCCGCAGCACTCCCCAGGTGGGGGTGCCCATCTGATGGCTTTTGCTGCCAGCCCATGAGTTTCTCTGGCCCCTGTGCAGGAGGCAGGTCAGGGTGGTGGGGAGTAGGAGCTCCCCAGAGCAGCTCCCAGCCAGCTCCGAGCAGCTCGAGCACCCTACTGTGTCTCCCAGGATGCCCCAGCCACCACAGCGGCCACCAGGGCAATTGCATGCTCTGCCCCCGCTTCCCTGCCCTGCCTGGACTGTCTTTCCCCATTTCCTCCCCTTGGCAAATTCAGGGGTCCACTTCCAGAGTTCTGTTGACATCTTGCCCAGCAGCTGGTTCCTTTTCCTCTAAGCTCACCTGACAGTTTCTCAAACTTCCTTTGCCACAGATGTACACAGGGGCACTATTACATACTTGGCATTTTTATTTAAATCAATGTTTTAACATTTTTTATTAGGTTTTTAAAGGCAGGGTCTTGATCTGTTACCCAGGCTGGAGGTCAGTGGCAAAATCACAGCTCACTGGAGCCTTGAACTCCTGGGCCCAGGCGATCCTCCTACCTCAGCCTCCTGAGTAGCTGGGACCATAGGCACATGCCACCATGCTGGCTAATTTTTTTTTGAAGTTTTTGTAGAGACAGGGGTCTCACTATGTTGCTCAGGCTGGTCTTGAACTCCTGGACTCAAGTGAACCTCCTGCCTCGGCCTCCCAAAGTGTTGGGACTACAGGTGTGAACCACTGCACCTGGCCTAAATCAATGTTTTAATTGACTCACATTTTTTATTATGACAAAATACATATAATCTAAAATTTGCCATTTTAACCATGTTTAGGTGTGTGATTCAGTGGCACTAAAATTATGCAATCATTACCACTACACATCTGCAGAACTTTCCCATCACCCCAGACAGAAAGTCCATCCCCACTAAACACTGACTCCCATCCTCCCCTCCCCCAGCCCTGGTACCCTCTATTCCACCTTCTGTTTCTGTGTTTCTATTCTAGGGACCTCCAATCAGTGGAATCACACACAGTTTGTCTTTCTGTGTCTGGCCTATTTCACTTAGCAGAATGTTTTCAAGGTTCTTCCATGTCGTAGCACGTATCAGAATTCATTTTTTTCATGGCTAACTGATATTCCACCATAGATATATTCTACATTTTGTTTATTCATCTGTTGATGGACATTCAGATTGGCTCACTTTTTTTTTTTTTTTGAGATGGAGTCTCACTCTGTCACCCAGGCTGGAGCGCAGTGGCGCAATATCAGCTCACTGCGAACTCCACCTCCTGGGTTCTAATGGTTCTCCTGCCTCAGCCTCTCAAGTAGCTGGGATTACAGGTGTGCGCCACCAAGCCCAGCTAATTTTTGTATTTTTGGTAGAGACAAAGTTTCGCCAGGCTGGTCTCGAACTCCTGACCTCAAGTGATCCACCTACCTCAGCCTTCCAAAGTGTTGGGATTACAGGCGTGAGCCACCGCACCTGGCTAGGCTGGCTCACTTTTTAAACTCAGCTATTCCCTAAGTAATAATATCCATGAAAGCAAGAATTGGATAGTAAACTTTGTTTTCAATACTCATTAAAGTAAATATATAACTAGCAAAGCAAAAAAGAAACAAGCGTGTCTGCAACCATTGGAGTGACCCTGCCTGTCACCAGGGCTTCACATGCCATTCTGGGTAGCATAGAGGTCCCAGACTACCTATATGTACAGGACAAAGCCAAGTGTCACCCACGGCTGAGGCTCCAGATCTAACAAGTGTCTAGTGCCTTATCATTGCTGAAAATTACTTGCTGAATGGTTTAGGTCTAGGGGCTTAGAGTCTCCTCTGGCCAGGAGAAGCTAGGGCCGAAGTCCTTCAACACATAGCACAATCCAAGAACTAACGGCCCTACCAGCATGTGCCGGGACCGGGGTTGTGCCCAGGGCCATTGGATCTAGGCTGTATCACCGATGCCTGTGCCTCCCACAGATTCCTTCACACAGGTTCCTTCACCTGGGCCACCTCAGTACACACCAGTCTGATTTCCAACTGCCAGGTCCTGCGTTCCTTTGCCTGTGGGTGCTCTCTGGGCACTGGAGACCATTTTGCCATTGTAGGGGAGTCAGAGATAAGCCCCCACTCTTCTTTTAGCTCTTAGTGAGCTCTGCAGCTGGAGCTAGAAACCAAATTGACACCTGGCTTCTGTCCTGAGTCCCTCTGGCTAAGAGTCTCCTCGTTACATCCTTTTCTCTCTTTTTCTTTTCTTTCTTTTCTTTTTCTTTTTAAGACAGAGTCTCGCTCCGTCACCCAAGCTGAGTGCAGTGGCGCAACCTCAGCTCACGGCAATGTGTGCCTCCCAGGTCCAAGTGATTCTCGTGACTTAGCTCTTGAGTAGCTGAGATTATAGATCTGTGCCATCATGCCCGGCTAATTTTTGTTATTTTAGTAGAGACTGGATTTCACCATGTTGGCCAGGCTGGTCTCCTGATCTCAAGTGATCCATCCACCTCGGCCTCCCAAAGTGCTGGGACTACAGGCATGAGCCACTGCACCCAGTCACTTTTGTTTTTAGAGATGGGGTCTCTCTTTGTTGCCCAGGCTGGAGTGCAGTGGCATGATCATAGCTCATTGCAGCCTCAAACTCCTGGGCTCAAGCAATTCTCCTGCTTCAGCCTCCCAAGTAGTTAGGACCATGGTGCCCAGCTCATTTCTTCTTTCTTTCTTTTTTTTTTTTTTTTTAATTGCAATTTGGGAACGGAGTTGGGGAAGGATCTGAAACTGTCTCCCTTTCCAGTGGTCTGTCGTCCACAGAGGGTAACCCCAACTGGAGAGAGCTTCTCAAAGAAAGGGAAACATTGTAATTAACATATAAATTCTTACTTCCAATATTATTAAATTTGTTACGCTCATACAGTGCAGAACATATTTAAAAGGCAAATTAATATGTTATGTGTTAATAAGCTTGGATTAAATTGGGCTTCGAGAACGCAGGGAAGCAACGTTAGCCTCACATAGATGCTACGAAGGGTCTTTAAGGCGCTGTTCCCTCCCCTTGAAGTTGCTACCACTGCAATGACTCAAGAAGACACGGGATCTTAAGAGGAACCCCAGCCTGAAAGTGTAGATTTGTGAGTGTGTTTCTGTTAAGTGTCTGTTTAAAAGTGGGTTCCTCTAAAGTTAGGTCCCCTGACAGGTGTGTGGAGAGAGGAGGAGGAAATTAAGAAAGCTCTTGAAAAAAACAGGGAAAAGCCTGGCAGAGCAACCCCAAGGAACTGGAGCCACCTACATGAACACCCCTTCTTCCCATAGGCAGTTGGTGACTGGCTTCCCAAGGTTGGAGAACGTGAGGGAACAATCTTGGTCAGGGTCGTGCTGCTCCGGATCCACGGAAGGATGGAATGAGGACACTCTTAGCCAGTGTGACTCAGGAAAGCAGTCAGAAAACATGAGCTGCTCTCTCGCTGCAAGGTCCGTCCTGGGGTCCTGGCCACATCCCAGGGCTTCAGAGTCCTCATGCCAAGGCCGGTTGCATTTTGAAGCGCTCTTTCTTTGCAAATGCCACATTCTTCCCTCCTACCTCACACTCCCTCCAGTGGTGCTCCTCCAGTGACCCCTTCCTCCACCATCTGCTCTTTTTACACCACAAACCCTTCTGTTTACGGAACGGTGGCCTTTTCCACTTCCCAAGTTTCTCTTTGCACCTCCTCCTCTGCTGATCCTTCTAGGTCTCTCTCCTCCATCTAGCTCTTCCCCTCGAAGCTTTTTGTTTGTTTTGTTTTGTTTTTTGGGATGGAATCCTATTCTGTCACCCAGGCTGGAGTGCAGTGGCACAATCATGGCCCACAGCAGCCTGCAACTCCTGGCTCAAGTGACCTCCTGCCTCGGCCTCCCAAAGTGCTGGGATTGCAGGTGTGAGCCACTGCACCTGGCCCTCCAAACCGTTATGCCCAGTGTACACAGGTCATCTCCACACAGGACCCCTAAGCTCAACATCCCCCAGTGGAGACTACCCTCTTCCCCCCATGACAGTGCCCTACCTTGTGTCTCATCTACCCTAATATCCCCGCTGGAATCCAGGGGACGACCTGCCTACAGAGAGGAGCTACCCACTGCCGGTCTCCTCTGAGCTGTTCTAACCTCAGTAAAGCTCCTCTTCTTCCGGCTCACCCTCCACTTGCTTGCATACCTCATTCTTCCTGGATGTAGGACAAGAACTCGGGCAAAGGCACCACTGGTCACAGAGGTTTCCAGCCAGAAAAGCAACACCCCAAAGATCCTGTAACAATATACTATGCATACATCTATATACTGTACTATATAGTAAATATATATATGTATTTTTAGATATATATAAAATATATAAATTATATTATATATAAATAATATATAGTATAAGATATAGTACATATTATAATTTGATTCAACTGCTGATTCGTCTCCCAGCACTGGCTTTACTTCATCCAGTCACTCTCTACCAGCCTCTGAAGGGGTAAGACCTCTCAGCGGTCCCCACTCTTCTTGGTTGAACTCCAGACTCTTCCAAGAGACTGGGAAGGGCCTCTGGGCCCCTGCACTTCCATCTCCCCAGGTGACGCTCCAGCCCCTCCCCACAGGCACCGCAAGATCCAGCCACACTGGTCTCTGCAGCTAGGAGGCAGAAGAGGGTAGCAGCTATGTTGGGCATTGGAGCCAGGCTGCCTGGGTTTCAGTCTCAGCTCTTTTGCTCGTCAGCTCTGAGTTTGCAGAAGGTCTCCACTTTCCTTAGGCAGTGGTGGGGACTCAATGAGTTACTATATGAAGAGAATTTAGGATGATGTCTGGCACATGTAAGTGCTCAATATCTATGTAAGGTGTTACTATCATCATCTTTATTACTTTCTGAACTCACTATAGCAGATCTCGAACATCGTTTCCCATCAAGAGCCAGAGCTCATGGCTCCCATCCTGAATCTGGGAGGGCTTATGACTGCTTCAACCAATAGAAGGCAGTGGAAACCAGGCGCAATGGCTCAGCCTGTAATCCTAGCACTTTGGGAGGCCAAGGCGGGTGGATCACCTGAGGTCAGGAGTTCGAGACCAGCCTGACCAACATAGAGAGGCCCCGTCTCTACTATAAATACAAAAATTAGTTGGGCGTGGTGGTACATGCCTGTAATTCTAGCTACTCGGGAGGTTGAGGCAGGAGAATTGCTTGAACACAGGAGGTGGAGGTTGTGGTGAGCCGAGATCGTGCCATTGCACTCCAGCCTGGGCAACAAAAGTGAAACTCTGTCTCAAAAAAAAAAAAAAAAAAGAAGGCAGTGGAAGTGCTGCTTTGTCACTTCCAAGGCTGGGTTATAAAAGGCAGCTTTTATCTTTTCCACTGGAATACTCATTATTAGAGCCCTGAGCTTTGGTCCGGCTACCCTGAGACCACCAAGATCTGAGGAAGCCCAAGCCACATAGACAAGCCAGGTGTAGACACCCTGGCTGGCAGTCTTAGTCTCTGAGTCGCTCTGGTCTGGAGCCAGACATGTGAGTAAATGAGACTTCAGATGATTTCAGCCCTCGGTTTTGAGTTGCATCAGCCTCAAGTTTTCCAGCTGAGGCCTCAGACATTGAGGAGTACAGACAAGCTGTCTCCTCTCTGCCCTATCAAAATTCCTAACCTGCAGAGTCTGTGAACTTAATAAAATTGTTGTTTTAAGCGGCTAAATTTTGGAGTCATTTGTTACACAGCAAGCGATAACTGATATGCACACGATGCTCTTCTTCTTCTCTGGCAAACTCCTATACATTCTGCAAAACCCTGCAAAAATGTCACCTCCTCCTCCGTGAAGCTTTCCCCAGTTCCTCTATGCCCTGGAAGCTTCTTGTGTGCGTGACTCCCATGGCCTTTTCTTCCCTGTGTGGATTTGCTTTGCATTCGTCTCTCTCCTTAGACCAGGCATCCCGCAGGGTGGGAACTTGGATCCAACTTTATGTCCCCAGCGTCTGGTCAGGGCTGCACAGCATAGTCAGCTACATTTGCAGAATAAATTAATGTGGCCAGAGCTGGCCTGCAGGACAGAACCATCTGGAAGATATTAGCATAGTTTCCGCATCATGGGACTCGATGGATATTGGTGCAGTGAAGAAAAATCCTGACTTGCCAGGTGCGGTGGCTCAGGCCTGTAATCCCAGCACCTTGGGAGGCTGAGGCAGGTGGATCACCTGAAGTCAGGTGTTCAAGACCAGCCTAGTCAACATAGTGAAACCTCATCTCTACTAAAAACAAGAAAATTAGTTGGGCATGGTGGCGCATACCTGTAATCCCAGCTATTTGGGAGGCTGAGGCAGGAGAATCACTTGAACGTGGAAGGTAGAGGTTGCAATGAGCTGAGATTGTGCCACTGCACTCTAGCCTGGGCAACAGAGTGAGACTCCATCTCAATGAAAAAAAAAGGAAAAGAAAAATCCTGACTTATTCAAATCCTATAAAATCCTATAAAATCACCTGCAGAGCTTTAAAAATTCCCAGCCCCAAGCCCCACCCCAGGTCAGCTGAATCAGATTCTCTTTGGGGGAAGCTCAGGCCACTGAACTTAAAAAAATATTTGCTAGGTGATCCTAATGTGCAGCCAGGTGGAAACCACTGCCGTTTATCCCCAACAAAACCATCAACGATGGGATTGGGTAGTGCTTTCTGAGCACCTACCGCCTGCCAGGTGTTGCCCTGTGGTTTTTCATGAATTAACTCATTTAATCCACACCACAACCCTATGCCAAAGACACTGTCATCAGTTTATCAGTTCCCCCTATTTTTTATTGAGACAGAGTCTCACTCTATCACCCAGGCTGGGTCGTGCAGTGGCGTGATCTTGGCTCACTGTGACCTCTGCCTCCCAGGTTCAAGTAATCCTCCTGCCTCAGCTTCCTGAGTAGCTGGGACCACAGGTGTGTGCCACTACATCCAGCTAATTTTTGTATTTTTAGTAGAGATGGGGTTTCACCATATTGGGGCTGGTCTTCAACTCCTGACTTCAGGTGATCCACCCATCTCGGCCTCCCAAAGTACTGGGATTACAGGCATGAGCCACCATGCCCGGCCGGTTCCCATTTTTTAACAACTTTACTGAGGTATAGTTGACACGCAATAAACTACACATTTTAAAATGTACAGTTTGATAAGCTTTGACATGTATACATACACCCACAAAACTGTCAACACAGTCAGACAAGGACCACATCTGTCACCCTCAAAAGTTTCCTTGTGCCCCTTGTCATTCCTCCCTCTGGCCACAAGTAATCACTGAACTGCTTTCCATATCTATAAATTAGTTTGCATTTTCTTTTCTTTTTTTCATTTTTTTTTTTTTTTTTTTTTTTTTTTTTTTTTTTTTTGAGATGGAGTCTTGCTCTGTGGCCCAGGCTGGAGTGCACTGGCACAATCTCAGCTAACTGTAACCTCTGCCTTCTGGGTTCAAGTGTCTCAACCTCCTGAGTAGTAGCTAGGATTACAGGCGTGCACCCCCATGCCTGATTAACTTTTGTGTTTTTAGTAGAGATAGAGTTTCGCCAGGTTGGCCAGGCTGGTCTCGAACTCCTGGCATCAAGAGATCAGCCCACCTTGAGCTCTCAAAGAGCTGGGATTACAGACGTGAGCCACCTTACCTGGCCCAGTATGTACTTTTTTTGGTCTGGTTTCATTCTGTCATAGTACTTTTGAGATTCATCCACATTGCTGTGGAATAGCAGCAGTCCATTTCTTTTCATTGTTAAGCAGTATTCCACTGTATAGATGTATCACATCATCTCCCAATATAGCTTATTTGTTTGTTTATCTATTTGTTTTAGCAATAGGGACTCCTCACCCTGTCTGCAGTGGCAGTGGTACAATCATAGCTCACTGCAGCCTTGAACTCCTGGGCTCAAGTGATCCTCCAGCCTCAGCCTCCTGAGTAGCTGTCACCACAGTGCATCCCACCAAGCCTAGCTGATTTTTAAATTTTTTGCAGAGATGGGGTCTCACTATGTTGCTCAGACTGGCCTCCAACTCCTGGCTTCAAGAAACTCCTCCCTCCTCAGCCTACCAAAATGCTGGAATTAGAGGCATAAACCACTGAGTCTGGCCTCCGGCCTCATGTCCTATTTACACAACGAGGAGACTGAGGTTCAGAAAGTGAAGTGAAGTGAGTTGCCCAAGGTTCCGCTGCTGGTGAACTTGAACCCTGGTGATTGCATCAGGACCCACTCTCCTAACTACCACCTGTACCTTCTCTCTGTCTCTAACTGGGCCATGATGCCTTTCACTGGGGCAGAATGATGGCTCTCATACATGTCTGCATCCCAGTCTCTGGAACCTGTGGGTATGTTATGTAAAATGGCAAGCGGGAATTAAGGTTGCAGATGAAATTAAAGTTGCTATCAGCTCACCTTAAAATAAGATCCTCTTGGTCATCTGGGTGCCTGATGGAATCACAAGTGTCCTCTAAAGCAGAAGCAGGAGGAAGAGGGGAAAGTGTCAGAGATTTGAAGGCAGTGCAGTGAATTCTGACTCTGAACATGGAGGAGGGGACCATGAAGTGATGGATGTAGGTGGCTTTTGGAAGCTAGAAAAAAGAAGGAAATGGATTATCCAGAAAGAACACAGTCCTGCCAACACCTTGATTTTACCCCCAGCGAGGCCCATTTCAGACTTCTGATCTCACAGACTGTGTGATAATAAGTTTATGTTGCTTTACATCGTTAAGTTCGTCATAATTTGTTACAGCAGCAATAGTTAACTAATACAGTGACTTTGACCAAGCCCTTCTGGAAGGTATGTCTGAGCCTCTGGAAAGCAATTAGGGGGTGTAGGGTGTCCAGGGAAAATGGGGATAGACTGAGCCTATCAGAGGATATGGATTCCCAGGCAGGTGGTTACACCCCCAGACCTCTGCCCCAAGCTCACGCCCAGGCTCTGGCTGAGATATTCTCAAGGTTGCAGTGGAGCAGCTAGGCACTGGGAGGCCCCAAAACTCAGAGATGTCTGCACCAAGCCAAACATTCCCAAGTTCTCTGCATTCCTAGGGTGAATGCAAGAGGCAGGCTTTCTTCACCAACCGAGCCTGGCAGACCCAGGCCCGAGCTGCTGAGGATGCTGGCCTGGCCCAGGGTCGGCCCTGTAGTGGGTGCAGAGAAGCAGAGAAGATCAAAGCCCTTGGAGAAGGAGTTGGGCATGGGAGCCAGTGGGAGCTGCAGCGAGTGGGAGCACGCTAGCGCTTACAGAATAGGAAAACAAACTGTTTCTCCCATACACTCTCAACCCTCAACACAGAACACTCCTGCGACCAGATGTCTAGGGTTTTTCCCTGCATCAAGCAATTCTCCAATTGTCTGTGGACATCGACTGGGTGTCGACAGTTCATTTCCATTCTGACACTACCCAGAGCTACCGAAGACTCCACCCGTTAAGGACTTAGTTCCGCAATGCTACCCCCCAGTTCAGATGCCAATCACAAGTCCCAGGTTTTCACCTGTACCTCTTTTTTTTTTTTTTTTTTGACAAAGTCTTGCTCTGTCACCTAGGCTGGAATGCAGTGGCACAATCATAGCTCACTGCACCGTCGAACTCCTGGGCCCAAACAATCCTCTCACCTCAGTCTCCTGAATAGCCAGGACTACAGGCACATACCACCACATCTGGCTAATTTATTTTTATTTTCACTTTCGTTTTGTAGAGGTGGGGTCTCACTGTATTGCCCAGGCTGATCTCAAACTCCTGGCCTCAAGTAATCTTCCCACTTCCGCCTCCCAAAATGCTGAAATTACAGGCGTGAGCCACCTTGCCCAGCCTCTGTCACCTGTACTTCTGATGGACTGGCTGTAAATCAGAATTACCACAACCCCCTCACTGGGTTTGATAATTTGCTAGGATGGTTCAGGGAACTCGGGGAAACACACTCGCCAGCTTATTGGTTATGAAGGATGTGATAAGGGGTGTGGACTGAACATCTGATGAACAGGCACACAGGGTGAGGTCTGGGAGAATGCTGAGTGTAGCAGCCACTGTCTCCAGGGAGTCGGGGTGCACCACTGTCCCAGCATGTGGATGTCTTCAAGCAGCCTGGAAGCTCTCCCAGCTCACGTAGTTCTGGAATTTTTATGGACGTCATCATTTAGGTATGATTGATTTTTAACTCACTCTCCTACCTCTTTCCCTTACCCAGAGGATGGGAGTGGGGGATCCAAGCTTCTAGTCGTGGCTTGGTCTTTCTGGTGTCCAGTCCCAGTCAGGAACCCAGGAACCCAGGAACCCACCAAGATTCACTTCATTAGAACAAAAGACACTCCCATCACCCAGGAAATTTCAAGGGATTAGGAATTTCTCCAGTACCAGGAACTGGGGATAAAGACCAAAATACAAATATGATTCTTATTTTTCTTTAGAGACAGGGTCTTGTTCTGTCACCCAGGCTGAAGTGCAATGGCTCAATTATAGCTCACTGCAGCCTTGAATTCCTCGGCTCAAGTAATCCTCCCACCTCAGCTTCCTGAGTAGCTAGGACTACAGGCGTGTGCCATCTCACCCAGCTGATTTTTAAATTTTTGTTGAAACGAGGTCTCACTATGTTACTCAGACTGGTCTCGAACTCTTGGGCTCAAGCGATTCTCTTGCCTTGGCCTCTCAAGTAGCTGGGATCACAGGCACACAGCATTGTGCCCGGCCCTATATTTCATATTATAAATCACAATATCACAGCCACCTTTCACTCTTCAGACACGGATCCCTTACAGCAAAAGGACATATAACAAAAAAATACTGGCATGTTACTAGAATTCCATTCAGTCATTAATAATTCATCCAGTCCACCACCCCATCATATGAAAATGTCTCCCAGGGAGGGGCCACTCGGGTTTGCAGGCTTGCATTGATCTTGTCAGGTTCCAAAAGCAGGAGTGGTCTTGGCAGACATAGCCTCACCCTTTCAGGCATCTGCTATGACTGAGCTAAGATACACTCTCGTTTCTTGCTCTGTGCCTCTTTCAAGATGTTAGTGTACATTGGATTTCCCTCATTATGTAACCCCTTCATTCCTGCCTTTATCCTCAGCTACTCTTTCTTCTTCTCTCCATTTATGCCCAAGCTTTTCCCTCTGTGGAAGGGATGCTAGTTTTGGCCACCATGCTCATCCAGATTGCAGGCAGTAGAGCTAGTCCAATAAGCGCCTCCCCCTGAGTCCACTCCCATTCAGAAAAAGTCAGGTTACCCAGGTGTGGAGTTAGTAGGCTATTTTTAGCACCAGTCAATATAGCTGCTTTCACTGTGAACCCCGATTTTGCCAGAGGGTGTGAAGGCACAACACGCCCCCTCAGGCCCTTAGGAATTCCAACGAAGTTTAAAAACAGTTATAGTTTATTGCCTAGGAATCATCCCAGTGTCCAGTACTTGGAGTTGCCGCCCTGGTCCTGACCACTGCATCAGGTAAGAAAAAGGGGACAAAAAAGGTTGACGGGATATGGGGAAGGCAGAAAAAAAGGACAGGCATTACACCAGCGTCTTCCTCCTCTGGCAACAATTGCATCATCACACCAGAGTGATATGATCAGATATGAGCAGGAACCTATGGTGCAAAGGTCCCTCTGGCTGTTTTGTGGCCAATCCACAGGAGAGGAGCAAGACAAAGGGTCACCTAGGAGGCAAATTGCAGTTAGTGTGAGAGCAATGCGGGGGGGGGCACTGGGGTGGTGACCGCAAGCTGGACGGGACTGGGACAACTGTGGGAGGAGGGGTAGCTGAGAGCCAGTGGGAAGCCCCTTCCTGCTAGGATGAGCTCAGGCCTGGCTTTGTTCGTGGCTTCAGGATTTGCATCCTGGAAGGTTTTAAGACTGGCGCTGTGGCTGGTGGGGTCCTGGGACTGGGATCGGTGCACATTCCAGGGCCAGCCAAACTCAGCCACGTGTGAGGCCAAGAATAAAAATGAATGCTGCAGAGCCCTGAATCCCTGAGTGTGTTTACGGAATCTTTTCATTGTCATTGTTTCTTTCCAGGCAGAATTTCCGAGGAGGAGGTTGAAGAAAGCTTTCCTGAGCTGGGTGTGGTGGCTCACGCCTGTAATCCCAGCAACCTGTGGGCGGAGACAGGAGAACACTTGAGGCCAGGAGTTTGGGAACAGTCTGGGCAACATAGCCAGACCCCATCTCTGAAAAATAAAAATAAAAAAATTAGCTGGGTGTGATGGCATATACCTGTAATCTTAGCTACTTGGGAGGCTGGAGTGGGAGCATCATTTGAGCCTAGGAGTTTGAGGCTACCACGAGCCGTGAAGGCACCATGGCACTCCAGCCTGGGCCACAGAGTGAAACCCAGACTCTCTCTAAAAAAAAAAAAAAAAAAAAAGCCTTCCCGAGGAGCGTGCGCTGGAGGCAGCTTCCCAACTCGGTGAAGCATGCTCTTGCTCCATCTGGCCAGGAGGAAGGATGATTGGCGAGCTGTCCAGATGGTATTTGGGGCCCAGGTGCCCTCTCTGGCTCTGGACACAAGGCCCTCATCCACACAGGGCCTGGGAAGACTGTCCCCAAAGTGCTGGGGCACAGAGCCCCAGTGATGGCCTGAGTGTGTGAAAGCTGGAAAAGGGGGCTCTGCCCTGCAGCCTCCATCCTTATGGAGGTAGCCCTGACCCGCTTCCAGAGCCGAAGGCTGCCCTGGCCCTCCTCCCACTGACCAGGGCTCGGGGGCGCTGACGGCCAGGCATTCAGGATAGGGGGCGTCTGGGCAGCCACCATGTCTCCTCCAGCCTGTTCTGTCTCCAGCCCTGCCATGGTAACAGGCAACCCGCTCTCCCACTGTTAGGGGCTCAACCGTGTCGCCCTAAATTTCATGTGCTGAAGCCCTAACCCCCAGCACCTCAGAATGTATTTGGCAGCAGGGCCTTTAAAGAGGTCATGAAGTTAAAAGGGGGTCATTAGGTTTGGTCCTTGTTCAGTATGTCTACCAGCCTTATAAAAAGAGATGAGGACACACAGGTGGGGCGCAGTGGCTCATGCCTGTAATCCCAGCACTTTGGGAGGCCAAGGCAGGCAGATCACTTGCAGTAAGGAGTTCAAGACCAACCCGGCCAACATGGCAAAACCCCATCTCTACCAAAAAGTACAAAAATTAGCCAGGCGTGGTGATGCATGCCTGTGCTCCCAGGTACTCGTGAGACTGAGGTGGGAGAATGGCTTGAACCCGGGAGGCGGAGATTGCAGTGAGCCAAGATCACACCACTGCACTCCAGTCTGGGTGACAGAGCAAGACCCTGTCTCAAAAAAGAGAGAACGAGAAAAAAAAAAAAAAGAGATGAGGACATAGACTCGTGCTCAGGGAAGACCATGCAGGCTGGGGAGAGGACAGCCTCTGCAAGCCAAGAAGAGAGCTCGTACAAGAAACTACCCTGCTGACAGTAAGTATCTTGCCCATGGACTGCCGGCCTCCAGAATCGTGAGAAAGGAAATTTCTCGTGCCAAAGCTGCGCAGTCTGCAGTACTTTGTGATGGCAGCCCTAGAAACAAATGCAGTCACCCTCACAGCAATAACACCAGCCACGACAACTGCAGGCTTACCGGGTGCCAGGTGCAGTGACAAGCCTGATCCATGTGTCACCATTCATGATCCTCACTAACCCTAGAAACCCTAGAGATCAGGGACCTTGTGGCCAGCCTGGCTCTGCCACCCGCCAGCTGTGTGGCCTGGTGAAATTACTTTGCCTCTCTCTGGGCCTTCATTCCTTCATCTGTTCTCCGGGGCTGGAGTAGTACCCTTACCCCAGGGTGGTTTTAAGGAATGATTTGGGTTTGAAAAGGGTTTAGAGAAGTTCCTGGAACATGGTTGGTGCTCACTAAGTGTTGGCTTTTATTTTTCTCATTTCACAGATGTAGAAATGGAGGTTCTGAGAAGTTAAGTAACTTGCTCAAGGTCACACAGCTAGCAAGCATTGGCAGTGGGGCCATGTTGGAGCCCAAACAAGGCTGACTGCAAATGAACTCAACTATGCTGCTCCACTGCCTCCTGCTCTGCTTCCCAGGCACATAGTGGCCAGCTCTGTGACTTAGCCTGCCATACTCCTGGACTGCAGCTGGCCATGCCACTGTCAAGATCTGTTTGGGGTCTGCCTCCCCTGCTGCCTCGAGCCTCTCCTTGGGACCGGAGCAGCCCCAGCTCTGAACACAGGGCTCTGGATGTTTGGGAACCGTGTTCAAGTTGTACTCGGCCTGAGGTTATCTCCAGGCCTTACCCTCTTCTGTTCATTTCTGCCTCGAATGCTCCCTGTAGCCCTGAGCATTGGGTGGGGCAGGGGATGTGAGGTTCAGAGAGGTGAGTCACTTGCCCAAGGATACACAGAATAGGGAGGAGACCTCTGCCCTTCCGACAACCTCAGGTCCCATCCCCTGGCTTCCCAGGCCAAGGAGCTCCAGGAGGGAGATGGGACTTACCTGGGGCTGTGGGAGGGGACCATGACCCTGCGTGGTGTCTGCTGGGTATAGGTGCCCGGAGCTGCACGCCCCAGCCATAGCGAATAATAATTGAGGATTAAACGCCTGAGCTATATTCATTTCCACCCCACACCTTCTCCCTATCTTTGCCTTTTTTCCCCTGTACTAATACCTCATTAAAGATGGCGCTCTTCCTGCTTCTTCTTCACTCACTTTTCCCGCGCCCGCCCGGGAAAATTGTTACTTAATAGCGCAAGCGCAACATGACGTCCCACCGGAGAAACCGAAACTAACCTGGCCACGCCCTCGGCAATGAGATCATTTCCGCCTTAGCCCAACCCCTTCCCTTCCAAGTGTATATAAGGCAGTGCATTACCGCCATTAAACGAGACTTGATCAGAGCACTGTCTTGTCTCTAATTCTCGTGTCTCTTGTTCCCCAAATTCCCACCCCCTCCTCCAGGGCCTGCTCTGACTATCCCGCGGGCCGGGATATATAGGCCTGTGCTGGCCTCCACAAATGCTGCCGCAGCACCACACCTGCTGCAGTAACAGCCACAGACATCTGAAAACCGCTCCATGAGCCCAGAGTCCCAGATGACACGGAGGGCTGTGAGGGACATCTTGGGAGACTTGTGGCCCTCTCTGGAAAGATCTGTGTCCAGCCAGGGGTGGTGGCTCATGCCTGTAATCGCACCACTTTGGGAGGTCAAGGCACGAGGATCGCTTGAGCTCAGAAGTTTGAGACTAGCCTGGGCAATATAGCAAGACCCTGTCTCTACAAAAAATTTAAAAAATTAGCCAGGTGTGGTGGTATGTGCCTGTAGTCCCAGCTACTTGGGAAGCTGAGGTGGGAGGATTGTTTGAGCCCAGGAGATTGAGACTACAGTGAGCTATGATGGCGCCACTGCACTCTAGCCTGGGCAAGAGAGCAAGACCCTGTCTCAACAGCAGCAACAACAACAACAACTTATGTCCAGACACGAATGTCCTTGCTCCATCTCCTCTCCACTTGGTAAGCGGTGCATCCTCTGCATGCCATAATCAGAAAGTGGGTGGCTTATGATGGAGGCAAGAAAATCCAGCAGATCCTGTCACCTTGGAGGGCCCACTGTCAGCCCCTCTACCTGCTAAGGCTGGAGGGTGGGTACATGGTTCTTTATTTATTTATTTTTTTTGAGAGGGAGTCTGGCTCTGTCGCCCAGGCTGGAGTGCAGTGGCCGGATCTCAGCTCACTGCAAGCTCCGCCTCCCGGGTTTACGCCATTCTCCTGCCTCAGCCTCCCGAGTAGCTGGGACTACAGGCGCCCGCCACCCCGCCCGGCTAGGTTTTTTTTGTATTTTTTAGTAGAGATGGGGTTTCACCGTGTTAGCCAGGATGGTCTTGATCTCCTGACCTCGTGATCCGCCCGTCTCGGCCTCCCAAAGTGCTGGGATTACAGGCTTGAGCCACCGCACCCGGCCTGGGTACATGGTTCTTTAGACCACAGACTAAAACAGTGAAACAGGCTGGGCAGCTGCATGTATACCCCTCACCTTCTCACTTGCATTGGTCGTGGGCATCTGAGCTGCTGGGTTTTTGTTTGTTTGTTTTTGTTTTAAAGAGCCAGGTACCAAGAAAGGGTTTAGCTGCTCCCAATCTGACTTATGAAACTAGAAGTTCTCGCTCCCCGCTGGCCACCCACAGGCCTTTGTCACCTGGCCTGTGCTGGGGTGGGAGGTCTCTGGGTCTCCGTACCCATCTGGCCACCCTGTCCTAGCACCATCATCTCTCATCTGGAGGCTGGGACAGCCTCTCACTGGTCTTGCCCTGTCTCTGCAGCCTACAGGAACTCTCTGTCCTCAGTTGGTGCTTACCCTCTAAAATCCTTTTAAGTGATTTTGCACTGCTCCTATTAATAGGATGAACCAAAGCTTCTTAACTGGCCCTGTGGCCTGCCCGATCTGACCCCCTTCCTGCCCACCAGGCCATGCCACTTCTCCTCAAATGTGCCACTCTCTGTGGGTCCTGCAGGCCTTGGCACATCCCCTCGGCTTAAAATACTTTCCTATCTCCCTGCCTGTTCCCCTTCCCCAGACCATGGCTGTAGACCAACAGATCTTGGTCCTCTTTTCCACTGGGCCCGCTTGGAAACTCAGTGTCCCCCAATGTCTGGGGCAGGCAATACCAGTCAATCACAGGTGGCATGTGAAATGAAACCCATTGGCCACCCATGCACAAGTTCAAATCCCGAAGTCCCTCTCAGCTCGCCCCTTCTGCTTTCTAAGACTGTTCCATCCTCAATTTGCCCTTCTGTAGAATGGGGAGAAGGAGATCCCTGCCTCCTCTGTCATCCCAAGGAGCTGAGAGTGTGAATCAAGGTGGCTGTTTTCACCTGGGTATCTGCTTCCTTGGTGTCTGCCCTGCCTCTTGTCCTAGAATATCCCCTTCTATCCACGGATTTCCACTCTGACCCCTGAGAGCTCCCAATAGCTAGCACAGCGCACCCACGTATAGGTATTAGGATGTTTAAAGTGACCGTGTAGAGGTGGACTCATGTGCTGTACCCTCGTGGCTCTGAGTTACATGTCCTGCTACAAGTTTCTGAAGCAGGAAACGGTACGTAGCAGTGGAGGCCACGGGGCTTGCTGGGCGTGGGGCCTTCCCAGGTGACATACAGAGGCACCACTCCTGCTTGTCTCGGGAGGGAGGGTGTTCTTTGCAGGGGGGTTCATCTCAAAATGATTCAGTGGCAGTTGGCAGTTGCATGGGGTCAAAAATGAGCACAAGCCCCAGAGCTGGGAGACCTGGGTATTTCAGAGTTCCAGTTCTGTCCCTTGAATCCGACCTGGGAGTATCTGGACACACCTAGCCCCTCTCTGCCCTGAGTGTCCCTGTCTACACAGTGAAAGGGAACATGAGTCAGTAATCAGTGTCTTCTGGTTCTCCAACGGTTGGAGAAAAAGGCAGAAATCCAGATTTAGTGTGAAATTTCCTGACTTTTGGAAACAACAGGTGCTGGAGAGGCTGTGGAGAACTAGGAGCACTTTTACACTGTTGGTGGGACTGTAAACTAGTTCAACCATTGTGGAAGACAGTGTGGCGATTCCTCAAGGATCTAGAACTAGAAATACCATTTGACCCAGCCATCCCATTACTGGGTATATATCCAAAGGATTATAAATCATGCTGCTATAAAGACACATGCACACGTATGTTTATTGCGGCACTATTCACAATAGCAAAGACTTGGAGCCAACCCAAATGTCCATCAATGATAGTCTGGATTAAGAAAATGTGGCACATAGACACCATGGAATACTATGCAGCCATAAAAAAGGATGAGTTCATGTCCTTTGTAGGGACACGGATGAAGCTGGAAACCATCATTCTCAGCAAACTATCGCAAAGACAGAAAACCAAACAGCACATGTTCTCACTCATAGGTGGGAACTGAACAATGAGAACACGTGGACACAGGGTGGGGAACACCACACACCGGGGCCTGTCATAGGGTGTGGGACGGGGGAGGGATAGCATTAGGAGATATAACTAATGTAAATGATCAGTTAATGGGTGCAGCACACCAACATGGCACATGTATACATATGTAACAAACCTGCACGTTGTGCACACATACCCTAGAACTTAAAGTATAATAATAATAAAGAAATTTCCTGACTTTTACCTGCTAGTAATGAATTCACAATTTTATGAACTACTCTGGGGATTTAAGGATTCGTGCCAGTAAGCCAGGCTGGGCCCAGGGACCACTGCTTGCTAACTCTGGACTGGAACATTTCTGCCTGACATTCAGTACTGTGGTTCTCACCAGGGGTACACATTGTAATTACCTGGGGATTAGGGGAAAAAACACCCCCCAGAATGCTGACTTACTGGCCAGGGGTGGAGCATCTTGAGGAACTTGAGGCACAGCTGAAGGGCTGAATCCTGGGTTGGCTGGGTGGCTGGGGTAGTTTCTGTCACACCACTGAGCCTTGTCTTAGCCATGTGAGCAGTGGGGCAGTGGGCATACAGGCAGCATTCTCTTAGGTAAAGGGCTTGGCACATAAAAAAGGTGCCCAGTGAAGTGAGGGTGAAAAGCAATGGGAAGCTGCTTTTGACTTAGAAGCTTGAACCTGGCTTTGGAAAACAAACCTTCTGGCTTTCAGGACTGAGACAGTGGAAAGTTTCCCCAGGTTGGGGGCTGGAGCATGTGAGTCTGGGCGCCACCTCTACCTCGGACCAGCTGTGAGGTTTGATGTTCTCTGCTCTGAGTCTCAGCATCACCTACTTTCTTGAACATCATATTGGCTGGGCCTGCCTTCATTGTGAATGCTCAATATTCACCCCAATTTATTTGAGGGGAGGCACTGACTCAAGTCGAAGCTTCTACCTGTGTTTCCCTGGGAAATCCCTAAGCAGCCTGAGAGAGTAGGTATGGTTGGCCCATTTGACCGATGGTGCTCCCTCAGGGAGACACAGTCTGAGAGGGGCCCAGCTCGTTTTGGAACCCAGGACCCAGGTGTATCTGACTCCCAAGATTAGGGCAGGGGATACCTTCAGGGGCTGGGTGAGCCATTGAGAGAAGGGCTGGGTTTATAGCAGGGTGTGTGGGGAGTGATGTGGTGACCTAAAGAGCCCAGGTTCCAGCTACAAAGACTCGGCTCACGTTAAAAAACAAAAAACAAAACAGGCCAGGTGCGGTGGCCCATGCCTGTAATCCCAACACTTCGGGAGGCCGAGGTGGGAGGATCGCTTGAGCTCAGGAGTTCAAGACCAGCCTGGACAACATAGGGAGACCCTGCCTGTAAAAAAAAAAAAACCCAAAAAACAAACAAACAAACAAACAAAACGCTGGTGTGGTGGCATGCGCCTGTAATCCCAACTACTCAGGAGGCTGAGGTGGGAGGAAGGCTTGAGGCAGGGAGGTTGAGGCTGCAGTCAGCCATGTTTGTGCCACTGCACTCCAGCCTGGGCGACAGAGTGACACCTTGTCTCCAAAAAGAAAAAACAAAGTTGTACACAGGTATGCGGGCCAGTGAAAACCTTGGGGCCCCCGGTTTGCGGGTCCTACTGGGCCTGCGCAGGGGCTTGAGGGGCTTTGGGTTCTCGGATCCCCGCTGGAGAGGAGCTCCAGGGCCTGCGGGGCCCATGCCCAGGCCTGGCGGCAGGGGGCGCCCGAGCTCCCGCGCTGACCGCTGGTCCTCCCGGCCCTCGCAGACGCCTCCCGGGGCGGGTCTCCAGCTGCTTGCCCTGGGAACTACCCTGGCCAGCCGTTCCCGCCCCTCGCCCGCCATGCCGTACCCTGACCCCTCTGCGGCCCCCGCCCAGCTCCCTCCTGTGTCCCCGCCCTCTCCCGCCCCCTGGGCTGGGCCCTCGACCCTCTGATCTCACTCTTGTCTCCCGCCGCCTGGTCCTCCCCTACTCGGCCATCTGGGCGGCTCCTCAGTTAGGGGCGGGGGCCTCGGAGCCCCCGGCCTCGGGCCTTCGCCCTGCTCTTCCAGCTCGGGGTCTCCCTCTTCACTTCCCCTCCTCCCCTCTCCTTCCTCCCACCCCCGCTGCGACGGCTTCCTTCTCCTCCCACCCCCCGTGGCTCTGGAATTCCTGGTGGAGCCTACTCCCCCATCCCGGCCTGCACCCAAGCGTGCAACAAGTCCTGCCGAGCGTGCGCCCGGGGGCGCAGGATGGGGCGCGCGCGTGCACGCAGATGAACACGCGGTTCGCGGGCAGCCGCGGCTGCGTGGACCTGGCTGGGTGTTTCAGCGTGCACACGTGCGTGTTTCTGCATCCGACTCTGCTTAGACACTGGTGTATAATTTTTTGTGCACACACACTCAATGACGCTTGGGGAAACTTTTCTGAAAATCCCGGGCTGGCAGTTTAAATATAAAAAGGCTTTGTTTAATGCCAGAAGCATTTCCCCCATGTTCTGGGAGTCCAGAAGCGTTCACCTGTCCCTCCTTTTCCCCTCTTAAAGACCTGGAGGCCTTGCTTGCATTGGGAGAGAGCGGGGAAGAGAGGGAGGTGCACCAAAGAAGTGGTTCTTTTAGAATCCAATTCCCCGTGCCTGTACCACAACCCTACCCACAAAAGGCTTTCTCAGGCCCTAGAAACCTCCCCAGTCTTTGTCTCTTCCCTGGGCTGTTGAGCTTTGAATCTTCTTCCTCAAATATCTGGGTGTGTTACAATGATGCCAACATCATTCTGGTTGTGGAATTCAAGTTGCAACTTAGCCAGCCTGTGGAAGGCTGTGGGGCAGGGTGTTTGGAGGGCACTCTAGGGGAAGGTGGGCAAGGCAAGGAAACAGAGCAGGGGGGCAGAGTGGCCCAGGGAAGGGGTGTCCTCTCCTTGAGCTGACTACTGTGAAGTGGGTCGTATGTCTCATAAGGCTGTTTGCGTCTATTTCCTTTATTGTATATTTAATGCCTCGGTGTGTCTGGGCATAATAAGTATTAAACAAAGACTGCTGGGCTGGGTGTGGTGGCTCACACCTGTAATCTCAGTACTTTGGGAGCCCGAGGTGGGCAAATCGCGACGTCAGTTCGAGACTAGCCTGGCCAACACAGTGAAACCCTGTCTCTACTAAAAATACAAAAATTAACCGGGCATGGTGGTACACACCTGTAGTCCCAGCTACTCTGGAGGCTGAGGGAGGAGAATCACTTGAACCTGTGAGGCGGAGGTTGTGGTGAGCCAAGATCGTGCCACTGCACTCCAGCCTGGGCAACAGAGCGAGACTCCATCTAAAAAAACAAACAAACAAACAAAAAAAACAAAGACAGCTGTTTATAATTTTGTTGGTTTTTTGGAGGCAAAGGTATAGAATAGTGTATAAAAGCATACACTTTGGATCTGGACGCAAATCCTGGCCCCACAATTTTCTGATAATATAACTTTATGTCAATTTTTGTGTGCCTCTTTCCTTCTCTGTAAAGTGGAGCCAGTAATGATTGCACACCTCCCAGGGTTCATGTAAGGATTGAATGAGTCAATCTACATAAGCACTGGAACAGTACCTGGCACATGTAAGTGCCGTGTAAGTTTCAGTTTTTATTATCCCTCTAGAACAGAGGTTGGCACCACCTGTTTTTATACAGCCCTCCCTTGAGCTAAGAGTGCTTTACACATTTTTAATGGTTGGGGAAAAGAAAAAGAAACACTCATATTTCAGGATACATAAACATTACACAGAATTCAAATCTCAGTGTCCATAAATAAAGTTTTATTGGAACACAGCCACACCCATTCATGGGTGTTTTCACACTACAAAGGCAGTTAAGTCGGTTCAACAGAGACCTTATGGCCTGAAAAGCCAAAAATGTTCACTATCTGGCCTTTAGAGAAAAAAATTTGTCGAGCCCTGTTGGACAAGGTCAGCTGTAAGATTGCAGAGATTTTTGCTTGTTGGATCGTTAGTGTAGTATCCCTAGCGCCTGGAACTGTGCTGCCTGGAACATAATAGATGCCCAATAAGTATTTGTTGCCTGAATGAGTTTGGCCCCAGGCAGTGGTGAGGCAGAGGCGCCAATGTTCCTGAGCTTGGCATGGGGGTCTGTAGTGAGATCAGGAGAAAGAATTTGCCAACCCCCAACCCCTCAGTCTCCTTAAACAGGGACCAAAAATCAGACTGGCCACAGGGAAGTTGCTCCTGCTGAGTTTAGCCTTGCTTTAGGTGAGGCACTCACATGGTCCAAACCACATCCTTTCTATCCAGCCAAACCACACCCTAGGGAGGGAAAACTTGGGGTCATCACTGAGGGGGGTCTCCACTCCTTCCCTCCCCCTCTGGCAGACTCACAGCAGGCAGTGAAGTGGCTGGAAGGAGTTTGAGAATGGCTTCCTTGGGGCCGGTTGCAGTGGTTCACACCTGCAATCCCAGCACTTAGGGAGGCCAACGTGGGCAGATCACTTGAAGTCAGGAGTTCAAGACCAGCCTGGCCAACATGGCAAAACTCTGTCTCTACTAAAAATGCAAAAATTAGTTGGGCATGATGGCGCGCACCTGTAATCCCAGCTACTCGGGAGGCTGAGGCAGGAGAATCGCTTGAACCCGGGAGGTGGAACGTGTGGTGAGTTGAGTGAGATGGTGCCACTGTACTCCAGTCTGGGCGACAAAGTGAGACTCAAAGAAAAAAAAAGAGAGAGAGAGAGAGAGAATGGATTCCCTGACCTTCTGGGGAGAGGGCGCTCCATGGCAAAGGAGTTGTTGGCTTTGGATCTTCCTCTCCTGGAGGAAAGAAGAGAGAGGAGGCAGAGGAGCCCTAGGCTCACTGGGGGCAGTTGCCATGATGAGATTCCACTCGGTTTTGCCAAGGAGCTCTTCAAAGGTCCTAGCAAGGGGTAACCATGGGCTGGGAGAAATAACATATAGCCTTCAGTGTAAGAATGTGCTCAGATCCCCCAGCAACCTGCCCTGGGGACTAGGCCTGCTGGAGCATCCCAGGGCTGCCAGAGGCTCCTTTCTTCATTCAGTGCTTCCTGAAATCCTGTTCAAGGGAGGCTGAGGCAGGAGAATCGCTTGAACCCGGGAAGTGGAGCGTGTGGTGAGTTGAGCGAGATGGTGCCACTGTACTCCAGCCTGGGCGACATTCTGTGCAAGGCGGTGGGCTTGGTGCTGGTGCTGGGGCGGGGGGAATAAGATACAGCCCCTCCTGGGAGGAACTCACAGCCTTCTGGAACATAAATAACTCTGATCCATTGAGGTAAGTGCATGGTCAGAGGGCTCTTCCGGATTGACCACCCCCTAAAACAAGCTAAGGATACAACCATGTGTTTCGTAGAAGAGGAAACTCAAATAGCCAAAAACGCATGAAAAGAAAATATGATTCTTGGTCCAGAAAAATGCAAATTAGAGCCACATAAAATGCCAGTAGTATGCCATGAGATCAGCAAAAATAAAATGGGTGATAGTCCTGGGCGCATCTGGGGGAGAAGGCACTGTCATATATAGTTGGTGCAAATAGGAATTGTTATGGCTTTGAGGGAAAAGAAACTTGGCAATATATATTAATTCAGGTTGAGTAGCCCTTATCTGAAAGGCTTGGGACCAAAAATGTTTCAGATTTCTTTTTTTCCCCAGATTTTGGAATATCTGCATTATATTTACTAGTTAAATATCTCTAACTCAAAAATCTGAAATCCAAAATGCCTCAATGAGCATTTTCTTTGAGCATCATGTCAGCACTCAAGAAGTTTTGGATTTTGAAACATTTTGGATTTTGGATTTACAGATTAGGAATATTCAACCTGAATAAACAAAACCATACACACCAAAAAACATACCCCTTGTCCAGCAGTTACACTCCTGAGATTCCATCCTGAGACTTAAGGGTAAATATACCAGGAAAGTTATTATAGAGTGTGTGTGTGTGTGTGTGTGTGTGTGTGAGAGAGAGAGAGAGAGAGAGAGAGAGACAGACAGACAGGGTGTTACTCTGTTACCCAGGCTGGAGTGGAGTGGCATGCCTGAAGCCTCAAACTGGGCTCAAACTACGCTGTGGCCCCAGCCTCCCAAGTAAGTGGAACTATAAGCACATGCCAGCATGTCCCACTAATTTTTAAACTTTTTGTAGAGATGGGGTCTTGCTATGTTGTTCAGGCTGATCTTGAACTCCTACGCTCAAGCTGTCCTCTGATCTCAACCTCCCAAAGTGCTGGGATTACAGATGTAAGCCACCATGCCCAGCCCTTAAAGTGTTTTTATGAAGGAACGAAAGCATGGAAACATTTATACCCGAGATGCAAAGTTAAATTGTGATACATTTACATGTGCAGTATTATGTGGCCATGTAAAAATGACGAGTTAGCACTATTTCTTTTTTTTTTTTTTTTTTTTTTTTTGAGATGGAGTCTTGCTCTGTCACCCAGGCTGGAGTGTAGTGGCGCAATCTCGGCTCACTACAACCTCCGCCTCCCGGGTTCAAGTGATTCTTCTGCCTCAGCCTTCCAAGTAGCTGGGACTACAGGCGCCCGCCACCACGCCCGGCTAATTTTTGTAGTTTTAGTAGAGACAAGGTTTTACCATATTGGCAAGGCTTGTCTCAAATTCCTGACTTCATGATCCACCTGCCTCAGCCTTCCAAAGTACTGGGATTACAGGCATGAGCCACCGCATCCGCCTGAGTTAGCACTATTTCAAGTGCCTGGAAGGGCTTCTAGGATGTGTAGTTAAGTCCAGTGAGGAGAGCCAGAGGTGGGCAAGTGACCAGCGTCTTCAGCGTGATGCACCTTATCACGCTAATACCAGCCCAGCCCCTTCCCATACAGGTACTTCTGTTTGAATATGACCTGTGAACATGGAGAATCCTTCTGGAAACCAGGCTGCTGGCCTTGGAAGTGAGGAGTGGGAAAAGGATATATAAGTAAGGGGGAAAACAGCTTGGTCTACAAACCCAAGTGGAAAAGTATCTACTGCATAATGTTGACCAAAATCATGTAACCTAATGTCTTATGCAAGATACTACTGTAAATGTGTAAAAGCAAATTTGCATATAAACATTGAGAAGCTAGTGACAGGGACCAAGGATAACACTGTTTTAATTTTGGGTGAGCTGGTGAGAGTGTGAGAACAACTATCTGCTCCCTCCACCTCCACGTTTTCTGCTTCTCGGAGGGTAAAATTGTGTTCTTTCTGATAAAAAATTGTTTCAGTGCCTTTGCTGTTCTAGGCTTGCTCTAGGTACAGAGGACAGAGCCATGAATAAGATTCAAGAAGTCCCTGTCCTCATGGAGCTTATAATCTAATGGGAAAGAGGGATATTAAACAAGAACAAACACACCTGCAATCCCAGTACCATGGGAGTCCGAGACAGGTGGCTCGCTTGAGCCCATGGATTTGAGACCTCCCTGAGCAACAAAGTGAGACCCTGTCTCTACCAAAAAAAAAAAAAAAAAAATTAGCCAGGCCTGGTGGCATGTTCCTGTGGTTATAGCTACTCGAGAGGCTGAGGTGGGAGGATTGCTTGAGCCTGGGAGGTTGAGGCTGTAGTGAACTATGATTGCACTCCAGCCTGGGTGACAAGAGTGAGACCCTGTTTAAAAAAACAAAACAAAACAAAGCAAGAACACAAACAAATAGGAGACCAAGTGGGTAAGATGAGATAACCATGTAGACAGCCTGGCACACGGGAGGCGGTGGGTGCCAAACCTTGGCTAGCCCCACACGCTCAATTTAAAGAGTTGGGGAGGCTGGGTGCGATGGCCTACACCTGTAATCCCAGCACTTTCGGAGGCGGAGGCGGGCGGATCTCTTGAGGCCAGGAGTTTGAGACCAGCCTGGCCAACATGGCGAAACCCCGTATTTACTAAAAATACAAAACTTAGCCAGGCATAGTGGTGCATGCCTGTAATCCCAGCTACTAGGGAGGCTGAGGCAGGAGAATCACTTGAACCTGGGAGGCAGAGGTTGCAATGAGCTGAGATCACGCCATTGCTCTCCAGCCTGGGTGACAGAGTGAGACTCCATCTCAAAGAAAAAAAAAAAACAAAACAGTTGAAGAAAGAGGTTCACTCTTTCTTTTCTTTTTTGAGGCAGGGAATCACTCTGTCACCCAGGCTGGAGTGCAGTGGCTCAATCATAGCTTACTGTAGCCTCAGCCTCCTGGGCTCAAGCCATCCTCCTACTTCAGCCTTTTGAGTAGCTGGGACTACAGACACACACCACCATGCCCGGCTAATTTTTAATTTTTTTTTTTTGGTAGAGAAGGGGTCTGTTTATGTTGCCCACGCTGGTCTCAAACTCCTAGGCTCAAGCAGTCCTTCCACTTTGGCCTTCCAAAGTGCTGGGATTACAGTCATGAGCCACCACATCTGGCCGACTCTTTCTCATTGACCTTGAAACCGTCAGGACAGCTGGACCCTGGCAGCCATGCTGTCACTGTGTGGAGTCTAAGAATGAAGCCACCATGCAGGAGAGCCAGGCTAAATGATGGAAAGATGGTGTCCTTTGTGATATGATTTGAATATCTGGATCCTCTCAAGCCTGAATCTGGAACCACACAGTTTTTGTTTAAGCCAGATTTTTTTCAAAAAAATCATTTGCAACAGAAAAATTCCTAAATTGTTATTGTTAGTATTCTTCTCGTTGCTATCATCTCACTGCTTTAACTCTGTGGCTTCTCTGAAAGCTCAAGTGAGTCCAGGGACCTGCCCAGGAGAGGATTCCGCATTTCTGGCTCCAGATTCCCAAAACTGGAGGCTAGCTGAACAGATATACTCACACAAGAATGTCCCCCAAAAAGTGTGTGTGTGCGGGGAGTGTCCAAAGAAAGACGGAGGGTCTTATGCTTGAGATTCACCACCTACCACCTGACCCAGGTGGACGTCCCACAGTGGCAGGCGGCCCCTTCCTCATGTCTAGGGATACAAACCTGCCTGACATGTTGCCTGTCTGTCGTTCCTGAGGGTGCCTGTGAATACCCCAATCCCAACTCCCAGATGCTCCGCTGAGTATCCCCACTCAGCATCTCTGCAGGGGCCAACAGAGCCCTGAAGCCCCGTGGAGCAGTCAGAGCAGCTGACTCCCACGGCCCTGCAGCCTTCTTCCCTGGAGGCCAGGCACAGCCTGCCTCCCTCCCTCTTGCCAGGGGTTTTGTCTTCCAGGGTCCCTCCCTCAACAAGTGCTCCCTTCCTTTCTGCATCCACTCTTCCAAGGGAAGCAAGGGGGAAACAGGGAAGCAGGAATGGAGAAGAGAAAGAAAGGGCAGAGTCTTTGGCCCCAGGCAAGTCATTTTCCAGCCTCAGGTTGCACCCCTGTAAATCAGGACCCTTGCTATCTCTGCTGTCTATTCATAGGGGCTTTCCCCTGAGGGTGGTATGTTCAAGATCTGGTATTTCAGTCAAGGCCCCTGCAGCTTCCATGAATACCTAACACTGGAGGCTTTGCCAGCCCTGCTGGTTACCAGTGCAGCCCCCTAACCCCTGTAGTGGCATTCTTAAATGGGCTTAGGTCTAACTGGAGGGGTACAGGGAAAGTAGGAGATTTGACTTGAAGCTACATGTGAGAAAGATTGAGAAAACATCAGTTGTCCATATCAAATAACCCACCCCCTCCACCACCCCACCCCCCAACAAATGTAACATTTTCACATCTATTAGGTGCACATAAATGTCAGCTATCATTATTTTCTGCATGTTCAAAATTTTTCCTAATTAAACATGAACACAAAAGAATTTGGGGTTTGATGGAGATTTAGAGGAAGGACATCCTGTGCCCCCAATCTGACACCTGATACAATTGTCTGTGGTTCCCGGATGCCATCTTTATCTATCTGTTTATATGTCCATCTAAACATCCATCCATCTAAAATCAATACATCAACTATGCTTCAGGCAAGTTGCAGAAACTGAAATTAACTGGAGGAGCAGGCGAACATCTCCAGCTTTGGAGGAAGATTTGCCTTGATTTCAATCCCAGCTCTATCCCTTAAGGGCTGTGTGACCTTGGACCAGTTACATGGCCTCTCTAAGACTCGGTTTTCTCACGAAAAATGGAGATAATGACTGCATCATGGGCATGAACTTAAACGGTGTAGGAAGACCACTCTGCAGGATATTGGGCTGGGCCTTGGAAGTGGGGCACTGGGAGAAAAGTGTGGAAAGGAGGGAGCTGTCCTTCCCCCAGCCCAGGGGATCTGGGTCCTCTTCCTCCCACCTCCGGCTTCAGACAAGGTTTCTGTGAGGTCCATGGGGTTCCCAGGGCAGAAGATCAGGAGAGTTTGTTTTCGGGCTTGCTGGCTTTTTGAGGGCTGGTTGGCGCCCCACGGGAAGCAGTGTCCCTGCTGGCCACTGCAGGAGCCTGGGCCGCGCTGCTCACGGGGCTTGGCGAGAGTGCAGGAGCCAAGCGCAGCAAGGGGCACCTGGCTGCGGCCCCGCCCACGGCCCTCGCACGCCTAGCTCGCAGCCCACGCCCGCCCGGGGCCCCTCCGCTTCTAGCGCTGGGAGGTGGTGCGAAGTTGGAGAGCCTTTTAGGGTGGGAATGGGGGGCAGGGAATGGAACACCGCAAGGGCGCCAGAACAAGGGCTCCCTCTTCTTCGCGCACCACCCCTGCCTCCCTGGCACCGTGCCTGGCAACGAGAATGAGCCAGACTCACCAGGCTGGGGAGGTCGCAAACTGTGGGCCTGGGGCTTAGTCCCACTTACAAACATGATGACAGCCTATAAGGGGCGCTGCAGGGTGGCTTCACCCTGTCTCTGCAGGGAACACACTCCCTTTGACTCCACGCAGATCCCAGCCTGCTTGCCTTGTCCTGCTTGGTCAGTTTGGATCTGGGGACAGCTGGGGACAGCTGAGTTTGTGGTCCCTGCTAACCTCCCACCAGGAGAATGGAAGATTAGCATTAGCGTGTGCTACGTGCCAGCTCTGGGCTAACAAGCCAGCGTGTCAGTTAGTGTGGCCCTCCATCCCCACCAGGCAGTTTCATCAGGCCAGGGACTTTTCTGCCTTGCCCAGCTGGCGCCCACCACTGGCCCAGTGGCTGTCACAGCAGGGACCACACCACCCCCCCGCCGCCCCGCAACATCCCCCCTGAGGTTGCAAACATGGGTTTGGTGAAGAAAGCATTTATGATAGTAAGAGGTCACTTTCTTCAACACTATTCTAAGTGCTTTATCTATGGGCTCCTTTAATCCTTACAGCAGCCCTACCAGGTAGGTACCAGCACACCCCCATTTTCACGGATAAGAAAACTGAGGCACAGAGAAATGAAATTACTTGCTGGGAGGCAGAGGAGCTGAGTTCAAAGCAGGCTGTCTGCATTCAGATCACCAGATGTCGGCCTCACCCAGGACTAAAAGCAATGACACCCCCCACCAACATCTAGCAACTTCAGGATGTTCAGTTCCCTCACCTGCCCTCCGTCCCCCAATATTTCTTTGTTATCTGGTTTTGGAATTGAGAGTACTGGCTTCAAGGCCAGCTCTGCCATTAGTTGGCAATGTGACCTTGGACAAATCTGTTTCTTGCTAGACATCAGTTTCTCCACCTTTCTAATCCAAGACTAGATCATCTTATAAGGCCCTTCCAGGTCTAAAGCCCAGAATCCTATTGCTTTCGTAAGGGGGACCTAATTGTCCATTTTCTGCCCTTGACAAACAGGCCCTCCAGAAGTCCTCGGCTTGACCAAATGGTGGCTCTGCTCCCAGGGGCAGGAGAAGGTTTGGAGTGCAGGCAGAAACCTCCTGAATCTTCCCCTCACTCCTGCTGTGGCCTTGGCTCTGGGCGGGGGCTCCAGGGCCTCTCCCAGTGGGTGCCGGAGGCCAGAGCCGCCTTTGTCTGCTGCAGGAGGCCAGCCAGGCGGCTGCGGCTGCAACCGGCCCCTGCCCAGGCCTGGGAGATGGTTTTTTTTTTTTTTTTTTTTTTTTTTTTTTTTTCCTGTGTGTTGCAGCTGGGACCGTTTATAATAGGAAAAAAAGAGAATGACCAGGCCAGCCGGCTGGAAAATAAAGAGACTTAAAAAGAAAAGGGCTAGGCCTGTTCTTCTCCTGCGGAGGCTTTGGTTAAGCAGAAAGTTTTAGTTCCTTTCTGAAAGGCATTTGGGCTTTTGAAGTCCCCTGCGGGAGCTCCCTCTGGCCCCTGGGAAGCCAGGCCCTGGCATGTCCCAAAGCGCATGGCCAGGATGGGGCTGGGCCGCCCAGCGGAGGCAGGGGTAGCCCTGGGAATTATTGCACCAGGCTGTGTCCACTGAGGTCTGAGTCCTGCCCCATCTGCTCCCATCCCAGTGGGGCCCAAGCCCCATAACCTCCCTTTGGTGACCTTTTCCCTGAATTTCCTCTGCTCCTCAGGCTTTGAACTCTGGCCTGGTGCCAGTTGGGCCAGAGGGTAGGACTAAGCCCAGAGCTTCTTCATTCAGACAGAGAACCAGGGGGATTTCACAAATGGGGAGACTGAGGCAGTGAGCGGGTTTGCCCAAGGCCACCCAGGGAACCTAAACTTTTTTATTTTTTAAAAGATAAGGTCTTGCTTTGTCATCCAGCAATCATAACTTGCTGCAGCCTTGAACTCCTGGGTTCAAGCCATTCTTCCACCCAGGTTCTGAGTAGCAGGAACCACAGGCACACACCACCACACCCGGCTAATTATATTTTTATTTATTTATTTATTCATTTATTTTTGAGACAGAGTCTCACTCTGTCACCCAGGCTGGAGTGCCATGGTATGATCTCAGCTTACTGCAACCTGTGCCTTGCAAGTAGCTGGGATTACAGGTACCTACCACGCCCATCTAATTTTTATATTTTTAGTAGAGATGGGTTTCACCATGTTGGCCAGGCTGGTCTCAAACTCCTGACTTCAAAAGATCCTCCTGCCTTGGCCTCCCAAAGTGCTGGGATTACAGGCATGAGCCACTGCATTTGGCCATTTTTATTTTTGTAGAGATGGGGGTCTCTCTATTTTGCCCAGGCTGGTCTTGAACTCCTGGGATCAAGCACTCAGCCTCACAAAGTGCTGAGATTATGGGTGTGAGCCATGGCCAGGGACCTAAACTAATTGAGTGGCTGTTGTGTGTGCTCTGCCTATAAATATTAACAATA
Organism: Macaca thibetana thibetana; assembly: GCF_024542745.1. Classification (NCBI taxonomy): domain Eukaryota; kingdom Metazoa; phylum Chordata; class Mammalia; order Primates; family Cercopithecidae; genus Macaca; species Macaca thibetana. The sequence goes on from NC_065597.1 coordinate 42,177,423, forward strand.
GCTAACATGAATTAAGCCCTCATAATATGAAGGCCCCAGGGAAGGAATCCAGGGAACTGGGGAACAATTAAAATTGGTGCTTGTGTTCTGGGGCTCTCAGGAAGCTGCTTACCTGCTATCTTCTCTAGCCTTAGTTCAGGTCCTTGCGAATGAACTTACCTCCTTGTCCCACCCCTCAGCAGAGTTTCAGCCATACCCATTACTGAAAAGGAACCACAATCAAAACTTTATAATGAACATTGATCAAGCACCTACTATGTGCAAAGTACTGCATGCTAGCGGTGTTACAGCATGAGCTGATTCCATGCCCCTTTCGTATCACAGAGGCAGGTCACTATGGTGACATTTTCTTATGGATTACAACCACCCTGTGCCAGGGCACACTATCCTCTCATTTTATAGGTAAGGTTGTCTTGCCCAAGGTAAGGCTGGGATTTGAATTCAGACCTGTCCAGCTCTTTCCCCTGTATGTCTACAGCCCATTGCTGACCCCTGGTTAGTGTCCTGCCAGCTTTTCCAGTCACCAGCACTCACTGGGCAGGCAGTGGGCACCCTGGTGTGAAAGGGGCATAGAGCAAAATCGAAGGCTCTGCCCTGAAAGAGTGTTGGACCTAGTTGGGTGGGCAAAGCTTTGTTTCTTTTCTTCTTTTCCCTCCCTCCCTCCCTCCCTCCCTCCCTCCCTCCCTCCCTCCCTCCCTCCCTCCCTCCCTCCCTCCCTTCCTTCCTTCCTTCCTTCCTTCCTTCCTTCCTTCCTTCCAGAGTCTTTCTCTGTCACCCAGGCTAGAGTGCAGTGGCATGATCTCAGCTCACTGCAACCTCCACCTCCAGGGTTCAAGTGATTCTCCTGCCTCAGCCTCCTGAATAGCTGGAATTACAGGTGCACACCCTCATGCCCAGATACTTTTTGTATTTTCAATAGGGATGGGGTTTCGCCATGTTGGCCAGGCTGGTCTCGAACTCCTGACCTCAAGTGATCTGCCCATCTTAGCCTCCCAAAGAGCTGGGATTACAGGTGCGTGAAAGAATGCCTGGCTCAAAGCCTTATAATCAGCCTCTGTTATCTGGCAGAAAGCCTTCACGTAACAGTGATTGATTGCCAGGGAGGTATTTGGGCACTTCCTCTGTGTGCCACACAGATTGACATTTTTTCTCCCGAAGCCACCCCTAAGTTCTGAGCATCTGCAGGGTACTAGGGATGCAATGGGGAGCAGTGCAGACTCAGCCCTGATAATCCTTTCTCTCGCTCCTTCCTGGAGGCATTGGGTGTCTAAGGGCATTATACGTGCCGTGTACAGGGACCACACATGCTGATGTTCTGAAATCTCCAGGGTATTTCTCCTAGGTCTGGCCATCTAGTAGGTTCTTTCTATGACAGTGGGAAAGAGTATTTATACAAGGAAAGAAATAAATACCAGATTTTCCCCCCAAAATGATCTAAGCCAGTTTTATCCTTTCCAGTAGATAATAGTGGTCACAAAAGAGGTTAGAGGTGGATGAAGGTTTTCTACTCCCCCCAACCTCTCTACCAAGTGATATTGAAGGCCAAATTCTGCTGCACACACTGACCGTTATAAAACAGACGTTGACTGAGCACCGTGGCTCATGTCTGTAATCCCAGCATTATGGGAGGCTGAGGCAGGCGGATTGCTTGAGGCCAGGAATTCGAGATCAGCCTGACCAACATAGTGAAACCCTGTCTCTATAAAAAATACAGAAATTATCCGGGTATGGTGGCGTGTACCTGTGGTCCCAGCTACTTAGGAGGCTGAGGTGGGAGGATCGCTTGTGCCAGGGAGGTCGAGGCTACAGTGAGCTGTGATTATGCCACGGCACTCCAGCCTGGGCAACTTAGGGTGACCCTGTCTCAAAAAAATGAGTAAGTAAAAAATATAAAAAACCCAGATGTCCAGTAGCAAAGTAGAACCATTTTAAGGACAAAACAGATCCTGCAACCACTTTTGTGAGCTCCATGAAGTCTCAGCTCTCTATCCTTTCAGACTCTCTGACCAGTTCCAGTGTGAAAGGCACACTCCAGATATACCCATCACATTTCCAGTCAGGAATCTGTGTCCTCTACTGGCCACCATGCAGCCAAAATCCTACTCAATGGCTGGACTCAGGGCCCCTTAGGGCTCAAGGTATGTGTGCAGGGGGTTTGCCCTAAAGATACAGCTTATCCCAGCCTCTCTGGCTTTATAGTCCCTGTTCATGCAAGGTGGGGTGTGTCTCTAGATCACGTTTGCTAAACTGTATGTGAGTGCTTTCAGTTTCATCAATGAGACCCCACTGCTAAACATATCACATTAGCATATAGTTTGCTAATTAGGTTGGATGGTAGTTGGTTGAGCTACTGACGGTGGAAGGACTTGTGACCAGTCCTGTAATGTGTGAATCGTGAAATTTCCATGCTACAGAGCATTTTGCCTGACCACTTCTGGGTAAAGCTGAGATAATTTGGCATCACATCACATTCATTAAACTGAATTTTTAAAAAAATTTCTTAAAAAGTCTAGGCACAGTGGCTCATGCCTGTAATTCCAGCACTTTGGGAGGCTGAGGCAGGTGGATCACTTGAGGTCGGGAGTTCGAGACCAGCCTGGCCAACATGGTGAAACCCCGTCTCTACTAAAAATACAAAAATTAGCTGGGCATGATAGTGGGTGCCTGTAATCCCAGCTACTTGGGAGGCTGAGGCAGGAGAATCACTTGAGCCTGGAAGGCGGAGGTTGCACTGAACTGAGATTGCGCTACTGCACTCCAGCCTGGGTGACGCAGAGCGAGACTCCATCTCAAAAAATATATATATATATAAAAATATAAACATAAAAATCGTACTGAAAAAAATTGTAAAGCGAATCACAAACATTATAAAATAAGTATTTTAATAGAACAAAACAGGAAGTGACTCTGAGCCAAGTGACCCCAGGCTTGAGCCTGCTGTACACCTGGGCAGCTATAGGTGGTCAGGGTAGATGCTTTCAGGGCCAGAGCCGGAGTTTCAAGCTTTCTGAGGGTATGAGTCCATGGGGATCCTCCCGCCAAGTTGGTTTCCTTGCTGCCTTGTGGGTGTTCCCTGCAAAGACTGCTGACGCTTGAAGAATTAAATAATTATAATAATGATGATAAAATAGAAATGGCTTTCCCAGCTGAACAGAAACCAGAGAAGACAAGGAGGTTCCCACACCCTCCTTATTGTTTTTGGCACCATGCTACTACAGCCCCAGAGAGCCTCAGAGAGGCAGATGTCTGGGCCCACTGCTGGTCTCTTTGAGTTGTGGTCATGGGGAGGGGGACAACGGGGACCTCTGGGGAATTTCGGGAGCATCTGCAGGGATTTCCCTCCTCAAAACACCAGGCTGAGAACTAGCAGAGAAAAGGACTCTCTTTTCGATCTTGCCTTCCTCTCTTCTGAACCCTCAGGAGCTTTAAGACCAAGTCTTGTGAGAAGAACCCTGCAAATAATGATGAAGACGTGAGGAAGACCTGGGCTTGCGGCAGCTTCTGGTTAACAATCGTGCTGCCAGGCCATCTCCTGGAAGGCTTGACCAGAGAGCATGGCCATTGCTTCCTTAGTACCCTGAGGACAGGAGTGTTCAGGGAAACTTGGATTCCACAAATTTATGCATCATTAAAATAAAACACAACCAGCCTGGCCAATATGATGAAACCTCATCTCTACTAAAATTACAAAAAAAGTAGCTGGGCATGGTGGTACATGCCTGTAATCCCAGCTACTCGGGAGACTGAGGCTTGACAATCACTGGAACCTGGGAGGCCGAGGTTGTGGTGAACTGAGATCATGCCACTGCACTCCAGCCTGGGTGACAAAGTAAGACTCTGTCTCAAAAAAAAAAAAAAAAAAAAAAAAAAAAGAAAGAAAGAAAAGAAAAAACAAATGCCCACCTTTTCCCCCTTCCAGGCACACACACATCACTTACTTTAAATGACAACAGTCACTTGAATATATACAATCTAGAATGAGTGGTTTTTGTTTACCACTTTATTACTTGAAACTCCCAGTCCCTACTGGGGAGAATTTGCATCAGCCTATGAGGAACAGTCATTTTGGGGAGGGACAATTTCTCCCTTCAGCCTTTCCCCAGAGAGTAAGTTCACTGCTTTGTTCCTGTGTTTATTCAACATTTATTTACGATTTTGCACTTACTGTGTGCCAAGACTGAGGGTAAAACAATGAATGAGAAGGATCACGGTTCCTCCCTGTTGGGGCTTGCCCTCTAGTTGTAGGGGGTGAAGGGGGTGGCTGACTTAATAAACGGCCACACAAGGCCAGTGGCGGTGGCACACATCTGTAATTTCAGCACTTTGGAAGGCTGAGATGTGTGGATCACTTGAGGTCTGGAGTTCGAGACCAGCCTGGCCAACATGGTGAAAGTCTCTACTAAAAATACAAAAATTAGCTGGGCGTGGTGGTGGGCGCCTGTAATCCCAGCTACTCGGGAGACTGAGGCATGAGAATTGCTTGAGCCCAGGAGGTAGAGGTTGCAGTGAACCAGGATCACGCCACTGCACTCCAGCCTGGGCAACAGAGTGAGACTCTGTCTCAAATAAATAAATAAATAGCCACAAAGATAATTATTTACTTATAGTTTTGATCAATTCTGATAATAAATTAAAATACAGTACAAAAAGGCCACAGAACAGTCTCAAAGGTGGTCTACTGGGAGCCCTATGAAGAAGGAGGAAGGAGCCAAGCAGGGGGATGGAGAATAGAGTTCCCAGCTGTGAAGAGTGTGTGCAAAGGACCTGGGGCACAAAGGAGCTGGGGGGCTTCTAAGCCAGAGTTGTCACAGCTCAGACAAAGGCTACCATGGCCAGGCTTAGGAGCCAATTCCATCCATTTTCCAATCCAGCCTCCTTCACCACCTAGCTGAGGAACCTGGAGCAAGGGAGACGGTACTTCTATTTTTGCATCTGCAAAATGAGAAAACGGATAGCATGGATCTCATAGGGTGGTCCTGATGTCCTGGTCTCGAACTCATGACCTCAGATGATCCCCCCGCTTCAGCTTCCCAAAGTGCTGGGATTACAGGCATAAGCCAGGGCCTCCCCAGCAGGTGATCCACTCGTCTCAGCTTCCCAAAGTGCTGGGATTACAGGTGTGAGCCACGGTGCCCGGCCAAAGGTGGGCATTTGATCACTTACTGGAAAACATTCTTGAGCAACTCTGGGAGCTCTGCAGGGATCTTAGGTCAGAGGCCACAAAGTGAACACTGCCTTGTTTTCTTTATTGTCCTATCTTGTTTTCATAGCCCACCAGACCCTGGTGCATTTACCAGCCTGCTCAAAATGACGCCTGCCTCTTGAAAATTCAAGGAAGAAGCCTCAGTTGCTGCATGTCTAGGAAAAACATTCTTAAGGAGCATCCCATGGTTGGGGAAGGCACCGCCTTGGGCAAGAGGTTTCCCCTCTTCCAGACAAGTTATGACTTTGAAGGAAGATCACCTTTTTGTGGGCAAAGTCTTACTTGTTCTCAAAAAGCTCAACTTGGAATTTCTCTTGCATTTATGATGGTGGCTCCTGCTCCTTACAGCTTACAGTGGGTTTCCACCGCCGCTCCTCCGAGCAGGGCAGGAGCAGCTGTCCACTTTCCAACAAGGAAGGAGAGGCCAGAGGGGCCCCTTCTCACAGGGGAGAGGACCGAACCCCCTATTCCCTGCCAGAAGTAGGCAGGTGGGGGGTATGAACCACCACCTGAAACTGACCCTTTCTGGTCCAAGGTCACCCTTGAGAAGCAAGGCCCAGGTGTCACCTGGTGTCCCCTGAGGCCCTTGCAGTCCGAGCTCAGCGGTGGGAGTGGGGATTGCAAATAAGGAAGGCACTATTGGCTTTTTGTTCCTTTGAGATTTTCCTTAAAACAACATTTTTCTGGAAGGAGTTAAAAATGAAACAAGCTTCAGAGGAAGCAGGCCGGGCCGAGGCGGGGACAAGGTCGGCTCCCTCTGCACCCTGACTGCTGCTGAGCTGGGAGACGCGGAACTTGGCGGGGGAGGGGGGAGCGTCGGGACGCGGCGTGCGTGCAGGCGACTCGTGGGAGGGGGCCCGGAAAAGTTTGTGCGCGGCTCTAGGATCTCGTCCTTTCAGATTAGGTCAGGGTGGGCTATTGCGGGCCCCCCATCCTGTTGCCCCTACCTCCGTCCTCAGCCTTCAGCAGGCCCCTACGGGTGGAAAAGGATAGCCCCGTGGGACTCCAACCACCCCCTCCCCCGACGGCCCCTCTTTGGTCCCGCACACGCATTCCCCACCGCGCTCCTTTTGTCCGCCCCCTCACTCTCCAGGCGCCCGGCTGGGCTGGATCGGCAGTCTCTAGCCCCCCCAGAGAGCCTGGGCGGGCGAGCTAGGGGCCGTTCCCCGCCCCCTCCCTCTAGCAGAGGCAGCCCACGGCGGGGGCACCCCAGAACCGAGGCCAATCGCCCCCCTCCCCCAGCGTGTGCCATCTGCCGCCTGTCAGCCACTCGCCGCGGGCCTCGATCCCAGGCGCCGGCGGGGGTGGGGGGAGCGGCTGATTCTGCCCCTCCTTCCTGGCTCCTTCCCAGGCGCCTCGCGGCCCCTGCCCTCGCTTCGGCCCTTGGCACCCCGGGTTCAGCCTAACCCCGTCCATCTCTGGGCCGCGGGGGGCGGCTCCCATTCCCTCTGGGAAGGCCGAGATGTTGGACACTCTTGAACGCACGAGCTGGGGAGGACTGTGGCCTGGGGATGGCAGCGCTAATCCGGGGAGGGGCGGCCCTCAGAGCTTAGGTCTAGTTAGGGGACGTCTCCGTCCTGGCCCCCGCCCCTCCGGGGAGCCTCGCTTTCCGGCTCCCGCTGTCAGGGTGTCCACCTAGGCGTCGCGTTTAGCCCGTCACCCGACTCTACCTCTGAGACTGCCTAGGGTGCGCGCGCCTGGCCCCCCTGCCTCAGGCCTCTCTGATTCCTCCAGCCCGCGCTCCCCAGCCGCCGGGGTGCGGGGGTGGCATCTACCTCGGCAATCAGCCCAGCACGGGGTTGGCGAGCAGGGCCCGGCGGGACCGCGGAGAGAGCTGAGCGGGGCCGAACCCGGCTGGCGGGCAGGCTGGGGAGCGGCGGGGAGCGGGCACCCTGCGTGGGGCGGGCGCCGCGGCCCGGCCGGCCCCGGCGCTGTTCTCGGCGGGCAGCGGGTTTTTCCGTGAAAGGTTGCCCTGGGTAACTCGTCTCCGAGGGGACGTAGCCCTCCCCTCTCCAAGTGGCAACTTATCGATCCGAGAGATTGATAACCCCCAGCGCCGCGCCGTGCACCCGCTCCGTTCTCCTGGCTCCGGGGCGCGCCGGCCCGAGGTGGCGCCACTCGCCCGGGAGGGGGGCGAGGTCGGGGCCGCTCCCCACCTGGCCGCCTGCAGTTAGTGGGGGAGGGAGAGGCTCCAGAGGAACGGTTTAGGGGAGCCGCCTGGGAAGACTTTTCCCAAATCTGAACCCTTCCCGGGCCTGCCGGGAGACCCGAGTCTCAGCCGGTTCAGGAGCTGCGGGGACGCGCGGCGCCCCCTGGCGGCTGGGTAAAACCTCGCAGAAAGTAGGAGCTGGTTTATTTCTTCTACCAACTGCGCGGGGAGGGGGTACTCCTGCAGTGTCTCGGGGGTAAGGTGTTTCTTTTACAGTCGGACAGAGGAAGTGAACACCAGGCGCGAGAATTCTACAGATGCGGGTGTAGGGGGCGCACGGGGTTAGCCCAGTGGTGGAAGAATTTGTTGGATGTGGGGCAGGGGTGGTCTTTGAACACCGACCCGTGGGCAAAAGCCAACCTGGCAGAGCCAGGTACCGGGATAGTTCATGTGCGTGGGGCATACATCGCGAGGTGGCAATGCTAGGGCAGCCCACCTCGATTTGCTCCCCCATTCTCACTTTTTGCAGTTTGTGAGGCTCATGAGTCTTGGCGAGCTTGACAGCCGCGTGGGCCCTAAGTCTGTTCCCTCCTCCTGCCCCCGGTGCCGCCAGCGCCCGAGCCCCGGCCCCGCGTGCCGGTGCGGTGCCCGCGCCCGCGCCGTGCTTGCCGCCGCCGCCGCCGCCGCCGCGGTCCGGGTTTTGCGGGCGGCCGGAGCTGTATTTCCAGCGCTGTCCATCGCTCGGTGCTGTTGGCCCTCTCTCCGTCTGATCCGAGCCGGAGCAGTGCGGGGCGCCCCACGGGATCAGAGCGCTCCCCCGCCGGGACTCCGCTCCTCACATCCTCCTGCTGGGACCCGGCTACATTTCCAGCCAAGCCTGGCTTTATTATGTGTCTCTGCAGTGCAGCCCCAGCAGCCGGATCGGGAGGAGGAGAGCCAGCGACCACAAAGAAGACAGGAGCGCGAGGGAGGCTGGCGGGCGGGCCGGCGCCGGCTGGAGCGCGGAGGAGCCGGGGCGCAGCCGCCGCCGCCGCTGCCCGGGAGGACGGGAGCCCGGCCGCCGCCGCCGCCGCCTGCTCGTCCTCCTCCTCCGCCACCGCGGCCGCCGCCTCCCCCCTCTCCGAGCCCCTGGCCCATGGAGGCAGCTAGCGGGGCCGGCGACTTGGCACCGGCCTGGGGATCGGCTGCGCGCCTCGCGCTGAGCACCGCAGCCCGAGGGCAGGCAGCGGCGGCCCGGCGCACGGGCTGAGCGATGCCCCGGGCACGGGCGCGCCTGCCGGCCGCCGCCTGAGCGCCCCCGCGCGCCCCTTCCTCCTCCCGGGGGCCGGCGCCGGACCGAGCCGAGAGCCAGAGAAGGGGGCGTGAGCCAGGGGCCCCGAGCCGCGGCTTCCGAGCCACTGCGGCCGTTTCGAGCCTCCCCACCAAGTAGGCTGAGTTGAGGGACCCCCGCCCCCCACCCATCATAATCTCCAAACCAGGCGCTTGGGCATTTTTGAGCCATTAATATTTATTATTATTATTTTTGTGCGGCAGGGGATAATTTGAAGGCTTTTTTTTTTCTGGGGGGTACTGAGCTTCCGCGCTCCCGACCGCCTCCCGGTCTCCTCCCCCCTTGAGATACCCTCAACTCCAGCCCCGTTCCCCCTCCTCAGATGGGTTCATTGTGAGCTCCGCACCAGGCTGCGTGGCCGGACGCCTGCAAACTTTGCACAAAAATCCGGCAAGGGGCGGAGGAGGAGGAGAAGGAGGAGGAGGGTGAGGGTGGCGGTAGGGTGGGGGAGGGAAGGAGGGGGCCGCAGGGGCAGGGGGCCGGCGGGGGGTTGGGAGGAGGAGGGGGGCGGCTTTTTTTTTTTTTTTTTTTTTTTTTTGCATAACTCGGCTCGGCCGAGTGGCCTCCGGACTCCCCGCGCCGCTGGGACCGCCGCTTGGACCGGGAGCCCCCGACTGCCGCATTGCAACAGGCAGGGCCCCGGCGCGCCCCCCGGGCCTCCCCCCGCCTTCGAGCGGCCTCGGCCGGCCCGGGCCGCCCCCCCAAGGGAGGCCGCCCCGGACCTGCGGTCCGCTCCCCACAGCCGCCAACCGGGCTGCAAAAAAAAAAGTTTCCAAGAGACAGGCGGAGGAGAAGGGGGAGAAGGGCTGCCCGGAGCGGCGGGGGGCGGCGGGGGGAGCCGGCTGCGGAGGGCGACGGAGCGCCCGGAGCCCCGGACATGTCCAGGCGGAAGCAGGCGAAGCCGCGCTCGGTGAAAGGTGAGCGAGCGAGGCCCGGCGGAGGCGCGAGCGAGCGAGCGAGCGAGGAGGGAGGGAGCGAGGGAGGAGGGACCGGCGAGCGGGCGGGCGGCCGGGGACCCGCGCGAGCGAGCGGAGAGGAGGAGGAGGAGGCGGCGGAGGAGGCGGAGGCGGAGGCGGAGGCGGAGGAGGGGGAGGAGGAAGCCGGGAGCGGGAGGCGGAGGCGGCGGCGGCGGCGGCGGCGGCGGAGGCGGAGGGGGTACGCCGCGGACACCCTCCCCGCCCGGACCCGGCGCCGTCGCCCGCGGGGGACCCAGGCCTGGGGGCGCCGCTAAGGGGCCCTTGCCGCTCCCTCCGTGCGGGCCCCGGGCCCGTGTGGCCAATCAAGGGGTGCGGGCCCGACTTGGCGGGGATTGCGAATCTCGGCGGCGGCGGGCGGGCGGCAGGAGGAAGGAAGAGGTGGCGAGGACGGGCGCCCGGCAGGCCGACAGCTCCGAGGCCGCCCTCGCTGGCCCCGGGCCTCGCTGGCTCTCTTTGGCCCCTGTCTGGTCGCCCGAGGACGCGGGGAGCGGCGGGCGCTGCCCGCGAGCGCCCCGGGCGCCGCGCCCTCGCCCCGGCTGCCAGGCGCCCCCTCCCGCCTACTGCCCAGGCCTTCTCCAGGCCCGGGCCCCTGCACTTCCTGCCTCCTCCACCGAGGCCCACCGGGCAGGGAGCCTCCTCCAGGAGTTCATTGTCTGTGCCGCGCCGGCGAGACGCGGGTCCTCAGGGGAGCGCAGCGGCCGCGGTGCGCGCCTCTCCGCGGAGGGCGTCCCAGATCTGACCCCGGGCACCGGCACTCTCGACACCCAGGCCGGCTTTCTGTGCCGGCTCCCCGGGGTGCGCGCGTTTGTGGGGAGCTGCAGATATATGGATACACACACCCATCCCTTCGTCTCCACGCTTTGCTTCTTAATTCCACCGAGGGCCCCCGGCCTGAGGGGACCCCTGGAGAGTAGAGGCCCCGGGGAAAGGCCGCGCGCCTGCAGCGGAGCCCCTCCCCTGGCCTCCTCTCCCCGCGGCTGGCCTTTCCAGGCCTTGCCTGCTGCTTTGTCCCGATTCCAGCCCCTCGGTTGGGTGCCCGGGCGCCCGGCTGTGAGATGGGAGATGATCGAGGAGGGAGAGAACGATGAGCGCAGCTAAGTCTACGAAGCCAAAAGCCCCCAGGCCCTTGTCTTCTCCCAGCTCCCCTGATGACCTCTGGCCTGAGCCCAGTTCTGCTCTGAAAAGTTCATTTCCTGGAGGCCTGCGCGGGAAGGCGCTGGGGCCCCGCTCCCTTCCTGCCAACCTTGCGCCTGGCTGGAATGGCTGGAACTGAATCTGGCAAGGAGGATCTTGAGACACCCGTCAGTTCTGTCCTCCTGAAGTCCCCGGAGGGACTGCCCCCAGCCCAGCAGAGACCCTCCCCGTCATATTAGAAGACCAACTGAATCCAAACGGAGCGCCCGACCCGTTCCTACTCCTCCTTTTCCCTGAGAGAAGTTGGTCTTGTTCCCCTCACCCTGGCAGGTCTCCCAATCCGGGACGGCCTGGCCTGCTCCACAGACCTGGGGGTTCAGAGGGTGTTGATTGGGGGACAGGGAAACCAGAAGAGAGACTCCAAGAAGAGGACGGGAAAGAAGGGTGGATGTTTCTCTTTTGCTGATGGAAGGGCTCTACGGCTTGAAATAATACTGGATTTCTTTTCTCTTTCCCTGGCTCACTGCTCACTCCTTCAGGAGCCACTTAAGAGGCGACCCAGAAGAAAATGTGGAATTGGAATTTCTGGTTGGAAAAACAGTTTTATTTAACTCAGGCAGTTGATTTTGAGTTAAACCTAAGTATAGAAGCCGATTTTTCCGTCAAGATGCAAAGCTTGCTTACCTAGATTTCCAATCAATTTCTCCAAACCTCCTTATGTTAGAAGGTGAGACCCAGAAAGTAAAGGGAGAGCAGTTTGCAGTGAACAGATGGGTGGGTGTTTCAGAGTTGCTTGAACCGAGTTCTAAAACCACTCTGTGGATCTCTGAGAAAGACTTAAGAATTGGTCTTCAGCCTTTCATGAAATGAGCCTTGAAAAGATTTTTAGTGAGTGCCTCTCTCAAATGTGTATGTGTGTATGTGTAGCAGACGGTTCAAGCAGGTTGATAGGAGAAAGACAGCAAGGTGAACAGGAGACCAGTGGAGGCGTTTCGATACTGGGTGTTGTAAATATCAGCCACACAGAGCCGTTCTGTCTGCGGAGTCGGAGACCCCCCATTCTTCCCATGGCTTTTTGCATTTCCCAAAAGCAGCTACAACCCCTGTCTCTCACCATTTTACCTTTTATTCAGTTTACTGGGGTGAAGAGGGTGGAGATGTGGCCGCTTATCAAGGGAGAAATTAAGAGAGAAGATAATTTGGATAGATAAGAGTTTCCAGCAGGTGAGGAATTTATTGCTTTTCAAGAACTGCCCCCTCCTTCTCTCAAGCAATATTCAAAAGTGTGTGCTTGAGTGTGGACAGCTCCACACCAAGTGTTTGAAACAATAAGGTCTTCACCTTTAAAGATGCTTGAAAGTGCTTCTTAAGCAACAGCGGTGTCTTTTACGTTTTATTTTATTTTATTTTGCCTCCACTGCTGTGTGTCAGGGCTAATGTAGAGGCTTTGTGGACTTCCCCAGCCCGGAGCATTCTGCTGTGAAAGTCACTTGACTGTAATTTGTAATTGATCTCGGAAATGTGAAAGCCCATAGCAGGAAGGAAAGACAGAAATATAACAATTTCGAATGGATGCTCAGAAAGTGTGATTTGAAAGCACAGGCATTGCTGCTTTGAAAATAAAACTGGCCTCTGGGGGCTGGGGTGGTCTCACTTCCCACTCACGGACACAACGTCTCTTCTGGAGTGGGGTCACTTGTCCCTGCGGTGTGTTTGTCCTTTGGAAAACCCAGCTCACAGGGAGGACACCTAGTAAATAGGGAAGGGGGTCGGGGCAGTAGGGCAGAGGGGAGAAAGCCTCAAGGCTTTCAAAAGCCTTGTAATTTTATTGAAAAACAAAACAAAACAAAAAAACCCTAAAGCCAGGAGTGTTATAAAAGTCACATTTTTCTGACCGATTTTCCCTCCATACACCTTTCTCCCCTTTTTTGTTTCCTGGTGGTGTGGTGTGGTGTGGTGGTTGCAGTGATTTGCTCTCTGATAATTTTGGCCTCATTTTCCCGGGCTGTTCTCATCATGCTCACTGATGTTATTTCGGCTGATGATATCAGGTGGTTTGGTTAACGATTACCTCTGCAGTTCTCTCTGTCACTCAACATTAAGGAGGCCTATCCCCTTTCACCCCATGGCTTTCTTAGATCCATGCAACAGCCTCTTCATTTATAGAGAAAACGGATACATCTTTTCCCTTGCCTTAGCTTAAAGCTTTTGAATAATTTTAATACTGTCAATTTTCTCTGTCTAGCAACTGCCTGTTAATTACAGTTCTTAATATTAATTAGCGCTCAGGCTATGTCCATGCACCCCCCAACCCTAATATCCCAAAGTACCCACAGTGACTTCTCGGCACTCCCTTCCCCTTCTTTGTCTTCCTCTTCTGCCAGCGTGTAGCTCCTCAAAGTCCATCTTATAAATTTGGTGGTCTAGGGACTTGGGAACATTGCGCGTGTTTCCATGGAAATAATTGAGATGTAATAAATAGAGGCGTTCTGAGGTTACAGGTTTCTCGATTCAGCTGAGACCACATACAAGTATAAATTGTTGAGATTTGTTTGGCTAAATGTACGTGATCTTGTAGGAAGGGCAAAACAAATCCTTTATAGGGTCTTTAGCTTTCTATGTGGAGTGGGGTAGCTAACATTTAATCCTAATATTTAATCCCCCCTCCTCAATTAAGTTATTGATTCCCAGCTTTGGAAGGGCTTGTTTCATTCTAGAAAACATCCTTTATGTCTAGTAATTGCTGTTTAGATTCTTACACCTGTTTCCTTGCAAAAACTTAATAAGCAATAAAATAAGATAACTATGTGCCTCTGGCAGAGGAATCCTGCTAAACGGTTAACCATAAGGTGCCTAGCGTGCATTGATAATGAAAGGTGCAAAATGCCGGTGACTTTACAGTCATAAAGTAATTCAGAAGAAGCAGCCAGCCCTGGCGATGTTGTGGCATGCTACAGTGTGTTAACAGAGGAGGAGGAGGGGGAACCAGGAAGGCAGGAAACTGGAGCACTTGAGTACAGCGTTCCTAGCTGGAGACGAAAGGCTGGGGATCTGGTTCAATCTAATAGAAAGTTGCAATAATTGCTATATCGGTAGCCAACTCTTAAGCTAGTGGCTGTGGAATTCTTCCCCTGATGTAGGATTTAATAGTCTGGCAATTAGATGCATTGATTTCTCTTAACTGTTCATTTGGATGTGTAAATGAAAGGAACCTACCACTGAGGCTGATGGTGCAGACATGCTGCCTGGCTCTTTGAAAAAGGCTGATTTAGGTGGTGGTGGTGGGAGTATATGCTTTTTCAAGGCAGTGTTAGGACCAGTTCCCTCTTCTTTTAAAATTTCTGTCCATTCTGTAGTGAAGTGAACGGCACCTGTTTAAATTCTGTTTAAAAATAAACAACGGTATCCCATTATAGCTGAAAAGTAAAAACATCCTTTTTTGCTGCAGATGCTGAGAGTGCTGTCCCTGTCTTTGAATGACTGGACTTTGTGGCAGATGGTCTGTAGGGTACCAAAGGGGCAAGACACAGAGCCTTCGGCTCTGAGTTCCCAACAGCCCTCCTGCAGAGAGAGTTCTTGCTCCCACTCCTCCTCAACAACGGTCTGAGACTTGTGACCACCTAGACCAGTGGCTCTGTCAAGCCTGGACTGGATGTGGGGACAGGGCATCTTGGAAGGTTGGAAGGCTGTAAGATGTCAGTGGCTTGGAAAGTGTCTAGGAAATGACCTCTTCGAAACATGAGGCTCTCTAACTTCCTGCTTCTGGACTTGCAGTTTTCTGTAAGTGTCAACAACGTCTGAGATGCAGGCATCTGAAACTGTCTTGAAAGTAAGCAGGCAGAGGATGGCTGGATTTCCTGATGGGCCCATCATTTTTGTCAAGGTGGTGGGTGGGTTTTAGTTCACTCTTTGTTTGACGTAGGTTAGAATGGACTTCCCTTTCCTGGCCACTGGTTGAAGCAAAGCCCAGCCTTGTCCACGGTACGCTGGTGTTTGCAAAGAGTATTATCTTTATGTCTTGAAAACATTTGCAGAAGATATCAGGGTTCCTTCATATCTGTGAGTCTAGGGCGATTACGGTAGAATACCTTGAAAACTGTTAGTGGGGTCCCCATTATTTGAGTAGCCAGGAACACCCTGATACACTGTGGTTGGAGAATTGGACAATTTTTGCAAATTCCCATCAGCTTGCAAGGGCATCTTGTGCATGGACACGTTAGTGGGTAATCAGAGAAGTTTCTCACCCAAAATGGATCAATTGAGGCTGGATTGGTTACATCCCGCTTGAAGTTTTTGGGGCTGGCTGTCAGCTCCCTCAGCCTACTGTGGGAGAGAGGCAGGGTGAAGTGAGTGAGGAAATGCTAATGGAAACTTTTGATTCATAGCTTACCTGCCAGGATCGGTGGCAGCCAACGATTGGGGTTGTACACTCAGTAAATAAAAATACTTTACTGCTTTCAAGGAGCGCCAATTAGCTGATTGCTCCATGTGGCTGTCTTTAAGGAGAATGCTGTTTTACCTATCTTCTTGTACAAAGGTTTGATTTTTAATGTCTTGTGAAAAGGATTCTCTTTGTCTTGATTGATGTCAGGAATAAAAGCATGATGGTAATATCCCTTTGAAAGCTATTGTATTGTCAGCCCTGGCTGACAGCGGGACGGCCTCCCAGCGTTATAGATTGGTGCTGTGAAAACACTGACATTTTCTTTGTTACGTTGCTGTTGTTCTACTTGCAAAGTCAATTACACAATGTCGGAGCTCAGTTACCAAGTTGACTTTGGAAGTAACAATGTCTTTCATTCTCTTTTTAAAGATATAATTTCCCTTTGTTGTTGTAGTTGTTGTTTTGTTTTCTTTCTTTCTTTTTTAACCTGCCTCCCTCTGTTTACCTCCCCTACCTCTTGCCTCACCCCCCTCAAGAGTCTGAACATCTTAGCTAGGCAAACACACTCTGGTTTCAATTGTGACAAGTCAAATTCAAAGGCGGCCACGTCGTTATCTCTGAATTCTTCAACTCATTCACATTTCAGTGGCTTCTTATTGATATAGTAACTAAAGCAGCCAAGATACATAAAAACCCATCAAATGAGATTACAGTGTTGATAATCTCTTATCAAGTGGGTTGTTCTCTGGATTTGGGGTCATTGAGGCTGGCAAATTCAGAGTTTTCTTTCTTTCTTTTTTTTTCTGGAGACTACAACTCGGGCTGAACCAGGTTCTGGGTCGATGGGACCCCGGCAAACAGTTTTTTTCTTATAGAAGATTAATAGGCATTTGTATCTCAGAGTCTGGAGCCTTTGAGTTCTGGATTTGGGATCCTGAATGACGTCATATAGAAGGGTAGAAGGGGCCTCATAAGAAAACCATGTCATCTGTCCTTCTCCCATTGCAGACGGCAAACTCCAATCATAAGGCGATCCTATCAGGTGATCCCAGTGTGCCCAGTAAGGACTCAGGAGTGATTTGCATTCCCGTCTAAGTGTGCAAAATCTTGCTACTGAACAGGAGGAGAAAACCTTGAAAAATATTCAAAGCTGAACATGGTTAAGGTGGATATTTTTTAGATGCCTGCCCCCTATCTTCTGTCCTTCCCCGCCTTCCCCAGAAAGAGGAAACCTTAATTCCTTAGTTCTCTAAACCTGGTCGTCCAAGAAGCAGTGACCTTCCAGCTGCGGGTTGTTGGAGCATCCTCCTGCCTGACACAGCGCGGTGTGAGGCGCTGCCCTGCTGCCACTGCCTCCAGATGACAGGGATCCATCAGGAAACTCCGTCCGAGACACTAATTGTGGGCCCCCGAAGTTATTATTATGAACCACCAGACAAGAGCCTGTATTCGCCAGCAATTTGTCAGGACTAATTTTGTTTTTCTCCAATAATTGAAAATTAATGTCTTGAAGTGAAAGCAGATGTTCATGTCATCTTCTGAATTGGGATATAAAATGGGGCTCTGTGGATGTGCTAATTTAACAGCAATTTCCCTCTCCCAGATAATGGGGGTGCTGGGGCTGACGTCACCTTCGGAGCAAAGACTAGGAGCAGGGAGACAGAGAGGCCTGGGCTATGCTCGTGCTTCTTGAGGGTTCATTTTGGAGGGGGAACACATACAGAAAAAGATTTGCTTGTGCTGTGAAACTTGGAGAACTCACTGTTTTGAATATTCATTTGCAGAAGAAGTATTTATTGAAGGAATCCAAGGCATTATGCTGGGGAGCCTTCATTTGGGGAGAGGGCGGCTTCATACAGTTGAGTGGATCCCCAGCTGTCATGCCTATCACCATCACCTACAGTAAAGCTGGTTAAATTGCATGTTCCTGGGCCCAGGTCCTGAAGATGCTCACCTGGCTGGTCTGAGGAGGGGCTCAGATCTCTTCATCCCCCAACTCCTGCTTTTAAACAATTTTGATAAAATATACGTAACTTAAAATTTACCATCTTAACCATTTTTTTTTCCTTTTTTACAGACAGGATCTTGCTCTGTCCCCCAGGCTGGAGTGCAGTGACATGATCATAGTTCACTGCAGCCTTGAACTCCTGGGCTCAAGCAATCCTCTCACCTCAGCCACCCGAGTAGCTAGGACTACAGGCATGCACCACCTCACCTGGCTAATTTCTTTATTTTATTATTTGTAGAGATGGGGCTCTGTTGCCCCGGCTGGTGTCGGATGCCAAGCCTCAGGGAATTCTCCTGCCTCGGCCTCCCAAAGTGCTGGGTTTGCAGGCATGAGGCACCTTGCATGGCCCATCTTAACCATTTTTCAGAGGCGTTAAGTACATACACATCGTTGTTGGGCTGTCATCACTATGCACTTTTCATTTATAGTTGGCACCCAAGTGATGGTGGGTTAGGGATCTGCAGCCCATCACCCCAGAGGAGGTCATCCAGGCCAGCCTCCCATTTCCAGGGTAAGCATGAGAAACAGAGGCTTAGAAGATGAGGCCATTCTCTCGGCAGGGGGTGGAGGGGTTTCTTTGCCTTGTTCTAGTGTGAGAGGTGAGATTGGATTGTCCAAGGCTAGGGCAGGGCATAAGACTAGGGTTCTGTCAGGGCTGGTGGGGCTGGGGGCAAGGGCAGGTGGGGTGCTAAGGACTTGCTGAGTGATCTGATGACTGTTATTAGGATTAGAACATTTGTTCTGTCTCCATGCAGGGACAGCATTTTTTTGAGACTGTGCCTGGTGGGCTGTGAGCTTGCCCAGTGGCCCTGGCAGATCTCTTGTCGCCCCTACGCCTGTCTGCCAGGACTCAGCTCCCTTGGCCTACCCAGTCCTGCATACTTAGGCTGGTTTGTCTATGACAAGGAGAGAGAGGAACGGGTGTTTTGTCCACTTGATTGCCTTGCTTTCTAGACCATCCTGGGCCCACAGGTCTAGGTTTTGCAAACTCTTCACTGCCTCCCTCCTTGGAGGTGCTCGGGAAACTTTTTCTCCCCCTGTTTTCTCTGTAATTGAAATTTGCCCTTTCGTTACCTGGGCATGAATTATTTTTTGCAGTGTTGTCATTCCCTATCCTGCTGTGAGGTTTATCTCTTCTGTTGATCCTAATTAAATAAAACATACTGTTCACCTAACTCCTGTTGCACTGAATTTTACCTGCCTGAAGGCAGAGTGATGACCATCTGGGCTTAGTTAGGGAGTTGGGCATGGCCGGAGAGGGCAACTGGGGTGGTATGACTGCCACATTCAGGCTGGAAGACAGGGCGGGGAGACCTCCTTGGCCTGGAGGCTGCAGAACCTTGGAGCCACCAGCAACATACAGTATATTTTTGGTTCCTGAACAAGATATGTGCCTTTGTCCCTTGCCCCCTATGGCTGCAGTTTTGAACTTCGAGAGAGGAGAGACAATCATCAGCTCCTGAGAGTCGCCAGGGAGGGGAAGAGGGAGGGGAAGCTGGTGCCCAGGAGTGGGGAGATGGAAAGAGGAGGCAGGTTTCTGTCTGGGGTGGAGGCCACAGAGAGTGCTGGGGTCTCTGGAGAGCAGCAAGCAGTGCACGGGTTCTCAGTGCCCAGGATAGCCCCTGCAGATGCCCTGTGCCCCTTAGGAAGACACCGACCAGCCAGGGGGCCAGACACACATGTTGGGAAGATTCACTGTTTTTGCCTTTGAACCTCTCCGAACCTGAAAAACACAGGTTGAAAAGGAACCTTGGAGGTCACTTCATTTACACTTCTTTGGGTGTGTTTCTGGCATCTTTGGTTTCATCTAGCCTGGACATACACACTTTCACTCCCAGGGAGCTCACTACCTCTGTGGCACATCTGTGCCTTTTTGTTGTTGTTGTTATTGCTTTGTTTTTTTGAGACAGAGTCTTGCTCTGTCAGCCAGGCTGGAGTGCAGTGGCACAATCTTGGCTCACTGCAACCCGCACCTCCCAGGCTCAAGCAATTCCTGCCTCAGCCTCCCAAGTAGCTGGGATTACAGGCGTGTGCCACCATGCCTGGCTAATTTTTATGTTCTTAATAGAGACAGAGTTTCACCATGTTGGCCAGGCTGGTCTCAAACTCCTAACCTCTGGTAATCTGCCCGCCTCGGCCTCATCTGTGCCTTTTTAGCTTGAATTTCACACATGAAGCTGCAGTTTCCTCCCTGTGTTGGTCCTGGTTCTACCTCCTGGGGCCACAGTCCCTCCAGCAGCCCCATGTCCTGCCTTGCTCAGGGGGAGGATCTCATGTATGCGTTACCAGCTGCCTCCTGGGCTTCCAGGGCCCCGTGCTCATTCAGAAATGACCTTGGCTGGCTGTAGTGGTGGCTTAGGCCTGTAATCCCAATACTTTGAGAAACCGAGGCAGGTGAATCGCTTGAGCTCAGGAGTTTGAGACCAGCCTGGGCAACATGGCGAAACCCCCTCTCTGCAAAAAATTAAAAAAAAATTAGGAGGGTATGGTGGCAGGCGCCTGTAGTCCCAGCTACTCAGGAGGCTAAGGTGGGAGAATCACCTGAGCCCGGAAGGTTGAGGCTGTGGTGAGCCATGATCGTGCCACTGTGTTCCAGCCTGGGTGACAGAATGACAGAATGAGACCCTTTCTCAAAACAAAACAAAACAAAACAAAAAACATGGGAGCCGCGGTGACAGACCTGTTGTCCTGGTGCATAAGGAGGCGAGGCTACGCATTCGAGGCCAACCTGGGCAACATTAAAAAAAACCTCTCATCCATTAAAAAAAAAAAAAAATTGCTGGGCGCAGTGGGTCAAACCTATAATCCCAGCACTTTGGGAGGCCGAGGCTGGCAGATCACCTGAGGTCAGGCGAGACCAGCCTGGCCAACATGGTGAAACCCTGTCTCTACTAAAAATAAAAAAATTAGCCGGGCGTGGTGGTGTGTGCCTGTAATCTCAGTTACCCGGGGGGCTGAGGCAGGAGAATTGCTGGAACCCACTGCACTCCAGCCTGGGTGACAGAGTAAGACTCCGTCTCAAAACAAAAATAAAAACAAGAAAACCCAAAACACACACACACACACACACACACACACACACACACACACAAAACCAATCTGGCCTCAACCTTCTGGGTCATTATGTCTAAAAGATGTCTTTTTTTTTTTTTTTTTTTTGAGATGGAATTTCGCTCTTGTTGCCCAGGCTGGAGTGCAATGGCACGATCTCTGCTCACTGCAACCTCCGCCTCCCGGGTTCAAACAATTCTCCTGCCTCAGCCTCATGAGTAGCTGATATTACAGGCATGCGCCACCACATGCGGCTAATTTCGTATTTTTAGTAGAGACAGGGTTTCTCCATTTGACCAGACTGGACTTGATCTCCCAGCCTCAGGTGATACGCCCTTCTCGGCCTCCCAGAGTGCCGGGATTACAGGTGTGAGCCACAGGGCCTCCCCAAGATTTCTTAAATGAATGAGTAAATGTGTGAATTGTTGAGGGAATAAATATGAATGGGGAACAAGTGAACAAATGAATGAGTGACTAGTGAGTAAATGACTCAATGATGAATAAATAGATTCATAAGTGAATGAGTGGATGAGCGAGTGGGTGAACTGAGAGGGAGCACAGGCTTTCGCAGAACTTGGGTTCACCGTGGGCATCAGTCTTTGTGGGCCCCTCCCGCTGCCTCAGCCTCTGTTCCTGATGAGGAGGTGGGAGCTGCAGGACTCTGGGCTGGGAGAGGCTGGTGCCCGTTCTCCTTCATACTCAGGGTACATTGTGCTGTGAGATTGCAGCTGCTGTTTATCGAGGGCTTTGTGTCATGGATTGTGTTGGGCTTGTAAAACATAAAAGCAATGTGAGATTTTTGTACTAATTTAATTTTAATAATTTATTTTCTTTAAGTTTGGATCTTGCTCTGCTACCCAGGGTGGAGTGCATTGATGTGATCATAGCTCACTGCCACCTCAAACTCCTGGGCTCACGCTGTCCTTCCTTACCCTCCTGAGTAGCTGGGACTATAGGTGCGAGTCACCATGCCCGCCTCTTTTTCTTTTTCTTTCTTTCTTTTTTTTTTTTTTAAGAGATGGAGTTCTCCATGTGTTGCTCAGCCTGGCCTCAAACGATTCTCCCACCTCGGTCTCTCAGAATGTTGAGATTACAGGTATAAGCCTCTGCGCCTGGCCTTAGTTTTAAATAAGACAGAATGTTCAGCTCAATAACCTTGCCATCCTGCCCGTGACCCTCATCCTGCTACATCATTGCCGTGGCTCAGAATAGACACATTTGACCAGCTCGATCCTGGCCAGGGATCAGCCACCATTAAGTGGCCTTGGGACCCTCTTCATCCTTCTGCGGGGAGTGGCGGGGGTCGGCCCTAGGAACAGCACTAGGAGTGAGGGGTGGGGCCAGCTAAGTGGTCGGAAGGGGGAAAATGGGATGTGTTGGCAGGGAACCTGCCAATCACTCAGAATAGAAAAGAAAGACCCTATTCTCCCTGAAGGTCTGAGTCAAGATGCCTTCATTTCTCTCCTTGGGGAGGAGAGTGGGTTGGAGGAAACATACTCTCTGATTTTGGGCAAGACAGTTCCTTCTATGGGCCTCAGTTTCCCTGTCTGAAATAAGATAGAACTAGTAGGGTTAGCTACATGAGTTAAGTTTCCAATCTTGGTTAGTTGCACATCAGTATCATCCTAGGCACTTAAAAAACAGCATTACCTAGGCTCCACCGTAGATGAACTAATCCAGAATCTCTGAGGATGGGAGTAATTGGAATGTGCAGCCAGGGTTAGGAACCATTAGTCTAGGAGACAGCACCTAGAGTATATAAATCTGTTCCATGTTAATAGCCATAAGGAGGTCTACAGAATCATTGCACCAGACTTATTTACAGTCTTCCATTGGTGAACATTTAGTTGCTTTCCAGTTTTTTGAGTATCCTCATTTATAAACCTTTGTGTTCTCGTTTGAGTTTTTCTTTGGCTGGATTCCTAGAAGTGAAATTGTTGGGTCAAAGGGTATTCACTTGAAAAATTTGATAAATATTTCCAAATTGCCTTCCACAAAGTCTGTACTAATTTACTCTTCAATAATAGGGCATGAATACATGTTTCTCCTAATCCTTGCCTGTATGTGATGATGTTTTGTTTTTTCTTTTTCCTTTTTTTTTTTTTTGAAACGGAGTCTCACTCTGTCGCCAGGCTGGAATGCAATGGCATGATCTTGCCTCACTGCAACCTCCGCCTCCCGGGTTCAAGCGAGTCTCCTGCCTCAGCCTCCCGAGTAGCTGGGACTACAGGCACATGCCAGTACGCCCGGCTAATTTTTTATTTTTATTTTTAGTAGAGACAGGGTTTCATCATGTTGACCAGGATGGTCTCGATCTCTTGACCTCGTGATCCGTCTGCCTCGGCCTCCCAGAAGCACTGGGATTACAGGCATTAGCTACCGCGCCTGGTCTTTTTCTCTTTCCTTTTTCTTTTTGGCAATCTGGCAGGCAAAAAATGGCACAGTGTTTAAATTTGCACTTCCCTAGTTATAAGTGATACTGCTTTTTTTTTTCCCCCCCAAGATATGAGGCCTTGCTATGTTGCCTAGGCTGGTCTCAAACTCTTGGGCTCAGTTGATCCTTCCACCTTGGCCTCCTAAAATGTTGGGATTATAGGTGTGAGGCACCACACCTGGCCTCTTATGTTTATGCGCTCCCCTCCCCTCCCCTCCCCTCCCCTTCCCTTCCTCTGTCGTGTAGGCTGGAGTGCAGTGCCATGATCTCGGCTCACTGTGACCTCTGCCTCCTAGGTTCAAGTGATTCTCCTGCCTCAGCTTCCCGAGTAGCTGAGATTACAGGCACCTGCCACCATGCCCGGCTAATTTATGTATTTTTAGTAGAGATGGGGTTTTGCTATGTTGGCCAGGCTGGTCTCGAACTACTGACCTCAGGTGATCCGCCCGCCTGGGCTTCCCAAAGTGCTGGGATTGTAGGCGTGAGCCACAGTGCCTGACCATTTTTCTTTCTTCTTCTGAAGGGTCACTGCACTATAGAGCTTGGGGATATGGGCATTTCTTTCCCTTGGTGAGTCCTTTGGTTGTCTGCCCTCCTTCCCTCCCTTTCATATCCATCCTTCCATGTAAATCCTGAGCATCTGACTCAAGTGAGGCTCAGCCTAGGCTCCAAGGAAGATGCAGAGAGAATGCAGAGGAGACCACGTCCTCAGGAAGCCTGGAGGCCAGAGAGGGGAGTAGACCCTAACCACTGGACCAGACAAGGCAGCCTAGGACAGAAATGTAGGCTGAGGGCTGTAGGAGGGGTGAGAGAGTTGGGGGGATTTCCTTTGGTAGGGGAATCAGGTAAAGCCTGGAAGAGGGGGTAGCGTTTTTTATTTGGTCCCTGAGGGATGGAATCACAACACCAAGAGTAGCTAGCCTCTAATGGGCACCCCTTATATACAGGCACTGGGCTATGCACGTTACGGGCAGTATCTCATGGAATCCTGACACTTGCTTTTGACTGCTGAGGTGGAGACCTTAGGCTTTCTGTTTTGCCAGTAATCATAGAGCCTGGCAAATCCTCAGCCGAGGTTTCTTTTCATATAGATGATTAAACTTGCTCAGAGAGGGCAAGCTAGTGTCCAAGGTCATACAGTGACCTTGTGGCAGGATTGTGCCTGGGGATAGGAGCAGGGGGAGCTGGAGGATCTTGCTGCTGCCACTGTCCTGCCTTCGGAACAACCTAGGACCCCCAAGCTTCTGGAGTTGGCGGGCGGGGGGAAGATTCTGAGCAGACAGATTTGGTCTCCCACCCTTTTCCCACGTCCTTGCCATGTTATTGGTAAGCCTCAGTTTCTTTTTCTTTGAAATGGACTCTACTCCCAGGAGAGAGGTAAGGAGGAAATCTCAGGTGAGGAAGAGCTTGTTGGTCAGGCTTTAGCCTGCCACTTGCTGGGGCAACCCTGCCCTTTTTAGAGACACCAGGTTTGAAGGGGGCTTTTGGATCTCTCCTCGAATCCATCTTCCCCACCCCACCAGAAGACAGTTGCCCTTCTCAAGGGGCTCCCTGGCCAGACTCAGGGAAGGGGCTGTGTGGGAGGGCATATGCCCTAGAATAGGTGCGCATGTGTGTGAGTCTGTGTGTGCCTGTGTGTGCACATGCGTGTGCATGCATGTCTGTGCGTGTGTCTGAGTCTGTGTGGGTACCTGTTGGGTACATGTGTGTGCATGTGAGTCTGTGTGTACTAGTGTGTGCATGCAGATGCATGCTAGAGTGTGTGTGTACAGGTGTGCATGAGTGCATATGTGTGTGTGCGTGTGTGTGCCGGCGTGAGTGGTCATGTGTGCCAGCTTCCAGAGCAAAGAGACTCTTCAAATTGCTTGCCTGTTTCAGACTCTCAGTACAGGGACAGAGAACATACTAGTGGGTGGTAGACTTTGCTCATGAATTTGCTTTATATCCATTCATTCAGATATTTTTGGAGCATTGTGTTAAACCTGACCCTGTAAAAAGAAAGAAGCAAGTTCGTTCTTTCTAAGATTCAGCTGGCCATGTATAAAGTTGTGGTTGTGAGGGTGGGAAACGAGTTTATATTGGTGTTTCCCAAAATGTATTCCAGAATTTTGTTGATGTTCCACCCCCCAAAAAGAGAAAAATTTTCTGTGGCCAAATGCATTTAGCAAACACTGGATGAAACAGAGTTAAAAAAAAATTGTTTAAACTTACTTCAGGGCTTCTCGCCGACTTTAAAATGCCAGCATGGGACTCTCAGAGATGTTAATAATTTGTGATTTCCAAACTTATTTGATCACTTGTCATGGAATCCTCTTATCTGGGGCACTTAGGTTTCAAGGCTTTTAGGAGCTGCTATCATTACCTGCTGCTCATTTGTTCATTCATTCCTCTCACATGTTTACTGAGAACCTACCATGTACCAGGCAGTATTCAAGGTGCTGTGGCCACCAGGTGGACAGGTTTATTCTAGTTGAGGGAGGAGCCATCTGCAAGCACATTTCTGTTAAGCAAATTAGGTTCTGGGGCAGGCAGGGAGGCTGTGCACAGAAGGCCATCCTGGAGGTGATGCTGGAACCCAGACGGTGAAGGGGGCTGCTTCATGAGGGGAGCTGGGAGCCTGGAGGTCTTTGTGATTGATGCTCTGGGAGGCTGGGAGGTTGTGGCAGGTGGGGGTACTTCTCTGAGTCTCTGTTTCCTCACCCTGGGAGGCGGGGGGCTGTCTGGGAAGGTGCAGGCTACAGCTCCAGCCAGCAGGCTGGGTGGGGCCCGGCTCTGTTCTCTCTGGAGGCTTCCCTAGGGCGGTGAGTCAGTTCCCTGGGGCTGTTTCTGGGCAGAAGCCGCTTCTGGGTCCCAGTCTTGCCCTGGGGACCTCGGTGTCATGCCCCCCTCCTCCGTCGCAGACATGCAGGCCTCTCAATGCACAAGTGACCGGGAGTGCTCTGGGGATGGGCCTCCCTGGGCCTGCCTGATGTGAGCGCCACCCAGCAGAACTCCTGCCTGTGCCGGTCACTGCACTGCTCCCTGTGTCTGGCACTGGACTACGTTCCCACTCCCATCTAACAGATGGGCACATGGGGCCAGGAGGCTCCCACAGCCCGTTCCCTCAGAGGCCGGCCCCTCTCCAAGGCATGTAGCCCTTCGCCAAGCCAGGGCTGTGGCCTGAGGCTTGTGGGGTGGGGGCAAGTGTCTGGGTGTGGGGTGCCGAGACTTCCCGGACGGGAGGTGGGATCTGGGCCCTCCAGGGTCCTCCTGGAGTCTGACTGCGGAGTTGCCTTGTAGGATCCGGGTCCTGGGATGAGGGGAGGGGACGGAGAAACCGCGAGGGAGGGGAAGGGGTCAAGGGTCGGAGAGGAGGAAGAAATCCAGGGTGGGGTGGCAGTTGGGGAGGAGGCGGGGAAGGGGGATGGCTGGGAAGAGGCGGGGAAAAGCAGGGGAGGGGGCCTCGGGGCTCTTCCCGCCCAGCGACCGGAGGGGAGCCCGGCCAACGCTTGGGAACGCGGCCCCTCCCGGGCCCTTGTCTGCCTGGCCCGCGGGGGCGGCCCCGGGACCCCTTTGAGGCGGCGGCCCTGGGAACGCGCTGGGCCGCCCCCCGCGCGGGAGGGCTCCATGGCTTCGGCGCAGTCACTCAGGGCCAGGTTCGGGCACAAAGCGGCCGCGGCGGGGGGCCGGCTGGGAAGGCGCAGGCTGCGCAGCTCGCTCACGCGGCCCGGGTGGGGCCTGGCTTGTTCTGCGCCGCCCGCCCCTCGGGGTCTGGCGCCCTCAGGACTTCGGGGCCCAGGCCCAGCGCTGGGGACGGCGGCGTCGAGCCCACAACTGGTGCCGCCCCTGGGTGGGCTGCCGGCCCACCAGCCAGATGTGCGCCTCGGGAGCCCTGGGGCACCAGAGCCGCGATCGGCCCTCTGCTTTGGGATGGGGCTGGGGGAAGGCGGGTGACAGCTGGAGGGCCATCCGCTGGCACGTCCTCATACACGTAATGCCGCTGAGCGCACTTCCCAGGTACTAAGAACTGTTCTGAGCACGTAACACTCGTCGATTCATTCAAGGTTCACAGCATCCCTGTGAAATAGGTACATGATGTGTATCCCCATTTTACAGAGGAGGAAACCGAGGCACGGGGAGGTAAAATAAATGGCCCAGTGTCCCACAACTAGGGCAAAATTTGAACGGAGGCACTCCGGCCCCACACCCGTGCTCAGCCCCTGCAAGGTGCCCAGGCCTGCATGGTGGGCTGGAGGCCTGGCCCTGGGGGTGCAGCTTCCAGTGCATCAGCACGAGTCCTATAAATTACAGGTGAAGATTGGCACACGAATCTGAGTCATGATTCTGGGTTTGCCACTTAAAATTCCTTCTCTGGATGGAGGCTTCTTGACTTCATTCATTCACTGGATGGATAGTTCTGAGTTTGTGCTGGGCCAAAAGCTAGTGCTGGGTCCCTGCCTTCAGGGAGCTTACAGCATAGTAGTGAGACAGACAATTAAGAATGAGCAGCTCCCTGGATGGTAATTGTTCATTGAGAGACTGCTCTGGCTTATCTGACTTCAACAAGGTCCTCCCGGGAGGGCACTGCAGAGGAAGTGACGTGACTGCTGGTGTAGGAAGATGAGAGGGAACTGCAGAGGACAGTGGCTAGTCTCCTCTGGCTCTGAATTCATTCACTAGGGCTGCCTTTGCCTGCCTTGGGCCCGCCCCATGTGGGGAAGGAGGGAGAAGAAGAGGCCATAGTCTCTGTCCACGAGGACATGATGGGACAAAATCTGGGGGAGTTTTGAGTGTGACTGGAGGGGCAGGGGCAAGTGCTGGCAGGCTCCCCTGGAAGGTCTGGAGCAGGGATGAAGGAAGAGGCAGGGTCGGGTACTGGGAGAGATGCCTAGGTTGGGGTGGCATTGCGGGTGGCCTGTTGATGCGTGCACACAGCATGGTGCATGGTTCTTTCAGGGGAGTCCCCAGGGAAAGCCACTGGGACCTTGTGCTTAAATGACCCCTAAGGTTTGCACAACCTCTGTGCACTGTGTGGTTCCAGAGGCTCTCACAGGCACCTCCAAGTATCCAGGGAGTAGGTTGTGGGGAGCTGGGGAGGGGTTGTCCCTCTTCATTTGCCAGTTGAGGAAAGGAGGTTCAGAGACGCACACAGCCTTGCCCTGGCTCACACAGCCGTGTGTAGCAGGACCTGTGTCCAGCTGGCAGGCAGGCTGCTCCTTTCCAAGGTCTCCATATCCCATGGACAGGGACCCTGACCCCCAGGCCCCGCTCTGTACATTACTGGGGTGGGAGGTGGAGGGGGATGCTGACGCTCCATCACTGTCACCCCATCCCTCAGCCTGGCTTTGCACACTGAGCTGCCCCCATCCCCCAGACATCAAACCAGGCCAGTGAGAAAACAGCTGCTCCCATGTGTCCCAGCATCCGTGGTCCACTTTGACTTGGGAATCTGAATGGGCTTTATTTTGAATTTCCTGTATCTGTTGACTCAAAATACCCACTGCTCAGGCTCTCCTAGGGGAATGTAGAGGCCTATTCTGGGTTCCCAGGGTCTGAGCTCATTTTCCTACTGGGATGTGTTGGACAAGGTTGGGCCTGGCCCCAGACCTCTCTTTGTATCCTGTCCTGCCTTCTTACTAGTAGGAGAGTTCCAAGCCCCTCCACAGCCCCGTGAGGTTGGTACCATGATGTTCGCCATCCTGTGGGCGAGGCAGCTTTGAAGGTCAACCTGAAGTCCAAGGTCACATGTCA
The DNA here is from genome assembly GCF_024542745.1 of Macaca thibetana thibetana. Taxonomy (NCBI): domain Eukaryota; kingdom Metazoa; phylum Chordata; class Mammalia; order Primates; family Cercopithecidae; genus Macaca; species Macaca thibetana. The sequence continues at coordinate 42,205,823 of NC_065597.1, forward strand.
CAGTGAGGCTGCCCCATGCCTGGTTGCCTGCCTGAGTAACTGCCAGGGTCACTGTCTACACACCTGGTGAACCAGCGCCATGCCGGAATCTTCTCCCAGAGATCCTGGAGGCAGACTGTAAACTCTGAGGCTGACAACACCTCGATCCCCCTGAGACCCAGCTGGTGACCAAGTCCCCCTTCCTGCATGCCAACCCCCTCCTCCAATGGGCCTGCTCCTGAGGCTCACTTGGGAGAGAAGCAGCTTGGACAGGTTGGAGGCGGAGGATGTCCCAGGCAAAGTCCTTTGATGTCCCAGGCAAGGACTTTGCCTGGGACATCTGAGACAGGTGGTGGGCAGGGCTGTACTTGCTTCCTGAGTTTTTGGGGACTGCATACCCAGCAAGGTCCAAGGCCGGGCACAGCTAGGCCAGCCCCTCTGTTCTGCTAGGTGCAAGGTGGGAGGTGTTTGCTGCATTTAGGGTATTTAGGCTGGGGAGTCCTCCTTTCTACTGTGTTTTCCCCACAAGGCCCTAGGAGTCCAGTTGGCTCAGCTAGGAATCTTAGCTGTGGTTGTCGGGGTAGGTGGCCTTGCTGAGGGATTCAAAACCGGGCCCTGTTCTCTGGGCCTCTCTCTGTCTCCACCCAAACTGCTCCTTGGGCCCAGGACCTGGCCTAGAAGCCTGCCTCTTCTTCCCATCAGCATTTTCCCTGGGGCTTGAGTTGGAACCTGTGGGTGTGTGCCCCTCCTGGGCCTCGTTTTCCCGGCTGCCTGTCAACTGGCACCAACACCCGGGAGCAGCAGCTTTTCTTTCCCTCCCCGCTGAAACCTCACTCCCGGGGCCTGGACTCTCTGCATCCTCTGCCCTCCACCACCTCCTATGCAGGCTTCCTGGAACCTGGGGACCCTGGAGGTTTCTGGACCATATCGAGTTGCTTGGGTGGTTGCTTCCCTTTTTTTGGGCCATGCCGGGTGGGGGAGCTGGGAGAGAAGCTGACGATTGGGTCAGGCCCAGCTGGGGGTGGAGGCTGCCCACTGGCTCACATCTCCCTGGATCGTACTGTGGGCCCCCAGCCCTGTCTCTGAGGGGCCCGGGACCTGGCTTCCCCTCCTGTCTAGGGGGCATCGCTCTTCACCATTTCCTGCCTTCCTCCCTTTTATTTTGCACCGGGCCCCCCTGGAACACCTCTGCGGGGACATGGGGCCCACGCTCACCCTTCTTCCCGGTGACGGGGCCTGACTTGGCCTGGCACCACCACAGTCCCGCTGAGTCTGGGCCCAGGAGGGGGTTGACTGTATTCTCTCCACCCTCCTCAGACCCCACCTCCCGGCTGGACAGCTGGGCCCAAGGCCAGGGCTGAGCCAGGGGACCAGCACTGATTGAAAGTGCTCCTCACAGACCCCTTGGCTGGGGGCCCATGGAGTGTGGGGGCTCTGGAAGAGGCTGAGGGGCTTGGAGAAGAGGGGGCCCCCCAAGGCCAGGGGGTAGGAGAAAACGAAGGACCGACTTTCTGGGGCAAGAGCCAAGGCTCAGCCCCCCTGGTGTTAATCCGGAGGTGATTCTGAGACTCCCCCCAAGGCCTCAGCAGCCCCTCTGCCGCTCAGCCCTGGCCCCCCAAGGCGCACTGCACACATGGTTTTGCTTTTCCAGGCATCCTCCCCTGGTCCCCTCCCCCTGGGTGCCTTCTCAAGCTCCTTGGCCCCTCCCCCAGCCCTCCTGGGCCCCCTCCTTCCTCCTTGACCCACTTTAGTCCCCTGTTGCTGGGGGAGGGGAGCGTGCAGCCTGCGGCTCTGATCCTGGCGCTCTCCCCCAGCATCCCCTGGGGCGGGCTCTGGATGGAGCCTGCAGGCTGAGCCGGCCCGGCCCCAGGGACTGGCACACAGCGTGCTCCGAGTGGCAGCTTCCCTGCCCCCTCTGTGGACAGACAGTTCTGGACAGCTGCCCCTGCCTGGGCCCCTGGGAGGCCCTGCCAGGACCAGGCTCTGGTTTCCCCCAACCCCAGGGAGCAGTGGCTCCAGAGGTCCCTCCTACCACCGCCTCCTTGGCGAGCGTGCTTCCCAGAGGGGACTCAGGGCAGGGCCCAGTCCTGGCCTCCACCCATTCTTCCCCTAAATCTCTGCTGGAGAGGCTGGAGCCAGGGTCAAATCCTTTGTCTGCTGTTGACCTGTGTGACTCAGGAAACTCCACCAACCCTCTCTGGGCCTCATCTGTGCATTGAGGGACTTGGAGCAGATAGCTAACCTCCATCAAACATGCCTGTGTTCCCAGGACTGCTGACTGTTTATGTTTAGGGTCTCTCTGTATTGTCACAGTCCTGTGGTCATGCTCTCTCAGTCTGTATTTTCAAGATGAGGCAACTGAGGCACCGAGAGAGGAATCACTTGTTTGAGGTTACGTAGGCTGTATGTGGTGGAACTGCAGGGCCTTAAGCCCAGGCAAGAGATGATTTTTCTTCGCTCTGACATCCTCCAATCGATCCTGACACAGGGGCTGTTAACTCTTCAGGGACAACCTCCCAGCCCATTGAGGACTTGGGATCTTCACCCTGTCCTGCTCGGGTGTTGGCTGGGTCCCCAAGCCTGTCCCCTGCCCTGTGACAGGCTGTGGGAAGCCAAGGCCGCTGCCCGCCCCAGCTGGGAACTCACTCCATCCTGAGTTCCAGTTCTGTGGTCCAGTGGCCTGACTGAGTACGGGAGCCAAGTGCGAGAGCCAGGATCCAGGAGCAGCCTGGAGTTTCTGCCTGCCCTCTCTGCTCTCCCTGCCCACCCAGCCCTTCTGCACCCCTGCACATGCTCCCCTCCTCCCTTCCCACGAAATCCCTGAAAAACAAGTGTAACATATACAGTGGGAAGGTCCTGAGGGGGCTGTTGAAATTTGGGAACCAGTGCTTCCCTAATCTCTGCATTTTCTGCCTTTTCCTTCTTAAGCCTTGACATCTGTCTGTCCTCTGGGAACCTTTTCATTTCACCATCATTGTCTTGCCGAATAAAGGAGGGGTTGGGAGGTGGGAGGGTGGGAGGGGGCTCTGGGAGCGAAGTCAGGACATCTTTTCTTATTTGCCTAATTTCCTCACTCAAATGTGTCTTGTGATTAAACATTTTCTTAGCGAGCTTGGTCAGGGCCAGGCTGAGTTTCTTTTCATAAACATTGGCAAGTGAATTTAACAGCCCTGTTTGTATTAGCTGGAGGTTTCATTTGCATAGTGATTGTTCTTAGGAAACAAAATAATCGCTTGCAGTTTATGAAACTGTATAAATACCGGGGTCTGGAGCTGGGCGCATGCGCAGGCCTTTGCTCTCGCACGTAAATCCATCCTGTTTGGGGAGGAAATTCAGGCTCCAGGAAGAGCCGAGTGCTGAGGGTTTTCTCTGCGGAGAGGTGTTCCCCTGGCTGGAGTCCTGCGCTCTGGGTGTTGCCTGCTGGGCGGAGCTTGTGAAAGCTGATAAACCTCCCCAAGCTTGTACGTGGACCCCAGTTCCAATCAGCGTCCCATGAGAGGCCAGGCATGGCAGGGCTGGGCGAGGAGGAGGGTTGCTCGCCTGAGCGCCCACTCCTTTATGTGACCCTTCCAACTTTTAGATGAAGGCTGCAGACTGGAGGCTCGAGGCTGAGTATTGCTCACAGATGTGTTTTGATTGGCTTGCGCTGTGTTTGAAAGAAAGAAATCAACATTGAGAGATCTGGAAATGTCACAGAAAAAAATCAGAGTGCTTGCTTATGTCTCCTAAGCAATGGGTAGATCTGGGACTTTAAGGTTCCCCTTCAGGCTTGGCTACCATCCTGGGGCTAGGGGTGGTGACTGCTTCTGTAGGTGGGCATGTCTGTTCTGACCATCACAGTCCAGACCTTGCTTGAAGTCACTCATTGACATCCCTGCCTGGCCCCTGGGGAATTTAGGGTCCTGCTGGCAGTGGGTCCTCTCTGTTCACCATGTGCCCTGTAGACTTGAGGTCAGCGATTCACCTGACCCCTCGGGTGCCCTGTTCTGACCTGTCATAACTGCTCCTGCATCTTTTGGCTGTACCCTTCCCCCTTGTGCCCCGCACAGGCCCTGCCTATTTGAGGAGCTTTTCCTGGGCCTTCTGGCTTTGACCCAGTGGCTGTGAGTTCAAGCTCTCCTGAGGTCCATATTGGCTGAGGGTGGAGATATGGACAGGGAGTCGCTTTGCGAGGTCACACTCTTATTCCCAGGAGTTTGTCTTTGCTCAGAACATTCCTGGCCTTTTCCTCAGCAGATCTCTCTGGAGCCTGCTGCCCCAGAAGACAGGCATTTCATGAGCTCAGAATCTGTTTTTCAGACTCAGGCATCATCGCCGCCCAGCTCGGTCAGCTGGCTTGGCCCGATTTTGGAATCTACTGGAGTTAAGTGGGCCCAGAATAATACCTGTCCATTAAGGGAATGGTTTGACAAAGCGTCAGGGCTGGAGTTGGATTTCTAGCTGAGGAATGATGCCTGCCACACCCCAGATGACCCAGCCTTGGCGGCCAGGGCCCTCAGGTATTTGGTGCGTTTATGGAGCCTCCACTTTAGAGGAGGAAAAGTCAGAAGCAACAAAGAAAGCAGCTGAAACTGATGAATACCGACACCTTCCTTTTTTCTTTTTGAGATAGAGTCTTGTTCTGTCACTCAGGCTGGAGTGCTCACTGCAACTTCCACCTCCTTGGTTCAAGTGATTCTCCTGCCTCTACCTCCCCAGTAGCTGGGACTACAGGCACGCACCACCACGCCTGGCTAATTTTTTTGTATTTTTTTTTTTTTTTTCAGTAGAGACAGAGTTTCACTGTATTGGCCAGGCTGGTCTAGAACTCCTGACCTCAGGTGATCTGCCCGCCCTGGCCTCCCAAAGTGCTGGGATTATAGGTGTGAGCCACCGTGCTCGGACTTTATAGATAATTTCTTCACCATGCAGCACTCTGCCCCATAGTCTGGGTGTCCCAGGTGTCCCCTTGGAGAACAACTCCTGTTGATCCCAGTGTGCTTCCAGGCCTTCATCATGGACTACCTTGGGAAGTCACTGGGAGTTTCGTGCCCTTTATGGTGGTCTCATGCTGTTCTCACAGCAGCTCCAGCTGGTAGTTACATTAGTTCCGCTTTATAGGTGAGGAAACTGAGGCTCTGCGGCCCAAGGTCATACAGCTGCCCGAAGTCACCAACCTGGTAAATAATAGGAGATACTGGGATTTATTTGATCTGCCCTCTTAACCCTGGCCCTATATGATTTGTTTCTCCAATTATGAAATAGGGAAAATGAACCCATCTCCTAGGGTTCTTGAAGGCAAAGATAAAATAAGTAAAGAGAGATTTACAAAGATAAAATGAGCAAAGAACAGTTTCACTGTAAAACGTGGACTCAGGCGCTTCGAGGTTTCTTTAACTCTTTATTTCTGGGTGGTGTCATTAAGCATAACGCTTTCTCCTCTTCTCCCCCTGCCTCAGTCTTCATGAGCTGTACTTTGACCACGTCACTGCTCTGGCTCTGGCCAGGTGTTCCCCCTCACACCCTGAGGTTCTGGAATTCCCCTGGAGAGAGGGATGCATCTCTGCTAGTTGGGGCTCCTCTTGGCAGGTAGTGGTGCAGAAACCTGCAGCATCTTCTGGAAAGAAGAGCAAGCAGTCAGGCCAGAAATTCCATTTTGGTGGAACTGGCTGTCTGAAACAGGATTGTATCACCTGGGATGCTTTGAGCTGCAAGACATGCAATCCAAGTTCAGAAAAGCTCAAGCATAAGGGGCTGTGAGATCTCCTAGGATGAAAAGTGTGGAGGGAGTGTGGCTGCAGAGAACTTAGCTGAGCAGCTCAGTACTGTCAGCAGAGACCCAGCTGCCGTCTGTCTTTATGCTCTGTCCTGCTCAACACATTGACTGGTGCCCTCGAATTTGTCTCCTCATGAAGAAGAAATGGCTGCTGTGGTGCCAGACATCACCCCCGACACATCAGGGTCCAAAGACCAGGAGAGAGAAGCTCCCTGACACAGGCCTGTCTTTAGGGGAAGGATACCTCTCCTAAATGGCCCCATGTTCCCTCCCTTGCATCTTACTGTGTTGACAACGGCATCCCTTGAACATCCTGCACCAATCTCAGGCCAACATACGGAGCTCCGTTTGGAGTTAGTGGCTCTGCGGATGTTCGAGCAAAATTTGAGTTAGGCCAACAAGAAAGAAGGAGGGGGAAAGACTGCTGGGGAGCACCCAGCACTGTCTGGGGGAGCCTGTGTGAGCGGCTGTCTCTTCCCATGCAAGGTTCCAGAGCATCTCCCTTATGTCATGGGAGCTCTCCTTCACATCTCATCAGTCCCCCGGCCTCAACTCATGTCCTAGGACTGTGCCGTTCCTTCCTCTGCACTGCTTTCCCTGTGACTGAGACTCTTTCTCTGTACTAGCCTGCCTGGCTCCTTCTCCTCCTTCTGGACTCAGGTTCAATGTCCCCTCCTCTTCACGGCCTTTCCTGACCCCTTTCTCCCAAAGTGGGCCCACTGCTGTTACTGTCTCTCTCTTGCTCTTTTTAATGTCATGTTAGTTGTTCTCAGTAGGAATTTATTGATGTATTCACTTGTTTACAGTTCCTTCCTCAGTGGCCGCTCAGCTGTCCCCGGACAGGGGCCAGGTTTGACTTGTCCGCTCCTGTGTCCCTAGGCTTCAGGAGAAAGGGTCAGTGGGATGGAGAAGGGATTCACAGTGCCTGGCATGTAGCTGGCATTTAGGAGATGTTGACTGAATGAAGGAGCCGCTGGTCCCCCATCTTACCTGAATTCCTGTCTCTTTTTTCCCGTTTCTGTCCTCCTCTCCACTGGAGCCCCCACATTTCTTCCTATTCTTTGTTCTTTGAGGAAGAGGAGAGACAAAACGTCTCCATGAGCCCATGGACCTGACTTCTCTTGACAGTGTTGGGATTGGTGGCAGGGCTTCTCCAAGGGCCACTTCTATGAAAAAATCCACTTGTGGAAGTAGGGCACGCCTGTGCAGCAGAGTGGGCTGAGGAAGGGAGTCTGGACACAGTTCAGCCTTCCTGCCTGGTAGGTGGCCCTGAAGCCAGGGGGCAACATGGATGCTGGTCTGGATATCTGAATCTGACCCTTGTCTGCACAGGTTTGGTCACTTTGCTCCAGGACAGTTTTTATTTTTACATTTTTATTTAGAGACAGGGTGTTACTTTGTCACTCAGGCTGGAATGCAGTGGTGTAACCATGGCTCACCGCCACCTCCAACTCTCGGGCTCAAGGAAGGAGGGCTCGTTTACACTGCTGGGGACTCCCTCTGCCCATGAGATAGTGGGATCCTTCCATTTCCGGGTTATCCAGCCCAGCCCACTCCTGGGAAAGCAGTTCCGTTGTGAGGATTGCCAGTGCCAGATTGTAAGGCTGAGCTGGGAGCCAGTTGGTCATTCTACACAACACAGAGGTGGAAAGAGTTGGTTGTGGTTCCTTCAAGTTTAACAAGCAATCTGAATAACTTTAAGGCATGCCCTGCCTGGAATAGCCGGCTTGACCATCTCCAGGGCTCAGATGACGTGGGTCTGGGGACAGCCACATGATGTGGGTGCTGCTGCATTGTTGGCGTGGGACTGGGGATAGAGGAGAAAATGGCTTGCCCTGGCTGGGTTGGCAACATTAGAGGGTGAAAGAGGGCCCAGAGGGAGCAGGGATCAGACCAGGAGGCGAGTGGAACCAGGCTAGGAAGAGTCTTGAAGGCCACAGGCCAGCCTGCCATGAAGCCTCCCTAATTTGAGTCCTCAGGCTGCCAAAAATACTGTTCACTCTCCCTGAGGGTAGAGAAGGAGCCTCCCTGGGTCTCCAGACCCCTCCTCCGTAGCTGGTTGTGGGACGAATTATGGCCTTTCTGCGTGTGTGTGGGCGGGAGTATAGCATATGTACATGGATCCACACAGGACTCGCCTGGAGCATGGCGCCCACCCAGGGGCTCTTTTGGGAATATGTTGGCTGCATTGTCAATCTAATGAGCAAAGCATTCGGTGGTGGGTCTGTGGGTTCCCCAACAGGGCGCAGTCTCCCCAAGTCCCTCAAAGTGGAGCCGTGTAAGCTGGCGGAGGCTTTTCTAGACCCCTGCTGTTGCTTTTAGGGAACTTGCTTATGTTATGTTGCCTTTTCTTTTTCAGTGGGAAGTGTCGGTGTGAGTAATTATATATATTTTCACAAACTCGAACTATGCTTCATTTAAACTTCTATAAACATGTCTGTGTAATTCTAATTAACTGCTCGCATAAAGCCATCACAAGTTACATGGGGAAATGCTCATTTGCCAGACTGTTGCCTAAAAGCCAAGGAAAATATTATGTTCTTCCAACAAACGGACTATTCATGTAGACTGTTACCAAGATAAACAGGAGATATTTGAGGACAAGTGAGATTCTAAGCAGTGATGGCCGAGCCTCCTGTAAGTGGTGTTATTCAGGGTTGGCAGGGTGGGTGGCTTGATTGAGTGATAAATGCTCTTCAAGAAAAATGCCCGAATTTGGAATGTGGGGTCAGGACCCTGGAGATGGGCCATCTCGTGGTGCTCTTTGGGCAGGAGGCCACTCTGAATTTCGTGAAAAGTCTGAATCGGAGAAGAGTCAACGAAGTGGCTTGCGCTTGTCCTTCCAAGAAGTTCTTTTAGCCGTTCGCACTAGGGTCACTAAGAAAGTGTGTAAAGAGAGATTCTTGGGGCTGCTTTAATAAATGGGTAATGATGATTTCAAGTTAATCATTCAGACTGGGCATGGTGGCTCACGCCTGTAATCCCAGGGTTAGGGGATTTTCTACCCCCAGAAAAAGAATGGAATAGCTCTTTCTCTACCCCCACTGAAAAAAAAAAGGGCAACGTAACATAATTTTTCCAGAGTCCGAGGCAGTAGGATTGTTTGAAGCCTGGCGTTTGAGACCAGTCCAGGTAACATAGACCCTATCTCTACAAAAAATAAAAATCCAAAAATTAGCCTGGCATGGTGGCATATGCCTGTAGTCCCAGCTACTCGAGAGGCTGAGGTGAGAGAATTACCTGAGTCCAGGGGTTCAAGGCTTCAGTGAGCTATGCTTGAGCCACTGCACTCCAGCCTAGGAGATAGAATGAGACCCCAACTCTAAAAAAAAAAAAAGTTAGCTGTTCATTCATTCATTCATTCATTCATCCATCCAATCAAGTATTACTGAGCGTCTGTCATGTCCCAGACTAGGTAGGGTTCTTGCTGCCGGAGTGGGAAACATCCAAACCCCTGCCCTCCTGGAGCTGATGTTCTGCTTATTGTTGTTGGTAACCAGACAAGGAAGTGAAATGTATACAGTTTGTTAGAGACAAGGGCTCAGGAAGACAAGGAAGGATGAGGGGTGGGGGAACTGGTGAAGACTGTCTGGCGTGTTTGAGGAGGGATGAGGTGGGGGCCTGGTCTGTGGCTGGAGGCTGGAGTGAGCAGGTGATCGGGAGAAGTGGGGTGATGAGGTCAGATGGCTGACCTGGGCCGGGAGATGTATCTCTTTTATTAAATGCGGAAGATGTTTCTGAGCTGCTTGGCAATTATATTTTTTAATATCCTTTCCTTCACAGAATGGTAAAATCCTTAAAATGTTGCAATACTTGCTCAATTGCAGCAGATAAGAATACTACACAAAACTATAGAGAAGAAAATCAAACCCTCCGGAACGTCCCCCTGAAGAGGACCATTGTTGCACTTGGGGACCCTCCTTTCAGGCATCCTCATTTTGTCATCTCCCTTTGCTTTCTTCCCCATTGGCCTTTTCAAAGGTCAGAGAGAAATGCTTAGTCAAATCTCTACTTGAGCATCACAGGTGACTAATTTTGGGATCGAAGATTAAGGAGGTTTTATTGCATCCTTAAAGAACTTGGCATTGGAGTCCAGGTAGTTTTGGTAAGTCATCAACAGTTGGAAAGAACTGTCGGAAAGTGACTCACATTCAGGCTGATGGTTTTGTGTAGAAAACATTCCCTGTAATGGTGAACATGTATTGATTCCTTCCTGCGTCCCAGGCACTAGACATAAGCAGTCCCTATTCAGTTCTTTCGATTCTCACAGCAACTCTGTGAGGTTGGTGCTGTTATTATTATTATCATAGGCAAGAAACAGGGTCAGGGAGGGTAATGACCTTCCCCAAATCACACAGGTGATTAGGGACTGGGACCTCAACATCAGAGTCTTGGTTCTGGGCAGGAGTTAAGGTTGAAGATGCCATGAAGCCATCCAGCCTGACTTGTTCCCCTTCCCCTTCACCGCTTATTGGGTAGCCCCTGCTGCTGTGTGCCCCGGCCATATTGAGAGCTTTGCCTCTCTCATTTGCTCTTAAGAAAGGCATCTTGGAAGGTTCTCTTTGTGTCCTCTGGGCTGGATTGACCAAAGAGGGGTGTAATAATGCACATCAAAGCCCATCCCTGGCATGTTACAGCCCTTTCTTTTTTATTTTTTGAGACAGGGTTTTGCTCTTTCACTCAGGCTGGAGTGCAGTGGTGCAATCTCTGCTCACTGAAGCCTCGACCTCCCAGACTCAAGCAGTCCTCTGGCCTCAGCCTCTTGAGGAGCTGGGACTACAGGTGCATGACACCATGCCTGGCTAATTTTTGTATTTTTTGTAGAGATAGAGGTTTCACTATGTTGCCTAGGCTGGTCTTGAACTCCTGGGCTCAAGAGATCCACCTGTCTTGGTCTCCAAAAGTACTGGGATTACAATCGTGAGCCACCACACCTGGCCAGCCCTTTTCAATAAGCAAGAAATTTTATTATTAGTAAATTCTTCTGAAACCTTGTTGGTCCATAGGAAAGGGCCTGGAACCGCCTGTGTCTTCGGGGGCTGGATGGATTAGGTCTGGATGTTATGGTCTGTTTCTGACCGCTTCATTCATTCTCTCCCTTACTCATTGATATTGAGGTGTGATTTTCCAGCAAGAGAGTCCCCTGGTCTCAAGTTTCCGGAGGCACCCACTACAATCTAGATTCCAATTAGCTTAATTGCTTCATATTAGACTTCTTAGAAAAGATTTTTTTTTTTTTTTCTTGCTGATGGCTGCGTTTCCCGGAATGTCTCCCCCACTGCTTTCCTTCCTGCTTCTTCCAAGCTTGTTTCTTTCAACTTTATTTCTCTGGTACTGGCCTGGACCTCAGTCCTGTTAGACCCCGTGCCATTGTGTCAGTTTACATCTGAGTGGCCAAAGTGACACCAGGAAAAAAGAAGTATATTTCATATATATGTATGGAGAGAAAGAGCGAGCGGGAGCTTATATATCCCATGTATGTAAAATTATACGTGTTATTTTTAAATAGAAAATTTCTTTTAGGGTGTGTGTGTGTTTCAGCAAAAGAACTGGACACAAAATCTACCCAGAGTTCTGACCCTGTCTCTCTTCCTTTTGCCATCAACACTAGGTTTTTTAAAAAGTAATTTTCAACAACCAAAGGAAACAGTTACATCCTGATTGACACACAGGATGTCGGAGCAGCATTCTTGCTGTTAAGTGATCAGGATTTCAGCCAAGGGAATATAATGAAATCCACATAAAAATTTATTTACCTAATGAAAATCCTGGAGTAATGCATAAGTGGTTCTCTGATAATAAAATGCAAATCTAAAACTATAACCAGGAGGACAATAATCTTCATTAAATGTATTGTCTAGAGGAAGCCGTGACATCTACTTAACAGTGATTTGATTTGTTTAGTAATTTCCACGTAATATTTAAACTTTATTTCGAGTCTTAAAAACCAGCCCACGAGTTTCTTTTGCATCAGAGAGGAGGGCAGCTGCTGGTGTGTGGAGGTGCCCGCCCACTGGATTCTCAGGGCCTCTGCTTACGGGACACCCTGGAATCTTGTCGTTTTCTAGGCAGCATGGCATTTGGTGGAGAGGTGGGGTCCAGGAAGGGAAAGGGAAGGGGTCAGGTTTCCTTCTGGGAGAGAGACCCAGAAAAGCTCCTGTTCTGCAGGAAAACGGCATCAGAGGCTTAGAAAGGCTTGGAGATGGGAAGCGACTTGCCCAAGTTTATCTTGGAGCTCTGGTGGTACCCAGGTCTCCTGGCTCCCCACCCAGTGCTCCTGCCTTCCTGAAATCCGGCCAGAGCTGAGGATTTGAGTGCCACTCTCCTGCCACTCGGGCTCTGTGTAGCACCTCTGTAGCTCTCTCTCCTGGCTCAAGACCACTGAGCAACAGCACACCTCCCCCACCCCCAACTTGGGACTGGCATGATGGGAAGTTGGAAGCGGGGTGGAAGTGCTTTGGAAGCAGGCTGACCTGGGTTCAAAACCTGGCTCTGTCCCTTGTCAACTGAGGAACCATGGGCCTGTACCTTACTCTCTGTGAGGCTCAGAGTCCCTACCTGTGATGGGGGCTCTAATCTCTGCTTTTGGGACTGCTGGGAGGACTCTGAGGAGGCGTGTGCAGTGTCTGGCTGGGGATGCAATGCCTGGCTGTGGGCTCAGTAGTCTCTTGGGTAGCTTAGAAGCATGACAGGGAATAATTTATTTTGGGACTTCCCCCCCCAGTTTTGACACTAATAATCTAAGCCCTAGATGAGAAAAATTACCCTTTTGAATTAAAAACAATTTTTTTTTGTTGTTGTTGAGACATTATCACTCTGTCATCGAGGCTGGAGTGCCGTGGCATTATATGGCTCACTGTAACCTCCACTTTCTAGGCTCAAGCAATCTTCTCACAGCCTCCTGAGCAGCTTGGGACTACAGGTGTGTACCAAATTTTTATTTTTTTGTAGAGAGGTCTCACTATATTGCCCAAGCTGGTCTCAGACTCCTGAGCTCAAGTGATCCTCCTACCTCTGTCTCCCAAAGTGCTGGGATTACAGGTGTCAGTCACTGTGTCCGGTCCCTTTAAAACAAAATCCCAGATACATGGCAGATGAAGCCTGTTGGTGCGTGTACGTGTGTGTGTATGTGTGTGTGTGTGTGTGTGTTTTCCCACCAGATATCATGATAACTTTACAGATTACTCAACCTTCCTCTCACTGTCTCCTCTGCCTCCTTCTCCTCCTTTTCCCCCCCAAACAAGTTAACAAGTTACAACTTTTTTCTTTCCCCTTCAGAATGTTGCAGAGCATTTTGAAAAAATGTTAAAACAAATTACCCATTATCTCAAGCAAGAATCTCCTTCCAAGGGCAGCATAGGATCTGGTTAGGAACACAGGCCTGTTCAGACACCAGCTTTGAACTTACCAGCTATCCATGAGCCCTTGGGCAACTTCCTTATCCTCTCTGAGCCTCAGTTTCCTCGCCTGTGATGCAGCATTAACACTCATTTTTTTCTGCACAGCTGTGAAGATTAAACAAGATAATGTGTGTAAAGTGCTTAGCAGAGTGTCTGGCACTTAGTCAGTGCTTGATAAATGGGAGCTGCTTTGTTGTTGCAAGAGAAAAGGTTGCTCTGAACAGAAGCCCCGTGAAATGGAGAAGTGAGGCTGCTGTCCAGGTAGTGATGCCAGCCGGCCGGCAGGCCAGCCAGGCATAATGGCTTGAGTTTCCATCCAAGGGCTGGCTCAGGTTACTCCTGGCCCATTAGCAACGCTGGTGAGAGCTTGGAGCTTCTTAAGTTCAAGGTCGATCACAGGCCTTGTCCCCCACTTGGGCCTCTCTGCTTTGCCCAGAGTCATTAGTCACCAGGGTGGTCTGATGAGAAAGTGGGGATGCCTTAGGGCCTCCTATCCTGACCTCTGGGCCACACCCCAGGGAAGGGCCTTGCTCAAGGCAGGGGGTCGGCCATCCAGAGGCTTTGAAAATTCACTTGTGTATCTGGAAAAACAGTTAAATCCTGGCTGCGTAGCTGACTACCTGGGTAAGTCATTTAAGTAGTCTGAGCCTCAGTTTGCTCATCTGTCAAATAGGCATACAAGTAGTATTTCATCAGGAGATTGCACATGCTTACTAGCCTGCAATAAGAAATTCTGTATTTATTCCCCCAGGAAAGCTTCCTGGAGAAGGATGGATTTTACCCTGTAAAAGAAGAAAGACATGGATGCATAAGAAGAGGGGTGAGCAGGGGAGGCCTTGGGCTGAGGGGTGGGGCAAGGGAAGTAGGCAGACAGAAGGAGCTCGAACTAGAGCTTAGTTCTCTCTGACAATGTGGGTCTCATCCCTTCTGACTCAGCTAGGAGCCTTGCCGGGGGAGGATGAAGGAGCAACGTCATCTTGACCCCATCTAACTTGCATTTAAAAATTCCTGTAGGGGACCGGACGTGGTGGCTCACACCTGTAATCCCAACACTGTGGGAGGCCGAGGCAGTTGGATCGCCTGAGGTCAGGAGTTCGAGACCAGCCTGGCCACATGGTGAATCCCTGTCTCTACTAAAAACACAAAAATTAGCCGGGTGTGGTGGCGGGCACCTGTAATCCCAGCTACTCAGGAGGCTGAGGTATGAGAATCGCTTGAACCCAGGAGGCGGAGGTCACAGCAAGCTGAGATCACGCCACTGCACTCCAGCCTGGGCAACAGAGAGAGACTCCGTTTAAAGAAAAAAATTCCTGCAGGGGTGACTTAGACAAACGGGTAGTCCTTTCAGCCCAGATACTCCCACGGTCTCCTGTATCAGGAGATCCTGCCCACATGCTATTGGAATTCACCAATTCCAATAGCCAACCAGGGACTGCTGGAGTGTTTCTTCTTACTCGTCTTCGGTTTTCCTAGCTCTTTCCCCTAGTAGGACAGGAAATGTGGAAGTGATTGAACCATCTCTGGGGGAAGGAGGAAAACCCAACTGGAGGCATTGAATACACGCCCCCCCGAGTCCCTTTCATGGGTGTGCACAGCAGACCTCACGGCCTTTGAGCACAGCCTTGGAGGCTGCAGAGGGACTGGGCTGTTGGGGATGGTAATAAATACCCTGAGGCCTGGGGAGCCCCGTGTGGCCTCCTTCCCTGGGCCCACAGAAGAGCCTGAGTGACAGCCAGGCTTGGCCTTCGCACACCCGGGAGCCAGGAGGAGGGAAAAAGAGAGCGGCAGGGGCAGAGGAGGGGGCTGCCAGCCAGGGACAAAGGCAGAGACAGAGAGAAACAAAGGAAGAGAGAAATCCCTTCTTGTTACAACCTGTGGTTTAAAGAAAAATGTGCTTTGTCACCCCTGAAGGCCTTAGAGTGAGACCCTCGGTTCACCTGATCACAGAGCAGGACTTTTCACTTTGCAAACCACGCCTCGAGTCCAGGTGTGGGATCCTCGTCCTGCGCATTCTTGGGCCTGAAGCTTCCTCCACTTAAGCTTGCATGGAATCAGTTGGAAACGGGAAGAATCAGAGGCAATCATCTGCTGCCAAATTTGGGAGCAAACATTTTTCTTTCTGGATTTAAATAATTGCATTGCATCCCCAGCTCTGGTTCTCTTCTAAAGCCAGCCCCAGATGACATTTGGCAGGCTAACCATGGTCTAACTCCCCACCGCCCCCCGCCCCTGCCCCCGCCCCATCGCCCTGTGGGGTTTTCTCAGAATATTTTCCTCCGTGTCTGGGTAGCTGGCTTTTAAACCCGTTCTGTTTTTCTTTTTTTTCTTGTTCAGGTCTCAAATTTTATTAAATTTAAATTTTATTCCATTTCAGGCTATAAAATCTCCAAAAGTGGCTTTGAAAGTGAACAGGTTTTGGCATGCTGGAAATAGGTTACCTCCAATGCAAATAAAAGAGTCTAGCTTCCGAGGCGAACAAGGCTCCAAGGGTTGGGAAAATGCGTGGAGCGGCTAGAGACTGTGGCATAGAAATGGTCAGAGACCAATTTAAAAGCACATATATTTTAAATGAAACATTTTGTGGACATATGGAACCAATAGCTTTTGCCAAAAGCCCAATTGTGGGGATCAAGTCTTAAGAGCTAAACTTCAATCTACTACCCAAGGTGATTTTTAACAGACAAATGAAAGCTCCTTTTTGCTTTCTAGTCTAAGGGGAATCTTAATACATTTTTAAATTATTTGGCATTTTGAATTAATTTTCTTAGAATGAAACGAGATTCTTAAATTGGGATCTTGTAGGGAAAAGACAGCCAGGTAATTAGTGAACTGATCTCCTTTCCTGACACACGAATGCAAGGGGGAGGGGGAGAGTTGAACTCCAACCAAGGTGCACACAAAATCTATTTTAGAGCAAAAATTTCAAAGTAAGCAACACCATCTGTTCTTTAATTATTTCTCCTTATTAAAAAAAAGTAGCTAAATTTATTTGGGTTACTTAGTTGGAAAGAAATGTCTTTAAGACACTCAGAACTGGAGCTATTGAAGTCAGATTGTCAGCTCTTGTTTGCTAAGTATCCAAGAACTCAAAATAGTAAAGGCATTTTAGAATTGACTTTCTTTTCCAACAGAGCTTCCTCTTGGTTAAGCAGGACATGGTTATCCAGGGCCTAGCGGACATTCCTCTGCTGCTCATATTTTGGGGCAGGGGCTATGGGATTAAGCAGAGGGTTCATGCTCTAGCAGGACAATCAAGGGAGATAGGGGGGCTGCCTTCAAGAGGAGTTAGGTCACTGGGAGTCTCTGCCCGTTTTGGAGTTCTTGCCATTCAGCTCACTGTCCATCCTTCCATCCATCTGTCCATCCGTCTGTCCATCCATCCATCCGTCCATCTGTTCATCCATTCATCATCCATCCATCCATCCATCCATCCATCCATCCATCCATCCACCTATTCAACAAATATACCTTTAATAATACTCCTAACCTACAAACATCAGGGCTTAGCCAGCTTATCTTAACATCCTTGGAACACTTACATTAGCCTACAGTTGGGCAAACTCATATAACACAAAGCCTATTTTACAATAAAGGGAAGAATATCTCATGTAATTGAATGAGTACTGTACTGAAGTACAGTTTCTACTAAATGTGTATTGCTTTCATACAATTGTGAGGTCGCACCATTGCACGTCTAACCATTTTAAGTCAGGGACCATCTGTAATTAGCTCCTCATGGATGGGCCAGGCGCAGTGGCTCATGCCTGTAATCCAGCAATTTGGGAGGCCAAGGCTGGTGGATCACCTGAGGTCAGGAGTTTGAGATCAGCCCGGCCAACATGGTGAAACACTGTCTCTACTAAAAATACAAAAATTAGCCAGGCGAGGTGGTGGGTGCCTGTAATCCTAGCTACTCGGGAGGCTGAGGCAGGGAGAATCGCTTGAACCTAGGAGGCGGAGGTTGCAGTGAGCCGAGATCACATCACTGCACTCCAGCCTGGGCGACAGAGCGAGATTCTGTCTCAAAAAAAAAAGATGCTCGTTGATGAGCGTATGATTACTAACAGTAACGTGTGCTCTAGAGTCTAGACCAGTGCTGTCCAATAGACCTCTGTGGCAATAATGGAAATATTCTATATCTGTACTGTCCAATATGGTAGCCACTAGCCACATGTGGGTTTTGAGCATTTGACACCTGGCTAGTGGGACTGAGGAATTGCCATTTTTAATTTGATTTAATTAAAAAAATTAAAAATATTTATTTTAACAATATTTATTTATTAATTATTATTATTCTTTTTAGAGACAGGGTCTTGCCCTGTTGCCCAAGCTGAAGTACAGTGGCATGGTTACAGCTTATTGTAGTTTTGAACTCCTGGGCTCAAGTGATCCTCTCAACTCCGTCTCTGGAGTAGCTGGGACTACAGGCATTCACATAACACTCAGCTAATTTATTTTTATTTTTTAAGAGATGGGATCTTGCTATATTGCCCAGGTAGGTCTTAAACTCTTAGCCTCAAGGGATCCTTCCACATCAGCCTCCAGAGTAGCTGGGATTACAGGTGAGAGCCACTGCACCCAGCTTTTTTTATTTTTCGACATGGGATCTCTCTGTGTTGCCCAGGCTGGAGTGCAGTGGTTATACACAGGTGCAGTCACAGCTCACTATAGACTTGAACTCCTGGGCTCCAGCGATCCTACTGCCTCAGCCTCCCGAGTAGCTGGGACTACAGGTATGCACCACCATGCCCGGTTTGTTTTACTTTTGGTTAATTTTTATTTAAATACTCACATGAGGGTAGTAGCGACTGTATTGGACAGCATGGGGTCAGCCTCACCTGGGAACTTGGTGGCAGTGCAGATCCCCAGGCCCCACCCAGGCTTTGCTGAGTCAGAATCTCTGTGGAAGCCCAGGCATCTGAGTTTCAGCAATCCCTCCAAGTGATTTTTATATGGCCTTGCTCTAGGAAAGGTAGGTGTGGGTGTGATGCTATCATGTGATCCATTCCGGGGGGCGGTGCATCAAGGAGTAGGGGAATTAGATTTCAACTGCACAGAAGCCTTCTGAGAAAAAGGACTGGTGAGCTGTGACTGAGACACGAGTAGCGAGGTGACCATGGCAGGCCTGGCACCGGATGGGGCTTTGGTGGTGGTGGAACACGCCTCACCATGCCTAGCAGTGGGGAGGGCTTGGCACAGCTGATGAACTCAAAAAAGGTCAGAATGTTGGAGCGAAGAGATGGAGCATTTGTGAACTGGCAGGTAGGAGGCCTGGTGCTGCAGCTGTGCGATCTTGAAATGGTATCTTAACCTCTCTGGGCCTCGTATTCTCTTCATTGATAAAATGGAGCTAACCACACCTTGTCATGCACTTATCTAGTAGGGTCCAAAGATGGATGGACTCAAACTGCACGGACAAAGCACACGTGCACAACACGAACGCTGGGATAAGTGACATGGTGGTCTTGTTTCTTACTTAATTTTCTTTGTTCTGTAACTGTGCTGTCTCTACTTCTCCTATCTTCAGGGTCTCAGCTCTGCCTGAGCACCTCCTGCCCAGCACCGCTCTCCCCAGCTGTCCTCAGTCAGGCTAAGGCGGTATCAGGCTGTCTCTGTGGCTCTGTGGCTCTGTGACCTGCACCCTGGTCTGATGGGACCTGTGTTCCTGTTGCTGTTCTGCATTTCCTTCCTGGAAAGTCCTCCCCAGGCCTCTGCGTCTCTTTTATTGGGTTTATAATCTCAGGGGCCCTTTCCAGACCCTCATCTGGAAGCCCAGGATGGGCCCAGAGAATGGACTTCTGCAAGCGCAAGTTAAAATCAGATGTAACCAAATGCCTTTTGGGGAAAGACTTCATAGTAATTTTAGCAGCATCTTTTCTGTTGTCTAGACCTAGGATCAGCATTTTAGGGAAAAGTGTCGAGGTAAACTTTCCCCTGCCTCCCCCTGCTCTCCCCTCTCCAGCGCTAGGACTCTGTGCAAGGCCCTCCCTCCAGGACATCAGGTGGCCAGAGCCTCAGGCGTGCCCCAGCTCTTTGGCAGCCAAAAGTTTTGTCCGTGGAAGACGCCAGACTTATTTCGAGATGGCAAATGCGGCGATGCTTCTCTGCTGGAAAGACACCAAGTGTCTGATCTCAGCCTTGGGGGTGGTATTTTGGGGAGATATTAGCAGCTTCTTATTTAAAATAGACACATGCTTTTCTTCACCCTCTCAAAAGCCTTTGCAGTCAACTGTGTCCTCAGTACTTGGGATAGTGCCTTGAGCATACTGATTGCTCAGTATAGGTTAGTTATTGCTACTCTTATTGTTATTATTACTACTTTGTTTTTCCAGGACTGAAGCATTGCTTGGGCCTCTCCTTTAGACTAAGACATTTACAAGGAACGCTTTGGAATCTTCCTTTTTTTTTTGAGACAGGGTCTCGCTCTGTCACCTAGGCTGGAGTGCAGTGGCATGATTATAGCTCACTGCAGCCTCAACCTCCCAGGCTCAAGCAATCCTCCCACCTCAGCCTCCCCAGTAGCTGGCACTACAGGTGCATGCCACCATGCCTGGCTAATTTTTAAATTTTTAGTAGAGATGGGGCCTCACTATGTTGCCTAGGCTGGCAACTCCTAGACTCAGGCAGTCCTCCTTCCTCGGTCTTCCGAAATGTTGGTATTACAGGCATGAACCACTGCATCCTGCCTGAATCTTCTTTTTAAAAGAATATCCAAGGAGAGCACTGTTTGACCCAAAGGAATTAGTAGCTATAGGTGGAATTTCAGTCACCTGAGCAAGACATTGCTTTATAGGGAAAAATACTTTCCAAGCACCTCTCATGTCATTTTAGCTCAATGCCAAAACAAACAAACAAAAATACTCAGGACCTACATTGAAATCCTGGGGGAGGGTTGCAGTCTGAGAACCCAAGGAGTGCATCCAGTGTCAGGATCATTTTGTTTTCTTGGCTGCTCAGGATTAAAATTTGTTTTTGGCTGGGCACAGTGGCTCACACCTGCAATCCCAGCACTTTGGGAAGCCAAGGCTGGTTGATCGCTAGAGCCCAGGAGTTCAAGACTAGCCTGACCAACATGGTGAAATCCTGCCTCTACTAAAAATACAAAAATTAGCCCTGCATAGTGGTGGGCGCCTCTAATTCCAGCTACCCAGGAGGCTGAGGTAGGAGAATCGCCTGAGCCTAGGAGGTGAAGTTTGCGGTGAGATGAGATTGCATCACTGCACTCCAGCCTGGGCAACAGAGTGAGCCTTTGTCTCAAAAAAAATATTTTTTTTTTGTTTGGAATTAGGACGTAACACTTAAAATTCAGGAAAGTTGCACAAAAATCCAGATTTCTAGCTGTTCTTCAGAGCAATCAGGAGATCCGGTTCCCGTACAGTGAGGATGGGCCGGTGCTGCCTGCTTATACCCACGCCCGCGTGCTCTGTTCCTTGTACCTATGACTCCCTGTTGTATGCATCAAGCCCTCCTCACCCTTTAATGTTACCTGGCTGGCCCTGGAAGCCTCGAAGTTGTCAGTACTCCAAGGGTTAAAACAGCTGGGCAGTGCTGCCCTGCCAGAGTCTGCCTGGATCTCCTGCACCAGCCCTGCCTCCTGTTTGCTGTATGACTTGGCGCCCGTCATACCACCTCCCTGTGCCTCAGCTTCCCCATCTGTCCAGTGGGGCACTAGACTGAGTTGGCGGTTTCCCACTGTGCCTGATGAAGCAGAAGCAGGTGCCGGGCCCCCCACTTCCCTTGTAAATTAGGTCTTTGCCTTAGATTTCTCATGGAAAGTTAGGGAACTCCCAGATAACTTCCTGTCCTGACCCGGTATCAAGATGTTTGCGCAGCTGCTGCCTAGGGGGCTGCTTTTTTTGGTTCGTTTTGGGGGAGTGGCTGGGGGTATCAGGGCAGGAAAGGGATAATAATAGTGTTATTAATAAGAATGGCCAAATTTACTGAGCAGCCTATTCTCCCACTAAGGTAGGCCCTCTTTGACCCATTTTACTGATTAAAAAACTCAAGTTCTCAGAGTCTGAGTAATTTGCCGAAGGTCCCACAGCCAATGAGTGGCCGAGCCCCGCTGTGAGCCTGGTTGGTTTCATCTCAGACCCTGAGGACCCAACCAGCAGGCTGCCTTCCCTGAGGTGGCTTGGGAGGTGGCATTCCGGGACACACATGTGGGAAAGAGGAGGTCAGGAGAGATGCCTGCTGCAGAGTCGAGAGGGCCAGTGCTCCGGGGCTGCTTCGGAAGAGACCCGACTGCCTCCTGTCGCCTCCGTCTCGCTGGTCATCCACACTCCCGAGGTGGGGGATGTCACCTCCTCCTGGCTGCCTGCTCACATGCCAGGCTCACTCCTATCAGAGCCCTGTTTTGGGTCATGCTCCTGGGTTCGAGTGAGGTAGAGAAATGGGGTGCTAGGCCTGTCGATCTGTAAACTCATTTTGGGTTAATTTTTTTTTTTTTTTTTTTGGACAATAGTGACTTGCAAAACTTTTCTGGATCAAATCTTATAGGCAAGCCAATTGATTGGGTTGTTCAGGAGGACCTTGGAGGATTGGAGTAATTTTGTACTTCTCAGGAACAAGTATCTGACCCTCCGTTGCCCACCTGAGAAAGCACAACCCACGCCTGTCCTGCTTGTCCTCCGATCCTGCCCTAGTGTTGGAAAGGGTAGGTGCGGTCTATCCTGGGCACAGGACATGTTGGGGATGTCATCTCCCCAGCCCCCACAGCCCACGGGAAGGCAGATGAATCATGTCCATTTTACAGGTGATGCCTGAAAAGGTTCAGTGTTACAGGCCCCGTCTGGGGTCCCCCAGCTGCTGAGGGCTGGACTTGCGACCTTGACCCAGGGCCTTCTGTCTCTGAAGCCCCGGCTCCTCAGGGCCTGGCTCTCAGACCCTGGCAGTCCACAGCCTTTGACCTCATGCCTTCCCTGGAGCTGTCACTTCCTGCGTCCTCTGGGCCTTCCAGGAGGAAGAAGTGGGAGTTCAGCAAATCCTGCTAATGTCCTTGAGGAAGGAGCTGTTTGTTTTCTTTCTCCAGCTTCTTCTGCAGGAGCCCACCTGGGGCCTCCCAATTCTCCAAGGCATTTATAGAGTTGGGGGTGGGTGTGGACTCCTGACTCCTGCCCAAAGAGCTTTTGGCCTTTCCTGGGTGGTTTCTGAGTCAGCTGCAATGGCAGGACCGTCCCCATGGTCTCAGCTGCTGTCTCGGCCACTGTGCTGGTTTCCTGTCCAGCAGGGTTCGGTGGTACAGGTGACAGAAGCCAACTCTGGACAACTTAAGCCAAAAGAGACTTGAACAGGAGGCCAAGGGGGAGCCAACAGTATGAATGCATGGAGAGATGGAGGCCTTGGGGCAGCTCTGGAGATGCAGGAGTGAGAGGTAATGGATGTTCTCTTCCGGGAGCTGCCACGGAGCGGGAGTTCGTCACCTCCCGTGTCTCCTGTGTGGCTCTGCTTGAGGATCGATCCCTGGGCAGATCTAAGCATGAGCCTGGGCCATGGCCCAGGGGAGGGCAGGGCATTTTGACTGGCAGTCCATTGAGGTTAGGGTTAGGGGTGGTTCCTCAGGGCGCGATCGGGGTGCTGCTGTTATCCGAGGCTGGGGCAGTGGATACCTGGAGGACAGATGTGTCTGCTTGGCTGTCACCGCTCTCCTGGTGGCCTGTCCTGCCACCTCAGAAGGCTCCGGGTACCTGGAGTCGGGGCGCAGGGTGGGCTGGCGGTGAAGTGCGCCATTGCCTGTTAGGCCAGCTCTGGGCTGTGGGGTTGGAGTCACCAGGGCAGACCTGTAGGGCACCAGGGTGAGTGGGGATTTGGGGGAAGTCCAGTCTAATGTCATTCACACACACAGGGAATTGGGAGTTCAGAGAGAGCAGCAAGAACTTCCCCAAAGCCCCACCGCCTAGTAGGGCTAGAACTAGGGGAGTGGACCAAGGTGGGAAGGCAAAAATGCAGTACCCCAAGGCAAGGGTGGATGCCCCTGGTGGTGTGGCAGGGGGTTTAAGTAGAGCACACACACACTTTTAAACACACGAATTGCTAATGAATGCACAAGGAGCAAAATTAGAAACTCCTTCAGCCACCCACTGTCCTCCCTGGAGGCCACTGCTGGTCCTAGTTTCTTGTGTCTGGTTCCACAGCAATTTACATATGCTCAGACACATGAAAATGTGTGTATTTCTCTCCCTCCCCCACACAAATGGAAGTACACTATACAGCCCCTCACCCTTTCTCACTTTCCAGACTATGAGAAACGATTCCCAATCAGCTACTTCAGTACTGCTTCAGGACTTCACTTATTCATTTACTTAGGTTTTCTGAGATGGGATCTCACTCTGTTGCCCAGGCTGGAGTGTGGTGGCACAATCACAGCTCACTGCAACCTAGAACTCACAGGCTCAGGAGATCGTCCCACCTCAGCCTCCTGAGTAGCACATGCTACCACACCTGGCTAAATTTGTATTTTTTGTAGAGATGTGCTCATCACGTTGCCTGGGCTGGTCTTGAACTCCTGGGCTCCAGTGATCCACCCACTTTGGCCTCCCGGAATGCTGAGATTACAGGCATGAGCCACCACGCCCAGCCTCCTTATCCCAGTCTTTATCAGTAGCCTTGGCTATGTCCTTTCTCTCCCCTCTCACAGCCAGTCAGGCAGCAGGTGCCTGTAGCTTCTAGAAAACAACCAGGTGGATGGGGAATGTGGACATGGGGGAGCCAGGACCCTCTAGCCCAGTGGCTTGGTGTGGGATTTTAAATTGCATAGGTCTGGATTTGAATCCCAGCTCTGCCACTTGCTGGCTGTGTGACTGTGAGTGAGTGTCTTAACCTCTCTGAGTATAGGTTTTCTTGCCTGTGCAATGAGGATGGTTGATGACTCTCCGCAGGATCACTAGGAAGGTGACAGGAGTGCTTTGTGTGTGGAGCACCCCGCCTAGTCGCCGGTGCTCAGCGGAGTTTTGATTGTGGTGGCACCAGAGGTCTGCTCCCTGTCACAGGCCTAGGGGCAGGAGGAAGGGGAGAGGAGAGCGGGACAGAGCTTGCTTCTCTGCCCCTGTGGCATCCATCCCAGATGAGCAAATGGCTCTCAGCGGGGCATGGGGAACGGAATCTCTTTCTGGCTGGCGGTGGCTAGCCAGCCTCAGGACAGCTGCCCTGTTCCCAGATCTGGGGTTCCAGGCTGGGTGGCTGAGGCGGGCGGTCAGGCGGGGCCTGGGCAGCTGACAGGGCCTCCAGGGGCGGGGGTGGGGGTAGAAGGCCAGCTGTAGTCCTGGAGCAGCAGAGAGCCAACTCAGACTTTAACCCATTCCGGTGCCGTGGGGATGGCTGCTCCTCCGGGCCCTGAAATGGCTCCCTTTTCTTTCAGTAGCCTCGTTTGCCCTGTGAGCTCCTTGTCTGACCAGGGGATCTGCAGCCTGCAGTGCCTGCAGTGGTTGTATTTGGCCTGCGAGAAGTTTGGTCAGCCTATCTAAAAACTGGAGTGATTCCTATAAACATTCAGATCTCTGGTCTCCCTGGAGAAACCAGAAGATGGGACCCTGCTAAGCACACTCTGGGTGGCAGCGTGGGCTGGGCTGGGGGTAGAGTGATGCCATTGTCTCCTCCACCTCCAGTATTTATTTCTGGTACCTACTTATTTCCCCTGTGATCGTTTGAGATCCCATCAAAGCCAACTCTAACTCCTCTCCTGGCTGAGCCTTAACTTGCTTGGGGGTCTCTCTACCGCTGCTTGGTCCCCTCCCATGCCGGGAGCCTCACTACCCCCAAGCAGACCCCTCATTGCCTCTGCTGATAGCGTCCCATCTGCTGCTTCTTGCAATCTTTCTGTAGTGCCTTCCACTGGTTGGTCCCGGTTTGACCCCTTGAGGCCACACAGCCAGCGCAGTCTGTCTTTGCTGTGACAGCCCTTCAGATGCCTGAAGACAGCTCTGAGGGCCCCCTGAGCCTGCCCCTCTGGGCTGAACAGCGTCAGTTCCTTCACTTCCCCTCCTAAGATGTGGTTTCAAGATCCCCCATTACCCTGATGCCCCTCCTTGGCCACGTCCTCGTGGGCCCGTGAACTTCTTGTGGCCGGACTCTCAGCGCTGCCTTGCACACCCCGAGGGCCTCAAGACCACTCAGACATGCCCCAGGCCCCACTTCTGTTAAAGGAGAGAAAGTGTAAATGCACAGGAAGTGTCCGGTAGGGCCGACTGCCCTCAAATACCCACGGCATTTCCGAGAGGGGCATTACCGGTAGTTTTATTTTTCCCTGAGTACTCACCTGTATTTATTTATTTGTCCTACAATCTGGAAGATTAAAAAAAGTAACAACGCAAAGGGCTTGTCATGAATTCATTTTAACCAACTTATGGCAGTTGCCTGCAGAGACGAGGCCCTGAGCTGGGCGTGAGGGGCAAGGAGGAGGAACACGATGGGGCTCTCCCTCAGGGAGCTCACAGCATAGGGGACCCTGATGTGCCCAGGGGTCTCAACTGAGCCACGCCCTCAGAGAGGATTATGGGGACCAGAGGAGGAGGCGTCTGTTTATCTAGGGATCTGGGAAGGCCTCTTGGATAGCGGAGGTCAGGTGGGGGCCTTCAACATGGAGGGGGTGTTTTGGGTAATGAGAGCAGCAGTTGCAGAGGTCCTGAGACAGGAAGGTGTTTGTCTGGAAGGGAGCAGGTGGGTGCATGGCTTGGAGCATCAGGAAGTAGGAAGGGTGTGTGTCAGGGCTGGGGGCAGAGGAGCTGGCAGAGGCCCCTCTCTGGCTGTCCTCTTTGGGGCGAGGAGTCTGTGAGCCTGGGAACGTGTTCTTTCTTCTAGATTATCTCCAGGTGCCAGGACTCCCCCAGCCTCCCCGACCCCAGACCACCCTAGACCTCTGGGGCCTCTCCCTGTGTTTGTCTTCCCAAGGGTGGACCAAGCCTTCCGTGTGCATATCTCTAGGCCAAGCAGTGGGGAAGGGGTGCTGTCAGCAGGAGATGGGGCATGGGCAGAGCTTTGACACATGGGTGCCCTGTCCTCGAGGGAAGGAGCTGGGAGTGGGAGGAGAAGATGGGTGGATGCAGGCTGGGGGCCTGGGTCCTGACGGCTGGGTGAGCTCTCACGCTCATGCTGTTCAGAAGGCTTCCCCTGGTGTCCTGCTAAGAGCTCCTGGGGGGACCCTCCAGCCCCTGGTGTCTTTGTCTCCAGTCTCAGGAGCAGGCTTCAGATGCCTCAGGGCTTGGTGGAGGCACTTTGGAGGCCATCAGAAGTGGGAGCAGGAATGCCTTTTCCAGCTGTGCTAACCCATCTGGGGATCCCCACCTCTCCCCTCTGGGAGCCAGCGTGTGGTCTGCTAGGGGAGGAGGAGGCAGCCACATCTGTGCTCCCAGGTGCAGAGCGGAGCCTCTGGGACCTTCCTCTCGGATGCTCCTTTTCCCCAAAGTCCCCCTCTCGCCTTCTTGGGGGTTCTGGGGCCAGCAGGACCTGGGTGTACATTTTGGTTCCACTACACACAGGCTGCACCGGCTTGTGTGTGGTGGAACACAAGGCTTCTCTGAGGCCTCTCTGCCTGGGTGGGGAGATTGAACCTGTTGCTGCCCGCTGAAGCATGGCGCTGTGGGCGACACACAGAGCATGGGACCGCTGCAGCCTATGCCGCTTTGCACCAGGCAGCTTTTCCAAGGGCCCCCAGGGCCGGCCCCTGCCAGACGTGGACCAGATGTGCTTTTTCTGATGGTGTGGGAGAGCTTCTCTGTGTGGGTGTCCTCGCATGATGTGTGGGCCGCTATGTTTTGATTGAAGGGAGCCAAACTGATTTTCCTGGCCCATCTCTCCGTCATTCGAAGCAGAAAGTTAAATAAACATAACCAAGTATTATCACAGGACACGCAGAAAATGAACTTGGTCCCTACGGGTGGCCACATCTGGCAAGTGTGGGGCCGTGCAGGGCTGTGGGATGAGACAGATGTGGTTGGGGCAGGAAGGGCTCAGTGTGCCCGCTGCTCAGGGACGTACCTCCTGCCAGGGGCTCTGGCCCTCAGTGGTATCCCTTCCCATCGCCGAACCTTTCTGAGGCCGTGCCTTCTGGCTCAGCTTCCCCTGAGCCTTCCCGCGGCCTGGTGGGTCTCTCTGGCCCTGTCTGGTGTGCGTAGGGAATGCACAGCCCGAGTCCCTGGGCCCTGGGGGCAGGTGGTCAGGCACACTTGGGAAGTAGTCGGACTTGTCATGATTTCCAACCCTCTCCACCCCTCTGCTAACGGCCGTTGGGGGTGGATGAGCCACGGGCTGGGGGAGTGCTTCACTGCTTGCCAGAGTGTGTAGCCGGCAAGTCCCCCACCCCTCCCACTGTCCTCTGCCCAGCACCGCCCTTGGCATGCGACACTCAGCCCTTGCTCAACTCCAGTGGGCTGGGTGGGTTCCTGGAGATCCATTTAGGACAACTGACGTGCACCTCTTTATCAGAGGTGCCTAGCACTTCCCATGCCCACCGTCCCCAAAATGGGACATTGCACCGGAGGCTTGTGGGATTCAGGTGGCTGATAGGTGAATGGTTCTCTTTTCTTCTTACTTATATATATTTATTCCTTTATCTGTTAGGAACATGTTACTTCCTGTGTTTATTTTATTGTCTATTAGAAAAATTGGGCCGGGCATGATGGCTCACACCTGTAATCCCAGTGCTTCCAGGGGCCAAGGCAGGAGGACTGCTTGAGGCCAGGAGTTCAAGACTAGCCTGGACAACATCATGAAACCCTGTCCCTACAAAAAATTAAAAAATTAGGTATGTGTGGTAGTGCACATCTGTAGTCCCAGCTGAGTAGCTGGAGGCTGAGGCGGGAGGATGGTTTGGGCCCAGGAGGGTAAGGCTGCACTTAGCTATGATGGAGCCACTGCACTCCAGCCTTGGTGACAGAGCAAGATTTTGTCCCTACAAAAGAAAAAAAAAAGAAAAAAAAATTGTTACTAGCACACCAAATGTGTGATTTCCTGAGTAACGCTGCTTAGGGAGGGGAGGTCCCTGCCAGCCCCGGGGCAGGGACAGTGGAGAGGCTGAGTCGCTGCTCAGGAGCCTGTGCCAAGGTAGACCCTGTCACAGCCCCTGGGATGGTCGGCATGCTTAGTGAAGGTTTTGGGGTTGTCTTGGGATGGAAGGCAGGTTTGGGTTAGGGAAGGCCTGCCTTGGTGGGACCAGCTGCCAGGTCAGGAGCTGCCTGGGGTCCTCCGAAGGCCTTCTCCACGTGCAAGCTCCCCATGGTGGGTGGGTGATAGGGCCAAGTTGGGAGCACATCTGTGCCAGTGAAATGTCCCCCTCCCAAATCAGACATTAAAAATACAAACTCCTTAAGCCATGAAGTATTGTGCTTGCCCCTACCCCGGGATGTCTATGTGGAATGAAAAAGTGTTTGGAACCAGACATTACAATTCGTTTCTGTGGAAGGCTTGGGTTGTTTTTTTTTTTTTTTTTGAGACGGAGTCTCACTCTGTCGCCCAGGCTGGAGTGCAGTGGCCCTATCTCTGCTTACTGCAAGCTCTGCCTCCCAGGTTCTTGCTATTCTCCCGCCTCAGCCTCCTGAATAGCTGGGACTACAGGTGCCCGCCACCACGCGCTGCTAAGTTTTTGTATTTTTAGTAGAGACCGTGTTAGCCAGGATGGTCTTGGTCACCTGACCTCGTGATCCGCCTGCCTCAGCCTCCCAAAGTGCTGGGATTACAGGCGTGAGTCACAGCGCCTGACCTGCTGTGCATTTTTTTTCTTTTTCTTTTCTTTTCTTTTTTTTTTTTACCACAAAAAAAGTATGAGGAAGAAGAGCAAAGTGTAAAAAGAGAGATGGATGGGTGATCTGTGTGTTCAGAACCAGATGGAAGCACACACACGCACACGTCATACATACACAAATCAGTTTTCAATAACAGACTCAGTTTCCTCTGCTTGTGTTTAAAATAAACCACATGTATAACAAGGAACTGACATTTATTTACAGTTTGTCAGCACAGAGGACAAGCTGTTAAGGGGTTGTAAAAAAATATTAGTTTCTACTTTATAGTGCTTTTTCTTCAAATGAAAGTGGAAAGAAGGAAAGAGAGTGGGGTGCCAATCTTACCCGCTTCTTCCTTTCCACCCGAAACAGCAAACAGATCTGGGCAGATGTGGGTCCTCTGTACCATACCCTGAGTGAGGGGCCGGGCCCCAGGTTGTGCCCACTGTCAGATTCCTGACGTACGGGAGGCCACTTTCATCTGACGGCTGTGTGGGCTGTTGTGTGGCCCCCTGCCTAGGGGGCTGGGGTGCCCTCCGCTGCGCCACCTTCCATCAGTGTTTCCCAGCTGGTGGGCGAGAGCCCAGTGTTGCCCCTGAAACAGGATGTAGGAGCCAGACCCCATCATAAATCCACGTTTATATGCTGCACGTTTCTGGTTAACGAGACCATGCAGAGATGACTGTATGAAATGAAATACACGTATGAACGAGGAGATTAACCTCAGGGAGAGATGGGATTAAATGGGAGGGCAGCCCGGGAGGCCAGGGGCCCTCCCTCTTAAGGTCCAGGCAGGCGGTTCCCCAGAAAGGGAATTTTCAGCACACATTGCAACCCTGGATGGACTGGCTGGGGCCACAGAAACAATCATCCTGTTTTCTGTTGCTCGCTGGATACCAGGCACTAAGCTGAGATCTTTACCTGCGTTATTTCACTTTGTCTTTAAAATAAATAGAATTTTTTAAATCCCCATTTTATAGACGTGGAAATAAAGACTTGAAGAGTCCATTGCCCAAGGTTGCACAGCAAGCAACAGGTGGAGTTTATGATCAACGTGGGCTGGCACACTCAATACCGACCTCTGCAGACTGGTCTCTGGAGGGTTCAGAAAAGAGGAGTCATTTCAACCCTTACCTGCCTGGTGAGCTTTGCCTTATTTTGAGAAGGTACAGGCAATCTAGGAAGCTCGGCCAGTCAATTACTGTTTGTTTCGAAAGGGCCGAGAGAGGCAGGATGGCCTGGTGAACTTCAGAGCCATATAGACCCGGCTTCAAATCTGGGCTCTATCTCCCTCTGCTTCTATAATTTGGTCCACTTAAAAAAATTAATTTAGGCCCTGGTTTTTCCATTGTAAGAAGAGTACCCACCTTTGTAGGGCCATTGGGAGGATCAACATGAACGTGGTAACATGTGTGAAGAGGTGGCTCAGTGTGTTCTCACTACAGGCATGTGATGGTTGTCACTAGTGTCTCTGATATGCACAGCCTGCTGCCAGGTGAACTGGAAGGTGGGAGAAAGAGGAGATGGAGAGGCTGGAAAGCGGTTGAGAGTATGGTTGGGGGCAACATATAATGCTGTGGGATCTTGGGAGGCCGAGGCAGGTGGATCACCTGAGGTCAGGAGTTCGAGACCAGTCTGGCCAGCATGGTGAAACCCCATCTCTACTAAATATACAAAAATTAGCCGGGCGCGGTGGTGGGCACCTGTAATCCTAGCTACTTGGGAGGCTGAGGCAGGAGAATCACTTGAACTTGTGAGGTGGAGGTTGCAGTGAACCGAGATCAGGCCACTGTACTCCAGCCTGGGCGACAGTAAGATTCTGTCTCAAAACAAAAAACAAAAAACAAACAAAAAAAAACTGTGGGATCAGGGTTTCCATTTGCCCGTCACTGGGTATTGGGCCCTGAACCATGCACTTTATACACACCATCTTGTTTGATCTTCAGAGCTACCTTGCAGGGTTGGTAGTCATACAGCAAAATGTCATACAGCAAAATGTGGTGGATTGGGATTTGATCCTAAGGCATCTTGCTTTAATTACACCCTGCTGCAGGTGAGCACTAACTTCAGTCCGTGGCTGGGGAAGACTTCTTGGAGGAGGTGACCTTGAGCTCTGGGCAGTGTTTGTTTCTGACCAGGAGAGGAGATGGCCTTGTAGCCGGTGGTCAGGCTGACTCTGGGGACTTGGATGAGAAGCTGGAAGCCCTGGGCCTGTGTCCAGGTCTCCTCATAAGCCGGATCCCAGGTGATGCTAGGCTGGGTGGGGCGAGGCCACCTGGATTTCCTCTAGTATTAATTTCTTTGCTTAGTTAAATTCAATTTGATTAGATTTTTTTCTGAACTTTACTTTTGAGCAAGAAAACTTGCTTACATTAAAAAAGAGACCCATGGACTTTTAAGATTTTGTCCACAATTATCATTCTTCCTGAAAATGGGATTTGCATATTAGTGTAAAAAAAATCAGAATTTTCACTGTGATTGAAGTAGAAACTCATCCGAAGCCGGGGCGCGGTGCCTCAGGCCTGTAATCCCAGCACTTTGGGAGGCTGAGGTGGGCAGATCACCTGAGGTCAGGAGTTCGAGACCAGCCTAGCCAACATGGTGAAACCCCATCTCTCCTAAAAATATAAAATTAGCTGGGCATGGTGGCGGGCACCTGTAATGTCAGCCACTGGGGAGGCTGAGGCAGGAGAATCGCTTGAACCCGGGAGGTGGAGGGTGCAGTGAGTTGAGATCTCGCCACTGCACTCCAGCCTGGGTGACAGAGGGAGACTCTGTCTCAAAAAAAAAAAAAAAAAAAAAAAAAAAAAGAAGAAGAAGAAAGAAACTTATCCTAGCCCTGGACTGGTTCCCCACCTCTGAGTCTGCTCTGGGGCTATGGCTGTGGAGACAGAGACCCCACCTTGAGCTCTGGGCTGTGGGCTGTGGGTGGTGGGTCCCTCCTGTCCAGGGCCTGCCTTTCCCCTTCTCTAGCTCCCTGCCCCTCCCCGTGTCTGCACTTTGGGTCCTCACCATTTCTACTTGGTTTTGTCTTGTTCTGAGTTTGGGAGATGCATTTAGCATCCTCCAGCGAACCCTAGTTTGTTCATTCATTCATTCACTCACTCAGCTCCTGTGTGCCAGCCCTTAGGCACAGTGTTGGGCAACACTTTTCACTGTGGATTCACTATCTCATGGTTGAAGGTCAAAACCCAACTTCCTTTTCTCATCTCTCTCATGCTACCTAGCGCAGAGTTCTAGGTAGCCTAGAGGTGCTCAGTGCTTGTTAAAGGAGGAAATGGCCAAATGCCTCCTAGTAGTGTATCCCAAAAGCCTAAAAATGGGTACACTCTTTGTCCTAGCAATCAAGCTTCCGAAGTAATCCTAAGGAATATTATCGAACAGGCTCGTGGCCATACATGTGTTGCAACGTGGATTCTCTTACAGTAGGAGACAGCTGGAAATAGCCTGGCTGTCCAGCAACACGATGTTGGTTATTTGGAGCCTCCTGTGATGGGACTCAGGCCATCATTGATAATAGTGTTGGTCTCTGTTTTTTCATTTTTTATTTTTTTGAGACAGTGTCTGGCTGTGTGTCACTCAGGCTAGAGTATAGTGGTGCCATCATAGCTCACTGCAGCCTTGACTTCCTGGGCTCAAATGATCTTCCTGCCTCAGCCTTCTGAGTAGCTGTGACTACACATGCGTGCCACCATGCACAGCTAAATTGTTTTATTTTTTCTGTAGAGATGGAATCTTGATATGTTGCCTAGGCTGGTCTTGAACTCCTGGCCTCAAGTGATCCTCCCACCTTGGCCTCCCAAAGCCCTAGAATTGCAAGTGTGAGCCGCCGGGCTGGGCCTTGGTCTCTGTTTTTGATGTGAAAGGATGTTCACTGGGTACTGCTGAGTTAGAAAAGCGGAGTACAGAGCACTACCTGTTTTTAATGTTGTAACAATGTATTTACATACGGGAAAGTTGTGCTTTTAGTTTCTTCATTTTAACGCACATGTATTCCCTAGTTTTCTATGTTGTACATGGATTACTTATGTCAGAAACTTTTACAGACAGAAAAAGATGTTTGTTCTAGGAAACAATAAGCAAAGGGCCACTTGGAGTGAATTCTGTGTTTCTGACATATTTGGAACATAGGGACAAAGCCTGGGCAGGGCGGGTGGGGGGGGGTGGGAGAGCTGGGGTCTCTGTGCCATCCTAGGTCTCTGTGCCATCCTAGGCTGGCTCCAGCTCCCCGCTCTGCTGCCAAAGCCCCTTCCCTCCTTCCTCCTCCTACTCCTGTGACACTGTGCCTTTCTTCCGCTCAGCAGTGTCCTGTTTGGTAGCTTGATGTTGGCCGCAGTGGGGGCATTTACACCGCAGAAAGCGGCAACCCCACAAACCAGAGCCTCTTGTTCTCCTGGAGAACTCCCTGTTAGACATTGACCAGCACACCATTGTCTCTCATGGTTTCACCCCAAGGATCTTGAGTGCTTGGGGAGACCCAAGAGATGAACTCTCCTCTTCTTAGGGTCCCCTGGGGCTGGCACAGCGAAGGACTTAAGGATCTTAAGATTCCCGGGAGGGGGGCAGAGTGAGAGAGAGTGAGAGTCCAGTCCTATGTTGACTGATCTGCTCAATCTGGAACCACAGCTGCTGCCTGTTGGAAGCAGAAGTAAAATCAAGGGGTTAATAATTCTATTCCTGGCCGGGCATGGTGGCTCACTCCTATAATCCCAGCACTTTGGGAGGCCGAGGCGGGAGGATTGCTTGAGGCCAGGAGTTTAAGACCAGCCTGGCCACACAGTGAGATCCATCTAAAAAAAAAATTAAAAATTAACTGACTGGGTATAATGACATGTTCCCCTAGTCTCAGCTACTTGGGGGGCTGACATAGGAGGATCACTTGAGCCCAGGAGTTTGAGGCTGCAGTGAGCTTTGATCACACCGCTGCACTCCAGCCTGGGTAACAACAAGGTTGGATCTCAAAAAAAAAAAAAAAAAAAAAGAAAAAAAAGAAAAAAACCAGTCCTGGCTACACCCCATCCTAGCTCCGTGACTTTTGACAAATTGCTTAGCCTTAGTTTTCTCATCTGTAAAATGGGGTTAATAAATGTACTTACTCATAGGTTCTGAAACTCAAGCACGCATCGAGATCATTTGTCGGTCTTGCAAAAACACAGATTCCTGAGTCCCACCCTCAGATATTCTGATTTTGTAGGTCTGGGATGGGGTTTGGGATTCTGCATTTCCAACAAACTCCCAGGTAATGCTGCTATGGCTGGTCTAGAAACTATATTCTGAGAAGTACTTTGTGCAACCGAAGTGCACATCACAGTGTATGGCACATGTGAGGCTCAGTTGCACTTCACTGCTTATTCAGAGGTGGGCAGCATTGTCCAGGAGGATTCCGGGGCTTGGAAGCTAGAACACCAGGTTCTGAGTCTGCTTTTGCCGCCTCGTCTGGGCCCCCAGGTGAACTATTTCTCTTATTTGGGACTCTGTTCTTCCTTCTGTTAAATGGGTCAGTAAAGCCCTGACTTTCAGGCAGGAACTGAGGAAACATCTGTAAAAACTTCCAGTGCCAGACAGTTTTGGTGCAGGGTGGCGGGGAAGGATGTGAGGGACCTGCGCCAGGCTGGCGTCTGTCTCCTCACCCACGTGGGACCGGCAAAGAGGGGCAGGCTGTGGCAGGGCACGCTCTCCTCAGTCCCCTGGGGCTGCCAACGTACCCAGGCTTGGCTCCTCTTCTGACAGTGCTGCGAGGGTCTCTTTTAGTAGAAGAAAAAAGACGTTGTTTTAATTCACGTGGGTTCCTGCCTTTGCGATGTTGTCTTCACTTCTCAGTTCCTGATTCTGGCTTTCCACTAACGTTGCCACATCGGGTGGCTTTGCGATATTCAGTTTCCTTTTCTTTTCCTACCCCATGGCTGGGCTGGACCAGGGCGGAACGAGGGGTGAGTGGCTGGGTGTTCACGGCTCCCCTTTTTCCTTCCTTTCCCTCTTTTGCCTTTGAGCTGAAGCCATGCTTGGAAACATCCGTCCTGGCCTGGGGAGTCCGTGACTGGCACCAGGCTGTGACTCCCTGGGGCTTTGTTTCCTCACCAGAAAAGTGAGGATTTTTTTTTTTTTTTTTTTTTTTTTTTTTTTTGAGACGGAGTCTCGCTCTCTGTGGCCCAGGCTGGAGTGCAGTGGCCGGATCTCAGCTCACTGCAAGCTCCGCCTCCCGGGTTCACACCATTCTCCTGCCTCAGCCTCCTGAGTAGCTGGGACTACAGACACCCGCCACCTCACCCGGCTAGTTTTTTGTATTTTTTAGTAGAGACGGGGTTTCACCGTGTTAGCCAGGATGGTCTCGATCTCCTGACCTCGTGATCCGCCCGTCTCGGCCTCCCAAAGTGCTGGGATTACAGGCTTGAGCCACCGCGCCCGGCCAAAAGTGAGGATTTTAAGGGCTCCCTCTGAGGTGGCCTGGGAGGATGAAAGGGGAGCCAGTAGGTGGGATACCCAGCACCATGCCAGGTACCACTTGGGCTCAGTGAAGGGTATCTTTTCCTGCTCACGTTGGGCACATCCTCAAGTGTGTGTGCAGGTGTGTGTGTGTATCATGCCCAGGTGCTTGCAGGGAAGTTCTATGGACCAGAACAGAGAAGCCCAATATATTTTAACTCTTGCTGTTGAGCCTTTTGAAGCTGCATCTGTGCCAAATGAGAGAGAGAATCCCGATCAGTTGGCAATATCTATAGCAGGTTCAGGATAGGGGAGCTGGGGCAGGTGTTCCACATGTGTGCTGTCCTGGGTCTAGTGGAAAAACCATTTTCCTAGTACTTACAGAAAACTCCCAAGAAGGGAGGATCATGTGAGACCAGGAGTTTGAGACCAGTCTGGGCAACATAGTGAGAACCCATCTGTACAGAAAAATATCTTTTTTTGTTTTTGAGACAGAGTCTCATTCTGTCGCCCAGGCTGGAGTGCAGTGGCACAATCTCTGCTCACTGCAAGCTCTGCCTCCGAGGGTCAAGCACATCTCATGTCTCAGCCTTTCGAGTAGCTGGGATTACAAGTGTGCATCCACATGCCCAGCTAATTTTTATATTTTTTGTAGAGACGGAGTTTCACCATGTTGGCCAGGCTGGCCTTAAGTGATCTGCTTCCCAAAGTGCTAGGATTACAGGTGTGAGCTCCCGTGCTTGACCAGAAAAATATAACAATTAACCGGGCATAATGATGCATGCTTGTTGTCCTAGCTACACCGGAGGCTGAGGCAGGAGGATCCCTTGAGCCCAGGAGTTTGAGGCTGCAGTGAGTCAAGATTTTACCATTGTACTCCAGCCTGAATGACACAGTGAGAATCTGTCTTAAAAAATAAAATAAAATGGCCGGGCGCAGTGGCTCATGCCTGTAATCCCGGCACTTTGAGAGGCCGAGGTTGGCAGATCACGAGGTCAGGAGATCGAGACCATCCTGGCTAACACGATGAAACCTCGTCTCTACTAAAAATACAAAAAATTAGCCGGGTGTGGTGGCAGGTGCCTGTAGTCCCAGCTACTCGGGAGGCTGAGGCAGGAGAATGGTGTGAATCCGGGAAGCAGAGCTTGCAGTGAGCCGAGATCGCTCCACTGCACTCCAGCCTGGGCAACAGAGTGAGACTCTGTCTTAAAAAAAATAAATAAATAAAATAAAATAAAGTAAAACAAAACAAAGAAAACTTCAAGTGTTTCACACTCATTGTCCTGTTTTACATATCGTCGTCATCATCATCATCATCATCATGTTTTTATTAGGGAAAAATGGAGGAGAGGAGTCACATTTTTGCAGTTGCCCAAGATATAAATTTTACTGGGGTTAGTGTCTGCTCCTTCTGCAGAGATCTCCTAGCCTTTCTCTTTTGAGGTGATGATGGGGAATGGGAGGGTGA
Source organism: Macaca thibetana thibetana (assembly GCF_024542745.1). Lineage (NCBI taxonomy): Eukaryota > Metazoa > Chordata > Mammalia > Primates > Cercopithecidae > Macaca > Macaca thibetana. The sequence goes on from NC_065597.1 coordinate 42,242,561, forward strand.
GAGGGAGATGAGCTGGCACAGAAGCTGAGCCCCTTGGCTGTCACCTCCAAACAGTTCCACATTTAGGGACACCATCCCTGCACTGTAGTGGGAAAGGAAAGCAGTGATGATGAGGCATCTGTGGCTCTAGCTGGGCATTCCTGTGGGTGGGCAGGGGTGGGCTAAATCTCAGTGGGAAATTTGGTCTCACTGCTCAAAACTCAGCTCTTTCGTCTTTCCAGGCAGAGTGAAACCTCAGCAGCCAGCCAGGAACCTGGCAGGAGAAGGGGAGCTTGAATTATCCCAGTAACATGAGCTCACATTGATTGCATGTTTCCCTGGAGCTAAGTGCTTTGGGGTATCATCTTATTTCGTCCTCTCCATCCTCCTGCGGGGTTGGTATTCTGATTATCCCCATTTTACAGAGATGGAAGATCAGGGTGGATCAAGTCTCTTGCCTGAGATCTGATGACCTGTAAGTGATCACTGGGGGGACAGCAACCTATTTCAGGACCCACTTCCCACACCCCTACATTTGATAGTGTCTCTCCAGGTTCCCTCCTCTACCTCACTGCTGTAGCTAGATGAGCTCTGTTGCGCGACTTCTGCAAGGGTCACTTTTCCTGTAAGGACAGACAACTTCCTTTTTGGAATTCTTGGATTATTCCCTGGTGTCTTTCTGTTCTATTTTATATATAGCAAGGCAAGGAGAGGAAGGGGCACAGTGGCTAAGCAAGGTTTAGACTTCTAGCCCCTCTGCCTATAATTCTCCAGGGGAACAGTTTATAAGGAGTCTCCAGTAACGTGGCAGCTTCCAGAGGTGCTGGTTCTAAAATCAGTGTTTAAGGAGAGAGTCAAGCATTGCCAAAATTACCTGTTATACAAGTGCCGACGTGGAGACTCACTGACCATCTCTCAGTGAGTCTTAGTAACAATTTTTCTTCAAGCATTGGAATATTCTGCTTTAATTTTTTTAAAAAAATTGTTTGTATTTATTTTTTAAAAGTACTAGATTGGGACTGGGTGTGGTGGCTCACCCCTGTAATCCCAGTACTTTGAGAGGCCGAGGTGGGTGGATCACCTGAGGTTGGAAGTTCGAGACCAGCCTGACCAACATGGAGAAACCCCGTCTCCGCTAAAAATACAAACATTAGCCAGGCGTGGTGACACATCCCTGTAATCCCAGCTACTCGGGAGGCTGAGGCAGGAGAATTGCTTGAACCCAGGAGGCGGAGGTTGCAGTGAGCTAAGATTGCCCCACTGCACTCCAGTCTAGGCAACAAGAGTGAAACTCTGCCTCAAAAAAAAAAAAAAAAAGTACTAGATTGGGTAGAAGATTTCTGGTTAGGAGTCATGTTGTCTGAAAACAGGTTTCTTTTTTTGTTTTGTTTTTGAGACAGAGTCTTGCTCTGTCACCCAGGCTGGAGTGCAGTGGTGTGGTCTTGGCTCACTGCAACCTCTTCCTCACCCAGCGAATTTTTGTATTTCTAGTAGAGATGGGGTTTCACTATGTTGGACAGGTTGGTCTCAAACTCCTGAGCTCAAGCCATCTGCCCACCTCAGCCTCCGTAAGTACTGGGATTACAGGCATGAGCCTCTGCACCTGGCCTTCTTTCTTCTTTTAACAGATAGGGTCTTGCTCTATCACCCAGGCTGGAGTGCAGTGATGTGATCGTAGCTCACTGCAGCCTCGAACTCCTGGGCTCAAGTGATCCTCCCATCTCAGCCTCCTGAGTTGCTGGGATGACAGGCACATACCACCATGTCTGGTTAATTTTTAAATTTTTAATGGAGATAGGATCTTGCTATGTTTCCCAGGCTGGCCTGGAACTCCTTGCCTTAAGCAATCCTTCTGCCTCGGCCTCCCAAAGTGCTGGTATTACAGGTGTGAGTGACTGTGCCTGGCCTAAAAAATAGGTTTCTTTAAATGCTAGACCCAGCCTCCTTTTGGTGAGATGCCCATATTTTGGGGGGTGGGGTGTGGACAGAGAGACCCATGAGACAAAGCCAGAGGGTCCCGTCCCTTTCACCCTCACTTCAGGGCATAATGGCAGGCGGTCTCACCTGTGCTGTTGAAACAGCGTGTTCTGTTTTCAGCAAGTGTTCAGGGTGAATCACGAGAGTTAAACGAAGGTGATTGTGATGTGACTGTCATATTGTGGCTTCTCTGAGGGTCTGAGCTTGGTGGCAACGGGCCTGTCAGTGGGGGTGTTGGGTTTAGCTGCAGGGGGCCTTCATTTTTGCATGCAGTCACCCCCACCCCACCCACTGCCTGAACACATCCCCACCTGAAGGGAGCCTGGAGGACGTGGGCTTCCTCGTTGGGTTTGTCTGTACTTCACCCTGGTCATTTAACCTAGGAGCGTGATGCCAGAGATGATCATGGGCTGTAGAAAAGCGATTTGCTATGCTCTTGTGCAAAGGAATGGACACCCATTTCTCTGGGCGTTCGCAGCCCTGCACCAGGACACAGTGCTGGGTGGCCAGAGTGTGGGTCACATTTCAGCTCTTTCTTGCCACCTTTGCTTGGCCTTCTGTGCAGTGCTTGGCCTATACTGCTCTCCCTGCTGGGCCTCCCTACCTGGTCTATGCTTTTCCATTCCTGGAGGTTGCTCGGTAGTAAGTCAGGAGCAGTGACGCTCTGTTTCATGCTTGACAATGAGACTTGGGGCTCTCGCTGTCCCCTTTACCCGTCGTGGCCTTGGCCTGCAGTGTGTGAGAGGGTTTCACTAAGGGTGAGCTAAGGAGGGGCAGTCATGTGCCCCTTGCCTGGCCACCACCTCTGCTGGGACAGGGGTGTCTCTGGGGGAGGCATGGGATGCTGTAAGGATGGGATCGTCCCAGGGACCAGCAAAGCATGGGGAGGTTTCCCAAGGCCTTGGGGAAAGCAGCTGAGAAAAGTCCGCAAATGAGAGCCATTGGTCTATTAGTGCTTAAAGCTATTTTGGGGGTGGAGGTGGTTCTAGATCTTCTGATGAAATCTATGGATCCTTTCCCCAGAACAGTGCCCTTCTGTGCCTGTGTGCCCGTGTGAAGCCAGGCTGAGCACGTAGCCCTAGTGTGGATTTTGGAGTTCAGAAGGGAACATTCTGGTTCTTCCCTGGCCCTACTAGAGGCCTCCTCTGACCCTTGGACCAGCACTAGCCTCTGTCTCTCATTCACCTCCTGCCACTGTCTGCCTCAGAATCTGTCCCCAAAGCTTTCCTTCCTTTGACCTGAACCTTCTCTGCCAAAACACATCTTGCCTGACTTTGACAAACTCCTGAGCAGGGCCCCAGCCCTGTCTGGGCTCCACTGCTGTGTTCTGGGCCCTGTTTCCAGACCCCATGCCTGGCTTTCACCTTCCCTTTCTGTTTCCCTCCCCAGCTCCATCTCTTCTGCCTCTGTGAGGTGTTGGGGAGTCCTGTGGATGGAGGGCATTGCTCTCCAGGCCAGGAGCAAGTGACTTGGAGGAGGTGGTGCAAGCAGGTGTCTGCCTAATGCCACTTGCTCTGTGCCACTGGCTATCCGAAATCCAGAGACCCAGCACACAAGGGATCTCGGTGGTGGCAAGGCCTGTGCTAGTGCATGGGGATGAGCTGTGGCCACTCCCAGAGCAGGAGAGTTGCAGCTCCTTATGCGCCTGCTGTGGAGTTGGGGCGACAGCATTTGGGGGGACTCTATACTCCCATTCATCAATCAGCCTCCCACAACTTGTGACCCCAGAGCTGAGTCAACGTGGAGTCCTGATCTGCCTGAAGCCCTGGCAGAGCCCTAGGATCCTTCTTAACGCACGCCAGGAATCATGGTTAATAGTGAGAACTGGTCTTAGACCTGCTGCCACCAAGCAGGTGCCCTCTAAGGGCCCTCTGGCCTCTTTAGGCCCCTTGTCCATCGTTGAGGGTCTTGATTCACAAAGGGACCTGGAAGCCCCCAGGACTTCAGAGATGGACGCAAACACCCCCGTTCTCTTAACGGACGTGTTCAGTGCTCCTTTGAAGGGCTTTCTGCAGCAGCCCTTGTCCAGAGGCTGCTGGATGTCGCCCACCAGGCTCCACAGCTTGGGGGGATTATCCCACGACAGCTGGGAGTCTTAAGATCGAACCCATTCCTACCTTCCTGTGCAGCCCCCTCCATCCCTGCGGGGGCGGGGCCTCCAAGGCCCTGTCCGGTGAAGTGTTTTAGCAGGAGCTCCTCGTGGGGCTACTGTGGTGCCCTTGGGCCCTCCCAGGGCCACCTGATTGTTGAGGTCACACTCAGCCCTGGGAAGGATCCCATCTCTAATGAGCGATGATGATTCCCATTGCATAGGCAGGAAGCACTCCCTGCTCTATCCACCCTGTAACCAGATTCTGTGGCCGGAGTTTTCTGTTCAGTGCCTGCCTGACCCCAGGCAGGAATGGTTGTGCTCAAGGCCAGGGCAGGTGTGAGCGCCATGAGGGAGCTGGATTGGCACGTGTGAACTCCTGTTCCCAGAGCTGGTGTGACTCTAGTGTGATGGGGTGGGGACAGTGGTGGTGTGGAGGGGTCAGGTGTATCTGTGGCTGCCTTGCCCACTGCCTGGTTCTGAACAAAGCCCAGCCCTGCTGCAGGCCCTCCTGGATGTCACCACACATCCTGTGTGCTTATTGATTAAAAAATTTGGGTCGGGTGTGGTGACTCATGCCTGTAATCCCAGCACTTTGGGAGGCTCAGGCGAGTGGATCACCTGAGGTCAAGAGTTCAAGACCAGCCGGGCTAACACGGTGAAACCCCGTCTCTACTACAAATACAAAACTTAGCCAGGCATGGTGATAAGCGTCTATAATTCCAGCTACTCGGGGGGCTGAGGCAGGAAAATTGCTTGAACCCGGGAGGTGGAGGTTGCAGTGAGCTGAGATCACACTATTGCACCCCAGCCTGGGTAACAAGAGTGAGACTCCATTTCCAAAAAAAAAAAAAAAAAAAATTGTTGTTGTTGTTGTTGTTGTTGTTGAGGACCTGCTACTATGTTTGCCCTGAGCTAGGCACTGGGATACAACAATGAGCAAGACAGGCATGGTTCATGCCCTAGTGAGGGAGGCAGATAAGAGCCCAGGAAACCAATAGGTGGAAGGAATAATAAGAGGTGTTCGGGTTATGGAGGGGTTAAGCCGGGAGCTGCCCTGCAAGGTCAGGTCTGGGAGTCACAAGCAGGAGCTGGTAGACCACGGGGCAGGAGTGGGCAGCTGCAGCATGGCCACGTGACCTGGGGCCTCTGCAGAGCCTTTCTGCATCCCACACATGAGCGTGTGCGCGCCTGCACATGTGCTTGAGCAGAGGGTCCTCGAAGTCCACTGCTTGGCCCCAGCACAGAGCTCGTGTGTGGGGCCATACGGCTGAAACAACTGGGGGAGTCCTTTGAGACAAAGAATGCAAAATGCCTGTGGCCATTCTCAAGGTGACCCGACAGGAGAGGAAATGGGATGGAAGAGAGTTTGGAGTAGAAAGAGAAAGCGGGTCAGGCGCAGTAGCTCACACCTGTAACCCCAGCACTTTAGGAGGCCAAGGCGGGAGGGTTGCTTGAGGTCAGGAGTTCAAGACCAGCCTGGGCAACATGGCAAAACCTTGTCCCTACAGAAAAAAAAAAAAAAAAAAAAACCTGCAAAAATTCACTGGGTGTACTGGCATGTGCCTGTGGCCCCCACTGCTTGGGAGGCTGAGGCAGGAGGATCACCTTAGCCAGGAGGTTGTGCCTGCAATGTGCTGTGATCACACCCCTGCACTCCAGTCTAGACAACAAAGACCCTGTCTCAGAGAGCGAGAGAGCGAAAGCGAGAGTGAGAGCGAGCGAGCGAGAGAGGTCTTAAGTAGGTAACAGATCTTTCCTTTGCAAAGGTTACAAAAGATGTAGGGCTACAGAACCCCACTGCTGGGACCCCTTCCAGTGCACAGGGGGGCTTGTGTTTGCAAAGGGCTCTGGAGCTCGGGCTTCATTCACGTCGTGGTGAATCGGGCTCTGCCATGTGCCCCCTCCCTGTGTATTCACATCCACCCTCCATGCCCTCCTTGGGCGCACACACTTGCCCTCATGCCTCCTCTCTGTGTCACACACTTGCCCTCATGCCTCCTCTCTGTGTCACACACTTGCCCTCATGCCTCCTCTCTGTGTCACACACTTGCCCTCATGCCTCCTCTCTGTGTGCACACACTTGCTTCACGTACTCTCGCTATGCCTGTATACTCTGTGCACCCTCCAGTGTGGACACACCCTGGCCACCCACCTACCTTACAAATGCCCATCATCCACAGGATTGGATGTCCCTGTGTTCCCCTTGAAGTGGGGTAGGGTGGGGGTGTGTGTCTCTTGGCTTCAGTGGAGCCAATTATTGTATGCATTACAAAACTAGACATGGAGCTGGGGACGTCTGGAGAAGGTGCCGCAGACCAGCTGAGTAGCCCCTTTGGTGTATTTTCCATATCGGCCCCTGTGCGGATTGGGGTTTCTCTGAGCTGCGAGTCTTCAGTGTGCAGCGGGGCTCGGCCACAGAACTCTCTCTTAGGGATTTCGGGGGCTCACTGCTTGGGCCCCCAGAGAGTACCTGCTGCCAGTGTGGGCTCGGGCCACCCCTGTACCCAGCTCCAGCTGCCGACGGGCCCTCCTTCCTCTGTGCCTGCTGCCTCTGCTGGTGATGCCATTGCTGGAGACCCAGTCTGGACAGAAGAGTGCAGCTGTGGGGAGAAAAAACCTCACTCTCATTGCCGGGTAGCACAGGGGCTTATGGGGGTGGTGGGGGTTGGGTGTTGACTCTTTCTCATCAAGAGTGTACAAAAACCAGGCGTGGTGGCCCATGCTTGTAACCCCAGTGCTTTGGGAGGCTGAGATGGGGATCACTTGAGCCCAGGAGTTTGAGACCAGCCTGAGCAACATAGCAAGACCCTGTCTCTATAAAAAATATAAAAACAAAAAATTTAGCCAGATGAAGCGGCACATGCTCAGCTACTCAGGAGGCTTGGGTGGGAGGATCACTTGAGCCCAGGAGGTCAAGACTGCAGTGAGCTATGATCGCGCCACTACACTCCAGCCTGTATGACAGAGCATGAGCCTGTCTCATAAAACAATCTGCTAGCCCATATTCTGTTTTTGCTTTTCTGTTTTTTGAATCCTCTAGCCCATATTCACCTTTGAAGGTGTGCTTCTACCTTCAAAAAACAGAATAGGGGCTAGAGGAGGGCATGTGAGTGGGGTGGTGCCTGCAGTTGTAGGAAAATGCATTAACACCCAAGTGGTAAGTAAGGTGACCCACAGATCCCTCACCACACAGGGATGTGGTTCCAGAGACTGCATTGTGTCACGCGGCTGCTTGCAGTGAGGGAACAGGAAGCCTGTAGTGAGATCTGCCACTGGACCTCCCCAGCCAGTTAGCACTGGGCCACTTTCCTCCTCTTTCCACCCCTGCAGGCCTGTCTGGACTTCTGGGACCCAGCACAGAGCCTTGACCTCCCCCAGGGCTCCAAAATGGTGGATGTTTCCCTGTTCTCTTTCCCATCATGGCCGAGGCCAGATCTTCCTAAGAGGATGACTTGACGTCTTTGGGACATCCTCAAGTTCAGTGACTTGGGAGGTCACACTTCTTAACTAAACCGCCTTGAGTGGGTGCAAGTGTGCAGACTGTTTGCCCTGATACCTGGGTGCACAGAGGTCAGAGGAGAACTGGGGTCATGTATTAATGTCCTGATACCTGCAGATAACTAAATCAATAAAAAAAGAAAAAAAATAAAAAAGAAACTCGATATTCTTAGCTATCACCCCTACCCTCCTACCCTTCCCAGCCCCAGGCAACCACCGATCCACTTTCTTTCTTTTTTCTTTTTCTTTTTTTTTTTGAGACGGAGTCTCGCTCTGTCGCCCAGGCTGGAGTGCAGTGGCCGGATCTCAGCTCACTGCAAGCTCCGCCTCCCAGGTTTACGCTATTCTTCTGCCTCCGCCTCCCGAGTAGCTGGGACTACAGACGCCTGCCACCACGCCCAGCTAGGTTTTTGTATTTTTTAGTAGAGACGGGGTTTCACCGTGTTAGCCAGGATGGTCTCGATCTCCTGACCTCGTGATCCGCCCGTCTCGGCCTCCCAAAGTGCTGCGATTACAGGCTTGAGCCACCGTGCCTGGCCTTTTTTTTTTTTTTTTTTTTTGAGATAGAGTCTTTCTCTGTCGTGCCCAGGCTGAGAGCGGTGGTGCAATATCAGCTCACTGCAATCTCCATCTCCCAGGTTCATGCGATTCTCTTGCCTTAACCTCCTGAGTAGCTGAGACTACAGGCACGCACCACCATGCCTGGCTAAGTTTTGCATTTTTAGTAGAGATGGGGTTTCACCATGTAGGCCAACTGGCCTCGAACTCTTGACCTCAAGTGATCTGCCTGCCTTGGCCTCCCGAAGTGCTGCAATGACAGGCATAAACCACTGTGCTCGGCCCTGGACATGTCTTTTTAATGCATACAAAAGGGATTCTGCTGAACATATTTTTTTGTGCTTTTTCTTTCAAATTTAACATATCTGAGATCTTTATCAGCTCATATAGCTTTATGTCATTCTTAAGGTTTAGGAACCCATGGAGACCTTGTTGAAGGTGTCTAACAAAATGGCAGCATGGTAACCTTGCACACTGGCAGCAGTCTCTTCATAGAAGCACCATATATTTATATGTGTGTGTGTAAGTAAAAGGTGAAATGTAAGAGAAACTGATTTTTTGGCACGGCATTGAACGCTGTTAATAACAGCTTAGGCATTAGCCACCCGTGTTTTGGAGGCTGTCTGGTTGGAATCATTTTAGTGAATAATATCAATTTTGTCTGACACAAGGTCTTGATTGCTATTTATAAAGCTGTACATTTGAGAACCCACTCCAGCTGTAACTAGCTAAGTAAAACAATAGCTTGGGTCCCAGCTCAAATTATCTGTGCATTTCATTGTGTTGATCCTGCCTGTCCACTTTCAGGATGCGGGCTTGGAAAAGAGAGCACACTTCATTAGCATTCCTTGGCTAGTTGCTCGGGGATGTTCCCTCTTGCATGTGCTGTTTCTCAGGGTTCAGAGAAACCCGCTCTGTGAGGCTCTGGAGGGGAGGAAGACCATGGGTAGATGGTCAAGTGGGTAGCTTGAGCATTGCGTAGGCAGCACTGTTTGAGCCACGGCAGCGACCCCCGCTCGGTTGGTTGGGCCACTGTTCCAGCAGATGACAGCCCTGACATTATTATGGGGGCAGTTACCCTGTGCCGGCGCAGTGCCCAATGCTGCACAGGCGTTATCCCATTTAATCCTCCCAGCAGCCCTATGGCTTAGGTACCATTATTGTCTCCATTTTTGAAGTGGGAAAACAGAAACCCAGAGGTTAGATCATTTGCTCAGGTCACATACAGCTAGTAAGAGGCAGAACGGAGATTTGAAGCCAGGCTGCGCCTCGTGCTAGAACTCAGGTTCTGACCACGAACCAGCCTGCTTGCTCCACTCGCAAGGTGGCTGCCTGCGTATTGTACACGCCTTCCATGTGGTGGGCTGGGGTCACTGCCCTCCAGTCTGAGTTGCTAGGGTTCTGGATAGCATCTTTTGTACCCTGGTCAACCATGGTTTTCGAAGCAACCTTGGAGACAGACAACCCTGGGTTTGAGCCCAAACTCTTCATGGCTCTCACTACCTGTAAGACCTCAGGCACCCCTCTGAGAGACTGCTGAGGAAGACTAAACCCAGTGATAGCTGCAAAGCCCTAGCACAGTGCCTGGCTCAGTGTGCACCCATGTGGTGCCAGCAAGAACATCGACAGTGCAGAGAGAACTGGGTGGTTCGTGGTGGCTTCAGCCTGCACATATGCAGAGCTAGAAAGGCCATTAAATCTGAAAAATACTGTGTATGCACATTTTTGGCTTAAACAAAGTCCCATTTACAAAGTCCATAACCCAGCTTTAATATTATTACATGCCCCAGACTGGGATTAATTCCAGGACAAGAGTGTTATTATGCTGTGTAGTGTTTCTCCCATATTCTCCTAGTGCATGGCCTCCACCAGCCTGGGCTTATGTCCTGGGGTGTGGGATGGTGGGGACACCCTGTCTCTGCCTGGCTTGGTTCTGTGGGGTCCTGGGTGGAGTGGGGGGAGGCTGGTTGCCTTCTGATGTTGTCAGCTCATAAGTTGCAGTGCTCAGATGTGCTGTCATTGGGAGAGTTGACCTCAGCGTGTCCTGAGGTCTGTCTGTGGGTCAGGTCTCAGCAGGGTCATGAGCACTCACCACTTTGCTGATCCCTGAAGCAACCTTATTGGTTTCTTGAGGCAGTGCTGAGATTGATTAGTGATGTCTGCCAGGGGCACAGGGCTGGGGAAACCATAACTGATCCAGCACTTAACTTGCTATTCCTGTTTTATTCCGATCATTTTACATCTCTGTGAAACCAATAAAGGCCTCTTTGTAGGCTTTGCCCCCTCTCCCCTGGTCATGGGTATTATAATAAGGACCCCCACAAATATTCCTTCTTCCTCACCCTGCACCTCACCTGATCTATTTGTACAGTCTTCAAACTCACAGGCCCATCTCTGTTCTCTCTTTCAGTTGAAGAGGGGGAGGCCTCAGACTTCTCGCTGGCCTGGGATTCCTCCGTGACAGCAGCAGGTAAATGCCCGGGGGCTGGTGGAAGAGTTGCAGGGGGTCTTGGAGCTGGTCCAGGAACTCAGAAAGCCACCCAACTGGTTATGGAAATGATATTCTTTGTGTCACATTCCTGCCTGCAGTCCAGACTACCCCATGCAACACGATTTTTATATCAGTTCCATATGGTCAATAAAATCTATTACATACGGAGACTAATATTCCCTTATTCTCCTGAGGGCCACGTTTCCTTCTTGTGGGCACAGTTCAGATGGGCGGTGATTTTCCCACTGTACAAGCCTTGAAGCTCCTTGCTATGGGCGTCGCTGCACATTCATTCCAATCTAATTGCATAAAAGCCACTTTAATAGGACTTTTAAACTCCAGTCTACATCAGAATTCCTCTTTCCCTCCCTGGAAGGGGCTGCTCTGCACTCTCAGGGCTGGCAGAGCTGAGCTCGTGCCTCCAGGGAGAGGTAACAGAGGGAGCTCAGACTCGTGAGGTGTCGGGGGAGACATGACAGTCAGGACATGGGATTCCCGCATAAGCTCTTCCCTGTACCTCAGTTCCTTAGCTGTAAAAATAGGTGGATGAATAAAGTTTTTCTAACTGTGAAGTTTTGCAGCTTAGAGCCTTCCCATGAGTACTGAGATTAGAACCGGCTTTGGGGGGTTTTGGGGAGCTCCTGAGTTGGGGGCCAGGGTCCCCTGTTTGCTCCGCATGCAGCCAGGGCCTCTCTTGGTAGTGGTGCCCCCGGCTCCCTGACCGGCAGGCGCTGGGATCCCCTTGCTTGTCCTCCTCCCCTGCCTTGGGCCAGGACTGCCCTGGGATCCTGACCAGCTTTTTCTGGATTCGTGGGGGAGCTGGAGCTGCTTCAGTCTTGCAGAATCTTAAGGCCTGAGGAAGCCTATGATGGAACATTCAGTCCAAGCTTCTCCTCTTTTCGTTGTGGAAACTGAAGCAAGAAGAGAGATTTGCTCTGGGTCAGTATTTCAAAAATGTGCTTAGGCATTGGGTATATAAACATTGAATGTTTTCATGGTTATGTGTCTAATGTGTGATATTATAGACATTTGTGACTTAACTATGATGCTAAATTCATTTAAGTGAAAAAACGGAGTTGACAAGAAAGTGTTAGTGGTACAGAATATGGAGATTCAGCCGGGAGTTTGAAGATGGTTCAGTGAAATTTGGGAAAGGAGACTAAGCCCTCGAACCCAAGCCTGTGGCCCCTGGTTCCATGTCCTTTCCAGCAGGAGCTGATGCTGCCTGCAGAGTCCACAGGGTCCTGGTTGACCCAGGCTTGTGCACTGTTGTGGCTGCAGGTGCCCTGGCCCTTGGTGACAGGGGCTTCCTCCACAGAGAGGGGACTTGTCTGAAGCCAACATGGTGAGTGGTGCTCAAATTCTGGGGAGGAGGGTCCGGGACTAGGACAGGCTTTGGGGTCAGCACTGGGCAGGTAGGAGGCTGGGGGAAGGGGCTGTGTAGCCCCCTTTGTGTCTCCTTCTGTGCAGGAAGTGCGTTCCCCATGGTGGGGGGCAACAGCAAGACCCTAAGGCGCCGTGTCTCAGAGATGTAGTCCTCCTGGGAGATGAGGGGTGCAGGGGCTCACGCTTGCTGCCTGCTCTGGAGAGGATCCCACTGTACCCCAAACCCCTGAACTCGGAAAGCACTCAGCCCCGCCTTGTCTACAGAAGGTCCTCCTTCCCAGCTGCTTTCCCAGTGGGGCTGGAGGTGATGCAGACAGATGGGAACATCAGTGGCTTGCAAGGGGGGTGCTAGCAGTGATTGCTATAGACAGAAAGCCCTGGGAAGGGGGTGGCTGCATGCCTAGGCAGTGAGGTGTCTTCCAGCTTGCAGAAGGCAAGGGCGATGTTGATGGTGGGGCCTTGGAGTCTGCAGTTCTGTAATTCCATAGTTGGGCGGCCAGTCTTAGGGCCTCTTTGGGCTGCCTGGGAGTAGTGGGAGCTGTGGGATTTGCCAGTTTCCAGGCAAGAGCTGAGCATGCCTCGTGCATGTAGGAGGATGCATACTCCTTGTGACTCCGCAGCCACAGCTCGCCATGGTGCCAGTCAGTTTCGGATTCTCTGCTCAGCGATGGGGAGAGGCAGGGCAGAGCATCCCCGGCGGTGGATAATCCACAACGAGACAGCCAGGCCAGGAATTGTTTTGTTTTCTTTGGCTCATTTTTGCTGGTGTTTTTTTTTTTTGTTTGTTTGTTTTGTTTTTTTAATTTGTGCCATGCATGTGATACATTTTCATTCCCAGTTCTATTGGACTTGAGCTATTAAAGTCAGCTTGTATTCCCTGAGCATGGGGTGTGTGAGATGGCTCCAAGCCTGGGTGGCAGGCAGAAGTCAGTGTGGGAGGTGGCCCTGGACGTGGGCAATGTCACATTTATTGAGCACTTACTTAGTGTGTGCCAGGCACTGAGTGAACACTCTACCTGCAACGTCTCGCTGGGCCATGGTGACAGCTCTGTGAGGTGGGTGCCGTTTCCAGCAGCAGCTCCATCGTTTCTCTGTGGGCTTGGCTTAGGGACAGCCATCTGGTGGACAACAGGGCCAAAGGCCTGGTGAAAGCCGCTTTTGTCTAATACTTTTTATTAAACTGAGAAAATGTCACTTGGCCACATCAGAGAATGGCAGCAGGTGACAAAGAAGATTATGGGGGAGCAAAACCTCCCAGGCCACCCTTGGCACTGCTACTGAGAAACCCCATCCTCATTTGACACATGAGGGAAGGAGCTCGGAGCAGTACAGTAGTGAGTCCACGGTCCCCAGCTGGCAGGCTGTGCATCAGGGACTTGAACCCAAGTCCTCCGGAAGCCAGAGCCTGTGGTTTAACCTCTGCACCACTTGGCATCAGGAGGTGGAGAGCTGAGCAGGACCTGAAAGCGGGGCATTATGGCGACTTCTGAAAGGTCCTTGGCAGGACAGGCATGGTGGCTGCAGAACATAGGTGGGTCCTGCTCACAGGCCCCCATTGGCCCTGGGCTGAGGGCATTTTACCAGGAGGAAGGGAGAGCTATAAGGCATAGAGTAGCTTTTCTTCTGGGGGGGCCCTGTTGGCCCAGAGCGCAAGCTTTTCATGCACCTTCCTCTCCTCTGCTTTGCCCAGCCCTGGGTGTGTGATGGAGAACTGCAATAAAGAAGCAGAATGCGCAGTTTGCGTCTTCACTCACCTCTGGCCCGCCCTGGCCACCCTGCTAGTGGGGACCCTGTGGCCCTCAGCCCCCAGGAACAACCAGGCTTGCTCCTTCTGTGCCCTTGAGCAGGGGCCCTGACAGTGATGGAGAGCCCGGCCTTGCCTGGCAGGGAAAGGAGCGAAATGATGAGCTCATGGCAATATCCCGCAGTCCCGAGGCGGGGGCGTGGGGAGCTGAGCGCGCAGGCCCACTCATGCCGCTTGCTGGCGAATGGGGCTGCTGATGGTGAGGCCCAGGGGAAGGAGCACTTCATTTGAAGTCAAGATGTGGGGTTGCCTTGGAGGTGTGGAACTGGAGTTCTTAACCTGTTTTGAGCCACAGGTGCCTTTGAGCATCCAGTGGCAGTGTGTGGATTCTCTTTCAGACACATACGGGATTTCATGTGTGATTTCATGGTTGTTCGTGGGCCATTCTTCTTCTCCAGCCAACCCCAACTTCTCCCGCCTTGCCAGGCCATAGGTGTGAACTTACAAATGTGAAAGTCCTTTGCAAATGGGAAAACCTTGCCAGGGTCACAAACTCAAAGGCCCACCTGAGGCGGGCTGATGGCCCAGGTGGGCTGATACGTGAGGGACCACGGTGGATGGTGACACAGACCCTGCAAAGAGGATGGCTGGCCCTCAGCTCCTGCCGGCTGGGCCATGAATTGCCAGAATTCTGGCTGGGTCCAGAGTTGCCAGATCTTCAGAGGTTTTAAAAGAAAAGCCAGAAAGTTGGATTTTCATAAGAAATCTTTAGATTCTTAAACCAGCCCAGCTTATATCTTTTTAAAAACAGCTTTACTGAGATATAATTCACATATCATACAATTCACTCACTTAAAGTGAATTTTGGTATATTTAGAGATATATGTGACCATTACTTGAGTGAACTTAGAACATTTTCATGTCCTTAAAAGGAAACTCTTGACCAGGAGCGGTGGCTCACACCTGTAATCCCAGCACTTTGGGAGGCCGAAGCAGGAGGATTGCTTGAGCCCAGGAGTTTGAGACCAGCCTGGGTAATATAGTGAGACCCTGTCTCTACAAAGAATCAAAACAAAATAGCCCTGGGCATGGTGGCATGCACCTGGAATCCCAGCTACTTGGGAGACTGAGGCAAGAAGATCACTTGAGCCCAAGAGTTCGAGGTTACGGTGAGTTTTGATCATGACACTGCACTCCAGCCTGGGTGACAGAGTGATAGCCTGCCTCTAAAATAATTAACTAAATAAAAGAAAAAGAAAAAAAAATAATAAAAAAGAAACACTGTATCCTTAGCTACTACCCCTGCCAGTCCCAGGCAACCACTGATCCACTTACTTTTTTATTCTAATTTTTATTTTTTTGAGACAGAGTCTCACTCTGTTGCCCAGGCTGGAGTGCAGTGGCGCGATCTCAGCTAACTGCACCCTCCACCTCCTGAGTTCAAGCAATTCTCCTGCCTCAGCCTCCCCTCGTAGCAGGGACTACAGGTGTGTGCCATCGCACCTGGCAATGTACAAGTTTTTGTTTGAATGCTTGTTTTTAGTTCTTTTGGGTGTATTTGTAGGCCTGGAATTACTGGGTCTTAGGGTAACTTTATGTTTAACCTTTGGAGGAGCCACCAGACCTTCCCAGGCATTTTGCATTCCCACTGCCCATAGGGATTCCACTTTTTCCAGGTCCTTGTCAGCATTTATTATTTTCCTTTTTGCAAATTCTAACCTTCCTAGTAGGTGTGAAGGTATCTCATTCTGAACAACTCATGGATTTTTTTTTTCTTTTCTTTTTTTTTTTTTTGAGATGGAGTCTTGGTCTGTTGCCAGGCTGGAGTGCAGTGGCACCATCTTGGCTCACTGCAACCTCTACCTCCCAGGTTCAAACGATTCTCTTGCCTCAGCCTCCCCAGTAGCTGGGACTACAGACATGTTCCACCAAGCCCAGCTAATTTTTGTATTTTTAGTAGAGATGGGGTTTCACCATGTTGGCCAGAATGATCTTGATCTCCTGACCTTGTGATGTGCAAGCCTCGGCCTTCCAAAGGCTCCCAGTGCCTTTGACCTACCTCCTAGCAATGTCTTCAAATCCCCTGTATCCTGCCCGTCACAGCCTGGCACTAGCCCTAACCCTAACCCCCGTCTCTCCTGCCCATCCTGGCCTGGTACTAAACCTACCGCTATCCCTAACACCCCTCTTTCCCACCCATCCCAGCCTGCTACTAACCCTAACACTAACTGTAACGCTAACCCTAATCCCCCTCTTTGCTGCCTATCCCAACCTGGCACTAACCCTAACCCTAACCCTAACCACCCATCTGGTAATAACCCTACTGCCTAATAACCTCTACTGCCCATCCCAGCCTGGTAATAACCCTAACCCTACCCCTAACCCCTATCTCTCCCGCCCATCCCAGCCTGGTAGGGAGATGCATCTTGCCTTCAGCATTTCCTCCCTCTTCCCACAAGCCCTTTGGAATGAGGTCTCTAAGTGGCAGACACCAGAAACATCATGCATGATCCTCAGGTCTATGATGTGGGCTTTCAGGGAACCCACACAACCACGTGGAAATTTACCTCCTCTTTCCCCGTCACTGAGTTTGGTCTGGGAGCTGAAGCTGCGCATCTATTTATTTTTATTTATTTATTTTTTTATTGAGACAGGGCCTTTCTATGTTGCCCAGGTTGGTCTTGAACTCCTAGGCTCAAACAATCCTCCTGTCTCAGCCTCCCAAGCAGCTGGGATTACAGGCATGCACCACCATGCTTAGCCTGAAGTGGGTAAGGGGATCATTTTTATGTAATTGTCTAGTCAGAGTCTCATTGGAATCTTCCACCTCGCCAGGCTGGGTTTTGGGACTGGTTGGGCAGAGTCTGCTCCATGGCTTCCGTCCAGCATGGCAGCTCTGGAACAGCAGCAGGGAGAGGCAGTAAGAAGAGGGTCTGTGGGTGGGCCAGAGATAGGACACAGTTAGTTCGTTGACACATACTTCTTGTGAACGCCTGGGCAGGTTAGGTGAGTCTATTTCTGGCATGGTGACAGACACACTTGTTTGAGAGGAACACTCAGTATCATCAGTTGACTGTGATGGCCCCACAGCCTGAGACCTTATTTGTGTTGCACTGTGATCAGACTTTTAGGCCTTCTTGCCGTGGGACAGGTGTTCTTGCCCCAGTTAATAGGAACCGTCACTCCCATTTATGAGGTGTTTCTAGGAGCCAGGTCTCCTTTGCTTTTCACATGCATATGAGAAAACCGAGAAACAGAGATGCTAGTAACTTGCTTCTAGGTCACTCAGCCAAGAAGCGGCAGAGCAGAGATTTGAACCCAGGCAGCTCATGCATGAATTTAGTGCCTCAACTGTAGAGGGCAGACGTGCCAGTGACAATGCGGGTCCCATGCCTTGTTTTAGAGGAGAATCTCTGGAGTCAGCTCTGTGCCCCGGTCACTCCTGGGTCAGGTAAAAGAGTCTAACTGAAGCCAGCCCTCGGGATTTGCTGCCTGGAAGGAGAGGAGGTGCATGTTTTGAAGACCTTGCACACATCTCCCATGTTCAAAGCCAGGCCTGGAAAGCACTGGGCCAGGCTCTCTGCAGGGACTCACACCACCTCCAGCCCCCGTCCCCAGCCCTCCTTCCACATCTCGGTGTTGGGCATGGGGGCAGTTTGCAGGGGAAGGTGGGGATAGGACTGCAGGCTCTGGGACCTCCTCAGATGGGAGGTAGAGCCGGCATTGGGGTAGCTGGTGTCCTGGGACGTCCTTGAGAAGAATGCCTTGAAGCCTCTCATTTTTCTTTTAGCCTGGTTCTGGGTAAAAGGTGGGGTGAGGAGAATGGTCGGGGTCCCTGCTCCTGACCAAGGCGACAGCCTCATCCCCTGCAGTCCTTTGCCCCCAGGTTTTGGCTGGGAAAATGGACAGAAATGTCCAGAAGCCTGGGCCTTTCACCATGGGCGGGCGAGGCTACTCCGTGCAGTCCCGCCTGCACTTCTGAACCACTCGGAGCTGCCTCCCACCCTGCTTGTGTGTTGCTGGAGTGCATATTTATTATTTCAATGGCTTCACAGAAACTCCACCCACACCCCTGCGCTTCTGCACTTGCGTTTGCATTTCTCCCAGTCCCCTTTCGAGCTCTGTTCGTCTATAAGCTTCTACATGAAGTCCACACTGAACTCGCAGTGGATTTTCTTGTAGTTCCTGTTGGACCTGAGCTTCCTGTGGTCCTGGGACCCATGTACCTCCCACCTTAGTGTCTGTACTGGAGCCCTCAAGTGGATGGGCGTGAATGTTCTTCTCCGCCTCTCCCCTGTTGGACGTTCGGACTGCTTTAGGCTGTTGTAAATAACGCCATGATGAACATCTTTGTGTGGGTGGTCTCTTTTTTCTCCTTTGGAGATTTTCTTAGGGGCTCCCAGCACCTTCTAACTTTTTCTTTCAATCCCCAAATCAAGGCTAGAGAGACTGTTCCCCTCATCTGTGTCCATTGCTCCCCACTGGGTCTCACTTTGAACACTTCCCCAAGTGACTGTCCTGCATTGGGTCGCCTGTGGGATGTCTCACCCACCCATGATACTTGCCTAGAGCCATGTGACTGTGGCCCGTGGTGCAAGCTGCCTGGGCACCCTTTGGCTTCGGCCTGGTGTGCTGGTGGCGTCTGCCTTTTGTGCTTGAGCTCCCAACCTAATCATCTTTTTGATGAGGACCAAGAGACATTTTAAAGGAGCAGAAAAGTCTCACTAAATAGATGTAGAATTTCCCGGTATTTTAAAGACTTATGAAATGCATTTTTATATGGGGCCAGCTGGGGAGTTTCTCATTAGCTCGGCTGGGGAGCCTGTGGGGAGTTGAGCTAAGTGGAGCCAGGCAGGCTGGGTAGGAAGACGCGGTGGCCCCGAGCTCACCGGGGGAGCGTGGCAGGCATGCGCCAGCGAGTCAGCTCCACGGACCCCTGGCCAGGCAGCCTGGGCTGCGCCTTTGTTAGAGCTGCTCCCTCTACAGCACAGGGGGCCTCAGAAATCGTCAGGTGGTGACTGGAGCTGAGAGGTGGCCACTCTGTTACCATGGTGAGCAGTCCACGGCGTAGGGCATTCTGTGCCGCGTGTGCACATGGATGCATGCACTTGTGTGTGTGCTTGTGTGTGAGCATGCCCAGGTAGCTGCAACCCTGACTTGGACCCCTGGCAGGGGGGCACTCCAGTGCCCCTGTGCTCTGCCTGCTGGTTGGTGCTGCATCCTGGGCTCCCTGGTGCTACCTTGGACCAGTTCTCTCAGGAGGAGGTGGCATTTCCTGCCCACCCTTTTCCTCTGGCTCTGCACCAGCCTTGGGGCCCCCATTGGGCTCCGCTGTACTTGGCTTCCTCGTTGACATGCCTGCTGTGCACGTGTGTATGAAGAGCCCATGCATATATGTGCACATGTGTGCTCAGGACTCAAGTGTGCTGGTACCCAGGGCATGTGGAAATGAACAGGTGTGCAGTGCGTCTTCTGACTCCTGTTTTCCTCCTGTACCTCTATCCTGGCTGATGACTTCACTTCCACGGAGCTAGCCTTGTCTTGCTGATTTCTACCCTCTTGAGATGGACTTGGGGCTTCCCTGATGGCAGGGATGCTGTCGTTTGTCTCGTGTCCCTGGCCTGGCATTGGGACTTTGCAGCGCAGTTGCTCAGTTGATTTGGGACCATCTGCCCCAGCAAGCCCATGGCCCTGCCCCTCCTCTCCTGGTGCTGTTGGGCTTTTCGGGGGACATCAGTAATGAGGATTGTAAAGACAAGGAGGAGCCAGTCCTACTTCCTCCAAAGCTGGGTGCTCCCTGAGGATGGAAAGGCCTCTCTTTGGTGTCGGCCCTTTCCCAAGTCCCCAGGGATCCTGCTGTCCTGCTGGTGGACACTGGAAATCAATAGTTCTTTGGCAACTTGAAGCCTGCCCATAAACAGTCAGTTGTGTCTGTGGGTTGGGGTGTGTGGGGTGGGGTGGGGTGATGATGGCATCACTCCTCATGCATTTGGGGGAGTCGGTGCCCATCCTACTCCCTCCAGTGTTGCCCAGCCTTGTGCGTGCATCCTGGGGTGGTTTGCACCAGCGCTGCTCAAACTTGAACATGTGTACAAATGGTCAAGATGCAGACTCTAACTCAGCAGGTCTGGGTAGGGCCTGAGAATCTGCATTTCTAACAGGCTCCGGGGTGATGTTGATGCTGTTGGCCCACAGACTGTGTGTGACCCCTTGGCATTTTTTGAAGCTCAGCCTAAATGACACCTCCTCCAGGAAGTTTCCCATGATAGCCCTGCCATAATTCTGTGCCCCCCTGAGCCTAAGAGCTCCTGATCCTGGCCCTCAGTGCTCCCACTGCCTTCTGCTTGGTTCTAGCGTTCCTTCTCTTCTTATACCCAGCTCCCTGATGCTCTGCTCACTCCTAGGGGCAGTGACCGAGTCTGATTCTCTGCATCCCCATAGCTCAGCCCTGGCTTGGCAGTTGGCAGGTGCCTGGCAAATGTCTGCCAAGATGCAGAACCTCACCTCCACTTCTTTGTCTGTATTTGTCCTGGGAAGTGCAGGGCCTGAGTTTTGTTCACTTTGTTAAGAGCAAAATCTGGGTTTGAGGTCTAGATACTTATTAGCCGTTCAATATGGAGTAAGTTACTAAACCTCCCTGTCCTTTCATTTCCTCATCGGAAATGGGGATAATAATAGTCCTACTTCCTAAGGCCATTGTGAGGATGGCACAGGGAATCCACATGGAGTGCTTAACCCCTACTTTTACTTTTGCTATTGACCTTTACTTTTGCTATTGACACCATGTGGCGGGAAGTGCCCATAGGAGCTTAGCTCTGAGCTTGGGTCTGTAGGGGTGACAGAGAAGGCTCCAACGGGCCCCTCCTTCTCATCACATCGTCACAGCTCCCTGCCTTTCTCCCCACATCTTGACTGGCAATCTCTAGGCATGGCCACAGTGCCTGGGGCAATCTGCTTCACCTTCCTGCAGGTTTGGGGTGGAACTGAATCTGTAGGGAACCATTCTTGTTTACCCTGGTTGGTGAGGCATGGCTTGTTTCCCAAGTGGGGCAGGCCAGGTGGGGTGGGGGTTGGTGGGAGGTGGGCAGGGTCTGCTCTGAAAGGCAGAGGCCTGAGGCTGTCCTGAGATCAGATTCCTTCCCTGGGTGGGGCTGGACACATGGACTGTGCGGCCATGGGCCAGTGCCCGGTAGGAAATGGCCAGGGTCAGCCTGACCGCACCACCTGGCATGTGTTGGCTTCCTGGGTGGACACTCTGAAGGGCTCAGCTCCTGGGTTGGATACGGTCAGTGGTGCCCTGCTATAGACTGCAGGCAGCCCACAGGGGTTAGGCTGCTGTCATGTCAGCTGACATTCCCTTAAAATCCTTGAGTGTGCAGGGAGATGCACACGCACACACACACACACTCACACACACACGAGATTAGGCTGAGCCTGGCTATCTGATGCCTCTCTGGTTCAAAAAATTATTATCTTACCTCCACTAATAAGTTTTTCTCCTTTGTCATGGTTGATTGCTTTAACTGATGGCTGCTGGCCATATGTGGTAGTAGTTAGCACATCAGACTCATGCTTAGTCTGGCAAATATGATAAATTTTACTTATGCTGTTCTACTTATCAAGGCTAAATGTCCTGCAAACCTGGCAAGCTTGTGGAGGCAGGGACAGTGCCTATTTGCTTACTGTTGTATCCTCAGCAATTGGCACTGTCTTAACAATAACAATTAAAAAGTAATAACCATCTAGTGAGCATCCACTCAGTGCCAGACAGCGGGCTGTGACATGCATTATCTCATTTAAGCCTTGTTAACCACAGTATTAGCATTCCCATCTCACAGATGAGCAACTGAGGCCAAAGAGGTAAAGAGATTGGTCCAGTCTGCACAGCTAGTTGGGGTTTTGTCTGAGTCTAGGGCATGCTTTCTGTAGTTGCTAATTCGTAGTGCCTGGGACTCAGTGGAGACTTACTGCATCTTTGTGGAATGAGCAGCACTAGAATGTGCTGTGAGCCCTAATGTCATTGCAGCGACACATCACTAGTAAGAAGCCACCAGGATCAGTGTGGGAATGAGTGATTGCTGATGGGCACAAGCCTGTGAGTGCTCTTTGGTGGTGACGTGTAAATTCACAAGTCATTGTGTGTGCATGCATGTGCACACGCAACATACACATATTACATGCACACAAACACAAGGACGCATGCACACATTCACACATATATATGCTCATACTCCCACTCAGTGCAAACGTACTCCACACAATGCACATGGACACTCACACACACGTAGGTACACATTTACACACAATGCACATGTACCCCCATACACATGTAAACACACACATATGTGCACACTGGCATATGCACACTCACACAATACATTCACATATATGGGCCTTCACATATGTGTTCCTCCGTACTACACACATATGTATGCACAGCCAAGTGCATGCATATGCTTAATGTACACCCACACGGACGCCTGCAGACACAGGTGTGCACACACATGCACAACACAGATGTATGCCTATACATGCATACAGGAGTGTGCTCACACTGCCAACATACACATAGTGCGCATGTACACACACTTACAAATCCATGCACATACAGAGGCACACACACATATGCAGCATTCACTCATCCACATCCGGGCATGCAAATGAGCAGAAAAAGCCCGTTTCTAGGCTGTCTCCCTTGAAGGATCAGGAACAGTGCCCAGGCGGGGTATTCAAGATGTCCACATCGTCTCCTTGCTCTCTGTTTTCTTTCTTCCGTTTCTTTGTCGTACCCTCAGGGTCCTAGATGTTCTTTCCATCCAAAGATTTGCACCCCTGCTCTTGGACCCAGTGCTGGGCTGACCTGGGTGTGGACCTAGATCCCAGTCTTGGTCCATCTGTCTGTTCGCCTGCCTGGCCTGCTGTGGCCTGCATGTACCGCCCCCCAACCCCCAACTTGCGTGTGACTTCATTTTCCACTCTGCACCTGCCTCTTTAAGAGACCAGGGGCCTGGTGGGCCTGTCCCCAGGGTCGGGGCTGGGGGAGGCTGGACAGCTGCAGGTTGGGGGGAAGCTTTGTGAGCTCCCAGCGGCCTCTTGGAGCCTGGGTAACGCTGGGGAAACTGAAACAAAGGCCGACAATGGCCTCCTTCCCTCCCCGGGTGGCCTCAGAGCAGGGCCTGCCTGCGCGGCCTCTGGGGGCCCCTGTTATTTCCTGTGCTGGCTGTGGGGCTTCTGGCCAGCTTGGAACGGGACAGGAAGCTGGGCAGGGCATCGCCTCCCCACCCGCTGGGCTGGCCCTCGCAGGCCAGAGTAGCTGCTTCTGGGAGTGGGGGTCGGCTTGGCGTTCCTGCTCCGTGACCGCCGCTCCAGCCCCGCTTGGCCTGGTCTGCCCTACTCAGGTCTGGCCAGGCCTCCCAGGAGGGAAACTCAGCCTTCCGTCTCCACTGCCCTCTCCCTGCTGCCGACTCCATGTGCTCCCACCATCTTCGCTGAGTCCATCCATGCTGTCACCTGAGCTCCTGCATCTCCTGTCCCTAAATGGCCCAAGCCGCTGTGGTCAGAGCCCTTGCCCCACAGAGCCGAGGACAGGGCCAGGCAGGGAGCATTTCATGGCTTATTAATTAATTCATTTGGGATTATGCTAGAGGTAAGCATAGGTTTGGTACCAGGGTTAGGGTTACACTGAAGTTTAAGGTTAGCGTTAGGTTTACCAAAACCTGCAGACCAAAAAAAACATATGAGTTAAGGGCATGGGTTTTCAGGCAGGCAGGTCTTTATTTCAATCCTGATTCACCACCAGCTATTCATCACAGAATTGTCAGGCGTCTGTGTCCTTCTAGGCCACAAGAGCACAGTTGGGTCCCTGACTTCCAGGACTCACATTCTAGAGTGAGGAGGCAGCAGTGGGCAGGTGAACACACACTGCACAAATTAAGAGTGTATTCACTGCGAGAATGGGCTTGACTCAGTGGTTGCACCTTCCCAGAGCTCAGCTTCCTGATCTGTAGAATGGGAATAACAAAGCCGCTACCTTGTGTCACCATTATAAGGACAGGTGAGAGGGTAGATGGCATGTGTCCAGCATGGTGCCTGGCACACAGCATGTCCCCAGTAAACGCTAACTGTGATGATTATTAATGAAAGGCAGTGGAGGTGGCTTGTGGGTCACTGGGGTGCTCAAATAATAGATGAAGAGACTAATTATGTCAAAACCTAAGGGAAGGGTCAGGATGCCTTTGAGCCTCCTGGCAGCCAAGGCCCAAAGAGAAATAGAATCAAAGCTGCTTCCATCTGATGTAAGAGCTTGGGACAGACCAGTGTTTTCCCCCGGCCTGGATGCCGCCTTCACTAGGCTGCGTCTGGGGGCTGGCGGGGCAGCTGCTCAGGTAACTTTCCTAAGTGCCTGGTTAAGTGCAATTAAATGGGTTTCTTTAAGGCAGGATCTCCAAGGGCCTTCAACATGCCTGTGGATGCTTTGAGTTATAGGGAGGGTTCTTAAAACTCTTGGACTCAGAATCTGTCCTTCATCCCTGTTTTTGAGGACCACCTATCCCTAAGCCCAGAATCTTGGAACACAGTTTGGGAAGCTCTGTTTATGTGCTTCTCCTTTGAACTGAACACCACGGGAGGCACCTCACTCACAGTGTCCCCTCCTCCCCTTGCCCAGACTGTCGTTTGGCTGTGGTTTATTCCGACAGGCCTGGGGGTCTTCATCTGGCAGATCCTACCTGTTGCTTACTTCTTACTGGATGATTGCATTTACTCATCTTATCTGAGTCCAATCCAGCCTCCAGCAGGGGTGCAGTTATGGAAACTGAGGCTCAGAGTGCTTAGAGGGCTCAGGGCTGTGGCTCCTAATTCAGGGTCTTTCCACTGCCCCATATTCCATAGACACACACACCCAGATGCACACGCATGCTCACACACATGCACACACCTGAATGTATGCACGATCACCCACTTTTTGCTCTGCGTATGTAGGGATGTTGTTCTGTGTCTAAGATCTAAAGTCTGGCTGGAGCCCCCTCTCTTTCTCCTGCCCACCTCCCCTTCCTGGTGGGCAGGACTGGGAGCCCGCCCCAGTTAGGCCTGCCAGTGGCCACTTACCCCGTGGCTGGCAGGCGCCCTGTGGAGTTTCCATGGTGAGCTGTCCTCTGGGGGCCCTGGGTGGGACTTTCCATCTGGGTGGAAACCTGACCCACTGGCTCAGGGCTGGAAGGGGAGGAAATGCCTTCTCCAAACGTGGAAAGAGGAAGCAAAGAGAGGTGGCTGGCCTGGGATTCCAGCCACAGTCCCTGACTTCTGCAAAGCCACAGGGCCTGAGGACCCCAAGGAGCCTGGGGCAGAGCTGCGTAGGACTCACCCATCAGGGACGGCCACAGCTCAGATAGGGCCACAGCTGTGTAGTGTGGCTTTGCTTTGGGAGCTGACTGTTGTAGGCTCCTGCAGTTCTGCCCATGAGCTCTTGCCTGTCTGTGCTGGCATTCCCTGCATGCTCCTGCAGAGACTCGGGGCCAGCCAGTTGGTAAATGGCTAGGCCAGGATTTGGACTCAGTTCACTGTCCTCAAGGCCCATGTGGTTGTCACTCTGCCTCCTTGCCTTCCTCAAGCAGGCATTTCCATAGGCATTGCCTCACTGAGTTCTTGCAGGTGCGCTTTGACCATTGGTATTATCATTGTATTTCATATGTGGAACTTGTATTTCATATGTGGAAATTGAGGCTCAGAGAGGCTAGGCATCTTGCCCAATGTCACACAGCAAGTTTGTGGCAGAGCTGCACTATAGCACAGATTCCACTCGCCCTTTACTTTGTTGACAGCAATATATGCATACGTATAGGTCATTTATCATTTAACTTCCTCCAACTTAGATAGACACATTTGCCAAAAAGTGAGGACAATAACAATGTAAAGAGATTTGGTAATTGCAGTCAATAGGAGCTGGCTTACTCAGGGAACCTGCGATGTGGTTAGGCACTGTGTCCCCACCCAAATCTCTTGAATTGTAATCCCCCAAATCCCCACGTATCAGGTGGAACAGGTGGAGATAATTGAATCATGGGGTGGTCTCCCCCCTGCTCTTCTTGTGACAGTGAGTGAGGTCTCACAAAATCTGATGGCTTTGTTTTTTCTTTCTTTCTTTTTTTTTTTCTTTTGTGAGATGGAGTCTTACTCTGTCACCCAGGCAGGAGTGCAATGGTGCCATATTGGCTCACTGCAATTTTCATCTACTGGATTCAAGCGATTCTTCTGCCTCAGCGTCCTGAGTAGCTGGGATTACAGGCACCCACCACCATGCCTGGCTAATTTTTGTATTTTTGGTAGAGACAGGGTTTCACCATGTTGGCCAGGCTGGTCTCGAACTCCTGACCTCAGTGGATCCACCCGCCTCGGCCTCCCAAAGTGCTGAGATTACAGGCATGAGCCACCATGCCCAGCCAATCTGATGGTTTTATAAGGGGCTTCTCCCTTTGCTCAGCACTCACTTCATCCTGCCGCCCTGTGAAGAAGGTGCCTGCTTCTCCTTTGCCTTCCGCCGTGATTGTACATTTCCTGAGGCCTCCCCAGCCATTTGGAACTGTGAGTCAATTAAACCTCTTTCTTTATAAACTATCCAGTCTCAAATATTTCTTCATAGCAGTGTGAGAATGGACTAATACAACCTGTGATGTGGGTGAGAATCTTCTGTTCCCTCGGGTGTTGGTCTCTGTGGCCCCTTGTGGGGCAGGTGGATTCCACTCTGGGGTTTTAAGATGTGTTTTCATCCCACATGCTTGATGTAGGAACCAAGCCATTCGCCATGGATGTATCTCAAGCCACAGCAGTTGTATCTTAGGGGAGAGGAAAGAGTTTTGGGGATTAACTTTGACTCTAAGACACATTTGCCTCATAGACTGACTTTGGAACCTGGCACTCCCTTGCCCCTGAAGCTGGGACAACAGGGGTGAGCCTGTGTCTGACCCACAGGTTCACCAAGGGTGCTTGGACCAATGTGCCAGGGCAGGTGTGATGGCCAATTTTGTGTCAACATGACTGGGTTAAGGGCTGCCCAGACAGCTGGTGGAACATGATTTCAGAGTGTGACTGTGCAGGTGTTTCTGGAAGAGATGAGCATTTTGATGGCTGGACTGAATAAAGCAGACGGCCCTCATCAGTGCAGGCTAGCATCATCCAGTCCACTGATGCTCTGGATAGAATGAAAAGGCAAAAGAGGGGTGACTTTGGTCTCTCTGTTTGAGCCCGGCCATCCATCTTCTGCACTTGGACGTTGGCACTCTTGTTTCTTGCGCCTTGAGTCTGGGGCTGGGATTGACAACATTGGCTCCCTTGGGTTTCAGGCTGTGGGACTTGGACATGAACTGCAGCACTGACTTTCCTGGGCTTCCAGCTTGCAGACCACAGAGGGTGGGATGTTTCCAGCCTCTATAACTGTGTGATCCAGGCCCCCATAACACATCTCTTTTGGTATATCCATATGTGGATCCCCTTGGCTCTAGTTCTTGGGAGAACCCTGGCTAAGGCTCTAGATCTTGGGAGAACCCTGGTGAAGGTATGTGGGAGCTGAATTTTCTCTGTATGAGTCCATTTTCATACTGTTGTGAAGAAATACCCAAGACTGGGTAATTTATAAAGCAAAAGAGGTTTAATGGCCTCACAGTTCCACATGGCTGGGGAGGCCTCACAATCATGGTGAAAGGCAAAGGAAGAGCAAAGGCACGTCTTACATGGTGGCAGGCAAGACAGAATGAGAGCCAAGCAAAGGGGGACACCCCTTCTAAAATCATCAGATCTCGTGAGATTTACTCACTACCATGAGAACAGTATGGGGGAAACTGCCCTCATGATTCAGTTATCTCCAACAGGGTCCTTCCCACAACACGTGGGAATTATGGGAACTACAATTTCAGATGAGGCTGTGCTCGGTGGCTCATGCCTGTAATCCCAGCATTTTGGGAGGCTGAGGCAGGAGGATCACTTGAGGTCAGGAGTTCAAGACCAGCCTGGCCACCATGGTGAAACCCTGTCTCTACTAAAAATACAAAAATTAGCCAGGTTTGGTGGTGCACGCCTGTAATCCCAGCTACTCTCAGGAGGCTGAGGCAGGAGAATCGCTTGAACCTGGGAGGTGGAGGTTGCAGTGAGCTGAGATCGTGCCATTGCACTCCAACCTGGGTGACAGAGTGAGAGAGTGAGATTCCTTCTCAAAAAAAAAAAAAAAAAAAAAAAGAAATTCAAGATGAGATTTGGGTGGGGACACAGGACACAGCCAAATGATACCAGTCTCCATCAGTGGTGTTATGCTTAGTCTTACACCTGAACAATACCTCTCAGCCCAATTCCTGGGGCCTGACCTGGAGGTGCCTTGGGCCTTGGCAGAGGGGAAGATTGGCTTCTCTGCTCCTCCATCCCTTGGCCCCATAACTCCTCCAGCCATCCAGCACCCCTCCAAGCTCTGGGGTGAGAGAGGGAAAGCAGGGGGCCTCCTGCTGCTGTGGAGAGGCTTCTTAATCTTATACTCATGGCGTGATGGCCTCAGGGGCCCAGGTCAAGATCTGGGCTGGTAGCTTGGTCAGCCAGATGATGGGGGAGCTTGGAGCATGGTAAACAGCAGGAGCACTAGATGAGGAGTTCAGAGCCCCAGACTTGGGCCAGTGCTTTGGCTGGCTGGATTCAGAGGCCACCAACAACCTTGGGAAGTCTTAGTGCCCTGGGCCAGCTGGAAGCAACGGAGGCTTCACTGGGGCAGTTGGCTGGGAGACCCACATTGGTGAGTGATGTCACGGGGCCTGCAGATGGTCTCTTGTAGGCCTCCACTTTGTCCTTCGCCTGTATCCTGGCCCCTGTGCCTTGTGCCCCTCCCAAAGCACCCTATCTCCCGCTTCCCACCTACTCCAAAGCGGCAGTCTTCCAAGGCCCAGCTGCCATTCCTGCCTTCCACAAACCCTTTGCACATGTGTCTCCTGTGGGGACCTGTCCTTTCCGGGAACCCCCATCCTGCCCTTCAGAGCCTTTGGCGACCACATGCTGGCTTGTCCCTTTTCCTCGGCCGTTCATAGGCTTCTTCTCCCTCCCACTGTGGACCAGGTTCTCTCCCTCCCCCCTCCCCCCATCCCCGGTAATCTAGCACCAGGCTCACGCTATGCATTTACTCATGGATGGACAGTTTCTCAGCACTTCTAGCACCAGGAAGTTCTACTTAATGTCTAACCACCTTCTCCATTGCTGCTGGCTGAGCCTCAGTGGTGTTGTTGCAAGACCTCTCCTTGGAGGGCTATGATGGTTGTGAGCCTGCACCGTTGGCAGGATCCATGAGGGCCCACTCATTCGTTCATTCATTCGTTCATTCTTTTTTCATTCTTTCAGTCACAGATGTTATTGAGCACCTATCATGTGCTGGTGAACATCCAGGAACAGAACTGACAAAGTCTCTGCTGTGCTCAGAGCTCACAGTCTTGTGGGGAGATGGCACTAGAAAAGTGAAAAAAAGAATCAATGAGGCCGGGCGCGGTGGCTCAAGCCTGTAATCCCAGCACTTTGGGAGGCCGAGACGGGCGGATCATGAGGTCAGGAGATCGAGACCATCCTGGCAAACACGGTGAAACCCCGTCTCTACTAAAAAATACAAAAAACTAGCCGGGCGAGGTGGCGGGCGCCTGTAGTCCCAGCTACTCTGGAAGGCTGAGGCAGGAGAATGGCGTAAACCCGGGAGGCAGAGCTTGCAGTGAGCTGAGATCCGGCCACTGCACTCCAGCCTGGGCGGCAGAGCGAGACTCCGTCTCAAAAAAAAAAAAAAAAAAAAAAAAAAAAAGGAATCGATGAATAAAAATGCACCACATGTTTTCACTAGGGGTGGCCAGCGGGGTGACCAGATAGAGTGGTGGGAGGTGAGGAGGAGAGGGCCGGCTGTGTTGGGGTGGTCAGAGAGGCCTCTGTGCCGAGGAGGGGGCGTTAGAGCCATGCACAGCAGCGGAAGCGGTGTCCCAGGTGTTCCCCACTGTGGGACAGAAGGGACATCACTGTGCCTGGAGGAGAGCAAGTGCCAGGCAGAGGAGGGAGAGATGGGCTTGGAGATGAGGGAGGGAGACGGGGGTGTGAAATGAGGTGGTGGGGGGAAGTGTGAGGTCAGGGAGATGAGAAGGGGAGAGAGGGGAAAGACGGAGCAGAGGGGAAGGAGGTGAGGTCAGGAGATTGTCAAGGGGAGCAGGCAGAAGTGTCTCATTTCAGGCCTTGGAGCCTTAGTGGGCGCCTCGGCTTTTCTTTTAAGTTGATGGGGAACCAGGGAGAGCTTTGCACAGGGCAGCAGCATGATCAAGTTTATATCTGGAAGAGATCCCTCTAGTTGTGTGTGGGGAAGAGGTGGTCAGGGCTGACCAAGTACTCATCCAGGTGCAAGCTGATGGGGCTGGGAGCAAGGTCAGGAGGTGAGCAGATGTCAGACTCTGAGTTTCTTTTTTCTTTTATTTTTTTTTGAGACAGAGTCTCATTCTGTTGTCCAGTCTGGAGTGCATTGGCGCGATCTCAGCTCACTGCAACCTCCGCCTCCCAGGTTCAAGTGATTCTCCTGCCTCAGCCTCCCAAGTAGCTGGGATTACAGGCGTGCACCACCACTCCCAGCTACTTTTTGTATTTTTAGTAGAGACGGGGTTTCACCATGTTGGCCAGGCAGGTCTCGAACTCCTGACCTCAGGTGATCCACCCACCTTGGCCTCCCAAAGTGCTGGGATTACAGATGTGAGCCTAAGTTTCTTTTTGGAAGCGGGTTGAACAGAGTTTGTCTCTGGATTGGATGTTGGACATGAGAAAAGGAGAGAAGCTGAGGAAGCCTGCAAGGTTTTAGGCTTGGGCAGCTGGTGGCTGGGGCTGTGCTCACTGAGATGCAGGGCGCTGGGAGAAGTTGTCAGGGCGAAGGGCAGCTCGGTGTGGATGGCACGGCTCAAGAGTGTGGCTTGTCCATGATAAGCTTGAGATGCCCGTGGATGTTGAGGGGGCACTTGAACGTGTGTTTTGGCAATCAGGGGAGGATGGGACTGAGATGTGTTTTGGGTGCCATGAGTGTGTGGCTGAGACACATGCACCCACTAGGGGGTGAGCATAGACTGAGAACAGAGGAGCTGAGGTCTAGGGCCACATTGACATTGCAGGTTGGGACATTGACATTGACGGACGGGATGAGGAGGAGAGACTGAGGAGATGGAGAAAGGTGTCAGGGAGGTAGGAGGAAAACTGAGAATGGGCAGGTCCTTAGAACTCCATGAAGAAAATCTTCCAGGAGGGACAGGGTCACTGGGCAGGTCCAGTGCTTTCCAAAGCAGGCAATGGAGCGGGAGTGCGTGTGCTGTGACCTTGATGGCACCAGCTCTCTGTTTAGATGTGGCCACGTTGCAGGAGACATGTGGAAGGGAAGCCCAGCCGCTTGGCGGGAGCTGGATCTGCTAAAACAGCCTTTGCTTGAAACCATTCTGGGCTGAGAAGAGATGGGGTTCAGGGGTTAATGAAATGAACTCTCGTCTGCAGACTGGCCCATCCGGGGGTGTCCGCGCCACGCCCCCGTTCCTGGCTCCCGCTCGGGGACGTACCCATGGCTGGAGCAGAGGTGGTGTCTGGGAGCTGCAGACTGTCCGCGGCGGAGTCCAGCTGTGCACGAGCCCTCAGCGCTCAAATTGCCATCCTCATGCAGCCCAGAGCCAGCCTGCGGAAGTGGGCCAGCCGCACCTCCGTACAGGATTAGAGGGATGTGTAATGGATTAAAGATCAAAAATGTTAATTAAGAAATGGTCTTTTCTAATAAGATGCCTTCAAGGGCACAGGCCTGAAAAGGAGGGGATTTCTCATTTTGGCAACACGGTTTCTGTTGTAATGAAATTGGTTCACAGACAGTGGGGAGGACCCGACGTAAGCCTCATTTTAAAGACATCTCCATCCAAATTAATTAGCAATAAAATACGAAGGCCCGAGTGTCAGGCTGGCAGGCAGACAGTGTGTGTTGGCCTGGCTGGAAGGATGCATGGACTTCAGAGGATTCCTTCTGTGTCCTGGTGCCTGCTGGAATGTTGTCCTTGATGCTATGTTCAAGGGCATGTTCTTGGGGGTCCTGGTGGGGTCCGACTCTCCCTGGGATTAAAGGATGAGGCCTGGTTGGAGGCCTAACTCAGTGGGAACTTGCTGTGTGACTTCTGACTGTGCATGCCCCTCTCTGATCATTCCACTAGTTCCCTTTTTTTATCAGTTGTGGATAACAGTGAGTGACATCTAATTAGATGTCAATGACAATGAACAACACTCCCTGGGTTGTTGGATCAAATAGATTCCTAGAGCCCAGTGCTGTGAAATCTCAGAATGGTCCATAGGAATCAGTGTGGTGATAGCTAAGGGATAGTTTGGTCTTTTTGTACCTGATGCCGCCTCTCGGCTGGGAACAAAGATGTAGGTGCCTTGGCCCTTCGAGTTCTGCTTTCCCCGGCCTTCCCTGATCTCGAGGCTATGAAGTCCCCCATGTTGTTTGAACGTCTCAGAAGACCATCATAGTCTAATGGTTAAGAATTGGGTTCTGGGGCCAGGCACGGTGGCCTGTAATCCCTGCACTTTGGGAGGCCGATGCAGGAGGATGGCTTGAGGGCAGCTGTTTGAGATGAGCCTGGGCAGCATAGCGAGACCCCATTTTTACAAAAAAAAATTAAAAAATTATCTGGGCATGAGTGGCACACGCCTCTGGTCCCAGACAGTCTGGAGGCTGAGGTGGGAGGACTGCTTGAGCCCAGGAGTTCAAGACTGCAGTGAGTGAGCTATGTTTGCACCACTGCACTACAGCTTGGGCAACAGAGTGAGACCCTGCCTCTAAAATAAATAAATAAATAAATAAGAAATTGGGTTCTGGAGTCTGCCAGGTCATAAGTTTGTATACCAGGACCTCCTACTTGGGACTTTAACCTTAGTACTTGACTTGTGAACGTCAGTTTCCTCATCTGTAAAATGGGATCAGAGGTCCCAGTTTATAGCACCGCCGGGAAGTGAGAAAGGAGATACTGCTATGATGAGCCTGGCCTCTGAGGGACTGAGGCTCTGTCTGCAGCGCTGGAGCTGTTGCTTTTGTTGCCGAGATGCAGGGAATCTGCCTGTTGGTTTCAGACGGGGCCTGGGTTAGAGGCTAGCAGCCTCCCCACGGCTCAGGCTCAGGCTCAGGCCTGTAGTGTTTTGAGTTTCCTGGGCCTTCCAGGGTCTGAAACTTTGTTTTAGAAGAAGCCAGAGGACTGGGAGTACCCCAGAGCCTCGGACTTGCTCTGAAGGCCACAGGCTTGGAAAAAGCATGGGTGAGGATGTCTGAAGGAGGGTCTCTCAGTGCTGTGGCATCAGGTCTCCCTCTAGCTGACGGAAGCACGCGCATTTTCTTGCCCTCCGCAAACCTTGCTTTCCTGGGAGTGATGTTGGGAGCACATGTGAGCAGGGAGAGGAGCCTTCCTGTCGCTTCTTGGGCAGGAGATTCCTCACCTGCTGTGCCTGGCTCCTCCTTTAGGCTCGCTGGATGTAAAATACATAAGATAAAATTTACTGTCATAACCATTTTAAGTGCACAGTTCAGCAGCATGAGGTACATTCATATTCTTGTGCAGCTGCCTCCACCATCTATCTCCAGAGTTCTTTTCATTTTCCCAGGTGAAACTCTATTCCCATTAAACACTCACTCCCCATTCCCTGTCCCCCAGGCCCTGACAGCCTCTATTCTACTGTCTATCTGTATTAATTTGACAACTGCAGGCAGGCCCTCATGTGAGTGGAGTTATACAGTATTTGTCTTTTTGTGCCTGGCTTGTTTCCCTTAGCATAATGTCCTCAAGGTTCATTCAGCTTGTAGCATATATCAGAATTTTCTCCCTTTTCTTTGACTTAATTTTTTATTTTTCGAGGTAGGGCCTCGTTCTGTTGTCCAGGCTGGAGTGCAGTGGCGTGATCATGGCTCACTGCAGCCTCGACTTCCCGGCCTCAAGCCATTCTCCTGCCTCAGCTTCCCAAGTAGCTGGGACTCCAGGTGCCTGCTACCATGTCCAGCTAAGTAAAATTTTTCTGTGTGCGTGGAGATGAGGTCTCACTATGTTGCCCAGGCTCATTTCAAACTCCTGGGCTCAAGCAATCCTCCTGCCTTGGCCTCCCAAAGTGCTGGGATTACAGTCCTGAGCCACTGTACCCAGGAAAATTTGTTTTTATTATAGTAAAATATATGTCGCATGAAATTTATCATTGTAACAATTTATGTGTACAGTTCAGTGGCGTTAAGTACAGTACATTCACCTTTCTGTGCAGCCACCACCACCATCCATCTTCAGAACGTTTTCATCTTCCCAAAATGAAACGATGTTCCCATTAAAACACAAACTCCCCATTGCCCTTTCCCAGGCCCTGGCAAACACTGTTCTACTCTGTTTTTTCTTTCACTTAATAAAAGAGAGGGCTCATTGCTGTCTCATGGGGTTGCTTCTCCATGTGGTGGCCTTTTTGCATACATGGGATTGAGGTGAAGGTAGAGAAAGGTAACCAAGAATGGGGTTGTAGGAAGAAAAGAGGGGGAGGCACTTGGCTGAGGTTGGTGGCTCATGCCCCGCACTTTGGGAGGCCGAGGTGGGCAAATCACTTGAGGTCAGGAGTTCGAGACCAGCCTGGCCAATATGGTGAAACCCCGTCTCTACTAAAAATACAAAAAAAAAAAATTAGCTGGGCGTGGTGGTGCACATTTGTAATCCCAGCTACTGGGGGAGGCTGAGGCAGGAGAATCGCATGAACCCAGGAGACGGAGGTTGCAGTGGGCCGAGATTGTGCTACTATACTCCAGCCTGGGGGACAGAGTAAGACTCCATCTCAAAAAAGAAAAAGAAAAAAGAAAAAAAAAAGAGGTGGGTGTCCTATCCACAGGCTCAGCAGCCCTGCCGATTCAGCCAGTTCTTTTCAACCAAGAGGTTGATCTTTGGAGCCATCTCCATGCTGTAGATCTGCCAGCAAGTTCCGTAGCTTTCCCACTGTTGCCAGTGGCATGGCTTCTCCTGGCACCACTGATGTTGAATGTCCTCAGTGAGCCCATTCACGGCCACGATTCTATCTTGGGTCCCGCATGCACCTTTCATAGTCCTTTTCTGTAACATCACAGTCCTGGCAATGAACTCCAGATGTTTTGCCCTGACCTTGGATTTAAGTCTCCACTCTGCAGGACCTCGTGAGCTCAGTCCCAGCCCACCTTCTTTTTTAAGGCTGAATCATAGTCCATTGTGTGTCTAGCCCACTTTTTGTTTATCCCTTCCTCTGTTGATAGACACTGGGTTGCTTAATTTGTTCAGGAATGGTCATACTGCTTTCCATGTAAAACCCTCTCGTGTTTTTAAGGCTCATCTGCTGGTGGAGTGAGCGGGACCCAGTGCAGCAGGTTCTTCTCTTATGCTGGCCCAGATGGAGGGGACTGGTGGTGAGAGGCCGCATGTTTGTGGCTCTCAGGTTCCCCGAAGCAGGGCATGGGAGCGAGGGGTCCTCTGTGGGGTTGGGGGCTCTTGCCAGTGTCCGTCTTCCCCACACACATCCTCCCTTTGGCCTGAGAAAAGTATGTCGACCTCCTCTCTCTTGCAGTTTGGCTGTGGGAGTGGGTGACTCACAGACACAGCCCCTTTCCTGTCTCCTCCTGTCCCTGGGGCCAGGAGGCTGCCTCAGCCGTGAGACTTTCTGCACAAGGGGCTGTCGGAGGAGAGAGGGAGCTCTCTGCTGAGTGGTGTCTGGTTGCCAGACATGGTGATGGAAATGCTTTAAACCTTAAACGAGCCACTCAGCAAATGGTGGGAAGGAAGGAACGAGTTGATCTGATCTGTGGTCTTCTATTTGTTCATGGTGACGTGGATGGGGCAAAAGGATTGGGTGGAAATCGACCCTTTGGAAAACAAAAATTAACAGGAAGGCATGAACACAGCAATAAGGACGAACAGCCAGCTGCCACCCCCCCAAGTGTGGGTGACTCGTGTAGACATCATGTTGAGCAAAGGAAGCAGAGGCAGCAGAGAAGGGGGGTGCATGTGCCCGTTCCTGTGACCCCGGGGAGCGGGCAAAGTGGATGTCTGTGATAGAGGCGAAGAAGTGACTGCCTTCGGAGGGGCATGTGGGAACCTACTGGGGTGTAGGGAATGTCCCATACCTTGATTTGTGTGCTCATTTATGTAAAACCTTGCTGTCCAGCAAGGCAAAACCCCACGTCTAGAAAAAATACAAAAATTAGCCAGGTGTGGTGGCATGTACCTGTAGTCCCAGCTACTCGGGAGGCTGAGGTGGGTGGATTATCTGAGCTTGAGAGGTAGAGGCTGCAGTGAGTCATGATTGCTCCACTGCACTCCAGCCTGGGCAACAGAGTGAGACCCTGTCTAAAAAAAAAAAAAAAAAAAAAAAAAAGATAGAAAAACCCAGAGTACAAAGAACAACAACAACAAAAATACCTGCTGTCACCCAGTTTGCTTAAGATTTGCAAGTTAAACCTGAATAAGAAAGGGATGCTGGGCACAGTGGCTCATGCCTGTAATCCCAGTGCTTTGGGAGGCTGAGGAAGGAGGCTCTCTTGAGGCCAGGAGTTTGAGACTAGCCTGGGTGACATAGCAAGACCCCATCTCTACTAAAAATACAAAAATTAGCCAGGCGTGGTGGTGCATGCCTGTAATCCCAGCTACTCAGGAGGATGAAGTGGGAGGATCGCTTGAGCCCATCAGTCCGAGGCTGCAGTGAGCTATGATCATGAAAGGGATGTGAAAATAAACCGATGATATTAAACATTTTCATTTCAGTGATGTGTCGGTTGTGGGCTTTTTACTTGGCTCATTTCCCCCTCAATTATTAGAATAAGATCTTCTAAGACCAAGCGTTGGGCTGGTTGCCTGGGCCCAGCCAGCCTTCAGACAGGGTGTTGGAGATAAGAGTCAAAAGGCCTACCTAGGCCGTTCCCAAGGGTGGAAGGTACTGGGAGAGTCTAGAGTGTCCTTGTACCTCCTGAGTGACAGCTGCCAGCCCTCCATTCCTCCCCTCTGCACTTGTAAAGTAAGGCTCTGGCCTTTTTATGCTGGGGAAATTATTCTAGAATGAGGTGCGGGATGCCTATGTTTTCTTCTTTCTGGCCTGACCTTATCAAATTGCTTGACCCCATGAACATTAGTCCTCTTGTCTAGACGCAGACATGGTCATTCCTGGCTCACCAGCCTCACAGAGAGGTTGGGAAGCTCACTCGGGGTCTTTGTGCCCTGCGAAGGGCTGGCCACAGGCTTCTGTGTGGGGCATTCTGTCTGGGCACCAGGGGCTCCTGTAGCCAGAGATGGAGGGAAGACAGGGGGAAAGGTGGATACTGCCTGAGCTTAGGCCCTCAACGGAGGCCTGCTTCCTTCTGGGGCGCCGGGGGGCGTGCATCATGCCTAATGTAACCTGGTGTGGGGATTATGGTTCACAGGCCTCTCCTGACAGGGCTGAGTTCTGAACATAATGCTCCTCTACGTGTCTGGAATGGAGGCTCAGCCTGCTGGGCCTCAATGCCACTCCTGAGCAGCTTTTAAATATGGATTTGGGCTGGGTGTAGTGGCTCATGCTGGTAATCCCAGCACTTTGGGAGGCCGAGGCTGGAGGATCACTTGAGGCCGGGAGTTTGAGACCATCCTGGGCAACATAGTGAGAAGTCTTCTCTACAATTATTTAAAAAAAATTAACTGGCCATGCTCCTGTAGTCCTAAATAGTTGGGAGGCTGAGGTGGGAGGATCACTTGAGTCCAGGAGTTGGAGGCTGCAGTGAGCTGTGATCGTGCCGCAGCACTCCAGCCTGGACAACAGAATGAGATCCCGTCTCTCTATCTCTTTTTTAAAAGGATTGGTTCATTTATTCATTCCCTCATTAAGCCTTATTTGAACACTGTTACTGTGCCTTGGGTGTATGTGCAGAGATGAATAGTATTCAGAATTAGCTGGTTAGTGGGAGAAGAGGGAGGAAACGGGGGAGGGAGTTGCCATTTTCTCAGCACCCACTCTGTGCCTGTCTGGGTGCAGGAGGGCTCCCATACGCATGCTGCTGCATTTACTCTTTACAGCAGCCCTGGGAGTGGTTTTTATGGCTCCTGTTTTGCAGGTGAGGAAACGAGTTCAGTTGGGCTGAGTCTTTGCTGCTCAGAGTGTGGTCCTGGGACCAGCGTCGTTCTCCTCACTGGGAGCTTCTAGGAACGCACAAACTTGGGCTTCTTCCCAGACCTGCTGAAGCAGAATCTGCATTTGAGCAGGCTTGCTGGGGATCCGTGTGTAGGGTGAAGGCCCTGCTGCGGCACGGGAGCAGGCTGGCACAGGCCAGGTTTGCTTTCCTCTGTAGTATGGCCTCCTCAGTCCTAGCAATGACAGTCAGAATGGAGCTATTGGCAGCGATGGTGCCCAGTGCTGTGCAGGACCCTTGCATGGTTTCTCACATTTAACCCCCAGAAGCCCTATGAGGTAGGCACTGTCATCGTCTCCCTTTATTGCTGGGGAGACCCAGGTCACAGAAAGGGCAAGTAACCTGGGCCGAACCTCTCTCAGGTCACACTGTGTTTGGGAGGCAAAGGGCCTTCTCAGAGGGTGTGTGGATGTGTGTGTGTGAGTGTGCATGTGTGCATGTGCATGTGTACGTGTGCATGTGTTTATGTGTGTACGTGTGCATGTGTGTGCGTATATACATATGTGTTCATGTGCATACATGTATGTGTATGCGCGTGTGTGTGTGTGTTGGAGGGAGCTGGTGGTGATGGCATGGCAGGGGGAATTTAGGGAGATGACTTGGAAGCAATGGATATAGCAGATGGTAGGGGGAGAAGTCAGTGGGGTGGAGGGGACCCCAGCTACCACCTGGGGGATGCTGTCCTGAGTCTCATGGGGAGACTTTCTGGCTTTTCGGTCGAGTCAGGTCCAGGCCCCCTCCTCTGGGAAGCCCTCCCTCATTCTCTGCTCAGTTCAAGTTCCATCTGTGCTCCTCTCTTGTGCTGCTTGCCCTCATCACATTGTCTGATGTGTATTTCTCCATTCCTGGCTAAATGGTGAGGTCCTTGGCGGCAGGACCATGTCTTGGTCATCTTCGTATCCTCTATCCCTAGCACATTTGGTTTTTCTTCACTCATTCATTTATAAAAATATATTGGAGGCCTACTGTGTGCTGAGCCCTGACTCAGGTGCTGATGGGCCCGTGGCAAGTAAGGCAGATATGATTCCTAATCCGCTAGAGGATATGCTGGAGAGAAAAGCTCTTGTGGAAGGGTGACAAATTTGTTAGTTAGTTCATCCATGCATCCATTCATTAATCCATCCATCTACCCCTCCCACCCACCCATCCACCCATCCACCCATCCACCCATCCATCCATTCATCAACCCATCCACCCATTCATCCACCCATCCATCCATCCATCCATTCATTAATCCATCCATCTACCCACCCGACCCACCCCTCCAGCCATTCATCAACCCATCCACCCATTCATGCCCTCATCCATCCATCCATTCATTAATCCATCTACCCACACCACCCACCCATCCACCCATTCATCCACCCATCCATCCATCCATTCATCACTCCATCCACCCATTCATCCACTCCACCATCTATCCAGTCATTAATCCATCCATCTACCCACCCCACCCACCCATCCACCCATTCATCCACCCATCCATCCATCCATTCATCACTCCATCCACCCATTCATCCACTCCACCATCTATCCAGTCATTAATCCATCCATCTACCCACGCCACCCACCCATCCACCCATTCATCCACCCATCCATCCACCCATTCACTAGGCAAACACTAGACACTGGGGTTACAGTGTAGGCAAGTCTAAAGTGATCCTGGCCCTCAGAGCTACAGCCCACGGGAACACCCACAACTCGAAATCTCTCTAAAGAGAACCAGGGCCAAAGGGCAGGCGCAGCAGGAACCCTGGCCTCATCTGCGTAGACAGGGCCACCTCCTGTGACGTCTGAAGGAGGTTGTGGAATTACACAAAAAAGGACTTTATACTTGGAATGTTAGGCACCCAACACATTCCAAACTCATAACACTTCCAGAGTTTGGAGATCTTAACTCTAAGCTGGCACAGTGGTTAAAAGCAGGAAGGTTCAGAGTGTGTCTGGATTTGCAGAAGTGCAACTCCATGCTTTACAACAGCCATTGCCCTGCAAAGCGCACTCCTGGCTGAGAACTTTCATGAGTGTGTGCTGCTCCTGAGGCTGCTGTGGTCCTGCCAGGGTTGTCTGTTAGGGTCTGTGGCACCTGTCTGTAAGCTGACCCTGGCCTGGATAGATGTCACCCTGCAGCCATTCGAAGGCTCTTGTGTTGCATTGCCCCTAGGCAAGGGGATAGCAAGCTTTCCTTTTTTTTTTTTTTTTTTTTTTTTTTTTTTCTGAGGTGGAGTCTCGCCCTGTCGCCCAGGCTGGAGTGCAGTGGTTCGATCTTGGCTCACTGCAACCTCCACCTCCCGGGTTCAAGCGATTCTCCTGCCCCAGCCTCCCGAGCAGCTGGAATTACAGGTGTGAGCCACCACGCCCAGCTAATTTTTTGTATTTTTAGTAGAGACGGTTTCACCGTGTTGGCCAGGCTGGTCTCGAACTCCTGACCTCGTGATCCACCCATCTCGGCCTCCCAAAGTGCTGGGATTACAGGCATGAGCCACCGTGCCCAGCCAGCAAGCTCTTCTATTATTATTTTTTAAAATATGGTTTTGTTGCAAAATGAAATACAGATCTAGAAACCCACAAAGTCAATGTAGAACTTAGTGGATTTTTATAAGGTGAACGCCATTGAAACCACTTCCCAGGTCTAGAAATAGAACTTTGCAAGCTACTTCAGAAGGCTTATCCTTGTTCCCCGTCCCTATTTCTCCTTCCAGAAAGAATCACTAGCTTGACTTTTATGGTTATTGCTCCCTTGCTTTGTTTTAAAGTTCTGTCACTCACATGCGTACCCCTTGCCGCTATAATTTTTAGTCTTGGAGTGCCATTCTTTAAGGAATATGAGGGAGTAATATTTTTTGCAATGATGATTATTTTACATTTTTTGGAGACCACTCTGTCGCCCAGGCTGGGAGTGCAGTGGCGCCATCATAGCTCACTGCAGCTTCAAACTCCTGGGCTCAAGCGATCCTCTCATCTCAGCCTCCCGAGTAGCTGGGACTGCAGGTGCATGCCACCATGCCTGGATAGTTTTTAAAAATTTTGTAGAGATGGGGTCTTGCTATGTGACCTAGGTTGGTCTTGAAGTCCTGGCCTCAAGCGATCCTCCCTACTTAGCCCTCCAAGTAGCTGGAATTACAGGTGTGATTCACCATGCCCAGCTGATTATTTTAAAAATTCTGGTCAGGCGCAGTGGCTCACCCCTGTAATCCCAACACTTTGGGAGATCGAGGGGGGTGGATCACTTGAGGCCAGGAGTTCCAGACCAGCCTGGCCAACATGACGAAACCCTGTCTCTACTAAAAATACAAAAATTAGCCAGGCATGGTGGTGAGTGCCTGTAATCCCAGCTACTCGGGAGGCTGAGGCAGGAGAATTACATGAACCCAGGAGGCAGAGGTTGTAGTGAGCTGAGATTGAGCCACTGCACTTCATTCAGCCTCGGCGACAAAGCGAGACCTTGTCTCATAGAAAAAAAAAATCCTTTATAACAATTCCTGATCTGGAAGCTTCTGGCAATTAGGCTCCTGGTTAAACCATTTTCTACCTTTGGCAGGTGAAGGCGAGGCAGGAAGTGCCTACCACTTAGCAGGTGTCCACTCAGAGTTTGATGAGAGGCTGGAGATGCCAGGGATGTTTTACAGTCACCTGGGGAGGAGGTACCGGAGTCCTGAACCAGGGTGACCACGGCCAGGAGGACTAACAATGTGGAGGGGAGGAGCCGAGGGAGGGTCTGAGGGAGGGATTAACGTGCAGGGAGAAGAGAGAAGGAGCTGTGTGTCATTCTTTCTTTCCCTTTCTTTCCACTTCAGTACACTGGGGGAAATTAATCTCTCACCTGCCATGGCGGGGAAACCTGAGTTTGCTGTTGGGGCTGTCCAGGGCACGTGGGGTGTTTGTCTTTGAGGCCATTCTTCACCGGGATTGATGACAGGGGCGTATTTCCTGCTGAGCCAGGCTCCTCACCCCACCCAAGGAAGATTTGGAGGCAGGTGGTCACGTGTCTGGCTTGGTTTAAGTGTCCACAGTAGCCTGTGGAGATGTGTTGAATTTTAGAAGTTACCGACAGGTGAGTTCTATGGGAGAGGGCCATGGTGATTTTCAACTGCTGGGTCAACAGCATTCTGCAGTCCTCACCATGCAGGTGCTCCTCATGTCCTAGAAACTTAACTTCAAGCAGGTGGCTGATCAAGCCTTGCTGTTGGTAGGAGCGAGGGGCTGGTCTCCTTATTCACCTAATCTTCTCTACGTGGGAACATGATAGTGGTTATATGACTCATTACTGAAGGCTCCCTTTGCTAGAAGTTCAGACTATAGGAGATGTCAGTGTAGCCAGTTCTAAGCTGAGTGGGGGAGAGCATCATGAACCTATGGAATCTCCAATAGTACATGGAAACACAGAAAAAATGAGAATGGAAATTCTTGGCCTCATTTATAAATAAGCATTGATTAAAAGTCTGCTTTTTTGTCTTTGGTGTGGAGGACACAGAAGTGTTGGATTCAGTCCCAACACTGCATAGTGTAATGGAAAAGAAATAACTGTCATTGTGCATCGTGACAAGTAATTTATAAGAAAAACAAAACACTTGAGCACAGGGCCAGTTGTCTATTGTGTGTTGGTGACACAAAATGGGACTTCTCACTATAGTTAGGTGGGGTTTCTGTCTTTTGGCAGGACTTTGACTTTTAAAAGTGCCACACACTCTAGAAGAAAACAAGGAATTATGCAGCCACGTGGACACGGGTTCTGAGGCCTGTTCATGTCTGCCCCCCCGCGCATGCTGGCTTCCCCACCCCCATCTCGCAATGGACTTGTCCTCAGGGATGCTCATAAGTGTCCGAACTCATCATGGGTGTTTCTCCCCATTCTCAGCCCACCCGCGACCCCTGCCTTCTTGCCCGTGTGCCCTGGGAGGTGGTGATGGTTGCCACCTCCTCCTTTCCATGCAGGTGAGAGCTGGGCTGGATGAGGTGTTCTCTTAGGTCCCTTCCAACTTGAAGCTTCCCTGGGTCCAAGCTTAAGGGGTGGGCAGGGACCTTTCGAGACATGCATTTGGTGGGAAGATGCCCCTGAAAGGTGCCACGGAGTTACCTATGGCAGTCCGGGTGCTCCTTGTCTTGGCCAGTGTTGGAACTCAGGGGAGGGCCCGATTCCGTGTCAGTGTGGCGGGACTGGCCTTCCAAAAGGCTGTTTTCCAAGTGCTTGATGATCATGCTGTTTTCATTCTAAGATGTGTATTGTGTCATTGCCTAACGTTGCTGAAATTGGGAAGCATTTTAGTGTCTATGTATGTGTGTTTAACAAAATGACAGTCCCTCCAAAGACAGAGCTGTCATTAAGATAGTGGTGGGCCACGCACTTACAGCCCCTTAGACCTCAGGGGCTGTCCTAACTGGTGATAGGCAGCCGGGGCTGGTGCAGGCTGCCTCCAGAATTTGAATACCAAGCCCTAGACCTGTGTGATTATAGCCACAGCATGGCCTCTTACGCCTCTTTCTGTACTTAAAGGAGGCGACCAACAACGGACAGCAAGTCCGTTTTGAAAACCCTTGACTTTGAAACCTTCCAGTCATCTCTGTGGGCTCTCACCTAATTTTGCTTAAACACTGCATTTGCCTCCCCTCCCTCACTCACAAACCTTCAATGGCTCCCTATTTCTTCTACCTGGACCTTGGACTCAGCCTAGCTTTCAGTCTGGCCCCTGCATCATTCTTTCTACCTCAGTCAGCCACTCACCCAGTTCCTTTCCAGTGGGAAGATTTCATGATCTCCTCCGAGGCAGGGCCATGTCTGACTCCACTTTTGATCCACTGAGTCCCTAGCACAGGGCCTTCCTGGAGGCAGGCATTCTGGCAACACTTGTTGGCTGATGCGTTGAT
This sequence comes from Macaca thibetana thibetana, assembly GCF_024542745.1. Lineage (NCBI taxonomy): Eukaryota > Metazoa > Chordata > Mammalia > Primates > Cercopithecidae > Macaca > Macaca thibetana. The sequence goes on from NC_065597.1 coordinate 42,286,341, forward strand.
GTGGCTGCAGCTCAGACCTGAAATCCTTTGGGCATTTTATTACCATCAGCATCTGGACAGTGTAACTCGAGGATTAACAGAGTTATAGGAGAAAACTCCACTCTGAAAATGGCTAATTATTATTATTTTTTAACCAACTACAATTTACAGAGGGTTCGTAGAGGCACAAAAGAGCGCACACCCTGTAAACGAGGGTTAATGAGAAAGCTTCCCGATAGCTTGTGCTTCATCAGCAGCAGAACAGCGTGTAAATAAATCTAATTTCCCTCCAACTCAACTCGTCACAGGCTTAATTACCGCAGCCACAATGTGTGCATGTGTGTGTTTTTTTCATTAGCGAAAGAGGGTCATTATTAGCCATGTCTGGTAAGAATTATGATGAAGAGCCTGGCTCACCCTCGATAGGTGTCCTCAGAGAGCAGAAAGGAACTTTCCTTGTGAACTAAAGAGTTCCCAATTAAGGTGGTTTGGAGGAAGCAGGAAGCGGCAAGCAGATTAGAAAAAGATGACAGAAACAGGGAAAGCGGGCGAGGAGGCGGGAGGGTTCTGGTGGGCTCGATTAATGACTGAGGGAAGAAGGTTTTCTTCTGGGGGCTGTGCCCTCTTTCCCCCCTGCATTGTCATTTACTTGCCCAGAAATCCTGGGGGCTCTGAGACCCCTCCGGGGGTCCTCTCTTGCATTCTGGCTCCAGAGAGCTGAAAATGAGACTTGCACTTGTGGGGGGACAGGGCTTGACCGCTTCCAGCCACCTCTTTTCGATGGCTTTTCACACTTCCTTCCCCTCCTGCTGAGGAGGGAAGCAGGGGAGAGCGTGTTGCTGCCACCATGGAAGATAGCCGCACCAGCGGACTGTTGCAGTGAGTGTATTGTTCTAGAAATAAATAGCTGAAAACCCCGAGTCAGAAATTAGTTAACACAAAGGAAGTCGAACCCTACAGGCCAAGTTCCAATTGTCTGCAGGAAGTGCCCTGCCCAGGGGGCCCTTTGAGGGAGGATTTAAGTCCATTCTGCCTGGCACTCTGTACACAATGTTGGCAAAAAAAGTTTTTTCTTTCCTTTCGACCCCAGGCCCGCAAACCCCCCATAATGATTGCTTTCCTCATTAAGCAGTGTAGGAGGCCGCACTTTGAGGTGCAAATACATCTCTAGTGATTGAGAAATTCAGGCGGCTTCTCCGGCTTGGTTCACATGTGTTCCGGCTGCTAGACACTGTCCGTCCCTGTCTGTCCTGCAGCTGCAGCCCGAGCTGCCCCTCCATCCCTTGCACTGGGCATAGGGCAGACCTGACAGCCTTCAGAGTAGAAGAGGACCTGGAAGCCTCTTCTGGGGTTGAGGGTCCCTAGCATGTATTCTTCTAGGTCCTGCTTGGATGCCTCCAGGGATGGGAGTCTCATCTCGTTGTAAAGCAGCTTGATCCCTATTGGCAGCCCTGATGATCACATTTACTGAGCACTTACTGAGTGCCAATAATTACTTAATTAAACAAACATTATTGAGAATCTCTTCTGGGCCAGGCACTGTGCTAGGCATTGGGGATTCATCAATGACCCTGGATGGAGGTTTCCTGCCCTCTTGGAGCTTATACCGGATTGCATGCAGGAGGCAACTGATAAATGTGATGATGAGTGCTTTGAAAACTAAAAGTGGGTAGAGAGAGGGCAGGTTAGGTGGGGGCAACGCCACTGCCTTGCTCAACAAGGAGGAGTTACTAAAGCCAAACTTCTCCCCGTTTCTTTATAAAACCCCACCTGACCTGGCGTTGGGTTGGGGCCTTTGCATAAACAGACTATTCTTCCTCCACTTTTTAATGTATGGCTTTTTTTTTTTAGATGATGTCTTGCTCTTGTTGCCCAGGCTGGAGTGCAATGGTGCAATCTCAGCTCCCTGCAGCCTTCACCTCCCGGGTTCAAGCGATTCTCCTGCCTCAGCCTCCGGAGTAGCTGGGATTACAGGCACCTGCCACCATGCCCAGCTAATTTTTGTACTTTCAATAGAGACAGGGTTTCCCCATGTTGGCCAGGCTGGTCTCCAACTCCTGACCTCAGGTGATCCACCTGCCTCGGCCTCCCAAAGTGCTGGGATTACAGGCGTGAGCCACCGTGCCCGGCCAAATACTTGGCTTCTTTGTGCCATTCAAGTGTTTGCTCAAATGTCCTTTCCCCGGAGAGGACTTTTTTGATAGCCAGAGCCTCAAGTTGCCTCTTTGCTTTTCAACAGTTCCTATCCTAACACCTTTTATTTATTTATTTATTTATTTATTTTTGAGATAGGGTCTTACTCTGTTGCCCAGGCTGGAGTGCAGTGGTGCAGTCAAAGCTCACTGCAGTCTCTAACTCCTGGGATCAAGTAATCCTCCTGCTTTAGCCTCCCAAGTAGCTGGGACTACAGGCGCACATCACCACGCCTGGCTAATTTTTTTTTTTTTTTTCCTGTAGACAGGGTCTTGCTATGTTGCCCAGGCTGATCTTGAACTCCTGGGCTCAAGCAATCCTTCTACCTCAGCTTCCCAAAGTACTAGGATTATAGGTGTGAGCCACTGTGCCTAGCCTCCTATCACCTTTGTTTCAGTACTTGCCTTGCGTTTATCACCCCCTGAGATTTTCTGATTATTATTATTTTGCTTTGAGACAGAGTCTTGCCCTGTTGTCCAGGATGGAGTGCAGTGGCATGATCTTGGCTCACTGTACCCTCTGCCTCCCAGGTTCAAGCGATTCTCCTGCCTCCGTCTCCCAAGTAGCTGGGACTACAGGCGCATGCCACCACGCCTGGCTAATTTTTGTATTTTTAGTAGAGATGGGGCTTCGCCATGTTGACCAGACTGGTGTCGAACTCCTGCCGTCAAGTGATCTGCCCGCCTCAGCCTCCCAAAGTGCTGAGATTACAGGCATGAGCCACTGAGCTTGGCCGATTTTCTGATGGTTATATTCCTTGCTGCCTAGTGGATTTTGTCTGTGCAGTTGACTGCTGTGTCCCCAGCCCAGGACGTTGCCTGGCACACAGCAGCCCCTCAGTCCTGAATTGTTGAGTGGGTGAGGACATGTGAGGTTCATGCCACCCTCTCTGTTACCTTGAATGAGCTCCACAACAACCTCCCATTTTACAGATGAAGAAACAGAGGTTCAGAGAGGTTAAGTAGTTCATCTAGGGTCACATGGGGATGCATCTCCAGCCAGTAGAAGGTCAAGCCCACGCCTTCAGTTGCCCGATGAACCTGTGCAGGTTTTTTCTCCTCCTGGTCGGCCCATGGGGTCTGTTCTGTGCTCTGTGACCTCCTGGAGCAAGCCTGCTCGCTCTATGGGCCACCCTCCTGTGGTCCCTAGACAGTCTCCCTGGCCTCCCTGGGCTCCCTTTGAAAAGGACAGGAGGCTTGGAGAGATATCCAGGGCCAGAGTTCTCTGGTGATGTTGCTATAGTCAGAAAGGCGACCAGCCTGGCTCCCCCAGATCCCTACTGTGTCAAATGGCTGGTGCTGTGAATGCCCAGGCAGTTATGCAAGGGCTTCTGTGGCTGGGGCTCCGTCAGGAAGGGCTGCTGAAGACCCCAGGCCCAAGCCACATGGGGTGGGGGAGGGCCACTGGTGTGCACCCCCTCTCCCAATTCCGGTGTGCAGTTCTTGCCTGGGGGCCATAGAAGCCAGGCGAGGCACCAGGTCACCTGTTTGCAATGCCTTCCTGGGCCATGTCACGGGCACAGTGGCCCACATTCTTGGATTCTTGAGTTAGTGAATATCGGGCAGGGGGAAATGTGACCACACAATTTTGCTTTCTTCTGCAGGAGCTGGATTTGGGGGTGAGCACCTTGATAAGGGCCAGGAGAGCCTGGGGTGGGCACTAGGGGTCCTGAGATGAGCTGCTGCTCTGCATTTGCTCCCTCTTTGCTGTGGGGTTTTGGCCAAGACCTTGCCCTCTCTGGACTGTGGGGGCCTCTTCACTGTCCTGCCTGGGTGGGACTTCGAGGTCTGAACCACTGAACCTTAGCCTTGGAAGCAAGAAAAACAGACTGTGGCTCCAGTGCACCTCTGGGGCAGACAGCCCCAAGCCCCACTCTCTGTCATAGTTGCTCAACTGGCAGGACTGACCCCATCATTATTTTGGGAAGCAGAGCCCATGCGTGGGTGGTGCTGCTACTTTCTCTCCCGACACTCAGAAGCCCAGCATGGGTTTGAAGATCATTTACTCTTTAATAAATCAGAAGACTAGTTCTGGCTGAGGTCACAATGGGATTCAAACCCAGGTCTGACCTTGCAGCCAGTGCCCAGGCCAAGGCACTTTGCATGGAGCTGGGTACATCTTGCTATCTCAGAACTCTCATGTTAGAAATGTTTCCCACGGCTGGGCGCGGTGGCTCACGCCTGTAATCCCAGCACTTTGGGAGGCCAAGTGGGTGGATCACGAGGTCAGGGGTTCAAGACCAGCTTGACCAACATGGTGAAACCCCGTCTCTACTAAAAATACAAAAATTAGCTGGGCGTGGTGGCGGGTGCCTGTAATCCCAGCTACTCAGGAGGCTGAGGCAGGAGAATTACTTGAACCCAGGAGGCGGAGGTTGCAGTGAGCCAAGATCGTACCACTGCACTCCAGCCTGGGCGACAGAGCGAGACTCCATCTCAAAAAAAAAAAAAAAAATGTTTCCCAATAAGATTTGACCAATTTAGGCTGGGCACGGTGGCTTATGTGGGCTCCTACCTCTGCCTCCCAAAGTGCTAGGATTACGAGGTGGGAGGATTGCTTGCAGCCAGGAGTTGGAGACCAGCTTGGGCAACATAGTAAGACTTCATCTCTACAACAGATTTTTTAAAACACTAGCTGGGTGTGGTGGTGCTTGGAAGGCTGAGGTGGGAAGATCACTTGAACCCGGGAGTTGGAGGCTGCAGTGAGCTGTGATAGCACCACTGCACTCCAGCCTGGGTAGCAGAGTGAGACCCTGTCTCGTACAACAGCAGCAAAAATAAAAGATTTGACCAAGTTAAATGATTTTAAAGTACGGAGGCTGTCAAACAGTGTTGTATGTGACATGAGCACCCGCAGTTTATCTTCTGTCTGGAGTTCCCACATGTGCCTTGAATGCACTGACTCTGGGCGGCTTGAGGGGCTCTCCCAGCACCTTCTGATTTCAGGATTTGATGACGTGTCCTGGGCCCTCCTCGGGCCTTTGGTCGCCATCAGGCCTCTGTCTCTCTGCTCTGTGCTGCAGACACACTGGCCTCCGCTTGGTTCTTGGAGTGCACGATGCTCCATGCCTCAGGTTCCTTTGTGCTCGCTGCTCCCCATCACTGTCACCATCACCGTCTGGTCCTCTGCAGCTTGGCTCACGCTGCCTCCTCAGTGAGGCTCTCCCTCCCTCACCACTCTGGCTGGAGCTGGCCTCTTCCAGCCCCGTCACGTCACCTTTTTTATTTCCTTGGATGCGCTGATCACTCACAGCAATGATTTTATTTCTCTATTTATGCATCTTCTGTCTTTTTCCCCACTAGAGGGTAAATCTCCCCGAGAGGATCTGTCCACCTCGTTCCCGATTTTGCTCTGGGACAGTCCCTGGCACATTGCAGGGTCTCCGTGAGTGTTTTGTGAGCGCACAGATGGCCTTAAATGCCCCTGCGCCTCTCTTCTGGAGAGGAGCGTCCGGCTGGCCCTGGGGGCCCCGGCCCTCCTCCCTGTGTCTGGCTGACACATCTTCTGTGACTCAGTGCTGGCAGTTGGCAGAAAGAGAGGAAGGTACCTCCCAGAGGAGTTCGCTTCCCAGAAACACCCAGCCCACTTCCCCCACCTGGGCTCCCCTAGGACAGAAGAATGCAGGGACTTCTTGGAAACCCCTGACTTGGCCCCTGGAGGGTGATGACTTGGAGCCTTATATTTAAATGTTAGTGACAAAACCCAGGAAGCCTCACAATTTTGTGCCTAGGAAGGGGTATTGGTGGAGGAGAAACAGGAGGGGAAGCCGCCAGCTGAGAATTCCCAGAGTAGGAATTTCCTAAACTTTCCCCCAGATCACTGGGTGCAAGGAAGCAGCCCCGATGTGACTCACCCCGAGCAGGAGCATGATAGGTGAGCATGCACTCGCCTGCACAGGTGTGAGTGACAGCCAGAGATGAGCTGTTCGGCAAGGTTATGGGCTGACAGCAGCCTTCCCGTCAAGGTCAGCCCAGACTCTCCACCACATGGCCCTTTCCATCTGCACGGATGGACTGGAATGTGGGGAGAGTTGATGGTAGCAATGCTGATGCAGGTGGCCCCCTGAATTGCACCTCCAGAGACACAGGCGTTTGCGGGAGGGAGAATCTCCTTAATGCAAAGACTCCCAGGGTGAACCCATTTGCAAAGCAAGGAAACCTTTTCTAAGATAGAAACCGCCCCCGCCCCCACCCCTCCCCAATTCACTACTGGGGCCTGTTCACATTTAACTAGGAGTTGTGGACCGGTGTGATTTCCCTCCAGACGAAACTTTAAAGGCAGACTCTAAAAACGATCCCTGGAAGAGATGACCACGGCCCAGGGGCGAGTGGAACAAAGTGTAGAAAGGTTACAAATCAGCGTGCGGCTCAGGATCCCATTCGCACACGGTGATTGCTGCGCGTGTCCATAAATGCAGGAGAGGATGTGCGGGATCGCTCTCATCAAAGTGGTCACAACCCCAAGCTCTGGTGCTGAGATTTCAGGTGATTTTTACTATTTTTCTTTATACTTTTCTGTATGGCTTGTATCTTTGACATCAGTCGCAGTTATCTTTGTAATCAGAAATAACAGTAAAGCTTCGTTTTTTTTTCTGGGAAAGAAAGATACTCAGAAACACAGAAGCAGTTCTGGGGAGAAAGCCGGGTGAAACCACAGGCTGGCGGAATGCACGCCCTGCATCCCTGTCAAAGTCAGGACCTGGGATGCTTGTTGCAAGTGTGGGCAGATTCCCTGGCGTGGGCATTTCTTGTGGTAGGGGGGCTGGGTCCTTCCTGCACCCACTCCTGTTTCCAGCGTAGCCCAGGGCTCCCAGGGGACCTCACTTCTGGGGCTTCTGTCTTTGGTGAGACTTGGTGCTGCTAGATACCCCTGTGGGGTGGTGCCTCGGCTTGAGAGGAGGTTACTCTTCTGTGCTGTTTCACCGCCTTCCTCGTCTCTTTACTTTAATGTGGTGGAGATGGGACCGTAGTCCCTGGACTCCATGGAAACCGCATTGTCCATGTGGAAAAGCTGCAGCCTGTGGTCATGCTGGTCTTTACCATGCACTGGACTTCTCTGCTGACCTCTTTCTGCATGAGAGGGGTGAACATAGAGGGGCTCAGAACCTGGTATCCCAGGAAGCACCTCCATGCTCAGAAGGAGCACTGGTCTCTTAGAGGTTGGAACCCCTCTTCTACCATCCTCTAGTAGTGACCTTCCCCCCTTGGGGCCTCAGTTTCCCCATCTGTAGTAGTACCTCTGTCATAGGGCAGGGATTCACAGGTGGGTACCCATCAAGATACTTTCCCATCCTCCCATCCCTGCACGGAAAAGGGGCTTCGCTGGAAAGATTTCCAGAAACTGTTTTGAACTCTGACCCTGGCCATGTCTTGCCTGTAGTAAGTGATCAGGTGACGTCACCCGGTGTGATTTCTTAGCAACCAGCTACTTTGGTCAGCCAGCCGGCAGATGCTCTCCTACAGAGAGAGTTGGAGTAATTTTTTCCGTTCGATGTGCACTCCTGGAAGGGGGCCAAGATGCGTTTTAGGCAGTACCTGGCTTCTCCTTGAATTAGGCCATTTTCCATTCTCATCTCCCCAAAGGTGGTTTTCCAGCCTCAGCTATGACTCACAATCTCAGCCTCCCCACAGGAGGGTCAGAAAATTGGTGAGAAGTGATTTTCTTTTTAAACTCAGAGGTGGAAAATCTGCATTTACTTAAAAATGACTAACTTGGTGTTGTCCAGCAACGGGGCTTGTCCAAGAAGGTCTACTTTATGGAATGAAGTGCATGACTTTAATCATCTCAGTCTACCTTCATTCATCCATTCAACAAGGGGTTATTGTGCACCTGCTACGTGCCAGGCACTGTTCTAGGTGCTTTGGATTCCACAGTGAACAGATAGAAGTTCCTGCTCTGAGAGAACAATATACTTAGGTCCTATTTGTTTATTTATTTATAGAGACAAGGTCTCACTTATTGCCCAGGCTGGCCTTGGATTCCTGGGCTAAAGTGATCCTCCTGCCTCAGCCTCCCAAGTAGCTGGGACTACAAGCAAAAGCCACTGTGCACCTCAGTACAAATTTTTCAAGCTCACCCCCTAACCAGGGCTAGGCTCCTCCACACTGGAGGGAGGGAAGGAGCACAGGGCTGGGCACCAGCCCTGGTCCTGCCACTAACTTGCCTTGTGCCCTAGGGACAATCTCTTGCATCACAGATTCTGAGAAAGCGCTGAATTGGATCGGCTCTCTTCTTCAGTGCCTTCTCTAGCTAAAGTTCTGTGATTCCCGTGTGGTTCTCCAACTTACTCACTGTTCTTTTAAAAACTTTTATCATCTAAAAATTTTTAGTGGCTCAGCAATGGTGTCTTTTTTTTTTTTTAATGAAATATCTCAGTTAAACAAAAGAGAATAACGATCATCCAGGATGTACTTTTCAGCTTAAGGAGTCATTCACCCAGCTGAGCACTGAAGTGCCTTCCTCTTTCTGCCCCGTTAGGGCTTGGCATTCGTCATTTCCCTGTATGCCTTGCTTCTGGAGAGAGATATATATAAGTGATATTTAATTATAAATGATATCCATTCATCATTTCCCTGTATGTCTTGTTTCTGGAAATACATAAAAAATGATATTTAAATACTATTGATACACATGTTTTAAAACAATATAGATACCATACATATAGTTTAGCAACTTGCTTTTTTTCCTCTCTCAACGTTATGTTTGGAAGATTAATCTGTGTTGATACATGTAGCCGTTTCATTAATTTTAATTGCTGCATGGTGTCCACTCTGTAAATGTACCACAATCTATCTGTCGATCTGCTGTTCATGGAGATGTAGATGCTAATTTTTTTTTTTTTTTTTTGGCTATTACAAATCATTCTGCAGCAGATACTCTCACGGCGGATTCACAAACAGGAGTTTTCTAGGATATAAGCCTCTGTGGGCAGTGACTGAGTCGAAGGGCATGGCTCAAACTCTTTTCCCCGATCTCTGTCTGCCCGCTCTGCTCTCCCCACTTTAAGTACTTTCTTTCCCGGTGGCTCTAGCATGTCTCCGGATTGTGTCTTAGTGTCCCCACTTGGGTCATGGGCTGAGCTTGGAGGTCAGGGGAAAGGTCAGGATGCTACGTCTAGGGGTGCCACAACTGCTGAGCACTGCTGGGCACCGTAGGTCGCTGCTCGGGGTAGATGGGCCTCAGCTGTTAGGAGGAAGTAGTTCTTTTGCTTCTTGCCCTGAGCTATCTTAGAAAGCACCCAGTCTTGGCCGGGCGTGGTGGTTTACGCCTGTATTCGCAGCACTGTGGGAGGCCGAAATGGGTGGTTCACCTGAGGTTAGGAGTTTGAGACCCACCTGGCCAGCATGGTGAAACCCCATTTCTACTAAAAAATGCAAAAACTAGCCGGGCGTGGTGGTGGGCGCCTATAGTCCCAGCTACTCAGGAGGCTGAGGCAGGAGAATCTCTTGAACCCAGGAGGCGGAGGTTGCAGTGAGCTGAGATTGTGCCACTGCTCTCCAGCCAGGGTGACAGAGCAAGACTCCGTCTCAAAAAAAAGAGAAAGTACCCTGTCTTCTTGGAAATAGCAGTAGGTGAGCAGATGAAAGAAGCTTGGGTTCATGCTTCGCTCTGATTGATAAGGGCAACTCCAGGCCATGACCTTTAGCTTGTCCTCTTTTGAGGTGGGGAAACTGAGGCTCGATGAGTCCAAGCAGATCCCCTGAGACATCTGTGAGACCTGCTAAGCCCAGGAAGATGCTCTGCTCTTTATCCCATGCTTTCTTCCTGCACCCAGTGGCCAGGTGATTCCTTTAACGGTGCTGGAAATTAATCCTGCCTTTTTATAGGTGGTAAAACAGAGCCTGGAACAGCAGGGGCCAACGTTGCATTTCACTCACAGAATGCCCTCCAGACAGAGTTGATGTAGGATGTTGTTACAGATGGGGAAACTGAGGCTCAGGGAGAGGAAGTGACTGGCCTGAGGTCATGCCAAGAGTTAGGGACAAAGCTCAGATGAAATCACAGACCTCCTCAGATCCCCCCCGACCTGTCCTCATTTTAGGGTCTTTCTCAGCCCCGAGGAAGCTGGTGTTGCGGCGCAGATCCCAGTTGGAATTTCTGTGGGGTGAGGAGATGTTTCATTGGGTCCCAGTCCCCTCAACTCCATCTCTGTGGGCTCCCCATAAAGAGTCCTTTCCTGCCTTTGATGCAAATTCTTGCACTTTCCCGATAATATTCTGGGCTCTTCTTAACGCGAGGGGGTCAGCGGCAAGGCATCTCGGCAATTTATAATTCTTGAAAATTCTGTTTGGTGACACGAGTTAGCATTTAATAGACACCCTGCCACCTCCTCTCTCCCTATTGTGACAAGCTCCTGGCAGAATCCTTTTGAGACTAAGGGTAATTGCACCACGCTGCGAACGGGAAGACCACGTCGCGCTCGAGTGCGCCTCAAAAACGTCTTCACAATAGACAGTCAGGTACGAGTTTGCTGGGCTTCAAGGTAATGATTTAAACTTAATTTGACCCTTGATGAGGGAGCCCATGTTTCTGATCGGATGCAGTCTTTCAGTTTGGGCTTGCCTGCCATGCCTTCAATAGTAGCACAAATAATTCCTTCATAACAAGTGCCTTTCAGAGGATGTCTGCTGCTGACAGCTAATATAGAATTATTGCCCCTGAATGCATTTCTGTAATTACTTCCCAGAGATCTGTCTTTGTGTTAGAAGACATTTCGCACTTTAGTAACATAAGTGTTTTGGGAGAGCACGAGCAATAATTACGAACAGTCTTTCCGTGAAAATAAACCTAAAAAAATTATAAAAGCTAATGCTAAAATTGGTTAGAGCCAGGGAGGAATTTCATTTGAATTTGATTCATGTATATTTATTCTGAGTATAATAACCTTTCCTGCATGGAAACTTTTTTTTTTTTTAAACAAAAGCAATAATGATACAAAGAGCCCGCTTTCTAATTTTTGAGCCAGACCGAAACTGAAAACTGATTAAAAGTGACAAGTTACTCGAGAATGAAGAAAGAAGCCTGATCGTGGAGCTCTGATAGGAGACATTTGCGGTAATGGAAAATGAAATGATTCACAGTGTGATCAATAAAAAATTAGCAGCATTTAATAAAAGGTTTCTGCTTCATGTTGACTAAAGAACATCGCCAGCAGTTTGAAATCCGAGTTAAGTGACGGTTTGAGGAGGAGCCTGGGGGTAGTGAGTAGGGTGTGGGGTGTGCATGTGCATATAGATCACACTGATATTGGTCATCAGGCAGAGGCAGCCAGGCCTCTGGGGTGGGTCTGGAAGTTTCCTTGGTGCGATTCACTTGACCTTTGGCCTGTGGCTAATCCCCCCTGCATCTCTTTGCCTAGGAATGTGAATCCAGGGGTCTTAGGCTACCAAACAGGCCCTGCTGTCATTGGCTGGGGGGGTCTGAGTGCAGTCCCCATCAAAACCCCAACCCCGAGCTGGGGACACCCCGGCTGGTCACGTGTGTGCTGACCGTGGGTACACCCTGCCTGGCCTCGTGTGTGCTGAGCGTGGGTACACCCTGCCTGGCCTCGTGTGTGAGGGCCTGGGGACACCCTGCCTGGCCTCGTGTGTGCTGACCGTGGGTACACCCTGCCTGGCCTCGTGTGTGCTGAGCATGGGTACACCCTGCCTGACCTTGTGTGTGCTGGGCCTGGGGACACCCCGCCTGGTTATGTGTGTGCTCGGCCTGGGGACAACCCGCCTGGCAACATGTGTGCTGAGGCTTCTCGGACCTCTGTGGCGGACATGTCATGCTGCCCAGGCCATTGGCTTTGTTCTGTGCCCTGCTTCCAGAATCCAGGTTTCTGGAGACATCCGGGAATGTCTTACAGCCCACTTGTGGGGCCCCAAACACCCTCTTGGGGACTGATGGGAAGTCAGCAGAAAGCCGGCAGACCTGAGCAAATGGATGAAGTTAAGTGGTGGGGAGACCCCTGGGGTCTCCTGGAGGAGCCCGCTGCTTGCGTGCGTCCTTGGAGGTGGGCGGAGGCTGCCGCCCTCTTACAGGGAGTGGGTGCCTAGATGGGATTTTGCTGGAAGTGGCTCCTTAGAATCTGAGTGTGCTTCTCCTGGGGTGGGACGGCACGGGAAAGCCACTCCATGAGGCCAGCTCCCTTTTCTCCAGGTGCCACTTCCATATTCCCTGGAATGTGGCTGTGCGCCAGGCTGTCTCCATGCCTGGCAACTGGTTAATTTTTAAAGGCTTTTTGCGGAGCCTCTGCACTGTGGTTGTAGGGAGAGGGGGCTCCCCTGGCCCTCCAGGCCCACCTGGAGGCTCGTTGGTAGGAGGATCATTGGTGGGAAGGGAGCTGCTGGCTTTTGGGTTACAATAGAGGCCCTAGAGCCGGGTCTGGGGAGTCCCTTGAGCCCCCGCCCGTGTCCCGGGGCAGCAGGCAGGGCCAGGGGCCTGCTTCTAGCTTCATTCCTGTTGTCCCATCCCTCCCTGGAAATACAGACCTGTGGCTGGATCTTTAAATGTCTGAGCGGGAAGGGCACTTCCAGACGGCTTCTTCAACACATCCTTATTAATCACCTGCTGTGTACCAGGCTCTATGCTGGGTGCTGAGGGGTGGGGAAGGGGGAAGCAGAGTGAACAAAACTGATGTAGACTTGCCTGCCTGGAGCTTGCATGCCCAGGAGACCTTCGCACATCCAGCAAATAAAATCATGAGGACTGCTATGATAAGTGGGGAAGGAGAGGTGCCCAGTGAGCTCCCAGAGCTCACGGGGAGGCCTGACCCTGTGGGGGTGCAGATTCACTGAGCTGAGACCTGGACGGTGAGGAGGAGTTGGCTGGGTGAACTTTTGTACACTTTATACTTTGACAGTGAGACTCTTTCTGCAGAGCGCTGCTGCGGGACCGTGGCGTGGAAGGAAGGCGGCAGCGGGGCTCCCTGGGTGTGGAGGTGTTGTCTTAGAGTTCTGCCCTCAGGCCTGCCCCTGGCACAGTGTTGAGCTGCTAAGGTGCATGGTTTTTAAAATTGCTTCTCTGTGGTCCATGCCTTAATTTACGGATGGGGCAGCTGAGGTCCAGAGAGGGCACACCTTGCACGGAATGCACAGGAATCATGCGTGACCCCTGGGCTCTGGGCTCTCCATTCACACCGCCTCTGTTTATCCTTGGCTCTGAACCAGACTCCATTAGCCTGGCCACTGGTTCCGTTTTTAGGGGTACAGATCCCTCCTCTCCCCGCTTTTCTTCCCCTAACCGGGATCCTTCTGCAGCCACAAGGAGGGTGATTTGCGCTCCAGGATCCTAGCCTTGAGTTCTGCTCCAGGACTGAGAGCAATTAGGAGTGTCAGGCACTGACACTGGCCACAGATTAGCTGGATTTATCGAGCTCCCCATGCTGCCTGACCATCCTCCCTCCCCTGCCCACCGCCGGCCCTGCTCCCCCATCTCCCCTTTCCCAGAGACAAAACATGACAGCAAGGCCAGGGCAGAATGGTCACTGCCTGAGGAGGTCACGAGGAGGTAACAGTGCACAATTTTCATGGTTCCAGGGTGGCTTTGTCTGACCGTTCTTCATTACTGCACGCGGCGAGATCAGCTTTATTAAGATTGTAAGGCTTGGAGGAGTGACACTGTTAACTACTTGCTGGAAAAATAGATTTGCTTTTTCTTGCAGGGGGTGTTTGTGGTTTATTTTTCTCCCCCCTGCTTCCCTCTTCCCCTCTTGCCTCCCTCTCATCTGCCTTCTTTTCTTTCCACTCATTCCTGACCCACTGTAGTTGAAAGCTGAGTGCAAGTGTCTGTGAGGTCGGGGAAGCTGCCATCTCTCTTTGCTTTCCTAGATTGTGTTGCCCTGCAAGGAGGATAGAGTAATTCATTCCTGTATTTATGGAACACCCATAAAAATCAAGGTGCTTGTAACCAAATGTCAGCCTCTCCTGGTCATGGAGCTGTGCATGGTTCTTTCATGTGTTTGCATCTAGAACAGAGGCTGGCACATAGTAGGTGCTCAGTAAATGTTTGTTGACTGATTGAAGATGTGGAGGATTTGTGTCTCATATGGTTCCAGTGTTTAGGGAGCTCACTGCTGACCAGGGCCTGGAGGGCAGAGACCTGGAGTGAGGTCACCTGGAAGGTGGCCCCATAGGGAGCATCCACAGCGTGAGGACCATCCTCATTTTCTAGGTGAGGAAACTGAGGCTCAGAAGTACAAGCAACCAAGGTCTTGCACAAAAATGGACTTGAACTCAGTTCCTAAATCTCTAAAGAGACACTTTCATCACTGCTCAGCTGACTGCTCTTTCTGGTGAGGAATGAACAAATGACCCTGTGCTCTGGGAGCTCTGAGGGGCTCTTGCTGGACGCACCCCATGGCAGAGACTCTCACTGGGAAGCCCCCAGGCTGGACCAGCCCTCCAAGGCGTATTGTTTAGCGCATACTGTGTTCCTTAAAACTTGAAGTCAACATTTAGAAATCATCCGGAAATTTTATGGAGAACGGTGGATTTCCTCCTCCTTCTCCTCCTCCTTCTCCTTCTTCTCCTTGACTCCTTCTCCTCCTTCTCCTCCTCCTCCTCCTTCTCCTTCTTTTTTTTTTTTTGTTTTGAGACAGAGTCGTACTCTGTTGCCCAGGCTGGAGTGCAGTGGCACAATCTTGGCTCACTGCAATCTCTGCCTCCCTGGTTCAAGTGATTCTCCTGCCTTAGCCCCCTGAGTAGCTGGGATTGTAGGCATGTGCCACCATGCCTGGCTAATTTTTTTTTTTTTTTTTTTTTTTTTTTTGTATTTTTAGTAGAGACAGGGTTTCACCATGTTGGCCATGCTGGTCTCTAACTCATGACCTCAAATGATCCGCCCGCCTTGGCCCTCCAAAGTGCTGGGATTACAAGCGTGAGCCATGGATTTTCTTAAAAAAAAAAAAAAAAAAAAAGCAGGTGTGTTTGCACTGCTGACCATCTAGAGGAGTTGAGCCCCTTCCCTGGGCTTCTGTATGCTCCCTCCACACCCCGTTCGCTTGTACACTCATTTCTGTAATTTGTGTGGTGGTGGTGGGGGAACTGGGGTTGAGAGCTTCTCTCCATTCGTTATCCGAGTGACTGAGGGGGCTGTCTCAGCCATCGGAGTCTCAGTTTTGCCCTCTGTAAAATAGGTCTTGTGGTAACGTCTCTCTGACGGGGGCTGGGGGTCCCTGGGCGAAGGATACAAATGAATTGGCAGGTCTGGCCTGAAGGAGGCGATTGCCATCACACTGCTCATCCTTTAGGTTCTAGATTTCCTGACAACTGAAGATACTTTCTTTGTAAGTTTCTAGTCATTTCCATGGGCCTCTGTAGAGGATTGTCCTGTATCCAGTGCCTCATGGCCAGGATGGAGCAGCCCAGTGAGGTTTGTGTGATGCAGCCGAGGTCAGGTTCAGTGTCTCTGATGGACCTTGGCTTGAAATTCCACCTACAGAGCCATGGGCACTGAAAGGGACACCGGGGCTCCCCAGACAGCCGTCGGGAAGTTGCTTCCTTATTTAAGAAGCCGAACTTGGACAGCAAATTATGTGTTAAAATATTTGCCTAGAGCTCTGCTGCCAAGGGGACCCCTTAGGCTGAGTGTTAAATGTTACCCCGCTGCCTGCACTGCAAATATTTTAAACCTGAAGATAAATAACGGCTGCCTTGCAGAATTTGGGGCCAGCAGTGGATGCACACACTGAGTGCGGGACTGGGGTTGGTGGGCTCCTTGCCCAGCCCTGGCCACGCCCCTGCGGGGGCCTGCTTGAGAGAGTGTTCATGGAGGAGAGGGTTCTCCTCTGCAAGCAGGGCCTAAACGAGCACTGAGCAGAGGCTAAGCCAGGGCTTTGACCTGGCGCCCAGGTTCAGAAAAGGCATCTTGCCTTTGGGAACATGTTTTTAGGAAACATGCAGGCTATTAGGGTAGAGGATATATTTTTTTATGAAAAAGAAATGTCATGGGGTACAGTGGCCAGCTTCTGTAATCCCAGCACTTTGGGAGGCTGAGGTAGGATTACTTGAGGCTGGGAGTTTGAGACCAGCCTAGGCAACATAGCAAAACCCCGTCTCTACAAAAATTTTAAAAATTAGCCGGGCGCATTGACAGGCGCCTGTAATCCCAGCTACTCGGGAGGCTGGGGCGAGAGAATCCCTTGAACCCGGGAGACAGAGGTTGCAGTGAGCCGAGATTGTGCCACTGCACTGCAGCCTGGGTGACACAGCAAGACTCCATCTTGGGGGAAAATAAAATTACCTGGGTCTGATGGTACACCTGGGTCCTGGCTGCTCGGGAGGCTGAGGTGGGAGGATTGCTTAAGCCCAGGAGTTCGAGGCTGCAGTGAGCCGATTGCATAGCGGCACTCCACCCAGGGTGACAGACCAAGATCCTGTCTCCAAAAAACAACAACAACAACAACAACAACAACAAACATATTGCTCCAGGGTAAAGACTTTGGAAATGGTAGGTATCTTCCTGAACTGTTTTTCCCTCAGCCACCTACAGAGGGCGGCCACAGGAACAGTGGGCAGGCACAGGAACAGGCTTGTGGATTGTAAGCTGGAACAGGAACAGGCTTGTGGATTGGGCAGGTTTGTGGATTGTAAGCTGATCACACTCCTTCACGGAGGAGGTGGCTCGCACCTTACTCAGGGTTGCACAGTCTGGGAAGGCGAGGATTCACACTTGGGCCCAGGACTTTCCTCTCTTGGTGGAGTGGATTTTTTTTCTTTTGGTATGCATGGACATTTTCGTGCCTTGCAAGAGGGCCTGTGCCCCGACATTCCTCGTCCTCCTGCATCCTCAGGAGCATGTGAGGCCTCCTGCCAGACCCCTCCGGGTTTGATGCCTCCAGCTCTTGTCTGCACCACGATGCTGCACATGTTGATTTGAATCATAACGCAGCAACAAGACAGTGCTCACCAGCTACCATTGTCTCAAGCTGTACTGTGAGCCAAGCATCCGGCTTTGTATGTATCACCTTATTAAAATTATGTGACTTAATTAAATGAGTCCCAGAGAGGGCAAGTGACTTGTTCATGGTCCCCCAGCTGCTAAATGGTGGAGTGTGGATTTGAACCCAGACAGGCTGGCTTCAGAGCCTGTAATTCTTTTCTGTTTTTTCTCTGTCATCCCTGACAGTCCCTGGAACATGCATCCAGCCATCTGCTGCTGGTGTGTGTCATTACTTAATGACTGTCTTTATTTCGACAACTTGGTTCCATCAGCCCCACTGCACTCCTCTACTCCAGTGTCCCGATGGCTCCTGTACAGTTGGGTTCTCTGGTAACCCCTGGATGTGCCTAGAATGTGGCACCTGGTGGTTCTGCTTTCTGCAGGGGTGGATGGTATGGTCTCCCATCCAAATCTGATTGGGAGAAGAAGTGAGAGGTGGGGAGGCCTTCCCAGGGCTTGCTGGCCCTGCTGGCCCTGCTGACCCTGCTGCCCTCTCACTCTCACCTGGTAGTGTTCCTGGCTCTCTCACTCTCTCCGCTCCACTGCTCTCCCCTCTCCCCTGCTCCCTTCCTCCTTCCACCCATCCCTGCCCTGGCATCCCCTATCCCCTCGAAATCCCACAAAGCTCCTATAACCCCTGATGTGGAGCTGAGCTGAGTGCCTGTCTCATAGTGGCCATGCATTCAGGTGAGCCCCGCCTCCCCGCTGTGAGGTTGGAGAGGATGGCATTCATGAGATTCAGGCTCCTTTTGGGCCTACGAGGAATCAGAGGCTCAGGTAGGGGACTTGCCTTGGCCAAGGTCACTCATGGTTGGGGGCTGAGGGATACTGGAACTAAGACTGGAACCTGGGTCTCCGACCAGCCCCAGCCCTGGATGCTGGCCCTTACTAATTAGCATATTCTCTTGGGCATTCATTTATTCATCTAATCACTCATTCGCCCACCCCATATTTATTAAGTATCTTTCTCTGCCAGCCTTTGTGTGGGCTTTGAGGCCGCCAGGATAAATAGGGTTGGGGAGCACCCTGTACGTTGTAGCAAGTGTGCATGTGTTACGCCTGGCACACAGGAGGCACTTCATACATATTTGTGGAATGAATGAAGGAAAGAATGGGCGAGTGTGTGTGATTGTTGACCCAGGTCTGTCTTACGCCTCTCAAGCTCTGCCCTGGTTCTCTCTGTCTTGGGTGCATGGAGGCAGCTCCTGGCCCCCTGCCTCCATCTTTTGGATACTCAGCCACACGGCCCCAGAGGTGGGACCTCTGATGGTCGCCGGGAGGTTCTCAGTGTGCCCAGGGCTCCCTGCTGGCTGGCTGACCCCGGAACACCAGGGCGAGGAAGAGGCGTCCTTCTAGGTGAGTTTCTTTCTGATTCGCGTGCTGGCCAGGGGCTTAGAGGGAAGGCACACTCATTGACTGATCCTCTCCTAGCTGGCCCTTGTGAGGGTGGGGCCCTGGCGGCCCTGGTTCATGAGCTCGCGAAGCCCTGCTGAGAAGGTAGGAAATGTCTTTTTTTTTTTTTTTTTGAGACGGAGTCTCGCTCTGTCACCCAGGCTGGAGTGCAGTGGCCGGATCTCAGCTCACTGCAAGCTCCGCCTCCCGGGTTCACGCCATTCTCCTGCCTCAGCCTCCCGAGTAGCTGGGACTACAGGCGCCCGCCACCTCGCCCGGCTAGTTTTTTGTATTTTGTAGTAGATACGGGGTTTCACCGTGTTAACCAGGATGGTCTCGATCTCCTGACCTCGTGATCCGCCCGTCTCGGCCTCCCAAAGTGCTGGGATTACAGGCTTGAGCCACCGCGCCCGGCAGGAAATGTCTTATTCTCAGACCTGGCAGCCTGTGGGCAGTCTGGTCCCCTGGGGCCTCTCCCTGTTCCCCTTTTCCTGGCAGTGGACCCAGCCGGCTGTCCCCTGCCCTGTGATTTTGCAGGCATTCCCTTTCTGCCTTTCCATATAATGGTTAAGAGTCAGGATCAGCCATGCGCGGTGGCTCACACCTATAATCCCAGCACTTTGGGAGGCCAAGGTGGGTGGATCACTTGAGGTCAGAAGTTTGAGACCAGCCTGGCCAACATGGCAAAACCCCATCTCTACTAAAAATATAAAAATTAGCCAGGCGTGGTGGCGCATGCCTGTAATCCCAGCTACTCTGGAGGCTGAAGCAGGAGCATCGCTTGAACCTGGGAGGCGGAAGGTGCAGTGAGCCGAGATTGTGCCATTGCACTCCAGCCTGGGTGACAGAGTGAAACTGTCTCTCAGGGGAAAAAAAAAAAAAGAGGATCTAGAGTCAGAAGACCTGGGTACAAATCCTGCTCTGCCCATCCTGGCACATGCTCTGCATGGGCTCCTGAGCCTTGTTTTTTTCCTCATTGACAAAGCGGGCGAATCCATTGCACCTACTTGCAGAGTGGGGATATCCGTTGTACCTACCACATAGTTTCTGTGCCCATCGAAATGGAGCAGTGTGAATGTAAAATGGTATCAGGAGATGCTCACACAGTGCTCAGAATCCCCTCGCCGTGTAGGGGAGGCTGTGCCACCTCCCTCTGTCCCTGGCGAGGCCTCTGCTACTCCTTCCCTCCAGAGGGCACGGGGCCAGCTGTCTTGCTGCGCAGCATTTCTGCAGGGTCTGCTGTCTCCTCTCAACGTCATCATCTTGAATGCAAGCCCTTTCTTAAGGGCAGTAGCTCAGTGGGGTGGGAAAATTCACTACTTTTACTTTATTTTTTGAGACTTTTGCTCTGTTATCCAGGCTGGAGTGCAGTGATGCGAACACGGCTCACTGCAGCCTCCAACTCCTGGGCTGAATCAATCCTCCTGCTTCATCCTCTCAAGTAGCTAGGACCACAGGTGTGCACCACCATGCCTGGCTAATTTTTAAAATTTTTGTCAAGATGGGGTCTCACTGTGTTGCCTGGGCTGGTCTCAAACTCAATAGATTCTCCTGTCTCAGCCTCCTAAAGTGCTAGGATTACAGGTGTAAGCCATTGTAACCGGCCTGAAAATTCACTGCTTTCCAGTGAAACGTGATTGAGGTGAAAGGTTTTGTTATTGCCTCTCTTTGCTCAAGAAAATCTCCCAAGTCCATATCTTGGGTTCAGGGAAGCTGGGTTTGGCTGGGTGTGGTGTAGTGGGGTTTCCTGGTGTGGGTGTACCCTCTTCCTCCTGGCTGCAGGAAGAAGCAGGCAGGACAGGGCAACCTCATCATATGTGAAGCTGAGCCATTAGAGATTGCCAATATTCAACTTTTTTGACCTAAAAAGATGGCACCTTTATATGGTTCAATCTAATACTTATCATCAGACAATAAACTGCACTGTGACCCCTTCCCCTCCTTCTGGCTCCACCTGTGTGGGGATTCAGAGGCCTGCTTTTTTGAAACCAATCAATTCATTCACTCATCCATTCATTCAACATTTATTGAGCCCCTACTGTATGTCCATCTGTATGCCAAGGTTGGGGGAGGTGGCACTGAGCTAAATTAGAAACCAATCAATTCATTCACTCATCCATTCATTCAACATTTATTGAGCCCCTACTATATGTCCATCTGTATGCCAAGGTTGGGGGAGGTGGCACTGAGCTAAATTAGACAAAGCTCCTGCCCTCATGGAGCTTATAGTCTGGTGCCGGGGGAGAAGGTCAGCTATCCATTGCTATGTAACAAACCATCCCAAAACATAATGGCCTGAAGCAATAGTTTATTACTGCTTCTCACAGTACTGTGAGCTAACTGGGTTCAGCTGGCAGTCTCACTGGGTGTTTCTCGTATGGTTACAGTCACATGGGGTTTGGAGCTGCTGTCATCCAAAGGCTCCTTGTAGTGGGATGTCCAAGATGGGGTGCTACCATGGCTGAAGTTGGTGCAGGAAGCTGGGAGCTGTTGACTGGAGTCCCCGTGTGCTCTCTCTCTATGTGGTTCGGGCTTTGTATAGTATGGCTGCTGGGCTCCAAGGGGGAGTGTCCCAGGAGACGCAGGGGGAAGCTGCAAGCCTCCTTCTGACCTAGCCTCAGAAGTCTAGAACAGCACTTCCGTTGCATCCTGTTGGTCAATGAGCTGCTGAGGCTGGCCAGCCCTGAGGGGGATTGTGGAGGAGAATTTGGTCCCTTCTTATGATGGGGGAGTCAAGGTCTCCCTGCAGAAGGGCAGGTGGGGTGGGAGATATTGCTGTGGAAGTCTGTGGAAAATGCAGCCTGCCACAGGAAGAGAGAGTAGACAAATTAGCCCACAAACGCATAAGTGCACATGATGCTGAGAGCTCTGACTGCAAAGGAAGAGAGCCCTGGGGAAAGAGTAGTGGGTCCCCGAGTTCCATAGGTGCCCAGGCTGGTGGAGATTTTTGGGAGCTGTGTGAAGATTTAACGGAAATCTTCCTGCCAGAGATCAGGAGTGGGAAGCCCTGGACCAAGAGACTTGGCAGTTTATGGGGTTGAAATATGACCTTCAAGGCTGTGGAAATGGGCGATAAGTGAGAGAGGTCAGCAGAGCCATTGCTGAACCTTAGGGACTGTGACCAGGACCCTATATGGGACTTTGAGGGGTTTTACAAACCCCCAGTGCCTGGCTCAGGTGTTCATTGTGACTTGCTGTGAGGAAACCATGTTGTAGAGTGATTAAGAGAGTCACATGCAGTGGGCTTGAAACTTGGCCCCACCACTTCTCTGTGGCCTCACTTAGGCTCTGTCACTTCCCAGAGCTCTGCTTTCCTCACCTGTGAAATGGGGGTATGATGGCATCAACTCGTAAGGTGCTTGCACTTGATTAAGCATTAAGTGCTTAATCAATGCTCACTGTTCTTGGGGGATGCCTGGGCAAAAGGATGCAGGTGTGCATGTCAGAAAATAGTTGTCCATTGTGGAAAGCATGAGCTCTGGGAGGTAGGGAATCTTGTCAGCTGGATGGACAGGTCAGTGTTCACAGCACCAGTTCGGTTTCTGTCCCATGCACGTGGCCCTGAGGGAGAGGTCCCTGATTTGAAATCCGTTTGGCTTGGGCCTTCCCTGAGTGGGCTGTCTTCATGCTGCTGCAGACAGCCCCCAGGAGGACAGGGGAGGAGCCAGAGGGAAAGGAGCCAGCCGGCTGTTTTCGGGAATCCCTCCCCAGCCCCAGAGGCCTCTGCAGAAAAGCATTGAGCCATTGGTCTTCTCCTTGGCCTGCTGAAGTTGCTTCACTGGGCTCTGGGGTGATTGGAGGAACCAGTGGGCTACAGTTCTAGCCCAGATCTTGGAAATGAGCCAGCGCTTTTTTGTGATGGGACTCACAAGGCAGGTCCAGATGCTGGGCCTCTGGGCCCTGCCTTCTCTGAGTTTGCACAGGTGATGTCCAGCCTCAGGACAGGGACCAGTTGGGGGGCCTCTGGCGCTGGACAGAGCAGCACAGGCAGGGCTGGGTTGAAGGAGTAGGGAAGGTCCAACCACTCCATTCCCAGGACTTACTGAGCAACCGATCAGGTGGGCCTGGAAAAGAGGAACCCCAGAGAGTCTCCAGGTAGGACTGATGTCCTTGGAGCTCCCTGTTCTCAGAACTCCCACCTCCCGGGCCTTGGAGAGCTTAGGGCTCCGACAGGCCCTGGGACTTCAGGAAAGGTGTGCTGCTTAATGAACACGTGAATGTGTAGATTCAATCCTGGCATGGCTTTGGGTGGCCTTGCAGAGGCTCAGTTTTCTCATCTGCAAATGGAAAAATAACACCATTTATTATTTTGTCTTATGGTGAAGTTCAGAAACTCCTCGGCATGAAAGTGCCGAGAGGCAAACCCTGCCTGGGGTGGAGAGCTTCCTGTTCTCCAGCGCCTGATTCTGCTGAATCAGCAGAGGGGCCCTTGGGTCTTCAGGGAAGTCCCACTCCCCAAAACTTCTCCAGGCCTCTGAGTCTTCCCTCTCGTGTGTCACCTTCCGGAGGGCCAGGCTGGCTGACCTCTTGACCCCTTGGGAGCCCAGAGGATGAGGTCCGCGCTTTTGTGTGGCCTGAGCTCACCTCTGTC
Organism: Macaca thibetana thibetana; assembly: GCF_024542745.1. Lineage (NCBI taxonomy): Eukaryota > Metazoa > Chordata > Mammalia > Primates > Cercopithecidae > Macaca > Macaca thibetana. The sequence goes on from NC_065597.1 coordinate 42,309,421, forward strand.
CCATCCCTTTCTGCACAGCCACCCTCCCTTCCCATTAGTAGCCGGCCGTAGGGGAGGTGACAGTTGCTTAAAACAGATTTATACTCTTGGATGACTTTATGGGTTTTTGCCTTATAAAAACCTGAGAGTTGACATTCTGATTTATCTACTCCCGAGTCAACAGGATGTACCAGATTTAAAGAGATCAAATGCATTGTAATGTTTGTGGTTCCAGTTGTGGATTAGAAGAGCTATTATAGAAAGTGCTGCCAAGTAAATACGGCAAAAAAAATAACAAGGGGATAATTTAAATATGTCTATTAAATTGTGTGTTAAGTAAAGTAGCGCAAGTGTGGTGCTGATTGTAACTTATTATCTGGAGAGTCGGTGTAGTAGATAAAGCCAGAATTATGGGTCTTTTATTTTCCCCTTCTACAGAACATTTTTTTTATTAAGGAAAGACTGTAAACGAGGAATTTCAGAGACGGGCACTTGACTGTGTAACCATGGTTGTGTGATGACTTATAATATCGAAGGCTCCAAATGATATTTCTCATTTCTTTGCTTTCTATTTCTTGCCCTCACCGCAGCAGCAGATCAGATTCCCTGAGATAAATATGCTGCCTGGCTTTTAATGGGATTTCTGTATTGCCAGGAGTTGGCGCGTTCTGATAATAAAAGAACCTAAAAACTGTACATCCCTTAATTGGTAAGAAGAGAGATGTTTTGATGGGCCACAAATGGAAACATTGATTTTTACTGCCTCCGTGCAGTTCAGGCTGCGTGTCGTGCAACGTTCCCCGCCTTGGAAGGAAGCAGCTGGCTCTCTGATGAGCTGATTTGTGTTCCCAGGTTGTTGATGTCGGGTACTTGGAAGGGCATGTTCTGTGCAGGCGGGAGAAATAGAGCCCTTATAACATTATCTGTTTCCAAATTGAAATATTCATAGGACTGTGGTTTCCACCTTGAATTGAGTGCATTCTTTGCTTTGTCTCTGTTTCTTGCTTTGGCGCCCAGCACTCAGGGGTTTACAAGTTGTGTACTGAGCCTTTTCCTGTAACTGTGATGTTGCATGTACACACATGTACATACAAGTGCACATGTACGCACTTTTGCATATGCATATATGCATTCAAAAACACCTTTATGCGTAATAGGATCTCTTTCTTTGATTTAAATTAGTGCAGCTACTTTCCAGATGGGTAGATCTGTTTTCCAGGACAGGCTGTGGGAAGAGACAACACACACTTTTATTTTCCAATCTGAAGGTCTCTGCATTTTAACAGACAAATTTTATCCATTGACATTTGTTAGGATTACTGATATATTCTGTGTGTTATATTTACCACGCGCTTTTGCACTTTGATTTACAAGTTCCTGGTGTGTCTTATTAATCTGTAAGATTGGGGCTGTGCTGCATTTCCCACAGTTGTGCAGGGAAATGAACTAGACCAGGAGTCATGAAGTTGAACTGAGCCTCTGTAGGGTGCTTGGGCTGTTGCTGCTTCTGGCTGGATGCCAGGTACCTTACCTGTGAGACAGAAATAACAACGCTGTCCCTCTCTGCAGGGGGTTGGATCACATGATCCTTTGAGCCTTCTTTGAGTTTAGGATATGCAAGGCTGTGAAATGGAGCTATGCATATATAATGGTGGCTTCGAAGAAGCACCGAACACAACACAATTGCAAGGCATCATTATGATCACTAATTCACTTTTCCCAATAGATTAGCCACTCTCTGCACAGTGCTAAGCATAGTAGCTGTTTTGTTTTAAAGAAATCAGTCTGATTATTCCAAGAGTGATTCTCAGTGTCTAGGCCTGTACCAGGTCACAGGTGAGGGGTTAGACAGACTGTTTATTTTATTTTATATTTTTTTGAGATAGGGTGCAGGCGCAGGCTGGAGTACAGTGGCATGATCATAGTTCCCTGTAACCTGGAACTCCTGTTCTCTAGCAATCCTCTTGAGTAGCTGGAACTATAGGCACACACCACCATGCCAGGCTAATTAAGTTGTTTTTTTTTTTTTGTAGAGGTAGAGTCTTGCTATATTGCCCAGGCTGGTCTCAAACTCCAGGCCTTAAGGAATCTTCCCACCTTGGTCTCTCAGAGCACTAGGATTATAGGTGTGAGCTTCCATGCCCAGCCTGGATGCATTTTAAGCTTGAGATTCGACCATCCGTGGGTCTTCAAACATGTGTACTTCCTTTATTTCAGCGTTGGACATCTTTGCAAAGAACTGAGCCAGTGTCACTGCCCTGGGAGGCCTGTTGTGTGGAAGGTGAACTTGGCTAAGAGATCTCCCAGCTCTAAATTGCAAGGCTGTGGGGAAAACGAAAAGTTTAGGTGTGTTAGGAACAGCTGATGGAGGATCTAAAAAGGTGTGTAACTGAATCTGGTTTTTAGGAGATGAAATACTAAGGTTTTTCACCTCTCTGATGGGTCACGACCCCTAGCATCCGTGCACAGAGGGGAGATGACAGGAAGTCCCCCTAGAAGATTTGCACCAAGAATTAAAGAATCTAGTTGAGAATTATGGCACCACATGCTACAAAAAACCCCATCTATTAATATACTGAGAGGTGTCAAGGATAATGGACCCCGGGAGGTAGAGTAATTAAATGTATCTTAATAAATGCCGGCCGATTCTTTTAAAACCCTTTCCCAAGACCCCATCAGCTGACATGGACTGTATTCTTCCTGTTGGCAGGAGGCCTAGAAGGAGAGCCGGAGTGCGATCGGAAAACCAGCCGTGCGCTGGAAGACAGGAACAGCGTGACAAGTCAAGAGGAGAGAAATGAGGATGATGAAGACATGGAGGATGAATCAATTTACACCTGCGATCACTGTCAGCAGGACTTCGAGTCTCTGGCAGACCTGACGGACCACCGGGCCCACCGCTGTCCTGGAGGTAATGCAAAACAGCCCCGGGACTCTGACAGGTGGTTACACGGGTAATTGGACATAGCAACAGCTTGAAGCCTCAAGTGAGATTAAAGAATTAATAATGTAATTTTACAGTTAATGTCATTTTATTGTGGTGTCTTGGGTACCCTGTATCCGCCTTTTAAATACAATTAAAAATAAAAGCAACAGCTTTCCGGCAGGCTGGAATTAGATGGTGGTGCTCTGTCCCGGCCCCCTCTCCCCGCAAGCTGTGCTCTGGTACTCAGGCCACAAGTAGGTGGATCTGCACCCTGAATTTCTGGAAGGCCTTTTGGAAACGCAGTAATTAAGAGGTTGTTAGTGCAAAGTTAAGCAGTTTAAGTGTGGAAAGCTGCGTAAAGGAGTAAGCTCTGAGGCAGAGCTTGTGACGGGACAAGGAGAATTTCAAAGGCCAAGGAAAAAGGGACCTGGTTCCAACTCTGTGCTTGACCTTATGCTTCTCTGAGTAGGAGGAGGAGGATAGCTGGGAGCTGCTTCTGCTAGATTTGACTGGAGCTCTGTTCTCCATTTACTTGGTGCCTTGGAGAGAGTGTGCAAGACCAGTTTTCTAGGAGCTACTGAAGACTTCAGGAGCTGTGTGTGTATATGTGTGTTTGGGGTGACTGGGCTGGGGAGCCAGAAGGCATGTGCATTCCCTGGAATGTGGCAGCCATGCTACAGGGATGACACATTTCTGGGCTCTGAGATCTGCAGAGGGAGTCCATAGCATCTATGCTCCTTACACAGTCTTTCTGAGATACCTTCTTCCATCAGGGTTCTTGATGAAACTCTTGGATACTGGTTTGTGGAAGAAGGCCTGAAATCTCAGGACTGCATTCTAAAGGGAACCCATCACCTGTTGAGGGGAACATTTACTGGTAGGGATTAGATTGGCACCCAAAGTTCTTGCTTTTTCTACTCCTCACGTCATCTTGGAATTTTGAAACTAAATGTTGGGGAACTGCTATGATTTGCCCTCTAGTGTCACCTGTGCCTGCACAGCACTGGCTAGACCAAGTCCCCATTCTCAACCTCTGGAGGAACAGATGTTTAAAAAATAGTAGTAGTAGTAGTAGTAGTAGTAGTAGTAGTAATAATAATAATAATAATAATAATAATAATAGACCTAAGAGGAATCTTACAGTTTTGGACATTTTGTGGCCCAGTAGTCCAAACCCCAGTTATTTGGAATTTGTGATATTTCAACCAGAGGCAGAGATGATGGTTAATTTTCCATTCTAAATCAGAATTGGAAGGGACCTATGAGGTTAGCTTTTTAAGTCTACTCACTTCCCCAAGGGAAATACTAGGGCAAAGGGAAGAAAAGATGATTGCTTGACCAAGGTCACATAGCTGTTTGGTGGCCAAGCTAGGACCTCCTCTGGATCCTGGACTATTGACCTTCATCCTACTTGAGGAATAATATTATAGATATTGGTATATTTCCTGATTTAGCCAAGAATTAACATGGAAACTTGACTGTAAGAGAATGAAATATTGCCACTTACTTTACAATCAACTAATTGATCTAATGAAAAGTTATTCTCTTTATTTTCTAAATTCAAGAGAACAACAGGCCATTCTGTGTAGTTGTTAGAGTGGGGCCCCAGGCCCTCTGCTAAGCTGCACTTTCTTGAATCCCTGCAGCTCTTAGAGGCTGCTCCTTCCTCCAGCCCTTCAAATCAAGGAGATTCTCCTGTCTTTCAGTCTCACTTTTAAGAATGGTGGCATTTTGGGCTGGGCACAACGGCTTATGCCTGTAATCCCAGCATTTTGGGAGGCTGAGGCAGGCAGATCACAAGGTCAGGAGTTCGAGACCAGCCTGGCCAATATGGTGAAACCCTGTGTCTACTAAAAATACAAAAATTATCCAGGTGTGGTGGCACGTGCTTGTAATCCCAGCTACTTGGGAGGCTGAGGCAAAAGAATTGCTTGAACCTGGGAGGCAGAGGTTGCGGTGAGCAGAGATCACGCCACTGCACTCTGGCCTGGGTGACAGAGCAAGACTCCATCTCACAAAAAAAAAGAAAAAAGAAAAAGAGTGGTGGCATTTCTAGGTGGAGAAAGGAACCTGTGAAACTGGGCTATATGTGGGGGTCTGAGCCAGAAATAAGAACTGGTAGCTAATTGTGCTTTGGTGCCCAGGAAGGATCCTCCTCCCAGTGGCAAACCCTTCTCTCATCAGCCTCTGACTCTGGCTGAAATCCATCACAGCCCTGTTTGCAGCGTCCCCAGCTGTCCTTATTGATGCTGGTGGTATCCACCGACACTCCTGCCCGCTTCCTAACAGGACCCTGCTAATGACCTCCGTGGGGACGCAGGAGCTAGGAATACCCCCAGACCCTGGAGCATTGGAAGGGAGTCAGAAATTCCTTGAAAGAGTGAGGGAAACAACCTTGCCTAAGTGCATCCCTGAGAAATTCATTACTACCCAGTAAAGGCGTGACCCAGCCTGGGATAGTTTCCTAGCCGTGTGAGGAGTTATTTTCCCCCAGGTCTTGGGTTCTTAGGATTACCCAGTGATGGGATAAACCACCGAGAATTGTGTATGTATTATTCAAAACAGTTCCCTACCTGGAATGCCTCCACACCCTTCCATTGTGAAATGGTTTTCGAACTGTGTTCCCAGAGGTATTTCAGGGGGCTACGGTATGGTATGTTTGGGGAATAGGAGGTGAGTACTGGGGCTGAGGGGGCCCCAGTCAGACTGAGGGGGCGCTGATGTCCAGTCTAGTCAGAGCGATTCACCTTAAAAGTCTGTTTTATACCTGGGGCTTTAGCATAAGATGTTTTTTGAAAATTGGCCTCTGATTTAAAGGGTTGGAACTGATATAAACGTGCAGTCACAGGCTCCCCCTGGCCAGGCTGATGGGTCTGCTGGATGCTCACCACTGGTCACTCTACAGAAGCCCAGCAGACACTGTGTCCGGGAGGGCCACGCTGGGCGCAGGCTGGGCAGGTCACGGTGCCCTGCAGATGTTTCTGTGGGAACCAGAGGGTCTGCCCACTTGGCCTGGAGCAGAGGGTCTGCTCCTCAGGAATCGTGACCTGGGGTGTGAACAACCCTCCCCATCACAGGGACTGTCGCTGCTGGAACGTGGAGGCAGCACGCGCCTCCCCAGATGGGTGTATCCTGGCGGGGTCAGCCCTTGTGAGCCATTGGCCTTCTGGGGAGAGCGCTGTGTTGGGGTGTCGGGGGTGCGTTTGTGGGTGGTGACTGTGAATGTGGTTCTTCCTGAGAACTGCTTCTGCAGTGAGGGCTTGACTCTGTCTGTGTATTTCTGTGGCAGTTGGGGTGGTGTTGAGGGAGAGATTAGGGGCAGCGTTTTGCTCCCTCAGAATCTGGGAGAGCAGCTGTGGTGAGGTTTGGGGGTTTTCTGAGGTGGGGGGGATGCTCACCCCTCAGGGGTGGGAGGGGAGCTTCATGCCAGAATGGCCACAATGGAAGACCCCCACGTCCCCAACCTGGAGCCCGGCCCCTGCACTAAGGAGCCTTCATTTCCAGCTGGGAGCTCGAGAAGGCACCTCTCTGTTGTTCCTCAGCAGGAGTGGCGTGCCGGGCCCATGAGCTGTTGAAGCGTGGACTTTAAGATCTCGGACAACTCCATCAAGTTCTGTTCCTCTCTCTCCCTCTTGCTCTCATTTGTGTCTGAGGAGAAACCAACCTTAAACCCATAAGGCATCAAACATTGCATTTTTATGACACAAACTGAAAAGAGCAAAAATCCAGTCCTCTCCATTCATTCTCTCGCCCTGATGTCTGCTTGATTTTTCTTTGTTCCTCTCCAGCCCCTGGCCACAGGATGCCACACGTTCGAATGCTTGGGGTTGTGAGCACATACGTTTTCACGTCCTGTGTTTGTCACATAACATGTTATGAACAGGTTCCCATGTGGTGACCTGGTCTTTGCCAGTTTTCTTTCTTTTTTTTTTTTTTTTTTTTTTTTTTTGCGGTGCGGGGTGGGGAACTCTGTCTTTTAAATAGCAGTGCTCAAGAACAGGAAGCTGGGGTTGCAGGTACTGCGTCCATACCCTATGAAAATATTAAATTTTGACGAAGATGTCCGTAGATGAGGCTTTTTGCCACAGTGTACATAGGGACTCACTGGGTAAGTGTGATGGGCTTCTCTGTTTCTAATGGAGACATTGTTTGTAGGCACCAAGTCAGGAAATGGCAAAGGATTTGTGGCTATATGAATTGCCAAGGATGGGCCTTCCCTGTCAATTCAGGTCTCACTGATTTAAATCATGTTGGAACAAATAACGTCATAATTTGTGAGCAAACCCAGTAAGAAACATTCAAACGGCATGGAGAGGACAGAAAAACAAAATTGTTGGCCAAGCAAATTTGAGTCCTCTAAGCTCTAGCAGGGGATATTTATCATCATCTTCTAGGAGCCAGGAGGACTTGGACTGCTTTAGAAAATTTCTCTAGGAACTACCTGGGGTACCGTAGAAGCAGGTGCGGGAGGCTTGGTTTGCCCATGGGCTGATGGTGGTTTTTTATGTGCTCACTGAAGCCAGTCACCTGTGAGCCTGTAGTCTGGATTTATCGCTTCCTGGTGCAAATACTCCTTTTAAAGACACTGCAATTTAGGTTGACCCCTGCTTTGGCCTGAATTAAGAGGCTGGCTGCTGGAGGGCGTGTGGGTGCTCTGTCTGCGCTGTCATGCTTGAGACCTGACTTTCCTAGTGCCATTCCTCAGAGTGCCCGCAGTGGGCTGTCAGCAGGGGTCTGTGCTGTGCCAGTCCTGTGCCCCAGGTCCCCGGGGCTGGAGCACTTGACAGCTTTCGGGGCCCTCGGCCTCTTTGCTAAAGGGGCTGCTGGCCTGATACGGCTTTTCATTGTAGGTGGTAAGACTGCAGGCTCCAGGCACTTGCTTTGGAATAGAAATCGCTCGCCTTCAGGACCAGTTTGGAGCTTAGCGTTGGTGTCTTCGCTTCAGCTCCGTTCCCTGATCTCTGACTTGGGCCAGGCTCCTGGTGGGCCCTAGAGAGGTGGCTCTGAAGCAGATGGGGTGCGTGCTGCCCTCCAGGGGCTGGCATTCTGGTGCTGGGGGCAAATGTGTGAGCAGGTGTTGCCTCCTCTACACTGCAGCGAGGGCTGTAGTCCTGACATTCTTTGTATTTTCAGTGCCTACTACCGGCGAGGCGCTATGGGACTCTGCCTGGAACACATGCCCTGCAGCCCTCCCTGCTGGCCCTCTGCAGCCCCAACGCCCACACAGTCCAGAGTGTGCATCCCTTTCTCTAATTGTCTTTCACATATTTCTTACCCATCTCCCTCCCTACTATTAAGCTGCATGAGGACAACAGCCATACCTGTTCTGTTCCCTGTTGTGTTCTAGCCCAGCGCTGAATAGAATTTAACATGTTTGTTGAATGAATGAATCATCTTGCCTAGTCTTCATAACAATCACCTTTGGTGTCCAAGGTGACACTGTCTTTATTTTTTTAACTAATTAGTTTTTTAAGAGACAGGGTCTTATTCTGTTGTCCAGGCTGGAGTGCAGTGGTGCCATTTGTAGCTCACTGCAGCTTCAACTTTCTGTGCTGAAGCGATCCTCCCACCTCAGCCTCCTGAGCTAGGACTACAGGTGTGCCCCACCGCGCCTGGCTCATGTTTAATTTTTTTTTTTTGTATGGATGAGGCCTTGCTATGTTGCCTAGGTTGATCATGACCTCCTGGCCTCAGGCACTCCTCCTGCCTGGGCCTCCCAAAGCTAGGCACTATTTTCCACCATTCGTCCTCATTTTGCAATTGGGTGACTGAGGCTCAGAGAGCTGGAGGATCTTGCTCAAGGTTGCAGATCTTGTCAGTAAAGGCAAGCTCTGAGGTCGGAACAGCTTGCCTATGCTTGAGAATACAGATTGGGGACTGTGAGCAATTTCAAACTAAACTCCAGATGGCTTTTTTGAATGCTCAACTTCCAAAAAAACAAGAGGGGGGACTTTGCTCAAATCGCAACAGCAAAAAGGGTGTTCCCGGTGGGTTAATTTTGTGGCTCCCCTCTCTGCTGTCCCTTCTTGAGGACTGGGACCAAAGAGTGTTTCCCTAGCCCCTGTGAAAGGTAGGCCCTCCTTTTCTGGCGAAGGTGAAATGCTGCTGTGTAACAAGCCGGGTGGAAAGTTAATTACACCCTGGTTGGTTCAGCTGTGGCCAGAGCGACCTGTGGGCCCCAATTACAGGGCTGGGGCTGTGTGGAGCTGGCACCTTTGCCAGCCATGCTGCTGTCGGCCGGCTGGCCAGCGCTTGCCTTTGTGTGCTGACTCAGGCCCCTTTCTTGCTCCAACAGCATGAGGGGCTCCCTGCCTTATTGGCTTGCGGCGCCCCTCGAACTGGCTCTGTTTTGGTTGTGCAGCGTGGGGCTGGGGCCAGTCCAGACACTGTGCTACCTGATACACAGGTGCTGGGTGTGAGCTCCTTCTGTCCACAGAGAGTGTGCTCGGGGCCTTGGTGTCAGCTGACTTCACATGGCACAAGACGCTGGGGGCTTGAGCACAACTGATATCCCCCCCGCACCTTCAGAGTTTTCCCGCATGCAGACAGCTTCCAGTTAGGAAACACAGAGCAAGAAGTGGTCCTGTTATGTCAGCCACAAAATGTATAAAGACCAGGGAGCAAACCCAGTAAGAAACATTCAAACGGCATGGAGAGGACAGAAAAACAAAATCAATTATGGCGGGGGATGGGGGGAAGACGGGGAACACAGAGGATACCTTATTCTTATTCTTGTGGAAAGAATTCAGTACATAAATATGTCAATTTCCTCGAAACGAACCTATTGGCTTAATGTTAGCCAATGAAAGCAATGGTAAGATTTGTTTAGAAATGGATGTGCTGAATTTATACTTCATAAGAAAAAGTGAGGCCGAGTGTGGTGGCTCATGCCTGTAATCCCAGCACTTTGGGAGGCTGAGGTGGGCAGATCACAAGGTCAGGAGATTGAGACCATCCTGGCTGACACAATGAAACCCCGTCTCTACTAAAAATACAAAAATTAGCCAGGCGTGGTGGCGGGCACCTGTAGTCCCAGCTACTCGGGAGGCTGAGGCAGGAGAATGGCGTGAACCCAGGAGGCGGAGCTTGCAGTGGGCCGAGATTGCGTCTCTACCCTCCAGCCTGGGCGATGGAGTGAGACTCCATCTCAAAAAAAAAAAAAAAAAAGAAAAGAAAAGAAAAGAAAAAAAAAGAAAAAGTGGGTATGCAGGCATCAGAAGGAATCTTCTGATGGAAAGGAACAGGGAGTGGGGACAGGAACCAGCTCAGATTGCTCTGGAGCGGAAAGGATTTGAAGTGGTGTGAAACAGAAATGGACCCAAATACAACTGAAAATCTAGTGTATGAGAAGGGTGTCCCTGCACGACAGTGGAGGACAGATGGCTCTCTCAGCAACTGGTATTAGGATGAAGAGGTGGCAATCCTGCAAAAAGGAAATTGGATCCTTCCCTCCTGACACCAAACTCAATCCCAAGTGGATCAGGAATCTAAGCTTAAAAAGAAAACTTTAAAATACTAAAAGAAAACAGAGAGCTTTTAAATATTTTAATTCAATAGTATCAGAGTGAGGAAGGCCTTTCTAAATATAACCCCAGTGTCAGAAGCCATAAAACCAAAGTCAAAACATTCAACTACATAAAAATAAAAAATGTCTACATTGTGAAAACCACAATAAATCAAGCCAGGGACACATATCACAGGCAAAAATATTTTCCTTAATGTGTAAGGAGCTCCTACAAATGCTAAGAAAATAGCCAATAAATCAACACAAAAAACATGGCAAAGGCTGGGTTGAGGCACAGCCAAGCCTGCTTGAGGTGCCTGGCCTTCCCCAAGGTCTGCGCCATCTCTGATCCTTTGGTGCCACACTGGTGGTTAGACATTTTGAATATCTCCCATGTGCAAACTACAGAAATGGACAGAAATGGAACCAGAGAAAGAAATACTAGTGGGATCTTAAATATTTAAAAAATATTTGGAACCCTGTTTATGGTAAGGGAACTGCAAGTTTAAACCATAAGGAAATACCATTTTAAAAATACCGGAATGGCACAGATCAGAAAGTTTGCCAACACCATCTCACTGGTCAGGTTGTGTTCCGTGATGTCCAGGTTTGGGGTCTTATTCTCTTCCCTCTCTGCAGGGTTGCTTTGGTCTGTGACTAGAACACATAGTAGGTGCTCAAGAAATGTTTGATCTTGTGGCTAAGGTGGCTACAGCCCTCCTGCAAGACAAAGGGGTATGTGCAATAAAGAAAGTAGAAATGCCACGGATACAGTGCTTTGGGAAATGAGATAGAAAAAACAGAAGTTCTGGACACAGTTAGGTCCTCAATGAATGTGTAATCAGAAGGGGAAGTTTAGAGATGGAAGAGATGGTTCATTCATTCAATAAGTGTTTCTTTAGTGTGTACTATTAGCAGGGACCCTCTGGGCTCTAGGGATGCAGAGGCCATTATAAAAGGTAGCTCAGTGGAGAAGGTGTTCACTCACAAAATTATGCTTTGACTTGTGTGATGAAGTGCCATGGTGGTCTTTAAACAGCCCCCTCCTCTAGTGTCCTTAAGAGGGGCTTTGATGAACAGAGAGGTTATTCTCTGTAGCTCTCAGGAAGATGCTGACCTGCTAGCAGACTTCCACTTGGGAGCGAAGTGGATGGGCAGGGTGGACCACCGGCCAGTCTGGGTCTGCTTGGCTGGTGGCATTTGTGAAAACCTTCCCTAAATTGCCTGCCCCCTGCCCTCTGATGGCTTCTGATGGGGAACCATCCGGAGTAAGCTGGGGAACCAGCAGGCTGCATAGACGGTTGTTCTGAGTCTTGGCTCGGACAGCTGTGTCCTGGGTTCCTTCCTGGTGGTAATGTGGTGGTGGTGGGGACTTGTTTCTTAGTTGCTGACATTTTTATTCACCACCTGTGAAGTCCGCAGGTTGCAGAGCATCCCTCCCTTGACTTGATTACATAGAGCGAATGCTGTTATCACACTGTTGGGCCTGTAAATCTCTCCAAAATTGGGTGACAAATCTAACAATGTAGAAGGCAGGGGTTAAGGTGGGAAGAGTCTGCATTTCTTTTGTTTTCCATGGGAAAAAAGGCATACACCGTGTCTATGCATCTACAGTCTGTGTGTCTTTCTGGAGATTTTGGGGACTCTCCAAAGTGGAGGAGGTTTTTGCTTCTTTCCTACCCAGCCTGCTTGACTACCTTCATGATTTTCTGAATAATTAAGCTTCCTGGATTCTTTGGTTTCCAAGGGTGCACCAGAGTGGGATCCAGTGTGGCACCTGGCATCATGGGTGTTGCACACAGCCCCTGGGATGAGCCTGGGGGTCAATTTTGGAGATGGTTCTGGGGTACCAAGGTGGGCTGTCCCTGGTTTCTGTTACCTTCCTGGCAGCAGCCAAAGCTTCCAACGTCCTCCTGGGCCCAGGATGTACACCAAACTGGCCTTTAGGCTGGTTGTACATGTGTTCCTGGTGTGGTCTGGGTCCAGCCTGCTGTTGTCCATTTCATCTTGGGAGTTTCCAGAGGGCACCTGTCAGCAAGCAGTGATACCATACCTGCTGTGTGTTCAGGGCCGTGCATGCGTGTGCGTGGGTGTTCATTCATTCCCGTCGAGGGAAATGTATAATCTAGCTGGAAGGTGAAGTTGCTGTGATCCTTTTGGCTGCCAGCACATAGTAGGTCCTCAGTTAATGTGCTGTCTGCATAGAGACTTGACTCAAATTGACAAGCAGAAAATAGAGGATTCATTGGCTCCAGGAGCTGAGAAATGTGGGTGTAAGGCTGGCTTCAAGTCTGGTCCTCCAGGGCCGCCAGAGACACTGCCCCAAGTCTGTCACTATGAACCCCATCACCATGTATACATCAGCAGAGGTGCCCCAGCACCTCCAGGCTCCACCCTCTTCACTCAGCAGTGGTGATGGAACGAGCAGCCGCTTACCATTGCCAGGGTAGAAGTCCTGAGGTTGACTTTGTAGAATGGCCAGGACCAAGAGTCACCCCTGCCCATGATGTGGCCAGGGAGACAACATACTTGTTAGCAAGCCTCAGGGTTGGGTGCGAGGAATCAGGGCAGCTCCATGCAGACCACTGGGCCTGAGAGTTGGGGAGGGGCTCCCCTGAATGGTGATCAGGAGCCACAGACATCTTCTTTAGGAGGTAGGAATTACGTGTAGACAAATAGGAAGTAGTAAAAGAGTGCAGTGAAATACCAGATTGTCAGGTATCAGTTATCAATTGGTAACCAATACTTTTGCTTTTGACAGTGTCTAGTCAGGTAATCTTAGAATTTTAGGGAGGCAAAATCCTTGGTGTCCTTATCCTCCAACCTTTTTTGGTTTGAACGCGGTTGAAAGAATGGCGGAACCAGTCTCTCAAACACAGCCAGGGCACTCATTGGACCAGGCTCCTTAGTGAGGTAATGCTTGTCCCAGGTCACACAGGGAGGTGGCAGCTTAGCCAACACCCTCTGAGGTTATCTGCTAACTGCTGGTGGGGTAGAGGGTGGGATTGCAGCTCCCAGGGTGGACAGGAGACTAGTGCAGCCTGCAGGGCGCCTGTGTTCTCTGACGGGAGGTGCCCATGTATGTGCAGCTTCAGCCTGGCTCATGGGTGCTTCTGGGGATGCCACATCCAGCTCACCGTCTTTGAGGTCTCCAGACCCACGGACCTCACACCGTTTGCACTGGACCTTTTCTTTATTTGCATCTTGTGGAAGAGTGACTTTGACCCTTGAATTCTAACAAACTTCATGGAAGTTGCGCCCCCACCTTGCATATTCCATAAAGCCATGGTCCCTCTGAACCTCTGCCACTTGGTCCTTTGGGGGCAGTGCTCTGGGAGGTAGAGGGTGGGGTAACGGTGTTTCAAGCCCTCGTGGCATCCACCAGCAGCTTGGCCCCTACAACATTATGTCCAGGCCTCAGGCCAGGCTGGAGAGAGGCTGGGCAGTCACCAGGTTAGTCAGAGCCTTGGGCCTGAGTGGCTCAGGTGCCCAGATAGTGTTGAGAGGCGACTCTAAAATCAGCCAGCTATGGTGAACCTCCCCCATGCGTTCCTGAGAAACCCAGTACATTAGTTCATTTTCACACAGCTATAAAGAACTACCTGAGACTGAGTAATTGATGAAGAAAAGAGGTTTTTAACTGACTTGCATTTCCTCGGGCTGTACAGGCAGCATGGCTGGGAGGCCTCAGGAAACTTACGATTATGATGGAAGGTGAGGGGGTAGCAATGACGTCATAGCATGGTGAATCAGGAGAGATAGGGTGAGGGGGAGGTGCTACACACTTTTTTTGTTGTTATTTTTTTTGAGACGGAGTCTCGCTCTGTCGCGCAGGCTGGAGTGCAGTGGCCGGATCTCAGCTCACTGCAAGCTCCGCCTGCTGGGTTTACGCCATTCTCCTGCCTTAGCCTCCCGAGTAGCTGGGACTACAGGCGCCCGCCACCTCGCCCGGCTAGTTTTTTTGTATTTTTTAGTAGAGACGGGGTTTCACCGTGTTAGCCAGGATGGTCTCGATCTCCTGACCTCGTGATCCGCCCGTCTTGGTCTCCCAAAGTGCTGGGATTACAGGCTTGAGCCACCGCGCCCGGCCTGCCACACACTTTTAAACAGCCGCATCTTGTGAGAACTCACTCATTATCACCAGCACAGCAAGGGGGAAATCCGCCCCCGTGATCTAATCGCCTCTCACCAGGCCCCTTCCCCAACATTGGGAATTACAATTCCACATGAGATTTGGGTGAGGACACAGAGCCAGGCTGTATCACCCAAGTGTTACCAAAGAACCACATCATCTGCCATCAGCCAGAGGGAGAAAGAGGGATGCAGCTACATATTCTAAAATTGCACGAACAAGGTCTTTTCTTTATTCTGTAGATATTTCAATAATAAGTTTTTTCCCCCCAGTGTATTAGTGTATAGCTGTAAAACCTTAGTGTCACCGAGCCAGCTCGGGGCCCATCACGTGGAGCTGCTCTTCCTTCCCCGTCAGGTCTGCTTTTTCATTAGGCCAGCACTTTCTGCCCTCCTTATCCTCTGTCTCACCCCTGGGCAGGAAAAGCAAAGGCCAGAGCCCCCCAGAGAGGCCCTGCTGCCTTTCTCCTGGAGGTGCTTGTGCTAATTCTGGATTCTGTTGGGCATAAAGATCTGAAAATTGTGTTCCCTGAGTAATCAATCTCGGTTACTACCAATTTGAGGTTTGCAAAAGCTTTGAGAAATGCCTGTGGGTGAGGATAGGAATAGCCTCCAGCTGGGATCCTGACCTGATTTTGGGGTAAAAGAGGCAAATAGAGGGGAGTTGTTCTAGAAGAGTCCTTTATTATAACTGGCTATGTTCTGAATGTTTGTTTTTCCCCCAAATTCGTTTGTTGAAATCTAATCCCCAATGTGGTAATATTAAGCGGCGGGCCTGTAGGAGGTGATTAGGTCATGAAGGCTCTGGAAGAATGGAATGAGTGCTCTTATAAAAGGGGCCCCGAAGGGCTGCCCAGCTCCTCCCACCATGTGAGGACGTAGCAAGAACATGTTGTCTATGAGGAATGCGCCCTGACCAGACACAGAATCTGCCAGCACCTTGATCTTGGACTTCCCGGCCTCCAGAACTGTGAGCAGTAAATGTTTGTGGTTTACAAGCCATCCGGTTTATGGTATTGTTGTTATATCAGCCTGAACAGACTTAAGACAGAGCTGAAAAGTATTGATGTGCTCTTCCTCCATCCCTTACTCTACAATTCCAGGCACCCAAAGGAACAAGCAAACTTAACGGATGAAAGAAAAATGTGTTCCTTAGAACCACAGCATCCCCTGGCATGTGTGCATTCATTCACAGATGCTTTTTTTTTTTTTTTTTTTTTTTTTGAGACAGAGTCTCACCCTGTCACCCAGACTGGAGTACAGTGGCACAATCTCGGGTCACTGCAGCCTCCACCTCCTTGGTTCTAGCAATTCTCCTGCCTTAGCCTTCTGAGTAGCTGGGATTACCATACCTGGCTAATTTTTGTATTTTTAGTAGGAAGGGGTTTTACCATATGGGCCAGGCTGGTCTTGAACTCCTGTCCTCAGGTGATCCTCCTGCCTCGGCCTCCCAAAGTACTGAGATTACAGGCATGAGCCACCACGCCCAGCCACAGAGGCTTTTTTTAAAAAGCATCTACTGTGTGCTGGGAACTGGGTGAGCAAAACACTGGGTGAGAACTGGGTGAGCAAAACAGACAACAGTTCCTGCCCTGATGTAGCTTACTGGGCCCCTTGATAACTTTGGCCTGGGGATTGTTGAATGGACTCCTGTGAGTTGGTTGGTCTCCTCCCTCTGTGGGATAGTTCAGTACTGGCCAACGCCTGCATGAGTGGTGCAGAAATGAACAACAGGAGCCGGTTCACTGCCAAAGTGTTATTTATCGTGCTCTGACGCTGCGTCAGCAGCAGCAGAAAGGGTGTCTGTACTGTGTGTTGCTGGGGGGAGTGGTTCAGGGAGGACAGAGAAGGAGAGGCCTCAAGGTCATGCTTGCAAGTTGGAAGGTTGGGATTCCATGCCGACCAGTGTCAGACAACCAAATCCTAACCAGCTGAAATCAAACAGTGCAATGTATTGGCTCATGTAAATAGAAACCCTTGGTGTAGGACTAGCTTCAGGTGCAGCTGAATCCGGGGACTCCAGTGAAGGGTGAAGGACCCAGTCTTCCTGCATCTCCTGGCTCTGAGGAATGACACGATGGCTTTTGGCTCAGGTCAAGTCAAGTGCTCTGAATAGCAGACCTAAAAACGTTCCCCAGAGGAAATCAGGGTGCTGCTAGCAGAAGTGGGGATGGATGTTGGCCGTAGAAGCAGCCCAAAGAGAGAAGGAGCTGAGGACATTTAACCTAGAGAGCAGGTGACCCGACCTCCTGAACTGAGGGGTAGGCAAGCGGTTGGCTGGAAGTCCAGCCAGCCCTACCAGTTCCATGGGGGCCTGTTCCTATGATGGTGAAGGTATGGCTTGAGTGACTGATGCTTTTATTATTGCCTCTGGGTGAGATGCCTCTGTGTGCTAGGGCAGTGGGGGAGCGAGGATGAGACCCGTCCACCCATTTCTCCATTAATGTTGATACTCCAAGGGCCAGACCAGGACCAATTCCAGAAGCCCCAGGGACACCTGCCTGGCCCATGTGTAAGGAGCGATGTTTTGGTTGGTGAGAGTCTTTGCAAGCCTGGAGATGAACACATCAGAGGGTGGCAGGGGGAGGAGAGCGGGATGCGGGCTTGGGGCTGAGAGATGGGCATGGTGGATTTATCAGGTTCCTTCAAACCTTGAGATCCTGTGATTGGCATCCCTTACATGACACCCTAACCCAGAAAAATAAAGAACATCCCCAAACAAAATGAGAAACCAACCAAATTTATCTCCCGCTGACTGGGGCTTGCAGTTCAAGGAGTGCTCCCAGCAGGGGATCAACCTGTAATGCGGATTCCACTGTCCTCTGGTCACAGCCTCCCTAGCACCTCAGCCCGCTGGCCTAGTGGCTCAGAGGGGCGATCAGGAGGAACTTCTTCCAGTGTCGCAGCAAAAGCTGGAGAGCAGGGAGAGGCGGGGGATTCGGAACAGGAAAAGAGCAAGGAAATTTAACTCTGGCACCAGTCTAAAATAAAGCGCTACTATTGGTTGAGTGTTTTGGCAGTGTTTTTAAATACTCGGTGCCAGCTCAGAGAAAAAAACGTACAGGGGATTATAAAATGCTTCATTTTGTGTTAAACAGTTTTATTTTGGAGTTGACTGGCTAGGATTTGGCTGCCTATGGAAATGATGTCATGGCTGTGGGGGTGCATGTGGGAAGACCGAGGCAGGCGAGGTGGCTCTGCAGGTGGGGGAATGGCAGCCGGCTTGGGGGAGCACGCTTGCACCCCCGCTCCCGCCCTTCGATGTGGAGTGTCTCAGCCTCTCCAAGGGCTTGGCTGAGTGGGTTGGTGCTGCATGTGATGGGGGTGATTAGGTCAGATCTGCTGGAGTGGGTCTGACCCCTCTGAGGGTCAGTGGGGGGTGCTGTGGGGGGTCTTATTGGGGGTAGATGGAAGGAAGGTGGCTGAGGGGCAGGCAGCAGGGAGACTGGGGAGGAGCAATGGCCAGCATCTGCCTGTGGGCACCCAGCCTGTATCCAACCTTTTCTCCTTGACTGCCCTCCACTGTCCTCAGGACAGCTTGCACCTGACTCTGCTCCTCCCCCACTGCCCTGGGGATGAATCCGCTCCCCTGCCTGGCCCAGTGCCTCTTGTGGCCTCTCCTCCTCCTGCTTGATGATCACAGCTCACTGCAGCATCGACCTCCTGGGCTCAAGCGATCCTCCCCTTTCAGCCTCCCGAGTAGCTGGGACTACAGGCTTGTGCCACCATGCCCCACTGTGCCCAGCTACTTTTTTGATGTTTTGTGTACATGGGGTCTCTCTGTGCTGCCCAGGTTGGTCTTGAACTCCTGGCCTCAAGAATTCCTCCTGCCTCAGCCGCTCAAAGTATTGGGATTACAGGTGTGAGCCACCGTGTCTGGCTTTTTTTGTTGGGAGGCAAGGTCTCACTCTGTCACCCAGGCTGGAGGGCACTGGCACGATTGTTGCTTACAACAATCGTTGTAACTCCTGGGCTCAAGCCATCTTCCCACCTCATCCTCCCCAGTAGCTAGGACTATGGGTGCACACCACCATGCCCAGCTAATTATTTTATATTATTTTTGAAGAAATGTGGTCTTGGTAAGTTACCCAAGCTAGTCTCAGACTCCTGGCCTCAAGCGATCCTCCTGCCTCAGCCTCCCAAAGCACTGGGATACTTGTGTGAGCTGCCATGCCCAGCCTCATTTCCTCCTCTTGAGCCGTCAACAGGCCGTGCTCATTCCACTGCAGGGCCTTTGCACCACCCACCTTCCCTGGGTATTCTTTCAGCTTTTCACGTGGACAACTCCCTCTTTTCCTTCTGTGTCTCCAAGGTCACCTCCTCATCGTGGTCCTCCTTGCTGACACCCTCCCCAGTCTCCCGCAGCAGTGGCTCCCTTCAACGCCAAACACATCACACCATTTATTTCCTTTATGGCAGGTATCGCTTGATGTTTTTGAATTATTGTCACTGCCACTCGAAGGTGACCCTCTTAGGAGTCCTGTGCTGTGCTGTCTCCCTCATGCCTGTTCCTGTCTCTGGCCTTGTGGCAGGCCTGGCACATAGTAAGTGCTCAGGAAATACTCGGTGATTTGTTGGAAGTGGCCTGGGTGGTGCTAAGTTGTTCCCTTGGATGGCACGAGCACCAGGAATCCCTGGGGGCTTGCAGCTGGGCGTCTCCTCAGGGCTGGAAAGAAGCCTCCCCCTCCTCAAATTCTACCAAGCCACACCCTCCTCACATCTCCCTTCCCACCCCAGAAATGGGTCTTCCCATGGCTTCCTGGGGGCTGGGGAGCAGGGCCCGTGGGGCAAACCCCAGGGTGCATTTCCATCTTCAGTGGAGGGGGCAGTTCATATTTTGGACCACCCATTTTTATTTATTTTATTTTATTTTATTTTATTTTTTTTGAGACAGAGTTTCGCTCTGTCACCCAGGCTGGAGCGCAGTGGCGCGATCTTGGCTCACTGCAACCTCCGCTTCCTGGGTTCAAGTGATTCTCCTGCCTCAGCCTCCTGAGTAGCTGGGACTACAGGTGCCCGCCACCACGCCCGGCTAATTTTTGTATTTTTAGTAGAGATGGGTTTCACCATGTTGGCCAGGCTGGTCTTGATCTCCTGACCTCAAGTGATCCGCCTGCCTCTGCCTCCCAAAGTGCTGGGATTACAGGTACGAGCTACTGCGCCTGGCCCCATTTTTATTTTTAAATTAATTTTTTTTTTTTTTTGTAGAGATGGGGTTTCACTATGTTGCTTAGGCTGATCTGGAACTCAAGCGATCCACCTATCTCAGCCTCTCAAAGTGTTGAGATTGCAGGCATGAGCCACTGCACCTGGCCTCCTCAGTTTTTTTTTGTTTTTTGTTTTTTTTTTGAGTTTCTTTCTTTTTTTTTTCCCCAGGCTGGTGTGCAGTGGTAAGATCTCGGCTCACTGCAACCTCCACCTCCCGGGCTCAAGTGATTCTCCTGCTTCAGCCTCCCAAGTAGCTGTGATTACAGACACCCGGCTAATTTTTTTGTATTTTTAGTAGAGATGGGGTTTTGCCATGTTGGCCATGCTGGTCTTGAACTCCTGACCTCAGGTGATCTGCCCACCTTGGCCTCCCAAAGTGCTGGGATTACAGATGTGAGCCACCATGCCTGGCCCCATCAGTTAATTTAGCTCCTACTATGTGCTGGGCCCTGGCTGGGTGTTGAGATACAGTGGCAACCTGAGTAGACCAGATCCCTGCCCTGGTTGGGGAGACAGATAATAAGGAGGTAAACAGCGGGTGCTTCGTCATACCGTCATACCATCATGTGTGAGGTGATGAATAAATACAGCTGGCTCCCGCCCTTCGGAGCCCATGGTCTCCTGGGAGAATGAGCTGTCTGCAGAGCACAGGAAGATGTCGCTCCTGGGGGTGGGATTTGAGAAGCACTGATGGGGTGTCAAGCAAGAGACCCAGAAATGGGCCTCAGAAGCAACTGTGCCTGGTGGGTTCACTCTCTCCTCTTTCCTTTACCACACTGCCGGGCTGACTTGTCTGCCCTGTGGGAGGCGTGATGGAGTTGCAGGGAGAAAGGCACTGGTTATTGACTCCACACAGCCAGATCACAGGGGAGGGATGGGGGCCCCACCGGCGGGGGAGTGAGTTACTGGAAGATTCCCTCTTCGACCACATTGTCTGGGGCCGCATGTCTGATCACTGACTTTCTGTCTCCAGTCTCACGGATGGCATCTTTCACACTGCTTCCTCGAATGCCTTTTTATCACAGTCTCAACAAACACCTTGCAGACATATTTACTTAAAAATTCTTTAAAGGATACCCCCTTAGTCAGGGTCCCAACAGAAAACAGATGGCGTGCTCAAACCGGGAAATGGAGGAGCATTTAATAAAGGGCCCATTTGCAGGGGAAGAAGGGGAGCTGTCCAGGAGTGGGGCATCATCCTGAGAACCTGCCAGGGTGCAGGGAGGGGCGTTTAGGCCACCTGGAGAAAGTGGCTGTAGGAAGCCTGCTGAGGGACAGGCACGCAGCAGGGCAGGGCAGAGGCTGGGAGAATAACTATCCCAATTCTGTCTCCTCCCCGACTGCAGACTCTGCAAGAACATAGAGCAGGAATGGACCAAGGTGGGGGCGGATCTGGAGGGGACGGTGGCAAATATCCTTTGTACCCACCCCACTCCCTGGGCTTTCTTAGATCCTGTGGACGAGCAAATGCTCAGAAGTCAGATTTTGGAGATCAGCCCCAGTTTATAGCAGTTTCTTGTGTGATTTGTGTTGGGGAGTGGGTGGTGCGCCGTTGCTCCTGGACCCTGAGGCTGTGTCAGGTGACTGTGGGCTTTTAGCTTTTGGTAGTCCCTTTTCCTGGGACAAGTCAATTGTCGGCACTTTGGTCTTACTCTGTAAGGCCACAGATGATGGAGCAGAGGAGCAAATTTGTCAGACTGGAGGCCCAGCGCCTGGCAGGTGGAGCTGTACAAATTGAGGCCTGAGCTGCCAAAACTTTGTTATTTGCATAAATGGCGATGTGAATCAGTTATCATTCTGATTGAATCCATTTTCTGCTTGACTCCTGGAGAAACTGGCAATGGAAGGCATTCTGTGGCTGTCACCCACAGGACAGTGTCATTCTGTTTGTGGCTTCATAGGAACAATGGCAGTGGAGAAGTCAAGGAAAAGCAGGAAGGTCAAGGATGCATCCGCGGAGCCTCTTTGTTCATTATGCATTTCCATCACACGTGGTTTCCATTCGCGGATCGTGCCGCTCCCGGGACCCCCAGAGGATAAGACAAGGGAACTGGTGCTCTGAGCACCAAAGCTATTTTTATTTGTGTGCAGGGCAAGGTGATGTGGCAGCTGCAGGCCGAGGTTCAGCCGTCCCCGACACACAGAATTGGATATTAAGGTGGAATTAGAAGCTTGAGTCCAAGGAGGTCCCTAGCGAGGGATGCATTCAGGAAAGCATTATGACTTTCCAAACCGCTTTTGCAGAGGGCAGCGAGGGGAGATGGAGGAGCTGTTTTTGGGGCCAACCCTCAGCCCCTAAGTAGCCTTCTATGAGTGGATTATGAATTGTTTGTTTCCCCAAATCAAATTCTCTTCCTGTTGTTTCTTTTTTTTCCAATGGCACTTTCCCCACTGCACATTCCTAAGGCTTTTTTTCTCCTCTTCACAAAGCTTTGCGGCACCCCACCTGCTCAGGCACGCGAACCCCACCCTGCGTTAGCGGTGCGGGCGTCCATTCCTTCTGTGACCAGTGCAGGCCCCTATGTTATCAGCATCACTTTACCTCCAGGTGAGGAGCAGAGAAGGCCTTCCGTCATTATTTTATTATTTTTTTTTTTTTGAGACGGAGTCTCGCTCTGTCGCCCAGGCTGGAGTGCAGTGGCCGGATCTCAGCTCACTGCAAGCTCCGCCTCCCGGGTTTACGCCATTCTCCTGCCTCAGCCTCCCGAGTAGCTGGGACTACAGGCGCCCGCCACCGCGCCCGGCTAGTTTTTTGTATTTTTTAGTAGAGACGGGGTTTCATCGTGTTAGCCAGGATGGTCTCGATCTCCTGACCTCGTGATCCGCCCGTCTCGGCCTCCCAAAGTGCTGGGATTACAGGCTTGAGCCACCGCGCCCGGCCCCCTCATTATTTTAAAACAATTAAACATGATCAAATATCACAGTAATACATAAATGTATTCTTTATTATTATTATTTTTTTAAATAGTGGCAGGGTTTCTCTCTGTTGCCCAGGCTGGAGTACAGTGTTGTGAACATAGCTCACTGCAGCCTCCTGGGCTCAAGCGATTCTCCTGCCTCAGCCTCCCAGGTGTCTGGGACTGCCGGCATGTGGCCCAATTTCTGGCTAATTTTTAAATTATTTATTTATTTTTTCTAGAGCTGAGGTCTCACCATGCGTTGCCCAGGCTGCTCTTGAACTCCTGGGGTCAAACCATCCTCCTGCCTCAGCCTCCCAAAGTGTTGGGATTAGAGGCATGAGCTACTGCATCCGGCCATAAATGTATTCTATTTGTGAAAATTTCAAAGATCATGGATAAGGCTTCATGCTGCCCCCACCCCCTTGTTAACTACTGTTATTACCATTTTGGCTTTCTTGATTCCAGACCTTCTCCTACACCTTTACATAATACCGTATTTCACAGATTCTAAGACACATTTTAACATTTCTGAAATTGAGGTGCATCTTTCAACTAATGGCTTGTCATGGTTTAATCGACAGTGTCTTTTGTTTTTCTTTTTCAGTGGTCTGTAAAATAATGGTGCATTTTACCATCCACGGTGTCTTACATTCAGTGAAATATAGTGTTATGTGTATCCATAGAAACAATGTCGTATTGATTTTTGATTAAAAAATGAATGATACCATATTGGATCTATCATTCTGCAACTTGCTTTTTTCCCATTTAGTACTAGGCCTCAGAGAGCTTCTCACCTCGGCGGATACATCTCCCTACTCCTTATTAGCTGCTGTGGGGCTTGTGTAGCGTGGTTGCCCCATGCTTTATGCAGCGGGGCCCCTGGTGGTGGGCATTTGGGGTGTTTCCAGTTGTTCGCTATAGTAAACATTCTTGTGCACGTCTCCCTGTAGGAACACTTTTTTCCATGGTTAATAAGGAGAAGGGGCATCGTTGGGCCCAGCCTGTACAACATTCTCTTTCCTTCATTCCAACTGTTCTGTTCCATTGCATCCTATTTCATCCCGCCTGCTCTACTCATCCATTCCACCCCTCTCATTCCATCCTACCCTGTCCCATCCCACCCCATCTCACCCTGTTCCACAGTCGTCACCCTAATACCAACTTGGCTTTACCTACTGTGCTTGAGGGGCCCGCAGAGGGGAGTCAGTACCTGCCTACCCAGCAGCTTCTGGTGCAGCTGGGAGAGAAACCCTGAAATAAGACTTGGATTCAAGCCCCACGTCCTCAAGTGAAGCCTGGGGATGGGGCACAGGTGTTGTCTGGTGCTGAGGGAGACATTGCAACCTCATTGTACACTCATTTGGGTCCTCTCAGGATGACAAGCCCCTCGGGAATAAGAGAGAGTGCCTCAGCATTGCCCCATGTTGTCACCTCTTGACTGGTATGGAGCTTAAATGAGAATCTTCCCCAGGTGGGTTCCTTAAGGCTGGACACCTGTTTGGCTTGTTGTGGAGGTCCCCTCTCTTGTTTTCCCGCCATTAAGAGCCACCCGTCATTCCGGTGGCACCTGGCTGCTCTGCACAGAGATGCTGTGCCATCTCACCAGAATGCAGGGGATGGAGAGGATGGAGGGATGGAGCCTCCCTCACCACTTCTGCCGCCTGGTGACTTTTGAGCAGAAAGTGCCAGAATCTGCCCTGAAGTGGCTTCAGGCAGTGCTTCTCAGGTGTTTAGGTCCTTATGATCACTCGGAATCTTATGAAAATGCAGTTCCGTTTGAACAGACCTGGGGTGCCGGAGAGTCTGTGTTTCTTACAAACTCCCTGGGGATGCAGATGCTGCTGAACCACACGGGAGTGGCAATGACTTTAGGAAGGACAGGCCAACTATGGAGGCAGGGAGGACCTGGGAAGTGTGGAAGAAGAGTTTTGGTGAGAGCTGAGGTTTTCTAGGGTCCAAAGCTGGACATGACGAGCAGGTCACCTCTTCAGACTATAGATTATTGTCATTATTATTATTTGTACTTTTGGCTCACTATTCTCCAGCAACTGTGTGCAAGTCAAGGGAGAGTTTGTTGGTTTATTTTCAGCTGATAAATATGTGCTAGAGTTTCCACCGTGGTGTGGCATGTAGCGGAGGATAATTCTTCATTCCGAGGACTGCTCCTTGCTTGGCAAGATATTCAGCATCCTTGGCATTGCCCACTAGATGCCAGTAGCAACCTCCCTGATTATTGTGGCTGCTTCAGTCCGTTCTGGCTGCTATAACAAAATATCTGAGACAGATTGTATGATTGACACACAACAGAAATTTATTACTCACAGTCCTGAAGGCTGTGAAGTCCAAAATCAAGGTGCCAGGAAATTCCATGTCTGGTGAGGGCCCACTCCTGATAGATGGAGCCTTCTATGTGCCCTCTAGTCCAAAGGCAAAAAGGGACTAATAAGCTCTGTCAGGACTCTTTTATAAGGGAACTCATCCCACTCATAGGGATGGAACCCTCATGACCTAATCACCCCCCAAAGACCCCACTTCGTAATACCATCATCTTGGTTAGGTTTCAACATACAAATTTTGGGGGGATGTAAACATTCAGACGATAGCAGTGGCACTTGAAAAATGCTCCTGAAGCAGGGTGCTGCCCCTGGCTGAGAGCCGCTAAACTAGATGCACCCCTTGTTGAGGGCAGGGACCACGGTCTGGTTTCCATACCTGGAGTGGCTGACATCATGCCTGGCGTGCTATAGGAACCTGATAAATGTGTCTTCCATGAAAAAAGACAGCCTCTTGGGCACTCAGAGGATGTCATTGCGAAGAACCCCTGCTTCAGGGAAGAGTCAGATTTGTGTGCCTCTGCTATACACAGTAGGGTGGCCCTGCTGAGGACGGCAGCATCCTGACCTCAAGGGATGGTCGAGGGAGACAAGAGGCAGGAAACGATGGTGCTTCTGAGGTCAGCTCTGTTTCCTTGGCTTTCCCCCAGGGCTCAGAAGTTCCGTTTTCTTGTTAAAAAATGGTTGCTGCATGTTTGAGTTTTTTATGCGTCTGTCTGTCTTTTCTGGGCCGAGCTGCTGAAGGATAAGGCCTGTTTTGTTCATCATTATGCCCTCAGTGCCTGGTACATAGTAGGTGTCTTGTAAATGTTTGCTGAAGAGCTATTTGAATTCCTTAGGGAAATCGGCTCTTCCCAGGAGCTCAGTGATGGATCCTTCTGTTTCACTGAAGTTTGAGTTTGTAATGTGAATCTTTACACCTTCCCATTCATTCATGGAGTTATTAGTTCATTCATTCATTCATGCAACAAATATTTACTGAGCACCTACTAAGTCCCATGCCCTGTGCTGAAGCAGGAGGAGGCAGGCATTGTCCTCACCGTGGAGCTGAGGATGTGCTGGGGGGAACAGACATTAGTTCAAGAATCAGTCAAGCAGTGGGAAAATGACAGCCTCCGTGAGTGCTTCTAGGGGAAGGTACATCTGTGACCTGTGAAAGGCTGTGCAGGTAACGTGCGTCGGGTCCCCGTGGCGTGTGGGCAGTGGAGGATGGCAGGGAGGAGTTCCTGAGGTGGTAGAGTTGGAGCTAAGGTTTGCAAGGAAGAGCAGGGCATGGTGACTCATGCCTGTAATCCCAGCACTTTGGGAGGCCGAGATGGGCAGATCAGTTGAGGTCAGGAGTTCGAGACCAGCCTTGCCAACATGGCGAAACCCCATCTCTACTAAAAATACAAAAATTAGCTGGGTTTGGTGGTGCGCGTCTGTAATCCCAGCTACTCGGGAGGCTGAGGCAGGAGAATCGCTTGAACTCGGGAAGTGGAGGTTGCGGTGAGCCGGGATCGCACCATTGCACATTAGCCTGGGTGGCAGAGCTAGACTGTGTGTAAAAAAAAGAAAAAGATCTGCAAATCTGCAAGGAAGTGCTTAGGGCACTAGTATTTTTTTTTAAGCATTAGAGGATGCATAAGTAAATAATAAGTAAATTTTAACAAGACTTCTTTATAGTTATTTGATAATTTAGTGTTTTTTATTTTGAATTATGAGTAGGGAAAGTGTTCTCTTTTTTTTTTTTTGAGACGTGATCTCGGCTCACTGCAACCTCCACCTCCCGGGTTCAAGTGATTACAGGCACCCGCCACCATGCCTGGCTAATTTTTTTGTATTTTTAGTAGAGACGGGATTTCAAGATGTTGGCCAGGCTGGTCTTGAACCCCTGACCTCAGGTGATCCACCCACCTCGGCCTCCCAAATTGCTGGGATTACAGGCTTGAGCCATTGTGCCCGACAAATGCTCTTTTCTGTATATAGGTTCTCCCCACATCTTGACCCTGGGTCTCAGAGGAGCAAGAGGTAAGTGGGTGGAGGCTAGCGAGGAGAATACTGCAGACAGTGGGGAGAGCACGTACAAAGGCCCTGGGGAAGCAGAGGCGATACAGGGTGTCGGGCGGGCCAGCAGGGGCTGGGGGTAGGTACCCAGGGAGCGGCAAAGTGAGGGCATGGCATGGGGCTGGGCCCAGATCACACAGGGCCTCACAGGCCATGGAAAGGGGTGGGGATTTTATTCCAAGCCCAGTGGGAAGGCATTGGAAGAGGTCAGCTGAAGGGTGACATGATCCGATGTGTGTGTTTAACAGATCCCTCCGGCTGCTGTGGAGAGCCTGGGCGGGTGTGTGTGTTGTCCTGGGGCGTTGTTTATAGGTTTCTCCTTCCTGGCTGGCAGTCATGGGTCCTGGGACCACCCGCCATGTGAGGCCGAAGGTGCCCTTGTGTTGTCGGTGCCCGGGGCCATTACCTCACTCTGGTCTGGGTTTCTGGACTTTCTCTTCTCTTTCTGGGTCAGGCAGACCTGGCCTTTTGAAGCCAGATGGAGGCAGAAGACCTTCGGGTGATGTTTAGATTTCTAAGTCACTGTAAATCTCACTGAAGTGACCTATTTTCTGCCATGTTGCTCTTGTATTTTTTATGAATGGATGATAAAAAATGTGGCAGGGTCATTTGTTTTAATTTCCTTCTGACACCTGGATTCTGTGTTTGGTGGCAGCCATCCTGCCAGTGGCTGGAAGTCTGCCTCCAGGCGGTGGGGTGGCCCTGGGCCCAGTTCGCACCTGGCTCTGTTGTGGATGCAGGGGCACCATGCCCTGCCCCCACAAGGCAGCGAGCCGCCTTTAGAGCACAGAACTGGAGGGTCAGTGCTGGTACCCAGGGATGGGACTGGTTCCAGCGTGTCTGTCTGATCGGCCAGGCAGCTGTGGCCATGGCTGGCTCGGAGGTGGGAACTTGAAGGCTCTATCCTTTTGGGACTACAGTCCTGCATCTTATGGAGGGTCCAATTGTTAAATGGAAACTAGTTCTTCAAGGCAAACTGGCTTCACCTTTGATGGGGAGTGGTGAGGGGTCAGTTCTGAGGGATGACAGCCTCCAATGCCCATGAGACCAAAATTCACCTTTTTTGCTGGGGTGGCCATTTGTGGTCATGTCTGTCCCTATTTTCCAGGCTATCTCACCACTTCCCCACCTTGCCCTTGCCTTTGAAGTGTGTGATGCCCTTGCCCACGCCATTCTCTCTGTGTTAAACACCACCCTGCAGTGTGCTTCCCTGTAAAGCCATCCCGTCCTTCCTTTCCCGGAAGCCTTTCCTGACCTCTACACAGATGGAGTCCACACGCCTTCTCTGGGGCTCCCAGAAGCAATGGAGCACTTGGACACTCCCTTGTTTCTCAAAATACATTTTTCTTGTTTTATGCTTGCTATATAAACTTACTGTGGGGCCGGGGGCGATGGCTCACGTCTATAATCCCAACACTTTGGGAGGCCAAGGTGGGCGGGTCATCTGAGGTCAGGAGTTCGAGACCAGCCCAGCCAACATGGTGAAAACCCATCTCTACTAAAAAGACAAAAATTAGCCAGGTGTGGTGGTGGGTGCCTGTAATCCCAGCTACTCGGGAGGCTGAGGCAGCAGAATTGCTTGAACCCAGGAGGTGGAGGTTGCAGTGAGCTGAGATCACGCCACTGCACTCCAGCCTGGGTGATCACAGCGAAACTCTGTCTCAAACACACACACACAAAAATAAAATAAACACAGAGAAGTGAAAAGAAGAAAATCCAGTTATAAACTAGAGATCCAGAGAGTTATTTTGGCATTCATCCATCCACATTCTTGTTCTGCAATCTGCTTTTTGTTTACCCGTAGGTTGTAAACAGCTTATCATGTTAATATTGTCTGAAAGCGTCCTTTTAATCGGCTTTATAGTGTTCCATTGTGAGGTTGTGCTCAGGGGTGTATTACAGTCCCCTATAGCTAGACAGAGGGCATGCCCCATCCCAGGGATCCACCTGCCATGCTGTGACCATGGCAGGCTTTGTGAAGGGCTAGAGCCTTGCCTTTGTTGAATGAATGAATTCTCCTCCTTTCTCATCTGTCTCCTGATATACCAGATAAGCCTGTATTTAAGGCCTTCTTCTCCCATCCCAAGTACCCTTCTACCTTTTTCCCAGAAGGGAGACCCGACAGCCCACCATGCTATCATTTAGCCTTTAAAAGTGCAGGCCAATAGCTCAGGCAACCAAGAAGCTGGAAGGGCTGGGCTGGAGTGGGTGCACAGGTGGCCTCCTGGAGGTGGCAGTGTCGGCACCAGCTTGTAAGTGGCTTCCAGGCCAGGAGGGAGCCCAGGGAGTTCTAGGTGGCCTGGAGCCGCTGATGAGCAGGAGAGACTCCAGTTGGAAGTGGAGGTCCCTTGGAGCTGGGAACTTTTCACGCCTGGTTCCAAGCTCTGGCAGCCATATTTGAAGGCTCACAGTGCAGCCGAGGTGGCGCTGTGGTGTTTGGGAGTCTGGTGTGTGTGTATGCTGCACATAGGTCACATGGGAGTGGAATTCTGTCTTCTGTGTGTCATGAGACACAAACCTTCATACTCCCTCCAGATCTGTTGGAGCCTGGGAACAAAGCCTTCATTTATTTAAGCATGCGTGCATGGAGTAAGCAAATGTTCACTGTATCTTCCTCTCTATCAGGCTCTACGCTGGTTTCTGCTCTCATGGATCTCACAGTCTTGGGGGTGAGGGTACAGCTATCCCAGTTTGCTCATGACTGACTGACTAATGGGCTTCCTGATATGTAGCATTTTCAGTTCTAAAATTGGGGAAGTCCTAGACAAATTGGGACAAATCGGTCACTGGGTTACTGTCGTCCGAGGAGAAAGGGGTCAGAACACTGTGGGTAGGACTGAGGGACCCAGAAGAGGGAGGTCACCTCTGGATTTCCTGTTACAGGTGTGGCATGCTTGGTGTTTTCATGGAGTGTCATGGAGTGGAGTTGAGATGTCCTAGAAGGGGGTTCTGGTGAAGATTTTTCCCTTCTCCTTTTCAGTTCTTTATGCCCCTGCTCCTGTGTTCCCCTTCTGGCTATGGCATAGCCGAGGGTTTTCCAGAGGGGCCAAGATCACCCTCTGGAAAGTGGATCTCTGAGACCTGGGCTCAGTCATCCCCTCCTGCCTCCAGGCTCTCTTTGAAGAACAGGGTTTTCCGAAGTCCACTCTGAAGGAGAAACCTGCCCTTCCTCCCTTGCACTGAATGGAGTCTACTGGGGTGGACTTCGGTGGCTTCATTTATGGCCTGGGCGCATCACTCAGCAGTTTCTTCACTCACCTCTTCACTCGGCACAGGGCTCCTGTTCATCTTTTATGTGCCAGGCACTGGGCTGGGCACAAGCTGGTGATGCATCGAGCTCAGGGTGGGGCATAGAGGAGCTGGGAGATAAACAACCCCCGCCAGCCCAGCGAGTTGGGGCGACCTAGCAGCCAGCCAGCTCCAGAAGCCTTAGCAGCTTCTCACCCAGGGCAGCTGGTGGGAAGGAATCCATTAAGTCAGCAGAGCCGGATCCACCCCCGCTGGGCCTCTCGGGCTGACCCCAGGGGGCTCCCCTGCTAGGCGCCTCTCTGGAACCTTTGTCCCTGGAAGTCTGTGAGGGGCCTTGGGAGAGTGGAATCTTGCACCCTTCTCTAGGAAGAGCCATTTGTCCATTGAAATGCAATTTTCTCCTGAAAGGAGGAAAAAGACAGGAAAGGCCACCAGGATGAGGATAGGATTCTGGTCCCGGCTCCAGAGTAAATTTCCAGCCTGCAAGTAAAGTCCTTGAAAAATGTAGGGCTGGGTGGATGGGCGCCCTGACCCGGGAAACCCCCGCCCCATCCCTGACTCTAAATACCATTGTGCCTAAAAATTAAATTAAAGTCAGAAATGATTTTTACTCCTTCATGTGCTTTAAAAAAATTCATTGAAGGAAAACCCCAAGCTGACGTCATGGATAGAGTACAGTTCAAAAATAATAATTTTTTTCAAGAAAGAAATTTCTAGAGGAGATTTCTTTGTGTGTTCCAGTGGTCATGACGTGGTTAAGCAGGTTGCCTCCCTCGTCCTGGTGCACCTGTGGGGAGCTCCTAGCAGTAACCGCAGAGCCCAGGAGGGAGGAGGGCTCAGCATTGGAATGCGGACGTGTGCATGCCTGCACGTGTGTGTTGGTGCATGTGTTCATATCAACACATGTACACATTTATCAAATTACATCTGCTTTTACCTTTAAAATTTTATGAACATGAGCATATGGTGCATTATCCTGCCATGGAGTGTGTGTGTGTGTGTGTGCGCACGCGCGCGCACGCACAGGCAGGTCGGCTTGGCACTCACTCCTCCAGCACACATGGGTCTGTGGCCGAGAAACTCCTTTGGAGATGAGAGCCTGGAAGCGTGTAGGGCTGTGGGTGAGCTGGTCTCCCCAGGGCCCCAGCCTGGCCCTTGGCCCACCAGGCCATGAATACATTTTCATCCATCTCTGGCCCCCATCACCTAGGCAGCTAATTCCTCAGAGCCTCTCAGCCTTATTAAAGTCACAGATCACTTTCTTGAGCTTAACGCTGTCAAGACCAAGCGTGCCCCTTGTTCCGACCCCCTCCCGCCATCCAGCCTCTCCTTGAGGGCTGGGGGTGGAGGTGAGGGTCCTGCCAGCCCCCTGCCCCCACCCTGCCCCCTCCTCAATTTGATCTGTACGACGCCTTGCAGTGATCAGTGAGGTCGCCTCAAGATTCCTTCAGTAAAGCCCTTGGCAGGGATACAAGGGCCGTCACAGCTGTGCTGCACAAACCGGCTTCCAAAGGCGAGGATGGGGCCTGGCCCACTCGAAGTGGCTCCTCAGCGGAGGGGTGCGAGGCTCGCTGCTGATTTGGAGAACACTTCTCCCGTCCCCGGCTGCCTTGGCCTCCCCTGTTATGAAATATGGATGGTACCGGTTCCAGCGTTCGGAGACTCGCTGGCAGTGTGAGCGTCTCCAAAGGCCCGCCTTGTGCATGCACCTAAACACTTCACTGAGCAATCTGTCAACATGTCAGCAACACATGTTTTGTAAAAAGCTTCCAGTGGGAGTAATGACTCCCACCAGGACTTCCAAAATGCTTTGAATTCAGCAGATTTCTATTGCGGGCATCCCCTGGGGTGCCTTTTACAATGCCTACATTTCAGAAATTTGAGCCACAGACCCCTGGGGGTTTCCTTTCATAATGCCTCAAAATGTAGGGTTATATTGTTGGAAGTCCCCATGGGGTCTTTATTAATACCTGAATTCTGAGGAACTGGAAATTACACAGGGCACTGCAGGGGCCCAGATCCACACCAGGAAGAAGAGAAAAACTCTGTGGGGAGATTTTTTTTCTTCATGCAAGAGTGAAAGAGAAGAATTTGCTAAAGGACAAAATTGAGTGTGTTTGAGCTTCCTTCATTTAATCTGCCTTCTAGAACGCTACAGTAAAATCTGCAACGGGGAAGGGGGGAAATGACTTTTCTATTTTTAAATCTCACTTTGATATTTTAGGGGCCAGAGTATGTTGTCTTTAAACACCCAGTGTCGAAAGGGGTATTGTTTAAAAATAAATTATTTTTCTTTTTGGTAATTGAAAACACCTCCGCCGTCCCCCTCTCCCGGGTCTCCCCTCTTCCTTAGAGCTGTTAAGCTCCTGTAGCGCTCTGCAGTCTCATTATCATTAACCGTTTGGGGTCGGTTTGAGATAGTGGCCCACTTGCTCCCCTCCCCTCCCCTCTCCTCCTCTCACCTCCCCTCTGCACATTAAAGATGAGAAAATCAACCTTGGAGATGGTCCAATCTCCCGTGCGAACTGGTTTCAAATCCTCGTCGCTGGTTGGGGCCGTCAGCATAGGAAATATCAAGGCTGCCTGCTACTTTTTTGCAAGCATTTTGCTGCTGAAGTCTTGAAAAGACAGAGGGGTGCCTTCCTGTCCCCCACCCTGCACACGCACGTGCGCATGCACGCACACGCGCACACACCGGCTTCCACACGTGACTCATCTCAGCCTCCACCTGCACACTCACCTTTGGTTCTGTTTTTTTAAAAGTTACAAGACTTTAAACATGTTAAGCCTTAGGGTTAATTTAAGCTGCCTTTTTTCCTTCTAAATCTGGCACTCACTAGCTTGCTGAAAAGAGGCCTCTGTATTGCTATTACAATCTCATTGACTGGGACAAGAAAATAACATTGAGAAAGCTAACTTACAGCAGCCAAGGCCAAGAAATTCTAAGTTGCTGATAAGACCCTCCTCCCTTCTCCTCCCTTCTCCTCCCTCCTCCACCCTCCTCCCTCTTCCCTCCTTCCTCCTCCTTTCTCCTGCCTCCTCCCTCCTTTCTGCCAGAGTGACTGGATCACACAGGGGACTCAGGAACTCACATTTTCCCCCTTTGGTGAGACTCCCAGACGGTGTTCAACCATCTGTGGTCCCGTGGGCCCAGCAGAGGCGGCCCAAGGAGGGGGGTTTGCCCATCAGGAGCTGGTTGGGTCAGATGCTCACAGAGATCCTCTGCACCCACCCCGAGCAGGCTGATTAATTAAGCAATTGCATCATTGATTCAAGGTTTGTGATTTGGTGCCAGGGCGCTGGCGGCTGCGTTCCTGAGCATTGCTTCCCCTCCCTCGGCTGTGAGTTGCAGGATCCCTTTCCTTTCTCCAGCCGGATTTTCCTCCCCAGTGCCAATCCTGGATGTTCCATCAGGAAAGGAGCGGCCCCCTGTATTCTAGCTGCCCCTCTGCCCCAGTCAGGAAGCCCTGTGCCTCCTGGGGTGTCATGATGGGTGGGACTGTGGGCCCTGAGCAGACCTCAGGAGGGGTCTTTTCTGCTCATGGCAGGCCCTGTGGGCTTCAGCAGGGGCTTGGAGACGGAGAGGGCAGGGAGCCCTGTGGTGCTGATTTGACATTTTTAGCTGAAGACCTTTGTTCCGACCAATTTCCAAGTAGCTTGGGGTTGGAGTGCATTCTGTTTTTTTTCTTTTTCTTTTTCTTTTCCTTTTTCTTTCTCTTCTTCTTCGTCCTCTTTTTTTTTTTTTTTTTTTTTTTTTTTTTTTTTTTTTTTTTTTAAATCCTGGGCCTCTTTTTCCTTTTTCTTTCAAAGCGATGAGATAGAATCTGACCCTGGGAATCCCATTCTTGCCGTCTCTTTCCCCAAGCCACCCTCTTCCGTCTGACCAGGGAGGCCTGGATCTTCCGGCAGCCTTGGGGTCTCATAGGGTCTTTGGCCTTGAATCCCTGTTTCTAGCCCAGCCCCTGGCCCCTGTCTTCTGAGGGCTGCAGACTCCCCAGGGAGGCTGATATCCTGGCCTGGGGCCCTGGCCCCGGAGCTGCTGTGGGGTGGGGTCCACTATTTTCCTGTCTTCCTCCGTCTTGGAGACTTTGGCCCTCGCTTGGCCTCAGGGTCAGTGGGTGGAAGAGCCATAAGATAAAAATTTAGCCCACTTCCCAAGAACACAGACTTTTCCTAAGGAGGCCTGAACCAGGCAGCAGAGCCCCTTCAATTTTCATCCAGTGTGGGTGGTGTGGTAAGAGCACTCAAAAACAAACAAATCAAAACCGAAAACATCAAAACAACTAAAAGCCGGACAATAGAAATTCCTTTTCCTTGTGAGCCTCAAAGTAAACAATGAAGATACCACCTTTGGGAAAGAGGACATGACAAACTTAGATTCTTTTGAAAACCCATCCTATTTGCCAAATCAGATGGCAGACCTCCTTCCAGCATCAAAATCCATGTGGTTCGAGGGAAGAACGGGGGCAGGTGGAGGGGGGGTGTGGGAGGAGCCTTTGAGCCCCCAAACAGATGTCCAGGGAGGCGAGGCCAGAAAGCCTCCGCGGAGCAGTGATTTATTTTATTTTTTAGATCTAGATGTTTTGGCCGCATTTATTTATTTATTTCCAAAGGGCTATTTTTGGCGTCTGCCTGGGCTCCTTTGTAGCAAAGCCCCCTTTTCTAGAATTTCCTTTCCTTTATTAGAGTTACAGCTCAGCTTTGTGCGGCCCCCGGGGGAGCCGGCCAGCCGCTGGCAATTTCTCTCAGACACCCAATTACCCCCTGACGTCAGTGCCGCCTCGCCCAGCTCCCCTGGGTGCTTCCATTTTTCCCTTTGTAACACTAATAGCTGACTAGCTAAGTGCCTGTCGGCTCCTTGGCAGAGGAGTTGATTGTGTTTTCGGCTGGATACTAAATCCAAAAACTATGTAAAAATGTCAATAGGTGAGTGCACATTGATTTTGGTTAGTCACAGTGATATTTGAGCCCCTTTGGGGACTCTGTCTGGGGAAGTATTTTACAAGAAAGATAATATAACAGAAAATTACTGGAGCTCCGCGGGTCTCTGGTGGGTTTCTTAGGGGCCTGCTAAATTGCTGTAGAATCAACAAATGCTTTATTAATCTAAATTTGTGGTTTTGTTCTTTCTTCTCTTCAGAAGGTTGGAGTTTTAATGATGCAGGCGGCTCCGGCGGCCGGGCTGGGCGGTGCGGCTGGCACCTTGGCTGACGGGCTGGGGTACCCTGACTGGTAATGAACTCTCAGAGGGTCCGGGAGCAGGGCGGCTGTGTTCCCAGCTGGCTTCCTGGGGAATGTGGAGCAGGCGCCGGGCCCACCGCTTGCCAGGCCGAGGTCTGTGTGAGCAGATAAAGTGAGGGGCTGAGGGCCTGGAACAGCTGTGGTGGGCCAGGCTGACTGGGAGAGGCTGATAAGAGCCCAGAAGGAGCCCAGGCGGGCGGCACGGCAGCGCCAGAAATCTGACGGGGTATCACGACTGGCAAAGAAAGTTAAACACGGCCGGATCCGGGGGATGGTTGGCGGACCTGCGGAGAAAGATAATGGTAATTGATGGAATCAAAGTCGCAGCACAGCCTTGTGTTTTCTTGGCAATTAATTCCCCCACCCCTCCCCAATTTCTAACCCCCTGGCATTCTTAGAGCCCAGGATGCCCCGTGAGCAGGCTGCACACTCAGATAATCAGCACATGCCCTCCTTGCTTTGGGGGGCGGGAGCAAAGGAGATGCAGCCAAGAAAAGACACAATTAGAGACCTGGTTTAAAAAAAATGTTACAAACAAACAAGTCAGAAAATGAAAACCCCACTGAAAAGTTAAGGACGTGTCACTCCGGGAGCTCATCTGATCTTGCTCTGGAAGGGAAGGAAGAAAATCGATGTCTTTGTAAGTGTGCCGTGCTCTGCGTCTCCTGGCTGGGTAGGACAATGTGGAGTCGGGCCGGTCCCTGCACACACACACGCACCCCCAGATGCTGCTGTGGGGGAAGGCGGTGTAATGGGACAGCGGTTCATGCCACAGACAGATGTGCCCGCCTCTCCCCGTGTGTCCTCCTGTCCCCTCTACCTTTTGTCCCTTGAAAGGCATTGCTCCCCAACAATGGACTAACCAGGCTGATTCGCATTGCGGCGGGCTCATGCAGCCTGCCCGCACCGTAGGTAAGGCTTTCAGCCGGCCTTTTGTTGTGTCACCGACAACGTGCACATGCTGGGACACACCTGCTTGCAGAAACACGCGTGAACGCACAACTCCGGCACTCTTGCCCATCCCACTGCATGGCCTGGGGTGCTGCTTCCTGGGCCAGTCCCGTTGTACCCCAGGGAGCCCCAGTGTTGGCTCCAGGATCTTAAGCAAATAAAACACTCCAAAAAATTTCCCTAGAGTCTTTTGAAATTAAAATCAGTGTGCTGTAAACCTGCATGTCAGTCTGGCATATGAGACGCAGGCCTCCAAATAACTGGAAATTGTATGAGGGAATTGATTAGGAATGGCCTTCTAGGTGGTTCTACCTGGTGCTTGGCATGGGCTCCAGGAGCCTACTTCGTAGGTAATTAGCATTTTGGAGTGAGCCCTCCTATTGGAAGGTGATGTGATAAGCCAGAGGGACTTTTAAAAAACATCATGTGCTTGTTCCCTTGCACAGGATTCCTGGCCTTCTGTCCCTTTCTGGCAGCTGCTCTGCTCCCAGCCCATCTCGATTGGGTGACATCAGTTCTGTACCTAGAAACCAGGTGACAGAGGGACCTGGTGGGGCAGGGACTGGGAGGCTTCTGACTTATTCTGACCACCTGTCCTGTTTACTCTATCCCACCTTGGTGAGGGGCTGAAATGAGCCTCGCTTGGAAGCAAGGTCCTGAGCCCTGGGGAATTCTGGAAGGTGGAAGAAAGGTGTGGGCCAGCCTGTCATCAGCCAGCCTCCTCCCCCACGATGGACTGCATTCCTGTGTCAACCCTCCGGCGGTTCCCTGTGAGCTTTGTCTCCTTGACAGGGTGGGAGGAAGGAGGGTTTGGAAAGGAGGCCCCCCTGGTGACTTCTGAGCCATCAAAGCCAGCCCCCCTCCTGGAAGGGCTCTGCAGGCTGGCAGCTGTTTTGGGGCCTGGAGAGGAGACAGGGGGCTGGTCCTTTGTCCCTTCGAGGAGCCTCCCGGAGGCCCAGGCCTGCATGGCGGGCAGCCACATTAACCTTCCACCCTGGGTGGGGGGGGCTTGCCTGAGGTCAGGCACTTAATGAGGCCAGGTCCCTGGCTCTCCCCTGCCAGGACTCTGGCAACAAAGGCCCAGTCAGGCTGCACAATGAGGAGGAGGTGGCCGGGTGGGGGTGGGTAGGTGCCGTCACAGCCTCTGTGGCCCAGGGTTTCCTTCCAGCCCACCCCATGCTGGGCACTTCAAAGGGGCTAGGGGAGAGGCCAGCCAGGCCTGGTGGGCCTGGGCCTCCTTCTCCCAAAGCCACTGGAGGTAGAAAAACACCTTGAGAGCAGGGCTGATGGAGTCAGGTTTTTGGAATCTGGCACCATGGGGAGCCTCTGGTATGAGGTCCTTCTCTGGCAGCCTTGTTTCACTTTCTTTGTTTGAAGCTAGAGCTCAGTGTGGCCTAATTACTTAAATCAGAGCCTTCTAGCCTTTCATATCAATAATAACAACAACAATAATAATACCCCATGTATGAGGATGCATGTCACTGAATTCTGAGCATGCTACCCCACCCCCCACCATCGCAATGACTTTTCTGCCTGCTTAGTGAGGCTGGGGAGCAGGCGTGAGGACCTTTGTCATTCAAGCGAGAGGGAGGAAAGGAAAAGAACAGTTCCAGGGCTCCATGCCTGGCTCTTCTCCCTTCATTCCCTTTGTGGGATCTCACAGTAACAGTGAGAGTTGGGCATGGGTTCCCATTGTTCAGATGAGTCCACTGGGGTCAAAGAAGTTGAGTAAACCTGCCTGAGATCACATGTCTGGCCCCAGCACTTGCAGACTTTATGACTTTTGTGAATTTCCTGAAGGTCTCTGTGCCTCAGTTTCCTCATCTATAAAATGGGAATAATAATAGTACCTACCTCAGGGTTGTAGGGAGGATGCGTTGGAATAATGTATGCAAGAGCTTGTAGTGTGCCTGGCACAGAGCAAGCACTCAATAGTAGCTGTTGTCCTTCTTGTACTAAATTGTCTAGTCTGGATTCCAGTCCACACTCTCCAGGCTCCAGAGTGAGTGCTCTTTTTGCTTTATGAACAAACAAAATAAAAACCAGTAAGGGGCCTGGCCTGGTGGCTTACACCTGTAATCCTGGCACTTTGGGGGACCAAGGTGGGTGGATCACCTGAGGTCGGGAGTTGGAGACCAGCCTGGCCAACATGGCGAAACTCTGCCTCTACTAAAAATACAAAAATTAAGCCACGTATGGTGGCGCGTACCTATAATCCCAGCTACTCGTGAGGCTGAGACACAAGAATCACTTGAACCTGTGAGGCAGAGGCTGCAGTGAGCCCAGATCGTGCCACTGCGCTCCAGCTTGGGCAAGAGTGAGACTATGTCTCAATAACAAAAACCAAAACCAAAACCTGTAAGGTTGCTGAGGGGTCCTTCGCCTGAGCTGCTTAGTGCAGAACTGGGGAATGGAAGCCCAGGGAGGGGAAGGAACTGGCTGTGGGTCTCAGGGTAAGTGGGGTACGGATGTGGGAGCCAGAAGCTGCCTCTGAGGATCACACTCTCACATCTTCACTAGGTGGACAAGTATTTGTAAGGCTTGGTCATATTTTGCCTGGTTTCCCTTAGTTGCAGAGACACATTTCTTCACATGAAACCAGACCCTATATTGTGTGTTCGAAATGCTCACGAGTATTTCCCAAGGCTCTCCCTACCCTACCTCAAGATGCTGTTAAGAGTAATCCTCCACCCTCACTGTGGCTGGGGGTGCCTCCCCTGGCCAGAGGACATCAGAGCCCTTCCTGGATGGAGCAGGGGAGGGCCTCCCTTCCTTTCCCTTGGAGCCCAGTGGAGTTCCATGTGTGGTGTGTCTGTTACAGGAGAGGAAGGTGTAGGGGATTTGACCCTTAGAAGTCTGGGGGTATAAAGAATGGGAAAGAAGAGGTATCCCCTGAAGGCAGCTGAGCACGGGGAGCGGGGGGCATGATTCCCAATCCCTGCTTGCAGACGAGCAGAGGCAGGATGTTTTCGCCATGTAGCCAAAAAGGTGTTGAGGGCTGGAGGCACAAAATCATGTGTGTAGTTTTACAAATCCAGTTCTACTGCTAGTGCCCCTAGCAATTGGGGGATTTAATGGAACCCCCTCTGTATCATTTGGTATGGTGAAGACTCAGGCTTTGTTCTGTGCATTCACCCTGCCACACATCTGGTTATTTTGAGAGGGGACTCTGTATGCCAGGCACTGTGCTGGGCACTTGGCGATACCAAGCTGAGTAAGAACAGGTTTTGGTCTCTGGGAATTCAGTCTCCCTCCCTCTCCCTCCTGCTCCCCCTTCCTACTTCCCTCCTTTCCATTCATTAAATATATATGAAGCATCCTTATTTCCTATGCTAATAATAGGGGTCCCTAGAAATGATCAGGGCACAGGGAGAACCTTGTTAGACAAAGACTGAGGAGGAATGTTGCACTGGCAGAGGAGTTTTCATGAGGCTTGGCTCTAGCCTTGGCCTTGATACTGACTGTGAACTTGACTAAGTTACTGACCTGCTCTGAGCTTTCATTTATAAAAGAAGAATGTTGAACTGAACAATGATAGCATTGGGCAGGCATCTTTCAGTTGCAAGGAATAGAGACACATCTCAAACTGGCTTAAGGATAAACCTTCAGGCCTGGCCAGATCCTTAGGAGTTCATTTCTCTAGTGTTCTTGTCTCTGCTTTCATTTTTGTTGGCTTCATTCTCTGCCAGGCTCTTCCTAAAAGAGGGCAAGTTAATCCCCCTGCCCACAGTGGCCCCAAGCTCATAGCCTCCTTGCTGAGGTAGAGCATCTCTTTCCTGTAGTGTAATGAGGTCTCAGGATTCACTCTGATTGGCCCCGATTGGTCATGTATTCATCCTTAAGCCAATCACTGTGGCTGGAGGGTGCAGTGCTATATGGCCGGGCTTGAAGTACCTGAATCACATAGCGGGTGGGGAGTGTTTGCTCAAGGAAGACAGGGCTGGTCTACAGAATGCAGGGATAGATGCTGGCCAGGCTGAAAATCATGGAGCATTTCACCACAGTCATTTATAAGCATCCTTTGAACCTTATTCACGCACAAGACAGGGCCAGGAGCCCGACTGTGGGTTATAATCCCACGTATGCGTCCTTCTTACCGTGTGACATTGGGCAGGTTATTTAACTCTCTTAGCCTCAGTTTCCTCATCTGTAAAATGGAACTAACAATAGCATATACCTCATACTTGCGGGTTCTTCCCACACCCTGCTCATTTCTGTGGACCCCTCTTATTAGCATAGGGAATAAAGATGCTTAATAGATATTTGATGAATGGAAAGGAGGGAAGTAGGAAGGGGAAGCAGGAGGGAGAAGTAAATGGAAGTAATCCCAGCACTTTGGGAGCAGGACGGGCGGATCACGAGGTCAGGAGATGTGTTAATCTACTAAAAAATACATTAGCCGGGCGAGGTGGCGGGCGCCTCAGAACGGAATGCTTGGCATGTACTCCAGCCTGGGCGACAGAGCGAGACTCCGTCTCAAAAAAAAAAAAAAAAAAAAAAGTGCTCAGAACAATGCTTGGCATGTAATAAGCACTTAAATAAATATTAGCTATCATTGTTTTTATTTATTCACACATTTATTCATGAACTCTATAGCTCAGCCAAGCAAGTGAATACATCGTAATGTTTGCCCTTGTGGAACTCACAGAGGCATTCTACAATTGCTTTTCACTCGTTCATTCAAGAAACATGTATTAAGCACCTGCCATGTGCCTGGCACAGTGTTAGGCTAAGCTCAGGACACATGGGTGAAGGAAATAGTTCCTGCCTTCATGGAGAAGTACGAGGTATCTTCGTTCATTCTTCACTTCTCATCTAAACACTAGGGACAATATTGTCTTCTGCAGAGAGACTGCATAGAGAGAATAGATGTGGGCATATGTTAAAAACCTGCAAGTGGCCTTTTATCTAGCGTGTTATGAGTGGGTAGGCATTGGCCTGTCCATCGGGGTGTCCACCCAGGATTGTAGCTTCCCCCACCCCCTCCTCGTCCTTTCTTCAGGCTTTCCTGTGTGTGGCTGGTCCCTTGGCTTCTGTGCCTCCAGCAAGATGGACGAGGTGGCTGCAGGCTTCTCAGTCTTCACCCCGCATGGTGAGGGGAGGCAGTGGGGGTCAGGCATGGGTTAAGGTGCTGGCTCTTGGGTCCAACACTGATCGGACCTCAGTCCTTTGTCCTACCTTGGCTTGGGCAGGGTCTTGGGCCTGGCTTCACTCTGGTTTTTTTGGGTTGTTTCCTGGGGAAGACCTATTGGCTCTGCATCGGGCTGCGTGCTGGGGTCTGCCAGAGAGGAGTGGGGAAGGAGAAAGCCTGATCATTTTCCTCCTTATAGCCCATGGGAAGAAGTCCTCATATGTCAAGTGCTCTGCATAAGAAATGGGGCAGGACGGGTGTAGTGGCTCACGCTTGTCATCCCAGCACTTTGGGAGGCTGAGGCGGGAGGATTGCTTGAACCCAGGAGTTCAAGAACAGCCTGAGTAACACAGTGAGACGCCTGTCTCGACAAAATAAGTTCAAAAATAAGCTGGGCATGGTGGCATTCACCTGTAGACCCAGCTACTCTGGTGGCTGAGGCGGGAGGATCTCTTGAGCCTGGGAGGCGGAGGTTGCAGTGAGCCGTGATTGCACCACTACACTCCAGCCTGGGCCACAGAGTGAGAG
Source organism: Macaca thibetana thibetana (assembly GCF_024542745.1). Lineage (NCBI taxonomy): Eukaryota > Metazoa > Chordata > Mammalia > Primates > Cercopithecidae > Macaca > Macaca thibetana. The sequence goes on from NC_065597.1 coordinate 42,351,548, forward strand.
ACTCTGTTTCAATAAATAAACAAACAAAATAAGGAAAGAAATGGGGCAGTGTGGGAATAGGGGGCCACAGCCACCCAGTCCCTCAGCAGCAGGAGGAGGCCAAGTGCTCAGCCCCAGGTTCAGTCACTGCATGATGGCGCTTCCCTCATGCAGCCGCTCTGCTGATCCTTTCCATGTACCCCATCTTCTGTACCCTGAACATCTCTGTTACATGTGAACTTTGAGGATCCTCTGTTTTAACCTATGGGGAAACCGAGGCTCAGAGATGGTCAGTAACTTGCTCACGATCACCCAGCCAGGATGTGGTGGAGCCTGGAGGCAAACCCACACCTGTCTGATCACACAGCCCAAGTTATTGGTCACCAAGTTGTACTGTCCCACAGAGTGAATGTTTGCATAGACCCCAGCATCCTCCCAACTGGGAGAGGCATAGAAGGTGGCCGATTTTCTAGCTACAACAAAGACCAGAACTTGCCAAGAGGGTGAGGGCTCTGATAGATGAACCCACTCTCTATGTCCATCTGTCTGACTCTGCCCTGGTCGGCTGATTCTTCCTCACTAAGGAAAGGCCCCTTAGCCCCCTCCGACGGCTGCTTCTGAGAAGGACGTGATCAGTGCCTCTGGTCAGATGCCTGGGCCTCAGGCTGGAACCATGGGCTGCCGGGGAGATCACCACTCCTGTCTCCACACACTCCCCAGGGCCTGTGGCTGGTGAGACAGGTTGCTTTAGTTTGCTTGCGGACTTCCTGGTCGTCTCTGGAGCTGCAGCCTCCTTCTACCTGCCACACTCCACCCGGGCCTGCCGTCTCCTTGTTTCCAGGTCTCCATCCCCCTCCCATCCTCCAGTGACTCCTGTTAGCAACTCATGGGGGTGCCTCTCTGTGCACCCCTACAGGGTGTAGGAAGGCTTCCGGGAGGCACCGCCTGCCGGGCATGGATAACCCATTTGTTTATCCAGTGGTAACCCCGTGGTACCCGCTTGCTGCCTCCTCCAGAACCTCTCTGGTCTGTACTTTCTCTGCAAAGCGATTTATTAAGAGGGGTGGAAGCTCTGAAGAATCCCTGGGAGATGGTATCACATCATGAAAAGAAAAGCAGATAATTTGAATTATTATTATTTTTTGTTTAGAGATAAAGTTTTGGTCTGTTGTCCAGGCTGAAGTGCAGTGGCACGATCCTAGCTCATTGCAGCCTCAAATCCTAAGCATGAGCAGTCCTCTTGCCTCAGCCTCCCAAGTAGCCAGTCCCCAGGTGCGCACTACCATGCCTGGCTTTTTATTTTCTAGAGGTGGGATCTCACCATGTTGCTCAGGCTGGTCTCAAGTGATTCTCCTGCCTCAGCCTCCCAGTGATTTGGATCTTGACAGTTCTGTGTTCACATTTTTTCTCTGCCCACAGTCTTTAGCAGTTAACATATTTGTGAGCCTCAGTTTATCCCTCTGAAATGGGGCCACTGAAGCCTCCCTTGTGTGGCGATGAGGGTTCAGGGCAGTAATGGGCATGAAGGGCTGGCACACTGCCTCGTACACTGGGCTGCACTTAGTAGATGGTGGTTCTGTGCCCTTTTGTGTAGAACAGGACACCCCTGGTGGTGCAGGGGGTGGAGTAGGGTGTGGAGAGGAAGCCTTTCCTGGGGATGGCAGGTGGGGCAGAGTGAAGCAGTCCAGGCTACCATCCTCAGTGGACCTGGGAGAGTGTCCTTGGCTATTGAGCTATCTGGTGGCAGAGCTGGGTCACTGCCTGGGAACCTTTCAGGACTTGTGTGGTCCAGAGATGTGGCCATTCTGAGGGAGGACTTGCCTGGTTTTTCGGTCGGGGGAAGGACAGCCACCCCTCCCAGATGCACCTCCAGCCTGGATGCCTCCTCAGGTGCCACCCTGCCTGTCCCTTACCTTGGTAAAGTTATGTGGAGACACCAGTAATGGTGTACCATGCCTATGGGGCCCCTGGGGTGCCACGCGGGATTGCTCGCAGTAACTCTCAGGGCCTCTTGGCCTCTGGCTGGGTGTTGTGGAGTGTAGGGAGAGGGCAATGTCCTTGTTCCCTCACAGACACTGTGGCACCCCTCAACCTCCTGGAGGTCACGGAGGTGTGGGGCGGGCTTTTAATATTTCTGAAAATACTCCAGGAAAGCAGCATCTCTTTGCAAATATTGTCCTAAATTCTTTTTTTTTTTCCTTTTTGAGGCAGGGTCTCTCTCTCTCTGTCGCCGAGGCTGGAGTACAGTGGTGCCATCATAGCCCACTGCAGCCTTGACCCCTCAAGTGACCCTCCCGACTCAGCCTCCTGGGCAGCTGGGACCACAGGCAGGCACCATCACGCCTGGCTAATTCTCCTCACCCACCTTTTTTTTTTTTTTTGTAGAGATGGAGTCTTGCCATGTTGCCCAGGCTGGTCTGGAACTCCTGGGCTCAAGCCATCCTCCTGCATTGACCTCCCGAAGTGCTGGGATTACAGGCATGAGCCACTGTGTCCAGCCCCAAATTCTTTATTATATGACACAATCTTAGGCCCATGCCCTGAGTAAGTAAACATATGAATCAACACATCAGTAGGAACAAATCCTTCTCATCCCTACACCCAAACCCCCAAATCCTCACCTGTGTGGCTGTGCTCCTGGCCAAGATCTCCTGAGGTGACTAGTGTGCTGTCCTGGGAGCCAGGGTAGTGCAGGCGGCTCCTGGTCCAGCCCTAGGCTCTTGCTAGTGTCTGGAGGACAGCCGCTGGCCCAGGAGCTTCCTTGGAGTGGACACTAGGGTGGCCATTCCCAAAGAAATGGGACACCAACCATAGGGTAACTCTGGAGGTGCTGAAAGAAGCAAATCCTACAGCTTGAAATCTGTCTTCTGCTCCCCACCCACCATACCGCCTGCTGGCATCGGGAGTTTGTAAGTTTTCCTTTTTTAATGAGTCTCTCATTTATCACGTGAATAACACAATCATCCTCCATTGTTTGTGGATGTGTTTTAAGAGCGTGGGTGTTGTAAATGCTTTAATTATTTAAGTCACTAGACATTTTAAATATACCGGTCTTTTGGTCACCTTGGCCTGGCATTTCTTCCTTGATAAAATATACATAGAGTCTCCCAACTTGGGAAGACCTAAGCCTCATTCAGCTTCTAGGGGAGCCGCCTGGGCTGCCAGCAAGACCTCTTCCTGAAGCCTCCTGCCGCTTGGGGATCTCGCTGGCCTCCCTTGCCCAAACCTCCGCTGGCTTCCCTCTGCGGAGCAAGAGGGCGGGCTCCTATGTCTTTTCTGTTGAAATGATTTCTCTTGCTCCTCCCCTTGATACAAAAGACCCAAGTCTGGGTCCAGAGTAAGTTATTTGTAATGCATTTTTAGAGTCCATATTGCAATATTAGCCATGACTGTCTGCTGTGTAGAAAAAGGAGGAGTTTGCGTTTGAAGTTTAATCCAGCTTCTACTTAAGCTCAGTCCCTGGGCAATCCTTTTTTCTGCCGCTGAGCTCAAACAGCCGGGCCTCAGGTTTGATCTGCTGCCCCACGGAGCCCTGCCCAATGTGAATTTGAAGAGTTTTTTTTTTCCCTCTCAACCAGGGAGACTTGCAAAAAAAAAAAAAAAAAAAAAAAAAAAAAAAAAAGCACCGTGGTCTGCAGCGTCCGATCCCACTGTGGGTCCCCGGGTCCCTCCCGGAGGCCCTCTGGCTGTTTTTTGGGAGGGCGGATGGGTTGGGACCCACCAGGGCTTTCCAAGGTGCAGCCGTGTCCCTCCCTTGGGGTCTCCAAGGAGCCCCTCCGAGCTCTCTCTGCTGGAGGACGTCAAGCACTGGGGAGTCTGGGAGTCCTGTCTTGCATGTGGGGGGCAGAGAAAAAGGAGGGAAAAAAGGGAGGGAAATGAAAGGCGCGAGTTTGTCGGGAACTGGTGCTGGCTGTGGAAACAGGAGCCGCAGCAGGACGGAACCTGGTGGCCTTCAAAACTTTTCTTCTCCCCTCTCTCCACATGACTCGGAGGATGCAGGCAGTAATTAAAGGCCCCCCTGGTTCCTCATTTTCTGTGCCCACGTCTTTGATCTGGCTCATGTTGGGCGGCTATTTTCATTGTTCCTGCCTTTCTTTCATTCTTTTTTGATGGCAGAAATGATGATCTTTGATTCCAGAGTCGGAGGTGGGCAGGAGAGTGTTACAGGTCTTACATAATGCATCTTTCACATCTTATTTTTAAACGCGGGCATAATCAGGGCTGGGCAGAGGCTGGGCTCGGTTTGCACCCGTGTGTGGGGAGAAGCGGTTGCCCGCCCTGCAGTGCTAGCCTGGGGGTAGGTGGGGACAGGCAGTCCCGTGCAACTGAATGAAAATTACTAGAGGAAGCTTCCCCCACTTCCACCCCTTCCTAAATATAACCTGGAGGGAGTTTTTCCTAATTGTTCCCTTATGGTGAAAAATGTGCTGAGAGAGGGCAGCCGGGCGTCTCTTGGTGGCGCCCTGGGAGGCCTGCACACTGTTTATTAGGGGATGTTAATAAACTGTAAGGGACAAACCACGGGGGTGGCATATGAACAGTAACTCTGGTAGCCAAGATGAAATGGGAGTGCTCTGCCAGGTGTGGAGAGGTGGCAGACATGGAGAGGGTGTCGCCATCTGGTTCGTCTGTACACCCTTCCTGGGGCTTCCCTCCAGGCAGGAGACCGTGGGGCAGACAGAGATGAGAAGGTGAGGCCTCCTCCATGGTTAGGAACCTGCGATCCAAGCTGGGATGGGGATGCAAGGCTGGTGCAGGGATCGCAGGTTCTGATGATGACGGGGGTTCTGCCTGGGAGATGAGGAAGTGTGGGTACAGGTGTCACCCAAGCTTCTAGATTTCCAAGAGAAGCCAGTCACTTGGGTCTTTATGGGAAATTTCTTAGAGATGAGAAGAAGAGGTCTGCCTTGGCCAGGGACAGTGATAGTAGGCTAGGAGGTAGGAAGCCTAGGTGTGACGGAAGAGGGAGTGATTGGAGTGTCCAGGCCGCCCGAGTGTGGTGGGTCTGGCAGGAAAGGCTGGGAGGGCACTGACAGGGGACCTGCATCCTCCGTGTGGGGCATACTCAGAAGGCCTGTGTGCCCCAAAGTGGCTGCAGGGCTACTTCCTGGCAGTGAGCTCCACAGGGCCAGAAGGTTTTTGCACACGATACCTGAGGCTTCATGTCACGTCCACTGCATGCCCAGTGTTCATGTGGGCGTGGTCCCCTCCCACCCCAGCGTGGAATACAGAGCCCCCGTGAGACCCGCCTTGTACCTTAGATGGTGCTAAGGAAGGCTCCAAGGCTGGCCTTCCTGTCTGCCTACCTGAGACTCAAGCAGCAGGACTTTCAGGCACTGAACTCCTTAATGCAAATTCATTGAGCACCTACTTTGTGTCAGGTTGTGTGCTGAGTGCTGGGCACACAATGGTGAACCAGACAGGCCTGGATTCTCCCCCTGTGGAGCTTCCAGCCTGTGGGGGAGAAGGACAGCCAGACAAACCACCCCATAAATAGCTACGTTTATCTTCTAGGCGTGAAAGCGTCCGGAAGGAAGAGCGTGGGGCGTGAGAGAGAAGCAAAGGCTTCTTTGAAGAATGGACACTGGAAACGAGGGCGGAACAATGAATAGAAATTATAGGACTAGCCATTCAGAGGGAAGGTTTGAAGACCACAAGTCAGGAGGGTGCTGGCATGTTGGGGGGACCAGTGGTAGGCACCATGGGGGAGCATGGTGAGCCAGCAGAGCGTATGTACGGGTGGGACCAGGTAGGGCATTTGTATTATGTTCTAGGAGCAGTGTAGGCAGTGGGGGTCTTGGCATCCTCAGATTTGCCCTTTGCAGAGCTCCTGCCAATGCCCTGTCAAGGACGGGCGTGGGCAGGTGGGGACGTGGAGAGAATGGTGCTGCAGGCAGTGGGGACCGAGAACAGAGGGTGTGTGTGAGTCGTCGTAGGGGCCACGTTGACAAGGTGTGGAAATTGATTAAATATTGGAGAAACCCAGGAGAACCCCTGATTTCCTGCCTTGGGCATCGAGGTGAACAGGGGGATCTTTCCTGAAATACGTAGGGCTGGAGGAGGAATAGGCTTGGAGGCAGAGAAATCTTTCCCCTTTTCTGACTGAACTGCACCAGGGCAGGGGCCTGGGGACAAAGCTGGTAGGGACAGTGGGGTGTCAGTCCAAGGAGCTAGATAGAGCCTGGCTGCTGCTTAGCCCCTCAAGACCCCATGCTGCATATGGGCAGGAACCTCCGTTGCTCTATCCCTAGCTGAGCCCACCTAGTCCATGCCTGGCACACAGTAGGTGCCCCATAATGTCTGTTGAGGAGACCTGCTCTAGGAGGCTGCAGGGCAGTTAAAACACGCTGGGATGGTAGTGCTGCTTGATGCGGGAAGATTCTGCCCTGGGCCGCCGCCTCCTCCAGCTTCAGGTGTTGAGTTTTGGTGGCTGCTGGCTTCCAGAGGGAGGTCCTGAGCTGGAGCTCGAGCTGTCATGCCTGGCTGGGCTGCCGGATGCCCGCTTGCTGTGACCTCAGATGGAGGCAGCCTGTCCGGTGTTCCTAACTCCCTTGTAAATCCTCTTGGCTGGCCTGGCTGGGCCTCTGAGGCTGGGGACAGCCGTCAGCCGGTGTTGGCGGTTTGCATGCCCCTGACTTTCTGGGCTGTAGATTCTGCCCACTGTCCAGATTGCACACAAATCTGCTTTGCCTGGTGTGTGCAGAGCCTGGCGCCAGCCCTTGCACACTCCAGCTGGCCACGTGTCAGGGCCCCTTCGTTTATGTCCACCAACTTTGGCAGCAGCTTCTTGCAGCTGGGCTGGGGTGGAAGTGGGGTGCTACTTAGCCTGGTGGAGGGCCCAGGGCTCAAGTTGAGGGGAGGGCTTGTAGGACGATGTGGGCTCCACCCTGTACATGAACTGGACTGCTGCTGTTGGGTCCAGGCAACTCTCCGAGATTTACTGCCTGGGGTGAAGGAGACTTACGTCCTGGGGTCACTCACATCCTGACCAGAACCTTGAGGGGCTCAGCTTCTCTTTTCTTCATCTTCACCCCAAAGCATGCTTTCAACAGAGGCGTGACCAGGTCTGGACAGACCATGGGGAGGTTTCTTCATCTGTAAAATGGGAACATCAGGCACCCACCATAGCCCCATTTCCCTCATCATTCAACATTTAATTAATGGCATGGCATCCTCAAGATGGCTATCAATGTCTCTTTAATTTTCCCTGGGGCAATTTGAGAATCTAAATATCCCTGATATATCTGGCCTTGTTGTTATAGTCTTACAACCTGAGAATTCAATAGATGAATCTCAGACAACACAGTTAGTTGAAATTTGAGAAAAAAATTCCTCATTACCCAAACACCCTATTTTCCTGATGATATTTCTTTTGTGTTGGTCTTTGTCTGCACACATGTGAGTTTACAGGATTCCAACCAGAGGGTGTCTAATATATTCTGCTTTTTTTGCCCAGGGAGTTCATGGTCTGACCTGCCTCTGTGGTCTGTGGTCCTTGTAGCTGCTCTTATTTATTTTATTTTAATTTTTTGAGACCGGATCTTGCTCTGCTGCCCAGGCTGGAGTGCAGTGGCACAGTCACAGCTCACTGCCGTTTTAACCTCCCAGGCTCAAGCAATCCTCCTGCCTCAGCCTTCCAAGTAGCTGGGACTACAGGTGCATGCCACTAAGCCTGGCTAATTTTAAAATTTTTAGTAGAGTTGGGGTTTTGCCATGTTGCCCAGGCTGGTTTCGAACTCCTGGGCTCAAGCGATCTGCCTGCCTCAGCCTCCCACAGTGCTGGGATTACAGGCGCACACCGTCATGCCTGTCTAATTTTTAAAGTTTTTATAGAGACAGAGTCTCACAGGGTTGGCCAGGTTGGCTTGTAGCTGCTCTCATTTTTTTTTTTTTTTTTTTGAGACAGAGTCTCGCTCTGTCACCCAGGCTGGAGTGCAGTGGCGAAATCTCAGCTCACTGCAAGCTCCGTCTCCTGAGTTCATGCCATTCTCCTGCCTCAGCCTCCCAAGTTGCTGGGACTACAGGCTCCCACCACCACGCCCGGCCTTTTTTTTTTTTTTTTTTGCAGTTTTAGGAGAAATGGGGTTTCACTGTGTTAGCCAGGGTGGTCTCGATCTCCTGACCTTGTGATCCGCCCGCCTCGGCCTCCCAAAGTGCTGGGATTACAGGCAACGAGCCACCGCACCTGGCCTGTAGCTGCTCTTAATGCCTACTCGAGGAGCTGGCGCTAGGTGTGGATCAAGTGTTGAGCATCGTGCCGGGCATATTGGAATTACACAGGGGGCCTCTCTTCCTCCCAGTTTCTTTTTGGACAGTGGCCCCTAAGGGAACTCTTCTCAATGTACCTTGTGGCATAGAGGAAAGCACTTCTTTAATTTGGAGTCAGGATAACAGTTCTAGCCTGGATTACCACCAAGCGGCTCTGAGTGAACTTGGTCCTTTGTCCTCTGGGTGTCAGGTTCTCTGTCTAGAGATGAGGGTTGGTCTCCTCCACCACCCATATCCTAAAATTTGTGATTCCAAAGAAGGAATACACTTATATTAAGTATAAGGATGCATTTCAATATTAAGATGAGAATATATTTGTATTTAGTTATGTGTAGCTCTTACTCTAGTAGTGATTTTACACTTCCAGGGTGTAATTTGCTGGTCAGTGTCTGTCTCCTGCATGAGACAATGGGCTCCTTGAGGGGCTGCCTTGTCCTCGGTCACTGCTGAGTGCCCCACTGATGGCACACGGGAGAGCTGAGTATTTGTTGAGTGAATAGTCAGATAGCAAAGTTGGAGGCAGATGCCCGGCACCCCTCTGCCACCTGTTCATAAGGTTATTATTGGGGAGAAATAACAGGGAGATGGCCAGGGCGGGTCCCCTCTTCTCTGGGCACTGCAGCTCTGCAGCCTAGAGAAGGGTCCCTTCTTTATCGTCACAGGCAGAAAAGTGGCTGAGGACTCCCTTGGGTAACATGGGTGCCCGGTGGGGTGGCAGCCCTGCGCTGGTTGTGGTAGGGGCATCTCCTAGATGCCCACTCTGTCGAAGCCCTGACACCCGCTTAGAGCCGCCAATGCACAGTGCAGATTGTAAGAATTGCCATCATGACAAAATAATTGCTGTTTGTTGAGTGCTTTGGACATGCAGCATCTTGTCTCATCGTTGAAATGGCCCTGGGAGGGAGGTAGATATTGTGACCATCATTCCCATTTTCCAGATGAGGAAACTGAGGCTCAGAGAGGCTAGGGAATTTGCCCAAGGCCACACAGTCAGGGAGTAGCAGGGATGGTGTTTGAACCTGGGCAGTCCGCAAGACTGACCTCTGCTGCTTCCTTCGGCTCAGGACCCCCACCAACCTCTCCTCTCCTCCCATCTTTCAGGCCCTCCTGTCATACTCGGGGGGACATCCCATCTGTCAGAGGTTCTGTTCAGGCCAGATGCAAGGCCTCTCCTGGGATCCTAGACCAGGACAGTTGCTGTAGAGGGAGGTGAAGCGAGTTTTCAAGCTGTGGCCCTGCTCCATACCCTGGCGTTGCAAGTGTGGACCGGGAGGGTCTGACAGCCTTTGGATCTCCCCTGGGGCAGGCCTTCTGTGCCCACCCTCCTTTCCTGAACAGGAGGGATGGGATGTGCTCAGCCAGCCCTGGCACTCACAGTAAGCTCCAGCATCGTCGTCCACTCTCTGGCACTTTCTTTCTTGAGGTCCAGGGAGAGGGTTGGAGAATGGGGGGAAAATGGGGTTGAGAGAAAAAGGGGCAGGAGGAAGGCTGAAGACAGGAGCAGGCAGAAAGGCAGGAGAAACCCTCTGGGAGAGCAGAAAGGAAACTGGCCAAGAGCTAGCAAAGACATGGGAGGGGCAAGAGCTGGTTCCCGAAGGGGAAGGGGAGGAGGAACAGGAGATGGTGGTGGGGGGGGGTGGGGCGGAGGTGGTAATTAGAGGACAGAAATGGAGTGAATGGAGGAGGGATGAGGGGAGGCAGAGAGCAAAAGGGGAGAAAAATAGAGATGGAGTCTGTGAGGGGTGGGAGCTTGTTAGGTACAGAAAGAATTCTGATGCTTGAAAATCATAATGTAGGGCATGGCAGTGCATGCCTGTAGTCCCAGCTACTTGGGAGGCTGAGGTGAGAGGATCTCTTGGGCCTGGGAGGTGGAGGCTGCAGTGAACCGTGATTGCGCCACTGCACTCCAGCTTGGGTAACAGAGCAAGTCCCTGTCTGAAAAAGAAAAAGAAAAAGAAAATTATAATATGAAAGGCCAGGCAGCCAGCATTTAGATCCCTGCAACCTCCAGGAACCCGTGGGCACCTAGGGGAGTGGCCGAGGCTGTGGGGGTGGGCACACCCGTGGGCCACCCTTGCTGGCAGGCCAGGCCTGGGAGCCATCTCTTTGAAGTCCCTGACATCGCGGTGAAACGATCCGGCCTGAGGTCTCATTAGTCTCTACTTTGCTGCACACACCCTGTCATTTAATCTCCCATTCCATCCTTCCAGCACCAAGGTTTGTACATCCGCCCCATTTGCTTTATAAAGCCTGTCGCTGATGTGAACTTGGCAGCATTAGTACATGAGAGTTTTTCTCCCCTCTCTGTAAGCCCCCACAAGCACTCAGTTACCAAAGTTCTGCTGACGGGGAAGAAAGCTGCCAAAAGAGAACCCATGTTTCATTTTGTTATTTAGACACGGGAACTATGTAGTCTGGATGTTGTTGGATTTTATTTTCCCCAAACTAGAGCAGCTGCGGTCATGGCTCAGGATAAAAGATACCTTGGTGTTCAGTTGGTTTTCCCGAAATCCACCCTTCACTTTTCGCTTCCTTTCCTATTGGGATTTGTACTGAGTCTGCCACATAGTGCTTTCCGCTTTGTTCACCAGAAGTGGGAACCCCGGACCCTCGAGTTTGGGCAAGCCTGTTGGTCTCCTAGCTGGAGAGGCCTGCTGCTCCAACTCTAAGGTGTGTAGAGCTGAGGGGCCCTGTTTGGACACCGACATTTCTTAGAAAATTTACCCTTGGCTGTTCATGGTGGCTCACACCTGTGATTCTAGCACTTTGGGAGCCTAAGGTGGTATCACAGGATCCTTGGGGTGTTGCTTCACCAGCCAGAAACCTCTGTGGCCGGCAGCGCCTTCTGCCTGAGTATATTGCTCATGCCTGCTGGGCTCGTTCTGCACCCTTGGCCTGGCAGACTGTGCTTGGCTCGTACTACCAGCCTGGATCCCATACCTGCCAAGGGTGATCCAGGTGCGGAGTGGTGAGGCGAGTGAGCGTGGGGTCTGGCCACTTCACACAGCCAGGCATGCTGGCTGCTGTGGTGGGGCAGGCAGCTCCATGTGCTGGCACAGGTGCTGGTTCCATGTGAGACTGCGGCTGGACCAGGTGTACTGCAAGTGGCTTCCACTGCGGGTGCTGGGGAATGCAGTAGTGTCTGGAAGCTTGGAGATGCCAGGAACCACAGAGCCCCAAGGAGGGTGTCACAGCCCTGGCTTGGGGAGCCTCTAGGTCTGGGATCCCCGAAGGGCTGCAGCTCTTCTGTCCTCATTGCCTGCAACATGGTGAGCAGGGAGTGTTTTTCCATCCTGTTTGTGTCACAGCTCTTTCCGTCCCACCATTCAGCATGTACCAAGTTCTTGTCCCGTGTCCAGGAAGAATGAGGTATTCAGACAACTGGAGAGTGAGCAAGGTGGAGAGGAGCTTCATTGAGTGATAGAACACCTCTTAGGAGACCTCAGGTGGGCAGCTCCTTCCCACAGGCAGGTCGCCCGACAAGTGCCCAGCTCTCAGCTGAGACGAGACTCGCAGTGGGTAGCTTCTTTCTGCAGGCAGGTCCAGCTGTCAGTGGAGAGGAGACTGTAGTGGGTAGCTCCTTGCCTCAGGCAGGTCATCCCCATGAGTGTCTAGTTCTCAGCTGAGAGGAGACTGTAGTGGATAGCTTCTTTCCACAGACAGGTCATACCAACTTGTGTCCAGCTCTCAGCTGAGAGGAGACCCACAGCTCCTTTCTACAGTCAGGTTGTCCCGAACAGTCAGAAGATCCGAAGTGGGTAGCTCCTTCCTGCAGCTGGTAGTTCTGACATCTCTGTGAGTCTGGCTGAGTCTGGGGTAATGGGCTTCAGAAGGGAGGAAGGACGTACTGATTGATCCTTGGGTGGTCACAGGTAGGCCCAGAAACAGCACCGTAAGTTCTCACTCTGGGCTGGAACTCCACCTGGAACTGACATCCCCTACCCTAGGTTTCAGGCCATTTCTGGCTAGAAGGTGGGGTTTCACTGGGGACCTGCCCCTGGCTGCTCAGGAGTCTGTCTGCCTCCTGACACATGTCATCCACAGCACCCAGATTGTTTGCACCAAGGGGCACCTGCAGGCCCACGCTGAGCCACCCTCAGCCCCCTCTCAGTGTCCCTCCCATGCTCATCTGTGCCCAAAGTCTGGAGGGGGCTGAGGTGGCAAGGGGCTGGCATGTCAGCATCTGCCCTGAGTGTGTGCACATCTGGCTGGGTCATGACAGTGTCCGGGCTTGGCCTTAACTTTGCCCCAAAATTGGAGAGGGAGTAGGGAGAAGCCAGGCAGCAGGAGCAGGCACTTCCAAGCCCGTGGGGACAGGAGAGGGGGGCTTCCCAGGCTCCCAAGAGCTAGGTGGCTACAGCTGTGCTGGGGAGGGTTTGATTCCCACCCTGCCAACTTGGAAGGAGGCGGAGATCCCACCTGTTCCTGGTTCCCACCAGCTCCATGGAGGGCGCAGCCCTGGCCATGCCTCCCCGACTGCAGCTGGTGTCTTTGCAGCGGTCGCTCCAGACTGGGTGCTGCTGCCATTAGTGGGAGAATTTCTTGAGCCCAGGGGTTTAAGACCAACCTGGGCAACATAGCGAGTCCCTGTGTTTACAGAACAAAAACAGTTTTCCTGGCATGGTGGCACACACCTGTAGTCCCAGCTACTCGAGAGACTGAGATGGGAGGATCCCTTGAGCCCAGGAGTGTGTTTGTGAATTGCTGTGGGCTCCTGACCTGTATGCCACTGGGGTGACTGAGGCCCAGAGAGCCTGATGGGCTCGGGGCAGTGAGGGCAGTGAGCCAGCACTCCAAGGTGTCTCTGAGCGTTTGTATGGAGTGAGAATTGATTCCTGTATCTCATGTCAGATCCTCTTCATGATTCGTATTCATTCACTTAATAAATAGTTGAGATTGGTTTCCCCAAACTGTGTGCTGCGGCACCCCAGGGTGCCACAGCTAACCTACAGGACCTCTGTGGGATCTTTGAAAATTTCGAGCGAAAGGCAGCCATACCCAACGTCTGTCAGTGCAAATTACGAGCTGGAGGTTGTTCCCAATGCAGGGGTGAGGAGAGGGAGGAGAGCATGGGAAGCCAGGGTCTCACACATGGCAGGTGGCAATCAGTACTTTGCCCTGCTTAATTTTTTTTATTCGATTACAGTTCCCTGACATCTTGCCCAATCACTTGTTTACTGGTTTACTTTTGCTTCCCCCACTGGACTGTCAACTCCACGAGGGCAGGGACTTTGTGATATTCTCTGCTGTTTTGCCATCACCCAAAACCGTGCCTGATACAGAGCTCAGATGCCCCCACTTTCCTGGCTCATGGCACCTTAGTATTGGTAACTTTTTAATGGTGCCCCTTAAGCAAAACAAAACAATAAAAACCTCACAGTTGTCTAAACAACTTAAGTATTTATGTCCTAACAACATAGTAGCTTTAAAAAAAAATACGTACATTCAAATAAAACGTAATATTTTATTTTATTTTTGAGATGGAGGCTTGCTCTGTCACCCAGGCTGGAGTGCAGTGGCGCAATCTCAGCCCACTGCAACCTCTGCCTCCCAAGCTCAAGTGATTCTCGTGCCTTAGTCTCCCAAGTAGCTGGGATTACAGGCACCCATCACCATGCCCAGCTAATGTTTGTCTTTTTAGAAGATAACAGGGTTTCACCATGTTGGCTGGGCTGGTTTTGAACTCTTGACCTCAAATGATCCACCTGCCTCGGCCTCCCAAAATGTTGAGATTACAGGTGTGAGCCACTGTGCCTGGCCAGAAAAATGTCATGTTTTAATTTCATTCTTAACACAATTACTAATGGAATGTATGAAATTCAAATTCTTATTCAGCAGGTCCAGGTGGACCTGAAATTCTGCATTTCTAATTATTCTCTCTTTTTTTTTTTTTTTTTTTGTTTGAGACAGGGTCTTGCTCTATTGCCCAGGCTGGAGGGCAGTGGTGTGATCATGGCTCACTGCAGCCTTTACTTCCTGGGCTCAAGCGATCCTTCTACCTCAGCCTCCCTAGTAGCTAATTTTTTAAAAAAAATTATAGAGACAGGGTTTCACTTTATTGCCCATGCTGGTCTTGAAGTTCTGGGCTCAAGCAATCCTCCTGCCTCCCAAAGTGCTGAGATTACAGGCATGAACTACTGTGCCTGGCAACAAAATCCTTTTTCCTTTTCTTTTCTATTGTTTTCTTTTCCTTCTCTTTCATTTTCATTTTCTTTTCTTTATTTTTCTTTCTTTCTTTCTTTTCTTTTCTTTTTTTTTTGTGATGGAGTCTCACTCTGTTGCCCAGTCTGGAGTTCAGTGGTGTGATGATGACTCACTGTAGGCTTCACCTCTCGGGTTCCAGAGATCTCCTGCCTCAGCCTCCTGGTAGCTGGGACTACAGACACGCACCACCATGCCAGGGTAATGTCTGTATTTTAGTAGAGATGGTGTTTTACCATGTTGGCCAGGCTGATCTTGAGCTCCTGACCTCAGGTGATCCGCCCGCCTCGGCCTCCCAAAGTGCTGGGATTCTAGGAGTGAGCCACCAGGCCCAGCCTAAATTCTACGTTTCTAAAAAGCTCTCAGGTGATGCTGAGTTGCTGATCCAGGGCCACATTTTGAGTGGCTCACTCCCATGGCCCCTAAGTCCATCATCCCCACTCCTTTCTAAGCCCTCCTTCCCACGTCCTTTGCTCTTTGCAGATGGCTTTGCCAGCCTCGTGGCATGAGTTAGAAGGTCAGTTGTTCACTTGATGTGGTTTGAGGTGCCCAGCGTGGCTGTCCCCATCTCCATGAACAGAAATCCTTTCCATGCCCATCTAGGGTGTCAAGTGGTTGACACTTGTATATGACTGTCAGGTCCTCATAAGGAACACCATTGTTTGTGGCTGCAGACGTGGCCACCTACAAGGTGGTCTCGGTGGACCTGGAGCATACTGGACATGCTTGCTAGGGCAGGATTGACCCACTCCAGGCTGTTTTTGTTCCCTAGAGTCACCTGCCTGCGTGAAGGCCATGTGTCTGATTTAGTCCCAGAATGTCAGGCAGCTTCGTGGACCGCCAGGCACCTTCCCTTCTGGGACTAAAGTCCCATTAAAGGCGACCGATTTCTGTCTCCTAGCCTCGATGGCCGCAGCCCTCCCTTGCCAGTTCCTGGTTGTTATGAATGTCCAGATCTGGGAATGTGCATTTTCCAGCCACATGCCCGTGTGCGTGTGTGTGTATCTCAGTCAGTGCCTGGTGGAGCTCTGCAGCACAGGTGCACGGGCAGAGCTGCACCTCCAGTCTCTGGAAAATCCAATCTGTGGTGACGCAGAATTGTACTTGTGGGCTGTTCCCGTTTGCCCACTGTATCATTGATCAGCTGATTCATTTATTTATTCATTCTCTCCCTCGTGCAGCAAGTGTTTATTTACTAACCACAGTTGATGTTCTGAGCTGGAAGGCCCAAGTAGCTGGAGAAGACTTCCTGGAGAAGGAGGCACTGTGGGGTGTGTGCATGCCTGTGTGAGCATGTGCATGCATATGTATGCAGGTGTGTGTGTGCGTGGATGTTGCACACCTCTGCACAGTGTTGTGTGTGGAGCACTCATGGACGTGTTCAGAACACACACATGTGCATGCGCATATGGCTTGCATGTGCACACAGGCTCATGTGTAGGTGCACTCATATGCTTTTACATTTGTGTACAGGTGTGTATACACGTAGGGTCTTATGAGCAAAGCCTCGGTGCCAGTAACATCAACTTTGGAACCCCCGTCCTGGCCTGCATCGATCCCAGGCTGGAGCAGAGGAGCTGCTGTTTGGTAGAGCTGATTTTGTAGCTTGGCTCCATGTGCGTGTGAGCACTTGGGTGTGTTTTAATTAACTAGAACATTTGCCTGGAAATGAGCAGCAGCAGCAGCCGGCGCACAGGCAGCTGGAGGGGGGTGGGGCGGTGCAGCGTGGTGGTGGAGGCCGTGGCAGCCCGGAGTCTGAGTTTTAACGTGCCCAATTCCGGCTGAGGGCACCGTGGAGGGAGGGGTGGGGCAGGTCACCCCCAGTACTGGTTATCACCCCAGCAGGCAGGGGATTCTGGGAGTGGCTGAACGCTGCAATTCCCAAGCCTCCTAGTCAAAGATGGCCAGGTTAATGGTTCCAGCACCTGGGTGTGTACGTGCCTTTCCTGCATGATCCAGGGTGGGCTTCAGACCCATGAGCCATGCAGGACTGACCAACTGCAGAGGTCACCAACTACAGAGCTTATACCTGGCATTTAGTGGGTCCTCTGTACATGAGTGAGTCAACAGCTAGAGGAAGCTGAGGCTCAGAGAGGTTTAGTGATGTCTCCAGGGTCACACAGCATGTTAGCAGACCATCCGGAAATGTTGACTTTGTTTCCAGTGTTATCTTTCCAACCCTGGTTATTTTGCATGAAGAAATAGCATCATCTCACAGCAGATGAATTCCACACTCCACAGGCCTCCTGCTCTGCCCTGGGCAGCTGTTCAGTTGCCTGCCTGCCACCCTGTCTACCTGGGTGGTGGAAAGGATGGACTTCCCAGGACATCTTGGTGTGCTGGAGTTTTGTCTCACCAAGGGTGAGATGAGAGGAAGCAGGGGTGGTCTTGATTGGAGGGGAAGGGCTGGGACTCAGTCCCTTTCTAAGACAAACTGGCCACTGGGAGCTCACAGGCTGTAGTCACCGAAGAAAATCTCATTCAGACCGCAGAGTCCCCTGGTGCCCTCTTCCCTGCCTTCCCGTCTGTTCCAAGGCCTCAGAGCATCCCCGTGGCTGCAGCCCTGTTCCGCCCCTCTGCATGGCACTGCGTGGCTGCCTCTTGGGCTTTGGTCTGTGCCTTCGCTTTGTCCCATCCCACCTTGAGGACCCCTGCCTGATTATTTCCCTGAAATACAGCTTTGTTCACATCCCTGTTCCGTCTGGTGGTGCAGGGGGTGGACTCTGGGCCACACTGCCTGGGGTCAGATGTGGACTCTGGCCCTGACTGGTTTTGTTTCCAGTAGAGCGACATCACCTCTCAGAGCCACCCTGTCCTCCCTTGTAAAGTGGGATGACGCACAGTGTACACATCGGCTGCAGCACACATATGCACATGGCCAGGATTACCAACTGGGCTGCTCCCTATTTGAGAACACGCTGTGTGCTCTGCACACACACATCACAAATCCCTTAGGCACTCGGTGACACTTGCTTTAGGAGAGGTTACTGGAACATCAGCTGTTGGACTGGACTGCAAAATTTTGTTTGCATCTCACACTCATTCCTATCCCAGATCCTGTGCACATATTTCTCTTTTTGCTCAGCACACAGCTAAATTCATATATTTCAAAAAAAGTACCCATGCTAGAACTGTGATATCTACATTTACTCATTTTCCATCTGCCTGTCTTTCACTTGGAATAATTTTCGCTCTCAGAGTGCCAGTTACCTTTGCTTGCCTTTGCCCTGGCTATTTTCTCTACCTGCTCCATGGCCTTTTATATTTTTTTCTATAAATTAAGACCCAGCACCAGGCCTTCATGTCCCAGGGTGCCCCTGATCCCCCTACCAGAGCTGAGCTCTCTGGCTTTGATAGGGACCTTTTTAAGATCCCACCATGGACTGCCTTACCTTGTGCACTTTTCTCAGCCTCCTCTAGAGCTCATGCTCCTGAAGGCAGGGCCCTGGGTTTCTTCCTGTGGGGCATGTGGAGCGCGCAATGCTTGGTGGATCCTCATCAGGGTAGACTGAATGGATGACCAGATGGGAGTTTGTAGCCCCCCATGGGAAGAAGGGTTTGTGTGCATGTGCAAGTGTGTGCACATGCATACATACATGTTTGCATGCCTTGCATAATCATGTGCATGCATACGTACATGTGCCCATGTGTTTGTGTGTGCACATGTGTGTACCATCAGCCTGATGCTAATTGTGTTTCTGAGGAAAGACGCCTGCTTTAATTTTTAATTAGGAATCAGGGCAGTGTGGGAGCAGGCAGCTGCAGCTGGAGGTTTTCCTCAACGCTGGAGTTCTCCTTAACAAGCACCCGCAGTCCAGGCCAGCCTCTGTTAGCGCTGGACACCACCGCTTGCACTGGTGGGAGTGTCTTAATGCCTATGAAATGATCATGTAATTATTTGGTAATGGAATGCCAGGATTTTGCCTATGCAACAATCTTTCCCAGTGGGTGAAAGAATTAAGAGAAGTTGGAGTGACCAGGGTGGTGGTGGGGCTCCAATGTCATTTTGATGGGATGGGGTCGCCACTCCTCCCAAAGGCATCTGGGAGTTCTCCTGGAAGTCCCAGCCTCTGTCAAATGGGATTTACCTGCAGCCTGTTTCTCCTGGCCTGGGGCTGTGTTTTGCATATTTGTTGTGGGTAAAATGATCTGTGCAGACAGTGTCAGGTAGGGAGTAATTACCTTGGTACCAGGGCGGGGTGATGAGCCTCACCTGCTGGTGGGAGCCCGCCTTGGGCTCCTGGGCTCCAGCAAGGCCCTGGGCAGGTGTGGGAATGCCACCCAGGGTCTGTGTACTCCTAGGCGGGTGCCTCCTGGTGGAGGGTGGCCCATAGATCACACCACGTGTGACAGGCTGTAGACACTCTGGGTACATTTACAGATGCTCCACTCTTTTTCCGGAGGCTTTTATTTTATTTTTTAACTTTTTTGAGATGGAGTTTCACTCTGTCACCCAGACTGGAGTGTAGTGACACGATCTCGACTCAGTGCAAGCTCTGTCGCCCAGGGTTTCAAGTGTTTTTCCTGCCTCAGCCTTGTGAGTAGCTGGTATTACAGGTACGTGCCACCACGCCTGGCTAATTTTTGTATTTTTAGTAGAGACAGGTTTCGCCATGTTGGCCAGGCTGGTCTCGAACTCCTGACCTCAGGTGATCCATCCTCCTCGGCCTCCCAAAGTGCTGGAATTACAGGCGTGAACCACCCCGCCCGGCCTCAGGAGGCTTTTAAACTGCAGCTCTGTACTTTGGTCAACTGTGGGACACCCTGGGGATGGAGAGTGCAGACCCTCCAGGCCAGACGGCCATGGTTTCCACCCTGCTGCTCCACAGACTATGGGGAAATTATTTCTTAACTTCTTTGTGCTTCGCTTTCCTCTCTGGGAAGCAGGAGTAGCAACAGTACCTGCCCCACAGGGTCACCAGGAAGATTAAAGAGGCAGTGCAGGTCCAGAATCCCCTATTCACAATTCTGAATTCCAGAAAGCCAGAAACCTGAATTTTTTTTTTCTGTAATGTATTTGGCAGCCAAGTTTGACCTGAGCCGATGTGAAGCTATTTATGGTCTTTATTTCGTTCACATCGGTGAATGCCTGTCTGTTTTGCTGCAGACATAACACTGTGCCTGACTGCTTCTGGGGCGTTCCCAAATATGCAGCAAATGCACTGTCTCACCTTTCTAGAATCTGAAAAAGTCTGAATTCGGGAGCATATCTGATGGTTTGGGTTTGGGGTAGGCAGCTGTGGACAGGCAAATAAAAGATGTGGGCCGGGCGCAGTGGCTCATGCCTGTAGTCCTAGCACTTTGAGAGGCTGAGGCGGGCAGATTGCCTGAGTTCAAGAGTTCGAGACCAGCCTGGGCAACATGGCAAAACCTCGTCTCTACTAAAAATACACAAATTAGCTGAGCCTGGTGGTGTGTGCCTGTAATCTCAGCTACTCGGGAGGCTGAGGCATGAGAATCTCTTGAACCCAGGAGGTGGAGGTTGCTAGTGAGCCGAGATCACACCAGCGCTCTCCAGCCTGGGCGACAGCGAGACTCCGCCTCAAAAAATAAATAAAATAAAATGAAATAAAATAAAATGTGTGGGGCACCTCTCCTGGAATAAATGCTGAGCAGACGTTAGGTGGAGCCATCACCTGACCCGTCTCACGGAGCAGCGTTGCCAGATTTCTTCCTACTCCTTTCTTCCTCCCACTCTTGGCCATGCAGGGCGGGGTGGGTGGCGGTGGGAAGGCTTGTTTGCTTGGAAGTCGTGTGCACGCACACATGCACACCCATGCTATTCCTCTTGGCCGGAGGTGGGACACCTTGTAGCGGGTGGACGCTTTGCTCGGGACCTCATGAAACCATCAAGGCCGGGCTCGGTCCTAGGGTGGGCTATAGGACCTGGGGCCCATGGTTTGTCTCTGGTTTGGACGTGGCTGCTGCCAGGCCTCGAGCTCCCTGCAAGAACCAGATCAGAGGGTACCCCCTTCACACATCATCCCTTACCCTCACTGCCTCTCCCAGGGGGCAGTCATCCTTGTGTTGGAGGGCACTGCCAAGTGCATGCTGACACCATTTCTTCTGTGCCCCTTGGGTGACCAGGCACAGCTAATGAGGGAAGCTGGGCCTTCCTAGTCCCAGGAATCCTGTTGGCGCTGAAACACCTGAAGGGGCTGTGGCATGTGGAACTGCAGCTGCCTGCAAAGGAAGGCAATTAGGAGGGCTGCAGGTGGACCGCCCTTCTTTTATGTATTTACTTTTACTCCCCAATAAGACATCTCCTTAGAGAGGCTTGTCCCCTGGCGTTGCTGGCCTGACTCCCTAAGGGAAGTAGCCTCTGCTCTAGGCTGCAGGCACAATTCCATTCCCATCACACTGGCTTTTTAAAGAGCCCACACGCTTAAAAAGGATGATTTAAACGTCTCGCCTCAAGCCGGTGTTGTCAGCTAGCTGTAGGTTATCTCTGCGTTTGGGTTGTAAAACCCAGCAATTAAGAAAATCTGCTTCAGATTAATTGTAGCCTACGTTGGCTGAGAATGAGGCAGCGTGCTGTTTCGCTTGGGTTTCACAGCTTATGGGGCAGGGGAGCCGGAGCATGTGGGGAAACTGAGTCCCTGACAGAGGAGTTCCCTTGATGCAGATGGCACAGGGGGCAAAAGTGGGCAGGACTAGAATGCAGCCCCAACTCATCCTCTGCCTATTCCTTGGCACTAGGGTGGCTGCCTGCATCTAGCTGAGCCTGGCTGCTGGCAGAGTTGGGCAGGTAGGGACAGCCGCTGGTGACCCACGAAGTGGGAAAACCACGCCCTCCCATCCTTACACGGCCACAGCCGCTAGGGGGTCTGAGACCTTGGGACCAACCTGCTGAGCTGGGGCACATGTGGTGCAGCCCGCTTCTTTTGCAAGGAGCCATATTTATCTCTGGCTTCCATCTGTGGGCGTCTGCACTGATCTCTCGCAGAGACAGGTTGTCTGAGGGTTGGTGGCTGGGAGAACTCAACTAGTGGGGGACACCTACTGTGTGCTGGGTGCCGAGCCAGGTGGTCACATCCCAGAGACCCGTGCTGTCTGCTTTCCCCTTCCAGTGTCACCAAACAGAACTGCCGGACTGCAGCAGCTGCTGCCTGCAACTCTGGGCCCCTGGAGGGAGCGTCCAGCCCTGGCGTGAGCCTCCCTGAGTTTGTCTTCTTGGCCTTTTTTCCTCTCTTCTCGTGGCGGGGCCACTGCCCTGATGCAGGGGAACGCACAGATTTGGCTTGCCCTTGGCGTCTCCTCCCCTTTCTATCTTGGTTATCCTCAATAATCCCGTGTGTGGCAATGGCAATCAACAGTTTACAAAGCATCTCCACAGCCATCATTCCCCTCTGACCCTCATTGCAGCCCTGTGAAGTAAGCAGAGCCAAGGAGGGGAAACTGAGGCTTGGAGTAGAAGGGAAGCTTGTGCAGGGCTGTCTGGCCCTGGAGTAAGGAAGCAGGAGCCCTGACTAGGGCCCGATTTCCTAGCCCAGCTGGGCTTTGTGTGTGGGGTGACCTGGACAGTGAGGGGTGACATAGACGGTGAGGGGGTGCGGGGGGAGATATCACCAACTGTTTTTTCTTGTGGTTCTCTTCTGAATCCTGATGGTAAGAGAGTGAAGTTTTGGGCTTTCCAAGGGGTCTCTAGGTCCAACTCCTGCCTGGTGGGCCCAGATCCCATAAGGATGAGGTTTGCACCCCACCTGGCCTGGCTACATCCTCTGGGCTGCCCTGTAGGCTGCCTGCTGGGCTTAGCTCAAGAATGGCTGAGAGGAGTCCATGGCAGGCAGGGGACAGTCCTGCTGCATCTGAAGGAAGGGTGCCCCATATCCCGCTCCTTGGGGATGGTGGCCTGGGCCTCTAGGGACGCCATGTAGGAGATAAGATGGATTTCTTTCTCCCTCTCTCCTCTCCCCTCTCCCCTCTCCTCTCTTTTTTAATGGAGTTTCGCTCTTGTTGCCCAGGCTGGAGTGCAATGGAACGATCTCGGCTCCCCGCAACCTCTGCCTCCCGGGTTCAAGTGATTCTCCCACCTCAGCCTCCTGAGTAGCTGGGATTACAGGCATGCACCACCACACCTGGCTAATTTTGTATTTTTAGTACAGACAGGGTTTCTTCATGTTGGTCAGGCTGGTCTTGAACTCCTGACCTCAGATGATCTGCCTGCCTCAGCCTCCCAAAGTGCTGGGATTACAGCCATGAGCTGTCGGTGCCTGGTCGAGATGGATTTAAGACCATGCTGCACTCCCCCCTCCCCACTTCCTGTGCTTACTAACGGTTAACCATTGGGGAAGGGGGAGCAGGCACTGAGCTAGAAACTTCCCTTCAGTCCTCAAGCAAGGAAGGAGTCATGCATTGTTACCATCTTCATTTTATAGTTGAGGTTTGCGGCTCAGAGAGGGGAGGTCACTTGCCCCAGGTCACACAGCATATAGATGACAGAGCCAAGATTTCAAACACAAGCCCATGTGCTCACCTCCCTGCCCACCCCTTCTTCCTCCTGGGGGCCTGGTGCTTACTGGGGATGGGGCTGGGAGAGCCTGCAGGCTGTGGGTCTGCAGCATTAGTGGGTTAGTGGGAGCTGTTTCCCCAGGTCCTACTACCTGTACTGAGGCTGCCTCA
Organism: Macaca thibetana thibetana; assembly: GCF_024542745.1. Lineage (NCBI taxonomy): Eukaryota > Metazoa > Chordata > Mammalia > Primates > Cercopithecidae > Macaca > Macaca thibetana. The sequence goes on from NC_065597.1 coordinate 42,374,618, forward strand.
GGTGGCTCTCACCCTCCTGCCACCTGCCCTGTATCTTGGCTGACCTCCAGGTGTTCCAGGAGTCAGTTTGGGCCCTACCAATCAAGTGGAAAACAGGATCCCTAAACAGGACCAGGACAGCTACCACTAGCTCAGTGGGACCTTTTGGATGGAGCCTGTGTCCAGGTTCTTTTTCTGAGCACTCCCTGGGGTCTCAACAATGCTGCTCACCTAATAGGTGCAGGGCAAGGAAGGTAGGAGTCCCATCCCGGGAGGACTCAAGGTTTGCAGAGTCAGCCCCTGAGTTGTGGGAGCTTGAGCCTCCCGCCCCTGCCATTTCGGGGCCTCAGTTTCCAAGTCTGTATAATGTTTTCCCATTTTACAGTGTACAGGTTCTTTCCCACCTCCTGCTCAGCATGGGAGGGGGTGGGGGATAGGGGCGTGAGGACTTGGTGAACTGCATGGAATAGGGCCACACTCCTGGGTCTAGGTTGGGTGGTCTGAGGCTCTTGAAGTTCCCAGAGCCAGAAGCCAACTTCAGGCTCTCCTACCTGCCGGAGTCCTGCTAAGGAAAGTTTGCAGTTGGGAGAACAGGTTGCCTCGGGAAGGAAGGTGGAGCAGGGCTGGGCGTTAGCATGCAGCTTGCAGCCACACAGGCCTGTTTGCACGCTGCCTCTGCCAGCCCAGCCTCCTCACCTCCCTGAGCCTCATGCTCCTCTTCTTTATTATTATTTTTGAGACAGGGTCTCACTCTGTTGCCCAGGCTGCAGTGCAGTGGCACAGTCATAGCTCACTGCCCCCTCAAGTTCCTGGGCTCAAGTGATCCCCTGGCCTTAGCCTCCCAAGTAACTGGGACTACAGGTGTGTACCACCACACCTGGCTAAATTATTTTAAATTTTTTTGTAAAGATAGGGTCTTGCTATGCTGCCCAAGCTGGTTTTGAACTCCTGGGCTCAAGGGGTCCTCCTACCTCAGCCTCCCAAAATGCTGGGATTATAGGCATGGGCCACTGTGCCCAGCCCTCGGTTTCCTTTTCTGTGACATGGAGATAACAATTGCTTTTACCCCAGGGTGTTGCTGTAAATACCAGTAGAGCAGGTCTTCAGAAGATACGGTCTGACTCTGGGCCAGAAGTTTTCTGAAGGCTTCCCTCCATCCCAGTTGGTTCCTCTTTTTACCCTGTAATTTCTTTTATCCAGTTTTAAAATTCTCCCCTTCCACACTCTGGGGATGAGGGTTGAATAAGAAATTGAAAGTAGTCAAATGGCTAGCTCTTGTCTGGCTGTGCCCTGACCCGCGCTGTCTGATGGTCTCCTCTCGGGCCTCCATGCCCACACCTTTCAGTTGCCAGAGTGGCAAACACTGACCCAGTTTGTTCTGGACTAGGCATTTTACTGGCGTCTCTAATGAAATCAGCACGACTGCCCCTTGAGATAGGGACTACTATTGTTTCTTGTTTTTTGGATGAGGAAGGGGAGGCTCAGAGTTAGTAAGTGGTGGAGTTGGGATTTCAACCAGATCTGGCTGACTCCAGGCTTATTTCCCTGTGGGCTGAGCACCCAAGGCGGCTCTGGGCCTAAAGGCAGAGCTGCAGACTGGCCGGTTTAGAGGCCATGGGAAGAGAATTTGAGGTCGGTGTTGGTGACGGAGTCGGTGATGGGGCTGGCCGCCTTCCTCCCCACTGGGCCATGGGCTTGTGCTTACCCCCGGCATTGTGCTTTCCCACCTTGCCCTTTTTTTCTGGGGTCCCAGCCCCCCTCCCCTGGCCTTTTGTTTCCCCTCCTCCATTGCCCTAATGATTTAGCCCAGGTGGCAAGTTGCAGAGAGAAACTACTCCAGGGAAATAAGAGTCCTTACTACCAGCCTGGGCCTCAGGTGTGCACCCAGCGGCCCTCCCTGGGGCTCTGGTGAGCTGAGCCTCCCCCATCTCCAGCTGTTAGGCAGGAGCTGGAGGAGCTGTGTGTATTGTGTGCACATGTACTTGTGTGTGGTGTATATAACTCTGGGTATGTCTGTGCATGCATGCATGCAACTGAGTCTATATAACCATGCGTATGTAATGTGTTATACGTGACTGTGTGTATAGAACTGTGTGTCTGTAACTTTATGCGTGTAGAATAGGCAACCGTGCATGTATGTAACTGTTCACTTATAACTATGTGTATGTAGCTGGTGTAATACGTGATCGTGTATATAGAACTGTGTGTGTTTGTAACTCTTTGTGAATGTAACTGGCGTGTGTAGGTGACTGTGTGTCGTAGGTGTGTTTACGCCTCTGTTGAAGGCAGGTGGGAATGGAGAGGTATTAAAGGCATGAGGATTGGGAGCGGGGCCCCAGGAACGTATGGTAGGGGCTACAGTTACTGCCTCTGCTGGTTAAAACACTCTTTGTAGAACAGAGTTACACACATGTTTAGATAATTAGAACAAAAGCCAAAAGAACAATTCCGTTCAAAGGGACGAAGCTGGGAGGCGGGGGCCAGCCAGGATCTGGGGGGCCGCATTCCGTCTCCCCAGCTCTCCCCGGCCTTCACTGCGTTTTGATCGCACTATTTAGAAAATCCCTTTGTTGTAGGATAAACTGACATTGGCCTGCACATTTCTGCTGTGAAGTTTGCTGTGTTCTGAGACCCACTCGGGACAGCCAGGCCATTAGGAGCTGATTAAATGAGCTAATTTTAATTTGTTCAGTGGTTACAGATGCAGAGACCTTTCCATGCCCTTTTCTTGAGGCTGTATTTATTTATTAATTTTCTTTTTTTCTGAAAAGAAAAAGACCTTCAGGTCTCCCTTCTGTCTTCCCATCCCCCCTTAAAAATAAACATATGAAAACATTTTTAACTAGAACTTCAGCTGGGAAAGAGACAGCTGGATGATGGCTTTGTGGGATTGGCCTCTAGAGGTGCTGATGGGGAGCTCCCCGAGACTGTGAGCTGGGGTGGGGGGCGGCGATGCCAGGGCTGGGCCACCCACTGTGGCTGAGAGCGAGGAGCCGAGGAGGCTCTATGAAGCCTGTCAGAGACCTCAGTCTCACTTCCAGGCCTTTGCTCTTGCTGGTCCTGCTGCGTGGAGCTCATTTCTGCGCCTTGCTTCCTTCACTTGGCGAATTCTTCTTCATCCTGCTGGTCTCCACGGAGAGCCTGCTTTTTCCAGGAGGGCTCTGGCACCCTCACTGCGCCCCTGTTCTCCCCCCAGGCCCCATACACTTCTCCTAGCAAACACAGAGGATCAAATGTTGTCCCTCTCGCTAGGCTGTGAGCTCTGCAGGCCAAGAGCTGCCAGTGTGGCTCACCCTCCTACCCTCACCACCTAAGTGCCTGCTGGGTTGTAGGCACATCGGAGATATCCTGTGAATAACCAAATGGGTGAATGAATGAATGAATGAAAGGATGTGTGGGTGACGTCTATATTTACTGAATGCCGCTATCCACCAAGCTCTTGATGGCACCACCCTGGGGTCCCACCAATTTGGAAGTGCCGCCCCTTAGGCCTCAATGCACTGTTGAGAGTTGAATTTCCAAATATGGCGGTAGTGGGGACCCAGGCCTGCCCGGCCAGGCCAGTCCCCAGCCCCAGGCCCAGCTCTGCTGAGAACCTGACCAAGGCTGAGCAGAGGGAAGCCAAGGGAAGAAAATTGCGCAGTTAGTTGGCTTTTTACAGCACTTACAGGCAAGCAGGCCTTGGGAGTACAATGTGCCCACAATGAGGGGCGTTCAGAGCACAAAAGAGCAGGGACCGTGGGGCTGCAGCCAGGGGCCACCCCTGATCTCGCTCAAGCTGCCTGGCCCCTCCTAGCTCGTTCGTTTTAACACCACCTTTCGCTCTGGTTGGGGCACCTTTCGGTGAGCAGCGGGGTTTTCCCTGGAGCTGTGCCCTGGCTGTGGCCCGGCCAGTTTCCAAGGCCTGGTTTTCATTTGCTGAGAGCTGCTTCCCGCAGACAGCTCCCCACCCACCCCACCCAGGGGCCTCCCAGGGGCCGTCCCCCCACCCTGTCCTGGCAGACAGGGGCAGTGTCCGAGAGAGACCCTTTGCTCCCTCTCCGTGGTCCTCCCTTTAACCCCAGCCTCAGCGCCAGGCCCTGGCATGGCGCCGGCCTCAGGCCCTCCTCCATCTCTGTAGAATCTCAGAGCTGGCAGGGGGGCCAGAACTCCCTGGTCGCCCCCGGGGCCTGGATCCCTCAACTGGGTCAACATCTGGCCGCGTGGCCTGAGCCCTGGGCCTCCTCTGTCCTCTCCCTCCCCATCTGTGCCTTTTCCCAGCCCCTTTTCTTCCCCAAGGCCCTTCCTCTCCCGCTAGCTGGGTCCTCCGCCAAGCGCCGCCGCGGGAGCAGCACACCCTCGGCCCATCCTTCTCCGCCGGCCCAGGCGGGCGGGTGGGGATGCGTCCCGTGGCTGAGATCACCAGTGGGCCGGTGGGAAGCGCCTCTCCAGCCCTCGCCTGCCCTGCCGCCGGGTCCTGGGAACCCGGGCTCAGGTTCTGGCCCTCTTGGCATCGGCCAGCTTGCCCTGGGATGCCCTGGTGAGCAGGGGGAGAGGTAAGCGGAGGCACAGGACAGTGATGAGGGGGTGGCTGGGCTGGAAGGGGGAAGAATGAATAAAACAGGCTGGTGTCTGCACCGGAACGCCGAGTCCCCTTAGAGAGGCTCCCGGCGCGTTGGGGAGCAGAATGTTTGCTGAGAGTGGAATGAAATCCAGAAGGAAGGAAACGTTTTCTCTGGAATGAGAGAGGAAAAGTGGGCGGCCAGCTGCCAAGCAGGTGGTGGTGGCCAGTGTGTCAGACCTGGGTCGGGCCCTGCGGCAAGGGGATGGGCGGACCCTGGGGCGCACCGTGACTGCTAGGTCTGGAGCCCCTCCCTTGCCTCTCTCCTGTCCTTCCCTCTGTGCCCCACCCATTGACCTCCTATCCCCTCCCCGTCTTCCGTGGGGAGGGCGGGCTTGCATCTGTGATGGTTTTTGCACCCAAGTGCTTGCCTGCCTCTGGCTCCTGCCCTCTCCCGTGCCCTCCCGAAGCCTCATGTCTGTCCCACTTCCCGCACCACTGGCCAGGAGGGAGGCCACCAGAGTGCAGCTGCCGGGCCTGACTTCGCCACCTAAAAAGCCATCCCATCCTGGGCACTGGTCCCCTCTCCAGTCACAGGGGCGGCATGCCAAGGGGACATTGAGACCAGCCTCTGAACTACTGAACACCAGACTGTGATTCCTGACAGATTCCGTAGGGCCTCGAGGGGGGCTGGGGAGCCTCGGTGGTAATCGGGTGTTTCTCGTGGCCAGCCACTTGTTCTCCCCAGGAAGAGGATGGTGAGTTTCTTTCTGTTTATGTGGTAACCAGGCTACCGAGATGGCAAACTTAGGTTCTGCAATTACACAGCGTTTCAGAAGCAAATTGATAGGATAACGTGTTATTATTGGCTACTGGGTTAATAGCTATTTTGGCAGGAGTACCAATCCTGCGTGGTGTTGCTGGCGCGGGGTGTGAGAATGGCGCGATGGGGTGGAGAGGAATGGTGGGTGCGCGTTGCACAGAGCTGCAGACTTGGGAGGACTCTGGGGGCCTCTTCTGCCAGCGCCTGCTTGGATAATGCTCAGTTCTGATTAGCTGTTGCCGAAACCAAGACCAGAGAGGTTGAGAGACCAGCGTCAGATCACACAGTGAGTTGATGCTGGGGTTGGATTTTGGGTCCCTGTGGGGTTTTGGATGACAGCTTGGTCTGTGATCTTAGAAGGCAGGGCACATACCTTCACACTGAGCCCCACGCAGGCATCTCAGAAAATGTGCCCTGAAAAGTTTGCGTGCTCTGGCTTCAGGGTGCTTGCACCTGCTAGATCCCTGCCCAGGATCCTGTCTCTCTAGATTCCACCTTGGCCTGCTGCCTTGTTTGCTTCTAGTGTCTGCTCAAGTGTTGCCTTGTCACCTGTCTGGAGTGGCACCCCACCCTCCACCCTTTTCCTGCCCTGCATTTCTTCATAGCAACACGTGATTTACTACAGACTGATTTATTCCTTCTTCAGCAGGAAGATTTAGTCTCTTCTCTTTGCATTGTAAGCTCACTGAGGGTAAGGACTTTGTTTCTTCATACCCTATCCCCAGATCCTCGAACAGGGCTGGCAGAGTAGGCACTTATTCATATTTATAGAAGGAATAAATGAATGTAAATTGCAATGTCATTTTAAAAAATGGCTGCCATATAGCAGGTGACTCGCTGTTTGTCCTTCCTCTTGGAGGATGGTTGGAGTCAGGGGGGTCCTGTTATTCCTGTCCCTGAGAGGAGGTCTGCAGGCCCTCCTTTGGGGCTCATCAGGAGATCATTTCTTCTTGGAGACTAAGGGGGTTCAGAAGGGAGTGGATTCCCCTTCACTGGAAGGGACCAAACCTCTTTGGAGAAGGGATTTAAGGACTGCGTGGGGTGGACCAGAGCCCTTGGGGTCACTGGCTTTATGACATGACATTGGCAGGAGTGACGTAAGGAGGTGGTAAATTGGGGATGCCTATGGGAAGGGTAACCTCGGAGTAGGGGTGGAGTTTCCCAAGGGCGGGGGTCTCACGGTGAACCACGGCTCTGCCCAGCGGTTTCCGTGTTTGCTGCCAGTGGTCTGGAAACCACACACAATGATCTGTTCCTTGAGCATGTGCCATGTGCCAGGCGCGGGGCCAGCGTGCTTCACCTGCGGTATCTGATCTCATCCTCTGCACAACCCGAGGAGGCAGAAGGGATTCTGCCTGTTTTTCCTCTTGGTGAAGATTAGAGAGGTCCATTAATGTATCCTGGTTTACACCACTGGTCAGTGGTGGAGCTGTGATTTGAACGGAGGCTCTTTGGCTCCAGAGCCTTCTTGGACATGATCCTGATGCCCCCGGAATGCAGCCTCCATGGTGCAGGGCTTTGCTGGGTGTGCTCACTGCCCCAGAAATTGCAGCAGAGCCTGGCACAGACGAGGCACTCCATAAATATTTCAACAGTGCAGTCGCTGGCTGATCGAGTGAGTGGATGCGAGGAGTTTCCCAAGATGAGCGGGAAGTGCTCACTTTTTACTGTTGGTCCATTGGACAGAGAGAGGGAAGCCCAGGCTGGGAAGGAGGTGACACCGACTTGTGCTTGACTGGCCTGACTTCCTCCTGAAAAAGTTACAAGGGTGCTGCTTGGCTGTGCATTCCTTGTGGAGGGGTGCATTTGTTCACATGTCCTGGTTAGGAAGTAAGGAAGTTTCTGGTGAGTTTTGGGGGTCCCCCCTGGTGGGGAAGACACACATGCCTGCACGCATATACATGCATACTCACATACCCTTATTCTCCAGTGTGGTATGTGAAGAAAGGCATCCACTTGAGGGGGTTTTCCTGGAAAAATATGGAGACCCCCACCCCAAATCCCACTGTTGAGTCTGTATCTTTTTTTTTTTTGAGACGAAGTCTCCCTCTGTCGCCCAGGCTGGAGTGCAGTGGCGCAATCTCGGCTCACTGCAACCTCTGCCTCCCAGGTTCAAGCAATTCTTCTGCTTCAGCCTCCTGAGTAGCTGGGATTACAGGTGCCCACCACCACGCCCAGCTAATTTTTGTGTTTTCAATAGAGACAAGGTTTCACCATGTTGGCCGGGCTGGTCTCGAACGCCTAACCTCAGGTGATCCGCCCGCCTCGGCCTCCCAAAGTGCTGGGATTATAGGTGTGAGTCACCGCACCCAGCCTGAGTCTGTATCTTTAAGAGCATGGAATCTAAGCTTATTATCTTATTAAATCTATCCATTTGTTTGGCTCTGGTCTGAATAAGTAAGCCCCCCGCCACCCCACCCCACCCCACCCAGCTCCATGTCTCCTTTGTTTTAATGCCATTTCTCCAGGATTCAGGCTGAGGCTGGGTAGCTGGGCTGTTCCTTCTGCCTCCATCCACGCATCTTGACCCCCATACCCTTGCTGCTTACCTGGCTCCAAGAGACTCTTTCAAAAAAATTCGTAACAAATTCAGGCCCCACTGAAGACTGGAGTAATTGCATTCTGCTGTAATGAGAGGGGGCCCCAGGGACCTTGGTGATACTGGACAGGCTCTGCTGGGGACAGCCCCACTGGACCCAGGTGGTCAGGAGGGTGGTCAAGTCAGGCTCATTTACTCCCTGGCTTCCAGCTGGAAGCTCTGTCCCCAACTCCTCAGCCCCACCTTACAGGGGTCTCTTGAGTGACTCCTTGCTGCTTCTTTGTGATTAGGCTATTCATTCATTCATTCATTCATGCATTCATTTTCTCATTTTCTCATTCTGTATTCATTCATACCATAGTTTTCAAGTGCCTCCTTTAGACAAAGCCCTGGACTTCAATATTTCATCCATCCATCCATCCATTTATTCATTTATTCATTTATTCATACCACAGTTACCAAGAGCTTCCCATAGACCAGGTACTCATTCATTCATTCATTCATTCATTCATTCATCAAGCAGATAGTTATTGCCAGGCACCTTGTGGGGGCTCCCAGGAATCCAGGAATCCAGGGCTTATCAGAATTGTCTCCAGGCAGTTCTAAGCCAGGAGTACCTTCGAGGAAACCTTAATCACATTCTTGGAAGAAGATAAGAAAGCATAAGGGAAGTGGTTGAGAGGTATAGTGCGGGTGGAGGAGGAGGAAGGAAGGTGCCGCTCCCTTCTGGCCCCGTACCCCGCCCTGACGAGAGACCTGACTAAAGTGTGCATCCATTGACTCATTTCGCAAATATTGAGGGACTACTGTGTGCTGGGTGCTGGGAGGAGCTGGGAACCAGCTGGGGACCATGAGGCTGCCCGTGGCAGACTGTAGGCCCAGCACCACCCTCAGGGGTGCTGTCAGCCTGAGCTGGGATGGGGATGGCATCTCCCCTTTCCAGACCCCACTATGAGGAGTGTACCAGTGCCTGTAGTGTTGGGCACGTGAAGCGCCCCGTGTGCCATGTGCAGGATCCAGGATGACTGATAGCTCTCCATCAGTTTCTCTCTCCCCTGCATTACATCTGTCCACCCGGCCTCCTCTTGAGCATATGTGTGTCAGGGGTGTGTTTCCCATAAACCCCACATCTCAGCGTTTCATACAGCTGATGAGTTAGGCGACCAGATTCTCCTGGCTCTGCCGGACTCTGCCCTGGGGCAAGTCCCTCCCTCAGACCTCAAGGGCCTCAGTATCCTGATGTGTACAGTGCACAATACATCTGTAAAATGGGTCTAGTGAAAGGATTATGTGTGGCTTAAATATATTAAATAAGTAAAACAGCCCAGCACAGTGGCTCACGCCTGCAATTCTGACACTTTGGGAGGCTGAGGCAGGAGGATTGGTTTAGCCCAGGAGTTTGAGATCAGCCTAGCAACATACATAGTGAGACCTCATTTCTACAAAAAAAAATGAAAAAAATTAGCCAGGCGTGGTGGCACACCTGTAGTCCCAGCTACTTGGGAGGCTGAGGTGGGAGGATCACATGAGCCTAGGAGTTTGAGGCCACAGTGAGCTATGATTGCCTCACCACACTGCAGCTTGGGCAACAGAGTGGGACTCTATTTGAAATTTTAAAACCCAACCCCCACCCCAAACAAGTAAAACATCAAAGACTAATATGATAAGTAAATAGATAATATAGGTTTTAAGAAAGTCTGGCATGTAGGAAGTATCCGGTGAGTGTGACTGATGTTCAGGTCTGTTTATTGAGCAGGGGCACACAATGAGGCACACAGATGAGGGCCTGGTTCCAGTGGGAGGAGGTGGTGGCCACTCAGGCTGAGAAAGCAGGGACAGGCAGGGCGCTGGGGATGGGGTTCCTAGGAAAGGGTCAGCGATGCTGGGAAAGGGTGGAAGACCCACATGCAGGGCTGGGGCAGCCTTCAGCCATGAGGCTTGACAGCCCAGCCACAAAGTCCACGATGACAATTACTCTAGGGGTGGAAACATGAAAATTAGGGGAAAATTGGGATTTCCTCTGCCATGTCGTAGATTTGGTGAGTTTAGGGGTGAGTGGGGCCTGCAGAGGGGCCGCTTGGCTAGCCCAGTACATCCTCGAAAATGCTCCGGCTCTTCTCTTCCTGGCCCTCCTCAGGCCCTGGGCTCCTTGCAGCGCCCAGCCCACCTCTTCTCTTCTACCTGCCTCTGGCCAGGCATGGTGCTGGGGATACAGCAGCTATGAAGGTGCACCCCGTCCCTGCACTGCCCTGTCTGGAGAGGGAGAGGGACAGACCAAGAGCTGCAGTCACTGCAGTATGGGCCAGGGCAGCAGGACCTGTGCCACATCTAGGGCTGCCTAGCCCAGTTTCTGGTGGTTCATGCATGTTTAACCCAACTACATCTTTATTTTAATGAGCATTACAAAAACATCATACTCATGATTTCCTCAATGTCATGATTTAGGATTACACTTGGGTACCTGGCATTGTTAGTCCTGAGGTCATTGAAAGGACAAGGTTGAGTAATAGTATAGCACACAGACCCTGACGGTGGCCTCTCAGTGACTTGAGTATGGCAAATCCTGACAGGTGCAGAGAGGGGGCTGTGGAGGAGGCTGTGCAGGCTGAAGGACGTGGCTTCCGAGTCTGGTGCCACCATGTGTGGCAGTTGTACCTTAGTCAGTGTGGCAGGGAGGGCCCCTGAACACAGAGCCTGAGGCAAGGGCTTAGTGCAGTGTATGTGGCGAGGAGGCACTCCCAGGAAGTAGGACGGAGCAGACAGGGCCAGGGAAAGGCCGATTTTGGGGTGCAGTGTTGAGCCTGCTGCTATAGACCGCGGGTCTTGAACCTGCCAAAACCTTCGTGTCTGTGCAGGATGCCCCAGGAATGGTCTTCAGAGGAGCCCACTGGCTCCAGGTCCTTTTAGGTGAAAGTTGTCCTTGGGGGCATCACATCTCCTGCCTTTGGGGTCAAGCTTGAGACAGGGAGACACCTGGAGGTGGGGCCTCAGGCCCTTTTACTCAGACTGTCCCCTCAGCTGCTGAACTCCCAGGGGGCCACTGGCCGCTATGCACGCACCAGGTCCCTGAGTTCCTCTGTCCCTCAGCGTTCCCTTCCATAAAATGGGACCAAGCTCATGACTGTCTCCTGGAGCTGCTGAGGGCACCTGGCACATGGCCAGAGACAGGGAGTGTTTTTGGGGAGTTTCTCCATCCTCCAGGTGCATGGGGTGGGACCCTGGGGCTGGGCCCTGGATGGGATTTGACTGAGAAGCAGGGGATCTGTGATTTGAGGTCAGACAGTGTGTACACCTTGTCTATGGAAGTCTCCAGCCAAAGGAGTGTGTCACCCTGGGAGGTGTCTGGGCTGAGAATATGGACCCAATCCAGACATGCTTTCAGGCCGGGCTCCACGGGAGGCCACCTCCTTGGGAGAATGCTTGTGCCCCTGAGTGGGTGTCACTCCCTCTCTGTCCCTGGGACATGGTGGTTCACAAACTCACATCCCGTGGTGGTTAGGAACACAGCCTCTGAGGTCAGTGAACCCGTGTTCAAAGCCCTGCTAGGCCATTTCCACCTGTAAGGCCCTGAGCCTGTCAATTAACCTTTATAAGCCTCAGTTTTCTCATCTATAAAATGGGGCTGGTAATAGGAACACATCAGATTGCTGTAAATATTAAAACGAGACAACTCAATTTTTTTTCTTGGAGACAAAAAATAAAATGAGACAACATGTGGCATGGATCAAACACCCAAGAAATATGTGGCACTTAATAAATGTCATTGATTAGACCTATCTGTCATATGCAATGTATGATATAGAATCCAAAATATAGCCTATTAATTATTCTTCAGTGTCGCCAGTTGGTCTAAGCTTAGAGTTCTAGCTTGGAGGCATTATGGGGTTTTCTCTGATACTGGTTTTTGGGAAAATTACAAGATGAACTTTGTCATCCATTCGCCTGCTTGCCTTTTTTTTTTTTTTTTTTTTTTTTTAAGAGAGTCTTGCTCTGTTGTCCAGGCTGGATGTAGTGGTGCAATCTTGGCTCACTGCAACCTCTGCTTCCTGGGTTCAAGTGATCCTCCTGCCTCAGCCTCCCGAGTAGTTGGGGTTACAGGCGTGCACCACCACACCTGGCTAATTTTTATAATTTTAGTAGAGACAGGGTTTCACCATGTTGGCCAGGCTGGTCTCGAACTCCTGACCTCAAGTGATCCACCCACCTCAGCCTCCCAAAGTGCTGGGATTATAGGCGCGAGCCACCGCACGTGGCCTCTGCTTGCCCATTTGCATTGAGAGCTTCCTCTGTCGGCATCTCTGGTAAGAAAGTCACATAAACCAGCTGCATTCAGTCCTCCATCCCAGTATAGATGGTATGGAGGACTGGAAGTTAGAAGACCTTTGACTCGGGTCCCTAGGTAGCCAGGGTGGGGGTTGGAGGAGAGAGGAAGGTGGGACAGACACTTGGAGAGTTGGAGACTTGCCCTGGACGGGATGAACAAAATCCCCACTGGAGTTACCTCTTGCACCCACTTAGCATTCAGCGCTTCAATTGTATGTGCTCTGCAAGGGAAAGACTGCGTGGGTTTGTGGAAGAAAAGTAATTTAGCAGTGTGGGTTCAGGGGCGAAGTGACCGTGAGATGGATGCTGTTCTGGGGCTTTCGACTTCCACCCTCCCCTCCTGTGGGAGCAGACGCTTGTCCAGCATGTTGAGGTCTATGGTGTGTATTTGAGAACACTGTGGCTCTTTCACACAGAGGACATGGCAATTTATTCCAAAAGTGGAGGAAAAGTTGACTAGGTTGGACTCATTGAAGGATGGTGCGCCCATCCCCCTCAGTGCCCCAGCAGGGGTCCTTGTGGGGGGAGTTGATACTTCTGCTGTCCACAGTGACTTGAGTGTTCAGCCCCCACTTGGAAGGGGACCCCATGCTGATTGTGCAAGGGTTTTCTCCTGCAGGGGCACCTGATCTTGGCTGCCGAGAGCCCTGGGTTGTTGGGGCCACTGATCACTGTTTTCCTTGAAATGGGTTCTGCTTATAGGCTAGTAATCATTTAAATCTCAGTCATTTGTAGACCTGGAGTTACAGGAGGTCTAGAAAGAGCCCTGGGCTGGGGAGTCCGGATCCCATTTACTCATGAGCTAGTTTTTCAGATAGTGTTGGTGGTTGCGGGGCCTGTGGAATGGAGTTCTTGGCTCCTTTGCTTGGTATTTAAGGTCTTGACGATGGGCTCTCATTGCATCTTCTAAGCTGCTTCTCCCATTGATACCCAAGCTTCAGCCATGGCTCCCACCATTCCTTCTTCCGGGAGGCCTTCTCCTCCCATCTCTCTGTATCTGGGGGTCCCAGGCTTTAGTCATTTGCACATCTCTACTGTGATTCTTGCAACACTTGAGTATCACTGATGCTATGATTCACTTAGTATTTTTCTTTGCTGGTTCTTTTTGTGGTTAAACTAATTCATTTACTTCATTCTGCACATGGAAAACCAGTATCATTTACTGTAAGATGACAGTAACCTTAAAAGTAAATAAAAAACAAAACTGAAGACAATTCCATGCTCGTGCTGTTCCAGCCAGGAGTCGCTGTGTTCTGGAAATGCTAAGCATGGGCTCTGCCCTCTCTTGTTGAAATGCTGGAGAGGAGTTAGAGACAGCCTTTCTCCCTGGCCTAATCTGAAGGCTGACAACAGAATGGAAAGGGCGCTAACTTTCTCATTTGTGCATCAGGGTTATTTAAGACCATCTTGGCTGCTCCCTAAAATGATCACAGGTCCTACCAATGGGAGGTAGCCCATGTTTGGAAGAACACAGGTCAGTGGAGCTCCTACTCCTTCTTCAAAGCCCAATTTGAGTGCCCCCACCTCCCATGATGGCGCCTCATCTGTGCCTTTCCATTCCCAGCCCTCCCGGGCTTGGAGCTTCTGGCGCCCAGTGGCCTTGGCCAAGGGAAAGCTCCCTACAACCCTGCAGGGACAGCATGAGCTCCTTGTCCGTGCCCCTACCTGGGGCCTGTGCCCTGCGCCCCCCGGGACGTATTGGACCGCCATCTTCGTAGGCCCAGATGAACACCAGGAAAGGAGGAAATGAGGACCTACTCTTAGCCACACGGGAGACCACTCCTGCCACCACCACCTGTGAGATGCTTGGGGAGGTGGGCAGAGCTGGGCCCCAAGTCATGGCTTGGGCTTCGGTGGGCAGTGACCACCACGGCTTGAATGAAGGCTTAGGAGCTGGAGAGGGCGAGGCATGCTCAGTGTACCTCTTTGATGACAGTGGGTGGTCTTGATGGCTTTCTGGAGAACTATGGAGTTATTCCAGGCTCCTTCTACTTAATTGCTGTGGAAGTCAGGGCCCTCACCCTCTCTATGTCTTATATGTTTGATCTGTAAGATGGGGGTTAATGGTGGTAGTAGTCACCACATAGGATGGAGGTGAGGGTTTAACAAAGTGGAGCTTACGAAGAGCTTGGCACCATGTCTGGCCACAGAAAGGGCTCTGCAGAGGCTACCAGTCTGAAGTTCAAAAAGTGGTTCACTATGACCATGCCCCAGACCCAGAAAGGTGCAGGAGACACAGGGACACCCCAGGCACTCAAATATAAACAGGCAGTGCCCTGAAGTCAGTGAGGATGACAGAGGCAGTCAGGGAAGGCTTCCTGAAGGCGGTGTCTTGAAGGATGGGAATGTGTTAGCCAGGATAGGGCAGGTTTGGCATGCCACAGTGGCAGTACAAGCCTCCAAAAGTGTTGTCCATCTCCCTCCCTGCAAAGGAGAAAGAACATCTGCTTCCTACAAGTCATCAGATGGGGATGTAGCTCTGGAACTCTACCCAACCCTTTCCCTGGAAGTGGCGAAGGGGATGCCTGAACATCTCTCAGAGGCTCCTGAGCACGTCCAGACCTTAGCTCTAACTTCTGCAACTAAAATGTGTAGATGGGAAAAATGCTATCCAAACATGCCTAATCCCAATCAAAGGATTATTTTCTTACAGAAAAGCTTCACCTATACTTAATAGTTTTAAATTGTTCCGGGTAGCAATTAGACTTTTAATTTTGCTGTTCCCTCCGGCGGCTGGAGGATGTGTGTGGTTTGCGTTTAATCAGAGTTGAGTCCTTTTTTTTTTTTTTTTTTTTTTTTGGTGGTTCTTGGGGAGGGAAGGAGATGAGGAACCCGTTCAGGGTTTCCTTCTGGTCCTCCCAAGACTTGCGTGGGGCGTAGAAGTGCTGGGCAGCTCTGAGTTCAGGGTTCTCTGGGCAGCAGGGGACACCTCCAGAGTGGGGAGCCCAAGTCCCCGCCCACCCGCCTGAGGTTTCGCCGCTGCAACCCTGTCTGGAGAATCCAATGCCGCATTAAATATATGGATTATCCAAAAATTTCTGCAGCAATAGGGTGAGTTATTATTGATTCACAGAGCACGACAAAACATCACTGCATGAATTAGCAAACAGCTGTTTCTAATTTGAGTTTAGAACGGTACACAGAGGAACTTGTTTCTCTGTTCACTCCTTTCATTTATAATGAATTTTAATCACCGCTACAGGTGAGAAAAATGTAGAAACAAGCTTGTATCTTGTGGAAGAAACAAAGGAGAGACAGATGCTAACAGATTTCCAGTCTGTGATAAAAGGGATGTTTTGGTACACTTTACATGTAATTAGAGCACAGCTGTTTCCAGTCCCAGGTCCACGAACACGGCCGAATGTGGGCTCTGCCGATCTCCAAAGGGAGTCAAGAAAAACAGTGATTCAACCCCGAAAGCATTTTCCTTTCTCTCGAGTGGAGCAGAGCGCCCTTCGCGCAGGCCCTTGGCGGTGTTGTTTCCTGAAGCTCACAGAGATGACTTCACAAGGCACCAACTCCTTGTGAAAAGGCGGGCAGGCGATGTCAGGGTGCACAGGAGGCCCACAGCAGGAGGCTGGCAGGAGAACCTTCCAGAGCTCCTGAGTTCCTAGCACCCTTGGGGAGTCCCTTGTAGGGGCAGACTTGGGGGGCTCTTCCTTGCTGGCAGGAGTTGATCACTACGCTCCTCTTTAGCAAGTTTGATCACAGCCAGCTCTCGGGTGAGTTGATGAGCACTGGCTTTTTTTTTTTTTTTTTTTTTTTTTCTTCCCTTTCCTAGTCTGTTTAATTTCTGCAATAAAACTCGAGCTCGATTGCATTTTCAATATCAGTGCTAAGTAAATTTGTCTAAGGGATGGAGCTGCCTGGCAGGCTGTGTGTTCTGCGAGGTCAGAGGCTTCAAGGGGAAAGGTGGACGCGTCCTTGCCCTGCATGTCCAGGAGCCGTGTGGGGGCGGGGGAGGGGGTGTGCTGGGAGTCTGAGCCTTGTCCCCCACCCCCTCCACCATGAGCTGAGGGACCCACGTCCAAGCCATGGACGGCTGCCGGTGCCTTAGATTCTCTGTTTGTATAATGAGAGCGTTGGGTTCCACCTTTATAATGAGGGGTCTTGAAACTCCTTTCAGGGCTGATGTCCTGGGATTGTGAACGGCAGGGGCCCTCTGATAATTTTGCCAGGTTGAGTTTGCTTTGCTTGAAAACCATCTTGTGCACGGGTAACTGTAGGTTTAGTTTAGACCCTCTTGGTTATCAATCAGGGCTCAGGGAGATGACACTGTGTCTTGTGTCCATTCAAACCATCCCAGCCATTGCCAGCCTCTCCTTGTCCTGTGACCACCTTATGGTGAGCTGGGAGCCGGTAGCCGGTGACTATTTTAGGCATTATAGAACATTTGTCATATATAACGCCTTACAGATATTCACTGATTTCATCTTTAAAACAACTCTATAGCTGGGTCTATATATAGTCATACCCATTTTACAGATGTGAAAACTGAGACAGGTTTCTCCATCTGTAAAACGGAGCAACGGTCATTCACTTGGCTAAGGTCACACACATCGTAAGTCGGGGAGCTGGGAGTCTAAGCCCTGCTGCTGGCTCTCAGCCACCAGACAAACACAGATGGCTTCAGGGCCCGGGACACCCCCTGATGGGGAGGGAAGTCCTGGGGTGCTGGACATGCAGGGAGGTGGGGGGCCCTGCTCCAAGAAGCCCCAGCTGAGCTCCATCTTCCACATGCCAGATACAGAGTCTGTGCTCCCAGGCCTCCTTCAAGAAAAACCAAAAGTGGGCCAGGCGTGGTGGCTCATGACTGTAATCCCAGTGCTTTGGTAGCCTGAGGCAGGAGGATCGCTTGAGGCCAGGAGTTTGAGACCAGCCTGCGTGACACAGAGAGACCCTGTCTCTACAAAAAAAATTTTAAAATTAGCCAGGCATAGTGGCACGCAACCATGGTCCCAGCTACTTGGGAGGCTGAGGCAAGAGGATCGCTTGAGCCCAGGAGATTGGGTCTGCAGTGAGCCATGATTGCATCACTGCACTACAGCCTGGGTGACAGAGGGAGACCCTGTCTCTAAGGATAAAACAAAACAAAACAAAAAACCAAAAAAGTGACTGTGAATTAGGGAACAACAACAACAACAACAACAACAACAAAAATTGGGAATTCTTGATTTGTAAATGTTGGCAGTTTTACCAAATCACTAATACTGATAACTGGGTGGCCCCCGGACTGTCCAGTGGTAGGATAGCCATGGTAACCTATGACCCACTGCTCAGGGCATCATTTCTCCTTGTCCAGCTGGCTAAGAGCCCTAGGCTGGAAGTTCAAGTCCAGCTCTTCCAGTCACTTTGCGATGTCAGGATATGACCTAACCTCTCTGTTCTTTTTCCTCATTCCTGGGGTGACCACACAACTTACTGTGTAAGCTCAGCTGTTCATGAGGGTGAAAGGGATTCACTAACGGGATGGGATGCTGGGTTCCATCCCTGGGTATGTGGCACCCCACTTACTTGTAATACGGGGATAATAACAGTAACAAAACCACCACGACCACCACCACTGCACAGAGTTGCTCCAGATGTCAAATAAACAATGGGTGTGAGGTACTGTGCAAAATGTTAAATGCCCTATAGATGATGGGATTTATGATGAATGATAATACTGTCAGTTACATTAGGAACCCCTTTATTTTCTTTAGCCATATAGCCAAATAAACTAAACTATTTTCTTTAGTTTACAGTGTTTAGCAGTATGTAAACATTAACCACTTTGTAAGGTAGTTGCTTTTAGTTTCCCCATCCTGTGGATGAGGACATACGCACTCAGAGAGGGGCAGTAACTTGCCTGTGGTCTCACAGCTAATGATGGCTGAGCAAGCCAGTGCGCGCGCTTACTCATGGCTCTGCTGTCCCTCAGGACTGACGTCTCCCTGCAATTGACTGAGTTTCTTCAAGCTTAGCAGCCTAAACTAAGTTTTGAGTCCCTGGAAGTTTTGTTAAGGGCTTTGGTGGCAGCTGTTCACTGTCACATGGCATTTCAGCAGCCCCCAGAGCTGGCTGGAGAAGGGCAGGCCTGGCCATTCTCTATCTTTGAGATGTCCAGTGACCTCTGAGTCTTTTTTCTCCCAAACCGAAAGAATGATCCCTACTTTTCCTTGCTGTATTCCTTGGGGATGATGAGATCACATTCGTAAGAAAGTCTCAGCTCCCTGGAGGAGGAATGAGTGAATAGGAGCTGCTATTATTTTTGCTAATAGCATAATTCTATCTCAAGATTTCAGGCAGAGCCATGTCAGATTCTGGTCACCTTTGTGGGGCTCCTTGGCCTACCTCTGAGGAAAGAACCCCTGACAGCCTCATCCCTTTCCTTTCCCAGGGTGGGCTTTTGATGTCCCAGGGGTCAAACTTAACCCTTTACACTTCTCCTATCCCTTTAGGAAAGTCAGATATCTAGATGCAGTACTGATGCTACCATTAAAGGAATTCTCTCTCTCTCTCTCTCTCTCTCTCTGTCTCTCTCTCTGTGTGTATGTATTACTTCAAAGCAGTAAAGGGTTGCTTTAGTGTTTAATGTTTAAACAGTGATTAATTGACACAGAGACTGGGCAGATAAGAGCATAGAAACTTAAGAATGCTGGGTACCTCTACACCCTTTGGAAAACTGGGTATTTAGAGCAGCCTCCCTAAATATGTGCTGAATTAAAAAACCACCCAAACTAGGAGATAGTAGACAGCTGGGATACCTACCACCTGAGACTTATTCTGTACCCAGGACAGGCATAGACATCATTAATTGATAACAGACTCTAAGAGCTACAAAGCCTCTTAAAGACCTGTTCATCAGATTCTCTCTATCAAGAGTTGGGGAAATGAAAGCACAAAGAGGGGATATGCTTGCCCATGGTTACACAGTTCTGGAATCTGAACCTGGTCCAGTAGTAATCTCATCCACTATGGGTTGTGGCACCACCCTCTGGGCTTGAGGTTCTGCCCCCTTAATCATCCCTTTTTTCCCCATGAAAGGTAGCATGTACTTCCATCTGAGTAGTTTTATTAACCTGTTTCCTGCTTGTGAAGTTTTGGGTGTCCAACAGACTTCTTTCATCTTGTACTCTCTCTGTCCTTTTTGGTTCAAGCTGGCAGTGTTTCTGCCAGTATAAACTTTTCAAGAACCTTGTGAGTCTCCGGTGTATGTCATGGGTATTTTCTCCATTATTCAAGATGGTCCTCCACAGATATTTCCTGGATAATCCCTTCTCTACTTTTGTCTTTTGCTGAGATCGCTCCAGAGCAATGCCCCCAAATTTCCTAGATGCTCTCTAATTTGATCTAGGAGATCTGCAAGTCACACCCTTAATCTCGTCAAAGAGCCTTTGGCGTGACTCAATACTCAATACCCTGGTATTTTGATTTTTCTGAGATATTAGCAATATGTGCAGTCCTACCTTCAGCTTTTTCTCCAGAGCATACTTTCTTGTAAGTAAATCTGTTAGAGTATTTCTGCAATCTGAGAATTTGCAAAATCATTAATTTCTGGTTCATTTTTAACAGTTTGTTTTTGAGACAGAGTCTTGCTCTGTCACCCAGGCTGGAGTGCAATGGCATGATCTCAGCTCACCGCAACCTCCGCCTTCTGAATTCAAGTGATTCTCCTGCCTCAGCCTCCTGAGTAGCTGGGATTACAGGCATGTGCCACCATGCCCAGCTAATTTTTGTATTTTTAGTATAGACGAGGTTTCTCCATATTGGTCAGGCTGGTCTTGAACTCCCGACCTCATGTGATCCACCCACCTCAGCCTCCCAAAGTGCTGGGATTACAGGCGTGAGCGCTGCGCCCCACCTGTTTAACAGTTCTTTTCTTAATCTTTTTTCTTTTTAGCAGCAAGAAGAAACCAGCCCATACCTTCCACATTTTGCTTGGAAATCTACTTAGCTAAGTATCCAAGTTTATCCATGAAAGTTCTTTTTCCCACATAACTGTGAGTCATAATTTCACTTAGCTTTCTGCCACCAAATATCAAGGATCCCCTTTCCTTCAGTTTCCAATAACATATTTTTGATTTCCTGATAAGCTGTCACTATCAGTGCCTTTGTTAATATCCATATTTCTCTTAATAGTTTGTTCATGATGATTTAGATATTTCCTAAGGTGATTTAGGTTTTCTCTAATGGGTTCCTTATTTTCTTCTGAGTCTTTATTAACAGAGTCATTAATATCCACGTTTCCATTAATCTGTTCAAGGCTACCTAGGCTTTAAAATAAATCATACTCCTCAAAATTCTTCTACCCTCTGATCGCTGCCCAATTCCAGAGCCACTTCCGTGATTTTAGGTATTTGTTCTTGTAGCACCCCACTCCTGGTACCAAAATCTGTATTAGTTTGCTATTACTGCTGTAACAAATTACCATAAACAGTGACTTAAAATGACAAACAAAAAAAATAATATCTTACAGTTCTGTAGGTCAGAAGTCTGACCCAGATATCACTGGGTTAAAATTAAGGTGTTGGCAGGGCTGCATTCCTTTCTGGATGCTCTTAGGGAAAAATCCATTTCTTTGCCTTTCTAATTCTTAGAGGCTGCTCACATTTCTTGGCTTATGGCCTCCTTACATCTTTAATACTGGTAATTGCTGGTTGGGTCCTTCTCATATTGCATCACTTCAACCTCCTCTTCTGCCTCCCTCCTGCACATTTAAGGACCCTCGTGATTACAATGGACCCATGTGGATAATCCAGGATAATCTCTTTATTTTAAGGTCAGCTGATTGTCAACCTTAATTCCATTTTACCATGTAACGTAACATATTTATATGTTCTGGGAGTTAAGACTTGGACATCTTTGGGGTAATTATTATTCTGCCTACCACAACCTCCAGGTTTGCTTCTGCACAGGCTATTTAAGCAGCAGGCTGCTCTACCTGCCATCCAGTGAGGAAAGAGGCCGGCAACATTCATTAGTGCTTGGCATCAGACCCAGCCTAGCCTGGTCATCCACCACTGACTTTGCCTCAATGGCTGGTGGGGTTGTAAAGCTTAAGACCTGTACCTGGTTCAAGTCATGGGGCCTGGTACTGTGCTTGTGCATGGTGGACCTCAAGAAAGAGGGAGCAGGTCCAGCAGGGATATGGGCCCTGGATTGGCTCTAGGGTTTGGTGAAGCAGTGTAGCCTGGTGGTTAGTAAGTGGGTGGGGGCATCTGCCACTTGCAATCTCTGTGTGCTCAGAAGTTACTCTCCTTCTTGGAGTGTCACTTTGCATAGTTATAAAAAGGGGTTGTTAATAGTACCTACCTCATAGAGAATGTGTGAGAATCACTTGAGAAAAAGCTGGCAAAGGACCTGGCACATAGAAAATGTACCATACAGCTGGACGTGGTGGCTCACGCCTGTAATCCCAGCACTTTGGGAGGCCGAGGCGGGTGGATCACAAGGTCAGGAGTTCAAGACCAGCCTGACCAAGATGGTGAAACCCCGTCTCTACTAAAAATACAAATGTTAGCCAGGCGTGGTGGTGGGCATCTGTAATTCCAGCTACTCAGGAGTCCTACTGAGGCAGAGAATTGCTTGAATCCGGGAGGCACAGGTTGCAGGAAGCCAAGATCGCATCATCACTGCACTCCAGCCTGGGTGACAGAGCGAGACTCTGTCTCAAAGAAACAAACAAACAAACAAACAAAAAAAAAAAAAGAAGAAGAAGAAAATGTGCCATAAACAGTAACCACTAGATCTGCCTGTGACTTGTCATGTTGCCTCAGTTTCTCCATCAGTGAAATAAGATGGGGGAGAAGCTATGCACTCTCTCTTGTCCTCAATACACCGATACTAGTTTTACAGGCAGGGATGTAATTGAGTTGAGGAGTATTCTGGGATAGATGACTAGTTCTGGCATCAAGTGTGTGCAGATACCCCTGGTTTCCCAAGAAGTGATCAGGAATATGCCCAGATGCCCCTTGAGCTCAACTCAGATCATTTCATGTCTGGAAGGCCACCCGCTTAGGCTCTGGCTACCTCTGCGGGAACCACAATCTGCCTGTGCCCTGAAGCATATTCAGGTCTTGGAGCTCTTGTTACCCCAGGCTCTAGGAAACATTGACTGGCTCTCCCTCGGTTGTCCGGGCTGCTTTGTGTCCCACTTTGGGCAACCCTCACCATCGGCTGGGGTCACAGCTGACCTCTCTGGTTGGAGATCTCTCTCTAGACTCCAACATAGTTCTACAGTATATTAGTTCATTCTCATGCTGCTGTGAAGAAATACCCAAGACTGGGTAATTTATGAAGGAAAGAGGATTAATTGACTCACAGTTGTGCATGACTGGGAAGGCCTCAGGAAGCTTACAATCATGGTGGAAGGGGAAACAAACATGTCCTTCTTCACATGGTGGCAGGAAGGAGAAGAATGAGAGCTGAGAAAAGGGGGAAATCCCTTAATGCAACCATCAGATCTCATGAGAACTTACTATCACTAGAATAGCATGGGGGAAACCGCCCCCATGAATCCGTTACCTCCCACCAACTCCCTCCCACCATGCATGGGGTTTATGGGAACTACAATTCAAGATGAGATTTGGGTGAGGATACAGCCAAACCACATCATACGGTATCTCTCAGGGCCTCTTGTCTCTGTGTGACCAACAGGATTTTGGGAACAACAAAGCCTCATCTCTCAAAGAGAATGGACACCTCCTTTTTTGGAAGAGGAAACCTGAAAAGCATCTAGCATTGGGAGTCAGGAGACTCCTTTTTCCAGTTTGCTCAGGGGCCTTTGACTATTCCATTCCCACATGTCTCTGCTCATGGCAGACATCATCAATTGATTGTAGCACTCATTTCTTTGGACCTTAGAGAAGGCCTCAGATTCCTTCTGAACACAGGATTCTAGGCAACCACTACCAATTAGCTAGGCTTATAAGTTTTCTTCTCTTTTCTGGACCTCAGCTTTTCCATCTGTATCATGTGGGATTTGGTAGTTGGTTCCTGAGTCTAGGGTCCCATTCCTCTGAGCTTAGGGAAGGGCCACAGTGATTCCCATTCCTGGAGCTCTGGATAGGGGCAGCAGAGAGGCTCTGCTTGGTGTGTTATAAAGCTTTGTCCTGTTGGGAACTGGTCTCCTTGGCAATTTTCATTTTTCTAAAGAAACAGGTGAGTGGCAAGGAGTCTTTTTGGGGGCTTTGTGAAGCACTGTAAGGCCTTTTTTTGTGTATCATGAAGACAGTCTTGATGGTTGGAGTATTGTATAAGGTGAACTTTATATTTGTCTGGCAGGGGCTGTAGAGAGGATGAATTCCAGCCTCCCATGAGCCAGCAGAGGCAATGGAGGCCCAACCTCCTGATGTACTATCTGCCTGTTGCCCCAGCATGACTCCCACTGGTGCCTTTCTTGCTCTACTTGGTCTCTCCTTTGCATGGTTTGGGATGTTCATGTGACAGGACCAAGGTGGGATGCACCCAGGTGGCCCTGCAGCATCCAGCACAGTCCTGGGCACAAGAGGCCCTGCAGACTGGGATGGAAACCTCATTCCAATGGCTGGATGAGCTCTTGTTCCCTCTGTAGGCTCATGTTTGTTTTTTTTTTTTTTTTAAGAGTCAGAGTTTTACTCTTGTCACCCAGGCTAGAGTGGCGTGATCATAACTCACTGCAGCCTCGAACTCATGGGCTCAGGTGATCCTCCTGCCTCGGCCTCCCAAGTAACTGGGGTTGCACATACACACCACCAAGCCTGTGTAATTAAATTTTTTTCTTTTCTTTTCTTTCTTTTTTTTCTTTTTTTAGAGACAGGGTCTTGCTATATTGCTCAGGCTGGTCTCAAACTCCTGACCTCAAACGATCCTCCCAGCTCAGCTACCCAGTGTTCAGGGATTATAGGCATGAACCACCGTACCCGGCTGGATGATCATTTTTATTCACACAGATGGAACTGCCCAGCTCAGGAATGTCCTAGTCACCTGGAACTTCCTGGGCTCAGCTGTCTTCCCCCATAACTCAATGCAGAGAGTCCCCCTAGTGTTCTTTTTAGGGTCTCTTGCATAGCTTCGATGACAGTTCACTTCCTCCTCCATCTGTGCCCCCCATTGCAGGAAGGTTCCCCTTTCAGCTCACTCCCGTGAGTCTGTGGGTCACTCTCCTGTCTAGGCCTGAGCACCTTCTCCAGCAGCCCTGACTTTGATTCTTTGTGACAGAGGAGCTGTGAGCTGTGGTTCCCAGCCATTCTGGGTGGCCGCTTGCACTGCTCTGCCTAGGTGAGGTGTGTCCGAGGCAGTTTTACACACTATAGCATCAGCCTGCTGAATTCATGTCCTGCTCCGTGCTGGTCACCAAGTGTGACAACATGAACTTGGCAATCACCTGGCTCTTTCTGCTGCTGACGTGTTCTGAAGCCCAGCTGATGTTCTTTTTTCTACTTAATTGAATTTTTATTAAAAATTCTCTCCTCTTTTTTGCTTGTTTTCTTTCTCTTCCTGCAGCTGACAGCAAAAGCCTCATATAACCCTTTTCCTATTTGTCCTTTTTGCAGTATTAGTCACTTTTAAATGACTTTAATCTCCATCTTGCGTGTGTGTGTGTGTGTGTGTGTGGTGTGTGTGGTGTGTGTGTGTGTGTGAAACTCATTTTTGTTATGGTTCTTTGATTGCATTTACTCTGGGGGGTGGGGAGAAGCGTGGGTCTGGCATTAGTCATTGTACTTCCCACTTGATTTTCTCATGCTTCTCCTCCCAAAGCGGGTAATGAGGGGTTGGGGGTGTAGTGAAGCCTTGTGGGTGAAAACACTGACTGAACAGGACTCAGGGGCGTTCGCATCCTGACTTTGCTGCCTGCCGGGTATGTGGAACTGGACAAGTCACTCAGCCTCTCTGTGCCCTGGTTTTCTCATTTGTAAATGGAAATTATAACAGTACCTAACTCAGCCTATTGAGAGGATTGAATGAGTGAGTACACATAAACTCTTAGAAGAATGCCTGGCACACAGCAAAATCAATGCAAGTATTTACTTGAAAATAAAAATGTAGCGGCTGAACAGGACTTTCCTTGAACCCACCTTCTCCCTGAGTTCTGGAATGTTCATGTTGGAAAGGACTCTGGGATTGCCTTGGTCACAGTTGCAGGTGTGTGTGTGGTGTCCAGCATCCAGCATGAGGAAAGTGTCGTTGCTTTAAGAGAAGAGAACCTCAGGCCATGCATGGTGGCTCACGCCTGTAATCCCAGCACTTTGGGAGGCTGGAACAGGTGGATCACTTGAGGTCGGGAGTTTGAGACCAACCTGGCCAACATGGTGAAACCCCGTCTCTACTAAAAATACAAAAATTAACCGTGCGTGGTGGCGTGTGCCTGTAATCCCAGCTACTCTAGAGGATGAGGAAGGAGAATTGCTTGAACCCAGGAGGCGGAGGTTGTAGTGAGCCAAGATCACGCCACTGCACTTCAGCCTGGGCCACAGGGCGAGACTCCATCCCTCCTACCAAAACAAACAAACAAAAAAATAGAAAAAAGAACCTTTTTATCTGCTGATGCCCCTATAGATACATCCTGAGCTTTGGCCCCAGCTTATCTCTCTAGCGTGATTCTAGAGCACTGAGCTAAGCGCCCCCAAAGCAAAATGCATTTGGAGGGGGTGGGATGGCAGCAGACGAGGTTGAATGTTCTTTGAATAAGAGACTTTAAACAGGGCAATCTGAGTTTGGGACTTTATATGTCAACATGCCCATTTTCCCTGATTGGGCCTTTTCAATTTAAGGAGCCTTATTTTCATTTCAATTCAGATGATTATAATCTCAGCAGTGGCTCAGTTTGTTGCTCCCAGAATAATATGCTTTGCTTTAGTTTCGAAACTTGTTTGCAGAAAAATAAAGCCAAGCAGCCAGCCTGCAATGAAACTTGGGTACTCTGGCGCCGGGCAGGTTAAGATTCTCCTTTCCAAAGCCTACTGGGTGAATGACTGATGGGCCTGGGGACCAGGTTCTGTACTCCTACAAGATACAGTTTGGCCAGACACTAGTGGGGCATCTGGCTTGGTACTGGTGGCCGGTTCCTCACCTCCCTGAACCCCACTTCCTCGTCTCAGAAATGGGAACGTTACTACAGACAGCCAGATGTGGTTGTTGTGAGGATGAATAGAAATCAATTGCGATAATAGACGTACTTAGCACAGTGCTGGCACGTGGGACGTTCTCAATAAATGGAGCTGTTAATATTGTTAGCACTTGTGGTACTAATTAGTACTAATTCTTATTATTGGCAAAATAGTGCTTCTGTTTAACAACTTTATTGAAGTATAATTTGCATACCATAAAATTCACTTGTTTGAAGTGAGCAACTCAGCCGGTCTTTGGTAAGTTTACAGAGCTTTGCAGTCTTCACTCACAGTCTAGTTTTAGACCATTTCCATCATGTCAGAAGGATCCCTGTCACCTGTGCAGCCACTCCCTGCTCCCACCTCCAGCCTCAGACAGCTGCTAACCTGCCTTCTGTCTAAGATGCGCCTTATTCTGGACATTTCATGTCAGTGACATAATAGTGCTTATTCCCAATAATTTTTCTCGTCCACTCCTCCCAGTGGTTCCCTTTTTTCAGATGCATAAAGTGAGTGGTTAAGAGGAATACTGAGGGCATGGATGAATTCACAGAGGAGCGGGAGGGCTCTGGCTCTGAGTGAGTGTCCTTGGGTCCTCAGGTGGTTCGAAAGGTTTAGGAGCAAATGAACCCTGGCAGAAATATCTGTTCAGGCTTGTCCTTGGGACAAGAGTGATAGTGGTTTCACCTGCCCAGTTGTTGAGAATTCTCCACGCATCAGTTGCTGGGTGGGCTCCAGTGAGCTCGTGGGTCTCTCTGAGCCCTGATGAGCCCCTTCCAGAAATGCAAATCATGGACCAGCCCCAGTCCTCCTCATGAGGCAGGCTCCAAGGAGATCAAGGTCTGAGGACCCTGAAGTCTTTACACGTGAGCCCTCTCCCCTTCTGACCCACGCAGGAGTGGTCTTACTTGACTGTTTGACCCCCAGAAGCTGGTCCAGGCCCACGTCATGATTGAGGGGACTGAATGTGGACAGTCCTGGCATCAGTCTCTGGCACTGTCATTTCCCAGAGCAAGTCTCTGAGACTGTGCCTCGGTTTCCTCGTCTGTCCAGTGGGAGTGGCCCTGGCCACTCATTTGCAGTTGCGAGAAAGCACTTAGCAGAGTGCTGGGCACACGGGAAGGACTCGGTGGCAGCTTGAGTGAGTCTGAGCAAAGACATCAAAATAATAAGAAGCCAGTCCAACCTGGCCTGGAGCGGGGGCCAAGCAGGTCCCCTGGCCCCAGCTATCTCCTCTCTGGGGTCCCTTTTGTCTGTGCCCCACAGAGCCCAGCTGGCAAGAGCTGGGAATTGGCAGGCAGGGGCTGGGGCGCCTCCCACTGCATGTCATCTGGGGAGCTGGCCGTGACTGCTGCGTCCTTCCCGTCTGCCGAACCCGTCATGTGAGGCCCCCAGGGGAGAAGGTGCTGGTGCTCTGGGAGGGCGTTCCGGGAGGCCCCTTGAGCTGGGCTGGGGAGCCAGGCTTCAGAGGTGGGTTGGCTGCCGGGAGCCTTGGAGCCAGGAGCTTTGGAGAACTGCAAGCTTCAGAGAGCTGCATGCATCAGGGTTGAGCTGTGCCAATGGTGCCAGGGGGGTCAGGTGGATCTTCACACGGTCAGCGCTGTGGGGGGTAGGGGGTGGGAGCGGGGCCTAGGACCAGGCTCAGCCCCAGCTGTGAGGAACCCCTCAAGACCCTCCAGTCAGCCCTTGTTGTCTCTTTAAGTCTTGGGATCGGCCTGGGACAGCAGAGGCAGCTTGTGTGGAGAGCCTTGTAGGGAAATCACAGGTCTGTGGTGTGTGTGTGTGTCTGTGTGTGTGTGTGCACGTGCACACGCGTCTGCAGGTGAATGTGTGTACATGAGCGTGTGCATGTATATTTAAGTTTGTGAGTGATAGTGTAGTGTGTGGGAGTGATGGTGCGAATGAATGTGTGTGATGGTGGGTGTTGTGTGTGTATGTAGGTGGGCGTGTGTGTACGCGCATGTGTGTGCCAGTGTTCACCCGTGCTGGGAGCATGGTGCGCCTGCCCCATCCCTTTCTGAAGGTCTGGGCTGCCTCTGGGCCAAGGTTACGTCTGGGTTACGTCTGTGAGGCTCTTCTGAAGACTCAGCCGGGCTGGCTGGCGGCTGGAGAGGCGGGGGCAGTGGTTTATTTCCTCGGGGTTACAAGAGCAAGGTCAGCGCAGCCGAATCTCAGCTTTTGTTTGTCTCTCCCCTGCCCGCAGCAGCCTGTGGTCTGTTTCATTCATTATTAAGTTTTAAATCCAGCCGAAGAGAAACTTGAGCCTTGGAACTCACTCCCTGCCCGGGCTGGCTCTGCTCGGCCCCCGTCAGGGAATGTCTCTGGCTTTATTCACTGTGTCCTGTGTGCCTTTGTTTTCCCAGAAACGGTCTACCCTTAGGTTTGTTTAGTTTTCCTCTGAGGCTGGGCGGGCCAGCAAATGAGGGGGTTGCGGGGGCTGTCCCCAGGGAGGGTGGGACGCGCCGGAGTCTATGCAAGGATTGCCTCTTCCTTGCCTTTGCAGTGGAGTTAAGGGTCTGCCTGGGTCTGAGCTCTGTGGTCGTCCACGTCCTCATTCTTCCTCCACTCACTCACCATCTCTCCATTTCTTTTGGTCCTGGGTGGGATTGGGGCGAATCCAGGGGTGCAGTGGAAACAAAGAAAACAAGGGTCTCAGGATGGCCTGCGCCGGGAAACCCACAGATGCCTCTTCAGTGCCCTAGGCTCACTTCCCGCCTGAGCACTGGAATCTGCTGTCTCGGGCCCTGTGATTTCACACCTCCTATGTCTTGTCTACTACCTGAAGCAGCAGCTTCCAGCTTCATCAGTCCACCCATCCCCAGAGAATGGTGCATGCTATGGCCAATCTGATAAGGGAATCTTTGTTGTTGTTGCAAAATTTTGTCTGTATTCATAAGGACCAGTGGGATTTCCTTCCCTCCGGGATTAGGGATTTGAGGGGAGTTGACTCCCAGGTGTGGATCAAGTGACAGGACTTGTCCTCCTTTTGGCCTATAGGACTGATGGTCTGTGAGTTTGTTTTCAGTGACTTTGTCCAGGCTGCCCCGCCTTTCCCTATCAGGAAAGTGGCCGAGAGCCTCCCCTCTGATGGGGGGGTACCACGTCCTGCCAGGTCCAGGCAAGTGTTGTTAAGGGAAAAGGCGCTCCCCCTTCGTTATCTGCTGCCCCTCTGGCATGCCCTCTGCAGACAGGAAGGCCCTGGTGTCCACTTGCTTCCGGCCCCTGCCCCTCCCCACAGCCCCCCGCAGCCGTTGGCCAGCTGCACAGCCTCAGCCCGTGCGCTGTCGAGAAGCTGGCTCTGTCCTTGTTTCTCGGCAGCCCTGGGAATTGCCTCTAATATCCTCTCTGCCTTCCCCTGCAGATGGTGATGACGACCCACAACTCTCCTGGGTGGCCTCGTCTCCCTCCAGCAAGGATGTTGCGTCACCCACGCAGATGATCGGAGATGGTTGTGACCTCGGCCTCGGTGAGGAGGAAGGGGGCACAGGCCTGCCGTACCCTTGCCAGTTCTGCGACAAGTCCTTCATCCGCCTGAGCTACTTGAAGAGGCACGAGCAGATCCACAGCGACAAGCTGCCGTTCAAGTGTACCTACTGCAGCCGCCTCTTCAAGCACAAGAGGAGCCGCGACCGGCACATCAAGCTGCATACGGGCGACAAGAAGTACCACTGCCACGAGTGCGAGGCAGCCTTCTCCCGCAGCGACCACCTCAAGATCCACCTGAAGACCCACAGCTCCAGCAAGCCCTTCAA
This sequence comes from Macaca thibetana thibetana, assembly GCF_024542745.1. NCBI lineage: Eukaryota > Metazoa > Chordata > Mammalia > Primates > Cercopithecidae > Macaca > Macaca thibetana. The sequence continues at coordinate 42,404,643 of NC_065597.1, forward strand.
GTGCACTGTGTGCAAGCGTGGCTTCTCCTCCACCAGCTCGCTGCAGAGCCACATGCAGGCCCACAAAAAGAACAAGGAGCATCTGGCCAAGTCAGAGAAGGAAGCCAAGAAGGACGACTTCATGTGCGACTACTGCGAGGACACCTTCAGCCAGACGGAGGAGCTGGAGAAGCACGTGCTCACCCGCCACCCACAGCTGTCCGAGAAGGCAGACCTGCAGTGTATCCACTGCCCCGAGGTCTTCGTCGACGAGAACACGCTGCTCACCCATATCCACCAAGCCCACGCCAACCAGAAACACAAGTGCCCCATGTGCCCTGAGCAGTTCTCCTCGGTGGAAGGTGTCTACTGCCACCTGGACAGCCACCGGCAGCCCGACTCCAGCAACCACAGCGTCAGTCCCGACCCCGTACTGGGCAGCGTGGCCTCCATGAGTAGCGCCACGCCTGACTCCAGCGCCTCTGTGGAACGCGGCTCCACACCGGACTCCACCTTGAAGCCGCTGCGGGGGCAGAAGAAGATGCGGGATGACGGGCAGGGCTGGACCAAGGTGGTCTATAGCTGCCCCTATTGTTCCAAGCGGGACTTTAACAGCCTGGCCGTGCTGGAGATCCACCTGAAGACCATCCACGCAGACAAGCCCCAGCAGAGCCACACGTGTCAGATCTGCCTGGACTCCATGCCCACCCTCTATAACCTCAACGAGCACGTTCGCAAGCTGCACAAGAACCATGCCTACCCCATGATGCAGTTTGGCAACATCTCCGCCTTCCACTGCAACTACTGCCCCGAGATGTTCGCCGACATCAATAGCCTGCAGGAGCACATCCGTGTCTCCCACTGCGGCCCCAATACCAACCCCTCCGACGGCAATAACGCCTTCTTCTGCAACCAGTGCTCCATGGGTTTCCTCACTGAGTCCTCCCTCACCGAGCACATCCAGCAGGCCCACTGCAGTGTGGGCAGTGCCAAACTAGAGTCTCCAGTGGTGCAGCCCACACAGTCCTTCATGGAGGTCTATTCCTGCCCCTACTGCACCAACTCCCCCATCTTTGGCTCCATCCTGAAGCTCACCAAGCACATCAAGGAGAACCACAAGAACATTCCACTGGCCCACAGCAAGAAGTCCAAGGCTGAGCAGAGCCCAGTCTCATCCGACGTGGAAGTGTCTTCCCCGAAGCGGCAGCGGCTCTCAGCAAGCGCCAACTCCATCTCCAATGGCGAGTATCCTTGCAATCAGTGCGACCTCAAGTTCTCCAACTTTGAGAGCTTCCAGACCCACCTGAAGCTGCACCTGGAGCTGCTGCTGCGGAAGCAGGCGTGCCCCCAGTGCAAAGAGGACTTTGACTCCCAGGAGTCCCTCCTGCAGCACCTGACGGTGCATTATATGACCACGTCGACCCACTATGTGTGCGAGAGCTGCGACAAGCAATTTTCCTCGGTGGATGACCTGCAGAAGCACCTGCTGGACATGCACACCTTCGTGCTGTATCACTGTACCCTGTGTCAGGAGGTCTTCGACTCCAAGGTGTCTATCCAGGTGCACTTGGCAGTGAAGCACAGCAATGAGAAGAAGATGTACCGCTGCACGGCCTGCAACTGGGACTTCCGCAAGGAGGCTGACCTGCAGGTGCACGTCAAACACAGCCACCTGGGCAACCCAGCCAAGGCTCACAAGTGCATCTTCTGTGGGGAGACCTTCAGCACCGAGGTGGAGCTGCAGTGCCATATCACCACACACAGCAAGAAGTATAACTGCAAATTCTGCAGCAAGGCCTTCCACGCCATCATCCTGCTGGAGAAGCACCTGCGGGAGAAGCACTGTGTGTTTGATGCTGCAACTGAGAACGGCACGGCCAACGGGGTGCCCCCCACGGCCACCAAGAAAGCTGAGCCTGCTGACCTACAGGGCATGCTGCTTAAGAACCCTGAGGCGCCTAACAGCCACGAGGCCAGCGAGGATGACGTGGACGCATCGGAGCCCATGTACGGCTGCGACATCTGTGGGGCGGCCTACACCATGGAGGTGCTGCTGCAGAACCACCGGCTGCGGGACCACAACATCCGGCCGGGCGAGGATGATGGCTCACGCAAGAAGGCTGAGTTTATCAAGGGCAGCCACAAATGCAACGTTTGCTCACGGACTTTCTTCTCGGAGAACGGGCTACGGGAGCACCTGCAGACGCACCGGGGCCCTGCCAAGCACTACATGTGTCCCATCTGTGGTGAGCGTTTCCCTTCGCTGCTGACACTCACTGAGCACAAGGTGACCCACAGCAAGAGCCTGGACACGGGCACCTGTCGCATCTGCAAGATGCCCCTGCAGAGCGAGGAGGAGTTTATTGAGCACTGCCAGATGCACCCCGACCTGCGCAACTCGCTCACGGGCTTCCGCTGTGTGGTCTGCATGCAGACAGTCACCTCCACGCTCGAGCTCAAGATCCACGGCACCTTCCATATGCAGAAGCTGGCAGGCAGCTCGGCGGCATCCTCCCCGAATGGCCAGGGACTGCAGAAGCTCTACAAGTGCGCCCTGTGCCTCAAGGAGTTCCGCAGCAAGCAGGACCTGGTGAAGCTCGACGTCAATGGGCTGCCCTATGGCCTCTGCGCCGGCTGCATGGCCCGCAGCGCCAATGGACAGGTGGGTGGCCTGGTCCCGCCCGAGCCCGCCGACCGGCCCTGTGCCGGCCTCCGCTGCCCCGAGTGCAGTGTCAAGTTCGAGAGTGCCGAAGACCTGGAGAGCCACATGCAGGTGGACCACCGTGACCTCACGCCGGAGACCAGTGGGCCCCGGAAAGCCACCCAGACGTCGCCAGTGCCCCGGGTAAGTGCAGCCCACCTCATCCTGCTCCCTGCTCCTCTCCTTGGGGCTCCTCTGGTCCCCACAGGAGCCACGTACCCTGAGTGCCGTGTTTCCGAGAAGCGGCACTATCATGCAGTGGGCGAGACACAACTGCTGTGCTGTAGACTCCTTGAGTTTAAACCTCAGCATTGCCATTGCTTTTCCAACCACGTGATGGGCTCATGTTATTTATCTCTCTGGGCCTCATTTGTCAAGTGCTAATCTGTAAAATGGGAGTAATAATTGTCCCAGCCTCAGAGAATTGTTGTGAGAGGCTGATGACATCATGCAGGTAACGTGCCTGGCATAGTGGCTGATGCACAGTGAGGGCATTATGGGTGGTGGCTGGTGTCTTTGTTGATGAGCTGGGGTAGACATACTCATTTGTTTATTGGGTCTCCTTAGGCAAGTCACTGACTTTTCTGGGCCTTAGATCTGGGATTCTTTTGACAGTTCATAGAGATCACACACACACAAGGGACCGAGCGCCTGGCACTCAGGGCTCAGTGGTGCTGGTTGTCATCACCAGCTGGTACTCTTATCACCAGCGGCATCATTTCTGTTAGTGCAGTTGCTGGTATGTGGAAGGCCCTTCGACGTGGTTTCAATTGCTGTTATTGTTAATGACTGATTGATTCCTTCATCAATTTTTCCCTGAGCACCCGTTATGTTTGGAGGTGCCTGGGAGCCAAAGAGAACCAGAAATGGACCCTGACTTGGGACTTGTGGACCAGAGGGAGCCACAGGCCCATAGTAAGTGGCTTTCAATGAGCTGTGGAGAAGTCTAGGCTGCAGATGGGCCCACACAGGCCTTGAGTACAGGGCCTGAGGGGCACCCAGTGGTGGGCCTGGAGTCTGCGTGGCCCTTGGGTGTCAGATAGCACAGGCCTGGGATTCCCACTGAGTCTGTGTTGTCTGCTTCCAGACCGAGGTGGCTCTCGGGAGTACCTTTCCCTCGAGGACCGCTGCTGGCACCATTGGCCGGGAGGCAGGGTTTGGGGAAGGGCCATGTGCCACAGGCGCCTGCTGGGACACAGGAGTGTTTGCTGAGGGTGTTTTTCCTGGGACCCTGTGATTTTGAGGGGGTGAGGAGGGCAGAGGGAGAGAGACGAGGGCCAGAGAGAGCGAAGGGAACACCCCACAGTGGAAGGGGCCTCAGCGCCTGCTGACCCTGCCTTCTGGTGTTACACACAGGCCCACGGGAGCCCAGAGGGCCAGGGGACCCGTCCATGGATATCTGCCTGAAGAGAGGAGCACTTGGGTGAAAATAGCGAGGCCAGGCGTTGTGGCTCACACCTATAGTCCCAGCACTTTTTGAGCCTGGAAGATCAAGGCTGCAGTGAGCTACGATCACACCATTGCATTCTAGCCTGGGTGGCAGAGTGGGACCCTGTCTCTTAAAAAAAGAAAAGCCGGGTACGGTGGCTCACGCCTGTAATCCCAGCACTTTGGGAGGCCAAGACAGGTGGATCACAAGGTCAGGAGATCGACACCATCCTGGCCAACATGGTGAAACTCCGTCTCTACTAAAAATCCAGGCCGGGCGCGGTGGCTCAAGCCTGTAATCCCAGCACTTTGGGAGGCCGAGACGGGTGGATCACAAGGTCAGGAGATCGAGACCATCCTGGCTAACCCGGTGAAACCCCGTCTCTACTAAAAAATACAAAAAACTAGCCGGGCGAGGTGGCGGGCGCCTGTAATCCCAGCTACTCGGAGGCTGAGGCAGGAGAATGGCGTAAACCCGGGAGGCGGAGCTTGCAGTGAGCTGAGATCCGGCCACAGCACTCCAGCCTGGGCAACAGAGCGAGACTCCGTCTCAAAAAAAAAAAAAAAAAAATCCAAAAAAATTACCTGGGCATAGTGGCACATGCATGTAGTCCCAGATACTCAGGAGGCTGAGGCAGGAGAATTGCTTTAACCCAGGAGGCAGAGGTTGCAGTGAGCCAAGATCGCACCACTGCATTCTAGCCTGGGTGACAGAGGGAGATTCCGTCTCCAAAAAAAAAAAAAAAGAAAAAGAAAGAAAGAAAAGAACAGAGCTGCATGTCTGGCTGGGGCCTGGGGCCTCTCCTCGAAGTCCTCTCTGGAGTGGAGAGCTCTTTGTAGGGGCTATAGCAATACCCCACCCTCTCAGGACCGTTTGGCTGAGCCAGGGTTCTAAACAGGGCTCCAGGAGGACTCCCTCCAGGGGGCTGAGCATGGGTACTGGTTTCTGCTGCCCCGCTCTGTCCCCGTCAGCCTTTCTAGGGGGCGTAGGTGCTCTCAGGGAATGTTTGGGTCCTGGAGTCAGGTGGCCTGGGCTAAAATCTCCTTTTCCCGTGACCCAGCGGTAATTTGACCTCTCCGGGCCTCTGTGCTCCACTACGAAGCCAGAGGTAGTGGCAGTGGTAATGAATAGTGATCATAATGGAATAGTAATAGAATCTCTCCTGGGCTGACATCTCTGCATCCGGGGAGAAATTGGGGGCCTCTCTGCTTTTCTAACCATTATCTGCTCTGATTGGTCACTGCCTGTTCCCCATCGGTTGTGAACCATCGTGACTATTTATCATGCTGACCTCAGTGTTTTGCTCTGAGGATTAAATGTGTAAATTAAGTGCACATAGTGCATGCCGCTGGTATTTTTTCCTTTTACTATAGCAATCCACACTCGTTGAGGAGTAAGGACTTGCCAAGCACTTTCTATTTAATCCTTACAATATTTCATGTTGTAAGTGAGGAAACTGAGGCATAGCACAATGATGTCGCTTGCCTCAAGCCCCCAGCTTTCCAGAGCTGAGAGGGGACTTGAACCCAGACAGGCAGCATCTGCACCACAGCCCCTGGTCTTGACCAACAGTCCACCCAACAGCTCTGCAACGCATCCTGGCTACAAGAAGGGAGAGCCCAGCGGTGGTGGGGTCCCGGGTGGTCACAGCTGTGCTCATGCTGTGGGGCAGTGCAGCTGGGCTGGGTCACTGTGCCCGCTTCTCCTGGGTGCCCCTCAACCTGGATCACCCCTCCCTTTCTGGCACTGCCCACCATGGTGCTGGGTTTTCTGATGGCCAAGGAGCTGTTTCTAGAGCCTCCAAAGCCTTGGGCTGTGTGAGCCTCCCTGGAGTGCTCTGCATTCAGCATCAAGCACCACTTTGTGAAAACCCCTACTACGTGAGAGGCGCTCTGCTGGGCACCAACTTTTAGCTCATCTCTGTGGCAACAACCCAGGAACCTTGCTGTGGCCTGTGTTTTGGCAAAGAGGGGCCAGCTCAGATAGGAGATGCCATATAGGATGTGCAAGGATGCACAGCTGTGCACGGCTGTGCAGGGACTGAAACTCGAGGGGAGCGTGTTTCCTGGAGGCCCCCAGGCCTTCCTCTCCCTGCCTTCGGGTCTCGTGTGAGCAGGGATGAGCTGAAAATCATGGTTCTGCCTGCCTAGAGGCCCGGGGAGATGGGCTGTTGCAGAAAGGAGCTAGACAAAGCCCAGGTGCCTCCCTAGCCAAGGCGGCATTCTCTGGGGCCTTGCCCCCTGCGTGGGCACACCTGGGGGCAGGGGCCCAGATGTCAGTTAGCCCACCCCTTCCCTCCCTGAGGACCCACTCATGTAAGAACAGACTCTGGGGGTTTCACTGGGGCTTGGGGGCTGGCAGGCTGGGACCCTCGGGAGTGTATCCACAGCAACCAGCTCTCAGAGGACTGGGTTCCCGTGGGGCCGAGGCTGCTGTCGGCTGGAGCATGAAACATTGAAGTTCCATCTCCGCCTCTGTTTATGGGTAATGACAACATCACCCCAAGTCGAGACCAGCACAGGCAGACCCTGACCATCCATCGATCCCACAGATCCCCACGGTGCCTTTCTCTGCTGGGTGGGGCAGGCCAGGTGTTCTCATACCCATTTTACAGCCAAGTAAACAGATATCCAGGTTAGAGGGCCTGTCCAGATCTCACTGGCTTTCTGTTACCTAGACCAGGCTTGACAGGAGGTCTGAAACACGGAGCTGAGAATGGCAGCTCAGACAGTGGGCATCGAAGTGTTTGCTGTCCTCCCACTCACCAGCAAGAGGCTCTGACCAAGTGATACAGCCTCTTGAAACTCCACTTACCCCATCCCTAGAGTGGAGCTTGCAGAGGGTTTGTGAGTATTTAGCATAAATGCTGCCCACAGATGGCAGGTGCTCAGTGAACGTTGGCAGTGGTCACGATCATGGAAATTTAGCAGCTCTGGCTGGCTTTTCCTTCTCTCCTTCCTGTCTTGAAGGGCTCAGCCATTTCTTCCCTGCCCTCCCTCTCTTGTCTCCGCCATTCTCAAGTGTTTCTTCCTGCCCGGGGCCTCCCTCTGCAGTTGCTCAGGGCCGTGTTGGGGGAGGCACCCTGGCCACAGGCCCTGGAACTCAGCTCTAGTTCTCCTGGGCTGGGCCCCAGGGAAGGGGCTTATGGCAGGGGAGGTGCTTTGAGTGCCAAGTTCTATGTTTCTGTAATTATGTCGCCTAGTGGGGGCTGAAGCTCCAGGAGGAAGGGGTCTCCAGGGGGGTTGAGAGTGGGGACAGACCAGGAATAGATGCTGGGGTGAGGACTGGAGTCCAGCCATGCTTGGAGGGTTTGGGGGCTGGTGAGCCTGTATGTGTATGTGCCTGTGTGTCAGTGCACATGTGTGCACTTATGAGTCTACATGTGTGTACATGAGAGTGTGGTACGTGTGGGGATGGGTCCGTGTGTGCACTTGTGTCAGAAGCTATGTGCACGTCTGTGGGTGTATTTGGGAGTACCGGTGTGTGGACTGGGGTTGTGGTGAGTGAGCTGAAGGCAGGGTCTCTGGATGAGTGTAGACATGTCCATCTGTGTGACCTTGTTCACCCGTGTGGATGGCCCTGCTTCTCTGGGGGTTGCACGTGTGTATCTGTGTTACAGGTTGCTGTGTGTAGGGGTCGTGGGTGTGTCTGCGAAGGTCTTGTGTGTTGCTGGTGAGTTGGGGTGAGGGTGAGCATGTGAATGCACACATATGTGCTTGCACATCTGTGTGTGTGTCTTGTGTGTGTGTGAGGGGTCAGCCCTTCCCCCAGCCCCTCCCTTGGGAACCCTCTGAACCCTCTGAAGCCCAGTGCCCCACCAGGAGGGGCTCAGTTATTGGGTAGTTTTCCTCCTATTACCAAAGGGTGGCAGAGAGGCATTTGGGGGCAGCCTGTCTTACTGCCCAAGCCCCTGGGGATGTATTTTCCAAGCACAGTGAGCTCCCTTTATTCACCAGCCCCTGGGAAGATCAACCAAGTCACTGCGATCATGGACTGTTCCCTGCACGTCTCTGGACCAGTCATGACTGCAACCTCCAGAGACTTGTACCCAAGCAAATCCCCATCTTTGGAGGGAGGACATGGTCTTCTGTCCCCAGCCATCGCTGCGGCTTGGTGCCAACCCCTTTCTCCCATCCGCCCACCTACAGGCCTGGGTGTGACTTGTCCAGCAGGCTTCCCGTGGGCTTCCTTGTGATGAAGCTTCCCTTCCTGGGGTGTGCTTCATTCATTAATTCACTCATTCCATTCATTCATTCAACCACCAAGGGTTTTGCACCTTGCCAAGCAGAGTGGGTGGGGGCACATGTGAGCAGAAGGCATGGTTTTGATGCTGGAGACGCTCGAGGTGGTTCCTCTCCACGACCATCGCCCTGGAGTTGACCTGAGATAGGTACTCTGGGCTGCATCCCCTGAGAAGACCTCAGGCCCTGTAGTCTCCTTGTGGCCTGGACATCTTCCTTTGTCTGTGGTAAGGCCGGACTCCCCAGCCCTGTCTTCCCCTCCACCCTGCCCCTGACTTACCTAACTCTTCCCAGGGCCTTTCCATGCAGAGTGCCTGTGTCTGGGCCCCAGGTCACAGCAGATACCCCAAGTCTTCTGAAACACTGTGGGAAAAGCCCCTGGTTTTGTCAGAGCAGGTCCTGGAGCCTGAAGCATCCAGCACCAGTTTCTCTAGTTGTTTCTTCATTCATTCATTTGTTCAAGAAGCATTTTCTTAGCACCGATAATAATCATAATAAAAGTGAAATAATTATTATGCGCTGACCCTAGGTCAGGCCTGTGTTAGGGTGGTGTGGGTCCAGGACACTGAAGTCATCTTTGGTTCTCTTTGTCACTTCTGCCTGAATACACTCCTCTGCATATGTTATTCTGCAACTTTATGTGTTCAGCAAAGGCTTGTTAAGCACTTCATGTGCCTGTGCAGCCTCAAAGGTAGACAAAACACATTCCTGGCCCTCTGGGTGCTCATGGTGCAAGAAGGGAGCAGATAAGCCAATCTGCCATGACACAATAATGTGTTAATTACCTAGGGTCCTTTAGCATAAGTGCAGGGGTGTGGAGGGGATCCTGGACCCATTCTGCATGAAAAGAGAAGGCTTCTCAGAAGAGATGACATTTGAACTGAGTCAAGGATGGAGGGGGTGTTGCACGTAGAGCAACCAGACAGGCAAAGGCCTATAGTTACTTAGGGAACTGTGGATGTGGGTGGAAAGGGGAAAATAGGAACAGAGAACAGGTAGGATAAAATAGAAATTAATTCAAAAGATGGTGGGATTTAAAATCAACCGTATTGACAATTACACTAAGTATAAATGGAGTTAAAATTTCAATCCAAAGGTAGAGATTGTCAGATTGATGCAAATGAAAAAGCAAGACTTAATTGAATGCTATCTACAGGGCCTGGACTATAAATATAAAGACACAGATAGGTTAAAAGTAAAAGGAAAGAAAAATGTGCACCCTGCAAGAACTCATCATAGCATTTCAGAATGATAAAGAGGGAGGTGGGAGCTGAGACGGTTAAGCTCCCTGGTGGATCATCTGGCTGCATCGTTGAGGGTTGGGCCTGGGACCTCGGCCAAGAAATCTGAAGTTCTGCTCCCTTTTCCAGAAGTAAGAGAAGCCCTCTCATCCCAGGAACCAAAGTGGTCTTCAAAGAACTTGAATATTTTGATTCCCAATACCACCCCTCTTTCTTCAAAAAACCCCACAGCCACAGTCCTTCCCTCAGATGGGCAACACCACCTCTGTCCCTGGGGTGTTTCAGAACCATCCGGGATTAGTTGTGAGAGTGAGGTTCACTCTTTGGAATGACTCTTCGAGAAGCTTTGAAGCTTCTCATCTCAGTTTTTCTGCCTTCAGCTCTCACAGGCAGCTGGTAATAGCCCCTGTGTGTGGAAACCAGCTGTGGGAACCCTTGGGGCCCTGTGTGCTTAGGGCATATGAGGAGTGCCCTAGCCACCCTTGAACACCAGAGTTGGCAGAAACAGTGTCCCCTGCTCAGCCACATGGTTATTAGGGTGAGTAAATGGATAAGAAGGTTGTTGGATAGGTAGAAAGATAGATAGACGGACGGATGGATGGATGGATGTGTGTGTAGATGGACAAATGGATAGACAGACAATAGGTAGGTGGATGGATGGATAGACTGATAGATGGATAAGTGGGTGGATGGATGGATGGGTGGATGTGTATGTGGATGAATGGGTAGATGAGTGGGTGTGTATGTAGATGGGTGAGTAGATAGAAGATGGATGGATGGATGGATGGATGGGTGGATGGAGGATGGATGAATGGGTAGATGGGTATGTGTGTGTAGTTGTGTGGATGGGGATATGGATGGGTAGATGGAGTATGGGTGGATGGGTGTGTGAGTATATAGATAAATGAATGGGTAGATGGAGGATGGATGGTTGGGTATGTATGTAGATGGATGGATGGATAGATAGAGGATGGGTGGATGGGTCTATTGGTGGATGTGTATGTAGATGGGAGGATAGGTATATGGATGGATGGGTAGATGGAGGATGGATGGGTGGATGGATAGATGAATGGGTGGTTGGATAGGTATGTATGCAAACGGATGAATGGGTAGATGGGTGGGTATGTATGTAGATGGGTGGACGGGTGGATGGGTGTGTATGTAGTTGGATGGGTGGGTAGATAGAAGATGGATGATGGATGGATGGATGGATGGGTAGATGGAGGATGGATGAATGGGTAGATGGGAATGTGTGTGTAGATGTATGGATGGGGAGATGGATGAGTAGATGGAGTATGGGTGGATGGGTGAGTGAGTATATAGATAAATGAATGGGTAGATGGAGGATGGATGGGTGGGTATGTATGTAGATGAATGGATGGGTAGATGGAGGATGGATGGATGGGTGGAGTAGATGGATAGATGGGTTGATGGAGGATGGATGGATGGGTCTATTGGTGGGTGTGTATGTAGATGGATGGGTAGGTAGATGGAGGATGGATGGCAGGTGGATGGATGAATGGGTGGATGGATGGGTGTGTATGTAAATAGATGAATGGGTAGATGGGTGAATGTGTATGTAGATGAGTGGATGGGTAGATGGAGGATGGATGGGTGGTTGGATGGATGGATGGAAGGGGGCATGGGTAGATGGATTTGCCCTTCTAAGCAAGGAGGCTTCCCTCAACTGCCTTACAGCTTCACCTTGGGATGGCAGTTTTCCCAGATCTAGCAGAGGAGCAGCTCCCTTGGAATGTAGCTTCATGCCCCTTCCCCAGTCTGTTAGAGCTGGATTTAGAGGGAGGTGGGAAGAGAATGGCCTGGGGAGACCTAGGAGGGGGCTGGAACCATTCTGGAAAGTCTTGAGCCAGGCCCCCTAGGAACTTTTGCTTTCTCCTTTTTCCTACCTCCTTCCTCTCTAAATCTTTTATTTTTGGTTTCCAAACAGAAAAAGACATACCAGTGCATCAAGTGCCAGATGACCTTCGAGAACGAGAGAGAGATCCAAATCCATGTTGCCAACCACATGATTGGTAAGAGAGCATTTCCTCCCAGCCATGCTGGAGCTACTCTTTGCGGTTTGAAATTTGCGGTTCCAATCATCATTTTACTGGCTTTTAGGCCAAAGGACAGAGTCACTGTTGCTGTTTCTGAGACATTGCACATGGGAGTGAAAATGTCAGAATGGGAGCCCTTTCTCCATATGAGCCTTCTTGTCGCAGCTCCACTCACATTACAATCAAACTTTTGACAATCTCTTCCATTTTCCAGCATAAATTTCCCTCCATTTCTGAAACAAAGTGCTTTCCAGTTGTCAAGCACTCAGGAGCAATTACGCTTCAATTTTGTGTGTCATGACATTGAATAGATTTAACTGTTCACATTTCCCCACTCAACATGGTGAATTCCTCAGGCACATTGTCAAAACAGAACGCTTACAAAGTTATTTCGGTACTTTTCCCATTCCTGTTCAAGTGGTTTTGGACTTTGGAAAATTCAGCCTCTCTAGAAGGGCAGCTTGCAAAGTTCTGTAGAGTTCACACACTTGGCACGAGAGACCCGGGAAACTGTGAAGTCCCCTTTACCTTGGATGGGTGGATGTGGTCTCCTTGGCAGCTAGGGGTGCCCTCATTGTAGGGGAGGGCACAGCTGGATGTTCTGATGGGCATGGAGGTTCTAAGGGAAGGGGCTGGCCTGGGATGGGCTGGGGCCTGGGAGAGCTTCCAGAAGTCTGGTACCCTGGGTCTTCGTTGGATATGTGATCACTTTCTCCAAGACTCTGTAGTTTGAGCAGTAAAGTTGCAGCCATGGGTTGAACTTCATCTTTTTGTTAATATTTTATTTTTTATTTTAGATGGAGCCTCACTGTCTCGCCCAGGCTGGAGTGCAGTGGCGCAATCTTTGCTCACTGCAACCTCTGCCGCCTGGGTTCAAGTGATTCTCCTGCCTCAGCATCCCAAGTAGCTAGGATTACAGGCACCTGCCACTGCGCCTGGCTAATTTTTGTAGATTTTAGTAGAGAGGGGGTTCACCATCTTGGCCAGGCTGGTCTTAAACTCCTGACCTCATGATCCACCCACCTTGGCCTCCCAAAGTGCTGGGATTACAGGCGTGAGCCACCACGCCTGGCCTGAACTTCATCTTTACTTCATCTCTGTTTTTCTTCTTCTAGCATGTTTTCATTGTTGTCTTAACAACTGTGCCATCAGAGTACTGGTTTACAAAACCCTTTACTGCGTACATTTAGAAAACCTGTCATAAGTGAGCAGCTTAATGAATTTTCATGAACTAAACACACTTGTGTAACCCACACACAGATCAAGAAACAGACTATTTCTAGCATCTCAGAAGCTTCCCTCTTGGCCTCCTTCAGGCCCTCCCCTACCACCAACAGGTCATCATGATGCTGATGTCTAATAATATAGGTTGGTTTTGCCTGATTTGTACTTTATGGAAATGAAATCACAGTTTCTACTCGTTTGCACCTGACACCTTTCACTTTTCACATTATTGCCTCTAGTTGGAGATCATGCCTCTCATTGGTTGTAATAATCTGTCACAGGAGCATGTCAGCCACCATTTATCTGTTTGATTCTTGATGGGCCCATTCTGAAATACTGCTGGCACATTCATGGATATGTCTTCTTTTGTTTTTTTTTTTTTTTTTTTTTTTTTTTTTGGTGACAGAATCTCACTCTGTTACCCAGGCTGGAGTGCAGTGGTGCGATCTCTGCTCACTGCAACCTCTGCCTCCCGGAGGTTCAAGCGATTCTCCTGCCTCAGCCTCCCAGGCAGCTGGGACTTCAGGCATATGGCATCGCCGCTGGCTAATTTTTTTGTATTTTTAGTAGAGACTTGGTTTTGCTATGTTGGCCAGGCTGGTCTCAAACTCCTGACCTCAAGTGATCTGCCCATCTCGGCCTCCCAAATTTCTGGGATTACAGGCATGAATCACTGCACCCGGCCCCATGTACGTGTCTACTGATGAACATATGTATGTGATTTTATTGTGATTATAGGAATATATAGATACTATATTTTGTGTTTATATATAATATATAATATAGTGTTATATACTATATTCTTTATACATGTAAATATGTATATAAAGTGGGAATACAGGATTTGGATGGACTTGCTTAGTCACAGGTTAAATGATGTTCACCTTTAGTATATACTGACAAATACATTTCTGAAGTGGTTGTATGAACTTACGCCCCCACCAGTGGTATATGACAGTTTCAGTTTGCTCCAAATTTGTACAGTCGTCAAGGTTTTGTTTAAGGTTTGCATTGCAAAGGCCCTTCTTTAGTGAAGGTGCTCTCAGGGCAGGTATGGGTCCCCTAGTCCCTACCTAGCCACAGCATTGGCCATGCTCATGCCCATTATCCCAGTCCCCCTGACCCCCAACCTATCTGACAGCCTCTGCCCCCAGTGCCTTGGAGCCAGTCTCCTGCAGCCACTGATTCCCACTCGTGTGTGTGGTGGGGCTCACCTGGCGGAGAGTGGGGAGGAGGGGCCCGGGAAGAGCGGGTGGGGGCCCTGGGAGCTTGGCCTGACAGGGAGGTTGGTGGCTTCTTAATTTCTCCGTCTGAAAGGCCCCTGCTGAAGGATAAGAAGGAGCAATCCCCTGTCAGTCACTGGCTGCTGAGAGTCCTTTCACAGAGTGTCAGAGAGGTGAAGATGAAGATATCTCAAAATGTTTGCTTTTGTAGCAGGTGTTAATGCGTGTTCTTGTTTGTAAGCATGAAGGGCGCAAGCCTGGCTAATTGGACCGCAGTGATTTCCAAGGTGTTTCTGCCCCCTCCCTCCTCTCTTCCACCTTGCCTTTTGTGCAAAGCCTGGAAGCTATGTGTCCTCAGGTGCAAGGTGAGGGGTTTGCTCTTAACTAGAGTTTCGGGAAACACAAAAGGAGGGTTTGAGGGGCATTTGGGTCTGTGTGTGAGCTGCGGGCTGGGCTTCCGAGGGAAGGCGCCTTGGCTGGGGGCTGGACAGGTCTCCTTGCCCATTCCTGCCCTGACCTGGAGCCCGGGAATGTGGGAGTTGGGGGCGTGGAGAGTAGGCAGCAGGGAGTGCTTGATTGGTCCCCGAGCGGAGATTCCAGTTCACTGCGACCTGGAACCCCAGGTGAGCCAGACCTCTGGCGGCTGGGCAGTTCCTCTCGCTCTAACCTGTGCTCCCTACCTGCCTGCCCTCCCCAAGTCTCATCAACCCAATCTACCAGAGGACCTTGACTGAGGACCTGTGGCATGCTGAGAGTTGCAGCGGTCTCTGTGGGTGATGGGGGTACAGGGGACACGGTCTCTGCCTCAGAGATCATCCCATAGAAGACACTGCACGTACCATGCAGCAAAGAGGTCACATTGGCTAAGGATGCCAACAGCTGCTACTGACTCAGCCTTTCTACGTGCCAGGCACTTTACATGGGCACTAGTTCCCCATCTGACAGATGAGGAACCCGGGGCTTAGAGAGGTTACGTGACTTACCCAAGTCCTTCCAGCCTGAGTCATGGAGGCAAGGTCTGAACCACAGCTAGGGTCCCTCCATTGTGTTTGGAGCCCCTGCCAGGGCCTGTGGTGGGAGAGACCTCAGGGTTCCCTCTCCAGGGGAAGGCTGATGGGCATGCAGGTAAGTGCAGTGCAGTGGTGTAGGTGCTCCCAAAACAGGGCCCCCTGGGTGTTGAAGGATGAAGAGGGGGGACGTTGCCTTCAGAGGGAGGACTGAACATCAGGAGGAGGCTCTGGAGCAGTGCGTTGCTGCCAGGCTGCGAGGGTGGTGAGCCACTGCCTATAGGAGGATGGGGGGTGAGCAGAGCAGGTGAGTCTGGGGGGCCGTAGGTGCCTGGCCTGGCCAGGATGGAGACATTGTGGGGAGTGACAGTGGGGAGGGGGTTGGGGTGAGCCACGGAGCACCCCTGATACCAAGTGGAGGGGTTAGGGTTTGGCCTTCACCCCATAGGCCAGGGTCCAACTTTGGGAGCCCCTTGGCTATGATTTATTAGGCTTCTCTTGAAAAACCACAAGAGGTGGCAGCCAGGGCTTCACATTCCCGCAATCATCATTCCCACCTGGCGTGACTTAGCAGCAGCAGCAGTTTCCTGTAGGCAAGGCGTGCATTCCCAGGCATCATGGTCTTGCGCATTTAAGTCTCCAGCCTGGTCCCTGTGGGTACCTGAGTTTAAACCTTGGACTGAAGCGCTAGGGAGCCGTTGAAGGTTTTGGAGCAGGGTGTAGCCTGGCCTGAGCTTTAGGAGATGAATCTGGCTGCAGTGTTGAGAAGGAACCAGTTGGGAAGAGAATGAAGACCCACCTGGTGTGGTCCTGGGGTAAGGGAACAAGGCAGGGGGAGAAGAGAAGGAGTTGATGGAACTTAGATGTGGCTTGTGCTGTGAGTCTGGCCGGCCCTGGTGGCTTGGAAAGGCTGCTGGGGGAATGGTGAGAGGCAGGCACAGCAGGCCTGCTTTGGGGCTGGCTCTGCAATCCCAGTAAATCTGTTGGGGCCCAGTGTCCCTGTGGATGGCTTCTCCTGCTAAATGGTCCGAGCCCAGAGTGGCCGCCCTGCCGCTGACAGGGGTAAAAGTCCCCCTTAGTGGCACCAGGGGGACTTGGTGGGTAGAAGTGGTCCTGTTCAGCTCTGCAGCCTTCTCATAAACTCAGGGCACTTGGGGGTCTGAGGCAGGCCTCTCCTGGGACCCAGACTGCTGGAGAGCTCCCCTGGGGGGCGGTAAACCGGCCTTTTTATAGCGGGGGCCTCTGCATGGCTCTGCAGCCCAGAGACCCTGGGAGTTACGATGACTCAGGGACATGTCTCCTTGGAAACATTTTCCCAGCACCCCTCTCCCGGCTGCTGCTGGTGGGGAGTGATTGGGATCTGATAGAAAGGCGAGGGTCTTTGGAAACCTTTCAACAGCAGGGTCTCCTTTGAAATCCCCCCTCCCCATGAAGAATGAGGCCCCTTCCCTGGGACTCCCCCAGCTTTTGAAATGGCTTTGACACTCCCTCCCCCAGAAAGCACATGAAAAACATGGAGCAGCCCAGAGCTCTGTGCTGTGGCCTCCTGCCGGGGTGACCCGGCTCTGCCCAGCCACCCTTTCCCCACCTCCCCTTCACCCGCTCCCAGGACTCTGGGAGGATGGCCCCCACCTCTACCGCCCCAGGAAATGGCTCTGCAGGAGGCCCCTGCCTTGGGCTCCCGGGGGGTGCTGCTGAAGGAGAGTGAAGGAGGCTTGTGGGGGGCCTGGCCCAGAGGCAGCTGGCCCCCCCACGGCTGGGAAGGGAGGAGCAGTGCGTCCGCCCACATGTGTTGAACATATATGTACAATGTGTGTACACTGCCCTCCTGGAGCACGTGGCACCTCACCCTGGGGGGCAGAGCCTGAGTCTGGAGACCCCCAGGAAGCCGATTTGCTGGAGAGGCCTTACTTTTAGTTCGTTTTGGGTGGGGATGGCTGGATAAGGGGTCTGAGAACTTGTCCTTGAGATAACAAACTTGTCATGACCCAGGTTGGCCCCAAGGGAGTGACTCAGCCTCTGGGTCCCTGGACGTCCTCACGCAGGGCCTCACAGGCCCCTTGGGGGAGCCCCGGGGAGGGTCAGGGCTGGGAAGGGATGGTCCTCAGGGAGTCTTGTCAGGAAAGCTTGCCCTTGCTGTCCTTGGAAAGTGGCTGTGGACTCTCTGGCGGGCAGCCAGGCCAGAGCTAGGCCTGTCCCGGTGGGGCATTAGTCATTCCGGAGGCCTGCTTTTCATGCTCACGCCGGCCCTTTCCCTGGGTGCCTTCAAGGGCTGGGCTCTGCTGTCAGGGGCAAATAAATGGGGGAGGAAGTGGGTGTTTGGAAAATCAACCCCTCCTGCCTCCTGCCCAGGCCCTTAAAGTATCCCCAGTGCCAGCTTCTGTCCTTGTGTGCCCTCTAGTCCACAGCCCTCCCCTGTCACTGTGACAGGACTGGCCCTGGCCCACCTCGAGGGAGGCGTGTGTTTTGTGTGTGTTATGTGTATGTGTGTTATGTGTGTGTGTGTGTGTGTGTGTGTGTGTATGTGTGTTGTATGTGTATGTGTGTTTGTGTGTTGTGTGTGTTTGTGTGTGTGTGTGTGTTGTGTGTGTATGTGTATGTGTTTGTGTGTGTGTGTATGTGTGTTGTGTGTGTATGTGTTTGTGTGTTGTGTATGTGTTTGTGTGTGTGTATGTGTGTTGTGTGTGTGTATGTTTGTGTGTTGTGTGTGTATGTGTGTTGTGTGTGTATGTGTTTGTGTGTTGTGTGTGTGTTTGTGTGTGTGTGTATGTGTTTGTGTGTGTATGTGTATGTGTTGTGTATGTGTGTGTGTGTTGTGTGTGTGTTTGTGTGTGTGTGTGTGTATAAAAAAGAGAGAGAGAGGGAGACAGAGAGAAGGTTTTTCTACCTTACAAGTCTTTATGAAGCACATCCCTGGAGATACTTTCAAACTGCCTCGCAGAGCCAGGGCCCACCCGTTCAAGCTGCCATTTGGACCCTGGCCCCGTGCTGAAGGCGCAGCCTGCAGCATTTTGGAGGGGAAGGAATCTCTGGTCCAAGGGGAACAGTCTGGAGTGGAAGTCGGTGTCTTGCCCCAGCTCCAGGGAGATACAAAAAACTCTCAAATAGAACCACAGAGGAAAACCTCATGAACAGGAAAAGAAAAAGGGGTTCCTGTCTCCTTTCTGCCAGGATCACGTGTTGCTGAACCAGGCTGTGTCAGGCTCTTCAATGGTGCTTTTGATTCAGGTAACACCAGACCCAAAACATCTGTCTAACCTTAATATGTGATAAAAATGTCTCCCTCTCCCTCCGGAGATCATGTTTCAGGTTCTGGAACTGTTCTGTCAGAATAACAAGCCTGTACAGCAAGCCTATAATCCAATTCTTTTTTATTCTTTTTTTTTTCCTTGCCAAACCCCCAAACTAGGGCATAGTCACTTCCCCTTCAACAGTCTTCCCGGGTGTGAGAACCAGCCCAAAGGACTCGGTTTCCCTGACTTTGAATCCCGTTGGTTCATTTGAGGAAGCTGTTTAGGTCTATGGAGAATCCATCAGTTCTGAATTTTAAAATAGTGGAAGTTTTCTCGTTTTCATGAGTTCCTTTTGTATGCATATGTTTTTTTGTTTGTTTGTTTGTTTGTTTGGGGGGAAGGCTTCTGTCATTGAGGTTGCTTCTAATAGCAACCTCATACCTTCATGTTCAGTAAACACCATTAAAATCCTCGGTGGGCTCTGCGAGGGGCCGCTAACCCAACTCAGGAGATGGTAACCTGCAAGTTCAATGTAACATCACAAGTCTAAGATAAGGGTGCTCAGAGGATGGGCATGTTTCCCAATCTGGGTATTCCAGGAAAACTTCCTGGAATAGGTTACACCTAATCAGGGTCTCAGAGTATAAGAAGTAAGGTGGGAGAGGAATTCCAGGCAAAGAAACTAGTACAAGCCAATTATAGAGAAAAGAGGTCCATGTAGTATGTAGGGACACTGTAGACAATTCAGTACTGCAACAGAAAAAACTGTGAGGCAGGAGGTGGGTGGATCACAGCACAGGGGATGAGGTAGAGTAGGTGAGAGAAGGTGAGGATATTGGATAGGAGGATATGGGCTGGAGAAACATTTAAGAGACAAAACCAGCAGGATTTGACTATTGAGTGGACATGGGAGGGGGAGAAGTTAGGAAGACTCAAAGGTCTCAGGTGACCAGGTTTTGGGTGACAGGTGGCAGACGATACCTTGCCAGAGGAAGAGCTCTTAGGGAATGGTAAAGAAGACAGTGATGCTAGCAGTGGTTCATGTAGCAGTCCATTCTCACGCTGCTGTAAAGATCTACCCAAGACTGGGTGATTTATAAAAGAAAAAGGTTTAATTGACTCAGCTCTGTAGGGGAAGCCTCAGGAAACTTACAATCATGGTGGAAGGGGAAGCAGGCACGTCTTACATGGCAACAGGAGAGAGAGGAGAAAGCAAAGGGGGCAGAGCACCTTATGAAACCATCAGATCTTGTGAGAACTCACTCATGAGAACTGCATGGGGGAAACCACCTCCATGATCCAATCACCTTCCTCCCTCGACACATGGGGATTACAGGTCTCCCCCTCCACACACGGGGATTACAATTCGAGATGAAATGTGGGTGGAGACACAGAGCTAAACCGTATCAATCAGTACCATCTAATGAAGCTCACTCAGCACCAGGCCCTTCTTTCCATATCTGCAGGTGTTATCACACTTCATCCTCACAACACCCTGTGAGACTTGCTGTCATTACCTCCTTTTATCCATGGCGAGTTGAGATGTCATATCCAATGTCACTAAGTTTCAGGGTAGGGACCAGAACTCAGCCAGTGTGACTCGGAGCCTGCGCCCTTAACTCCTGCACCTGAAAGCTCATCACGTTTGGTGGGCTTGAGTTTGTGATAATGTGGTCTCGCACAGGATACCCATGGAGATCTGAGTGTTGGTGTCTGGCCAGCAGGGCCCTGTCTGAGGAAGGGGATCCAGGGGCATCAGCATAGATGGTGAGAACATCTGGGAGGAGCCTGGAGAGTGAGGAGTGTGGGGTTGTTGGTGCTGAAGGAGCAATGTTTCCAGGAATATCAGTTGGGTGCAGCATGAAAGGTGCCCTGGGAGGGAGGTTGAAGAGGGTCTATGTGGCTCAGCAACAAGTGGCCATTGTGTCCTGGGTGTGAGCAGGGTCAGTGGCATCAGATCGAAGGGGTCAGGAGGAGATGGGGGACCAGCAGTGTCGATGGACTTTCCGGGTTCCAGGCTGGGAGGGGAGGGAGAGAAGCGGGAGCTGGAAGGCTCCAAAGGTAACAGGAAGTGTTTGCATTTTTAAGAGAGAGAGACCAAAGTGTGTTTCTAGGTTTGGGAGAGAGAGCCAGCAGGGAGGGGAAGAGGAAGGATAGAAGTGAGGGAGATGCTGATGGAGCTGGTCCTGGAGGGGCCGGCACTGGAGCCCTGGCACCATGTTGCTTGAGCCGGCTTATAAGCATGTCCTTCTCTTCTTGCTGTCACGTCACATGGACTTGGTGGCCTGGATTGTTGAACTGACTTTGTTAAGCGTCCTTTAATGTCATTTGACTGCTTGGCAGCAGCTGATACATAGACAATTTCCCTCATACCTGCTTCTGGCTGAGCCTTACTAGAATAACAGTGGACAACAAGGGTCCTGTGGCCAGCGGCCCTAGAGCTTGGTTTCCTCTGTCCTCAGCATCCAGTGGGCTTCAAAGCCTCAGACCTGGCCTTGGATCCTTGGGGCCCAGTGGGGAGAAAGTGGAAGGCCTCCTCTTCTGACTGCAGACCCTGCCTCTGAAGGAGCTGGGATGCCCCTCAATGGCTGTTCAGTCCTGGAAGTGTCCTGCCTGGTGTGATTCCCATCTCACCTATCTGGGGAAACAGGTGGGGAGAAGGGAAGTGATCCCCTGAAGATAAATGGCAAGCTGTGAGCCTGGGTTGCAGTGAGAATTTGACATCACTGATAGGAGCGTTTTCTAAACAGAGAGTCCGATAGGAAGTTACTGGTTCGAATTTATCCTGTAGATTTTTAAGCTTCAACAGTTTGCTCAACCTGCTGCAGGTGTGAATATTAATGGGCAATAGAGTGTGCATGTGTGTGTGCACACACACTGAATGTGGAACTCGACAGTGAAACACAGTGGTTAAGAGCACAGGCTCTGCAGTGAGAGGGCTCTGGCTCCAGCTGTGTCTATTCATGCCTAAGTTATGCCATCTTCATATACTGTAGCTCCTCATCTATAAAATATCTTCATCTTAATAGTACATAACAATTTAGGCAGGACCCTTTTGGTGGCAAGTCAGAAATCCAACTCACACTGACTAAAGCATAAACAAATTTACTATTGGTTCATGTAACAGAAAAGTCTAGGGATATATTAGATAGCAGGCGTCAGGCATGGCTGGTTCCAAGGGCTCCAACAAAGTCATTATCAGTTTATCTCTCTCTTATCTCTCAGCTCTGCTTCCCTCTTTGTTGCCTTTGTTCTCAAGTGGGCTCCCCTGGTGCAAGATGGCAACCAGTAGCAGAGAGGGCCATGTGCATCCTCATCTGCAGTGAAGGTCTAGGAGCGAAGCTCACTGGCCTCAGTAGCGTCCTGAAGCTGCCCATGAGCCAATCATTATGGCCAGGGAGGTGGAGCTGGTTGTCTGGTCAGGCTGATGACCCCTGCCCTTCCTGGGGGTCCGCCCCCCAGCAGTGGAAGTAGGAAGGGTATTATTGAAAAGAAGGAGGGCTTTTATTTCCACAAGAAGGGGCAGCACAAACAATGCAACTCACCACACTTACTCGTTGGCACTGTTTGGAGGATTAAATGAGTTAAAATACATGCAAAGGTCCCAGCACACTGCCTGGCACATGTAAGTTCTGAATAAATGGTATCTATCAATATTGTATTAGTGTTATTAGACAATGATGATGATGATAGAGTCCCTGTTTAGAGAGGAAAAAACTGGCCATGCTAAGCCTATGTCCCAGATGTCAGCACTCAGCAGCTCAGAGGATGCTCCTAAAGCCTTCCTGGACGAAGAGTGGTCCCCTCTCTCTGCCATGTCAAGACTCCGAGGGGCTGGGCCTGGAGGACAGACCCAGAAGGAGTAGCTCCAATCAAACCGATTTTTCATTTATTCCTTCATTCATTCAGTTTTCTTTTTTTAATTTTTATGGGTACGTAGTAGGTGTATATATTTATGGAGTACATGAGATCTTTCGATACAGGCATGCAATATATAATAATCACATCAGAGAAAATGGGGTATCTATCACCTGAAGCATTTATTTTTTCTTTGTGCTACAAATAATTCAATTATACTCTTTTAGTTATTTTTAAATGTGCAATAAATGACTGTTGACTGTAGTCGCCCTGTTGTGCTATCAAATACTAGATCTTATTGATTCTGTCGAACTATACTTTTGTACCTGGTAACCATCCCCACTTCCCCTCCCTCCCCACTACCCTTCCTAGCATCTGCTGACCATCACTGCACTCTATCTCCATGAGTTCAATTGTTTTAAATTTTAGCTCCCACAAATAAGT
This sequence comes from Macaca thibetana thibetana, assembly GCF_024542745.1. Lineage (NCBI taxonomy): Eukaryota > Metazoa > Chordata > Mammalia > Primates > Cercopithecidae > Macaca > Macaca thibetana. Next base: position 42,427,280 of record NC_065597.1, read on the forward strand.
GAGAACATGGGACATTTGTCTCTCTGTGCCTGGCTTATTCCACTTAACATAATGTCCTCCAGTTCCAAGTTATTTTTCTTTCTTGAATACCTACTGTGTGCCAGGCACTAAGCATGAATATTGCAGCAAGCAGAGCAATCTTTGCCATTCTGTCCCAGAGCATAGAGTCTGGTGGAAGGAGCTCCTGACTGTGTCCAGTAGTGGACACAGAAGGGCGGGTCCTGGGTGTGTGTGGGAGCGAGGTGAAAATGGAAGGTGTGCAGCGGTCTCCCTGGAGCTGACTTGCAGGCTGATAGCTAAGTCTTATGAGAGCATTTTTTGTTTCGATCAAGCACGTGGCTGCCCACTGACCTGAACACTTGAACCCACTGCTCAGCACATCCTTTCCCTGTAGGGAGGGGAGACCGTTTGGGTGGAGCCAGATCATGGCGACAGAGGCCCACGGATCGGCCTGGGGTTAACTGGGTGATGCTCCCGGTGCCTCGAGGAGCCCCTTGGTCAGGCTGCCAGGCCGCTCTTTAGACCTCTGGATTCTGCCTGCTTGCCCCACACAGGGTTGTTTCACCAGCAGATCGGGGACTTCAGGCCTCCCAGTTTGTGACTGCCCCCTGCCCCCACCGTGGGACTGCCTAGCTTGTGTGCCTTTCTGGTCCTCTGGCATCCCTTTGCTCATTCTCTTTCACTTCTCCCTGTTTCCACCCTGCCTTTTTCAACCCACTGTCCCTGGGGGGCTCCAGAACCCTCCTGTCTCAGCCTTCTCCTCTAGGTGTCCAGATTTAGCCACTAAAAATACAGGCTAAGTAAGTTTGAGTTTCAAATAAACGGCCAATACGTTTTTAGTCGAAGTATGTCTCCATTCATTTGCATGGGACATACTCTACTGAAGCATTATTTCTTATCTGAAATTTGCATTTGCCTGCTGTCCTGTATTTTACCTGGCAACCCTGCACCCTCCCTACCATCCCCATGCCTCAAGCCAGTTAGCTTGGGAAGAATGCGGGTGCTTATTACCACCCCCCCCGCCTTTTTTTTTTTTTTTTTTTTTTGGGTGATGGAGTTTCTTTCTTGTTGCCCGGGCTGGAGTGCAATGGCACCATCTCAGCTCATTGCAACCTCTGCCTCTCAGGTTCAAGTGATTCTCCAGCCTCCCGAGTAACTGAGATTACAGGCATGCGTCACCACACGTGGACAATTTTTGTAGTATTAGTAGAGATGGGGTTTCACCATGTTGGCCAGGCTGGTCTTGAACTCCTGACCTCAGGTGATCCACCCGCTTCGGCCTCCCAAATCTAGATCTCTGCCAAATACAATATAGTCTTGATTACTATAGCTATAGAATAAGTCTTGGAATTGAATAAGCTGATTCCTTGTTTATTGATTGTCTTTTTCAAAATTGTTGCTATCTAGCTCTTTTTGCCTTTCTATATATATCTTAGAATAATCTTGTCTATATCTACAAAAATTCTTGCTGTAATTTTGACTGGAATCATGTTAAATGTGTATATTGATTTGGGGAGAAATGACATCTTGACTGTCTTGCGTCTTCTAATCCATTAACATGGTATGTCTCTCTATTTATTTAGATCTGTGATTTCTTTCATCTTTTTATTTTTAGTTTTCAACATCCTAATTTGGTACAGATTTTGGTAGATTTATCTAATTATTTTAATTTTTTGAGCAATTATAAATGGTATTGCATTTTTAATTTCAGTGTTCATGTGTTTATTGCTAGTACATAGAAATACAGCTGGTTTTTGAAGTTCATTTTTAAAAATATTGCTTGACTTTGCACAACTTAGTTGTAGGAATTTTTCTGCAGATTCTATGGGATTTTCAGCATAGACAATCATGCCATTAATAAATAGGGACAGTTTTATTTATTTCTTAACTATCTGTATGCCTTTTATTTCCTTTTCTTGCCTTCTTGCCCTGGCTAGACCTACTGGCACTATGCTAAGAGTAGAGAGAGTGGGTATGTTTGCCTTATTTCTGATCTTAAGGGGGACAACATTCAGTCTTCTACTATTAAGTAAAATAACAGCTATAGGTTTTCTTTGTAGATAATCTTTATCAAGTTGAGGAATTCCCCTTCTATCTAAGGGTTTATTTATTTATTTATTTATTATACCATGAATGGGTGTTGGATTTTGTCAAATGTCTGGAGTTTTTGTCTTTTTTTTTTTTTTGTACCTAATGTGAGACCATGCAATTTTTTAAGTCCATTAATATGGTGGATTCTATTGACCAGTTTTCAAATATTGAGTAAGCCTTGCATCGTTGATATGTATATCTCATTTGGTCTTGGTGTATACTTCTTTTTACATATTGCTAAATGCTATTTGCTTATACTTTGTCAGGGATTTTTGTATCTGTATTTATGAGGGATATTGGTCTGAAGTTTTATTCTTGTCCTGTCTTTGACTGGGGTTTTGGTATAGGGCAATATTAACTTACTGAAATAAACTGGGAAGTGCCCTTTCCTCTTCTGTTTTCCGAAATATATTATATAATGAAGGCTTCAGAACAAAAAATTAGCAAGTGAGAAAAGAACATTAAACAATGATAAAGGGGTCAATCTACCAAGAAAATCTTAAATATGTATGCACCAAACAACAGAACTGCAAAATATGCTAAGCAAAAGCTAATAGAGCTGACAGGAGAAAGAGCCATATCCACAATTATAGTAGGAAACTTCAGAACCTTTCTCTCAATGACTGATAGGACAACAGGCAGAAAATCAGAAAAGATACAGAAGAACTCAAAATCACTGACCAACAGGATCTAATAGACATTTATAGAACACTCCACCCAACAATAACAGAATGCACATTTTTTTTCAAGTGTGCAGAGAACAAATACCAAGACAGATCATATCATGGGTCATAAAACAAATGTCAACATATTTAAAATAACTGAAATCATACATAGTGTTTTTTCCTATCACAATGGAACCAAACTAGAAACTAGTAATAGAAAGGTAGGAAAACCTCCAAACGATAGAAACTATATAACGTACCTCTAAATAATCATGGGTCAAAGAGGAAGCTCACGGGAATTTTTTAATACACTGAACTGAACAAAAAATAAAATACAACATGTCAAAATTTGTGAGACACAGCTAAGTAAAGGCTAAGAGTGAAATGTGTAGCAATAAATGCTTAGTAAAGAGAAAAAGTCTCAAATCATTAATTAAGCTTCCACCTCAAAGATCTAGGAAAAGATCAAGATAAACATAGAACAAGCAGAACGCAGAAAATAATAAGATTAAGATCAGAAACTTGAAACAGAAAACAGTAAAACAAAATTGAAAATCAATTAAACAAACAGGTGGTGTTTTAAAAGATTGATAAAATTGACAATTCTTTTAAGAAAACAAAAAAGAGAGAAGACACAAATTACCAATATCAAGAATGAAACTGAGGATATCACTACAGACACTACAGACATCAAAAGGATAATAAGGGAATAATACTATGAAAAATTCTACATACATAGATTTGATAAATTAGATGAAATGATCTAATTTCTCAAAAAACACAAACTACCAGAATACATGTAATGAGAAATAGATATTTTGAATAGTCCTATTGAGGAAATGGAATTCATAATTTAAAACTCCCTGTAAAGAAATCTCTAGACCCAGGTGTTTTACTGGATAAATCTAACAAATGTTTGAAGAAGAATCAACACCAGTTCCACATATAGTCTTTTTGTTTATTTCAATCAATGTTTGCAAGATATATCCTTTTGCATTCTTTTACTTTCAACCTGGCAGTATTATTATATTTTAAGTGAGTTTTTTGTAGACAGCACTTAAGTGAGTCATTTTCCTCCCAGTCTGCCAATCTCTGTCTTTTAATTAGTATATTCAGGTTATTTATATTTATGTTGTTAATGATATGTGAGAGCTTCAGTCTGCCATTTTATATTTTATTTTCTGTTTTTCATTTCTGGTTTTCTTTTTTCCTTCCTGTGACTTACTTGAACGTTTTTAAGAATTTCATTTTGGTTTATCTGTAGTGTTTTCATTTCTTGATACAGCTTTTTATCATGATTACTGTAGGTATTATATTAAATACACATAACTTATCAAAGACTACTGGTGTCATAATCTTACCAGTTCAAGTGAAATGTAGAAAAGTTATCTCCTGTAGGTCCCTTTACTCTTCCCTGCTTATAATTGTCTTAACTATTTCTTCTGCATATATTTAGTACTACATCAGACAGTATTAACATTTTACATTAGACATCAAACATACTTTAGAAAACTCAAGAAGAGAAGGAAATTAGTGGTATCTACAGTGTAATTTCCCTACCATGTTCTTTCTTACTACCTAAGGTTCCAATCATTTCCTCTCTGTTTAGAAAACTTCCTTTAACCATCCTTTTTCGGGTGATTCTGCTGGTGATGCATTCTCTTAGTTTCCTTTTATCTGAGAATATCTCAATTTTCCCTTGATTCTTGAAGGGCATTTTCACTGGATGTAGAAGAACTCTGGGTTGACAGTCCTTTTTTATTCAGCAGTTGAAAAATGCTCTGCCACTTCCTTCTTGCCTCCATGGTTTCTAATGAGAAATCTGCTGTCATTCGAATTATTTTTCCACTATATATAAGGTGTCATTTTTTTCTCTAGCTGCTTTCAATATTTTTCCCTGTCCTGGAGTTTTCAGGAGTTTGAATATGATGTGTCTTGGTGTGGATTTCCTTGTGTTTATTCCTTTTGAGTTTAACTCAGCTTCTTGAATACATCTGCATCTCTTGCCAAATTTGGGAATTTTTCAGCCATCACTCTTTTGAGTACATTTTCAATCCTCCCCTCTTTTTTTTTTTTTTTTTTTTAAATCTCCTTCTGGGACTTGAATCACAAAAATGTTGTAGTCCCGCAGGCCCCTGAAACTCTGGGTGATTTTTCTTATTCTATCTTCTATTTCACTGATTCTTTTTTTCTCTCCTCTCTTCTGCTGTTAGGCCTATTCATTGAGTTTTAAGATTTTCTCCTTTATCCATTTCTAAAATTTCCATTTAGTGCCGCCTTGTATCTCCTATTTCTTTGTCAAAACTATCTAGGTCTTTGCTAGACTTGCTTTTTTTTCCATTTGTTTCAAGGATGATCATAATTGTTTATTGACGTAATTTTGTGGTGGCTCCTTTAAACTCCCCGTTAGATAATTCCAACATCTCTGTCATTTTGATTTTGGCATATATTGATTGACTTTTTTTGCCATTGAATTTGAGATCTTCTTGTTTCTTGGTAGGATAGACGATTTTTAAATTGAAATCTTTATGTATTACATAATGACACTGTGGATCTTATTTAAACCCTCCTTTGACCCCACTCCAGTGCAGAAGGGGTGCAGATGCCATCTTGCTACTGCCAGGTGTGGGCAGAATTCCAGGCTCATTTCCTCCCTAGGTCTCTACTCATACCTCTCTGAGCAGTCATGGTAGGAATGCCTCATTTCTGCTCTCCACATGGTCTCCACTATACCAGGAGGATGGGTTGGAGTACTTGCTCCTGTTGGGTAGGAGGGGAGTCCAGGCTCCCCATGTGGTCTCTACTGACACCATGGGGAGAGGCCTTGTTACTGCCCAGCAAGTATGACTGGCTTGGCTCCCTGCTAGGGTTTCTCTGACACCACATTAACAGGGATGGGAAGAGTGCCTCATTATAGCCTTGCCAGCATGGGAGTCTCAGATCTCCATTCAGCCTTTGCTGGAGTGGATGGTGGTGGGGTCACAGTTTTCTTCTGGGGGGTTTGCCTGGAGCAGAGCTATTATTGTCTAAAAGTTTTCTGTTTTGCCAGGCAAAAATCTTTCCTGGTTCTTTGGCTAGAGAGAGTGGGCTTTGGTTAAAGCTTAAAACAAAATCCTTGTTGGTGTTTCTGGGCTGCCAGTTTTGTCAGCTCCTAGTCTGGGATATATGAAGCAAAAAGCAGACCCAGGGTCCTCACCACTGTGTCACTCCTTGGGTCCCTCGCTGGTCTGCCTTCTTCTCTCTGCCTTTCTGAATCTTCTTCTGTTTCTTTCGTATATAGTGTTCAGGGTTTTAGTTGTACTTAGACAGAGGAATAGGGAATAGTACGTCTATGGGAGTGATCTGGAACTAGCACAGGCAACTGAGAATCTCCATAAACATTGTTTTATTCCACAGCAACTTCTGTGCTAGCTTCTAGGACTCAGGGTGCAGAAATTGGAGCTAAGAGTTTGAGGGCTTGAGCTCAGGCCCCTCCTCCTTCCCTCTCCCCTCCTCTTCTGACTCACCTGGTGGCAGTTGTAAATCAAGCCTAGCAGTAAACGTTGATACTAACAATCCCTTGTTCTTGTGCCAGCATTGCTTTTTATTTTCTTCCCTCCGATGGTCCTTCTCACTCTGGTTTTATCCTCCTAGGGGCTGATGAGGTAGACAAGCTGGGGTGGGGTCCCACCTGACATATCAGATGGGTGCACTCATAGTGTAGACCAGGAGCTGGGCAAAGGTGGGGCATTATTAGTGCTTGGGGATTGAGGGGGAAATCACTGATCCAGTGTTGAAGACACGGGGTGGTAGAATGATCTCCAGTCATTCATGCCTAGGGCTAAAAGCTGTCATGGGAGTTGGGAGGGGCAGATGGAAATTCCACTGGCCATATGGTGGTCTTGTCCTTCAAAGGAGGACAGCTCTCGCACTAACACCACTTCTCCCAACTGGGCATCTTGAGCCCCCTCCCCTCATTCCCACAGGCAGGGCCTCAGGAAGCTGTAGTGGAATTGTAGCATTTGGATGGATAATGGAAAGGGGTGGATGTTTCTGAGATTTCGACGCAAATAAAAACATGCCAGATTGTTTTTGAAGCATCAAATGCAAATTGTCAACATGAACATATTTCTGGACTTAACAGTTGAATGTGTGAATTAATTATGGGCCTATTACGATGCAGAATGATCCTTACTTTCATATGACTAAAACAACCCCATTACTCAACCCTTTCACTTTGGGAAGAGGATTCTGTGGGCTGCTCTTTTAAAGTTGCAGGAGCGGATAGAAATCAAGAAGCTCCGTGACACAAACCCAGCTTCTTCAGTTTTGATGATCTGCCCCCAGAATCTGAGTTAGGATTGGATTCCCATCAAACATCAACATACACAGTAAAGAACCCATAGCTTTGGGGAAAAGGTAGTCATTTCTACTGATAACACAAATCCTTAATGGATGCTGAAGTTGAGGTCCTCAGTCCATGCTGGGCTTAGTTAATCTTCTTATGTTTATGAACTCTAAATTCTGTGGCCTGTTATGCAGGGCTGCAGTGAGCCACAAAAGGCACCCTTCACTACGTAAGGACCCCCAGAAATGCTCTCCTGAGTGGGGTTTGCATGAAGGGTTTATCATAAGGCCTGCTTCCTTAAAGGAAAAACAAAGCAACAACTCACTAATCACCTGTGTGAATGAAGGACCTTGACTCTCTCAGCTGTCAAGATCTGTTTTACAAAACAACAACCACAACAACAACAACAAAAACAAAACATTTAACATTTCGCCATAAAACATTTTGGGGCTTGTCTCTGCAGCATGAGGATGAGAATCTGGGTTCAGACGTCTGGCTCTGTCTCCTTCTCCTGGGGCAGTGCATCTCTTCTGGTGACCTCTCTCTGCACACCCCCACCCCGTGGGCTCTGCTCTGGTTCCAATGGCCTTCGCACGGCTTGCATGGTCCCCACTTCTCTGCTTGGAGGCTTGGGAAGCCTTGTTTCAGGGGTGGCAGGAGCATTACTCAGTCAGTTAAAGGAACAAATAAGTGAAAAGATAGTTAGAATGTTCCTCGCTGTGTTCTCACCCATCCCAGGGCCCCTGTGATCACTGTGCACCAAGGTATCTGTGTCAGGACACCTTAGCTGGTGTGCACCAGTACCACTGTACTGTTTGATAAAATGTTCATATGCTTTCCAACCACCTAGCAAAGAGTTTCTGCACTGAGACCCCTGTCCGCAGGTTCTCCCTCTGGGACCTGGGCCCCCTGGGCATCCGCAGCATTTGAGGGGATAACCTGCAGTCCATCAGGGCTACCACACCACTCCCTTGGATAATTCAGGTTGGTGGGGACGCTGCTGCACCAGTTGTTGAAACATTCTGCATATCAACCTTGCTTGTTACCCTATTTTCTACTCTTTCTGTCCCTCCACTCCTCAGCAAGTGTTACTGAATTCTAACCCTGGGCTTGGCATGACACCGTTTCCTCGCTCTTAAGCTGGCTTCTCTAGGTCTAGCATGTGTCTTCCCAGTCACTTACCCCCATGCCAGGCCCCTTCTGTGCCTGTGCTGTCGGTGGGCATTACAGATGTTTCTTCTTACTGCACAAGAGAGAGTCTAAGAGAGGACTTAATTTTGCTCTAATTCTAACCCCAAAGGATGGGACTTTCCCATAGGAACGTGACTCCTACATGTCCTTCCGCAGTTTTCACTCTGTTTACAGTTTGATGACAGTTGCTTGCTTCTCGTGACATCCTCAGAGCTGCAATGACAACGGCACCGGCTGTAGGTGCACGCGGCTGTGACAGTGGCCCCCCTCTTTCTGCTCAGCCCCTGTTGCATTCTTATCACGAAGTCTTGATGACTCCGGACTCTGTGTTTGGCTGGTGCTTTTCTCATTCGTCCCATCACAAGGTAGAGGTTGGGGAAACACCTTTCCTGGGAATCTGCTCCTCGTGTTTTCAGTTTGGAAAGTTTTGTCATTAGCACATCCGCTCCTTGTTTCACAGCCTATTGGCCTCTGCTGATCAGCAAGCTGAAACTGACACTTGTCGGTCAACCACTGCCTGCCAGTGACCACGGGGTCTTGGGAATGACTCCACTTTTCAGAGTGGCAATGTCTTAATAAGTGAGGCACATGCAGGAAGCCACCTCACCCAGCTCACAGTCTTTGGGGCTGGTGCAGGGCCGGGGCTTCATTTATTTAAAAATAGTATTTTAATTCTCTCGAGGGAGGGTCTGCTGTCTCTCAGAAGTGGGCCTGAGTGTCTGTTCTGAGGAATGGAAGGAAGTGGGATGGGCTTGGTTCTCTTTTAGGAGGCTGAGTTGGAGTTCCCTCTTTGTTAGGAGTAGTGCCTAGAAGGGGCTTGCTGCTCTGTTGAAGCCAAGGAAAAGATCAAAACTTCAGGACTAAGTGGTCCATTTTCCTTATCCGGAAGCTGAGGCTTTGAGAGGGACAGACACTTTCCTGAGGTCACACAGCTGGCCAGAGGATGGGATGGATGCAAACCAGGTATCCTCGCGCCCAAGTTCCATCTCATTCAATAAGTATTTAATGAATGAGAGAAGAGATGGAACTTGGGTATGAGGAGGCCTGGAAATCTGGGTAGCCAACAAGTATCCTCCATCCCCAGGGTTTGTATCTTCAGGTAAGTCTGGGAAATTCTGGTTGATACTACATCTGCTGGTGGTGGGACCTGGAGCTCAGTGGGAACCTGGGAGCTGGGACTTTGGGACCTAGTGGGCCAGACCCAGGGCCAGGACTATTTCTGGAACCCTCAGTACCCTTGGCAAGAGGAGAAGAGTCAGCTGTTTTGGGCATGGAAGCCAATACATTAAGCCAGGCAGCATCCAAGGCAAAAGTTGAAAGTGATAATACATTTCCCCCTTTCCTCTGGGGTGTGATTTATTTTTCTTTCAACTGTTTCTTTGCATTCTGATTCTGCCCTCCGAGGATCTGGTGATGTGGACAGGCTGGGGTCTGGATGGGACAGTGTCCAGCTTTCATCACACCAGTAGGGACAGTGGTCATGGCAGCCCAGGAACGGGGTGGACGCAGCAGGCTTCTTGGTGTTTGGTGGTTGGACACAGGGGCAGAGCAATGCAAAATTCTGAGCCTTGTGGATAGGAGAAGAATCTCAGGTTGCAGGACCAGATGGCTAGACTGGAAGTTGGGACGGGGCAGAGGGAGCAGGGATTGCACTGACCGTGATTGTGCATCCCTCAAAAAAGCTGAGCTCTTGCACAAACCCAGGATGCCCCTTTTATGGATACAGAAATAGAGTGAGGTTTAGGAAACCTGCTGAGGTGATGCAACTATTTAATATTGATGGAGACTAGAAACGAGGCCACTAGATCACTGGTTCTCAAACTGCAGTGTGGCAGTGGTGTGTTCAAGGCAGGTGCCTGTGGGCCACCTAGATGGGGGTGGGCGGCGCCCTGCTCTGTTCTGTTCTGTGAAGGTTTCGCTGGAAAGTTCTGTCCTGGACCATTGTGCCACTATCAGGGCTAGGGGAGGTGTGGGTTAGGTCTGTCCTGGAGGGTGACTGTGGCCAGTCTTCAGCCCTCTGCGACCCCAATGGTGAGGACACTCTCTCACAGGTGGCTGGGCAGATGTGATGAAATGTCAGTGGCTGTGGGTGCTTCGAGAGGCCTGGGTTGAGAGACAGTGGTGAGGGGCCCGGGTGCCCGCCAGTGGGGTACCAGTGGTGACCCTGTTTGCTGCCTGCCTGTGCATATTCTCCAGCCTGCTTTCTGTTGCTTATCAGAACAGTGCCACAACCAGGGGCTGTGCTTGCAGCTCAGACACCGGTATCGTATGAGAACACCCAAGGGCCTTTCGTCTCAAATGGGTTCCTGCTATCGAAAGCTTCTCCCTGTATCAGGGCTTGGCTTTAGAGATTTCTGGCATCCTTGTGCCCTTGCCTGTCCCCAGGGCTCTCCAAGCCCTGCCCCTGCTCCTGGCAAGCCATAAGGGGACCGCTTGGAGGATGAGGAAGGAGGCTATTTTCTTACTTTTGGTATAAATTATTCGGGCATGGCTCTGGTACTCTCAGACATGGAAGAAAGATCGGCTGTATAATTTGTGGGACCTGATGCAAAATGAAAATGTGGGCTGTATGTCAGAAAATGATTAAGAATTTCTAGGCCGGGCGCGGTGGCTCACGCCTGTAATCCCAGCACTTTGGGAGGCCGAGGCGGGCGGATCACCTGAGATCAGGAGTTCCAGACCAGCTTGGCCAACATGGTGAAACCCCGTCTCTACTAAAAATACAAAAATTAGCTGGGCGTGGTAGCGGGCGCCTGTAATCCCAGCTACTTGGGAGGCTGAGGCAGGAGAATCACTTGAACCTAGGAGGCAGAGGTCACAACAAGCTGAGATCACGCCACTGCACTCCAGCCTGGGGGACAAGAGTGAGACTTCATCTGAAAAAAAATATATAGACAGTGACAGTAGGGTATAAAACTATATGCTGGGCTTTTCTAAATTCAGGAACCTATGTAACTGCATGTATTACACGTTCTTGAAGCCAGTGCTGTGTGGAGGCAAGATTCTTTGAGTGACAGGAACCCCACAGGACACAGGACTGCAGGGTATGGTTGTGCGGGTTGTCTACTGCACAACTCTAGGGGACACCATTTACATTGTGGTCCATGGCGGCCCTGCCAGAGATCACTGCAGCCGGCCCCTGGTAGTGACAGTGATCCAGAACTTTGGGACAGAGAGGCTGCTTGGTGATGGGCTGGTGTCCTCCCATCCAGACCCTTTTCTCACACCAGTGTTTCAGAACCTCCTCCTCCCATCCTCCCTTTCTCCTTGGCATTTCAGGGACACGTTTCTCTGAGAAACCGAGGTGCCAGGGCTCCACGCGGGCGCTGCTGGGGAAGCTTCCGCTCCTCAGTGCTGATCGCCCGCCGGCAGCTCCGCTGTTAACCTTTGGGGTTTGCTCACAAAATAGAAACTCTCTTTGTAGGTCAGTTTGTCAGTAATTTTGGCAGCCGCGGGGCCACTGAGGGAATGAGGCTTGGTTCCCACTTGTCTCTTGTGCTCGGTTTGGAGACTTTTGCGGAGCCCTTCCCTGGGAGGAACACTCACCCCTGCCGGAAACAAGAGCCGGTTTTCTCTGACCTGGTTTTGAATCGGCAGGAGCAATTCCTGCATGCTGGAAACGCATGGCTGCTGAGAAGGAATTTGTCCATACCCAGTCTGTGCCCTGGGCCTGAGGCTGGGGCCCAGGCACTTGTTTTCCTGGGTAGGAGGCACTTGGATGGGGCTGCTGGGTTTTATACTCCTGCTCCCACATTAGGCGACCTGGAGGAATCTGCTGAAACTGACCCCCACCCAAAACTCGCTGAGTGTGCCCGGGTCTACGGATACCTTCATGACCTGCCAGCCGACCCACTTGGTTCCGTGCAGCCCCTCCTGACCTTCACCCCCACCCTCAGCCTGGGCTGCCAAGGCTGTGGACATCTATTGTGAAACCCTCCCAGTGCAGAACAGATGAGGAGGGCCTCCTCACACTCTGCCTTCCAGGGGCTGGCAGCAAAACTGAGGGCGTGGGAAATTAGGCCATGAGCAGCCTGGGGAGGACTGGTTGTCAGAACAGCCATCAGGAAGTGCTGAAGAAGTCAGGAGGCCTTCCTGGCAGAGGCAGTGATGCACTGGTCTCCAGCCCTCTCTCTGTTATTTCAGAGCTTCCAGGGAGTCAGATTCAGAACAGAGGATCTCTGGTCCAGGACAGGAAGCTGGGGAGCCTAGGCTGGGATAGCTTTATGGCTCAGACATGTAATGACACCCAAACAGTAATTGAGCACCAACTGTATGCAAGACCCAGTGCTGGGACCAGAGTTAAGTCAGAGCTGGAACAAGTCTCCACAGCCAAAATTGAGGTTTATAGGAAAGACTCCAGATCACCTAGAGAGATGAGGGTTGTGTGTCAAGGAGGAAGAGGAGGGCTCAGGGTCTTGAGGAACAAGCCCCTGCCTGAGGCTGCCCTTCTGTTTCCTCCACCCTGGCTCCTGCTTCCTCTAGGAAGACAGGCTGGGAGGATGCTGTCCAGCTGCGGCTGTGTTCCTGAGCACCGCCTGCAGGTCCCAAGGCTGAGGGGGGACCACAGGCTGACTGAACCCGGAGAGAAGCCTGCAGCTCTCCCAGGCTCACTTGCTGTGCTGCGCAGACCCCTGTGTCATTGATGTTGCATGTTTACAGAGAGCACTGCCTTTTATGTGAACGAGCCGCAGCCTGGACTCCAGCCTGTCCCCACCATGTGCCTTGTGACCTTGAGCAAGTCATTCCCCTTCCGGGATCCACACTTCAACAATACCAGGGCTGAATTGGAGTAAGGAGCATTTCACAATGTTAACCAGGTTCCCTTCCTGTGGGAAGTTTCCGAGTTTTAACACGATAATAACAACAGTAATATTGATCCCAAACGAGTATATAGCACTTACATGCCAGGCCCTGTTCTAAGCACTTAATTCTCACATCAGCCCCAAAGGGATACCCCTATTCTTATTCTCTCCATTTATAGATGGGGAAATTGAGGAATACAGAGGCAAAGTGGCCTGCCCAAGGTGACACAGCCAGCGGGTGTCAGAGCCAGGATGGGAACCCAGGTGGTATGGCTGTGGAACCCATGTGCCTCACCACTGTGCCAAATTGCCCTCAATTTGGAGCATCTACCTAGAGGGAGCCAGGTTCTCCAGGAGACCCTTTTAGTCTGTCGTCAGCACATGGGCCCTTCTGAATCCTTGAATGCCTTGTCCAGTCTCAGACAAGGATTTTGTTCCAACCTCCATATTCCCACCAATGTGGACTCCTGTGGAGTTGCAGAGATTAATAGTCCCCATTTCTTATTTTTTCTCCTTCTTTATAAACATCATATCAGAGAAATTCTCTGATGATCCATCCACCCGAGAACCCCCTCACTAAGGCAGCTGAGTATTAAGGGGAAATTCGTGAAATGAAGTTTGGAGGCCGCCGGCCGGGCTGGAGCCCCTCCTGAGTGACGGTGATTTATTTCGGCAATGTGGTAGTCATTAGTATCTTTGGTGTCGGAGCCGGAGCACTCACTCTGGCCTGGGTCTGTGGCCGAGGGAGCCTTCGGGGCCATTACGAGCTAATGGCGCAGTGTGGGCAGAGGAGGGCTGCAGTCAATCTTGCTGCTGGCGGGTAATAAACGTCGGCCGGCTCCTTCCTGCTCCCCACGAGAGAGGGGAGGCCATGGCCCATGGTTCCCTGCTGGGCCTCGTCTCCCCTTGCTGTGGGGGCCCTTCCTGTCACTTTTTGCCTTGGAAGACTGAGACCAAGAAGTTGCCCAGAATTGTGCCTATCTGACCCAGAGTTTAGAAGTGTGAGGTTGGTTAGAGGGCTCTTGGTTCTGCTGGCTTGGCTTTGGGGTGTCTTCCCGCAGGGCTGCACCAATTCTTCGCATCCTGTGGGGAGAGCTGCCCAAGTGAGGGTCCTTGCTGCCTCCACAACTTGGGAGGATCTGTCCCTCTTGCCCCCTTTTATTTTATTTTTTAAATTTTTATTTATTGATTTATTTTTTAGAGACAGAGTCTTGCTCTGTCGCCCACGCTGGAGTGCAGTGGTGCGACCTCAGCTCACTGCAACCTCCGCCTCCAGGGTTCAAGCCACTCTCCTGCCCCAGCCTCCCGAGTAGCTGGAATTACAGGCATGCACCATCAAGCCTGGCTAATTTTTGTATTTTTAATAGAGACGGGTTTCACCATGTTGGCCAGGCTGGTCTCAAACTCCTGACCTCAAGTGCCTCAGCTTCCCAAAGCGCTGGTATTACAGGAGTGAGCCACCATGCCTGGCCTCTTGCCCCTTTTATTTGAGGCTTAACTTACATACAGTGAAGGGCTCAGATCTTATGGTGTTGTGTGATACAGTTTTACAAGTGTGTACACCTGTGTAATCAGCACCCACATCAACAAATCGAGCACTTCCTCCCCACCAGCAGTTTTCTTCAGGCTTCCTTCTCGCTGATACCCCTGTACCCCTACCAAAGGCAATCACTGTTCTGATGTCTTCCACAATGGATGAGTTTTGTCTGTTTCTGAGTGTCATTTCTGTTGAATTGTCCCCATGCATCCTGTGGTCCTTGTGTCTAACTTCTTTGGCTCTACATTTAGTTGGTGAGATCCATCCGCGTTGTGTGTGTATCAGGAGTATATTCCTTTGTATTGCCGTGTGTTTGTTGCACTGTGTGAATATGGGAAAATATGCATTTTACTGTTGCTGGGTGCTTGGATTGTACCTGGATTTGGGCTGTTATTCACAGTGCTGCTAAGCCCATCTGTGTTCCATGTTGTTTATGAGTCCTGGCTCTGGGGTCTTGGGATCCGGCTCTGCCACTCACTTGCTGTGTGACCTTGTGCAGGTTCCTTAACCTCTCTGAGTCTTGGTTTGCACATTTGTGAAATAAGGGGATTAAGGAATCTATGGTCAAGTGCTCAGCACAGTCCCAGGGAAACACTGAGGGATTAGAGCCTTTTACGTCAATGAGCTTCACTTAGGTGCAGATTGTTGTGTACTGATTGCAGTGGGGTGAGCGTGCAGGGGAGGTTTCCCTTGAGTTTTAAAGGTTGCTGAGTAACCCAGCCTTTTTCTTTGGAATATGGAAATTTGCAGTTGCACAAGCCTAGATGGGTCTGTGTCTTTTCCCTCCCTTCTTTCTTGGTTTTTAATTTACTCCCAACCTATAAGCAATTTCAAAGGCAGACAAGCATGTTGCATGCATGTCTGTGTGTGTCCATGTGTGTGCACACACACGTGTACAGTTAGGGAGGGATTTCTGCTGAGCCTGGGGTGCCTGGTGTGAAGTGTGGCCTCCAACTCACAGTTCAGAAACTGGGGCTTTCTTAGAAACCATGTAGCCTTTGATTCCTGCCAATAGTCACCCCACTTTCAGGTGTTAAAGATAGCAAGTTGAGCATCCAATTTTTAACCTACCAAAATGACATTTTCATATGGTTCAGACTAATACTTTCAGACCCTTTAGAAGCAGTCATTTACAGTGCTGCAGTAGTTATAGACAACTTGCATCCAGTCCTAACATCACCCCCGACCATTTCAGTTTTTCCCCGGATATTTCCAAAAGTGTGTGGAAGTGAAGCAGTGAATTTCTTCAGCAGACAGCCCTTACCTTGGACTTTAAGGTGTCTCTGCACAGCCAGGATTGCAGGGCTAGGCCTGGGCCTTTTGGTGTGATGGGCTCCCTTGCTGGGTTTCCTACACAGTGGAATGCCCTACCCAGTTCGATCCCCAGTGCGCATGCTCATCAGCCAGCTGGTGTCTGTCAGCAGCGAGGGGCCACAAATCTCCTCCAGGCAGCCCCCTTTCTCCTCTACACAGGCTTTCACTCTGGCCTGACACCTGTTTCCCTTCGCTGCTTCTGCCCCCAGGAATGATGCTCCAAGCGCCATCTCTGGAATGACAAAAATGATAATGACGGTAAAAGGAATAAGAGCTACTTTTTATGGAGTGTATGCTATGGCCAGGCACCTTACGTGCATTATTGCAGTTTTCCCTCAAAGTTTTATAAAGTAGGAGTTATTGTTCCCGTGTGACAGATGAGGAAATGGAGGCAAGGAGAGGTTCAGTAACACACCTGAGCTCTCACATTCAGAAAGTTGCACAGCCTGGAGGTGTAGTCAGGCTACCTAACTCTAAATGTGTCCTTCTCACCACTCCTGTCTTCTTTCTGGCTGTTTTCTTCAAGTACACACATTTGAGGAGAAGTTGAGGAGTAGTTTCCAGGATGCGGATACTATCCAGGGAAGGAGGTTGTGCGTGATTGACAAGCTCTCCCCATGAGGACCTGTTCTGCATTCTGGGCAGGGTAGAGTAAGGGAGGGTAGGAGTCACCCAGGAGGCTGCTGTAGGGAGGGCTGAGCTATGTTTGGTTTAGGAGAGGATGGGGGAAGGTAGCTGTGATTACCAAATATTCCAGCCCTTTTTAACTGAGGAGTGAACAAGGCCAGGGCTGCGGTCCTGCCCTCTTCATGATGGTATTTGTAAAGTCTGTGTTAAATGCAGAGAACTAATAGTAATATAATCTCTGAGTATTGTGCCCTCTTAGAACTGTAGACTTGCAGATTGTTGGAATCGCAGAATCCCAAACTCTGAGAACTGCAGAGCTCTAGAATCATAATGTCACTAGAATCATAATGTCACTAGAATCATAATGTAAATGGGGGCCTCCCATTTACATGGTACCTAAGAGAACTGCACCGACGTGCATGGACACCAGGCAGGCTTGCCCATGGCAGACTGGAGCATCCTCTACAGCAGGCTATCCAAGGGAAATGGGATTTGAGCCACAAGTGTAATTTCAAATTTTCTACTAGCCACATTTAAAAAAAATTAAAAGGTAACCGGTGAAATAAAATAGTATACTTTTTGTTTAACCTAATATATCCAAAATATTATGATGGACTGTATAATCAACTTAAAAATTATGAATAAGACTTTTTAAACATTCTTTGATCATACTAAACCTTAACAACATGGTGTGTATTTTGGACTGACAGCACGTCTCAGGGTAGACCTGCCCCATTTCAGTTGCTAAGTAGTCACATGTGGCAACTGGAGTGGATAGGACAGCTCTAGGTAGGAGACCCTCCTCCCCTAGGTTCCTACTGGGAGGTGCATTGTGAGGCCTGGACTGTGGGCTGATATCCCCCTGGCCAGAGGAGAAGGCTCTTAGGGAACATTGGCAGTGGCGTTACTCTTTTTGTGGTTTGGAAACGGACACTCCCAACTTGGAGTGCTCCAGCCATCTTGCCAGCTGCTCCTGTTCATCACAGCTGCTCCAGGGCCGACCTTCAGAGAGACCTCTCGATGCCCAGAGAGAGCTCTTAGGTGGTTGGATGGAGCCCGAAGCCCAAGCCGGCCCAACAGGGCAGAGAGGAGCCACGTGGCCGAAGCCCCAGCCATCCTTCTTGCTTCTGCCCCTTGCTGGAACAGAATGGCTGGGCTGTGCTTCCTGGCATGTGGCCCTGCCATATACCATCCCTGCCTGCCAGTCCCGAGGGGGTGAAGAGGTGGGGGTGGGGACGCACACAGCCCTGTGCCTGACATCCCCCTCCTCCGCACAGCATCCAAGGCCACCTTCCCCGGCTGATGCTGTGAAAGCGATTCTCTGTCTCTCCTGCAGCCACGGGGAGATAAAAGCCAGGGCTGTGGGGATGGTAGAGAGGGAGCCAAATTATATTTATAATATTAAAGTGAGTGCATTTGTGGCTTGCTGTTCTCCAGGGTTTTTCATAAGTAGAAAAACACAAATTAGCATTTTCCATTTCCATATATTGACTAGAAAAATCGCCTGCTCTCAATTAAGACCTATAGCTTTTGGGATGTATGCAACAATTTTATAAAATATTTACAGCGAGATTTGCATTTTACATGGTGTTACAGTTTTTCTTGTGTTTAGGAGAAAGGGCTGAGGCCTTCGAGAGAAAATACATTCTCTGGAATCGAGGGGGAAGGAAGCTGCGGGCTGTTGTTTTTCTTGCCTTCTGTATCTCCTCGGCTGTCCAGGGCTGACGTTGTCTCTGGTAATTACCTAAGGCTGATCCACCCCTGAGCTATTTGTTAGTCCGTTTTCAAAGCCCATGCTCCTTTGACAAATCTATTACTTTCCCTTTAAAACTTGCCGGAATGGAGCTGTTTGCGGCTTTGTGCGAGATGGAGAAGAACATTTTTTTTTCCCAATGTAAAAGCATGCCGTAAAGAACATAGCTATTTCCTGGATAATTTGCAGTTGTATATTTTATGTTAATTTCACCGAAAATACTGCACCCCTGCCAGGTTTAGTAGCGGCTCACTGTGATATGAATAATTTCTAGTGAATCATTTTTTTTTCTTCATTTAAGATTTGGCACCTTTTTAAGATTTTAATAATAGCAACAAGGAGGAAGATTTAGAACAAGTGAAACATTAGTGCCAAAGAAATTCACGTTGAGTGCTAATGTAAAATAGCAAGAATAATTACATGGAAAGCAGTTTCCACAGATGTTTTTCCTTGTAATGTAATAACTATTTACTAAACTGTTTATTTTAGGCCTTTGGTTTATAATAAAATATTTATACATTCTCTGCTGTAATAAAAAAATATTGACAAAATACTATAGAGGTTTAAAAAGACAATTGATATTTTTATTTTCCAGCAAGCGAGCATGGTTTAAAAGTTTGGTGCTATTTTGGTGGATGTTTCAAGATTAGTGAATCTAGGTTTGGTTTTTGAGTTCATTTCTTACTTGACTGTTTCAGAACTAACTGCATACAAAAATTTTGTTAGCTATCATTGGATGCAGATACTGGTGGGCACTTTATTTTTTTAAATAGAATTCTTACCTGTGAATCCCGCCAATTGAGTGCTAAATATGAGTTGCATATCTCTCCCTATTAATCAGTCAGGCTAAGCTGGTCTGTGGCTGGGAGGGCAGGAAGATGCTAGTGAGTGCTCCTGGGAATTTAAATTCAGGCAGGATCAGGGGCTGTTTGGAGGGCAGTTTAGCCCTGGGGTTTCGGGAAAGATTTGACCTCGATTTTCAGCCTCTGTCTGTAGCCACTGAACTGTGTCCAGCGACAATGTCCCAGTGTGGCTTTGCCACATGTGAGCTCCATCTGGAGCTGGGAGTGGCAGGGAAACCCTAACTTCTTGAGCCCCTCTTTTGTACAGTCCTCACTGGGGAGGAAAACCAACAGGAGGGGACACAAGAGAGACCACCCACCCCCACCTCAGCAGCACTCCCTGCCCTCCTGCCTTTAGCTGTGATGGAGATCGTGCTGTTGGGGTCACCTGGGTGTTCAGGGTGAAAACGGCAAGGTGGTGGGGCGGAGAGGAACTTAAGGACCGAAACAAGAAAGAGGATGCCAAGGAGTTCTGAAAGAGCCTGGCTGGGCCTTGCCTGTGTGCTGGAAGCAACGGACCAAGGTCCAGTGTTGTAAGAACCAGCCTCCTTCCACCCTCTTGCTCTCCCAAGACATCTGCATTGACAGCCCTGTGTGTGCCTGTCATAGCTCCTGAGGGTATGTCTCTGAACCTGAGTGGTGGCCTCTGCGTATTCATGTTGTTCTTGCTGCTGTTGGCCATGAGTGCTCTGATTTATGTTATATTTGCGCCTGCCTATCTGCATCCCTGTGAGTTTGTTTTGAGTCTTCTGTTTATGTGTTTAGATGTCTTTGTGCCTGTGGGTGTGTTTTTGGGTTAACGCACTGGATGCTTCTTTCTGTGTTTTGTGTTTGTCTTTGAGTGTGTTTGTGGCCTTATGTGTTTAACGCTTTGTATTTGGATCTGTGAGTTTATTTATCTGTGTTTTTGTGCCTGTCTGGGAGTGTGTGTCTCTATATTCCTGTTTGTGTGTTGTGTGTGTGTTGGATGTGACAGTGAACCCCTCTTCTGTGTGCCTGTGTTTTTCCGTTTGTGTCAGTATGCAGTTGTGTGTGTGTGTGTGTGTGTGTGTGTGTATCTGTGTGAGAGAGGTAAGCATTCCCTCTGTTGAGGAAACAGACCCTTTCTTGAGAGGCCTGGGAGCTTCTCAGCTTAGAAGCAGCTGGCTGTGTTACCACAAGGGTGTGGCCATCTCTTTCCACCAAACTTTCTGATGGAAGGAGAGGAGAGAGGAGGCAGGGAAGAGATTCCAGAGGGGCCAGAGGGGATAGAGCATGGGAAGGAAGTATGGAATTTTAATAAAGAGAGAGGCAACTGAACCAGGGTCTAACACCCTGCACAATCTGAGAGGGAACATTTATTGCTGTGGGTTCTTAATCCAGAAATGTCCCCACTTCCATTTACTCCCCAGCTGAAGGGCAGGCAGCTAGGGGGCTGAGGAGAGGGGATGGTTCTCAAGGACTCGCTTTGCACTGCTAGTTTTTGAGTTCTATTCTGGCTTGGTCCATTCCCAGTAATCTAGGACAACATTTCCTCCTGTTCTCCTTCAGGGGACAGGAAGCTGCCTCTGGGGGCCCTGCAGGTGCCATGGGGGGCCAGGAGGAGCCTCCTACAGATAGAGATTTCTGCTGCCTTCTGAGCCCCTGGCAGAGTGCTTGGTCTTCTCTTCAGTAGTGTGTTCCCTTCCCCCCCACCCCCCGCCGCCCTGCCTTGTGCTTTCCTAAATAAGCTTTACTCACTTTGCAAAGGAAGTGGGTTTCTTCCAGGTCCCACACCAGCAGTGCTGGTCTTGGGGGCTTCTCGGAGACCTAAGGCCATTCTCTCTTCTGTGTGAACAGGCTTGGTGCTTGGTGTTTCATGTATACAGATGGAGAAACCAAGGCACAGAGGGCCTATGGCTTGGTTGCAGAGAGTCAGGGTGGAGTTTGGAAGCTGACCTGTGGGAGGTGCTACAATCCCACCAGAAAGAGATCTCTGCAAACCCTGCCCGCCAGACTTCGAGAGGGTTCTGATCGGAGGGGCAGGGGTGAGACCTCCAAGGGACAAGAGTGAGGTCTGTGAATGAAAGAGATTTTTTTTTTTTTTTTGAGACAAGGTCTTACTCTGTCACCCAGGCTGGAGTGCAGTGGCATGATCATAGCTCACTGCAGCCTTGACCTCCTGGGCTCAAGCGATCCCCCCACCTCAGCCTCCCGAGTAGCTGGGACCACAGGCACGTGCCACCACACCCGGCTAATTTTTTATTTTTTTTTTTTGTAGAGACAGGATCTTGCTATGTTGCCCAGGCTTGTCTTGAACTCTTGGCTTCTTGTGATCCTCCCAAAGCACCGAGACTACAGGTGTGAGCCACCACGCAGAGCCCAGAGGTTTGCCTCTGTGGGGTGGGGATGAGTTTGGGGTCAGAGCTGGATTGCTGTGGACAGCAGTCACCACCAGGGGTCCCCCTTCTCTTCACTCCCCAACACAACCTTTCCTCCAAATCCATCTTGATCAGGTATTTAAAGGATTTTGGTTTGGGGAGGGTGAAATGATGACTCCACCTGGATGACTGACCCTTCTCCAGACCCACAACCTCATGAGCGCTCTCTCTCCACATCTTGCCAGCTTATCTTCTTCCCTGTTTATGGATGGCAGTGAGAAGTTAAGCCTGTGAACCTGGGAATTGCAGAGTGAAGACTGATCTGTTAGAAATGGATCTAAAATGAGCAAGGAGCGTGCGGGGAGGGGATGGGAGGGGAGGGGATAGCCCCGCAGGTCCGCGGGTTCTGGCAGAGGTGGGGGCGTCACACACTTTTGCTGAGTGGGTTTTCCTGCCTGCTTTGTCTTTTGTGTGACTATTCTCTGGTTGCACGTGGCCGACTCCTGGCTGGTGTGGGTGACCAGGATGGGCTTTACAGCGATGCCCTGGCACACAGAGCTGTCTTATTCATGTTTTGGTTCATGGCTTATGGGCCAGGCCAGGGAAAAAGAATTCACTCCTGCAAGTGACTTCTGCAAAAGAATTCTGTCACCGTGTTTTAGGGGAGCCTGCATTAAGAAGACTCCGGGGTTGAACAGGTCCCAAACTGCATGGTAGTGCTTTATTTGTTGAGTAGATGATGATGTGGTGGTGGTTATTAATTTTGCTAATTGCCTGTGTTCCTTAACATTTCAGCTGAACCGCCCCTCCTGTTTTTAAAAAATCTGTGTTTTAAAAAACTCAAGTACTACACTTTCCTTACAAGAAAAAAAAATGCTGATAAACGAAGAAAGAGATAGAAATCACCCTTAATCTCACCTCCCAGGGAAAACTGCTGTTAACAATTTAGTGTTTACCTTTCCCAATTCTGTGTGTTCACACATGCATAGATACAGTTTTAAAAAGCATTTTATTGTAGTTTGATATTTATACAGAAAAGTAGACATATCAATACATAGAAATTAAAAGTAATTGCAAAACCGCAATTACTTTTACACCAATCTAATGTAATAACCCTTTATTGATGCATTACCTACAGAAAAGCTTACTTGTCATAAGCAACAGATAGCTTGCTGAATTTTCCCAGACCAAACCCAGGTAAGCACTACATCATGACACAGTGTGACCCACATCCCAGAAGTTCACCTCCTGCACCGTCCCATCCCAGCCCCCAGAGGACCACAACCCTGACTTCTAATAGCAAAGACAGTGGTGCCTTTTTTTTTTCCTGTGTAGAAACGGAATCACTGCCTGCTCTTTTGCATACTCGTGTTTGGTTTCCAGCGGAGTTTTAATGCCCATACTGTTTTTGCACATTTGTGTTTGGTTTCCAATGCAGTTTTAATGCCCATACTGTTTAGTTTCCAGTGGAGTTACAATGCACAGACTTTTGCACACTTGTGTTTGGTTTCCAGTGCAGTTATAATGCCCGTACTATTTTTGCACATTTGTGTTTAATTTGCAGTGGACTTACAATGTCCATACTATTTTTGCACACTCGGCTTGGTTTCCAGTGGAGTTATAATGCCCGTACTATTTTGGCACACTTGTGTTTAGTTTGCAGTGGACTTATAATGCCCATACTATTTTGGCATACTTGGTTTGGTTTCCGGTGGAGTTATAATGGTCATACTGTTTTTGCACACTTATGTTTCGTTTTCAGTAGACTTACAATGCCCATACTATTTTTGCACACTTGGCTCGGTTTCCAGTGGGGTTATAATGCGTATACTATTTTGCACACTTATGTTTAGTTTGCAGTGGACTTACAATACCCATACTGTTTTTGCACACTTGTTTGCTTCCCAGTAGAGTTATAATGCCCATACTATTTTTGCACACTTGGCTTGGTTTCCAGTGGAGTTACAATGCTCATACTATTTTTGCACACTTATGTTTAGTTTGCAGTGGACTTATACTGTCCATACTATTTTAGCACACTTGGTTTGGTTTCTAGTGGAGTTACAATGCCCGTGCTATTTTGTAATCATTTCCCCCCAACAGTAGACAGTGACAGTTTTCTGTGTCAGCCACATGTCTCTACACCATCATTTTTAGTGGCTGCTTGGTGTTCCATTATAAGAAGTGCCACAGTTTAAATTTCCCGTTGGAGCTTTTAGTAGTTTCACTATTAGAAACAACTCTCTATTGAACATCTATGCTAACCAAATGGGTGACTTTCCCCTCCTCCTCTGGGGACAGAGTGGCCAGAATGGTGGTGGGGGAAAGGCCCTTACTGGGCCGGCTGGAGACCAGGTTGTGGCGTGAGGATGCTGGCATCGCTTCAGTTTGCCAGCTGGACCTCATCAAGTGCGGGTGTTAATTACTGGGAGGCCCCTGGTTCTGTGAGCAGGCGGGGGATGCTGGGGCTAACTCGCGAAACAGGGTCACCTTGAAACAGACGCTTCCAGGGGAAGAGAAATCGAGGAGAAGGCCAAGGGGAAGTGCAGGGCTGGGGGGACGGCTTCCCACCAGCCTCTGCTAAGTCACCCTGGTGTCCTGGAGCCCCCGTATGGGATGTGCAGAGGCTCCCCCTGGCCCCGGATGATAATGAGTATGTGTCTTTATCCCTGCTTGTAATTGGGGTGAGCTGGGAGCAAGAATGCCCATATCTGTGGCTTTCTCTTTTCCAGAAGACACTTGCCCCCGAAGCAGCCGTGATGCCTGCATGTCTTAAAAACGTGGCCAGTGTGAGTGCTGTGGCTTGGGTGTGAGCCGGGGTTGGGAAGGAGGGACTGCCCGGCAGTGCCAAACGGGAGTCCAGCTGTGCAGCATGCCCGGGTCAGGAGGTGCAGCCCGCGACTCCAGCCAGGTACGCTCAGGGCTGCAGGCGCGGCAGGGCCAGGTTGGAGGAGAATTAGGTTATTGCGTTTCCTCTGTAATTCTTCATCAGGGCTGCTGCCTGGATCTGCTGCGGGAAAATCAATGTGTTCTGACTCCATAATTTCCCAGGTTGCTTTACTCCAAGTACCTTGCGCAGGGAAAGGTGACATCTCTGGTCACGTCTGTATGGACCAAATATATATATATACACACACACACACACACACACACAGACACTCCTTCACCACTTCCCCTTCACCCCACCCCGTCTCCACCTCCCAGCACAGGACTCGTTGGAATTTCACAACCTTTGCGTGCTTTTGTGAAAACACTCATTTGTGTTTGCGCCAGGCCGCTAATGGCGGACGCCAAGGTCTGCGGAGCCTACCTCTGTTCAGCTCTCGTTATGGCGAGGAATGTGCCGTTAATAATGCATCTATGGAACTCAGCTGTGTGGGAGCCAAGTAATTATCCCACTGTAGCGTTCCCGGCTTCAGTGTCATCACAACTGGGGCTTCATTAAAAGTCCTAACAGAGACGGTGTTGTGTGCTGCAGCCTGTATATATATTTTTTCATTTAAATTATCAGCCTTGCTATGGCTCAGAGGTAATTTGACTTTTTGAAACCGCTGAGCCCCTGTGAATTCCCCTCCCCTTCTCCCTCTCGCTGCTCCACCAGCTGATCAGCCCCAGAAGAACAAAAGGTTTATCTGAAGCTATGAAGCATATATTCACCAGCTTCTGGCGTCTAGATAAAAAAAAAATCAAAGTACTCCATTGAACATGTTAATACTGAGCAAAATGCACACAGCTAGACACTAAACCTTTACAGGGATTTGGGCATTTGAAAAGTGATACCCAGATCAGGTCTTGAGCTATGTTTCTTAGCCCAGAGTAGAGCGAGTAGCAGAGGAGGAAGAAATCATGTTTATAAACTAATATTAAAGACAGCAGATGGATGGCTCAAGAGTTCCTACCTTTTGTCTTATCTCTTTGTCTGATTTTGGTTGTGTAGGCAATGGGACAGCTTGGACAAGGGCACATCCTAGCGAGCTGGGTTTTCCCCTTTGCAATGGACTTTGACCTACTGAGACTGGAATGTGGAGTGGGAAGAGGGGTTTCAGTGACTCTTGGGGGAAATGCCAAGAATGGGGATGGTGGCTGTTGTCTTTGTTTCTCCTGATTCTCTGTGGCCCCTTCAGCTGTTGACAGAGAAGGGCTGCTGGGGAGGACCTCAGAGAGGGGCTACATCCTAGCACATTGCTGCTGTGAGCAGTACCTTCTTGGGGCCTCCTTGAAGTCATCCATTTCATAGTTCTGTTGGAGAGCAGCTGTCCGATAAAACTGGCAGAAGTGATCAAGTTGCATGCATGAATCGTTCATCACAAGATAGCCGATAGGTGCTTGTTTGGCCATGTCTGCCACTGGTGGCATAGTGGTAGCAGGCAGCACTTTCCCACTACTTTCCTATCAAATATTCTTGCTCGACTTTGGATTAAGGTAGATATTTAAAAAGGTATAGGATTTGTTGCTGCCCTGTAGAAACTTTCAGCATATTTGGGAGGCAGACATAGCTACCGTAAAACATCTCATGTTATAGGCAGTTTAGGATTGAATACTAGAGTCCAAGTTTTTGACAGGAAAGAGAATGTGGAGGATGATGTAGTCAGAAAAGGTTTAGAAGGATGTAGCCTGCTTGGGTACTGATGAGACCAGCTTGGGTGGAATTTAACCTGCTCATGAAGCCAAGAAGGTGCAGCATAATTTGCAACAGCTCATACCCAGATGGAGTGAAAGGGAGAAGAATCCAGTTTTCACTTGTTGTGGACCTCATGGGACCTGGTGAGGGCTCTGTCCTTTGGGGATGGGGCTTAGCCTCAGTGTATGTAAGGTCAGGAGCCAGCTGCCACCCCTCTGGGCAGATGCCCTCAGTGTGCCCTGGGAAGAAGACGTTCATCTCGTGCACTGAGTACAAACACATGGATGCCTATGGTCTTCTGGTTTCTGGCCCTTTTGGTTCAGGAGTTGACCCCCAGTGCAACTTACTAAGGGAGCCTCCTGCAGCGGGGAAGATTCTCAGACTCTCCACCCCAGGCTTGGAATAGTTTTCCTCTCATGCTTTCCGGTCTGTTTCTGCCAGCTCCATGCCAGGCTTTTTGCTGATTGCTGGGGACCCTGAGCTAAGGCAAACACAGCTCCTATCCTAGAGGAATATCCAATCTGATGGGAGAGGTAGATGCATAGATGTGCAAATTCCTAAGTAGTATGAATGGGTTAGGAAGTGATTGCCTGTCCTGGTTATGTGTGCGTGGGAATAGATATGTGAAGATAGGGGGTGGTCAGTGGAAGTTTGAAAGAGGAGGGGCATTTGCGTTGGGCCTCTAAAGTGATGAATAGGAGTTCACCCAAAGAAACAGTGAAAGATAATTCTTAGGTGTTAAGTACAGCAAAAGTTAGAGGCATTGCAAAGAGCATGATGCTCTTTGAAATTCTTTTTGCTAGAGTCACCGGTGACTCCTGATTGCAGAAGTTGATGACTTTTGTAGTCTTTCCAGGCCATTAGACTCTGTTGACCACTCCTTAAACACTCTTGTCCTCAGGCATGTCTGAAAACCCCCAAATCAGTGGTGTCCAGCCCTGGCTTCCTTCTCTCTCCTGTTCCACCCCCACAGCCAGCTGCCTGAAACTGTCTTCACCCTCTCCCACACCAGTGTCAAAGCCCCTCATCTCAGTGCTTCTGACTCAGCAGCAGCTCCTAGATCAGCTCCTTCCACCTGTCCCCACACCCTCTACCCACATGGTTGTTGGACCCCCGATGCTCATAACCTCACTCTTCCCAGCTGCCAAGCCCCAGCTCTGACTCAGGCCTGTGGCACCTCAGGTCATTTTGCCAAAGAGGCTTCATCTGGATGCCTCGAACCTTTGCCAAATGCAGGGTCAGTGGCACTTCGTTCTTTTTGCTTTTGTTTGTCCAAAGCACAGGGACCGTTTCCAAGGCCTGTCTGTCATGGTCAGGGGCTCAGGAGCTCTGCAGAGGGAGAGGGATTCAGACCTAAAGGAACGCACAGGAAACTGGATATTGACCCTCAAGACGTTACACACTCTGGGACTTGGCCTCCCAAGCTGAAAGCCTCCACCCATTTCTGGGAAAATCGGTCTTTCCCTCTTTTTGGGACAGTGAGTTTGTGCTTGTGTAAACCGTTGTGGAATCATTTTGGCTGTTAAGTCTCCACAAGGGCCACTTGTCCCTCATCAAAACCAACGAGACATTGTGCCTGGTGGAGTTACACCCACCAGGAATGAGGTCGCCCCTCCTCCAAGGCAGCTGGGGCTGCGGTTTCAGAAAACCAAGTGCCTTGGTGCTGTCCTCACCATTAAGGATTCCGATGTGAACAAGAAAAATCAGCCAGGCTCATGTTGGCAACCGGGGACTGGCTTGGAGGTCCCAGGTCCCGATTCTCCCTGGTTCGGAGCTAGAAAGAAAGAGGCGGAAGAAGTGTTTGAATACTGTGCTGTGAAGGGAACAGTCCTGCAGCGAGGCAGTTGTGATATTAGAGCAGACCTCCTAAGAGATCCCCTGGCTCTGAGCTGTGATCCACACGCCACATTCGCAGACAGCTGGTCGCCCAGCGTGGGCTGCGCCTGCCGCTCGGAGCTGGCACACTGGCGGGGACCAGGTAATGCTCTAATTTCCCTCGTGCAGATGCGGCCAGGAATATCTTAATTTATTGGTGTGCTGGCATGCAAGAGGGAATGCTGCCGGTGCAGCCTTGCATAACTATTAGCAAAAAATGGAGCTGATAGGGGCTTGACTCTTCCTAAAGTGGCTTTGAAATAATCATCGCCTTTTGTTGTGTTTGGAAGGGCTTGAACAATTCTTAATTATTTAATTATAGATATGCAAGTAATACACTGGGAATGGCCCAGTCATTCCAGGGATACTGAGCAGAGGAAAATGTTTAGTTACAGGAGGAAAAAAAAAGGTGGTAATTAAATCGAAGTGTCGTTTGTATCACGCCACGCTACTCTGTCAGCGAGGCAGGCGGGAAGAGGTCTGCTGGGCCTCACCTCGGAAATTCTTATGTAATAATAAGAACATCAACAGCATCGCCACCTTCTTCCAGGTGAGGCCAGGAGAGTTAGCTGTGCTCTTTCATTGCCGTCTGGTTGTGTTGTGCCAGGTTAAGGTTGTGGCAGGCAGATGCTATTGTTCCCATTTTACAGATGAGGAAATGGAGCCCAGTGTCTCATTTCACTCAGGGCTTGAAATCACAGTTGTATATTTCAGACATCACAGCGGCCTGCCCTCCCACCCTGTTCAGTGACAGGGCTGAGCCTCTTCTGGATCACAATTCCTTTTCTTTCTCCTAACAGCCTAGGCCAGCCTCGAGAACTTTGGTGACTGTTTGCCTGAATTGTGCATCTGACTCCATAGCTCGCCTCTCAAGACGGACACCTTGTAATTATCCCTTATAAGCACTCATTGTATTCATATCATTAATTTTGTTTGGGCTGTTACATTTGATAGATACATTAAGCATTATATAGTTCTCTTTATACATGAAATTGAACTGCCTTTGAACAGTCAGCCGGCTAATTGCCGGTAATTTGTGTTGCTAACGAGAGGCAGAATAGTGGTATAACATTAGACTCAACAGTCAGTTAACAAATTTGCCGATTCAGATTGCAAAGCCTGCTCTCTGCAGCACAGGCAGGATGCATCTCACACATGAACAGATTTTTCATAATGCATGCAACTAAAAAATACCTCCCAAACTCTCATCCCCCCATCGAGACCTGTGTAACAACGGCTGGCTGTGCAGGGGCTGTGGGTGCGAGTGTGGGGGGGTCTGACCCTCCATTGGCAGCTGTGAGACTTGGGGGGACCTTGGGAGTGGGAGGGAAGGTGTGGGCTGCTCCTTAGGGGGCTGGGAGGCCGAGTCAGTGCCTGCCTCCTGAGCGCTTTCTCACCCACGCCTGATCTGTGTTCTGGGGGCAGCCACGGCTCTTTCCTATAATTTTCCTTCTGCAAGGTCTTCCAATCAGGTCTTGCAACCCTGAGGGGGTCTTGGGGGAAGAGATTGGATGAAGGTACCTTCAAGTCCCAGTTGCCGTAGCCTAAAGGTAATTTAGAAAGAGGGTGGTGGGGGGAGAAAGTCAGGGTCATCGCCCCTGGAAGTTCATGAGCACTTCTGACCCTTCTGCCTTGAGAAAGCCATGGCAGTGCTTAGAGAAGCCTGGTGCACTTAGCTAATGAAGTGAGTGTCGGGGAGGAGGCTCTGGATCTGACACAGACAAGACAGCTGAGGCTCCTTCCTTCCGGAGTAACAGAGACCCAAGAAGACACTGTTCTGGGCTGAGTTATGTTCCCGATGCATTCTACATATTGAAGCTCTAACCCCCAGTACTTGGGAATGTGACCGTATTTGGAGATAGCATTGTTACAAAGGTAATTTAATCAAAATGAGGTCCTCAGTTGGGCCCTAATACAATCTCACTGGTGTCCTCATAAGAAGAGGAAAATTGGACAGAGAGCCATCAGGGACACATGTGCTCAGAGGACAGACCATGGGAGGACACAGCGAGGGGGGGGCCACCCACAAGGCAAGCAGGGAGGCCGCAGAGGAAGCCAGCCCTGTTGACACTGACACCTTGATCGTGGACTTCCAGCCTCCAGAACCGTGAGGAGATAAATTTCTGTTGCGTGGTCACCCAGTCTTCATGTGGTTCTTCGTTATGGCAGCCCCAGTGTATAAGTACAGGTAATCCCTGTAGCTCTAGGAGACTTGGGGAGGCTGTGGTATGGGCTGTTAGAAAAGTCCCAGAAAACCGAAGTTCAGCAGCCCCCTTAAAGCTTGAAAAATACAGTTTTTAGACAAAGTACAGGATGCCCTAAGCTTAGGCAGAAGATAGCAGCCACTCCAAGTTCATTCCACAATAGAGGCCCAGCTCCTAAAAGGAATATCCAGTTATCCAGTTATCCAGTTAGCTACTAAGGGACACAATTATATCCAGTTAGCTACTAAGGGACACAGTGGGGGCTGACGGAGGGATCTTCTTTGTCAT
Organism: Macaca thibetana thibetana; assembly: GCF_024542745.1. Taxonomy (NCBI): domain Eukaryota; kingdom Metazoa; phylum Chordata; class Mammalia; order Primates; family Cercopithecidae; genus Macaca; species Macaca thibetana. The sequence goes on from NC_065597.1 coordinate 42,457,756, forward strand.
TTGAAATGGGCTCCACAGAGGCCCCTTACACCCTTGCACCAACCAGCTATAGCTCTCATTTTCATGGGAAGTGTGGGAGAAGTTTTCATTCTTGCATCTTCCCTCTCTAAGCACATGGGTGTTGGTGCCTACAAACCAATATTTACAAAAGGGACTTTTTAAGTTTGGAAGACAATGCTTGTGGTTATCAGAGCTTATTCTAGCATCTTCTAGGCCTGGTATCTGCTCAGTGAACAAGCTGGGTCTGGGACTGACGCATTCGTGAGCACCCCAGGCTCCAACTTCCTCCTGTCCCTAGCTCCAGTCCATAATTTAAAATAATTTAGCTCTCTTATAACTTAGCAAAGTAGCAGTAAACATTTGGATTCCCAACTTCAGGACAGATTGTTGATATTTGCAAGGTTGTGGTACTTGGTTATAGGATCATTAGCCTAAACCTGATCAATATATTTTATTGATGGTTTTCATTGGTACTATGTCACACTTGCTAGGCATTTGCCATTATTGGATATAGATTTGGTACAGTATCCACCCTTTCTCCCTGGGTAATGGTCATTGAGCTTGACGACATATAAGTGTGTGTATGTATGTATTTATGTATATGTGTATATATATGTGTGTGTGAATATATATGAAATACGCATACAGTCATTAGTACTTTGGTAGGTGGTTAATGCATCTGTAAAGAAAATTATGTCATTAGAATAAAATTGATAGGCTTAATATTTTTGTGCATATGTATTTATTCTCAAATCATTTGGAATCCATAGGCATTTCTTATAGAATGGGAATGATGCTGCCATCATGACTTTTTGCCCCCACTTATGGTGTGATTAGCATCATCACAAGATGCTTTTCTAATGTCAAATGGCAGCTTTATCTGGAAAACCCAAATGTCAGTGTCCTGCCAGCATCCCTGGTCATATTGTTCTTGCTATTCTTTCATCCAAGGATAGGAACACACAGGAAATGAAAAAACCCACTATTGGAAGTTGGCCAAAATGCCTCAAACACATGACCATTTGTTTCCATCAGTCCAGGAGGGTTCCTAGGGTACTGCCCCTTTGCTAGGGTCCGAAATTGCGCTCCGTAGGTGACCTCTGAGGTCTCATTGTGGTTCTTGTTGGCTGGCCTTTTCTTCTGTTTACTAGCCAGGAAGGAACAGAAAGGGGAAGGCAGAGCCCAATTTTGAGTAGGTCGCTAAGATAATTTTATCTTCAGAGGGGTTCCATACATACAATAAATGAACAGTTGTGATGTCAGCAAGACATTCACATATGGATAGGGAGTATGGGTCATTTAGAAAGTTGTGTGATAAAACTGATCTTTGGTGATGTGATTTATCCCATGATAGCATTCATTCCAATGAGTTCAATGTAGAAATTCAAAATGGTGCTGGTAAGTCTTGTTTTCATCAACATAGGTAGGTTTTATTGTTTTTTCATCCAAAAGTAATGCCTATTTGTGGAAAAAGAGATTTTTAATAACATAGAAGAATATAAATTCTCCCTTCTCTAACCCCTCTTGACTCCTCCCTCAGTTTCCACTCCCTAGAAGCCACCTACCAGTCTTATTGATGTTTATCTGCCTCCAAGAATTTCCTATGCCCATTCCCATGTATCATTCAGATGGGATCAATTACATTGGTTCTTCTGCATCTTGCTTCCTTCCCTTTTAGGACTGCACTGTGGACTTCTTTCTATTTCAGCCCATTTGGTTCTGCTTCATTAAAAATTAGAGTATGCATAGTGTTTTATTTTATGGCTGCACCATAACTTATTTAATCACACCTTTCTGAATGAAGTAAAAGCATCTGCAGAATGCAATGGGAGCACAGATACAACTCGGATGCTGGGGAGGGCTTCAGAGAAGAGGTGACATTTGATAACAGGTTTTGAAGAGTGGCTTGGAGTTTGTAAGTTTGATCAATGACTGCAATGTGGAAGGAAGCCATGGGGGATGAGAAGAGGAATAGGAGACTCAGTGGATTCAGGAAGGGAGTACAGTAGGATCTCATCCACCTTCCTGCCCGGAAGGGCCTTCCCCTGGGAGGAAGTCCTGCAGTTGGAGAATGGGACAGTTTCTTGCATCCCCAGCTTGCGTGTAGACGTCAGGTGGGCTCAGGAGACTGTGTGAGCATGGTGAGTTGCATGGGGGTGCAGACAGAGTATGTGCAACTAACCAGATACTTGAGCCAAGTTTCCCAGCATGTCAACTGAAATAAAAAGAGCGAGAGAGAAGGAAAAATCCCACTCAGCTTGCTGATAACCCTGGTTATTGCTTTGGAAATGTTGCACGGAACTGACGCCTGGTGACATGTCAGCTCCTGACAGAAACCCGGGTTGGCAGGTCCTGTTTTTTAAGCCGAGTGCCTGTCTGCCAGATCGCATTTGGATTGAGTGGCTGGCATTCCTCTAGCCTCGCTTAATAGGATTGAAAGAAAAGAAATGTTACTTTTCATCACCCAAGACAACAAAGAGAAACGGGGAAACGAAAATATTATTTCGTTTGAACAAATTACAGGGAGACTCTCTGGGGCGCTTTCAGAGAGTTAGATGAGGAAAAGCACTTAAATATCATTCCATCAAACTAAATTTTTAACTACAATTTTTTACAGATAAAATGTGTTGGGAGGATTCAAAGAAGATTAGAGCTTACCTAAGAAACAGTATTCAAATTTTACCAGTTAATGGAGGCCCAGCAAAAACTGTTAATGCCTATAACTTTCCTCCAAGGGACAGAGATTTCAGTATTCTTATAAAAACACATTGAGCTGATTTCATTTCGGTGTCTCTGCAGACTTCATTCGTGTAATTTCAGTAAGTGTTATAAATGTTATTTTAAGTATTATAATGATAATCCCTACTGACAATGGGGCTGTGCATCTCAGCTTCCATTACTAAGGTAATGTTTACCTCGGATAGCACATAATTGTTTGCTTTTTTTCACAGTAAACTCTCTGCTCCCAACTGCTTAATCAGCCATGGAAAAGAGAGGAGACTTTAGAAATGTTTAATGTTCTTCTGATTACATTAGAGTAATGGGTAAGCCCACATCAGTGGGGCTGGAGGAACATACCGCCTGTCTTCCCCCCTTGTTTATTTTTTGGGGAGGGGGCGGTGAGTACGTGTTTGTTTTTGTCCACGGTTCTTAAGGAGGACTGCGGTGGGCTGTGGCAATCTCGTGAATCATTTATTGTTATAAATATCATGGCTGGAGCGTACATCTACTCAGCCCGTGAACTCTCAGGGCCCTTTTTCTGTGTGTGGTGGGCCTGGCAAGGCCTCGGGCTGTCCTCCTGGCGGGTCCTGTGAACTCCGGTATTCTGGTCACAGTCCACGTTTCTATGCTCTCACGATCCACAGAGCACCCTGTAGGCTCTCTGAATGCGTTCTCCGCTGCCTGCTCGGTGGAAGCAAGATTTTATTAGGCTTTATGAAAGTGAAACTTTTCTACCCTCGAATGTGGAATCTCTGGGGCCTTCTCAGGGCATTGTATAACATTTGCTTCTCTGGCTTCTTAAATATCTGAATCCAAATGTGATCAGGAATTAAGAAGGAGCAGGGAAGGTTGATATACATCACAGGGTGGAAGAGTATTTGTTTCTACAGGTCTCGAGTGTTCAGAGCTCTCCTTTCTCTATCCCTTGACAATGGGGAAGTTCTGCTTTGAGCTAACTGGAAGCCCTGTGTTCTTTAATTCATTCAACAAACATTTGAGAGACTGCTCTGCTTCAGGCACTTTGCTGGGCTCTGGGGGAATGAACACATGTATTTTCCACACCTCCATGTAGTTTACTGTGTTGATGGAAAGCCAGGAATAAACAGGAAAACAAGTAAATACATAATTACAAACTAAGAGACGTGTTATTGGTGCAGGGATAGGGAAAATTGGGAGGATGTTGGTCAAGCTGAGGTTGAAAGGATGAGAGGGAGCCAGCTGGGTGTGGGGCTGGAGTGTGGGTAGTGACCGGGACAGTGACTGCCACGAAGTGAGAGAGGCCAGCAGAACCCAGGAGATACTGGGCCTTGCAGGACGTGGCCGAGAACTGGGATTTTGTTCTCTGCAATAGGAAATTATTGCAATGTTATAAGCTGTGAGTGACATTTTCCTATTTTTAATTTGTATAAAGATTGGTACGGCCTCTGGGTGGAGATGGGAACATCCAAGGGCGAGAGGGAAAGCTCAGGGTCCCATGGGTGGCCACTGCTGCTGCTGTACTGGCTGGAGATGACAGTCCACAGTGGTGGCAGTGGCTGGGGAGGCCGCGTCAAGGTATAATTTGAAAGGCAGGTGGACAAACTCACTGGTAAACTGCATGCGAGGCAGGAAGGTGTGTTGGTCTGGATGACTCTGGGCCACTGAGTTTCTTCAGCTGGTCCTCTGCCAGCCCTCCCTGTGCCCTCCCATGGGGGAGGTCATCTCACAGGACTGACTACCTGGGATGTCTATCTTCTTTCCCCAAAGACTGTTTGAAACCCTTTATGGTGGTCCCTGAGAAAGGATGGAGCAGGAGCTGGCTGGATTCCCTGCCTCCCCAGCCCCCCATGAATTATGTTACTCCTACTCAAGCCTCAGTTTCCCCAACTTTTCTTGAGAAGTGGATGCCAGCATGCTTAGCTTGCCTGGACCCTCCCTTCTGTCTCCCCACAAGCCCACCAACAGCCCTTCCTCCAGCCACCACTCCCAAGCTCCCCATGGTCTGCAATATAATTTAGCTCAAGCCTTTAGTTAAAGACCAAGGCCAGTAGGTAGCTGATTTTCCCAGTCCTTGGGGTGGACACTTGACAGGTTTCTGTGCTGGGACTGAGGAGCGGAGGGAAAGGAAGTGGAGTGACTCATAATTAAAGGATCCTGAGGGCCCTAGTCTGGTCCAGTTGGCCCAAGAGGGGTCCTGCCCCATGGGGGTCTGGTCAGTGGGCATGTGTGCACCTGACCTTCTGGAGGGTAGGCAGCTACCACCAGGGGCTGGGGCGGGGAAGCAGTGGGTGGGGGTGGGGGGGCAGGGATTAATTGCTTGGACAGAATATTCCCAGTGCCCAGCTTCGAGTTGAATTAACTTCCAAGAAAATATCTAATGTCCCTCCCCTTTCCCTTGGAGAAGCAACAACTGGTTGAATCCATCCATCTGTGTCTCTCCCACCCTCTGCATCCTGGGGAACATGGAGGAATCTAAAAAAGTTGCCAAAATCAAGGTGGAGCATGAACCTCCCAGGTGTGCTTAGGAGCACAGGAAGCGGGGAAAATAATGTTTTTGTTTCCCTGAAACACACACACCCCCTCAGTCCCAACCAAAACCAGATGAATATTTTAACACTAGTGCGTTTTGTTCAAGCCAGGAGCACACTGCATTCCTGGCAAGGCCAGAGAATGACCTGAAAACCTGAATATTTCAGGGAACAAAAGGTCCTTGGGTCTACCTCCGTCCAGGGTTATTTGAAGACTGGTTTGGAGGGGTTTCGGGGGCATGGGAGGAAGCGAGCAGGGTTTCTGCTGATCCCCCTCCCTTCCAGGCTGCGTGCTGTGGGAGCCCATGCCCTGCTCTGTGGCACCAGGCAGCCGTGTGGAGCCACGAGGCCCCAGCCCCCAGCCATGCACCAGGCAGAAAGGAAGAGGCGGGAGAGAGAAGGAGAGGGCGAGAGGCAAGGGGGCTGGGAAATAGAGAAACAAACTCTATTTTCTGCTCATCTGTGGCGGGAGGCTCCTGCGGCCCACAAGCTCTCGGAGTGAAGCAATTTCAGACAGGGATGAGTGTCTGTTTTTCCCTGGAGCGGAGGCTAAAAAACCCCAAAGCCCTCGGTTTCTCTTCCCTTAATATCCTGTTTTAGAAAGTGCAGTTGTGAGAAGGTGAAGGAAATGAAGAAGACCCTTAGCAAATGGAAGCAGTCCTTCTCCCGCCCGCTGGAACCAGGGGACTGGGATGCCTTATTCCAGCTGCTATGGATAGGCTGGACAGAGGCCGCCTCTGGGATTGGGAGAAGGAGCTTCTTGCTAAAGGGGGTCCCCGGTAGGTGGCCATTTGCGGACAAAGATTCAGATTCCTATCCTGTCTTGGGGGATGTTTACTGGGACTGGTGCCATTTGTGTGGCTTCAAAGACCTTGGACAATGGCATGCCCAGCTCCCTGCCCAGAGAAATGAGGATCTTGGAATACTGTGGCTCTAGGCTCTGTTGGTCTTGCCTTTCTTCCAAATGCAGGTGCTGGACATTCACCCGCTGCCGCCTTCTTCCACCCGCCCACAGTGTGTGCCTGCCATGTGTCTAGATCGAGCAGGCACTGGCCTTTACTGCAATGTGAGTGCAGAGTTTCAGAGGCAGCCTGGTCCAGGGCGGCTGGGAGCTGGGTCTCTATCGCTGGCAAATAGGAACTAGAGAGGTTGTTATGTCCTGGAGAGGCCTCTTGCACCTGCATGGTGGAAGGACAGAAGCTGCTTCTACAGTGGAGATCTCCCTGTCATACCATCAGTGAGGCGTGGGGAAATCCTTCTCTCTGTGAGTGAGGAGGGTCGGCACTGCCTGTGGCTGCCGACAAGGTTTCCTGCGGGCCTTAAGTCACCTCCTGGCCTTGCTGTCCTCCTGCACTTACCTGCTGCAAGTTCAGAGGCTGCTGGACTGCCTGCCCTACCTTCCCAGTCTTGCCACCACGTTTCCCTTCTCTCTTGACCCTGCTCGGAGGGATGTCCCAGCCCTCCTTTTCTCTGTGGAGATGCTGGCTCCTGGCTGGCCGCTGGGCCTCTCTGGACTGGGGCCCTGGTGTCTGCCTGGGTGTGAGCCTCAGTTCTGCGCCCTGCTCTCTGGGCAGCTAGGCAAGTCATGTAATCTCACTGTGCCTGCTTTCTCCTCAGTAAAACGGTGATGATAACGGTACCCTCTCCTTATGTGCTAGTGAGAATTACATAAGCTAAGTATGTAGAGTGCATAGATCAGTGTTGACATGGAGTAGCAATGAGTACATAAATGTTTGACCTTATTATGGCTGTGGTGGTTGATTTCTTTTCCTACAACTCTTTCCCATTCCTGGAGACTTGGCTCGCAGCACCCCTCCTGCAGGGACCCCACCCCCCCAACGCTGGCTGGCCTGACCCCAGGTCTTCCATTGTCTGCCCTGGGTGGTTGGACACCCAGCCTTACTGCCTCGTTGTCTGCCCGGGTTGTCTTTAATGTTGTCACATCCATTTGGCACATCTCAGTTATTTCCAGATTCTTTTGAGAACAGGGACTTGCCTGTCTTCTCATCTGTGCCCCATTTCTGGCCCCCAAATTCTGGGTTTGGTAAATGTTTAGTAATCACTTCCTTCATTGAATAGTATTAAACTACATTTTTTAAAAGGTAAAGGTCTTTCACTTCAAAGACTATATATAATAAAGAATATATGCGCATCTATTCCTTATCATACGGTATCTGCTCTGGGCCAGACCCTGGGAATCACACCCAGTGCCAATTGAAAAAATTCAGCTCAGAGAAGAAAACTAATTTGCTCAAGGTCACAGCACTTGGAAAGTCAAAGGTAGGACTTGAATTCAGGGCTCTGAACTCTACTGGGGCAGACTGTGTGGGCAGCAGAGAGTTGGGCTCTGGGGGTTTTCCAACAGGACCAATTTTCTGATGGGTAGGGGCCAATTTGCTAAGGGTTGACCTTGGACTAGGGGCTGCCGTGGCCTGAGTCTGCAAGACTGTGAAAGAGTGCCTGCCTCCAGGTAGTGTCCACGGGTGGCATGGTGACTTCCGTTTTTATTGGTAGTGAATGTAGTTGCACTGGGGCTAACACTCAATGGACTTGACTCTCTCAAGGTTCAGGACACCCGGCAGTGCCCAGCCCAGCTGCTGCTCTTGCCTGCACCCCTGCCCCTGCCCCCACCACGAGTCCACCTGGCACCATGAGCTGCCTTGGACAGCAGCTGGCCAGACCCCCCAGTCAGCTGCCTGAGCACAGGGACCACAGCCATAATTGCTGTTCCCAGTGTTCCCAGTGTCTATCTTGGTATACAGTAAGTGGTCAACGTGGGCAGCAGGAAATATGATGAGGGCCAAAGGGAATTGTCTGGTTCTGGCAATTTCCTTCAGAGAGCAAAGGAAAATTCTGGTTCCACGTCTGGGTATGGAGTTTGAGAAACGGGATGAACAAGGTAGGGTTAGAACCCTGAGCTCTGAAATAGCCCCGCCCCTCTGTCTCTCCCAGGAGTCGGGAGCACTGTCTGGGGTGATCAGGAGAGAGCTAGGGGAGAACCAGAACCCCCACCCCAAGACAGAGTTTGGCCTTTGCTTCTCCCAGCCTGCACTTGGTCTCTGATCTAACCACCCTGGAGGGCTAGCCCGTGCCTCCTTCAGGCTCCTCGAAGTGTGGTCCAGTGTCCCACACCATCTGCAGTGTCTCAGAGTGTGTAAGAAACACCAAAGGCCAGGCTTCACCTGGTCCTGCCAAACCAGAATCTGCATTTTTAAAAGAACTCCAGGTGATTTGCATGCTCAGTCAAGTTTGAGAAGGGCTGACTTGGAAGTGAGGACACCCAGGGCAAACGCTGCGGGAGGTAGCACAGTGCCCTCCCGCCTGGCCTCTGTCGAAGCCCTGCCCACTGCTAGCCATACAGCTTCGGGATGTGGCCTGTCCTGGTTTCATTTCCTCCTAGACACAGTCGGGCCTATCTCACTGTGCTGCTGAACGAACACTGGGGCAGCACTGCTAACACATGCTCTGCACTTAGCACACAGCCTGGGCATCGTGAATGCTGGCTGGGTGTGATGTTAGAGGCCTTAAGAACCTAGAGAGTGAAGTGGCTGTGGCAAGTGGGAGGGGAAACTGCTGATCTGAGAAGCTAGTTTTGCGCTGGGCTTGTTTAGTGGAGCTTAACTTAGGAGCTAAATACCCACCAGGACTCCCTGTGGAATTATTACATGAAATGGCAGGGAGATGGGGAGCCAGAGTTAATGCTGGTGATAGCAGTTTTTTTTAAATCTAAAAAGAATGTGTTGAAAGCAAGTGAAACCCCTGGTGATTGCAAATGAATTGCCTAAGTTCTCTTAGCATATCCACTTCCCTGAGTGATGCCTGGGTTCGCGTGAATGAGCCGCTTTCTTCTCATTACGAAGGTGCAGAGCGGCTCCCGCAATGCCTCCTGGTTCCGGCTGGCAGTCTGGTATGGGTCCTCCATCCGTGTGTGGAAGCTGCATCCTTGTGTGGTGGCAGGAGGGGCTCTGTGGGCAGTGCCGGGCATCTGGGCCTTCCAGCAGCTTAAATGCCTCCGATTAGCAAGTCGGGCAGGAAGAGGTGCTAAAAAGAATCCTTCCCACCTCCTCTGCTGGCATGTTTTGAAGGGAGTTTGGTTATGAGACTATTAAAATGTTATTTTGATAATTAAGCCCACAGCTGTTCCGAGGGCGGCAGGGGCAGGCAGCACACAGGCAGCAGAAGGCCTGGTGCTTTCCCAGGCTCTGGGAGAGAGGGAAGGCAGGAGGGAGCAAGGCAGGGCGAGGTCGGACACAGGACCTGGAGTGCAGCTGGCTGTAGGCAGAGAGTGCCCCTGTCATTGGGTTCAAGGATGCCTTTGAATGACTGGAGGGAACAGTGGCTCCAACAGGCTTCCTGTCTTAGGTATGGCAAGCTGCCCCCGACATGGGGATATCTACTGGGTTTCACCAAGACTCTCAGAGCAGGGGTCCCTAGATCAGTGGTTCTCCAAGTAGAGTCCAAGGACCAGCAGCATCAGCATCAGCCTCACCTGAGAGCTTGCTAGAAATGCAAATTCCCAGCCCCGCATACACCTGCTGAATCAGAAACTCTGGATGAGGACTGGCAATCAGTGTTCTGTCTTTTTAGAGACAGGATCTTGCTTTGTCACTGGAGTGCTGTGGTGCTATCATAGCTCACTGCAGCCTCAAACTCCTGGCTCAAGTGATCCTTGCGCCCCAACTTCCTGATTAGCTGGGACCACAGGTGTGTACCACCATGCATGGCTAAGTTTTAAAATTTTGTGTACACAGGGGTCCCATTATGTGGCCCAGGCTGGTCTCGAACTCCTGACCTCAAGCAATCCTCCCGCCTCAGCCTCCCAAAGAGCTGGGATTACAGGTGTGAACCATTGATCCCAGCCTGTAATCTTTGGTTTAAAAGACTCTCCAGCTGATTCTGATTCACTAAAGTTTGAGAACCACTTTCCTTAAAGATCACCTAGCAAATGGGGCTTAGGCATGCAATGATTCCTTAGAGATTGGTACGGCTTGCTGTGAGGTATGGATGAGGGCGTGGGGATGATCAGCAGGCTCACCACATGTAGGCATCCCTGATCTAGTCCTATTCCTTCACTGAACTAGATAGCAAAGAGAAGCCCAGAGAGGGGAAGGGGCTCGTCTAAGGCCACTCAGCACATCAGAGCAAAACTGGAATTAGTAATCAGCTAGGTCTCTTGATTCCAGATCTTTCCGTTGGACTATCTTTCTGAATGCAGAGGATAGATGCAGTGGTTTGAATGTGTCCCCCAAATTTCATGAGTTGGAGATTTAATCCCAAAATCTGTTGTTGAGTCATTTGGAGGTGGGACCTATGATGGAACTGGTGGCTTTACCAGAAGAGGAGAGACCTGAGTAGACATGCACACACTTGCCCTCTTGCCAGGTGATGCCCTGCACCACATTATAACATAGCAAGGAGGCCCTCTCCAGATGTCGTCTCTGTGCTCTTAGACTTTGCAGCCTCCAGAATCATGAGCTAAATAAACTTATTTTCTTGATAAATTACTTGTCTGTGGCATTCTGTTATAGCAAAAGAAAATGGAGTAAGACAATGGAGCTGGGAGAGAAGAGGTTTCAACTGGAAGTGATTAGGTAAGCCAAGGAGATGCCCCATGGTTTATAAACCCAGAATATATTCACTGGCCTGGAGTCTCCCAGCATCCTCTAGACATGTTCTGCTGGGAGTTACTGCAGGACATACATCAGTCCACCCACGCATCCACGCATCCACTGGTCCATCCATGTATCCATTTACTCCTCTACCCACTTCTACCTTCCATCAGTCTATTCATCCATCCATCATCCATTGTCCATGTGTTCATGTATCCATCCAAATATTTAAGTCACCATTCACTCACCCATTTGCTTATTCACCTCCCACCCATTCATCCATCTACCTGTCCACTAGTTAGCCAAACCTTCCCACTCTCCCTTATGAAGAGCCTACATGTACTAGGCACTCCATATCATTCTCAACCAGTAGAAACCTAAGTTAACCCAGGTCACATGAGTTGGTCACGTGAGTTCTGTAAGAGACCATTGAGCCAGGATTATGACTACAGTTGTTGAGTCTCTCCACAGCTCTTCCTAGGACCTGCTCTTCCATTCCTCCTATTGACAGCATCCCTCTCCACTATGCACTGTGGGAAGCCTCATGTTCTCGTCTTTTGTACCACCACTACTTCCATCCACACCTTCCTCACAGTTCCTTGAGCTATGGTAGAGGTGTGTCAGCTGGTCTCCCCACAAGCAACCTCTCCCAACTCATGCCATCACTCACAATCTGGAAGTACCACACTTGATCATGCTACTTCTCAAAGACTCCAGTGGGCTCCTTAGCGCCTGTAGAAAGAAGCCCACTGTTTTGCTCAGCTATCTGATGCTCTCTGTGCTTGGCCCAGTCTAGGTATCAATGTTATGGCCCTTTGGTTTCCAATTTGTGCTGTAGCCAGAGTGGGTGATTTGCTGTTTCCAGACTGCTTTTGGCATGTGCTTTGGCTTCATGCTTTTCTGCATGCCATTTCCTGTGGAAAACACGTTCACCCCGTGTGCCTCACTCTCCCCAGTTAAAATCCTTCCCACTCTCCGTGGTCCTGCTCCAATGCCTCCCCCTCCTTTTACTCATGGGGTCTGTCTTTGTGTCCCACTGGGATGGGACCTTCTCTCTGCAGAGGGAATTGTCATGTTTCTGACTCCTGTTTGCAAGTCTCCTGCTCACAGCAGATTTCAGGCAGCTGCAGGTCTGTGTCATCTCCACTCCAGGTCACTGCCCGGTGCCTGACACATAGTAGGTGCTGCTTCTGAATCCGGCAGTTCAGGGCTTAGTTACGTGTGTCTAAGATGCGTGTTGTAAGGGAAAGACCTAAAAAGGGCTACTGGGGTCTAACGGTTGGGTTAAAAGGCCTTGAATGTTGTTTTCCCTTTAGTACACACAGTGCCTGGCACATAGTAGGTGCTCAATCAGTATTTTTTGAGTGGAAGAATGAATGAAAATGTTTACCTTCTCCTTTAATGTTTGTAATTTCAAAATAAATACGGAGCAAAGAAAGCAGGAGTAATACTAAAAATTCAGAACCCAACTTGCCCTCTACAGTGTTGGTCATCTAGGAGGGCAGCTGCCTGTTCCCTTGTCCCTGTTTTGGAGTGGTCTATGTCCCTTGTCCCTGTTTTGGAGTGGTCTAGGTCCCTTGTCCCTGTTTTGGAGTGGTCTATGTCCCTTGTCCCTGTTTTGGAGTGGTCTATGTCCCTTGTCCCTGTTTTGGAGTGGTCTATGTCCCTTGTCCCTGTTTTGGAGTGGTCTATGTCCCTTGTCCCTGTTTTGGAGTGGTCTATGTCCCTTGTCCCTGTTTTGGAGTGGTCTATGGGTTCGAGTGGGGAAGGGCTGTGCATTTCACTTCTGAACTTCCAGTCAGAACCTGCATCCTCTCTGCTCTTCTGGTCTATTCTGCGTGCCCCACCGCTCATCTGTTCTCTGTGGTGAACTGGAAGTGGCCTTCTGAATGTGTCTCCCTGTTCGGAGCTTTCGGTTGCTCCCATTGTCCTTAGGTAGAGATCCTCAATGTAGCCCACAAGGCTCTGTAGGGTGGTCAGACACCCCCATCCTCCTCTCCCCTCCATCTGACAATTGCCCCTCGCTCTGCATTCCAGCCACAGGCCTTTGTGCATGCTGTTCCTCTTCTGGGACTTTGCTCTTCACATGTCAGACCTGCCAAGACACAGGCCTGATGCCCTTGGAGCAGCTGCCCCTTTCTTTACCCTCCTGGACGTCCATCTCTCAGGCTGCGGTTAGGTGGTGACTCGTGTGTGCAACTGGTGAATATCTTCCTCCCTGCTTGGACTGGGAGCTGCTGGTGGGCAGGCCCTACCAAGACCTGAGGCTTTATGCACAGTAAGCATTTGATGCTTGTTTTTTTGAATGAATGAATAAATGGATAAAAAATAGATACAAGGTAGGTAGATGTTTACTGAATGAATAAATGGACAACACACTATAGATGCCTATCAAATTCTTGTTGGATAAACCAAAAAACCCAAGCAAATCAAGAAGGCTCAGTACCTTCTTGGAAAGCCCGGCCAATGACTCTTCCAGTTAGGCCTTCTCCAGACCAGGGATACTGTCTGTCCATCCTGCCCTCCTGCTCTTGCCCTGTTAGCTCAGGAGGCCATGCATGGCCATGCCTTTGACCCTCCTGCCTGTTCTACCCCAGCACGTAGGCAGGACCTGGGGGAGCGTGGCCATGGGGCCCTAGAGACCTCTGCTGACCCACTTGTGCTGGGGGCTGCCTTCTGGTGAGTGATGGGATGGAGCCTGCCCTGGCCTCTGACCCCTGGTATCATGAGTCTCTTTGCACTTCTGTAATCTTTTCAACTCCAGAGCTGTCTGGTCCAGCATGATATGGAAACATCTTCTAGAACATCTGTTTTCCTCCTCAATCAATACACTCCCCAAAGAGGGCCAACTTGCCAAATATTATATATAACATCAAACATGCTATCTGAATTCAATTAAGTGGTTTGGTTGGGGAAGAGGTTGTGGTAATTAAGCATACTGTTTTGGAGCAAATTATAGCAAACTGTTTCATTCTTCATTAGCAGGCACCTCTCTTGACTCCCTGTGAGCTAAAAATGAGGGAGAGGAAGAAAAAGAATTAAATAAATACCCCCCCAACTTACCATATAAATGAAGATAGCTTGATTTATTGGAACCACTATGGGCTTTAATTTTTAGCACTGTGGTGCTCTGTGGCCATGGTGAAGTTACTTAACCTCTCTGAGCCTCAGCCTTCTCATCTGTAAAATGGGGATGGTAACACCCATCTCACAGGGTTGCCGTGAGAGTTAAATGAGATCATGAAAGAAAGAGGCTGCCTGGTACAGTTCTATGCACAAAGCAGGCCTTCACTAAAGGGTCATGATGGCATGGAGGTGCATTGAGGCTGGATGATATATGCTTCATCAGTCAGAACCAGATTCGGCGTCCTTTTTCTACCAAATGCATTTCACGAGTGTGCTAGTGTATTTGTGAGTTTCTAGGAGCAGGGGTAAGGACTCTCCTGTTTCATTTTGTGACACCCATAGTCCACAGCTCAGAGCAGGCAGGCTCCATAGGTGAGGAGGGTCAGAATGCAGACCTCAGATGGCTTCAGGTCCTGGTTTAGCAGCTCTGAATCCCTTGGGCAAGTTGCTTACACTCCTGCCACATCAACTTCCTCCTCTGTAAAATGGGATATCACTAATTATTACTGACCTCCTAGGTTGCTGTGAGGATTCAATGAATTTAAAAATGGAAAGCATTTAAACAGTGCCTGACACATAGTAAAAGCTCCCAATACATGTCAGTTTTGTTATTCATTTATTTAAAGAATGGCCCGTTTTAAGCTGCCGGTTTTTTTCCATGGGCACTCCACTATTTAGGCTAGGGATACACCACACAACCAGCCCCAGATTAACAGCAGTGCCTATTTATCAAGTGCCTACCATGTGTCAGTGGAAGGCCCAGAGGAGGTGCTTAACATCCATTCTCCATGGCTGTTGCAACAAGCCTGCTGTTACTTTCATCATCCAGGGGAGGAAACTTCAGCTCTTAAAGTAATCTAGCTGAGGCCATATAGGCAGCCAGGACGTTACAGGGCTAGCATTTGTACTCAAGCCTGTGGAGCCCCAAAACGGCTCTCTTTTCACTCTGCCATGCTGCCACTCAGAAAAACACACCTCCCAACCCTGAACCTAACTGGGCATCTGCTCTGTGCAGACTTTCACATCTGCAGTATCAGTGGATTGTCCACAAATCTTGGAGGATTCCTATGTTGACCCTCATGGGACATTCTGACCGTTAGCAACTGCCTTCTCCAGGAGTCCATGAAAAGCTCATTCTGGGTTGAGTGAGGTGATAGGACAGGTTCATCCTTCCTGGAAGAGGGGAAACTGGTTAGAAGGATTTTGTCATCCGGGAGGGAAAAGATGGCGGCCTGAAGAAGGATGCTGGTAGCAGAGGTGGAAAGGAGAGGGTAGACTGTGGAGAAAACAGGATTGGTCACCACTGGCATGCGCAGTAGGTGCTGGAGTTCTTTAGAGGCGGAGGTTTTCCTCAGAGGGATGTTGTTCTGGGAAACCTGACTAGAAGGGGCTGGTGGGGTCTTATCTGACTCCTGAAGGAGGGATGGAGTCATTTCACACAGTAAAGACATGAAGAGTAAAGGTTTGGAGGTGGGAAGGCCCTGGGACCAGCTTTGGGGAGCCGAGGAGGAGGATGTGAGAAGATTCCTGCATTCAAGGAGCTCCCTGTGTGTTCTGGGACAAGAGGACTGCAGCCAACTGTGGCACAAGCAGGGTGACATCCAACACCAGCTATTCCACAGATTTGGGTGGGCTGTGAATTTTAGTGCCCAGGAGAGGCTTCCAGGGATAGGAATGGGTGTGGGAGAGATTGGGGAGCCCTCATTGGACCCAAAGGCTTGTGCAGACAGCATTTGTCATTCATTCATTCATTCATTTGTTAGACCATCAATGTCCTAATACTGTGGGGCAGGAGACCAGGTGGAGGCAGGAAGGGAGACAGACAAAAAAGGACAAAAGCCCTCCCTGGGAGGCACTGAAGGTTTAAGAGGCATACAGCTGTCAGAGGTTTTTTGAGTTGCAAGAGCTGGAACCCTGCTGCCAGCTGGTCTAGGGAACAAGGGGAAGGGCTCACTGCTGCTGAAACTCGGGCTTCTCAAGGTGCAACAGGCCCAGCCCTGCCCTCTCTCTCCAGCTCTCGGTCCTCCTTTTCTCTGTTAGCCTCCCTCTCTGCCAAAACCCTGCAGTATGGTACGGAAAACGGCCACTAGCCCCTCCAGGCCTACATCCTACCAGCTTAGCTGGTAGTTCCATGGGTTCCATGACAAGAGAGTCCTTAAACCTCCATAATACCACAAAATTCTTACAATTGGCTCTGATTGGCCATGCCTGGTCACATGTTCATCTTTGAACCAATCACTTTATCAAGAGGCATGGAAAACACTCATTGGCCAGGCCTTAGTCACATGCTCATCCCGGATCCAATCTCTTTATCCAGAGACATGGAATACACTAATTGGCCAGGACTGAATCACATGCTCAACTATGATTCAGGAGTGCCATTATTCTCTGATGGGGGTTCCCCAAAAGGCAGTTGGGTCATTGTTCCCAAAAGGAGGGAGAATGGATGCTGGCAGGAATAAAAACAAGGTCCACTTCCGTAGAAGTATAGACTGGCTCTCCCCTGCAGGAAGTAGTGGAATGAGTACTTAGAGTGGGGTCCACGCTGTCAAGTGGGATGTCAGGAGCTGGCCATCAGAGAGGGCTGGGTCCATGCAAAGGGGGGTCTTCTGGGCCAAGGAATGGCCACACCTGGTGGAGGCCACAAGGGCAGAGGAGGCCCTAGCCTCTCTTGACATCTCATGCACCTAATTTGCTTCCGCCTGCACTGAACGGTTATTCTTTGCATCCTCCCTACTGGGGCTGGGCTCTTTTCAATGCCTTCCCTTTTCCCTGGTGAGTGCATTTCAGGGTGGGAATGGGAGCTTTTGTTAAGGCCGCTTGTGGTCGGATTCCTGGTTGGCCAGCATGAACAGCGACCGACATGGAAGGGCTGGCTCTGACTGGGAGACCTTTTTCTTTTGAACCCTTCTGGGGTCTGTCTAGCCTGATTTTATCTGGGCAGCGCATAGTGTTTTCTGGACAGAAACCCAAAGCTCACCCCTGTTTCCACATTGTGGAGCTGTGCGTCAGCATCATGGGAGCATCGCAGTGGCAGCTTTGTACCTCCCTTTTGTCCTGAGAGGGAGACAGATTGGCTTGGGAAATGAAAGGATCAGCTAATGCCATCCTGGGTCACATCAAAGCCAGCTAAAGCTGGGTGAGCTAGCTCATCACAGCTTCTCAGGTGTGGAGGTTCAGGTTGTCAGAGGCCCTAGTCCTAGCCTCAGCCCTGCTTGCAACTTGCCTTGTGATCTTTGGCAAGTCTCCGTTCCTTTCTGTGCCTTAAATTCCTTATTTGTCCACACAGGAACACGAATACTCTCTGAAGGGTAAAACTTAATTCGCGAGTGATGTCATCAGTTTGGTCCCATTCCTTTCTGTCCCAATGAAAGTCCCAGTGAGAGGACCCCATCTTACCCCTCTTCTGTGCCATTGTTGTTGCTGGCAGCTTTGGAACACGTGGCTCTCATTTTAGGACAAATGGCTCTCCCTACTCAGGAAATCAGCTGTGAGTTTTGTGCACAGGCTGCCCCCTCTCAAGGTTGCTGCTGACCCCCTCCCCAAAGTTCCCTGACACCCTCTTCCCCTCTCCTTCTCTGACTTCTGAGGTGAAACTTGGCACTGCCACCACCTCCCAGCACTGCCCGCCAAGCCATTAGCCTCCCTTCTCACTGGCTGCGCATCAGCACAGTAATCATTTTCAGATTTACAAGCATTAAATATTTTAATTTAATGCCTTGGCTCTCTTGTAATTCATGCACTTAATTATATGATAATTACTCAAATGAAAGAGATACAGCTGCTGCCGTATCAATTCTGAGGGAAGACTGGATTTTTGAGTTGGACTCATTTTGGGACATCCCTCCCCACAGGCCCCCTGCAGCCCTTCTTTTCTTTGGGTCGTGGAGTCTTTCGTAGCCCCTCCTCCCCCAGCCAGTACTGGGGCTGGGCTGCAGGTGGGGTGAGAGTCTAGGCAGTCTGCGCCCATCTGCTCCAGGAACAGGGTGTGGGTCCTGCCCCAGTTGGGTGATCCAGACTCTTATGGGTGCTGCTATGCAAGCAGAGAAATCTAATGACCAGTGAGCCAGGTTGGAGAGCCGTGGGCCTTCTTTGAGTGGTAGAAGAGGAAGGACCTTCTCCATGCTTCTCTCCCCACTGGGCAGCAGAGGTGGCTGTGAGGGCTGTTTGGCGGCCTCTGTGGTAGGTGGAGAAGCCAGGAAGCCTGTCTCTTCCTCTAGTGATGGAAGCCTGGGGGAAAGGAGTCAACTTCTTCTCTGAGTATCTCCACTAGAAGCGGGGCTAGACCAGGCCTCCTACTACTGACCACCAGGGGGTTTGCAAAGACAGATTAAGGATGGAGGCAAGGGTGGAAGGAAGGAAGGAAGGAAAGAAGGAAAGAAGGAAGGAAGGAAGGAAGGAAGGAAGGAAGGAAGGAAGGAAGGAAGGAAGGAAGGAAGGAGCCTTCTGATGGGGGCACCCACCTTGTTCCTATCACCCCTCCCCTCCCCTTCTCTTCCCTCCCTTTCTTACCCCTCCCCTCTCCTCTTCGTTCTCTCCTTCCATCCTTATCTTTTCCATTTTATTTTCCTACTTTTCTTCCTTTTTCTCTTTCCCTATTGACATCTAAAATTGTGTTTGATGCCTGAAGGGTACTGGCTGTTGTGTAAGAACTGTAACTATTAATATTTGGCAAGCATTTCAACTCCTGCCCTCCCCTGTTCACGGAGCCCCGTTGGGTCTGATGTTGCTGAGTGGATCGACTAGAGACCCTTTGAGTTGATGGCACCAGCAGATTTGAGAATCAGGTGGTGTTGCCTTGAGTCAGGTCCTTATTGGTTCTGAGGGTGGGAAGCATGTGGGAGGGCCTCTGCAAAGCTCAACCTGCTTCCTTAGGGGAGAAGACCCCCTTTCTCTTACTGAGAATCAAAGAGAAGTGGCAGTGGACTCCTGGGCAGAGCCCTAGTGAGAGGGGCCCATGGTGCTCTGGCACTCAGGCTTGAGCTTTTGAAGATGCATTTTGGCTTTCCTTGGGATGAGAAGTTGGGTCCGGAGGCGAAATTTCCAAGCCAATAATGTGTTCAGGCTTTTTGAAAGTTTCCTGGTTGTTCAGGTGGGGGACCTCTTGGTGTAAGGGAAGACCTTGGCCACTCTGGGCCCACACGTTTCGTAGGTGTGGGAGAGCTGGACAGTGCATTTCTGCCAAAGTGTGGGTTTGCACTGAAAAGGGTTACAAACGGTTTGCCCGTATGCAGACAATTTTCAGCTAGCTTACAGCAGCTGCGGCGCCGTGCTGATAGATTAAAAGCAGCAACCAGCCCCAGAATGAAGTGTATTAGAACTCCTGCTGGGTCGAGCTGGGGAGAGGCCCACACAGCTGTCATCTAGGCCAAGTTTCCAACCGAAACCTCAAGAACAGGATGGAACTCTGAGAAAAGTTAGCTTTCTAAATGAGGTGGCCGGCTGTTAATCAGGAGAGCGGGAAGAGGGACCCATGGAATGCCGGGGACTTAGAAGTTAAGGACAAGGAGGAGATTGGTGGAAGTGTCCGCCCAGACCAGGAACTTTGTACAGAACTGTGATTTCTGGGGCCAGGGAGCAAAGAAGCTGTTGCTGGCAGGGGACCCAGGGCTGGGCACAGCACCCCCTCCTTCTGCCTTGCTCCAGGCATGTCTTGGGAGTTGGGTGAATAAGAAGGACATCTGCGTGTTTCCACACTATGTCCAAAGGCTCCAGGAGCTCAGTGCCACCACACCATGCTCAGACCCCGTGGCTGAAATGGTAGGGTGATTCTCGGATCTGGGGAGCTGCACAGATCTACTTTTGTCCTGGGAATTTTCGCTGTAGAGCCACCTGCTGCCAGCTGGCCTTTGCTTTTCCCTGGCTACAACATGGGGGCTGTTTGGGCTTGATACATTTAAGGGATGTCTACTTCTCTTGTGTTGAGAAAGGCTCTTGGCAGGGATCGGGTCCTGGCCCCTGAGTCTGACTCAAGGCTGGAGAAGGGGGTCCTTCCCATTGTCACAGATGCCACTTGAGAACAAATCTAGCACACCCTCATCCTTAGAAAAACCCCAGCATGCTGAGAAAGAGATCTGGAAATATTCTCTGTTTTTTGTTTTTTTTTTGATATGTACTTATTTTTGCAATAAGCAAAATACTTCCTGCTGGAAGAGTCAGGTCTTTGCTGAAAAAAAGGAATAAATCCAACTTAACTACATTGTGATTATAAATAGTACAATATATGGCCATAATTCAGTGGCAGTGGTGTTTGTGGTACATCTATAGCAAATCTATCCATTTAACAACTTGCTGTGTCCTCATTCGGGCAGGCCATTGGGCAGGCCACTGGGCAGTCCATCAGCTGCAGGTGTGGCTCTAAGCATCAGGTGCACTGGGTCATCAAGGAAACACAAACCTGGGCAAAGAGCCTGCTGGTATCACACATCAACTGTGGCAGTCTTATGTTGGGAAGAGGCCTGGCTTCCAAAGCTGCTGTGCATGGCCTTGGCCCGTCAGATGGTGGGAAATAAGCTCTGCCCGTTGATGGCGTGATTGGAGGCTCTTGAGCAGACGTGGAATGGTGGTTTCTTGCCTGATGAGCAATCAGGTTGCAGATGTTTTCTTGGATTCCTGAGCTGGCCATACCAGTGGAATGTCTATGTTTCAGTGGCAGGCCATGGGGAGGGGTCTCAGGGGTGAGGGAGGGGTGCAGGTGGATGCCATTGGCCTGGTCCAAGGGTGCGGTTGGGACGGTGCAGACAGGCCTAGAGGCCAAAGACGTGGCTCTGGGAGGCAGACCACCTTGGTTTGAGTGTGGGCTCTGCCCCTTCCTGGCTCTATGACTTTGGACAGGCTGTCCCACTTTCCTTGACTATAACATCAAGATAATGACAGCATCTCTCTCAGAGAGTTGTTGTGACGATTAAGTGAGATATCATTTGTTTTAGACCTTGTGTGTTGCTGTGAAGGAATACCCAAGACTGGGTGATTTATAAAGAGGTTTATTTGGCTCCCAGTTCTACAGGCTGTAGAAGCATGGCACCAGCATCTGGGGAGGGCCTCAGGCTGCTTCCACTCATAGGATAAGAGGGAAGAGAGCCTGTGCAGAGGTCATGTCAGCTCTGCGGGAACTCACAGAGCAAGAACTCACTCATGCACCTGCCCCTGTGACCCAAACACCTCCCACTAGACCCCAGCTCCCACCACCACCACACTGGGGATTAGATTTGAACATAAAATTTAGAGAAGTCAAACATCCAAACTATAGCAACATGTAAAATGCTTATAGCTGGCCATGTGGGCACGGTGGCTCACGCCTGTAATTCCAGCACTTTGGGAGGCCAAGGTGAGCGGATCGTGAGGTCAGGAGATTGAGACCATCCTGGCCAACACGGTGAAACCCCATCTCTACTAAAAACGCAAAAAAATTAGCTGGGCTTGGTGGCTCGTTTCATGCCTGTAATTCCAACTACTCGGGAGGGGGAGGCAGGAGAATTGCTTGAACCCAGGAGGTGGAGGTTGCAGTGAACCGAGATTGTGCCACTGTACTTCAGCCTGACCACCGAGCAAGACTCCATCTCAAAAAAAAAAAAAAAAAAAAGTGCTTACAGCTATGCTGGGCATTTAAGTACCCAATGAACGTTGGCTATGTGGTCAAATTCTTCCATAATCTTGAATAGTTTGACAAGAATCGTAGAACCTCAAAGCATCTGATCTGATTCTAGAATCCATTCATGAATCTCTTCCACAAATGCCCAACTTTTCTTGAATGCCTGCCATGATGGTGAACTCACCCCAGGCTGCCATTACAATCAATCATAGACAACTCTTTGTGGATCTAGTTTCCAGACTGTACTTTTTTGGTGGTTCTCACTTGATACACATACTTTCCTGGCTTCTTCAGTATAGATTCCCAAGAATCTGCCACCCATCGGGTGCGTATCAGGCCAGGTACTGTGCCAAACACTTTACCCACAGGATCTCATCCATCCTCCTGTGTCCTAAGAGACAGATATTATTTTGCCTCCATTTTACAGACGAGGATAAAGGGTCAGAGAGTTAATTTGTTTAAGACTCACACAGATCCAGTTCAGCTGGCTGGGACTGAAATCTGTCTGATGTCCTAACCATTATCCTTTCCAAGCAAGCTCAGAACCAGCCAATTCTTTGGTGTTTTTCTCTGCTTCTCCCTTCTCAACTGCAGTCAGCCCAGTCTCCCATAATGGTTTCTTCCCATTGATGTTTTATTTGCGTGATTTGGGGAGACTGTATAGGGATGTTACCTTCTGTGAGATATTACATCTATAGCTTCTCACAGCACCATTAAACTGGTAGGATAAATTCTGTCTGCAGGAGACAGAAACCACTCACCACTGTTGTCTAGTCTCTTAAATTAATAAAAGTAATAATCTGATAAACTGGTTATTGTAATTTATCCCCGTAAAGCAGAGCATGTGCCTGAATTGTCAATCGGCCCTCAAAGCAGTAGAAAATAGCCAGCAATTACCAGAGGCTCAGTGAGCAAGGTGGCTGCAATCCTGGGGTCTTCAAATGAGGAGAAATAATGAATGCATCCAGAACACATCCATTTTTCAGCAAGTGCTGCATGGATTATAAAATTTATTATCAATAAAATTATTCATTTGTGCCCTATACTGCACTTAATGCACCTGAAGTGAGAAATTAGAAGTGTGTTTAATTCTGGGGCTGGAAGAAAATACAAGTGCACCAAATTTGCAGTAATAGGAGAAAGTTAATGCCTGGCAAAAAAGGAATCAATTTAGTGATTGCTTTTATATTTTGGAAGAGCAGATTGGTTTTTCATGCTTTTTTGTGATAAAAGCATACAGATTCACTTAGATCCATGGTTTTCATATTGCTTTCAAAGAATAAAGAGGTTATGAATTAAGGGGAATATACAAAGGTGAAAAGTATGTGCATGCCATCTGTATTCTATGTATCTGGTGCATATATGTAATTTGTGTGTGTATATATCTATATATCCCTCTATACATCTATATACACACATACCCACAGTAAAGTAGATGTAGTAGCAATATAGTTGGTAAATATTTAATAACTCACTGTCCGATAAAAAACAGAATTTTGGTTTTGTAGCCTTTGCCGATTTCTGTGGTGTAAATACTCCCACTGTGGGCCAATTTCAGTCTACCAATATCATTTCACTGAATCTGGAGTTGGGAAGAGAAACTCACAGTTGGCTCTCAGGAGTCAGTATGAACTGGCTCTAGCACAGCCCTGTTTTATATGTGCACATGTACGTGCATATAGACAGACACATATTATCTCTATGGGTTAAGAAAAAAAGAAAGGAAACATAAATGCTATCCATCAGTTTGAGCCCTGAGTATCATCTGTGTGTTTTCCCAAGTGCCAGCCTCCTTTAGTGAATTTGCATGTACATTTTATTCAAGTAAAGAGCAGCCTCCTGCCCTGGAAACACAGTGACTTTATTTTCATTAAGTTCCACATGCAAAAGGAGAAAAGAAAAGAAGAAAAGAAGAGGTGAAGAAGGAGGGGGAGAATCCAGGCTTGGCTTCCCTTGCATTAGCAACACTGGCTTGTCTTCAGCGTACTCGGCGGACTCGCCTCGGTTTTTATCCAGCCATTGTTCTTTTTACACCGAGTTTGCACACTGTGGCGCGTCTGGGGAATTTCAGCAGTTGGAATATACATGAAAAGAGTTCCGTTCCACTTTCATAAGGTCCCTGGATGGCTTGGACGAGGCCTCAAGGCCCCATGGTAGAGCCGGCACCACATTCGTATTCCTTCCCACACCACACACGATAGCACGGAGCCCAGACCAATCGAAAACTTGACAGTAAGCCTTTTGATTTTGCGGGGAAACCTTCATCACGCTGCGAGAGGGAAGGGAATATAGCCCAAACTGGACTTCATACTGTGGCAAGCTTGAAATCCCAGCCCAACCGCAGAGCCGGCTGATTGGAATAGTTGGAAACTGTGTCCAGGAATTCGGCTGCAAGAACTTGGCTCACAGCAACTTCGGCCTTTTTGAAAGAAAAATTGTCAACTGGGAGAGCCACTTGGGGCCTGGGTTTAATCTGTCCAGGCAGTAAAGATTCACGGAAATGATTGGCCAAGTTTCCCTAAAATGCTCAGAGCTCCTGCCTATTTGGGGACTCCGGGGGTGGGAAGGAGCAGGCTCACTGGCTCCTGGTGACAGCTGTCGTCACTGCCGTGATGATGGCAGTTGTCACCGGCTTCGACGCTATTGCTATTTTGTTAATCGCCAACCTGCTGCTTGTGAGATAGCAGAGTCAGAGGTGCAAACAAAGCCATACAGAGCATATGTTCTACTCGGTACCCTGCTCTCAGGCTACTGTGACAGGGTGGCAATTTTCTGGGCACACCTTTTGCCCAGGCAAAGTCACCATGACATTTAGATGGCCAAAGACCAAAGAGAGGCTGACATTGAAATCATAGATGTGCACTGGGTAAATCTACAAGCAGTAGTATCATTTGCACCTCTCTTGGGAGGACGTCTGTGGGCTTTCTTGACTGGGATCGTGCCTTCATTTCACTCAGCTTTGTTTGAAAATGTTAGTGAGTACGGGACCTTGCTACGAAATACCCATGAAATTCAAGCATCTGGGTACCAATGGCCAGCAATGTCCTGATGATACTGATGTAGACAGTAGACCTTAGTTCAAATGCACAAAAGATGGAGCTTGGCGAAGGTCCACAGAGCCAGGAGTCAGGAGCAGACCGCCCACAGGAAAACACGTTGTCATCAACTCTTCTTCCTTGACAAGGATATTAAGTCCTGGTCTTTTCAGGGGGGGAAGATTCATGCTCTTGGGACAGAGATAAGTCAGTGATGTTGAGATAGGATTGGGTCCAGCCACTCATTCTGCAGCAGGAGGGAGTTGGAGTAATTTCATCAGGGATGGATGGAGACTGGTGAGGATGTTCCCTGGGGCCTCCTAGAAAGATTAGGGGGAATCTCTCTCGCCATCTGGCCCCATGCTGATGCTCCAGCCCACCATACCTCATTAGCAGGGAAGGCTTTGTTTTCTGTTTTTCTTTTTATTTCCCATACTCTACCCTGTTCCCTGACCCCTCTTGGTACTGAGTGGGAAAGTACAAAGCAGGAAGTGGCAATATCCCAGGGCTTTGCCCCTTTTGTGTGGCCGAGCCACAGATAAGTCAGTAGACCTCTCCGGGACTCGGTTTCTCTATCTGTGAGATGGAAAGTACTCCCCACCCCAGACACATAACTGTCTTTCAGAGCGGCGTTTAGGAGCCCAGGGGATGGTGAGAAGGTGGAAGGGGCAGCTGACTCAGGCCATGCCTGGGGCCAGCCTGGGCCAGGGATGTCCAAGGTTGGGGGAAGCCCGTGTGGCCCCTAAGGAGCTCAAGACCTGCCCCCACCTTGGACATCCCTGCCTCTGAGACTCCCTTTCTGAGTGGTTCTGATGTCATTGCTGGGCCCCTCCAGGTTGGGACCCCCTCAAAAAACTGCACTCACTTCCAGGTATACCTTGGTGCTTCCCAATGCCAAGACTGTTCAGGAAAGGGCAGAAACCTAGTAATTTCTCAGCTGGAGAGTGTTGTAAAAATAAATGTCTTCTGGAGGTTGAAAGGTTGTCAAATACACACTGAGCCTAATTGGGTCCTCAAAATGTGCAATTCCTGCTGATTTCATGGAAGATGTGGACGTGGGATGTGTGTGCATGTACAAGTGTGTGCGTATGTGTGTGGGTGTGTGTGGATCCCTGAGCAGAATTGGGCTGATGCTAGCTTTTGAGCTGTGTGGATTTGCATATCTGTGCAGGTGCGTGGGCCTCTTGATGGGTCCATTACTGAGCAAAGGGCATGATTTCTCCTGCACACTGGGGAGGGCCCCTACAGCCACTTCTGGGCCTACTCCTCTTATCCTGGATCACTTTCAAGTTGGGAAGTGACCCAGGGCTGGGGCTGGGATCTTTGCCAGGGCAACTCACCTTTTTCATGCCACAGAACTTTCTTTCCTTGCCCCCAACAAGTAAACAATACTAGCTAATGCTCCTTGAGTGCTCGTGTGCCAAGCAGAGTTTAAGTGCTGTGCATCCTTTATTTAACTCATTAAGTCACCCCTTAGCCCTGTGCAGAGATTGTGACGATCAAATGCAGTGCACCTGTGAAATCTGCCCACCACTGCAGGGGTCTGGGGCCCTGCAAGCTCCATCCACAGGTCCTATGAATGCCTGCCCTGGTGAATTGATCACCCGGCTCAGAATTGATCTCAAAAACAGTCCTTGCCTTTGTTTTTATGCAAGCAAAACTGGCTTCAGAAACCCCCACCACTGCAGGATGACACTGTGTAGCTCCAGTCCCGCTGTCTGTTGACTCTCTCTGTGGTGGGATGCATGCCTTTTCCCCTCTGTGGGCTGTTTCCCTGTTTGAGGCTCAGCCCCTCTGGAGCCAGCCCTCTCTAGCTTTGGGGACCCCAGGTGCCCAGGCCTGGGCTCCTTCTCTAGATCTGGCTGCCAGCACTGATCATTTCCTTGCAGGGCTGCAACCAAGGGGGCTCAGGATGGTGCCTCTTCCTCGTGGCTTTCCCTGGGACTCCTGCGGTCTCATCCTGTGGGTGGGAGGAGGCCTTCTGCCATCCGTGAGGCCTTTGTGGGAGATGAGTTTCTGCAACTTTCTGAACTCAGCGCTGTGTCTTCAGAAGGACAGGTTCCCACCCAAACCGCCCCATCACCTGACAGCTCCTCCAGCCCTGGCCCAGAGGCTGCTTCTGCTGCCATTTGATTCTCTCACCTGGCCCAACCTCGGGGCCCTGCAGCCATGCCATCCTTTTCCACCCAAGCACCCGTGTCCCCACCACCAGCCCCTGGGGTCAGAGGGTCAGAGCACTGCCCGAGGGCACCTGCTTCTAGGATCCCCTCATGCGGTTCCCCTAGCCCTGGTGGCCCCAGGAGTTCCTCCTTCTCATTCCACCCAGCCTGCAGCCCTCTCCACTGTCGCTGGCTTGTTTGTTCAGCCAAGACAGCCAACCTGGGGAGGAGGAGCGGGCAGGGGCTGCGGCGTCTGCCCCCCTCCCTCCTCCTGCCAGGCGCTCATTTGTATGCAGAAGGGATTAGGCGGAATTTACCAGGGCCTCACCCTGGGGAGCTGCTCGCGCCCTAGGAATACTCTGCTATGGTGGCGTGCAGTTGTTAAGATTAGAACAGCCCCTCTGCCGCCCCACACGCCCTGGTCACTCTCCAGGTCGCCAACATCGAAATCATTTTCATTTATAACCTTTTTGATCATCCAGCCTCAAAGAGGGCCCGCCTTGTGTGACAGCGGGCACCAAAATGGCCCAATTATTTGGAAGAGGAGGGAGCAGCTGAAAACAGTCAGATGTGAGAGACAGGGCACTTGATCTGGGCTCATAGCTTTTTCCTGCCTTCTCCCACCAATATTTTTACAGCTGTTGACATATATTGAGTTACATGTGCCTGGGCTAGATCCCCGTGGTACTGTTTCAAAGATCTGTTCACCATAAAGTGTGCTGTTCTCAAGTAAATGACTGACTTCAAGAAAGCACAGTAGTTTAAATGTTACTATAAATACAGGAGCTAAGACATTTTAATTATAATTTTTGAGTTATACAGTGTTCTATAAGTACACCAGGCATTTACAAAAGAATTTGTGCTGAGCTTCAAGACACTGTGCTCTCTTGTGGATAAAGAAGTAACTGCAGGTGGCTAAATTCCGCAGCCCAGTGGCTGGACTCTTGTTTACTTGTGGCCAAGAAGGGCGGCGGGAGGCTGCAGAGTCTGTGGAGGTCTCAGTTTGGGATGTTGGAATCAATTCCACACATATTTATTGAGCTCCTCTATGTGCAAAGTACTGAGCTGGGGGCTGTGGGGGCCTCCAAGTTGATAGGGCAGAAATCTCCACTCTCACGTGAATAGTCCCATGGGAGAGGACAGCCAGCAAATCGATGCGAGAGATGCTGGGATAGAAAAATCTGTATGGGAGCTCTGAGAAGGGGCATCTGACTCTGCCTAGGGCGAGAGGGAGGGCTTTGGAGAAGAGGGGACACTTCTGCTCTGACTTGAAGGGTGATAAGAGCCACAGGGAATGTTTGGAAATGAACAAAACCAAAGTCAGTCTTCAGCACACGAGCGGTATTCTGGGCAAGCTGCATGGACTGCCTCTTTCTGTATGTGGCTTGCCTTTCCCCAATGCCCTTTAAATCCTTTACTGCCCACAGTTGGAAAGCTCCGAAGCGATCCGGTGGGCTTGAAAACTCAGCCCTTTGATGGGTTGAGTGGAAATAATCCCTAGGTACAATGGGAGGGAAGCAGGTCTGTGGTTCTCATGTTATTGTAGTTTTGATGGGAGCAGCCTTGTGGATCATCTTCTTGTGTGTGCTCCAGTGCTGAGGCATTGGGTTAAGGAAAGGAGGCAGATCTGGACTGACACATGGCAGATCTGGACTGACACATGACTGTTATCCACCTGACATCCACCCATCCATCCATCCTTCCAACCTCTTCATCCCATCAGTCCATCCATCCACCCATCAGCCTATCCATCTCTCCATCTCCCCAACCTCTTCATTCCATTCATCCATCCATCCATGCATCATCCCCCCATCCATTTATTTATTCACCCATACACTTATCCATCCATCCACCCAATCATTCATTCTTCTATCTACCATCTACCATCCACCTGTCCATGGTTACATTCACCTGCCAGATGTCCATCTACCCATCCACCATCTATCCATCTATCTGTTTATAATCCATGAGACATTATAGTATATGGATCAAAAGCAAGGATTCTGCAGTCAGATTTCTTGAATTAATGTCCTACCTTCAACACTTACTAGCATTATGTCCTAGGAAAGCTACTTAACCCGTATGTTAACCCTTTCATCTACAAAATGGGAAAAAATAGCAGAGGACAACAGAAGCTAGTTGTCAAAATTAAATAAGATACTACATGCAAAGTGCTTAGCACAGTGCCTGGCATGGTGAGGGCTCAGTAAATGGTGCCTCTGTTTATTGAGTGATGCCTATAGGCTGGATGCCACCCTGCACAGCCTGAACTGAATTACTGGTGCTCCAGGTATAGACTGCAGAGTTTCCTTCCCAGCTTCTGCCTGTGGCAAGGGCTAGGATTTTGGAGCAGGAGGGACCTACTGACATAGGCATTAAGGATCATTAAGGAATGACCAGTATATTTTGTTTTTATTGTTGTTTTATTGTTTATCCTACTTTTTGATGTAGGCGTGTTTAATATGTGTCCATGAGGTCTCTTAATTTTTTTTTAACATTTAATTATGAAATAAACCCATGAAAGACAGAAGAAAATGATACTCCTTAGTGAGTTGTCTACATCCCAGTTTCCATCTTGACCAAGCTCTTAATTTTAAAGTGCCATTTTAAAGCACAGGCTCAATGCCACTTACATCCAAATTCACTCATTCTTTGCTTGTTCTCACAGATTTCTTCAAGCTACATGTGTTGAGCACCAGCTGTGTACCAGGCACTGTGCCAGGTGCTTTTGTCCTGAAGGTCTCGTGTAAGATTTATATCTTCAGAGAGAAATAGACCAAAATCTTGACAGTCGGTTTCTAAGAGGGGTAGAATTAAGGGCGATCTTTATCTGTTTTTGTATTTTGCAAATTTCCTAGAATAATCATATAACGATTTCATATCAGAAAAGCCAACTGAAAATAATTCAGGGAGATCAGAGAGCTCACAGTCAACCAGAAGAACAGCCATTTATAATAGCCAAAGTGATACCGTAGGAGTGTATTAATGTAATGAGTCCCTGAAAACAAATGGAGAACATTGAGTTGGCGTTTTCAGAACAACTGGTCCTGGAGACACCCTAGGTGCCCACCACCCGCTGCCCAGTTGATTCTTGGCACTTAGAGCACCCTGTTGAAATGGTTTAGACTGGACAAAGTAGGGAGAGGATGTTCGGCCAGATTGTTTAGGAGGTAGTTGGGATTTGGGGGCCTGGGTCAAGGTGTGGTCACCAAGGTGGGCTGTGAAGGTGGTGTGGGTCTTGCCCCGAGCTATGGCAAATGGATAGAGGTAGCATTCTCATTCTTAGTGCACGTGCTCCCTGGCCTGCTGTGCCTGGCCTTACTACCTGAGGATCTAGGATTGGGGAAGGGAGGAAGTCCTTAGGCATGCTTCAGACTCCTGATTTGAACGTGGAGTTGGAGCTGTGGCCTCAGGTGCGGGGTCTGTAAAGTTGGAAGCTGGATAAGCTTGACTCTGGGGCTCTCCAGCATCCTGTTCTAAGTCTGCCTAGTGCCAGTGTCGGGAGAGAAAAGATATCATTGTTTTGGGGGGACCATGAAGCCCAGCGAAGGAATGGGCACTGGAGGGGCTGTTGGGGGTCCCCTCCGCCTCCAAGGCGGGACTGTAATGGGCTGAAGGCGTTGCTCTTCCTTTTGCTAACTTGGCAAATTTGTTTGGTTCAGTCATATCACTTTTGGGGGGCTTCAGTTCCCCCATGTAATGGGGAATCTTTCACTTCATCTTCTGAGCAACCCTAATGAAAATGTTATGAGAGAATCTTATAAACAGGGGAGCCCTATGCCGGGGAAAGATGTTATTTCATAAAAAGACTTAAAATTATTGTCTAATCTACTAAGAGTGGCTGTTTTTAAGAAATACATATAAAATTAATCATGCCACTGCACTCCAGCCTGGGCAACCCCATATCTAAAAAAAATTAAAAATAGGCCAGGCTTGGTGACACATGCCTGTAATCCCAGCACTTTGGGAGGCTAAGGGGAGAGGGTTGCTTGAGCCTAGGCATTTGAGACCAGCCTGGGCAACCTAGCAGGACTTCACCTTTACAAAAAAGTAAAAAATTAGCTTGTGGGGGCAGTGCATGCCTGTAGTCCCAGTTACTCGGGAGGCTGAGGCAGGAGGAGCTCTTGAGCCCAGGAGTTCAAAGCTACAGTGAGTTATGATTGCATTATTGCACTCCAGCCTGTGTGGCAGAGCAAGACCAAGACGCTGTCTCAAAAAAAACAAAACATAAGAAAAGAAATATATATAAAATTATAATGGTTATATTTTTAATCATGACCATAATATTGAAACTGTTGTAATTATTAGAACTCAGTATTGTGCCAGATACTGCATGGGTAGTACCTCTAACACTTCTAACATCCCTGTATAAGGTAAGCCTTATTATTATCATTTTTCCAGTGGCTTTATGCGTATTTGAACCCAGCTCCTTCTGCCTTCAGAGTCTGTGCTCTGTTGAATCTTAACACTCCCGAAAGCATGTTTGATTTTTTAAAAATTAATATTTAATCTTTACAGCATCCCAGGAGAAAGCTGGGGCCGTTTTTCTATACCCATTTTACAGCCCGGAATAGCCCTGCTGGTGCCTCTGCCCTGGGCCTTCTGTTTGTTCTTGCTTGCACTATAAATGCTGGTTTCCAGGGTAGAGCATGTCCAGGTGTGGTCGGGTCTCTCCTGCATCCCCCATCACTCCTGGAGGGGAGGGGGCCCTTGGGGAGTACCGCTGGTTCCTCCGCTTGCCTTGTGGGATCGTGGTTGAGCCTCTGAGCGAGAGCCTACAAGCTGCCTTCCATCACCCAGGCAGGACCCTGTGTGAGGTTTTTGCCTTTTGCTTCTTGCCCTTCCTGAATGACACGCTTGCACTTGTCCCTTTGGTTTAGCTGAAAACCGAAAGTGTGTCTTCTCAAATGCAGACTGACGTGCTTCTTTTATAAATTCTTGGGCATTACTATTGATTTTTGGCTGAGGATTTCGAAATCCTATCTCTAGGACTCCTGAGATTTCCCTCTGCAGTAATAATGCATTGTCATTCTTAATATCTCCAATCTCTGACACAATATTCATATCAAGCTGGAGGAGTGGCGTCAGCACAGCCTCGGGGACGGTCCCTGGGCATGGCGGGGCTGGCTGCAGGAGCTGCGCCGGCCCCTTACCCCCCTTCCACCCTGTCTTCTCACCAGGAAAACTGCTCCTGGCCCACCCCCCATTTGCAGGGGCCTAAGATTGCATCAGGGAGGCATCGAGTATAAGAGAATTGATTTCTACCCTTCTCATTGCACAGTTTTTACTGAGGCCCAGAGAGGGGCAGGAGCTTGCCCAAGGTCACACAGTGAGTCAGTGGCAAAGGAAGCTGGTACCCTGGTCTCCTAGTTCAAGGGTCATCAACTCTGTGTCTGCGGAGGCCAGGCATTAACATAAGTTGGTGCAACAGCTGCACATGGGACAGTGAGGGTTATGCAGACTCTGCAGAGAGCCCACACCCCTTCCATGGCTGCCCAGGGAATTGCATATGGGAGAGTCCAGATGTTCTGAGTTTTCAAGAGAAGCCAAAAGCCCAGATTTTAATATAAAATTTCTTGTATTTTAAATGTTGGCAACTAATTACAAAGTGCCTGAGTGCATGCACACACACACATGTGGCCCTAAAACAGAACCACAGATTTGAGTTGAAGATGGTACAAGACTTGCACAGTGTACAAGTGGGAGGTCACTCCCTTGGTCCAGGTGTCCAAACACCTTGACTTCCATCCATGTCAGATGACTTCCTGGCCATTCCACTTGTCCCAGCCACAGAGTTGAGGGGCCCGCTCTCGGTGTCCCTTCCAGCTCCTTGTCTTCCAGCTCCCACCCACTGTGGCTCAGCTGTGCCCCTGAGGCTCTCCTCACCCTTCCTGGGAGGAAAGGAGGCCTTTCCTAAGCAATCCTCCTCTCTGGATCCCAGCTTCCACGCACCCTGCGTTTTGCAGCAGGTGCAGGTCTGATCCCACCTCCTGCCTGGTTTGTCCTTTGCCCCCATGCTGCCAAGGAGACAGAGCTACTAGTTTGGCCTCCGGGACCTCCTGGGAGTGTCACGGAATAGGTTCTCACTGAGGGATTGTTTTTCTAGTCCTTGGAATGATTCTGCTTAGATCATAAAAAGAAAAAGACCGTATCCTGGGTACTTAGAGTGTGTCTCTTGAAGAAGCTGATGTGTGTGTATTTTGGGAGGGGGGATGAAATTGTGTTTTGAGATGCTAATAGGAACCAATTCCTTGCACCTTGCAAAAATGACTGATGGAAGCTTTAGAAACTTTTTGGCAGAAAAGCGGAGTGTTGGATGTTGGAACTGGGGTTGAAAATCTGTGAG
Source organism: Macaca thibetana thibetana (assembly GCF_024542745.1). Lineage (NCBI taxonomy): Eukaryota > Metazoa > Chordata > Mammalia > Primates > Cercopithecidae > Macaca > Macaca thibetana. The sequence goes on from NC_065597.1 coordinate 42,490,850, forward strand.
AATTAAAACAGCCAAAAAAATGCTGTTTTCTTAGTTGCAAAAACATTTTGTCAACATGATGGGAAGTTGTGAGCAGGAAGGAGGGTAGTGGGAACACACATCCCTCCCAGTGTCCCAGCTTGAGGGCCCTCCGTGGGGGGCCCACCTGAAAGTGGGAAAGGGATGGCTCTTCTGTTAGGGACATGATGATAAGGGAGAGTGGGGAGAGATGGTGCTGATTCTGCCTGTGGCCCTGTGAGAATCACCTGTTTCCTCCTCTATGTCTTCATCAGTCCAGCAACTTCCTGCAAACCCAGCCACCAAGGGGCCCCTCTAGGTGCCTGCAGAGGGAGACCCACCCTGATGCAGGTCACTCCCAGGCAGGCGGTGCCTCCCCTTCTGTGTGTGTGACCACATGGGCTCTGCCCAGCAGGCTGTGGGCAGTTGGTAAGCAGCCCTCAGGGCTAGACTCGTTGAGCCAGCCACATCCCCAAAATCATTGCTGGCATGAGTAGAGAGCCCCTTTGGGGAGCCCTGCCTTCCCTTATCTGTCCCTTGCTGGCCCACAGCTGTCCCTTATCCACAAATGATGTCCCCATGCTATGGCCAGGGACCCAGTTATCCCCAGTGTGGTTAGAAGTGGGCACTGAGTAGGTCCAGGAAAGGCTTAGGGATGGCATTGACTGCAGGTGCTATAGAAAGAGAGCTGGAGGCATGGGCTTTGGTCCTGGCTGGGCCACAGACTTGTGTGGCCTTGGCCAAGCAGGCTTCTCTTTCCGAGCCTCAGTTGTCCTGCTGTAAAACGAGGGAATCGAAATAGGCAGTGTTTTCCACATTGCAGGCTGCAACCCATTAGCAAATCATGAAATCAACTTAGGCAGCCACAGCCAAAAAAAATGAAAGAGGAAACAGTAGGGCAGAGCGGAACACAGAAGGGATGAGAAAAGGGGAAAAGGAAGGATAATGTCAGAATCCATCCTACTGAATAAGCTCACACGTGGTTCCCTGAAACTTGCTTTGGTTTCCATGTGTATTAATGTGCTGCTAGGTCATCATGTATATGCTTCTTGCTGTGGGTTGCAGTTTAAACAATTTAAGGCTGGGCTCAGTGGCTCATGCCTATAATTCCAGCACTTTGGAAGGCCAAGGTAGGAGGACTGTTTAAGGCCAGGAGTTCCAGACCGTCTTGGACAACATAGCAAGGCTCTGTCTATATTGAAAAAAAATGGGCTGGGCATGGCGGCGTGTGCCTGTGGTCCCAGCTACTTGGGAGACTGAGGTGGGAGGATCACTTGAGTCTGGGAGGTCGAGGCTGCAGCAAGCGGTGATTGCGCCACTGCACTCCTGCCTGGGAAGCAGAATGAGACCTGTCTCTAAAAAAAAAAAAAAAGGAAAAATCAAAACATTTTTGAAAAATACAGAGTAGCTTATATAAACATTCTTCTAAGCCTTATAGTTCAGAAATGTAGTTAGTTCACTAGTAGCTGGATTGATCTTGAGCAAGTTACATAATCTCTCTGTGATTCAGTTTCCTTATCTGTAAGATGGGAATAACAGTAGTGCCCAGCACAAAAGGATGTTACAAGGACCGGATGTGTGAATTTATGTAACGTCTTCAGCACGTTAGCACACAATCCATGCTCCATGTTAGCTGCTGTTGCTGAAGCTGTAGATGCACCCTTTTACCTAGGGAAGGAGGTGCGGTCCCAGACCTGTCACCTTCTTGGTCAGCCAACCTCTGGAGGGGAGGAGAGGAAATGGGTCTGCTGTGCCTCAGTTGTTTGGGCCCAGGGACAGTCCCAGGGAGCTGCAGCTGATGTGGGCACGTTCACAGGGGAGCCCATGCCCCTAAGCAGAATCATGCACTTTCCTGGTAAGAGCTCTTCTCTGCCCTCTAGCTAGAGGTCAGGTGGGACCTTTGTCTGCTCTGGGGGGTGCAAGCAGGGTGGGGCATGGCCTGAGTTGCAGCCCAGACCCCCAGCCTGCAGCTCCTGCCTGTTCCCACCCTCAGTCTTTGGTGACCCCAAGACCATCTCTCCTGCCCACCATTCAGTGGGCAGAGTCAAGAGCCCCACGGCCCCAGGAATCCAAAGCCAATGGAAGTCCCCGCATACAGATCTGTGATCTGCCACCATCTAAGCATTTCCATTTTGTTCGATAGTTTGAGTCTTTGAACCCTGTGGCTCCATTTTCAACCATCTGAAGTGGGCACACATCTATGACAATAACTACTTTTTTTCACTACTCTTCCCACTTAAGAAAAAAAAATGCAAGATAGGCCTGTGAGGAAGTGTTAAAATGAAAAGGAAAAAGAAAGAAATGAAGTTGTAGAGGAAGCTGCCTGGTCAGACCAGTGTTGCAGTAACTAGGAACTGGAAGGTGCAAGATGAGTCTCTAGAGAGGCGGAGCAAAGAGGGATGACACTGGGGCCGCCTTTCTGGCCAGGGGTAGAAGTGTGGGTCCGAGTGTGGACACCAGAGGAGTGGAGAACGGACCCTGCGCTCTTGGGAAACTTTTCCTCGTTCAGGCACGGCTTGCCTGGCAGCAGGGAGCAAGGTCATTGGTTCGATGTCAGGGGAAGGCTTTGTGCTTCCCCGAAGGCGGCTGTCTCCTTCTCTCCCTTCTCTCTACTCTGCCTTCCCCATCTCTCTCCCCTTCTCTTTCTCCCGAGGTGCAGATGGCCACATTTGCAGGTTAACTGGAACAGCTGGAGATGCATTATTAGTTTCCTGCTGCTCCTTCATATTTGCTTGGATTTTTTTTTTTTTTAACGGCAACATAATTTACAACTAGTACACTGGTGTCAGAGCTGGCATGTTCTAAATCCGCATCAGATTTATGTAATGCCGTTGCTTATCAGTGAATGAAGTCATAATTATTGCTTTGTACCATTAAATAGCATAAATATATAAACTGTTATACAAATTGCAGCAAACGTTTCCTCTGGGGAGCTCTAGACCAAATTTTAATGTCGTGCATTTGTCTGGGATGGCAGTTTCTATGGTATATAATAATGTTGATAAATTTTACTGTAGCAAGTGACATTTTAAAGCATTAATTTTGGTGCTAAAAAAAATTCTGAAGAATGCTCAGACCAAACTGGGAGGTGCTTGGAGGACCCATTGGGTGAGGTGGGGTGAGGTGGGGGTTTTTCCTTAAGAGGACAGTGGGTGACATGTGGCACTCCCAGCACCCCTCCACATGAGATCACCCCTCCTCTCTCAACTCCCCAAGGAAAGCGGCAGATACATTTTCCATGGCAATGATGATAATTAATTTCAAAAAATTCAAATCGATTCATTTCTGCCTTAAATTTGAGGTGTGCAAGGGAAAATGGAAGGAGGCTGTGGAAAACGCACAATTGGTGGGGATGGTCCTCGTTGTAACCTCCTTCCCAATTATGTAAATTCTGTGTGGGGTGAAAAAAATCCCCATCCTAATTAGAGATGCAACACCTGGCCTCAGATGATGTTTCAGATGCCAGGCGTGCAGTTGCATAGCCTCCTAAAGCCATTATCGTCAAGAGTGACTTTTGCGGGAAGCCCCAGGACAACGCCCGGCATTTACCTGCTGTGCTCTTTGGAGAGCCGGGTGGCTGTGGCGGAGCGCTGGAAGGAGCGCGCCACGCTCCGCCTTCAGGAGAGGGCGTGGGGGCTGGAGGTTCCCCATCAGGGCCCACTCGCCACTGTGGAGCTGACCCAGGGAGTTGGAGAGCATGGTGCCAGCTGCTCACCCCTGCTCTTCCTGGGCCTTGATGAACGGGAACATCCTCTTGAGTTCCATCCTGAGTTTTGTTACCATCCTTTGTTTTTATCCTGAGTTTTCAGGTTTCATCTTTTTTCTTATGTCCCTGACTCCCTCCCTTGAGATTCTTAGAGTGCTCTGCTGAGCCTCGTGGCTCTTCTTGTTAACATGGTAATCCTTAGAGTCGTCTTTGAGTATGTGGGAGGATCACGCTGGTCCTGGCCCCTTTGTGTTGGGTGAAGCCTTGTGGCTGATTCTGGCCAGAGAGCTGTGAGTGGAGCATTTAACCAAAAGGGTGGAACCTTTCAGCATTCTCTCTTTCCCTGGGGCACTCTCAGCATCTGAGTGTTTTTCATGAGCAGAACCCCCTGCAATGGACATGAAGGGCAGGTGACAAATAAACCTTTGCACCCCTTGAGATTTTGGGTGTTGTTACTACAACATAACATTCCCTATCCTAATACACAGGTCTTTATTGATTTCTCTAAAGTTCATGACTTTCTGCAGGGTGTTGAGAGTGTGGGAAAGCTGGCTGATTATTATTATTTTTTTTTCTGCAAAGAATATCAAGTAGATAAAACTTTTGTCCCCTCTGGACAGTGAGAAAACTGAGGCTCAGAGGAGTTAGGTGACTTTCCTAAGATCACACAGCTTCCAGGCACCAGGCATCGACGTCCCCCAGTTAACAAATGTTATGCTCTTTCTTCTCTCTTGCTTTGCCTTTGAAGAATGAATTCTCTTTCGCAGGGGTCACAAACTCAGTGACCTTTGAGGTCAAGCAGATCGGGGTGGGGCTGAGGAGTATAGGACAATAGGGACTGGTAAGAAGTGTGGGGAATATTCGAAAAGCATTAAGGTTCAGCCTTGGCGTTTAATTCTGTGCCCCCTGATGACATCTCGAGCTTCCACGGATAGCTTCAGCTGCTGTGCACGCTCACTATGAGTGCCTCCTTCTGATGTCTTGCCCTCGAGTTTAAATCTTGAACTTTGTAATGGAAGTCTCACATGCTCATCCCTTTATAGCCGCCAACTATCTGATAAAGTCCTCTACAGTTAGGATGGGGACTGGCCATTAACATCCTAGTACTCTATCCCCGAGTGACCTTGTGAGTTATCGAATCCTACCTCCTCCTTTCACAAATGAGGTCTCTGAGCTCAGAAAAGGGACCAACTTACCCAAGGACACCCCACCGAGCAGTTTCTTAATGAAAGCGTTTGTACTGTTTGGAAGTGAAGGAAGTCACAGTTTAAGTGGATGGAGGGGGTGTTGAAATGGAATCGAGAACAGCCAGTAGGAAAGGAAAATGTGTTCTCCTTAAAAAATGTTAACTTTTGTTTGTTTGTATAGTCAGAAGACATTTATTATGCAAGATGCTGGGCAATGTGCTTGATCATTAAAAAAATCTTAGTAAAAAGACATCTTGCATTTGTGGGTATAAAAATCTGAAACTTCTTGCAGACAGAGGTCAGTTCTCTTTCTGCTTATGTTCTCAACACCTGGCTCTATGCTTTGCACATAACAGAAATTAAGTGTTGAATTGAATTGCCTCTATTCTTATGCTACCAATGGCGATTATGAATAATGGTAAGGAAGTTAGCACAGCCCTGGGGTTAAGAGCACAGCTCTGTGGTTGAAGCGCCTGGGCGCTGTCACTTACTGTGAAGGGAGGACAAGATTGTGACCTCCTCGTAGAGACTTTATGAGCCCATCCCAGATGTAAAGTGTTTAGCTGAATGCCTGGCAGGTAGTTAGCACTTGAATACCTCTAAGATAGTCCAGGAGACCTAATCATTATTAACTTAGCGAGCCCAGTCTTGGCCAGTGTCCGTTCAGCTTTGCTTGGGAGACAGAACTGTGGCTCAGCACAGGCAAATCCATTCTGCCCACTCCCCATGTGCCGTGAACAATAATTTTGTACCCCAAACTGCAAAATCGCCATTTAAAGCAGCTTGGGAGAATTGTTTCAGCATGAGCTACCCCTGCAGTCTGGGGTTGCTTTTCTGTCGGAGGCTCGGTGCTGAACGGTTAGAGTGGGCGGTCACCCTGGCTGGCAGGGCTGAGCATGACAACCTGTGTAGCTCACAGACTCTGAGCAGGGTTGATGGGGTGGCATGGTCATGTGGGAGCCAGGGCCCAGGCTTGCACACGTTAACATGTGCTGGGCTGCCCTTGTCAAGCCTGCTTGGCCCCTCCTCTTCATGACAGTCCCCACTGTCCTGTCCAACAGCAACGGGCAGGGGAAGGAGCACTGAACAAGGAGTCAGGCCCCTAGGATTCACTTCCTCTGTCACTTACTATCTTTTGCAACTTGACACTTAGAAACTTAGTGTTCCAGCTTGCAGAATGGGACAAAGCATGCCACCTCCATCCAGCTTACTCACATGACTGAGAAACAGACCTGGGGATAAAGTGTTCTGTAGAGGCCAGGGGGAAGGGCCGGTGTTGGCAGAGGTTAAGAGGTGCATTTTGGTCCTGGATCAGCCATGTGGGACAATCACTTTACCTCACTCAGTGTCACTTTCTCCGTGTGTGAAGTGGGAATAATAACGGCACGAGCCCCATAGTGCCGCTGTGATGAGCAAGTGACTGTGTCAAGCTGGCTTCGCTTCAGCTCTGATTCTCTGGTCACACTGTGAGGTTAGGGGTCCTGTCGTCCTGTTCTGCTGCACATCACCAGCACCCAGTGCTGCACCCTGCGCTTGGGCACTCAGTTTCTGCAGAATGGAAGAAGGATGCGACCCCCTGGAGTTATGTCTTAGATGTCTGATGCCTATAGACTGTGAGCCCAGCAAGGGCAAAAGCCCTGGCTCCCAGGTCACTGCTGCATGCTGGCACCTGGCTCAGTGAGCAAAACCCTCCCAAGCCTTTAGCCCCTGCAAGCACCCTCCCCTGGAACGCCCTCCCTGCCTGCACATCTCAGCCTGTTCATCCAAGGCCACCTCATCCAGGAAGTTATTAATTCACTCATCCATTCAGTAGGTACCTATGCACCAGACACGTGCTAAGGTGATCCTCACCTGTCAAGAAGGAAGTTTCTTCCCCCTTGGTGTTACCTCGACCCCCATCCCAAATATTTTATTCACCCTTCTTAAGGAGCTTACCCCTTCCTGCCTGGTGTAATGCTTATGTGCATACCCAGCCGATCTCCCTCCCTAATTAGATGCGAGGGTTTTTTAAAACTTTGTTGAAGTATAGCATACATTCAGAGAAATGTGTACCTCTTAAGTGCACAGCTTGATGAGTTTGCAGATATAGAACACATCCAGATCGAGAATCAGAACCCAGTGGCCTCTGGTAGCTCCCTGCACTCCTTCCTGTTATTGCCTCCCTCAAAGGCAAGCACTGGCCTCACCTCTGGACCCTACAGTCATTTTGTTGCTAGAGGTGATTTAAAGGCAGGTGTGTCTAATTCATCCTCTCTTCTCTAGACTGCTTAGCACAATACCTGGCATTTGTTGAATAAACAGATAGGTGGATGGATGGATGGGTAGATGGACAGATGGATGTGTGCATGGATGGACCCAATACCACGGGGATTAGACTAATGACGGTATTAATATAACAGCTGACAGTTGTTGCATTCTATCAGCCCACTCTACTCAGTGCTTTATAGGCGCCTCTGCTGGTCCTCACAGAGCCCTGTAGGGTAGATCTCCCTCTGTTTTTACAGATCAGCAGACTGAGATTCAGAGAGGTTAGCCACTTGCCCAAGGTCAGCCAGCCCGTGAGTGGCAGTCGCTGTGACCAGGGTCATATGACTCCGGCTTGCGTCTGGAGCTGGCGCTCTGTGCCTGAGTTCCTGCTGGTTTACAGCCCTGGGCAGTCCTTCCTCAGCTGGGCCAGCTGGACATAGGCTCAGCGGGCGACAGGGCTGAGCTGTCCTTGGCGGGCGAGCTGATGGTTCCATGCTGCCCCTGCCCACCCGCCAGGCGCCCCATTCCTCCCGGGCTGCACTGAGCCTTCTGTGTGCCTCTCCAAAGGACAGGGCATATTTCTTCCCAACCCTCTTAAGACCCAGCCCGCACTGGAGGGCTTCATCATTATGCAAATTAGCTGGATTGGATCTGCTCCCGCAGGGGACTCTGGGGGCAGCAGAAGGACGGAGCTGCCTCTGGAGCGCTGAATTGAGCCTCAGAGTAGGCCAGTTGATGGGTAGGGGCAGGGGTGAGGAGTGGGCACGGAGATGGGGCTGGCACCGATGATTTGCCGGCCCTGGGGAGGCTGTGGGGTGTAGGGGGCTGGGGACCGGTGCTGGAGAAGGCCCGGTGCTCAGGCTTACCCAGGCCAGGCTCCCAGCATTGTTGCTGAAGATGGGACCGAAGAAAGACATTCTTTTTGGATTTTCTTTGTGTGTTGAGCCCTTTTATGATTCATCAGTAAGTAAATATCAGCTGAGGGGGTGATTTGTTTCTAACAAGCTTATAAAATACTGGCGTCATTTGTGGGCTTATTGGAGTGCTGATTATAAACACTCCCCATGCCCACTCCTCTATGTCAAATTAGCATTCAAAATACAAACATTGGATCTTTGGATCACTTTCTGCTGTCTCTTTGGAAGCTGGTAGGCTGGGAAGGGGTGACAAAACCAAGCCTCAGATGAGGAACATTTCCACTCCACTAGGAGACTTGAGGGGTTGCAGGGAGAACCACTTGCTGTGCCCTCGAAAGGGTGGGGGCCACGGGGTTCTCTGAGCTCAGCTGTTCCTCTTGCCTCTCTCGTTGCCAAGTTTCCGCTGACCTGGCTCCTCCCCACCCCTAGAGCCTGTCATCTTCAATCTCATGGAGGACGCAGATCTGGGCAGGCGGCATCTGGCCGGGTGAGCCTGTGGAGCTGCCTCCTCCCCAGGGTGGGCTGGGGCCCAGCCTGCACCCAAGCCACATGCAGTGGTTGCTGAGAGTGTCTGAACTGGCTATGGGAGCCATCACGTGGCAGCCTCCTCATGGGGGGTCCCAGGCCTCCCTGGCTTCTGTCCCTGACTCCGAACCTCACCTCCCAGCTCCTCACACTTCCTGGTCTCTGGCCTTCTGGCCATGCGTCACAGCAGGCACATTCTAGCTCACATGGGGCAGAACACTGTGTGAGGTATGAGAGTGGATGGTGACTCACATCTTTTCAAGACCATCCATAGGGACCAGCCCAGCAGGTACATTCACTCCAAGCTCTACAAATGCATAGGATCACTCAACCCTATGCATCAAAAACAATTATATCCCCATTTTACTGATGAAGCCACTGGGGCACTCAGTGGCAGAGCCCGGGCTTGAAAATTGGCCTGTCCATTCCACTTGACAGGTGATGGAACGGAGTCCAGGCCAGCGGGAGCAATTTGCCCCCATGAAGGCAGAGACCCAGCAGGGACCAGAAGGCAGATCTGCCCAGGCCTCAGCCCAGGAAGAGCTGTTGAGTGAAGAGTCACTGCCACTGGGAATCTCTGGTCTGAAAATCTGCAAGGCAGGGGCTGAGTGGGGCTGTGGAGCTCTCTGGTCCAACCACTTCCAGTTATAGATAGAGAGACCCAGACCTAGTCATTACCAACGTTGTCTCCATCACTAGTCAGTGGATTCAAATTTTTAAAAAACTTTTATTGTATTGTATTACTTCGTTCTCATGCTGCTGTAGAGAACTGCCTGAGACTGGATACTTTATAAGGAAAGAGGTTTAATTGACTTGCAGTTCCGCAGGGCTAGGGAGGCCTCAGGAAACTTTCAGTCATGATGGAAGGGGAAGCAAACGTGTCCTTCTTCACATGGCAGCAGGAAGGAAAAGAATGAGAGCCAAGCATAGGGGGAAGCCCCTTATAAAACCATCAGATCTCGTCATGAGAACAGCATGGGGGGAACCTGCCCCCATGATTCAGTTATCTCCACCTGGTCCCACCCTTGACAGGTGGGTATTATTAAAATTCAAGGTGAGATTTAGGTGGGAACACAGAGCCAAACTATATCAATTACAAAGGCTATACATGTTCACTGCAGGAAAACTAGAAAATCCAGCCAAGCAAAAATAAGAAAAACATATCCTGCCTTCCAGAGACGACCCTCTAACACCTTAATGTGTGTCCTTCCAGCAAGTTTCTCAGCACACACAAGCACACACAAATATAGTCATTCCCTTCTTTCCCCCACTTTCTTTTCTTCTCTTTCTTAACCAAAATAGCATTGTGTTTAGTACCTGGTTTTGTGTATTTCCACTTAATTGTGGGTGAAGTGGGAGATTGTTAGTCTGAGTGATTGTTAATCTGTCCTTTTAGAGAAGACGTTTGTCTCTGGTCCACAGGGCTGTGGTCAGGGACTAAATGTTGTTTGTCTTTAGAAAGCTCCCTGCCGGCCGGGCGTGGTGGCTCAAGCCTGTAATCCCAGCACTTTGGGAGGCCGAGACGGGCGGATCACGAGGTCAGGAGATCGAGACCATCCTGGCTAACACAGTGAAACCCCGTCTCTACTAAAAATACAAAAACTTAGCCGGGCGAGGTGGCAGGCGCCTGTAGTCCCAGCTACTCGGGAGGCTGAGGCAGGAGAATGGCGTGAACCCGGGAGGCGGAGCTTGCAGTGAGCTGAGATCCGGCCACTGCACTCCAGCCTGGGTAACAGCGAGACTCCGTCTCAAAAAAAAAAAAAAAAAAAAAAAAAAAAGAAAGCTCCCTGCCATTGAACAAGCATTAATTGAGTGCCACTGTGTGCCAGGTTGTTAGGTGCTGGGAATTGCCTATGCAGTGTGAGAGAGATGGTGGTCCATCCTTCCTCCCTGCCTATGCTAGAGGAGGGAAGCATACGTTCTGGGTGCAGAGAGTGGGAGTCCCTGATGGGGCAGACACAAGGGGCAGGTGGGCAGGGAGTGTCCCTGTGGAGCTGAGTTCTTCAGCCAGGTTCTGAGAACATCTTGCTCTCGGTAGGAGGGGCTCAGCCGTGGAAAGTTGGGGAGGTGTTGTGTTCTCTGTTGTCAACTAGACAGAGGGCCACTGGGACCCCCATTTTCATGCTGGAGCTTGTTTCTATCAGCACATACACAGCCCCTCCATGGTGTCTGGGATTCCTACTTTTCTCAGTTCTGGATGGGGAGAAGGGAGCCATCCACATGGAGGCCAGGATAGGGCCGGGTGTGGGTCCCCACCTGAGGGTATGGAGGCACGGGTCGGAGACACAGTCTGTTTTGGAAGTGGGATTCAACAGGCTTCACAAAGTCCTGGCTTCTGGAATTCTAAATTGTCACTCAAGTCCGGCCCTTGTGCGTTCAGGGTATGATTAAAGCATGAAGTGAAGGCAGAGTAATCGGCTTTGGATTTGCTTTTCCCCCAAAAATCTGAGTTTAACACTGTGGGCCAGGTGTGTTGGCTTATGCCTGGAATCCAAGCACATGGGGAGGCCGAGGTGAAAGGATTGCTTGAGGCCGGGAGTTTGAGAACAGTTGGGTAACATAGTGAGGCCCCATCTCTACCAAAAAAAGAAAAAAAGATTACGAGTGGGGCATGGTGGCCTGTGCCTGTGGTCCCATCTGCTCAGGGGTCTGAGGTGTGAGGATCTCACCTGAGCCTGAGAGTTGGAGACTGCAGTGATCCGTGATTGCTCCACTGCACTCTAGCCTGTCTTAAAAACAGAACGAAACAAAAAAATGTTGTGGATGGAATTCAGGGCCACAGTCTTTACTGTGACTGGAGGTTCTTACTGGAAATTCCTTAGTATGCAGGACCTTGAAATAGGTTCTGGAGCAGTGAACTATCAGATTCCCCAGCTGAGGCCAGCATTCTAGAGGCTGTGCACGTGTGTGTCTGCCTCTTGGTCATGTCCAGTAGGAAGAGAGGTATCATCCCTCTAGACCAAGCCCTTCAGTGGCACCAGGACATTGGTCCCTCACACTGGCCCTCTGCCCTTCTGCCTGCCCTCTTAGAGCGGCTCCTGCGTTCTGGGCCCTGGGTCACTGAGGCTGTCCTGTGGCATGACAGGCAGGACAGACAGCTCTGGCCCAGGCGGGGCTGAGCTGCTGGGCTTCCAACTCCTGCCAGCCCAGATGTCCATGGCATTTCCCCTCGAGCTCTACTTCCATACTCTGGGGTCCTAAAGGGCTTGGTTTTGGGTTTTTAGGATTTCTGGGTGACTGTGTTGTCACACAAAGTATGTCCCTTGGCCTGGCCTCCCAGACTCCTCCTAAGCAAGCTGGGTGTGACAGCGTCTCACTGGTCTCTGTTACACTCAAATCCCCCACACCCACCGCCTTGCACAGTGCCTGCCTCAGGGTCAGTAATAACCATGACAGTGATATTAATAACTCAAGCTATTAAGCCTGTTCATCGCCCAACAGTTATGATGTAGGCACTACGATCATTCTCATTTTACATGGTGGGGAACATTGGCCCGGGGAGGTGGGGTTCCAGGATCCCACTGCTAGTAGATGGTGGTGGGGGATTTGAACCTGTGCAGTCTGACTCCGAGACTGCACTTCTGTTCGTATGCTGTGCCACCAGAAAGCAATAGCTGAATGCAGCTGATGAGCAAATGAGGGGGTGTGTCCAGCCCTGAGAATGGCATGGTGGCTGAGGTGGTATGGGGTTTCTGGGAAGATGCAGGCCCGCTGCATCACCCCCCACAAAGCAAGCCTTACTCTTGGGCATGAAGAGTAGCATCTGTGGACCCAGAGCCATGTGTCTGGGCTCCTGCATTTGGGACAGCATTGAGACCTGGACCTGAATGCTCCAGGGCTGATGTCCAGATCCATGGGGGGTATAATTGAGGCAGGACTCTATCCATCAGGGGCCAGTGTGAGGGACCAGTGTCCTGCTGCCACTGAAGGGCATGGTCTATAGGGATGACATCGCTCTTCCCACGGGACATGATCAAGAGATGGACACACATGTGCACAGCGAACTATTAGCGTTTATTGAGCACCTCGCGTTTGTCTGGCTCTGTAAGAAATACCAGGAAAGTGAAAGAGTTGGTTTTTCATCCTCAGATAATGTATTAGCCAGGATTGTTTTGGTTGGAAGTGACAGAAAGTCAAGTTAACTTAAGCAAAGAGAAGGAATGTTTTGAAAGATACCTTTTTATTTCACATAGCTATGAATAACTTGGGTGCAACTAAAACTCCTTTTTGGAAAATTGTTGCTTGGAGGACAGAGGCAAGGCATCGAGAGCTGCTTGAATAAGGGTATAGAATCCATAACCTAACTCTAGCCCTAACCCTCAGGAATGAGTGAGACCCTGTGAATGCAGCTCTTGGGGCAGGAAGAAGGTGGGTGTGGCCAAAAGTAGGGGTGTTAGGAAGGTAGGGCCAGGGCCGTCTAGCAGAAGAGTGCAGCTTTGCACTGGGAAAAACAGAGCCACTGCAGATTCTTGAGCAGGAGAGGGAAATGATGGCTGCGGAGCCTGGGGAGGATTATCTGGGGGGTGGGTCTGAATGTGGCAGGGGGAGAGACTGGAGCAGTCATGATGAGGTGGGGCCAGGGGCGGAGAGCAAAGGATGAATTGCCAGGTGTCTGTCGCATGTGCTTTTTGATGAAGGTGTCTATGAAGATGTCTTTTCCAAGTAGGAAAAAGGCAAGATGCCAGCCAGAGCCGTGTGGTTGGGCGTTTTCCTGCTATGGTGCGTGGGCCTGGCACTGCTCACATCTCATCACAGCTAATGGCAGCTGTTCTGCTCGCTACACCGGGCTGGAGAGTTGGAGGCTGCGTGGAGGTGACCTCCACCCCTCGCTCCCCTGCCGCTCAGCAATGAGCCCATTCTTCACCTGCCCAGTCCCCCTCTGCCTGTCCCTGCCTCTCCTGGTGGGGTCTGTCAGGAGCTGTCAGTAAGCTCTGCCTCTGTGGGTCAGAAGTGGCTGCTGGATGGGATCAGCCTAGACCTTAGGCTGCAGGCACCTGCTTGGTGGGTGGAGGCACAGCCAAGGGCAGACAGGAGGGCTGGCTGGGCTCTGGGAGCTGGCGATGGGGTCTAAGCTGCCCAGAAGTGACAGACCCCTCATCTGGTCCCAAACCATCTGAGAAAATGGTCTCGGAGGGCTCAGCTCTGGGAGCTGAAAACATCAACAAGCCAGTGTGAGCTTGGGCATCCCATAGGCCTCATTTGGTCTCAATTCTGGGTCTGTTGAAGAGAGAAGGGCCGAGCACTGGGCCTGGCCTCAAGAAGGTGGTATTTTGTTAGGGGAGCGAGTGAAGGAAGGGAAGAGGTGAGTAGATCCGAGAGGAAAACGTGACCTCAGAAAAGACCTTAAGAGGGCCCCGTGCACTGTGACCGTAAGCCTCGCTAGCTTGGGTGGCTTTTCAGCCGAACTGAAGAAAGACCCACTCCCCTAGAGTAGACCTAACACTGGTATTAGCATCAGAATCATGTGACTACTTGAAGGGAGTATCATTGAATTGAATGTATTCATTTATTCCATGTTGCGTTTGAATTTCCAATTTAGCTTCAATTTTCATTTTACTTGGGTCACAGCAAAAACCCGGCTCTCTGAGACATAGCCTGCAGAAGCAGAGCTGAGAAACTGCACAGACCACTTAGCTCAGCATCGGAAATCCAAGCATTTATTTCCTCGATGAGCCACGGGGCTCAGCCGGCTTAAAAGGCAACTCAGTAGTGCTGTGGCCTGTGGGCTTCTTGACTGGCTGGGAGCCCAGGTGCTATTGATCCACCATATGACCTATTGGTTCAAAGTTACGGTATTTGGGTTACATCCTTCAGAGAAATTTCATGACTCTGCAGTGTTCCTGTGTTCATCATATTCTTACCCACCTTGGGCAAAGTGCCCACATAATTATCAGGGTGTAGGTTTATGCTGAACGTTGGGAAAGTTCACATCTAAGTGGTTTCCCAGGCAGGGCAATTGCAGTTGCAAGCAAGTGCTAACAGCAAAAGGACTGAGGCGTTCTTCACAATATTTGACACTCACATTCCACAGTTCAATAAATATTTGTTAATCACTTGTTATGTCGCCAGTGCTGTTGTAGGTTCTGGGATTACAGTGTTGAATAAGACAGGGAGAGCCCCTGCCCTCACCTTGCCTGTATTCTAACACAATGCTTTCCAAATGAACTTTCTAAAATGTTGGAAATATTCTGTACTACCCAGAGTGGTAGCCACTGGCCACGTTAGCTATTGCAACTGAGGCACTGAATGTTTAAATATATTCAACTTTAATTTAAATTTGAATAGCCACAGGCTGGGCACAGTGGCTCACACCTGTAATCCCAGCACTTTGGGATTTGAGGCCAGGAGTGTGAGACCAGCCTGGGCAAGACAGCAGGATCCTATCTCTACTAAAAATCTAGCCAGGTGTGGTGGTGCACTCTTGTAGTCCCAGCTGCTCAGGAGTCTGAGGCGGCAAGATCTCTTGAGCCCAGGAGTTTGAGGCTGCAGTAAGCTGTGATCATACTGTGGCACTCCAGGCTGGACAACAGAGTGAGACCCTGTCTCGAAAAAAAAAAAAAAAAAAAAAAAAAAAACCCACACATAAAAAACAAACCCAGAAACAAAAGAGCCACAGGTGGCTCTACTAGACTGACAGTGTGGATCTAGCAGATACATATTTCATATTTTTTAAAGCTTTTCAATAGCAGTCATTATTTTCTAGTCTCATTGTTTATTTTTTCAGCTAGAGGATGGGGACGGCTCGGTGTCCAGTGAACCGGGTCAAGGTGGACTTCGAGAAAGTGGTGAATTCCAGTTTCCAAGCTGAACTCTGGAATTTGTTTGTTTGTTTGTTTGTTTTGCTTTGAGTACTAGTCACTGCAGGGGAAGTTCTGTCTGTATTTACCTGGATGGGGAACTTTTGAAAAATGTTGCTTTCTTGCATTCTGCAGGTGTGTGTTGTGTTTGTGTGTGCTCATTGGTAACTGTCAGGCTTTTTGACACATTGCTGTTGCTCATTTTAAAAAATGATCTTGGTGAGTACAAAAAATGATGTCGGCAGTAGAGAAAACCCTTGTAGTAGAAGCAGGGGTAATTCATGTGTCCCTGGCAGGGTCAGTGACAATAAGGGTTTTGCAACCTGCCTGTCATGTTAATTGTATATTATTAGAGGCCATTAATCTGAGGATTATTAACATGATGGATTTTTAGGCAATCGTCTTGTTGAAAACTTTAATCTGAAGATCAGTGATATACATCAGTAAGTGTTTGATGTGTTAAGAAAGAATAAGCGACTTGTTTTTACTTAGTGGATCCCCAGGGATATAGTGGAATCTTCATTTTCTGAGGCGATCGGTCTTCAGTTCTTTGCAGGTAAAAGGGGATGTGTGTGAGGAGGGCTGTGGAATGCCTTCTGGAAGTGTGCAGCTTGAGAAATTCTGAGTTGTATAGAACTCCAAGAGTTCTCTTTCCTCGGTTCTCAGTGAAGTCCCATTTGTTCTCTTGTGTGTGGTCTATTTCATCACTCAGACATCCATTCTCTTTCCATTAAGTAGTTGAGATAGTTACCTCCTGTCTCTTGGTGTTGTGTCCAGGACCTGATCTTTGTCTTTTCTTTTGCCAAACACCACCCGTCATGATTGCTGATTGCTCGGAGAGCCGGGATTTGGATGTGTCTGACAGCGATGGGTCTCTGAGCAATTGCTGATCACTCAGAGAGCCAGGAGGTGGACATGTCCGCCAGCGTCATAGGAAGTTAGCAAGCAGGACCCTCTGTGATGGTGATGTTCTCCTTAACCACCCGGGGCCGCTTGCACCACAGGGCTAGCTCCCTGGTAGTGTGGAATCAGCTCTCAGAGCTGGAAGGAGCCTCCATTGGCAATCCCATCCAGGCTGGGCCCCTCTCTCTGCGGTTTTTGGCACCGAGGCCTTTCAAGTTAGGGAGATTTCTGCATGGGCCCAGCTACGGGGAAGGGCTGGCCAAGGGCCCAGGGGTGGGGGGGGGGTGCATGCAGCCGATCGCGCCCCTGTCTCAGTCGGGCCCTGCTCTGACCTTCATGAAAATCTCAGGGAGTTTCAAGAGAGAGAAGCAAGGAGAACCATAAAGAAATAGGAAACTTGGGTCCAGGAGCATCAGAGGGGAGGCAAAGTCAACTCATATGACCCGAAGTAGGAAGCTGCAGCCAGCCACGAGGGAACAAAAGGGCTTGAAATCTGGACACAAATTTCGCTATTGCAAATATGGGAGTGGTGTGGAGGTAGAGGAGGATGGAGACAAAGAAAGCTGACACAGAGGCATTTTGAAGATGGAAGTAGCATCGGATGTGCCATGAGAGAATGCACAATGTCCCAGGTGCTAAGGGTCTTTAAACATTTACTGGGGGTGGGGCATGGGCATGGCTGGCCATGTGCCCTGAAAGAGAAACAGGGTTCCATTGCCTTGATGGCCCCCACAGTGGGCTTGTATGTGCCATGTCACCAGGCCTAGGCATGGAGTTTCAGGTAGAATCATGTCAGAAGTGACAATGGCAGGCTGGGTGTGGTGGCTCACTCCTGTAATCCCAGCACTTTGGGAGGCCAAGGCAGGCAGATCACCTGAGGTCAGGAGTTCGAGACCAGCCTGACCAACATGGTAAAACCCCATCTCTACTAAAAATACAAAATTAGCTGTGCATGGTGGTGTGCGCCTGTAGTCCCAGCTACTTGGGAGGCTGAGGCGGGAGAATTGCTTGAGCCCAGGGCATGGAGGTTGCAGTGAGCTGAGAACGTGCCATGGCACTCCAGCTGGGTGACAAGAGTGAAACTCGGTCTCAAAAAAAAAAAAAAAAAAAAAAAACCACAGAAAAAAGAAGAAGTAACAATAGCAGTAATAGTAGTTGTGGTGGTAGCATTATGGTCAGTATTCTTTAGTTTTTCTTTAGTTTTTAAAATTGTTTGAGCTTTTGTTAAGAGACAGAGTCTCCCTCCGTCACCCAGGCTGGCTGGGGTGCAATGGTTCATAGCTCAATGTAACCTCAAAGTCCTGGACTGAAGATATCTTCCTGCCTCCCTGTACCACCTACCACCATGCCCGTCTAATTTTTTACTTTTTTGTAAAGATGGGGTCTCACTGTGTTGTCCAGGCTGGTCTCGAGCTCCTGGACTTGAGCAATCTTCCTGCTTTGGCCTCCCAAAGTCCTGGAATTACAGGCATAAGCCACTGTGCTGGGGGTCATGATTCATATTCTTTACTTGGCTCTCATTTACTCTCATAACAGCCCCGTGAGGTGGACAACCTTCTCCCCATTTCAAAGTCAGAGACTGAGACACAGAGGGAAGCGCTTGGCCCAGTGTCACCCTGGGCGTCTGCAGCAGAGCCAGGATCCTCCTCCATGCAGCCATGTTTTCCCCCCTCCCTGAAGGATCTAGTCTTGATGAAACAAGGGCGAGTGGGGGGCTGTCCGCTGAGCTGTCCTGTTTGCTGTGATGGGAAATCTCGCAGGGAGTTTACCCGGAATCATTCTCAGGCTTAACTGATCCCTAGCTAAGATCCGTCTGACCTGGCTCTTGGGAGCAGTTGGTCAATGGAACCATCTGGAGTCTTCAGATTTGAGTTTCGGAGAAGGAGAGAGTGAGCAAAGTACTTATAACTTAGGAGAGCAGTGTCTTGGAGATGGGCTTTGGCCAGATGGCCGACCTTGCCATGGAAACCCTGGGGTGAATGCTGGGGTGGTCGAGCCACCCAGCCCTTCCTGGGGTGTGGGACCAGGAAGGAAGGCCTCCGTCCTCCTCTTTTCTCAGCCTTCCTTCCCTGAATCCCGTTGCAACCCCCAGGTGTAGAAAGTGATGAACTTCCACCTGGCCTCTCTGTCCAGCCTCTGGCAGAGGGGAGACTTGTCGGACGCTGGAATCAAGGAAGGCAACCTAGTGATCAAGCCAGGCTGAAACATGCCTGCATAGCAAGCGAGAGGGCAGATCACAGAGGCCCTCGCTTGGTGGGCCTGGACCGGATGCTGGAAGGCAGGAGAGTCCAGTCTGCTGTGATTGGTAGCGATGAAGGGCGGGGCTGCAGGGCGGGGGTGATCCTTCCCACCAACACCTACAGGCCCGTGTGTGGAATTGACATTCTACCCAGATAGGGAATTCGGTCTCCCCCTTCCTCCTGCCATCGGGTAGCGTTCTTTGCACATGTGATGTCGGTGTATTGCGGCATCGACAGCATTGTCGAAGGGGGACGTTGGTGGGTACCTGGGTAAATAAGTATAAATAGTTTTCTTTCTGATATGTGACCAGATTATTTTCCAGTTGATTTCAAGCCCTGGCCCCAAGTGGCCCACAGATCAAAAAAAGATAAGGGTCAGTTACAAGGTTGAGCTCATTCTCCGTTGCCATGGCAACTGACCTCAGGCAACCCTCGGAGGACTACACCCAGCTCCCCAGGTGATGTTTTTACTGTCCACACCATCAATCCCAAGCCTTTCAAAACTCAGACTGCCTAATTGTCAGGGCTCTGTTTTGAAGAGGCTCTGGGTCCCCCGTGGGGCCCGGTCAGGCTGCCAGAGCTCATTTAGAAGCCTTTGTGAAACACGGGGGACCATAGGACGGGTCCCTTCTGGGCAGAACGGCCTGGGAAGGTGCCCCCAGGGGGAGGAGGAAGGGCACAGCCCATCCTCCAGCATTAATTAGGAAAATGTGAGCCCCAAATGGGAGCAGTGTGGTGGGCTGTGCCTTCAAGCCATGGCTGAGTGGTCTTGAGTGACGAGGACATCGAAGGGTGGAGAGCCCCTGGCATTTGGGGTCAGGAGGGCCGCGATGCAGGGATGGTTTTGGGGAGTGTTAGCCACCCACCCTCAGAGTCTCCAGCAGCCTCTTCAAAGATACTCACTTCATTTCCATCCCTGGAGTAACCACAGGGAATTATTTTTCATTGTTGACGATTTTTCAGTGTTTTGCAAAATGTGGACAAAAAGTGACTAGAAAACTTCCCGCCTTTTAAGAGATCCTTCCACATACAATATTGGTCAAAGCAGTGGGACAGTTCCCAAACCAGCTTTGGGGCAGCAGGATTCCAACAAGATCAGCGTCCCTAAGCCCCTTGTATAGTGGTCAGTGGTTCTCACACGTTAATGGATGCCCCAAACATGGGGGCACTTTTCAAATGCTGCAGCTCTGCAGCAGGCCTGAGACTCTTCATTTCTCTCAAGCTCCCAGGTGCTGCCAGGGCTGCTTGGCAGGGAAGTGGGTTCCTGTGGGCTGCCAGGGCTGGGGGTGTGGGGGCTCCCATGGCCATCCCTCATCACCACTCACCTTCTCCCAGCTCTTGCCCAGCCTTTGACAAGGGACACTCCTCAGACCCTGATTTTTCCTATGACCTTGGTTGACTCTCAGCCTAAATGTCACTCTCCCCTTCCCCTCAGCCTGGCCTGGTTAATTTCCTCATGTCATTTAATGACAGATCAATAGATAAACGGCCCAATCTGGCTGCCCAGGTATTATCACCTGCCCTCCTCTTTTTCCCCAGGGGTCTTTGTTTCTTACAGGGAACAAAGGACAGAGTGTCCCACCAGTTCAGGTTCCCAGCTCCGGTTCCTAGCTCCTGTTCCACACTATTTGTGGTTATCTATTGGGATGGTGTCAGAGGGGTCCTCTCCTGGGGTCACCCTCACCTCACCCTCTTGCCTCCTGGCAAGATTTGCCCGGATGAGTGCTGGGACCTCTACTCCCATGCTTCCTCTCTCCAAGGACCATGTGCAGCGCCCATTTGCAGTGTGTGTGTCTGAGCCCTGGGACCTAAGGACCTGACCTGATACTAGGCATGTGGGCCACAGGCTGAGCCCCTGGTGCTGTGGAATGTCATTCTGGGGCATTTATTTCTGGGGCTGGTAGTGGAGGGGCCTCAGCTCAGCC
Source organism: Macaca thibetana thibetana (assembly GCF_024542745.1). Taxonomy (NCBI): domain Eukaryota; kingdom Metazoa; phylum Chordata; class Mammalia; order Primates; family Cercopithecidae; genus Macaca; species Macaca thibetana. Next base: position 42,511,294 of record NC_065597.1, read on the forward strand.
AAGCAGCCTGTGCATTCCCTGCCTTGCTTCCACCTGCAGACGCACTCTTGGAGAGAGGAGGTGCAGCCTGGACTGGCCCATGCTGTCACATGCAGGGCTACCTCCTCCCCTTCCTCAGGGAAAGCCCCAGCCCTGTGGCCAACTGGCGCTTGTGCTGGCGAGGGGACCCCCAGGCTCAAACATGGAGATGCAGAGGGCGGCTCTGTCTTCCTTCTCACCCGGATTTTTTGGGTGATCAGGGAGCAGGGGTGGATTGCTGGGTCCCAGGTTTTAAGTCTTGTGGCTGTTTCTTGAATTTTCTTTTTCTTTTTTTTTGAGACGGAGTCTCACGCTGTTGCCCAGGCTGGAGTGCAGTGGCGCGATCTCGGCTCACTGCAAGCTCCGCCTCCCAGGTTCCCGCCATTCTCCTGCCTCAGCCTCCTGAGTAGCTGGGACTACAGACGCCCGCCACCGCGCCCGGCTAATTTTTTGTATTTTTAGTAGAGACGGGGTTTCACTGTGGTCTCGATCTCCTGACCTTGTGATCTGCCCGCCTCGGCCTCCCAAAGTGCTGGGATTACAGGCTTGAGCCACCGCGCCCGGCCACTGTTTCTTGAATTTTCTAAAGCCAGAGAGGGCTGCTGGGGGTGAACAGCAGGGCTGCTGCTGCCCCGCCCTGCCCTGCCACATCCCTGTTAGGGGCCCTGCCTCTCTAAGTGTCCCTTCCTCTTCTGTCAGCTGAGGGAGCCTCTCCATGCCCGCAGTCTTGGAGCAGGCTGTTGTTCTGTGGGGATCCAGAAAGTGTTACTGGAGTTGAGGTTTTACAAGCCGAGTCCTGTGAGATTAGGGGTGACCATGGGTGCATAGTGATGGCATTTACCAGCACTCCCACCCTCCCCCAAACTCTGTGCTAAGTGCTTGACATAAATCTCCCATTTCCTGCTCATCAAGCATCTCCTGGGTGCCGGATCCTGTTCTAGGCACTGGTGACACAGCAGTGGGCAAAGCAGCCCTCGTGGAGTTTATGTTACTCTGTCTGTGTGCCGGAGGGAGGAAGGGAGGGAGGGAGGGAATGAGAATGAATTAGTTAAACAATGAACCCTGTAATATACCAGGTGGTAGTAAGCGCTGTCCAGGAATTAAAGGTGGGCCGGGTGCTGGAAAGGTTGGGGGCGTGTGCTGTGTTCGCTGGGGGTCTCTAGTAAGGCCTCTCTGAGGAGGTGTCCTTTAGGCAGACCCCTGAGTGAAGTGAGGGAAGGAGTGTGGGATGGTCTGGGGGGTCTCAGCAAGGGCAGATGTCCTGTGGCCGAAGAAGCCTGCTTGGCTGCCCTGTAATGACTCTGCCTGTTTGCTAGTGGCAGAAGCAGAAGCTCAGAGAGGCAAAGTAACTTACTCCAGTCTACACAGCAGGTGAGTGGTGGAACTGGGGCTCAAACCCAAGTGTTTCCGGCTCTAGCTTTTGTGTCCTTCGTTGCCACGTCCTGGATGTGGGTGGCTAGTCATGCCCTTGTCAACACCAGGCGGAAGTCATTGGTCCTCTCCTAGACAGGTGTGTGCATTAATGATGCCACTCTGGGGTCAGCTTTCCCGAGGGGGGTTCCTGCTAAGAGAGGGGGTAGGCAGGGACCATCCGTTGTGGCTGGAGCAGGTCACGCTCAGTGCGCCAGAGCCCGAGAACAATGCTCCGTCCACACCCCGCTGCAGCCGCCGCTTCTCCCTCCCAGGCAGCAAATTATGGCCTCCGAATGTGTGCCCAAGGCCTGCCTTTGACATCAGTGGGGCCTACCTGAGCTTCACCTTCAGGATTCTGATAATCAGTTCTCTCTGCTCCCGGCTTCCCCCAAGACCCGTATGGAAATAAGTATGTGTCTGCCAGGGATCAAATGCTTTTGGAGACAAAAGTCGGTACCAGGGACATTACAGGGAGCTATCATCTCGGCACGATGCTCTTCCACAAAGCCCTCTGCTCCTCTTTTGGGCTGACACAGTTTCAGCCTGAAAGGTTCCAGCAGGCTGACTTGGTTTTAAGCAAAAGCACATCCTATTATTTTTTTGAGAAATGAAGTGTAAAATTAACGCTTATTATTCCTGAGCAGAGGAGGGAGAAAGGAGAGACAGGGACTTTGGGATTTTCGTGCTTGGCGGGTTGTTTGTTTGGCAGTTTGGGTTTTTATTTATTTTTATTTTTTTTAAATCATAATAAATCAATAGATTTCCTTGTGCCAGCCTCGACTTAGAGGGAACAGGAGGCAAGATCTGAATTTCAGCAGGTGAAATCTGCATTTCACTTTACAAATGAGCGGGGCTGCATAATTCACTTGAGTTGTGTGGGTCTCTCTTATGGATGCCTGTCATGTGCTATTTAAAAAAAAAAAAAAAAAGGCACCGAAAAGGAAGGGAAGCGATCGTGCGTCTTAACTCACAAAATCCTCCAGTCCCCACGCCGGGGCGGAGGGGCCTGCGGGCTCCCAGACAGCTTTGTCATTCTGCTCCAAGGTGTCGGCCGAGCACCATGCGATCTTATATAATTCAGGAAAGTGATTCTCGGAGGGTGCCGCTATCGGCGGACCCTGCATCTTGGGATGGAACGAGAGGTTGTCAGCGCCTGCGGGGTGAGAGTGATGGTGCTAGCAAATTCTATCAATATCCATGGGCTGGCTCACATTGGGTCACCAGCACGCAAAGGAGTGTTTGTCACACTAACTAGGGCAGCCCCTCCCCGCCCTCTCCGCCTCCCCGGCCCTCCCCCTGTTTTCCTGGATGGTTTCATAGGCAGAGGTACACGTAATGGACACCCAAGGGAGTACCTCGAACCCCTCCAGTGGGGAGAAGGCCTCGTCTTCAGAAAGATTTGCAAATCAAAAGGTCTTGCCTTGAGTGGGAGCGAGTCCCAGCTCTGCGGGAACCCCTCAGGCTTTATTCCACCCCCTCCCTTCACTTTCACTTTTTGCTTGTTTTATTTCTCCTCCCCTCTTTCCCCAGGTTTGACTCTCTTAAAACACTTGGGGGAGAGAGAGGAAAGGGTCCCGAGACACACAGTGGTCTGTTGGGCTCTTGATCTAATTAGCCTGGAACCTTACTTTGACACTGGTTTGGGGCTGTGATCTGCTTAAATGGTAGCCGTTCGGGCCCCGCACGGCTTGCAGCTCCAGGGCTGCCTGACTGTGCACATATTTATGAACGTGGGCGCTGGGTGTAGCTGTGGTTATGAATCAGGGGGGACCGGCTGATGAATTGCTCGGCACTCGGAGAACGGAAAGTGACTGTCAGACATGATTTCTCTGATTTATAAGTTGCAGGAGGCTTCTTTGTCCTCTCGGTGTTTGTGTATCAGATGGGCACACCGCCATTCACAGCCAAGTGGCTAAAGACCCCCGCTCGGCAGAGAGCAGTAAATCCTCTTTGCCATCTCAGCCCCCAGAGCCCCCAGCTGGGCAGGGAGAGAGGGCCCCGCCTGGGGGTGTCTCTCCTCTGTGAGTATGTCCAAGCCCCTCCCTCAGGTGAGCCCAGGAGGGGCCTGATGCTTTTCAAGCCACAGGAGGAGAAAACATCATCCATGCCCATTGCCTAATTGCCAGGGTCAGAAAAACTCACATGGTTACATGAATCAAGGGTCATTGTGCCCAGTGAGGGGGTAGTCGTGTGTGCGTGTGTGTGTGTGTGCTCATGAACTGGAATAGTCAGGGCAGGTTGCCTGGAGGTGGTGTACGGTGGCGGGGTACAAGTCAGGGAAGGCTGCCTGGAGGTGGTGTACGGTGGCGGGGTACAAGTCAGGGAAGGCTGCCTGGAGGTGGTGTACGGTGGCGGGGTGCAAGTCAAGGAAGGCTGCCTGGAGGTGGTGTACGGTGGCGGGGGTACATGCATATAGGAATGGTTTTGTATCCTCTTCTGCACCACCCCCATCTGGCTGTGTTACTTGAGTAAATGGTCTAATTCTCTGAACCCATTTCTTCTTCCCAGAAGTGCAGTTTTCCGAGCAAGCTGGCTTATTTCTGAGATTGAAATATGTTATAAACTATTCTTACAGAAAACTCTGCACAGTTGTCAACTTCACATACCCCCTCCCTCCTTAATGTCCAAGGGGTGTCCTCATTCTACTAAGGTCACATTTAAGGATGGAGTCTCTTTCATTCCTTGATCCTACACCCTGTGCCAGGCACTGGGCAGGGGGCAGGGGATGCATTGGAGGGTCTTTCGAGGCAGCCCCCCCACACTGGAGGCCATCTCTAATTATGATGAAAGTCTCCCCAAGGGAGGCGGAGGACGAGCAAGGGGCCTGCAGGGCAAGCGTGCTGTGCCTGCCCTGTGTCCCAAAACTTGTCAATGAATTCCTGTTCCGCTAGTATAAATGGAAGATCTGTTTGAGTCTCTGTCGGGTGTATGTGGCCTAATTGCCAGGGCTCCAGGGGCATGACAAACACCCGGTAGATTCCAGCCAGTGGGCTATGTGGGGCAGGCCCACCTGTGTGTGCACGTGTGTGTGTGTGCCTCTGCAGTGGGGTGCCCGGGGGTGCGGGGGATGGCTGGGCCGGGGGGAATGCCTGCTGCCTCTGCCAGCCCCTGCCAGGGCCTGGGGACCCAGGGACTCGCCAGAAGCCTCAGCCCATCTGTGTTCATGTCTTGCCACCGGCAGAACCCCTCTGCTACCTAATTCTTGCCTTTAAGGGCAAATCAGAGCACCTGGCGCCTTCAGTGAGGCTGGTTCCCTGGGGGAGCCCAAAGGGGAACCCGTGTCCTTGGTTGTCCCAGATAATACTCTCACCAACACTGACATGCCAGGCAGTAAACATTTATTGAGCACTTGCCGTGTGCCAGGGTCTGTTCCAGACCCCTGTGCATGTATTAGCTCATTTAATTCTCATAGCAACTATAAGAGAAAAGCTGTGATGGAGTGTTTCAGACAGAGGAAACTGAGGTACAGAGAGGTTGTGTGACTTGTCTAAGATCACCCAGTAAGGGGCAGGGCCGGATTCCAACCCCAGGTGATGTGAGGCTCAAACCAGGGGATTCCCCATCCCCACCACTGACCCCTGGGCCCCTCTGTCCTCTTGCAGCCCGTGAGGCAGGGAGGACAGGTTGTCCCCATCTTACTGCACATGAGCTAGTGCCCACAGCATGCTGTGTGGGGCTGAGGAGCCAGGATTTGAACCTGGTGCTGCTCGATTGTGGGCAAGGACACCAGGGCTCTGAGCCTCCTCCACGCTGGCAAGGCTGGTGCTCAGGCGCTGTGTGTCCTCTGGCGCCTTTGGGTGAAGGTTTGGGGTCTCAGCGGCTCCCAGGTGGGGTGATGGAGGAGCTGTGTTCTGATCTGAAGCAGGATGGCAAGTTTGCCCATTGTCCATCATCCACTGCATAGACCATTTGTTTAAAAGAAAAGCAGATAAAAAGAGCGTTTGGTGCAATATCTTCTGTGCTGCCCGTCACTTTCGAAGTAAAATTCCAAAGTGCTCCAGGGGCTGACAAGACCCTTCTTTTGCATCCCTGTGGCCTCTCTGACCTCACTCCTGGCCCTCCGAGCTCAGGCACTCTGTTCCCATGCTGGGCTTTAAGCCCGCCCAGCACGGCGTCGACCCACCTCAGGGCCCTGCCCCCACCCCTCTCCTAGAGTGCTCTCACCACGTATTCACATCACTTCCTGACACTGCATTATGTGCTGATGATTTTGTTTATCATCTGTCTACCCCACCACCAGAATGGGGGCAGAGACATGATTTGTTTAGTTGCCTAAAGAATCCTTAGAGCAAAGTTCCTGGCACGTAGTACATGCTCAATAAATATTTGATTGGAATTTTAAAAATCCTGGTTGGACCACCTTCTCCATCTGGTGCCTCAAGTTGGGTGCCTCTGCACAGTGACCCAGTCTTGGGACTAACGCTGTTGACCATGGCCTGCACACCTGGCTGCTTGATCAGCAGGAGAAATCACAGCAAATGGCACCTCCAAGGGCCAGATATTTGGAGCCGGTCCTCTGGGGTCTGTAAGCCTCTAGGGGTGAGGCCATGTGGAGCCAGGATGAGTCTTGGTGTCTGCGGTCCCCTCACCAAGCCTGGTGCTGGGGATTGGAGGGGGATTAGCCCTGGGGTCTATGGGAGGCCTTGTGGGCACCTGTCTGGGGGACATGGCATCCTGGTCACTGACTGGTCACGGGTTTTCCTTTCAGAGGAAGGCATCAACCATGAGTGTAAGCTGTGCAACCAGATGTTCGACTCCCCGGCCAAGCTCCTCTGTCACCTCATTGAGCACAGCTTCGAGGGCATGGGCGGCACCTTCAAATGCCCTGTGTGTTTCACAGGTAAGGTACCCAGCGTGTGCCCCTCGGGGGAGAGAAATGGACGCAGGAGCCCTGTCCTGTTGTTTCAGAATCCCAGCGTGTGCTCTTCCTCTTTCCTTGGCAGACCTATTATAGTCCAGGACTCCATGGGGGATACCCTGAGGGATTAACAGGCCCTTTGCCCCACGTCCCTCAGTTCAGAGCTGACACAAGCCTTCCTTCAGTGCTCTCTGGCCTCTCCTCATCAACAGGCTGGTTGGCACCCTCTCCTCGCCCTCTGCACACAGTGGCTAGAAGCCCTTTGTCCAACCCAGCCTCAACCCTGTGCTGCAGTTTTCCCCTCCCAGGCCCTGTGTTTGTCTCCCTGAGCCTTGAGCTCTATTCAGCTCTGCTGGGGCTCCCAGCTTCACATACTCCTGGTTCCCCTCTTCCCTGGCCTACCTAGCTCCCATCCGTGCTCCAGGATGCAGGGGTCAAGGGCAGCTCTGCTGGCCAAGTCCCCAGCCCCAGGACTGGCTGCCAGCCCAGGCAAATGGCTGTCCCAGCCCGAGGCAAGTCTCAGGGGCTCTGCCGGCCCCCTCCTGCTGCCCAGATGGCAGCCGGTGTGCGTGGGAGAGCCTGGCCTTCCCTGCCTCCCCCGACATCTGCTGTCTGCCACGGCAGGAAGCCCACCCTGGGGAGGACGCCTGGCGGGAGGGTATCTCTGAAGTGCTCACCTCCCAGACACACAGCTGCTCTGGGCCGCCTCCTGTGTGTGCCCAGGGCCGGGGCCACCTCGGGACTCCTGCCACCGGGAAGCCGGGGCTAGACCTGCTCCATGCCAGGCCCAGGGGTATCCAGTCTGGGGCAAATCCCCCAAACACACACCCCTGGGGCTCCCAAGAGTCCCTGAGCACCCTGATGCCTTCTTCCCCCTCATCTCAGGAGCCCCCACCCATCTGTCACTGTCACACTCTGAGGCTGGCACTGAGGGGCCCCAGCTGCCTGTCTGCCGACCCAGGACACGGGGGCCTCTGTGTGGGGGCCCAAGGATGCTGACAACAATAAAAATAGGAATTTGTGTTGGTTGAGCAACTTCTTGTACAAGACCCTGTGCTGAGCTTATTTAATTCAAGTCTAGGCTCTGCCACTTGCTAGTGGTGGGACCTTGGACAAGCCATTTAACATTCCTGGCACTTCAGTTTTCTCTTGTATAAAATGGGGATAATAGCACCTGTCCTACAGGCCTGGGGGAGGTTCAAGGAGCTCGCCCCTGTAGGTGTCTGGCTGTTGATGACGGGGATGAGGAGGACAGCATTCATTTGTCTGTGGCAGGCCATCTTTTAAGCACTTTATCAGTATTAACCCATTTGATCCTCCCAGCCACCGGCCAGGGACATACTATAATCTTCATTTTTTGAGTGAGGAAATGGAACCCAGAGAGGTTAAGTGACTTACCCAAGGTTGCACAGCCACTAACTACCAGAGCTCAGCTTATCTAACTCGAGCCTCCTCTAGTAGGTGCTAAGAATGCTCCCAGTAGCCCACTATTTGGCTGACTGTGCCTACACCACAGTGATCCCTGCCTGCGAGTGTTGTCGGGGGCAGCTGCCTCAAGAGGCTGGGCTGGTGTCCTGAGCTTGGCCCTGACGGCCGTGTCTGTGTCTAGTCTTTGTCCAGGCCAACAAGTTGCAGCAGCACATCTTTGCCGTGCACGGGCAGGAGGACAAGATCTACGACTGCTCGCAGTGCCCTCAGAAGTTCTTCTTCCAGACTGAGCTGCAGGTGGGTGCCCACATCTGCTGTACCACGCCGCCTGATGGTCCTCGGTTCCCCTGTCAGCACCGAGGGTCTCAGGGTTAAGGCAAGATGGTGGCATCTTATGCTGGCAGGTCTGCAATCAGGGACTGACCTCCTGGCTGGCAGGCATGGAGTGTCAGCCCCCTGGCCTCTGCCGGCCCAGCGTTCTCAAAAGAACCAACTGCCACCAGCTAACCCAGAGCAGGAGTCAGAAGCTTACGTTTGAGGTGTTCCGTGGCAAGTCCTGTCTGCTCCTGGGGATTCCATTTCCCTGCGTCTATTGTAAAATGATATTTGACTGAGTTTGGTTCTGTGGCTAGTAGCTCATGCTGTCTTTGTGGCTGGGTCCTGGGGCTGTGTGGGGACAGAAATTAGCTCTGGGGCTTTGGAGCCTCCAGCTTTGCCCAGAAAAGCCAGAAAAGTAAGAGTCGTGGTGCCCAAGTGCCCCAAATTGGAGGCAGTCACCAGAGGTCCTGAGACCAATGTGGCCCTCAGGCAAGGGACAGGGGCCTCAGCCAACTTCCTTGCATCCTCATCCCCAGCCTGTGGTAGCTGAGAGGACCTTGGGAAAGGAAGCTGCTGCGACGGTCTTCCCAGGCATTCCCAGCTGCCTCCCTTGGAATCCCATGGGGCCCCTTCTCACCTGTTACTGATTTTTCCAAGGAGCAAGATCTGTGCCCAAGTGAAACCGCTTTCTCTCCCCCTGGATTTTGCAAAAAATTCTTGTAACACTGGAGAGATCACATGCCCGCCAGAAATACAGCACACACACAGAGAAAAATCTCACATTCACTGTACCTGGACTGTAGCATCACACACGCAGAGGGAAGGTGCATACACACAGTTCCTATCACAGTGCCTATGCCCAGAGATGTCACTTACACAGCACGCACACTGAGGAATACCACACACATGCAGCACAACACTGCACCCCCAAAAGAAGGACCACACTCACGTCCACAGATAGATCACACGTACACGCAGACGGACATGCTGAAATGTCACGTACCAAGAATGGGCCTGTCGGAAAGGATACAGGTAGGTTAGGCTGCAATAACAAACGTCCTCTTGGTCTCTCTATCCTCAACAAAAGGTTTGTTTGTTGCCCATGACATAGCCAAGCAGGTGATGGGGAAGGGACTCTGTTCATGATATTACTCAGTGACCTGGACCCACGAGGGTCCATGTGTGTCCCCGTTTCCGTAGTCACTGAGGCAGGGAGAAGAGGGAGATGGTGACCTCTGCACCAGCTCTTCAAGTTTCCCCTCAGAAATGATGCCTGCCACCTTCTCTCACATTGTATGGACTAGAGTGACCCCCGCGGGCATGCCCAACCTCCGAGTGGGTGAGGCAGGGAATTCTACCCTCTGCCTGGAAGGAGAAGGGAGCCCTAAGGACTCACACACACCAGTTTGGCCCCCCAGGACAGACCCCCCACACCCAGCAGCTCCCTCCCTCATCCCCATGCCACTGCCGCACCTGCATGCAGCAGTCTCCAAGCCACCCAGGTTACAAGGCTGGGGCCACTCACCCTGTGCAGAGTCACTTGAATGACCACAGTGGTGCCCCCGTCTCTGGGGTTAGAGGGGCACAGCTGTGGCCTGTTGTAGGGGGCCCCCTTCTTACTGTGCTGCGGCCCACCCACACTGCCAGGCCTGGGCCTGCCTGTCTGCACAGCTGTTGGTGGCTGTTGCCTGGAGGACATGCAAACAGGCCCTTGGAGGATGTGGGGGCCGGCGGGATTCACCATTCGATGGTCAAGTCCTGTTTCCATAGGCTGGCCCCATGCCAGGGCTGGGCAGGCTGAGCTCAGGGCTGGCCCCGAGGAGCATCCAGCTGGTGTGGCGGAAAGCCTGTTTCTTTTCATGCTTAGGGTGCTCATAAATATGTGTATTGTACATGAGGCCTTTATCCCATTGTCACAGTGTGGGACAGAGTTATGAAACCAATTATACAGACCCGGCCCAGAGAGGGGGTTCCACTTCCAAAAGGCCACCACTGAGCTAGTGAACGTGACCATGCCACTGCTGTCTCCCCATTGATCCACTAACTGAGCCGATGTCGCTGTGCTTAGGATGTGTGGGGTGTTGGTGCCATCCAGGAAGCCTCCCTGCTCGTGTGCTGGATGTGCACCCTCTCCCAAGTGCAGTCCATGCAGCCGCCTTATCCTACCTGCCTTACCTGCATGGCTCAGCTATCAAAATAGGCCTGGGTCCCCTGAGAGAGGAAGCTTTCTATGGTCCAACAGGTCAGGCCTCTTTTAAACCCATTGGTGCATATAAACTACGATTTATTTACACTTTGGACTTGCTCAGCTCCTGCCTGGCTCCCCTGTATTGTCCCAAATGCCAAGAGGTCTCTTCTCTGTTGGCCTTAAGATTATTCCCAGAGAAGGTTTCCCGTCCTGACGTCTTTGAGCTTCATCAGTGTCACCAGGCTGGGCGCCTAGCTCATAAGCGCAGAGGTGGTGGGAAGCTGCTGCTTTCAATCTGGAGCTCGCTTCGATCCCACCTATCTTGAGCTGTGGGCCACACTTCACCTGAGAATGGTTCATGTCAGCTGGTGGTTTCCTGGGTCATCCCATTAACCTTTAAGTCAGATCCTCAAATACTGAGAAACCGCTAAATTACAGCCTTAACGAGTCACTATTTTCTGCAATTAATGATTTTAATTGTAGACCGTTTAAATATGGAAGTGTTGTGGCAACGCCAAATCTATGCAAATAATAGCTCTCGTTAAGTAACTTGAATAGCAATTTTCTGGTTTTTGAGAGGAGGGTTTTTCAGGCATTGGAGTGTTCGTTGTCCCTACACAGAAGCTGGAGCTGGAAAGCCCTGGTTGGGTGGAACAGGCAAGTGTGCTGTTTCTTGGAACGAGCTGGGGGTTTGGGTGGGGCAGTGGGAGGCAAGGCCAGCTAGAGTTCTACCCTTGCTGGTTTCTTGTGGCCATGTTTAGTTTGAGGTCATGCACGGAAATTCCGGGAACCTGGTATTTGCAGGCACAAGGGACTATGGGCTGTGAGGGCTTGAGAAGATTCTAGGCTTAGGATTGAGCTCACTGTAGGACCAGGAAGTGCTGCTGCAGGAATAGAAGTATAGGAGGTAGAATTAAATCACGACAGGCTTGGTCTCTGTCAACATTGACATGTCTCCCTCCAAACGTAGTGTTTTCTTAGGACGCTTTAACAGGAGCACGGTTGCCAGTATGAGGGAGGTGTGAGTCCTCTTTGATTCCAAGTTCGGAGGGCTGAGATTAATTTAAAGGAGTTTGGACAAACTGTTGCAAATTTACAATAGAATGATTAGGAACATGAGAGGGAACTAGCTTTCCTATTCATTTGTTTGAAGCAAGTATGTGGAGGTCCCATGATGTGCCAGGCCCTGTTTCTAGCACCTGAGAAAACAGTGGCGAAAAGATGAAGAAATACCCATGAGGTCCCCATTCTAGGAGATTGATGAGCACTTTCCAGTAAGAGCCAATGACATGAAAAAAATAAAACCAGATAATGGGCTAGAGCATGCTGGGGGAGTGAAGTCCGACATTCCTTGGTAAGTGTGGTCGGGGAAGGCCTCCCTGAGGAGGTGGCATGCAAGCTGAGGCCCGATGGCATGAAGGCAGGATTGTGTGGAAGAGAGCTGTGAGTGCAAAGGCCCTGTGGCCATTGGCTGCCAGGGCTAGGATGACAGAAGGCAGAGTGCGGCTGAAGCATAGTGAATTGGGGCAGAGGCAATGGAGCCCAGATCATGGCAAGGTTTTCAGGACAGTGAAGGACTTTGGATTTTATCTCTATCGTGATGGGAAACCAAGCAGAGGACAGATATTACCTGATTTACACCCTGAATCAAAATATAAGAAGTTTGCTTTTGAAAGACGTGGTTAAGAGAATGAAAAGTCACAGATTGGGCAAAAATATTTGCAAATCACATATCGAATAAAGCACTTGTATCCAGACTATATAAAGAACTCTCAAAACTCCATAATGAGAGGGGACACGGAACAACCAAAAAAAGAGTAAAAATCTTCTGGCAGATGTCTCACCAAAGAAAATGAACATCATTAGTCATTAGGGAAGGGCAAGTGAAAACCATAGCCTGATGCCACCCACATAAACGAAAAACTTACAATGCTGAGAGTTGGTGAGGATGGGATCGGAACTCTCACACATTACCGGTGGCAGTGCGAGATGGTACGGCCATGTGATAAAATATTTGTCAGTTTCTTATGAACGTTCATTTACCATAAGACCCAGTAATCCCACTCTTAGTGTTTACCCAAGAAAAAGGAAAATTTACACTCACACCAATACCTCTACATGAATGATGATAGCAGCTTTGTCATGGCTCCAAACCGGAGGCCCCCTCGTTGTCCCTTATTTGGAGGATGGGTAAAAGATGGGGTCATATGTTACATTCATACAGGTCATGTGTACATTCTCAGCAGTAAAAGACAACTGCAGATACATATAACAATGTGAATGAATCTTGTTTTTTGTTGTTGTTGTTTTTGTTTTTTTTTAAGTGACAGGGTCTGGCCCTGTCACCTAGGCTGGAGTGCAGGAGTGTGATCATGGCTCACTGCAGCCTCAACCTCCAGGGCTCATGTCGTCCTTTCACCTCAGCTTCCTGAGTAGCTGGGACTGTAGGTACACACCACCACACCCAGCTAATTTTTTAACTTTAACTTTTATTTTTAGAGATGGGGTCTCACGATATTGCCCAGGCTGGTCTCAAACTCCTGGGCTCAAGCAATCCTCCCGCCTTGGCTTCCCAGAGTGTTGGAATTACAGGTGTGAGCCACTGTCCCTGGCCCAATGGATAAATCTCAAATGCCACATGACAAAAGCCAAACTCAAAAGGTTCCATGCTGTGTGGTTTTATTGACATGACATTCTGGAAAAAGGCAAAAATATATCACAATAGAAAACAGACCAGTAGTTGTCAGTGGCTGCAGGTCAGAGTTGGGGGGAAGAAACAGGGAAATAGGGGAGACTTTTTTTTTTTGCAATGGAACATCTGAGTTTTGTGTACCTGATGTGAAAGCTGCTGATATAGAATACGGCAGTAATATGACTAGATATTGCTTTATAGGAGTGTGCAGAGATAGAGATAGACAGTGTGCACAGTTATTTGGAAAATTTTCTAAGTCTGCTAGTGTTCTGTGTACAGAAAAAGTGAATTTTCTAAATGACAAATTTGGAAACTGTGGTTCTCGTTGTCATTTTTATGATATTCTTTGTGGACTGGACACATTCAGAACCAGTACCAGTGACAGACTTTGATATACAATATAGTTACCTTGGGGGTCATGTGTGTTTGTCTGCACATGCAAGAAATGGTTCAAAACAATGGGGGATCTATGCAGAAGCTATAACTGCATGTGGTCAACACAGGGTATGTAGATTCTGAGGATGCAAATATCTTAGTGACATAAATATAACAAGATATAACACAAATTGCAGAGAGAATGGGGCTTGCAAGGAACTTTTCCATTGTCAGTGTGATCCTGGTTACGCTCCTCCAGATTGTGAGCCGGCGATATCATCACCAGGAGGAAGTGTCGATGGCGGATTTTGGCTTATGGTAGAAAACAGTGTACCCTTGTTTCCAAAACGACATGCTGCTCCTAAAAACAATGGTCTTTTCCTCAGCTTCTACATGTTTTTTACCTTTGCTCATTTTAATTGCTATTGTTAGTCTTAAATGGAATAAAATGAAGAGATTTTGGAGTAAAGCGGGAACAGTAAGCAGCAGATCTATCTCAGAAGACAGCAGTAGTAACAACAACCAGTCACAGAGTGAAAGTAGCCCAAGTGATAACATCGAAGCCACAGGGTGGAGAAAGGATATTACCAAGAAACTCACCATTAACTGGCCTGATCTAACAATGAAAAAAAACAAAGTTTTCTCTCATTTTGTTGTAGCTTAAAGCTTTCAATCTCACAAAACAAAATAAATCCTATGACCGAAAGCATGAAAAAAAAAGAAAGAAATAGGGGAGACTAAGGTTGGTCCATATACCTGTACCCCCGCCCACATATACACTTGCCCACGCTCACCCCACACCCTGAAAACCCAGGCAGTAGGGGATCCAGTCTGACCTCGAGGAGTCTGTCCTGTGTCTGTTTAACCAGGAGAAGACTTGGATGGGTTGCAGAAGAAGTGCAGGGACAGTTGTCTTCGAGCATTTTAAGAACTCTGGGTCCTGGAGGGGTTCTCACTGCTTCGGGTGGTCCCAAGAATTTTGGCAGTGGGCACCAACTCAGAGCAGGGGTTTTGGTCTTCGATAGTCATGGCTCAGGCATCACTCTCTGGACCTGGCTCAAGTTAGAAGGGAAATTAAGCTGTAGGGACATGGATGGATTTTGGATGCCAAGATCAGGAAGCAGTGTTGGGTTTTTGGCAGCCCTGTTCCCAGAGCCAAGTGTCACTTAAATAAGGCAGCAACGCTCTGTCTTCTCTAAGACTGCCTGGTCCCTGCCTTCTGCCTCTTTCTGGCTTTTATTGTTCTCTCTACAGCCTGACTTTCTGGACTCCTCTGCACAAGGAGGAAGGTGGTCAAGGTTCCACAGCTCCTGTCAATTCAGCTAAGACAGACACCCTAGGTAGCTCAACAGAGAGGATTTAGTGTGAGGATTGGTGACATGGGTAGCCAGAAGGAACACCCAGGAAACCCCAGAGATAGTGACAGTGGTGGCAGCCAGCCCTCAGGCAACAGGTGCTAGATCCCTGGAAAGGGGAATCTGGTAGGTGAGCCTGGGTCAGCTGTCCACCCTGTTCCAGTGAGCTGTGGCCGGGGGTAGAGCCATGCGATATAAACCAGCAAGTTCAGGGTGCTGTTCAGGGAAGGAGTGTATGACCTGGATGGACACTGTGCATTTGCAGTATGTGGGAAAACTGTCTAGAAATGGAAAGTGCTGAGGTCCCTGTTGGTAGAAGTGCACAAACAATGCATGGTGTCTGAAATGCTGCCAAGAGTGAAGCAGGGAGTGGCCGGGTCTTTGTGAGGGCAGCTCCGTATTTAAAACCTTGCTCTGTCATGCAACAGCTGTAAGCCTCAGTTTCCTTATCTCTAAGGCAGGGGTGTGAGTAGTTCCTACTTAAGAGTTCAGCTGCAAAAGGCCCTAGGCACAGTGGCTGGCACACAGAGCACATAGCAGACGCTGCCTGTTATTACTGACATTGATGTCTGGGCAGTTTGAGGATCAGATGGCTTTGGGGGTTCCCTCCCCTTGGAGTTTGCTCTGCGTTCATGATTTCTGGCCTGAGTTTGAACAAAGTGAGACTCCAAGTCCTTCCTTGTGCGGTATCCCACCAAGCCTCAGGGCTGTGGGCACAGGAGACCCCACACTGGGGCATGGGGAGGAGCCAGGTACCCAGGGCAGTGAGACGGGGCATAAAGGGCATGGAATGGGGGTCAGAGGGCCGGGGCTTCGGGTCCCCCTTCCTCTACTTCTCTGAGCGCCTTTGGCCTGGGCTCTTTTCTCAGGACCCTCTATTTCTGAGCCATGTCCGGGCACCGTGAAGGGTGGTATATAGATTTGACTGGGGGTGCAGGACAGCCTGCAAATGTCAGAGCTATTGGCCTTGCATTCCCAGCCTCAGGCCTCAGCAGATGAAAGCCTGGGGCCCTATCGGCCCCATGCCAGCGGTTAGCCAACCTGAGGGGAGGGGCAGCCTCTGCCCACCAGCCCAGCTGTCTCTGCATCCCCATGGGCACCTCTGTGCCCACAGACACTGGGCACGGATGATGCCTCCATCTCCCCATCCTAATAGCCTTGCTGCTTCCTGTTCTTCATCCTCACTGCGGGGATGCATGCATGAGGGTCATGTGCGGCTTACCAGCCATACAGGGCTGGACTTAGACAGTGGACAAGCTCCCCTGAAATTGTACAAGAGACAACTCTCACAGCCTTCACCCCTGGGCCCTAGGTCTGTGCTGTGGGCCAAGCTCTGTTCTAAGCATTTTGCATGGATTGTGTCAGCACAGCCCTATAAACAAGGTACTCTTATCCCCCTTTACAGATACAGAAACTAAGGCTCTGAGAAGTTAAGTAGTTTGCCCAGGGTCATTTGCAAATGGCAGAGCCACATATAAAGCTGAATTGTCTTTGCCACCAAGGCAAACAGAAAGCCTCCAAAGTTTAAATAAATTGCCATTTATATGAGCTAATAGATTTAAATGAGGCCTGCAGTGCTGAACTATAAAAAGCTTTCGTTGTCAGGGGACCCAGAAACTATTTTAGTAGTTGGGCCAAGCAGGTAGCACAAGTAGCAGTAACAGGGGATGCAAAAAAAATTGCTCCTGGGTGAGCCCAGGTGGGAACACCATGGGGCCTGTGCACACGGGGCCAGGGATGTGCATGGCCGCATTTGCCAGGCTGCAGCTCGAGGCTAGGACTGTGCAAACCCTGTTGCTTGCAAATGAGCATCAGGATGGGTTTGGCTTAGGCTGGGCTTGGGGAGAGGAAGGATTCGTTGTCATCATGGAGACAGGGACTTCCTAAGACCTCAGGCTCCTGGTGCTGCCACCTTTCTCCCCTTTGTGACTTGCTTGGTCCTATCATGGGGGAATAGAACTTGAACTAGAGAGATGCCTTTTTAGACACAGAACTTCTGGGATCTCAGAGCTGCAGGGCACTGCCTGCCAGGGCACGTCAGGGTTCGCAGCGCATGTTTGTGTGCACGCACACACGCACCTGTCCTTGATGAAGCCAGTTTTGGGGTGTTGGACCAGCGCCACGCCCTGGAATTTTGACTCCCTCATTGACAAAGCCAGGGGCTGCAGGAAGCGATTCTGTGAGCCGGGCCCGCGGTGGCAAAGCGGCCAGCCCAGCGTTGAGCCGGCGCATTTAAAGGATTAGCTCACGCTGTTTGCTTGTGTGTGCCTAATCATGCTGCTCTCAGCTAAATGATTACAATTGATTAAAAGCAGAGCTAGGTATTCTAACAAGCAACCCGGAGCCCTTCCGATGGGGTGAGCCGGGCTCTGCCAGGCTGGGTCCTGGTACCCAGCCAGAGGGAGGGCTCTCTGAGACAGGGGCGGGATCTCAGCTCCCTTGGGACCCTTCCTTCCTAGCCCTTGAGAACATTTGATTCGGCCCTTGCCCTGATTCCATTTACTGAGTACCTACTCCCGGCGCCACCTCAGGGCCTGAGACAGAGCTGGGAACAAGGAGACAGGGTTTCTATTTTCATGGAGCTGACATGCTTTGGGAGACGCTGATGATAAGTCAGTAAATATATGAACTAGGAGATTTCAGAGTGTGAGTTCTGAAGACAATAAAACGGTGTACTGTGATGGAGAGTGGTGTGTGTATGTGCGTGTGTGTGTGCGTGCATTTGTGTCTATCTGTGTGTGTGTGTGTGTGTGTGTGTGTCTTTTGGGAGGTCAGGAAAGGCTGGCATTTCAGCCGAATCCTGGAAGTTGCAGAGCCAGTGTGGGGAAGAGTTAGGGGATCCTCCAGGAGAGGGAAGAGCCAGTACCAAGTATCTGAGGCCCAAGCAGATATGGGGTATTCACGGAACAGAATAAAAGGGCAGAGGTACTAGATGGGGGCAAGCAGGACAGACGGCCACTGCCTTCTGGCATCATTCTCCTGGGCTGGCCTTGCATTGCCTACCCAGTGAGATCGAGACAGGGCTACCTAGATGCACGTACACCTGCCCATCCGCCTGCAGGAAGTACCCTTTCTTTCTCTTAATGCGTCAGCACAGCTCCAGCGCCTCCTCCCCTGAGAAGCCTCTCTGATTCTCCTTCCTTTGGTTTCTCCAGCCCTTGGTTTAACCCTCCTGATTCCTTTGCCAATATCTATTGTAAGTCACTATGTCTATACCAAACTCTCCACTCTGATGTGAGTTTTTGGAGAGTGAAGGCACCCTTTGCCTGCCATCCATCCGTCCATCCATCCATCCATCCATCCATCTCTCCCTCCCTCCCTCCCCATATGTGTTGACGTATTTTTTGAGCTCCTACAAAGTCAGAAAGAGAACACAAGCAGGAAAGGAGGAAAAGAAAGAGGGGGGAAACCCACAGATTCCGGGAGCCCATTTTTAAAATCCCTGGTCCTTATAAGATGGGTAACCAAAGAGGCCCGTTTCCTTGTCTCCTTGTACTGCTGCTGTTGGATCCAGCCAGATAATTATAACTAATAATAATTAAAAATCAAAAGTGCTCTAGGCGCATTACTTAGCATTTGACTTTGGCTGCGCTTTCTGTGAGTAGCGGCATCTTCCTCCCTCCTGCTTTAGAGATTGCCCAGTCCTTGTCAACGTGACTTCTGTTGGGAGACCAGGGCCTGGCTGGGCGTGGCCTGGAGTTGCTGGCTGACACCCAGTGGTGGTTCCAGAGTGAGCACCTGTTGCTCACGCTGGAGTCAGTCACTTGTGAGGCCAGGAGCCTGGGGAGGGCTGAAAGTTTGGCTGGCTGCTGACCCCTCGAGGTCTCCCCATCGCCATTATTCTCTTTTTTAGTTTTTTGAGACAGAGTCTCGCTCTGTCACCCAGGCTGGAGTGTGTAGTAACACGATCTCGGCTCACTGCAATCTCCGCCTCCCGAGTTCAAGTGATTCTCCTGTTTCAGCCTCCCGAGTAGCTGGGATTACAGGTGCCCACCACCAGGCCTGGCTCATTTTGTATTTTAGTAGAGACGAGGGTTTCACCATATTGGCAAGGCTGGTCTCGAACTCCTGACCTCAAGTGATCCACTTGCCTCGGCCTCTCAAAGTGCTGGGATTACAGGTGTAAGCCACTGTGCCCTGCCGCCCATCATTTCCTATTGCAGATGTTATTCTTCTCTGGGCTCAGTTTCCACATCTGTTAAATGGGGTAAGACCTGCTGCCTTGGGTTGTTGTGAAGATGGAGTTCGCGTGTGTAAAGCACTTTGTAGCACTTAGGATATAAGGATCGCTGAGGGTCATTGTGGCCCTTTTCCAATAGGATCACTTTGTGCTTCCTGCCTTTCCCACTAGGGCAGGAAACCAGAGCCCAGCACAGGCTGAATTCTATTGAATGTGACCGCATGTTGTGGCAATGCCGTGCCCATGCTGTGGAGCTCACAGTCTGGCCTCAGATGCCAGCCCTGCCACCAAGCAGCTCCATGACCGTGAGCAAGTCACTGGCCTTTTCTTGCTTTCAGGAGACCAGGGTTATTGAAGATCCCTTCTTTGTTGGGTACTGGGGGAGCTGAAGGCAGTGATGACTGAAAAGCTCCCAGCATTGGGTCTGGCTCAGAGTCAAAGGTAGGTGAGCCCCAGTCCATGTAGTCATTGCTCTGCCTATGGTCTGGAGGTGGTGGGCCTTCTGTTAATGCGTTCATTGACTCATTCAATCAATCATGTGTGGACGTGCTCAATCTAGCCCGCAAGTGTTTACTGAGCACCTGATCTGTGCCAGCTGTGCACAGGTGCTGGAGACAAACAAAGGCATAGACTAAGCCCCTCACATGTTGCAGGGAGGGGAAAGTAAGCTAATAAGGACAAACAGAATATTTCTTATGTGTTTGTGGAATATGATATGAAGTAATATGGTATAGTATATAGTATAGTATAGTGCTGCATCATATCATATCACTCATACTGTGTACTAAATACAACATAAGTGCTACACACAACAGAGCCCCACAGTTGGGCCCCCACATGACATTAAGGGGAACCATGGAGCCTGAGCTTTGCCCTTGCTCACTGTAAGTTACTGTGTTATGAGCACAGTTAGTCTGTGTCTCTAAGCCTTGGTTTATTTACTGTCAAGTGGGGCAAGGGTGTTCCCAACCTAATAAGGTGTGGCATCATCATCATCACTGTTGTCATTGACATTATTATTACTGCTGCCACCACTGGGGGCAGCTGTGTCTCCTGAGGGGCCATGTGTGGCAGTTTGGGGTCAGCCTTGGGAGAAGGCTGGGGTGGACACACTCCTTGTCCTTAGAAGGCCCAAGGCACAGGCCTGAGCCCCTCACCCCAAAGTAGTACAAATGAGACAGCATTTCCTGAGTACTTACTGGGAACCTGACCATAAGCCTTCATGTGGGCAGCCTCTTAGGACCTCAGGCATGAGGTCCTTGTCATAGATGGGTAAACTGAGGCTCCCCATGTACACATAGCTGCCAGTGGACGAGTGCCTGTGTTTGCAGCCTGCGGGCTGAGGCAGTGGGGTCAGAGACGACTCTCAAAGCCCTTAGAAGCCAAGGGTAGGTCTCTGGGCACAGGGGTCTCTGAGTGGGCCTCCCCTCCCAGCGAGGCAGGCGTTCCAGAGGGTGACGTGGAGGCTGCATGCAGCTCCTGGGGCATGATACTATTGCTGGTCTGGACAGCCCTGGGTGAGCAATGGCTTCTCCCTGGTCACCACAGAGGAGCAGAGAGGAGCGGGCACTGGAGGGGTAGTGTTGAAACAGAAGTCTGTGCCCAGCTGTGCTCAGATACCCTCGTGAGCCTTGAGGGTCAGCTCGCCTGAGCAATGAAGTGTGTGGAGGCCCAGGTGGGGACTGGGGAGCCTCCCCTCAAGGCCCAGCTCCAGGCAGAGATGGCACTTGGAATCAGCCTCGGGCTGCCCGTCTGCCCATTGGAGCCTGTCATTCATGCCCTAGGGCGGGGGGCCAACCAACTTTAGAGGGCACGATGCCATCTCGACAGATGGGCACGGGGGAGCTGCCAGGAGCCTCCGGCCGGTGGCCATTGTATATGTGGCGAGCCGAGCCCCTCCCCGGCGCTGTCTTAGCCGGGACCACATGCCTTCAGTTTCTTAGTAACAGTGACAACACTGCGAGCAGTGGCGCCTCACTGGCTCCACATCCACAGAGGTTTGCACCCTGCAAAGCCCTGCCCCGCATTGACTCAGACAAAGAGGGAGCCTCTCAGATGGGAAGACATGGGGCCTGGGGGCCTAAGGGGGTGACCCCAGACACAGACACAGACACTCCTGTCAGACTGCCTGGGCTCACAGCTCTGCCGCCCTGGCAGCTCTGCCCACATGGGGAGCCTCAGTTTACCCATTTACGACAAGGAGACACACTCATGTGAGATCCTAAGAAGGTACTCACGAGAATGGCTTGCTTTGAGGTCCTTAGCAGCACTCAGGAAGCACTGCCTCATTTTTACTACTTCGCAGCGAAGGGCTCAGGCCTGTGTCCTGGGCCTTCTGAGGACAAGGAGCACAGTCAACGTCCACTCACCAGAGATGAGGTTTAGGGGCCTCAGAGTTGCTTTGTCAATGTGACCTTGGGCATGTGACCTCCCTCACGGTGACTCACTGTCATCACCTGGACAGTGGGCCGCCAGTGCCGTTCTTGGAGGGTTACTGTCGGGATACAGCATCATGCTTGTGGATCATTGAGCACGGTGCCTGGTCCCCTAGGAAGGCCATATGGAGGAAGCAACATCTGGGGTGGAATTGGCAGAGTTGGCGTGTATCACTGTCCCTCTTTCACAGATGGGAGAAACAGGCTCAACAGTGAGTTTAAGCCACTCACTTGATGTCATGTCCCACAGCTCGTAAGTGACAGAGCTGAGCCTGCAACTCTGGTGGTAAGAGGCAAGGAGGAGGTGAAGGACGGTGGTAGCACCACCACCAACCAGGCACTAAGGGAATCCTTTTGCCTTGATGTTCCCGTTCTGAGGACAAACCTATGAAGCCAGTGCTGCTGTTATCCCCATTTCAGAGATGGGGAGACTGAGGCATAGTTGGGCAGAGATGAGATTTGAACCCAGGCAGCCTGAACATGCAACCATTGTCCTAACACCAAGGGCAGGATGTTTTGTGTTGCTGAACTCCATTTGTGTCAGAACTTTCTTAAAATAGCAGCCTGTGTTCCTGACTTTTTGGGAGTGGGACTGGCTGCCTGCATGAGGAGGCTGGGGTCTGGCATGGATGGGAATGTCTTAGCCCCCATCCACGAGAGACCAGGGTGCTCTGGGCGGAACCTGGATTGTACTCTTTGGTCAAGCAGGAACAATTACTAATGACATTTACAAAGAAATTAATGATGAGAAATGCAAGTTGGCATTTCAGGAGCACCCGTCAGCAGCCGTGCGCCAATGCTCACAGGAGAGGCGAGGTGCTGGGGGCCGGGCATGGGGAGGAGGAGATGGCAGAAAATTAATTTCGCTGTGTCAATAATGAACATGGCTCCACTCGTTCTGCTTCTGAAGTTTAGACAGAATCAATCATGGACGGACTGGGGCTTGTCCGGGACTGCATTAAGATTCACTGTGTAGCTGCAATATGAGCAAGGGAAAGTGATGGTTTCAGTTTGGTGTCTCCTTTAGGTGTCCCAGAGGACAGCAGGGATGGGAGTGGCAGGGAACAGTGGGAGAGAAGGAGGTAGTCATCCTAGGACTGGGCCATTTGGGCTAAAATCTTTGTGCCACCTCTTACCAGCTAGATGACTTAGCGAGTTGCTTTGCTTTTCTGAGCCTCAATTTCTTCATCAGTCAAATGGGAACAACTGGGAGAAGTAAAGATAATATATAAAGAGCAGAGAGCCCAGTTTCTGACACATCATAGGAGCTCAGTATATGGGAGCTGTTGCCGTGTTTCACGGTTATATTTTAAGATACACAACTTTCCTCCGTAGAGCCTCTCTTATGTTAAGTTGCAATACCTCATCTGTGTGCTGTAGTTTAATTGGTCATATTTTTTTGTTTGTTGTGATACATAAAGTACTGGAGCATCTTGCGCTCTTTGGGGTTCTAGGGTAAATAAAATACGGCGTTGGTGGGAAGCATGGTGGAAGGTGAGGAGCAAGATGCTGAAATTTTCTAGGGCAGGGAGGGGATTTCCAGTGGGATAAGGAACCATGCTTGCCCCTGCCCTCCCTTCAGGAGCATCCAGAACAATCTAACCCAGTCTCTCCTCACATAGGGGAGAAGGGACGCACAAGGAAAAGTCACTGTCTTTAAAACAACGAACATTTTTATAGAACAGAGGGTGAAAACTCACAGTCCATGGCCTGGAGATTGTGGAACTTTCAGAGGGTTGTGCATATTTTATTTTCATTATTTATTTATTTATTTTAAGAAAGAGAATCTTGCTCAGGCTGCAGTGCAATGGTGTGATCATAGCTCACTGCAGCCTTGAACTCCTGGGTTCAAGCAGTCCTCCCACCTCAGCCTCCTGAGTAGCTGGGACTACAGGTGCACACCACTACACCCAGCTAACTTTTTAATTTTTTGTAAAGATAGGGTTCACTATGCTGCCTAGGCTGGCCTAGAACTCCTGGCCTCAAGCAGTTTTACAGCCTTGGCCTCCCAAAGTGCTGGGATTACGGGCATGAGCCACGCGCCTGGCTGGTTGTATTTTAAAACAGAGAGTTCCCATCATCATAAAGAGTCATATTTAGCTAGTGCTTTTTGAGTGCCTGGCATTGTTCTTAGTACTTTTAGGCATTGAAACATTTGATCCTCACAATGCCTCTAATATGAAGACAAGCAAAATGAAGCACAGAGAGGTCAACTAACCTCCCAAGGCCTCAGAGCTGGTCAGTGCTGGACCCAGACCACCAGCCCTGGATTCTGTCCTCTTCACCACCACACTAAATGGCTGGATTTATGGATTTTTCTATAAATCAGGCCTGGCAGCCCCTGGCCGACATTTCTGTGTGACCCCCTTTGGATACTGGGATGTGCTTCCTGGTTCAACACAGCCTATACCTGGCCTTCCTTACCTGGCTTGTTACCAACTTGCACTGTGAGTTTGTAACCCCTGTTGAAACCCTTCACAGTTTGCAATTATTATCTCATTGGTGCCTCTGCAACCTTCTAGGAGCTGCTAGAAATGCTCTTGATTCTCACCATTTTGCAGACTTGAATACAGGCTTGGGACCTGGGCGTTAAAGTAGAATACTGGCAGGGAGAAGTGGGGCTTGTGGTGGGAGTGGGGAATGTGTCCTCCTCATTAGGGATTGAGTGTTTGAGTGGGGGAGGCAGGTGAAACTCTCTGCTTCCTGCCCAGTGACCGGTTTCCCAGCTGAGGCCACACCTGGAGGTGTAGTCTAGTCTAGACAGCTGCAGCCCTGACCTGTGGTGCCATCTTTGTTTCCTCATCTTTGCCTCAGAAGCTGCCGCATCAAAAATGTGGTATTGGCCAGGCATGCTGGCTCACACTTGTAATCCCAGTGCTTTGCGAGGCTGAGGCAGGAGAATTGCTTGAGGTCAAGAGTTTGAGACCAGCCTGAACAACATAATGAGACCCCGTCTCTACAAAAAAAATTTGGGACCATCCATGATTTTTAGTTGACAGAGATGACAAAGCCCTGTGGTTAGTATTAGTTATGACCCTATTAAGTGTCTATATAGCATTTTACATGTTGCAAAACCTTTTACTTATGTTATCTAACTTGAAGCTTCTAACAAGGCAATGAGGTAGATATTATTAGTCTTACTTTTCAGGTGAGTGAAGGAGTACTTAGAGAAGCGAGTGACTTGCTTAGGGTCAGAAAGACAGTAATTAGCCAAGGCAAGATTTGAACTCCAAAGCCCATTGTCTTCTCATTGACCCATTTACTGTCCTACCCACTTATATTCATGCACTCCTCTTCTTCCCACCATTCATCCATTCATCTACACATTTATCCATCCACCCACCAATCCATCTACTCATCCATCCACTCACCAGTCCATCCACCCATCCATCCATCTATGCATCCATCCATTCATCCATCCTCCAGCCACCCATCCACTTGTCCATCAATCCATCTATCTATCTGTCACCTACCCATTCATCCACCTACCCATCTCTCCACGCACCCATCCACTCACCAATCTGTCCACCGATCCTTCCACCTATCTATCCACCCACCTTTCCATCCATCCATACATCTGTTCATCACCTGCCCACCATTTCATCTATCCATCCATCCATCTATTCATTCATCTACCCATCAATCTGTCATCCACTCCTCTCCTCCACCTACCAACCTATCTGTCCACCCATCCACCTACTCACCAATTCATCCACTATCCATCTTCCACCCACCCATTCCTCCATCCACCCATCCATCCATCTGTCCATCATCCATCTACCATCCATTCCCCCATACCCATCTACCCACCCATCCATCATTTATCCATCCATCCATCGTCTACCATCCATCTCCCTATCCATCCAGCTACACATTCTTTCACCATCATCACCCTCCAGTATCAAGTGTGAGCTAAGTGTCAAGAACCACACAGCTTTTAGGATGCCTTCTTCATGTGCTCTTAATTTCACACTTCACTGTTACCTATCCCTCTCCTTACTTTAAAACTGTGCGTATACCCACACACACACGAACACACACACTCCTCTGGTGAGATGAGTGGGATGGAACAGACTAGGGATACAGTTAATTCTTGATTTACATCATGAAAAGCAGTGGCTTCTGCCTGGTGATGGAAGGGAGGGCACAGGGTGGACCTTTGGTCACTGTGGGGCAGGTGTCTGGGCAGTGACAATGTGCTCACTGTTTGGTTGGAAGCTGGGTATGTATGAGAGGGCAGACAAGGCATTTGGGGCCAGACCACGGCATTTTTCAGCCTCATCAGTGGGACCAACTTCCAAAGAGTGGGCAGCCCATGGAGCCCTGCCTTTCTGAATGATGGGATCACCCTTTGCTGGGTGCCAGGTTGGACCCCCTCTCTGGACTGGCAAGGATGTACACCTACGTGTTTCCCAAGAAATGTTGCAATCATAAAGTGTAATCGGTCTCAGCTGCAGTTTTGATCACTGGTGCGTGCACACAATTCATCACAGCAAATTAGGTCCATCCTTACAAGCTCCTGCCCCGCAGCCTGGGGGTCTGTTAGCAAGGGGGCTGGGCCATGTGGGGCTGGGGGCCATTCCTGGGGGGTGATGGGCCATGTTTGCTGATGAGGCCCCCTCAGAATATCCACCAGAACACTTCTTAGTCTGTAGGACTTAATTTTCTAGAAATTTTGAGGATGCAGGAAAGTTTTGCTTTTAACCAGAATGTGGAAGAAAGTAGAAATGGATACGATCAAAGTTTCCTTATATCATTTGCAAATCCTAAAAGCACTGGGTTAGTTTGGGGACCTGAACATATGTGTTCTGTATAATTAGTGACCGTGTGACCTAGATTTTCCAGTACAGTCCTGATTTCAAGTACTCCATCCCAGCTCTTGGCTGTTCGTCCTGATTTTTGGTTTGTGGAATATGGTGACTCTATGTGGATCTCAGTTTTCTCATCATATTTTGATGAATAAATATTTAAAGTGGTAAAGGCTTGCAGAGTCAGAAAAAAATTTTCTCTCACTTATTTTTTTCCAACCTGGCAAAATATGTCATGTGTAGGTATGCCCTGTGCTCACCTTCCTGTCTCCTACCTGCCCTGCCAGAGCAAACCAGACACTTCCTGCAGCATTTGTAAACTATCAGGACCCCCTTGGCTGGACTGGCCTATGACTGCAGGTGAGGCCTTTCCATAGGGGAAAGAGCTCCCAGTTCCACGAGTCTCTTGAGGTCTTCTGTTCTTCCACTGGCTGGCACTGGGAGCCACACTGTAGACAACAGTGGATGGCCCAGCCCGGGCAGCACAGAGAAAGCCCCTCTGCTCGTGCTTAGCTGGTGGCATGTTGTCCTGCGATGCTGTGGTTCCCTCCCACCCAGCTGAGGATGTCTCAGGCTGCTATGATCTGTGCACCTTCCAGCCAGGAATGTCGCTGAGTGTCTTAGCTATTGGTGCAGCAACCCTCTCTCTTACCTTCTAAGATCCTGCTCACTTTTTTTTTTTTTTTTTTTTTTTTTTTTTTTGTGACAGAGTCTTACTCTGTCACCCAGGCTAGAGTGCAGTGGCATGATCTCAGCTCATTGCAACCTCCGCCTTCTGGGTTCAAATGATTCTCCTGCCTCAGCTTCCCAAGTAGCTGGGGCTACAGACACAGGCTGCCATGCCCAGCTACTTTTTGTTGTTTTAGTAGAGATGGGGTTTCACCATGTTGGCTAGGCTGGTCTTGAACTCGTGGCCTCAAATGATCTGTCCGGCTTGGCCTCCCAAAGTGCTGGGATTACAGGTGTGAGCCACTGTGCCTGACCTGTTTTTCATTGTAAAAATTCACATAGCATAACATTTATCATCTTAACCATTCTAAAGTGCTGGTTCAGTAGCATTCAGCACACTGACACTGTTGTGCGATCATCACCACCATCTACCTCCAGAACTTTTTCATCTTCCTCATCTGAAACTCTGTCCCTGTTAAACATTAACTCCCCATTTCCCCTTTTCCCAGCCCCCAGCAGCCACTGTTCCACTTTCCATCTCTATGATTTGGTTGTTCTAGACACCTCATGCAAGAGAAATCATATAATAATTCATTCCACCTGGCCTAATGTCCTCAAAGGATCCTTCCCAGCTTTAAGAATAAGGTATAACCTGCTCTGGGCATGGCCGAGGCAAGGGTTATGGGGAAGACAGTGGAGTGGGGGCAACTGTATTTCTTCTTCTTCTCCCTTGACCCTATCAGTGGAGGCTTGGCTTTGCTACAGTAGCTTGCAGGCTATCATTTCAGAAACATTCATTGAGTTTTTACCAAGTACAGGGTCTGAGATAATGGGGTACAGTGGAGAGCTGAGATGAGGTCCCTGTCTTGTTGCGCTGATGGTGTCATGAGGGGCAGTTGACCATGGTGCATCAACAACCAGGTCACTGCAAGTTGCAGGACGTGCCGAGTTGACACCTCTGCAAGGTGCAGAGCGATGCTGTGATGGGAGTCTGTAGTCAGTGGACAGGAAGCCTGCTCCAGGAGGATGGCTCTGATGTGGAGAAGCCCCGGGAAAACTGGGGTGTGGGGGGTGTGCGCTATCCACCACTCTGGATAGTGGGAGTGCTGCTGGGGGGAGGAGGGGGTACCGGGCTGCGGTATTTGGGGGCCTGGCAGAAGGTGGTGACTGAGGCTGTGGGCCAGCAAGAACCAGACCATGGAGGGCCATTTGGGCTGTGGTCAGAGTCTGGATGTGTTCTGGGTGTGAGTGGGACCCGCCGGGGAGTTTAAAAAGCAGAAACCCTCGTACAGCTCTGCCTCCTCGAGGAGACAATCCAGACTGTGCTTCACATTGTTTTCTCAGCTTTCCTTTGCCAGAAAGGGGGCCTTCAAGGGGCCCTTGCTTCCTGGGCAGGTGGGGCTGCTGGAGGGACCCAGCAGTGGGGTGAACGTGGGGCAGGTTAGCCACACAGGGTGGGGAGCAGAAGGCCAAAGTAACAGTAACTGGCCTCTAACCGCTTAGCAGTACACGGTTAGTGTCAGGACTGGGGTGTGTGTGGGGGGGGTGATTTGAGGGTATCCATGAGTGTGTACCTGCATGAGGTTGTAGGGTATCCGTGAGTGTGCCTGGGGTTGTGGGGCATCCATGTGTGTGTGTGTGTGTGCATGTGTGCGCGTGGGATTGTGGGGACCTGTGTGTGTGTGCACATGGGATTGCGGGGTATCAGTGTGTGGGGAGGGTGTGTGTGTGTGTGTGTGTGTGTGTGTGTGTGTGACTAGAGTATTTGTGTGTGTGCATGCATATAGAGTGGGGTGTGCGCAGTAATAGGAACGCTGTCTTGGCAGGCTGCTTTCGTAAGCACCCCGAGGGGCTGCCCCTGTACCATGCCTGGCCTCTCCTTTTCCCCATGGGACACTGTGGAGGGTAGAAGGGAGGGCTCTCAGGTCCTTTGAAGCAAGGAAGGTATGGGGGTTACTTATGGTCCAGATTCTTGAATGCTGTCATGTGGCAAACTCTGATGCTGGTGTCTCCAGATGGCCCATGGACAACCACCGAGACAGTCGTGTTGAGCATCCTGGGTGGCTCTAGGAAAGTGGGAATTTTTGGTCTCCCAGGTTTGCCAGCACCTGGCGCACCCAGAAACACTTGGGCTGGCTAGGTGGGACATGACCATGAGGCAGCAGAACCCAGGACATGCGGATAGTTCTGTCTTAACAGAACTTCATCCTCTACCCTTACCCTCTTCATCAGAACTTAACCACACCGAGTCCCGCATCCCAGCCCCTTGGGTGAGGATTCAACTAATGTTGGGCCATCTGCTGCTTAATGGCGCCACTCCCCACCTCACTTCAGGGTGTCTGGGGCTTCTAGAGGCCCAGAGGTCTAAAGCTGGTGGCCCGACGGCCACATTTGACCTGCAGATATGTTTTCGTGGACTTGCATAGTGCTTTAAACATCTAGAAAGTTTATGGATTTATTTTACGTCCTTTTGCCCCCAACTTTTATTTTAGATTCCGGGAATACATATGCAGGTTAATTACATGGATATATTGCATGCTACTGAGGTTTGGGGTGCGACTAAATCCATCACCCAGGTCGTGAGCATAGTACCTCATAGGTAGTTTTTCAACCCTTGTCCCCTCCCTCCCTCCCAGCTCTTTTATTCCCCAGTTTCTGTTGCTCCCAACTTTATGTCTGTGCACACCACAGTGTTTAACTCCCACTTATGAGTGAGAACATGTGGTATTTGGTTTTCTGTTTCTGCGTTAGTTCACTTAGGATAATGGCTGCTAGCTGCATCCATGTTGCTGCAAAGGACCTGATTTTATTCATTTTTAAGGATGCATAGTATTCTATGAGAGAGAGATATATATATATATATACACACACACACCCCACATTTTCTTTATCCATCCCACTCTTGGTGGGCACCTGGGTTGGTTTCATATCTTCACTATTGTGAATAGTGTTGCAGTGGACATATGAGTTCATGTTTCTTTTTGGTGGAATGCTTATTTTCCTTTGAATGCATCTGTAGTAATGGGATTGCCAGGTTGAATAGTAGTTCAATTCTTAGTTCTTTGAAAAATCTCCAGACTGCTTTTCACAGTGTCTAAAGTAATTTGCATTCCCAACAACAGTGTATTCCCATAAGAAAGTTTATATTTAAAAAAACCTACATTTCCAATTTTCTTGCACAACCAGAAGCAACACTGGGCCCATATTCACGTGTGGCAGTCATTGCCTAGAGCTGACAAGTGCTGCCTTTTCTTGACAAAGTTTGAGTTCTTGGGGCTGACACAGACCCCACTGGGTCTTACTGCTTTGCACCTGGCCTGGGCTGCATTTGTCCACGGTGTGAACCTGACAACACCCACACCCTAATCTAGAGGCCTCCATCCAGACTTGCAGCTACATGTGGTCAAAGGAATCCTGCTCACTGCAGACAGATCTCCTGGGATTCACCTGCTCTTTTTCATGACATAAACATTTTCCAACTGTTGGTACCCCTGCTGACAGGTGCTTCCGTCTTCCCAAACTGTTTCACATGCATGATCTTCTTTGACCCACACTAAGAGCGGCAGATATACTTTGAAGTAGATGAGAAGAGTGAACCCTTTTTTGGTTTTGAGAACCCATCCACCCAATAGCCTTTTTTTTTTTTTTGAGATGGGGTCTAACCCTGTGGCTGGAGTGCACTGGCACGATCTTAGCTCACTGAAGCCTCAAACTTTTGGGCTCAAGTGATCCTCCCACCTCAGCCATCCGAGTAGCTGGGACTACAGGCACACACCACCACACCCACCTAATTTTTATTTTTTTGTGGAGATGGGGTTTCACCCAGACCGAATCAAACTCCTGGCTTCAAGTGATCCTCCCACCTCAGCCTCCAAAGTGCTGGGATTCCAGGCGGGAGCCACTCACCCAGCTCCAGTGCCATTTTTTATGGAGTTTCGTAAAAAAATGGGCTCTTCCAAGGCTTTGCAAGAGGTACACTTGATTGGATTCCTGGCCCAGCAGCATCAGGTTGGGGTCCCATCTTTTAGGGGTCTGATTCAGGCTCTTTTAGGGCAGGAGACTGTACCAATTCTTGTTTGAGATGAGCTGTTCCCTGGGGGCCTGGTTCCAAGCAGGCTACTGTGCTTAGAATGGAGTTCACAGTGGCCACAGGTTGACAAGACCAGTGCAGCATTCCTACCCAGGAGGGGGCCAAAAGCCACAGAAGTGAACTTGTGGTCACCTGGCACATTGTTGCTGGGACCCCCGATTTTCAGTCCCGAATCTGCTGCTAGGTACCCTGTCCCCAAGGGGCTTAGCCACTGGGTGTCCCCACCTTCTTTGGAGAAACAGCGGCAGTAGTGGGGGGTCACATTCACTCAGGACTCGGAGTCAGGCATGGACTCTGTTGCTGAGGAGGGGCGAGTCGATAAGCAGCCCTGGAAGCATTCCATCTTCCTTTGCTTGTGACAACAGCCATAAAACTCTCATTTTCCCTTGCACGGCTGCTATCTAAAGTCTCACCGCTCACCCGATTTTCTGCTCACAAACAGACCGACGGGGCCCATTTGCATTCTGAAGTGCAGTTCCCCTGAGTCCCTGTCCCTCCAGGCAGATATTAGTCCCCTTGTTTTGTTGGGTGACTCTGAATGGGAGCCTGTTTACGGGCTGGGTTCCTAATAGAAGACTTCGGTTCCCTCCTAATAATCTATTCCCTGGTGGGTTTTATTATAAAGTACGGGCAGTACAGAACCTGCCCCCTTGGGAGTTTATTGGGCTTTCTTCTTCCCCACAATATTTTCTCCCACGTTTTCACATGCGGGAAGAGTTTCCCGCTCATGGAACTGATTGTTGACCAAACCACGTGCTTTGGTCTTTTGTGTCCTGGCAAGAGGGGGTTCACAGAGAGTGGGGGGCACTCTCCTCCCCGCCTCGCCTCCATAGAGCATCTGGAGAACACAGAAAACCTAGATCCAGTTGGCGCCAATAAAAGGAGTCTGGGTCAGGCTGTGTGGATGTGGCTCTTTCTTGAATGTTACCCCAGGTGACTCAGGTCGCTGCATCTGCTTCTGCTATTGGTTCGGCAAGGAAGCTGCAGAACCCCCACCTCAAGCCAATCCCCTTGCTCCTTGGAAGTTGGAATCTCCCTCTAGGCCGGGAGTTCCGGATGAATTGAGGCTCTCACATAAGAGACAGCTTCCCTGGCTGAGCGTTGCAACACTCACTTCCTGCTGCTCCGGGGTGGCAGACGACAGGCTGTCTCACTGTCTGGGAGGCAGGGACGGGAAAATCTCATGCACATCCCGTGCATGGAAGAGCTGCTGCTCCCTCTGCCATAGGACATCTCAGGGCTTTGTCCAAGGCCAGTGGGCCACCAGCTTCACTCTGAGGCTACGGATGGGTGTCACATCCACTGGGGCAAATCTCGCCCTGCCCTCTGAGTAAACGAGGCAAACCCCGGCTTGCTGGGTGGGGGCCATGGGAGAAGTGGGGTGTGTCCACGTCATAGCCTGGGTCCCAGGGGAGTGGCTGCGTCACCGGGCAGGCATTTAGAGGGAACCTTGGCCATCACTCACTCCTAATTTTAATGACATGCATTAGCTAAATTGTGTTCTGAGTATTCATTCGGCGCTGTTTATGGTGTGCTCTCGAGTACGCTTACCGTTTGTCAGAAGTGCAAACTAGTGAACATATGAGCCTTTAAGACAGGCCATCTGTTCGTCTTAGACCCTTGGACGATTGTCAAACGCTTCTAAAAATAAGTGCTCACAAGCAGAGAGGGGCTGCCCAGGTGATACACAGCAGATAGGGGAGGCAAGGCTGCCTGTATCTCTACCCTCCCCAAAGGGAAAGAAAGAAAGTGTGGGGGAAAAGGGGAAGATTTTCCAGGGAACAGGGGATGGGAGCAGAGGGAAACGATGGGCGAGAAGGCCCTGCTGACACACCTTTTTGACTGGAGGCATGAGCATCTCCCTGTGTCTTGCCTCTCCTGTAACTCCACAGCTCAAATACCTTCGATGGCTCCCCATGGTCCAGATTTAAGGGCAAGCTGCCTCATCTGGCATCAAGGAGCCTCATCAATAAGGCCCCCGCCTTCCTCTCTAGGCTGGTCTCCATGGCACATACCCTGTGCTTCTGCCAAGCTGAATTATTCATTGTTCCCCCAACATATGCTGCACTTTTCACATCTCACAGACAGAACAGTACGATGGTGAAGAGTGGGCTCTGCAGACAGACTGCATGGGTGCAGACCCAGCACTGCCGTCACCAGTGGCAGGACCTGGGCCTCTCTGCACCTCAGTTTTCTCATCTGTAAAATAGGGATGATGAGAGTATTTAATGCACAGGGCAGTCATGAGGCTTAAATGAGTTCATATGGGTGGAGGTTAAGAATGGTGTCTGGCACACAGTGAGTCCACGATCAGTGTTAGCGGTGATCACGCTCAGTGCCATTCCCACCTTCATGCTGTTATCCAGGTGGTTCATTCTGCCTGGAAAGCCATCTTTCGAGCTCACACACACACAGCCAGTGCAAATCCCCACCGGGGCTGTCCTTAAAGGGCAGCTAAAAGGCCAGCTTCTTCCTTAAGCATCTCCTATCGGAAGTCCTCTCTCTATAGTCCTTAAAAGGCCAGGATTGTGCCTCACTTGCTCTCTTCCATCCACTGTACAGGGCCAGGTGCCTTGTTTGCTAAGTGAACAAATAACGGGACCCAATTTCACCCCTGTCGAGCATGAACATGGCTGCCACCTCAGTCTCAAGGGCTACTTCTTCCCCTGGGAAGGGAATCTCTCAGTGGTTAAGGCGCATTCTCGGGCTTGGCTCCAGCTCCTGGAGAAAGTGAGTTGTAAAGCCAGCCTTGTGAGAGCCACTGTGGCTGGAGCCTGCCAGGGAGTGGCCAGTGGTAGGCAGTGGGGAGAAGGGGGATTGGCCACAACCTGTTTCCCAACCGGAAATCATAGTGAGGTGATGTGCGGGCCAGGTGGTTCTGTAGGTGGGGCCGGGAGAGCAGAATGGGATGCTCTGGGTGTGGGGCTGAGTGTTCCTGTGCCTTCATATGCTGTAGGGATTCAAGGACTCAAGAGCCAGAGCCACAGCCTAGTCTCCAGAGAAGAGCCAAGCCTTCTTTTTTGCCTCTTCAGGGTCTTCAGGGTCTATGAGTTTGGCCGTCGTCACCCTCACCATGAAACTGTGAGCCCCTCACGGGAGGGCGCTGGAGCTTCTTAACCTGTCTGTGCTCAGTGCCCAGCCCAGGGCCTGACAGACAGGAACTCAGTGAACGTCTGTGGAAGAAATGGATGAACGGATGGACGGATGGATGGATGGATGGATGGATGGATGGATGGATGGATGGATGGATAGATGAATAGATGGGTGGATGAATGGATAGGTGGGTGGATGGATAGATGAATAGATGGGTGGATGGACGGATGGGTGGGTGAATGGATAGATGAATAGATGGGTGGATGGATGGGTGGGTGAATGGATGGATGAGTGCACACCTACTCCATCCCCCATGGAGTCTCCCTGAGGCTGTCCTCCCCTGAAGATATGGCATTCTGTTCCTGAGGTGGGGAGGAGAAAGCAGTGATTTGTGGGTACAGGGGTTCTAGACAGGGGGGATTATGGGGAGGGGATAATGACGCCTGTTGCTCCATGGGCCGGACCATCCAAAGTTCAGCCATCTCAGGAGTGTTCTTAAGACCTTGCCAGCCCTTTGGACACCCAGATGGGGAGGGGGAGGGGTACAGCTGGTCAGTCCAGGTGTACCCCTCTATGAGGCCCTCACTGTAAGCCCCAATCGTGCCTGGTCCCACAGAAGCAGCAGGGACAAACAGTCCCTCTGCCATGGAGCACCCTGCTGGGTCAGGAAGACCAGAAGACAGTCCTTATGCCACAGAGCATCCTGCCAGGTCAGGAAGACCAGCACAGACACCACGATGGAGATCTGCGGAGCATTTACTGTAGCCAGACCTGGGACGCATGCGGGCATTATCTCCTGAGTCCTCAGGGCATGTGTATTAGTCTGTTTTGTGTTGCTATAAAGAAATACTTGAGGCTGGGTAATTTATGAAGAAAACAGTTTTATTTGGCTCACAGTTCTGTAGGCTGTACAGGAAGCAAGGTGCCGCCGTCTGTTTCTGGTGAGGCCTCAGGAAACTTCCAATGATGATGGAAGGCAAGGGGAGCCAGTGCGTCACATGGGGAGAGAGAGAGATTGCAAGGAGGCACCAGACGTTTTTTAACAAGCAGATCTCGTGGTAACTCATTGCTGCAGGGAGGACACCAAGCTGTCCATGAGGGATCCTCTCCCATGACCTAAACACCTCCCACCTCCAACACTGGGGATCCCATTTCAACATGAGATTTGGAGGGGACAAACATCCAAACCCTATCAGCATCTTAGGAAGACGGCTGTGTTATTAACCACCCCCAAAACCCGGAGGTCATGGAACTTGCCCAAGGCCATACAGCCAGTAAGTGGCAGAGCCAAGATTCAAACCCAGGGCGTAGCCCATCTTGGCCCACTAAAGCTTCCTGCCTGCCTTGGGGTTACCAGGGCAGCGGCTAGCAGCAATGGGGCACTTGCTAAGAACAAGGGAAGGTGCTAGGATTTTACAGACAGTGTCATCAGAGTAGCTGAGAGCCAGGAGAGGCAGCTAATAGGGTGTGTGGAGAAGCTTTTTGCTTTTTGCAGCCGGCATGCTTAAGCCCTTCATGTCTCTCCCACCTGACACGGCGATGGGTAGGTATCACGGGGAGACCAGGCAGGGTCCCACGCCTAAGCAACAGAGAGTGGAGCCAAGACCTTGAGAAGCAATCCTGGGCTTCAGACCGGGGAGAGGCACACAGTGTTCCTGTTTGTGACTGTGTTGGGCATGGAGGTGCGCTGAGCCAGGGCCCCCTCCTGGGGCGGGCAAAACTGAACCTCCAAGGAGCCCATTCACTCTAGTGTGTGGTGGTGCTTTGGGAAGGACAGTGCAGCCACCAGGCTCTGTGCTCCGTCCCGCTCCTTCCATGCACAAAGCATTACCCTGGATTGGGTTCAGGATCAGGATCATTTTGCTGCTGAATTCCCAGCCACAAGCATAGTGGCTCATTGGCTCAAAGATGAATGAATGAATGAGCAACCATGTAAATGAATGCTGGGCTTCTTTCCCTCCAGAGGCTGAGGGTGTGTCGGGGAACCAGTTCCTGAGTGCTCTGCTGACGATTTGCACAGAGAGGGCTCTTTTTGTGGGTCTCAACAAGACCCAGAGTAGGCCTGCCCCCAGCATAGGCAGCACACAGGTTTCTGTGCCCAGGCCCATGCCATCCCCTTGGCCACCACTGTCTTGTGTCCCTGGCCCCGTGTGCCAGGCAGAGGCTCCCCAAACAGGCTGTACCAGACATCTCCATCCAGGAGAGCACACAAGCTCTGCCGAGTGGATGGATCGAGGCTGCAAACCATTGCTACCCACCCCCTCCTGCTCTCCCGTTTTATTTTTCTCACCTGCTTCTCTGGCCCACACCTGTGTCTCCCTGGCAGGCAGCGAGGCCGAGTGGATGCCAGTTCTCCCTCTAGGCATTTTCTAGTCCTTCCCTGGGCCCCTGTCTCCACCCCCGGCCTTTATGGTGCTGGGAAATGTTCATCTGTGGGGTGGGTAGCATCTTTAAAAAATTATTTTCTTCCTTCTCTAAAGGGGCTAAATATAGCACAGGCATAAACAGAGAAAGACATTAAGGCAGAAGGCCCTTGTGAGAACTATGCTAGATGGAAAGAACTCTTTAAGAAGGTTTGCTGAACCTCCCTACGTTCCTCAAATCACAGCTTCTAGCTGTAGGGGACGGACCGCAGGTTCTTTCAGGGTTATTGAACTGTGCTGATTGCAGTGGCTGTCGAGAGCTGCTCTGTGTCCTGGTGTTGGGCGACTGGTGAGTCTTGGGGACGGGGTCCCACCACCCCCTCCGCCTGTTGAGATGCTGCCCTTGGCCTATGGAGGAGCTGGTGCCCTCCTTGGCCGAGCACCTGGGCACCTCTGTGCCCCCCACCACCATCACACAAACTGATCGGGTGGCCTTGACCAGTTCCCTAGCTGAGCTGCCAGCTGCACCATTAATCTCACAAATGTTTGGGTGTCTGTGTCTAGCCCCTCTAAATCAGGCCTCTCAAGGAGTGGGCCCAGCTGCTGTCTTGCCCTCCCCCTCAATGTGCCAGCGCAGAGCAGAGCATCCAGCAGGTGCTTAATAACGTAGTGCTGAGTGAATTCTGGTGGCTGATCCCCTTGGGGCATCAAGTTTTGACATTTCCATCTGCTGTGACATCCTGGGCTTTTGTTCCTGTCACAAAACTTCGGGGAAGGAAGTTTTATCCTTCTGTCTCTGAACCCTCTAGGAGGAAGTTCTTTCTTGAGTCTAACCTCAGAGCCCCCTGCTACTGCTATTTAAGTGGGCAGGCACACTGTGGCTTAGCCATGGCATAGGCTTTCTGGAGTTTTCCTCACCAGTGGTCCCAAGCGTGGGTTCCAGCCTTCAGCACATCTGCACCAGCAGTGCCCTGGTGAGCCAGTGTGGACCACGTGTTTCACACCGACCCTGTTCTTGGCATCCTGGCAACAGGCTGCTTCATTCTCCAGAGATCCTAGGCACCCCCTATGCCCATGTTGGTAGTGGGTGGTCCTTGGGGATTTTGTGGAGATGGAATATCATGTCTGGTTTTCTGTGGTCTGTGAAACAAAGTCTATGTTTATCGGTACTCAGGGCCTCCACTGTCCATAGGCCATGTGCCCACCAGCCTTCCTGTGACTTCTGTGCTGGGACCTGTGCCTGCATCTGCCACTTGGATTCTAGGCTCCACACCTCCATCTCTGCTGTTCTTTCCTCTTGGAGTATCCTCTCCCCTTTCCACATATCCACATCCTACCCATACATTCATTCATTTTCCTTCCGTTGATTCATTCACAAATACTGCCTGAGTGTCTCTTTTGTGCTAGGCCCTAGGAACCATGCTTTGAGGACAAGAAAGAGCTGTCCATGTCTCCCTTCATCATGTCACCTCTCTTCCTCTTCCCTTTCCTCCCCCTAATAAAGAATGACCCAGCCACACCAAGATAGCAGGAGCTTTTGACTGGCGGTTGGCAGGGTGCGAAAGTGCCGATCTCCAAGTTGCTTCTGGGCAGCTGTGCCTGCTGGGGATTGGAGGCCCAGGGGTATGGTCAGGACAGTGCATGCCCAGCCCTGGGTCCTGAGAAAGGAATTGCCACCCCCCTGTGCGCAGCTCAGCAGAGGAGGTCAGTCTAGCTCATGAGAGGTGTGTGGCTGTGTGGGAGGTGGGCTGCAGATGCCTGGAGAGGTCTGCAGGGAGGGGAAGTTTCCATATGCCTAGAGGACTCTGAGAGCGGCTTGGCTGGGAGGGAGGAGAAGGGAGGCGGGAACTGAGTCAGCAGAGGCTTGAAGCTAGCAGGAGGATGGCTGCGGAGTGTGGATTCGGCTCCCCACAGGACTAGCTGGCTGTCCCTGCACAAGTACAGGGAGAGGTGCCTCGGCTGGAGGGTGCGGGTTCCCATGGAAACCGCCGGCATCCCATCTGTGGCCTCAGACAACCTGCCTTGCGCCTCTGGGTCCCTGACACCCCCGACTGAGGTGTCAGGCCTGGCCGGCAGAGGTGGCGCTGTGTCTAGTGCAGAATGCGGGTGATCTGCAGACCGCGGTGCCCATGGGGTACAGGCCCTGGGAAGCCCGGCTCCCCTGAAAAGCCCCTTGCTCTCGTGGATTCCAGCCGTCTGGTTCAGTGCACTGTGCTTCCAACCTGGGTGACCTTGGGCCTGTAATTTTTGCCTTCCTAGGCCTCAATGTCTTCATCTTAAGACGCCCCACCTCGCAAGGCTGTTGTGAGGATTGAAACAGTGGTGCCTGCCACGGCACAGAGCACGCATGCCCGCCAAGCCCCGGCCGTGCGCCTGCCTGGCCCGCACGAGCACGAGGCTGTCGCTGGCGCTTGGCGCTGCGGGCATCTGCTGGGAGGCAGGCGCGGGCTGCCTCTTCCCGGCCAGGAGCTCGCAGGAAGCGTCGGTGACATCACCACGGGGGCCGCAGCCTTCGCAGTGCCCGTCACGGGAAGGGGCTGCGCGGAGCCCAGCTCCGGGGAGCAGGAGTGGCCCGTCTCGGTCCCGGCCCCGGCCCTGGCCCCGGCCTCCGGACTAGGCTGCTGGCATACCCTGGTCGCCCTCGCCGCGGACCCGAGCCCGGGAGAGACGCGGCGCCTCTGCTGACCCCTGGTGGTCAGCGGCACAGCTGCAGGAGTCGCCGGGCCCTGGAGGGCGCCCAGAAGGAGCCTCTCCCGGGGATCTAGGGTCCTGTGCGGCCCCAGACAGGGCCACTCTGCCCCTGGTGGATGTTGCCTCCTTTCTCCAGGTGTCATGAGGTGGAGCACCACCTAAGGCTTTGATGAAATGGGTCTAAATTTGGAACACGAACCACTGAAAAGAAACAAAAAGACTGGGCTTTCAGATGCCAAATCCCACCCCTGGTCCCAGGCCGCTGGCTCCTGTGAAATAGATCAACCCTGCTGGCCCCCTCTGGCTAGCAGGGGGAGGAAATGCCATTGGCTGTAATGAGAGGGAAACATTTGGCCACAGGGTCCCACCTGGGCCCTGGATTCCTAGGTGCGTTGGGCCAAACTGCACTGAGTCCCTGTCTCTGGTTGGGCCATTGCCATGCGACCAGGCAGGCAGGCTCCCAGAGCCCAGCAGCAGAGGCTCCTCCCGCGTCCTCCTGCCGGGTGACCCATCCCCTGCCTGGGCCGCAGGCACCACGGCCGCCCACTGCCCCAGCACGCCTGTGCCCGCTCGGGTGTTTCTTGGCCGGAGAGCTGCACAGCACATCTGCTATCTCCCTCTGCTAGGCTCGGAGCAGCTACGGGGAGGACTGAGAGGGGGATGCAAGGGCAGCCTGCAGGCTATCAGAGTTTCCTCCTCATCATTAGAGGAAAAGGGAGATGGAGAGGTGAACAGGGATGTTTTTAATTCCTGCCTCCTCCCCGGCATTTCCCCTTTCCCTCCACCTTGCCAGTCCCCGTGGTAAGACCTGAATGGTCTTTAAAAAAAAAAAAACAAAAGCAAAAAAGCCAAAAAACAACATATAGGGAGTCCAAGTTGGCAGTAACAGGAACCTATCCCCAAGCCCCAAATCAACGTGGCGTCTTGGCAGCTGCGTCCCTGGAGCACTTTTTCCTTGTTGCATTTTGTTTTGTTATAATCGAGACGCTTTTCTGCGGCTCCCGGCGTAAATGCACTGAGTGGGAGGGACGAGCATGCTCTCCATTCTTCTCCTTCATGTGTGTCTCCTTTCTTCGCCTTTGCAGAACCACACGATGAGCCAGCACGCACAGTGAGGGATCGCTCAACAGGACACCTCTCCGCAGAAGGCTTGCCGGAGACGCCGTGGGGAGGGCCATTTGAACATTACATCCAATCAAAGTGTCATTTGCAACCCAGATGTAAAACTCTAATGATTTGGCCATGAGGCGCTGCTATTATAAGCAGCTGGAAATGAATATTAATGGCAGAGATTAAAAGTATTCCATGCTCAGTATTTTTTATTGTCCTGCTACAGCTAGTGTGCTTTTAGAGTTTCCGCCGCAGACTACATTTCTAGAGTTAGAGAAACCCGCTTTTTAAGGCTATTGTCCTTTGTTCCTTCATGTATTATATTGATAGTTTAAAAAAAAAATTAGTGTGATTTTTTTTCTTTGCTTCTTTTTTTTTCTTTCTTGTTTTTCTTTCTCCCCCTTCAGTTAACTACTTTTTAATTGCAATTCTAGGTAATTGTGCATTGTGATGTGATTGCTTGGCTATTGTCTGAATATTTCCTTTTAATTTTTTAATTAAAGACTAATGCTTTGATTGGATTTGCCAGTTCACCGGACAGTGATTAAAACTATGTAATGAATATAATCGGTTTCAGTGCAACTGGATGGTCTGCTTTTAAATGTGACTTAATCTGACTGCAGTAACTAGTACAGTTCAATAAAGGGAATCCATGCGATTAGCATCCGGCTGCCTGGTTCTCTCCTCCCCAGCCTAGGGCCGCGTGGGGGGCTGTCAGCTCCTGTGAGGTGTGTTCCCCTACAAGTTCCTGTGGGCTTGCATACGCCCTTGGGGACCTGCACACCATAGACCCTGCTTCCCTTGGAAAAGAATCGTAGTAACCTAATGCACGCAGACTGGACAGGCTGGCAGTGGCCATAGAAGTCAAAGCAGAGACTCCTTAATGATGGAATACCCTGATCTTCCCACTCATGGATCGGGAAGCAGAGGCCCAGGGGTAACGTGCAGCTTTCCCAAGGCCACGCAGCAGGTTGGTCACCATGCTCATCGCGATGTCTTCTTGGTTTTCCCTTCAGGGTTGGCTTTCTCCTGTGTTGGATACTGGCAGGCAAGTGGTTAGCCCTTCCCTCGCCAGGACTCCAGGTGGCACTTGGGTTCTGAGGAGATGTGTGATTGGGGACCGCAGAGCAGAGCCAAGTAGGAGCCGCAGGTTCCCAGTCA
Organism: Macaca thibetana thibetana; assembly: GCF_024542745.1. Classification (NCBI taxonomy): domain Eukaryota; kingdom Metazoa; phylum Chordata; class Mammalia; order Primates; family Cercopithecidae; genus Macaca; species Macaca thibetana. Next base: position 42,552,539 of record NC_065597.1, read on the forward strand.
TAGAGATCAGTGGGATGTGAGAGCATTGAGACTGGTGGCCGGGGCCAGGTCTGGAGTGAGGCAGGTAGGGGCCTGGGGTACATTATTTCAGGGGGCACTCACTGTCACAGCCCCCTTACACCTGCAAGTGCTGGGAATGAGTGTCCTCTTGCATTTTACACTCTAGGTACCTTGCTTATTTCACCTACTCCTGGCCCTGCTGGCATCCCAGGGCCCACCCAGCAGCCTTGGTCTCCAGGCTGCCTCCATTTTACTTCCCACACCTCCTTCATGCTGGTGCTCAGCTGACTTGCCAATCAGAGGCCGGAACTTGCACGGGGAAACCCTTCCTTGCTAACTTTTCACAAGGGGCATGGAAATTGGTTATTACCCTCTGCAGAGCGGAAATGAAACAGGCAGACAGATTGCACCTAATTATAATGTAATACTAAGTCACGGGCGTGGAATTTGGAGCAATTATACCCATCATCTTCTAGAAGACTCCCATATCAAGGGGCTTCTGGTGACCTATAAGAATTCCCCTTTCTTTCTGTCACCTCATGTAATGTTCTCACACGGGCGGGGCTTTCAGTTTTTCAAAAGGCATCTTACACGTGTGAATCATAGAGCAGACCCTGCCAGTAGTGGGCTGTTGCCTCCTGGAAACTGAAGGCTGTGAATGCCAATTTTCAGCCTCTGGAGACTTGGCAGTTTTGGGGTCAGACCCCAGGGTAGACACCAGTGTTCCCCTAAGTGTGCCCACCCATGGACTGGGGCTTGGAGCCTGGGGCTCAGGCTATGTCTGAGTGAGGCTGTCACATGTCCACAGCCAGGCCTGCCTTTTGGGCAGTGCTGGGACTGTCGATGGGACCAGTGTGTCCCAGGGCCTGCCACATCTCCGACTCAGGGCCCTCTCCAGCTCTGGATTTATCCCAAACCCCATGGAGCCCAGGTGAGCCCTCAGTAAGTACCAATAGAAGATCTGATTTGACGGTTGGTGGCGTAGGGCTAAATTAGTCACTGCCCCCATTAAAAATACAGCGGGGGGTTTAAGAGCTTTTCACGCCATGTGGGAATCAGCAGCGAAGCCGGCTGATGCCTTGGGTAAGGAGAGAGGCGGCCTAGGGGACCGCGAGGTAATGAGGTTTATGGCGGTGACAAGGCAGCCAGGGAACCCCACCGACTCCCCCCTCACCCCGGCCCTATTGTTCTCTGGCTGGCTCTGTCCCCGCTGCTACGACCGAGAGCCCCTCGTGACTTCGTGTGGGAAGGGGGCTGGCAGTGGGGACACTGAGGCCCTTCCTGGGACTGGCATTCTTTACCATCAGGCGGTATTAGGGTTGGGGAGCAGTGTAGGGTTATAAACCTGTGCCTCGGAGAACTCGCTACCCCTTTCCAGAGAAATGGTCTGGAGCTGGGATGAGACACTTGCCTTTCAACTGTGAGGAGCCTTGGAGGGTCTCTGGGAGGCTTGTATGAAATGATGCCCGACAAAGGGATGCACACAGAGACCTGCAGGCAGCATGGTCGTCAATGATGGCGCCGGGCATCCTGCAGGGGGGCACCTTTTCAGCCAGGAGGGCGCGATGGAATCAGCCTCTCATGTGGATTTGGCTTTGGGGAGTGGGCGAGGTGACTGAAAGCCTGAGGTTCATTGCTGCTGTATTTAGATGTACAAATTGTCAGTTTCTAGCAGCACTCTGGGTGGAGGAATTTTGCCCGGGCTGGGAAGTGGACCAGGACCCTGGACCACAGGCCCCTGTCACGGAGCACCTGCCCAGAGTGCCCAGAAGCAGGCAGGGCAGGGTTTCAGTCTCAGTGGAGACACTGTCATGGGAGGAATCTTCTCGAGTTCCCCATCCTTAAAGAATTCTCCTTTTAATCTCACAGTTGCATAATATTGAACTTTTCACCTGTTTTTCTTCCTTCCTAAGGTATGTGTTCCTAGGAATGGGACCTGTACCTACAAATGTTCAGTAAATAGGACCAAAACTCAAATCCATGCCTTCCTCCACTCATCCATTCAGCAGATATTTACTGAGCTGCCCCCATGTGCCAGGCACTGTACAGGGCACTGGGGATAAGGAGATGACCAGCAGATGTGGCCCCTGGCCTCACGGAGGCCACAGTGGCACAGGCAAGCATGCCAGTAAATGCATAGCGACCCCTCGTCATGAGTGCCGTGATGGCAAAGCCAGAAGCTGCCAGGGATTAATGGAGGGACCCATGTATGAGACACAGGGGTGCATTAAGGAAGGCCTTGCTGAGGCAGGGGCTTGAGACCTGAAGAAAGAAGGGAGGTGGGCAGTCCAAGAGCAGTGGGAAGAGAGCACTGCAAATGCAGAAGCCATGAGCTGGAAACAAGCCAGAAGTACCCTGAGAGATCTGTATTCCTATGGAGTTTCAATTCTAGATGACTTAATCCCAGAGAAGTTCAGAATCTTGTCCAAGATCATACCATTCAGGATAGACTTGCGACTATAACTCCGGTGCCTCACCTTCCAGCCTGGGGTGTCTGACTCCATTGTTAATTTTATTATAATAATCATGATGATGACAATCAATAAAGTGGTATTGTACTGTACAGGAAAGACTGCTGGTTCTCTTTCTTTTCATTAATACAGTAACCAATTTATAGCTGAGCAGAGGTTACCTTGGAGAGGGGAAGGGGCAGATTATATATCCTATCCTTCCCAGAAGTTAGGTGTGGTCCTATTACTATCGGTAGCCATAGGTTCTATCAATAGGGTGTAAATAACAGGAGTATGTGCAAATTCTAAGAATTGTCCTGAAAGTGAAGAAATGAGTTCATTCCTTCCATCTTTCTGATGGCTGGAACGTGGCTGCAATAGCTGGTGTTCCAGAAGCCATTTGAACCATGAGGTAACAACTACCCCAGTAATCACTTCTGGTTCCTGTCTATCATAGCACCTGTGACATGTGGTGTTATGTGTTTATTGGTATGGCTTGGAACTTACCTTTGGAGAAGAGAGAGACACCCTACAAGGATTTGTTCCCCAGATGCTTGTTACCCTTCAAAGCAAGTCCATGGGGCCACTATTTTACAACTTACAGTTGGTTTTGGCTCATTCAGGCTTGCCGGGAGAGTGCTCAATGATTATACACCCTGCACAGCTCTCTTGATGTCACAGAACGGGAGAAAACACTCAACAATGGCTGAATATTTGCAACTCTATCTTGCTTGATCTCTTTCCAAAAAATAAAGTATGATTTGCCATGCACGCCCCTGGCTGTCCTTTCCCTCCATGCCTCTGCTCATGGTGCTTCCTCTTGCTGGAATGCCCTTCCCTTCTCCCCCTCCCAACCCCAGGTTAACTCCTACTTTTAGACCCAGCTCAGCTGTCTAATTCTTGGGGCCAAGACTTGGTGACGTTGGTGAAGCACTCACCTGGGAGCAAAACTTAAGTGGGTGCCAAAAAGCTAAGTAATCAAAATAAACAATATTTTCATGTAATATTTTTAAAAATCACATTGGCAGGTTATAACCTGCAGCCTGGCAGCCCATTTTTGAAAATAAAGTTTTACTGGAACCAGGGCTGGGATTGGGATTTGGCAAGTGAGGTGGGATGGCACAAATGTAGCATCAGATTCTGTCTTTACTTAACACTTTGCCATTTTTTTCATCATGGAATTTTTTTTTTAATTAACTTATTTTCAGAAACATGAAAGTATTACTTTGGCTTTTTGTTTGTTTGTTTTGTATTCACTTCAATTTTGTGTCCAAAGCAAGTGCCTCATTCATCTCACCCTAGTCTTGGCCCAGTTTATTCTTTAGGCTACTTATTCTGACACCCACAGCTAAGTAAAATGCTCTCATAATAAGAACTCCGATACTACCTGGTGTGTAAGTCCATCACTGGGCATGCACAGTACTGCCTTTTATACCTATTTGTCTCTGGGACTGTATATCAATCAGGACAGGCTAGGATATGGCACATTAACAAAAGGGCCCAAATTCTCATGGTTTAACACGACAAAGATTACTTCCCGACTCATATTCCACAGCCATCTTGGATATCCAGGGGGCTTTCTTCATCATGGTCACTCAGAAGTTAGGATCAGGGAGCAGCCACCACCTTAAATATGGTCAGCAACCAAGCAGAGAGAGACCGAGAGAGAACTGGCAGTTCAGTGCTCTTGCCTAGGACTTACACAAATACAGAGCTCTTAAATTCACAATGCATTGCCAGCAATTGTCACATGGCTCCATTCTATCACAGGAGCCAGGAAGTGCAATCCTGCTCTGTGCCTGGAAGAAGTGAGAATCAACAAGGCTTGGAACACTGCACTAATGACTACCCAAGCTGCCTTCACCTTCCACCCACCTGCCTCTGACTATCTTTGAGGGCAGAGCGTGACTCTTAGTAAATGTCGTTATAACCAGCACCCTACACAGGATCTGGAGCAGATAAGATATTTAATAAATGAATGCAGATATTGCATATGAAAGTGAATTAATGACAATTTAAAAGGTCTAGGGGAAGATAAGCATGTGTATGAAGACAACTTGTAGCCTAAACTCTGTGGACTATGATACCTGGATTCCGACCTCAGCTCTATCACTTACTAGCGGTGTGACCTCAAATAAAGCCCTTAACTTCTCTGAGTCTCAGTGTTTTCATTGGTAAATGGGAAAAATAAAAAATAGTACTTATCTCACAAAGTGGTAAAATTAAAATAAGAATGATGGTGACGTTTAATAACATTATCGGTGTCTGGTATTCTCCTAGGCATCGTGTATTAACTCCTTTAATCCACCCAACAACGTTATCACGTGGGTACTGTTATCTCTTTTTTACAACTGAGGAAACTAAGGCAGAGAGATGCTAACTTGCCCAACGCTCAGATTCTAATGCTGGCAGTCTGGCTCCAAAGCCCTGTTCCCAGCCCCAAGAAGCCCTTGAGCAGAGCACATAAGAAATGGCTAGCTCCAGGCCGGGCACAGTGGCCCATGCCTGTAATCCCAGCACTTTGGGAGGTCTAGACGGGGGGATCACTTGAGACCAGGAGTTGGGGACCAGTGCGGAGAACATAACGAGACCCTGTCTCTACAAATAATAATAATAAAAATTAGCTCTGCGTGGTGCCGCGCGTGTAATCCCAGCTACTCGGGAGGCTGAGGCAGAGTATTACATGAGCCCAGGAATTCCAGGCTGCAGTGAGTTGTGACTGCACCGCTGCACTCCAGCCTGGATGACACAGCGAGGCCCTGTCTCGAAAGAAGAAAGAAAGAGAAGGGGAGAAGGGAGGAAGGGAGGGAGGGAGGGAGAGAAGGAGAGAAGGAGAAAAGGAGAGAAGTGGTTAGCTCCTGATACTCATCACTGGGGTTGGTTCGAGATGATAGTCCATTGGGGTCAGCCTCTACCTGGACCGCTCCTGGCTGGGCGGATCCTTGACGTGCCAGAGCCGGGACAGCGCCCGGGCGGCCCCAGCCTGGGGTTGGTGCGCGGCCGGCCCGCCCCCTCCCTCCCCTGAGCCCTGATTGGCCCTCTTCGGGCCGGCCCCACCCACCGGGGGCCGCGGGCTGAGCGAACTGCGAGCGGCGTGGTGTTATCTTATTTGTGGAGTTATTAATTACTGAAGGGCGCAAAGCGTGCTTCTGTGCATAAAAATATGTTTGAGTAGTTTCTACTTAAACTTTAAAGAGAACGTTAATCAATTTTATTTTAACAAAATGACCTTAAGCAGGGGAAAAAAAAATTGGTGTTATTTGCCCAAACAGGCAAATTAATTTCTCTCTCTTGAGAAATCTGAGAAGTTTCCAGAAATAGCTATGCATAATTTACACCTGGCCTGGCCGCTTCTAGTTTCACGCCAAGCCCAGTCACGGGCCCCACCCTGCTCCAGCCCCAGAACTGCAAACGAGGGTCTCTGCAAAAGTCCTGCCACCCAGAAGCCGACTCCTTTTGCGACCTTGGGAAGAGGATCAGAGGGGAAGGGGCCGTGTCGTCTCTGAGAGGCCAGCCCAGCTTGGGTCAAGGTCACTGGTGGAAGAGTGGCGGCTGCCCAGTTCTTTGGCCTGGCATTTTCGGGAGACCTAGAGACAGTTCCCAGCGGAGGACCTCCTCCAGCCTGCCGGCTGGGTCCTGAGGCATGTGGCCTGCTTAGCCCTCCCCTCCACCGGCCCCCACCCTTGAGGGTTTCCGGGATGTCAGAGTCTCCAGAACATTCTGCAGAGTCCGTGCGGTCCTCCAAACTCCTGCCCCTCTGGCTCTCCGCACCTGTGGTGCTTCCCATCTGATGGGGCCGTCCCTTACCCATGCACTCGCCTTGAGAATGGGGCTTACAGTCAGGGCCCGGGGGTTGCTGGAACTGTGGACAGTTTCCAGTTGGGCCTTTCAGTAGCATTGTGACTTCTGCCTGGCCATTGGACCTCCCTGGACTTGGGTTTCTCTCCCTGCACTTCTGAGGGATGACCTGACCATTGATTCAAAACAGACAACCCCAGAAACACTGAGAGAATTTCAGAGCCACCGATGGTAACCCCTGCATCACCTGAGCAAGCATGGACCAGGGCCTTGCTGTGTGTTTCTCATGCAGAGCCACGGGCACTGGATTGGGCATCCATGCTCTTCTCTGTCACCATTTCCCCCTGTGACTCTGGGCAAGCCCCTTTCCTACTCAGGGCCTCGGTTTCCTCATCTGTGAAATGAGGGTTTAATCACAGCTGTCTGAGATGATCTTGGCTTTGGAGCTCTCTGTGCGAATGAGGCTTCCTTGGGAGGCTGGATCTGCGACGGGGCTCATAGATGGCTTCTGAATCTGTACCTGGGGACAAGGATGTCTGCACCCTGAGCTGTGGAGGGGATATGAGGATGTGCTGCACTTGGCAACACACTGAGCACCCAAAGTACAGTTTTATTAGCTGATAGTTTTTAAAGCCTCATAGAAAACAGAAAAGAAAATCAGCTCTGAGAATACAATGAGGACATTACCCTGGCCCTACTGTCTTCTTAACGAAGTAAGAGCTCCGATCGGACTCCTTGAAGGAGAACTGCCCGCCCTGACAGCTTAAGAACTCCTGGCTGGGTTCCCAGGTGCCCCCTGGCCACTCTGTCGGTGGGTTTGCCTTGCCTCCTGACATCTCTGTCTACAATTACATTTCTCCTCTCCTGGGCCCAAACAGATCCTATAGCTCCTTCAGGGCTCAGTTCAAGAGCCACCACCTTCAGGGAGCCCCCCCGCCCTCCTGCGATTTCCCCTCAGGTGCTTTCTGGATTTGTTCTTGCTCCTAAATCTTCACAGCACCCAGCACAGTGCGAGGTACACCGTGCCGCTCTGTTAGTTTCAGAGTCCTGGCACTCCCAGACACTTATTCCTCATGATCTTTGTCCTTGTTTGACAGTAAGGGAAGCTGGGGTCACCTCTACCCGATAGTGGGTGGTAAAGTTGAGATGGGAAAATAGGTGATGTGTCTGTAAAGGCTGGGCTCCTATGTTCTGTGCTACTCTGGACTGAGCAGCCAGGCAAACCATGTGGGTGTTGATATTTAAAACAATGTTAAATAATAAAAGAAAAAAACAGTAAACTGCTTAGAAGGATATAAAGTAAAAAGTCACTAAAAATCAATTGTCCGTCTTACACTCTTCCCAGTCTCATTCTTTCCAAAGATAATCTGTACACATATATACATTTACAGATAGTTCTTTCCTTTCTTTCATAAAATCTATGTTATTCTGTGAATTGCTCTATGACTTTTCACTTTCTTATAAATATTCCGTTTCTTTCTTTTCATGTGAGCACTCACAGATCTTGCTCTTTCTGAGGAGTTTTTCAATTATGAATCCAACCTCCTTAATAGTTATAAGTTGTATGTGAGGCTACTTAAATGATCTATTTCATGTTGGGTAAGTTGTGGTGATCTGTTTTCCAAGGAATTGGGTATTATAATCTAATTTGTCAAATGTATGCATGCAGAGTTGTTCATCCTATTCCTTTATTATCCTTTTGGTATCTGTGGGTCTGTAGTGATATCCACTATTTCATTCTTGATGCTGGTACTTTGTGTTTTCTCTTTTTCTTTGTTAGTCCTGTTAGAGGTTCTTCCATTTGGTTGATCTTTTCAAAGAGCCAACTCTTTGTTCCAGTGATTTTTCTCTGTTGGTTTTCTGTTTCAATTTCATTGATTTCTGCTCTTTTTTTTTTTTTTTCCTTCCCTTTGCTTGCTTGGGATGTATTTTGCTCTTGTTTCTCTAGGTTCTTGAGGGGGGAACTTAAATGACTGATTTAACACTTTCTCTTTTTTGTAATATATACACTTTGTGCTATGCATTTCTTTCCCAGCACTGCATTGGCTGTGTCCCAAAATGTTTGATACATCGTATTGTCATTTTCAGTCAGTTCAATGTATCTTTAAATTTATACTGAGGCTTTGTTTTTGATCCATGGATTTAGAATTGTGTTGTTTAGTTTCTAAGTTTTTGGTGACTTTTCATTATCTTTCTGTTATTAATTTCAAGTTTGATTCCATTGTGGTTGAAGAACACACTCTGTGATTTCAATTCTTTTAAATTTGTTGTGATTTATGTTTTATGGCCTATGATATAGTCTATCACGGTATATGTTCCAAGGGCCTTTGAAACAATGTATATTCTGCTATTGTTGGGTGGTATGTTCTATAGGTGTCTATTAGATCCTGAAACTGGTGATATTGTTGAGTTATGTATCCTTGCTGATTTTCTAATTGTTCTATCAATTGTCAAGAAAAGGTTGTTAAAGGGTCCAAATGTAATTGTGGATATGTCTATGTCTTCTTTCAGTTCCATCATTTACATATTTTTCAGCTCTGTTGTTTGGTGTGTACCTATTTAGGATTGCTATATCTTCTTGGTAAATCCATCCTTTCCTCATTATGTAAGATACCTCTTTGTCTCTAGTTTTATTTGCTCTGAAGTCTACTTTATCTAATGCTAATATAGCCACCATGTTTTCTTTCAATTAATGTTTACGTGATAGATATTTCTCCATTCTTTTATTTTTAACCTGTTTATATTATTATATTTGAAGTGAATATTTTGTAAAGACTATATAGTTGGATTATCTATTCTGCCAATCTCCTTTAGTTGCTGTGATAGGTTAGTTATATTTAATATAATTATTGGCATGTTGGGACTTAAATTTGCTATTTTATATTTTTTTCTGTTCTTTTTTTTTAATTCCTCTGATTTCCTTTTTCTGCCTTAGACATTTTTTTAGAATTTCATTTTGGTTTATTTACAGTGTTTTGGGTATATCTCCTACAGCATTTCTAGTGGTTGCTGTAGATATTACTATATATATGCTATACATGTGGCATATTAAAATCTCCTGGTTTCGTCATCTTACCAGTTCAAGTGAAGTGTAGAAAAGTTGCCCCAGGCAGGGCACAGTGGCTCATACCTGTAATCCCAACACTTTGGGAGGCCAAGGCGGACGGATCACCTGAGGTCAGGAGTTTGAGACCAGCCTGGCGAATGTGGTGAAACCTGTCTCTACTAAAAATAAAAATTAACTGGGCATGGCGGCATATGCCTGTAATCCCAACTACTCAGGAGGCTGAGGCAGAAGCATCACTTGAACCCAGGAGGCAGAGGTTGCAGTGAGCCAAGACCGCACCGCTGCACTCCAGCCCAGGCCCAAGAGTGAGACTCTGTCTCCAAAAAAAAAAAAAAAAAAAAAAAAAAAAAAATTGCCTCGCTTTATATCAATTTACCCTCCCCTTATATATATAAGTTATATTTATAATACAATTATCTTAAATACTCTCCTACACATTTAGAATCACATTAGACAGTGTTAAATATTTTGCTTCAGCCATTAAGCATAATTTTAAAAACTCAAGAGGAGACAGAAACTCTGTTGTATTACCTATATTTTTCCTTACTGTGTTCTTTCTCCCTTCCTCATGTTCCAAGATCCTTTCTCTTATCATTTTCTTATGTTTAGAGAACTTCATTTTGCCATGTTTTAGGGCAAAAGATCAGCCCTAACAAGATCAGCTCACTACAGATTTTCTTAGTTTTTCCTCCTCTGAGGATATCTTGATTTCCCTTTAATTCCTGAAGGATGTTTTCACTGGATATAGGTTTCTGATGACAGTTTTTTTTTTTTTCTTTCAGCACTTGAAAAATGTTGTGCCACTTTCTTCTAACTCCTGTGATTCCTGATGAGAAATCCACTTTCATTTGAATTGCTTTTCCCCCTCTAGGTAAACGTCATTTCTCTTTTGCTGCTTGGAAGACTTTTCCTTTGTCTTTAGTTATCAGAAATTTGACGGTAATGTGTCTTGGGTGTGGATTTCTTTGGGTTTTATCTTTTTTGAGATTTACTCAGTTTCTTGAATCTATAGGTTCATGTTTTTTTTTTTTTTTGCCAGAATTGAAATTTTGTTAAGCCAGTATTTCTTCAAGTGTTTTATTGGCTCTACTCTCTTTCTCCTCTCTCTTTTTTTTTTTTTTTTTTTTTTTTTTTGAGACGGAGTCTTGCTCTGTCACCCAGCTGGGGTGCAGTGGCGTGATCTCCGCTCACTGCAAGCTCCGCCTCCCGGGTTCACACCATTCTCCTGACTCAGCCTCCTGAGTAGCTGGGACTACAGGCGCCCACCACCACGCCCGCTAATTGTTTTGTTTCGTTTTGTTTTGTTTTTGTATTTTTAGTAGAGACGGAGTTTCATCATGTTAGCCAGGATGGTCTTGATCTCCTGACCTTGTGATCCGCCTGCCTTGGCCTCCCAAAGTGCTGGGATTACAGGCGTGAGCCTCTGCGCTCGGCCTCTTTCTCCTCTTTTTCCGTAATTCCGATGACACTAATGTTAGTGGGTTTTTTGTTGTTGTTGTTGTTGTTATAGTCTCACAGTTTCCTAAGATTCTGTTTAATTTTTTCCCAGTTTATTTGTTCTTTTTAAATTAAGATTGTTAATAGTTAGGTGGAAACATAAATACAAAAAAAAAAATAAACATTGGATAATTTCTACTATTGTGTCTTCTAGTTTGCAAATTTTTTTCCTGTTCCCTCCATTCTGCTTGTTGAGCCTGTTGATTTAATTTTTTTTAAGTTGTGGAATTTTTCAGTTCTAAAATATCCACTTGGCACTTTTTAATACCTTCTATTTCTGTGTTGAGACTTTCTATTTTTTCCTTTGTTTCAGGCAGGTGTGTAGTTTCCTGTTAAAGCATTTTTATGATTGCTGCTTTAAAACCCTTGCCAGGCATTTCTAGCATCTCTGTCATTTCACTTTCAGCATCTATGGATTTCCTTTTTTCATTCTGTTTGATAGCTTCCTGGATTTTGGCATGACAACTGATCCCTTGTTGAAACTTTTACATTTTGTATATTATGTTATGAAACCCTGGGTCTTATTTAAACCTTTTTTAGCTGGCTTCCTCTAATACCTCCCCAGAAGGGAAAGATAGTGGCGCAGGGCGGGATCTCAGTGCCTCCTTAATGCCAGATGGGAGTGGAATCCCAAGTTCCCCACTAAGCCTCCATTAACACCTTAGGTGGGGGGCTCATTACTATAGCTGGGTGGGGGTGGGAGTTCCAGCTCCCCACTAGGTCTTCACTGATACGTCCCTGGCTGGGAGGGGTAGGAGTGTCTAGTTACTGGTTCCCAAGTAGTCTCCATTGATACCACAGAGGGGCAGGTGACCTTGTTACAACTGGGTAGCGGCAAAAGTCCTGCCTCTACAGAGCACTTCCTCTGATACCATCCCCATGGGGACAGGGGCGGAGGTGCCTTAATACTACTGGATGGGGAGTGGAAATTCAGGCTCCCCTGGCACTGTGGAGTACGGCATTGGGCCTTGTCATTGCACAGCAAGGAGGAAAATCCTAGGTTCCTGTTTGGCCTTCTCTGATTTCCCACCCTCGTGAGGAGCATTGAGGAATCTCATTATAGATTGGTGAGAATGAAAGCAGTGTGCAGGCGGAGCCACAGTTTTTTCTGTGGCATTTAGCTAGAGTAGCATGGTTATTACCCAAGAGATTTTGTTTTGCTAGGCTGATTCTTTACTGGTTCTTTGGCTAAAAAAAGCAGACATTTGATGGGGCTTTTCAGTCTAGGCACATTGGTGTTTCCGTGTTGCTGGCCCTTTCTGGGACATATGAAGCAAAAAGAAAACCAAAGGAACCCACCATAATGTTGTTCCTTAGATCCGGAGGTTTCTAGTCAGTCTTTTCTCTTCACTTTTTGGCGGCTTCTGCTTCTTCTTCTTCTCCTTCTCCTTCTCCTTCTCCTTCTTCTTCTTCCTCTTCCTCTTCCTCTTCTTCTTCTTCCTCCTCCTCCTCCTTTTTCTTGTTCTTCTTCTCTTCTTCCTTTCTTCCTCCTTTCCTCCTCCTCCTCCTTCCTCTTCTTCTTCTCCTTCTTCTTTTTCTTCTTCTTCTCCTCTTCCTTTCTTCCTCCTTTCCTCCTCCTCCTCCTGCTGCTACTATTGTTTCTTCTTCTTCCTCTCTTCTTCCTCCTTCCCTCCTCCTCCTCCTCTTCCTCCTCCTTCTCCCTCTTCTTCTTCTCTTCCTTCTTTTTCCTCCTTCTTTCCTCCTCCTCCTTCTTCTTCCTCTTCTTCTTTTCTTCTTCCTTTCTTCCTCCTTCTTTTTCCTCCTCTTCCTCCTCCTCCTTCTTGCTCTTCTTCCTTTTCCTCCTCCTCCCCTTTCTTCTTCTTCTTCTTTCTTTCTTTCTTCCTACTTCTTTCCTCCTTCTCCTCCTCCCCCTTCCCCTTTCCCTCCCCCTCCTCCTCTTTCTTCTTCTTCTTTTCTTCCTCTTCTTCCTCCTCCTCCTTTTTCTTCTTCCTCTTCTTCCCTCCCCCTCCTCCTCCTTCTCCTCCCCCTCCTTCTTCTTCCTTCTTTCTTCCTCCTTCTTTCCTCCTTCTCTTCCTCCCCCTTCCCCTCCCCTCCCCTGCTCCTTCCCCTCCCCCTCCTCCTCCTTCTCTTTCTTCTTCTTGTTCCTCTTATTCCCTCCGCCTCCTCCCTCTTCCTCTTCTTCTTATTCTTCCTCTTCTTCCCTCCTCCTCCTTTTTCTTCTTTTCTTCCTCTTCTTCCCTCCTCCTCCTTCTCCTCCTCCTCCTTCTTCTTCTTTTCTTCCTCTTCTTCCTTTTCTTCCCTCCTCCTTCTTCTTTTCTTCCTCTTCTTCCTTCCTCCTCTTCCTCCTTCTCCTCTTGTTCTTTCCTCCTCCTCCTCCTTCTTCTTCTTGTTCTTCTTCTTCCTCTTCTTCCCTCCCCCTCCTCCTCCTCCTCATCCTTCTTCTTCTTCTTCTTCCTCTTCTTCTTCATCTCCTTTTAAAAATATTTACTGTCCAAGGGTTTTAGTTATATTTAGCAGGAAAAGTAGGGAAATATGTCTATTCCATCTTGCTGAAAGCAGAAGTTCCTCCAGATCTTGTTTTATTATAATGGCCACAATGCATCTCATTGGCTGAATAAGTCATAATTGATTGACATCATTTATGTGTTGTGAACAATGCTGCAGTGAACATCTTTGTGCCTAGATCTTTGGGTCCTTGTGTGTGTGTATAACATTTTATGGATTTGTAACTGAGCAGATTGAATTTCACTTAATAATTTGATTCTTAGGGTAGAAGATTTTGGTGAGAAAAGAAGGAGAGAAAGATGGTGGAGGGAGCTGGACTGGTACTGACCAGAGAGAGCATGCATCAAGTCCCACAACAAGTAGACTGCCTCAATTTATGTCAGAGTGTTGCACAGATCTCTGGAAAATTCTTGATGAGTCTTGGTGCAGCCTCACCCTGTGTCTAGGAGATGGCACCTTGTGACTGCCATCTTTCAAGGCCTATTCCCTGAGATCAGAAAAGAAGCCAGCACGTGAGAATATGCACCTTTCTCCCTGCCAGCAGCTCTTGCCCCCACAGGGGCAGCCCTGGTAAGGGCTCAGGGATGTCCTCCTGTGGATCCGTCATTCTTCCCTCAGGATAAGGATCCAGCTTCGTTCATTCCCATTGTAAGGGGAATGCACTCCCCTGACTGCACCATAGCACCCAACACACTTTATACACATTTTCTGCTTTGGAGCTCCCTGCCATGCAGGAAGGCAGGCTCAGAGAGGTCAAATGACTCCTCCAAGGTCACACACCAGGGAAGACACCTGCAGAACTCAGTCCCTGGTGATCTGATTCTGCACACAAAGTCAGTAGAGGAATTCAGGGTCCAATATGACATTCTGGAAAGGAGCACATAGGAAAAAGACCACCCAGAGGGCCACCTAGGTCTAGGCCTGGCCAAGGGAGAAGTCCTGAAGGAAAAGATGGGGAGGGAAGAGAGGAGAGAAGAGGCGGTGCCCACTCTTACCTGGTCCCTGGCAAAAGAAGATGGAGCAAATGGAATTATTAATCCTTGGGGACCTGGCAGTCCCCAAGAGGGCCTGCTGAACAGTGTCATACAGCAGTATGAACGCCAGAGGAATTCCAACCAGTCCACTCTTACTGGGGGCCTGAAAAACATTATCACTAGAAGCAAAACTGCTTTTAGCAGCCATGACAAAAATGGGCAGGCACACAGAGGCACATGTGGAAAGACACACCCAGGCCCGCACAGACACACACAGCCCAGACACATCCAGACATACACACACACAATGGCCTGGAGTTGTACCACAGACATGAATACCTACACACACATCATACACACACAGAGAGGTGCACACACCTGCAGAGATAGGCACACACATGCCACACAGACAACACAGAGGTACACACACAGCAGGTAGACACACACACACACTGCCCAGACATCAGAGAGGTGCACAAGCACAGAGAAGATAGACACACACACATACACACACACTCCATACAGACAATAGAGAGGCATGCACACACACAGCAAGTAACACACAATACACACGCACTGCAGAGGCAGCAGAGAAGTGCACAGTCACAGCAGAGAAACACACATACGCCACACAGACAACAGAGAAATACACACACACAGCAGGTAGACACACACACGGCACTGACAACAGAGAAGTGTACATTCACAGCAGAGACACACACACACACCACACAGACAGCAGAGAGGTACACACACAGCAGATAGACACACACACACTGCACGGACTACATAGAGGTACACATTCATACACAGTGGACACACACACACATGAGCACACACCGGGCAGATGTGCATGAACTGCCCGCCTGGACACACAGGCACACACAGAGACGGGCTGCACAAACACACATGCATACACGTGCACGCACCTGTGCACACCCACGTAGTGGCATATGGAGCAACCCTGCCTCCCCCACAGTTTCCAGGAGGCTCAGCGGGGGGCGCGAGTTCCACATCTGACTTTCCTTGTGTTCGTTAGACTCTCAGTGTAATTAAATGTTACATTGAATAATCCAGCGTGCTCAGTGTAGGCAGAGGCAGCTGTGGAGGGCTGGCGGATGTGGGGCCGGGTGCCCATCCCAGTCTGACACCCTCCTTGCCCCTCCATCCCCTCCAGCCACCCCCTTGCTACAGACTCTGGAGCGGTGTGGACAAGGAACCCCTCGCCAAAGCATCACTGAGAGCAGAGCAGCTGTCAGAGCTGCCCCTTCTAGCAGGCTGGGGAGGGTGGGGGTCCCCAGGGGAAGGAGTGCCCAGGAAGCCCTGGCTGGTCCTGGGGCTGAGTTGTCACTCGCTTCCTGCTCTGACTGGGAGTGGATTCCCACCTGGAACTCATGGGCAGAGGCGGCATCTGGATGCTGGGAACTTCTCTGTCCAGCAGAACAGGCGACTTTCACACCTCACTTAGGAAGACGAGGCAAGAAGTGGTTCTATCTCCTCCTCTATCTGTTCTTTTAAATGAGTTTGCGAAATCCCTCAGCCTCTGTGGGAGGCAGCCCAGGGTGGTGGCCATGAACTACCCGCACCAAGTTCACTGTGTGACTTGCAGTGAATTAATTCACCTCTGAGGGCCTCAATGTCTCAATGGGTAAAATGAGGTAATACTGATACTCACCTCATGGGATTGTTGAGTGGATTAAGTAAGTCCTTAAAACAGCATCTGGACCAAGTGTAGCGGCTCACACCTGTAATCCCAACACTTTGGAAGTCCGAGGTGGGCACATTGCTTGAGCCTAGAAGTTTGAGACAAGTCTGGGCAAGAAAGTGAGACCCTGTCTCTACAAAAAATTAGACAAGCATGGTGGCACAAGCCTGTAGTCCCAGCTACTCAGAGGGCTGAGGTGAGAGGATCTCTCGAGCCTGGGAGGTGGAGGTTGCAGGGAGCTGTGATTGTGCCATTGCTCTCCAGCCTGGGCAACAGAGTGAGACTCTGTCTCAAAACAAAACAAAACAACCCCCCACAACAAAAAAACAAATACACAAAAACAGTGTCTGGCTCATCAGCGCAATCAGCTGGCCCCCACTACTTAAACTGTCCCGGGAAACAAGGCTCTCACCCACAAAGCTGACATGCGTGTGCCTCCTCATCTGCCAAAGAAGAGGTTTTGGAGCCAGGGCCAATGTCATCACAGTACAATTTCCATCCCCTCTTGGAGCCTCAACTTCCTCACTCGTGCAGTGGCGTTGATTATCATTCTGGCCTGGCAGGGCAGAGGATGAAATAGGCCACTGCAGGGGAGGGAAACTGACAAACTGTTGTGTGTCATATGCAGTGAACAGCTTGGCCTCCTCTTCCCTGCCCTTCTTGTTCTGACCTCCCTTTGGGCCCTTGAGCCATAGCTCTTCTCCCATCTCCAGCCTGCTTCAGGGAGCACGGAGACAGGGCCAACACAGTGGGACCCCTTTGTGTCTGTCGCCTGGCGGGGATGTTAGGTTGCTTGTCCTGGTAGTGAGGGCCTGGTGTAGACAGCACCGTGTGGAGCTGGGGTGCCCAGGGTGATTTCACCACGGCCAGCCTCTTTCTGGTGTGGATTTTTGAAATGAGTGCCAGCCTCTGGCATATGCCAGCTGGACAGTAGGCAGGGTGTGCTGAGGATAAGCCACCAGGGAGGTGATATGGCCTCTGCCTGCTCCAGGAGGGCCCACCTTGGAGGGAGAGTGGCTGGAAAAGAACTTGGGGTCCAGGACCTCACTTGAAGCCAGCTCCCCCCTCCGCTATCTGCCACTGTCACTGGGGCTCCCACAGGCGGGTGAGCCCAGAGCATGAGCCTTTTGTGTGCACACACACTGGTGCATGCTCAAACCTCCACGTACCCGTAGGCACAAATATGGGCAAGAGCCAGAACATACCAGATAAGCTCCTGGAGTCTCACATGCAAACCCAAAGGGACCCACCTGGAGACATGGTCAAGTACAGGCATGCCCACAGAGACACAGCTGGATCCCAGCACATCACATGTAGAAAAGCATGCTCACTAGACATGCACAACTGTATGCACACATGCAAGGGACATGCGTAGCACCGAGCCACACCACTGCTGGGCCTTTCATTGCTTCAGAGACATGCCACTTTGCCTCCTGTCCCATGTAATCCCCACAACCGTCCTGTCACCTCTGTCTTATGAGGGGCTCACAGAAGCCAGTGGACTGTGCAAAGCCATGTCACTCTTGCATAGTCCAGCTGGGTGGGCTCCCAGGCCAGTACTCTTTGCGGCTTCTCAGGAGAAGAGGCCTCCTGGCTCCCCTCCCCTGGTCCCCTGCAGAGGCCGAGCCACCAGGGATGGCTGGAGAAGGGGGTGCCTCTGAGAAGAAACCGCCACTTTCGAAGGATGTTTTAAACATGGATCGTGCCCTGGTTGCCTCCCCCATCACCCCAGACTCTGAGCTATGCAAAGGCAGCTCCTGAATATTCAGGACCCCACAGACACTCTTCTCTGGTTCTTCCTCCACTCCTCATTTTGTGCTGAGTCTTAAGTGAAATTGATCTTTTTTTCCCTAGGAAAAAGAAATCTGTCTTTTGTTCGCCTACTCCCCTAGGGGCCTCTCAGAAGAGGAGGCTCCCCGCCAGTTTGAGGGGCACGCCTCAGAACCAATCGCTGCCTGGCACGGCTCCCCGGGTGAGGGGCTTGGGCGCAGTGCCATGTGAGCAGATGGCCGTGATTGCTGGCAACCCGGAGACCCTGCAGGAGAGTCGCGTATGGGTGTTTACAGCATCCTGGTCCCGCCACAAGCATCAAAATGGCAGACCAAGTGGTGCCCCGCTCGCCCAGGGTGGGGTAGGGGCAGCATGCATTCCTAAGAAAGGGGAGGGAGGTCCCCTTCTTCTCCCAAGGAGAATCCTGCCCAGGGCCCAGTGCCCAGTGTGGGGTCACATGTAGGGAAGAGCAAACCCTTGATTCTGGGGTAACACCCTCCCTAGTCCTCCATCTTCCTCCCCTCCTGTCTTCGAGCACTGTTCCTGCAGCTAGCTCCCCAAGGTCCCTTGTTCTCTGAACTAGCCCCCAAGAGAGCCCTGCATTCATTCACTAATTCACTTGGAAAATAGATATGAGCACCTACTGTGTGTTCAATGAATGAAGAGCAAGCTAGAGGCTTGCAAAGCCTCTCTCCTTTCCTCCCAAGCCCCCATTGACCTGTATTTAGAATGTGTGTGTTCAGTGGTCAAATGCCTATCACTATTACCAGACTGAACTCTAAGGGCAGGGGCCTGGCACATTGTAGGTGCTCAATAAATATTTGTTGAATGATGTAGGGGACCTTGCCCCAAAGAGATTACAGGCTGGTGGGAATGTGCTCCCTCTTCCTCTCTTCCCTCCCTCTCCCTGTTTCATCCTGTGCTCTATTCTCTGCCCAATTAAACAGAAGCTCCCTAAGGGCAGAAGCCATGGCTGTTGCACCCACCCCCTAGATTGCTGACCACATGGTGGCTGCCTGTTATATAGATCATGAGGCTGATGTGGAAATGAGGTGCCTAAAGGGGCCACAGAGCTGCCTGGAATGCTGTTCCCAGAGAAATTGTCAGCAAAGCAAATCTGACCCATTCCTCTCCTGTCCGTAGCTCATGGAAAGGTTCCATTCCTGCTCCTTAGACTGACATGCAAGGCTCCTTCGTTGTCTAGAGCCTCACATCCTTCCTTTTTCCCCTTTCATTCGTTCAAAAGTATGCATTGAACACTGCTGTGTACCAAGTCCTACCCAGGGGCTGAGGACAAGACAATGAATAAAACACACAAAGTGACAGTTCTCAGGGAGCTGACGTTCTATCGGAGCTATTCCGTGGGGGTGGACTGGAGACAAGGGGTGAATAAACGGATGAATGTGTTCTATGCCCGGAGGAAATTAGCGCTTTGGAGAAGGATGAGGCAGGGTAAGCCGGAGGGGGAAATAATGGGTGTGGGCAGGAACAGCTTATAGGACATTTGAGCAGAAATCTGAATGAAATGTGCGGCAAACTATGTGGCCATCCAGGAGAAGAGCATTCTGAGTGGAGGGAATGGCCGGGTGTGGTGGCTCAGGCCTGTTATCCTAGTACTTTGGGAGGCTGAGATGGGAAGATCGCTTGAGGCCGGGAGTTCAAAACCAGCCTGAGCAACACAGGGAGACTCCTATCTCTATTAAAACAAAACATAGGTGAAGGGAACAGCAAGTGCAAAAGCTCTAAGGTGCAAATGGGCTGGCTTTTCTGGCCCTCAGTCACTGCAACAAGCCAGGGTCATGAATTCCAACACCCATGGCTTCAGGCAATAAGAATGAATGAGGTGGCCGGGCGCGGTGGCTCAAGCCTGTAATCCCAGCACTTTGGGAGGCCGAGACGGGTGGATCACGAGGTCAGGAGATCAAGACCATCCTGGCTAACACGGTGAAACCCCGTCTCTACTAAAAAGTACAAAAAACTAGCCGGGCGAGGTGGCGGGCGCCTGTAGTCCCAGCTACTCAGGAGGCTGAGGCAGGAGAATGGTGTGAACCCGGGAGGCGGAGCTTGCAGTGAGCTGAGATCTGGCCACTGCACCCCAGCCTGGGCGACAGAGCGAGACTCCGTCTCAAAAAAAAAAAAAAAAAATGAATGAGGTGAACCAGGTAGAACTGTGATGACAAAGACACCCTACACTCAATGCCTGTGAGGGAGGTGATAGGGAGCGGTGGGGACTGTGGGCGACAAGGCAGGTCTGTAGCAGGCAACTGGCTGGTGACGTGGGAATGCCAGCCTGGAGTAGCCAGAGCTTCTAATATTTCAAGCCAAGCTACAAACCTCTATCTTTTAAAATGTGAAATCCTCCAACTTTGAAATGTTGACACCTAGTTTAAAAAAATGATATTAAAAAACCTCTGCTATGGCTAGACAAAACTCAATGACAGATCGGAGCCAGCCTGTGAAGAGTTCATGGCTTTTGGTATCAGCTCTGAGGTCCCTGCAGGGCATGATTCTGAACTGTTGGTTCCATTCCCAGGGGACAGCCAGAGGGGGGCATGAAGTCTTCAGTGGTGGGAATTTGGGCAGAGCTGAGGGATCTGAAATCTAGTTCTAACTTTAGAGCCTCAGGGGTCTTGAGGGCTGGTCCAAACTCCTCTCTCGCAGGAGCCTCCTCTCCCAGGCCTGTCCCAATGAGAGCGAAGGCTGATACAGAGGGTGCGGAAGCTGTGCCCCACTCCCAGGGCAGCACCAGTGCTTCTTTTTTTTGGCAGGATCCAGCAGGCAGCTGGATGCAGCCCTGTCTGAGGGTCTGAGGATGGAGAGCCTTCTACTCCAGCCTTTTTGAGGACCCCAGTGCTGAGGGGACTACCAGGGTCCCCCCACATCACAGCCCCACCTGCTCTTGGCAAACTCAGGCAGACAAGGCCGGAATTGCCCTCATAGCCCCCCTGCCCTGCAGACCAACTCTCTAAGCAGCTTCATCAGGAATGATTTTCACGTCTGCCATACACACCCAGGCCCCCAGGCACCCCCAGCCGAAGCCCTCTGCCCAGGGCCCCCCATTAATGCTAATGGAAGTCCCGTGGCTCAGACAGGGCGCCCTGCTGGAAAGAGGCCTTGGGACACCCGCCTGCAAACATGACCTTTTCCTGTGTAAGAGACAAGATTTCAAAATCAATTCGACCTGCGAGGCCTGCCCATCCCCGCCACGTGGTGCTGCTCAGGGAAGAGGCCACGTGCCCCATGACAAGGAGGGGTCAATACTGAGTCTAAGGGAGCCCAGCTGCTGGGCCAGGACATCTGGGAGGTTGCTGTCCAGCCCCTCTGCTGGGGTGTCTCTGCAAAGGCCACAGGAATATTTCCGGATTGTACTGAATCCTCCCACACCCGCGTGGAACCAATGCGGCAATGGTGGCAAACACTCGTGCATAGAGCAGTGTGTCCAGACCAGCTGCACAAACCCTGAATGCTCACCAGACTGGTGAGTTAGGCACTATTATTTATTTACTTATTTATTGAGACAGTCTCGCTCTTGTCTCCCAGACTGAAGTGCAATGGCACAATCTCCGCTCACTGCGACTTCCGCCTTCTGGGTTCAAGCAATTCTCCTGCCTTAGCCTCCAGAGTAGCTGGGATTACAGGTGCACTCCACAAAGCCCGGCTAATATTTATATTTTTAGTAGCAATGGGGTTTCACCATGTTGGCTAGGCTGGTCTCGAACTCTTGACCTCAGGTGATCTGCCCACCTTGGCCTCCCAAAGTGCTGAGATTACAGGCGTGAGCCACTGTGTCCAGCCAACACTGTTATTATCCCTATATCACATGTGGGGAAACTGAGGACAGAGAGGTTTGAGCTACGTGCTCAAGTCATACAGCAAGTAGTAGCCATACAGGGATTTGAACCGAGGAAGCCTAATATCTGTGATGCTGCTTAATTTTCTCCTGTGCACTTAAAAAACACGGTGGCTTGCACGGTGGCTCACGCCTGTAATCCCAGCACTTTGGGAGGCTGAGGCGGGCGGATCATGAGATCAGGAGATTGAGACCATCCTGGCTGACACGGTGAAACCCTGTCTCTAAAAATACAAAAAACTAGCCGGGCGTGGTGGTGCACGCCTGTAGTCCCAGCTACTCGGAGGCTGAGGCAGAAGAATGGCGTGAACCCGGGAGGCGGAGCTTGCAGTGAGCTGAGATTGGGCCACTGCACTCCAGCCTGGGTAACAAAGCAAGACTCTGTCTCAAAAACAAACAAACAAACAAAACACTTGCAGGCACTTGCTCTGTGCCAAGCCTGTGTTGGAGGCACAGAGGTGAGTCATATACAGTTCCTCCACACCAGAGCCACTGTCCTCAGGTAAGGGGATGCCACAGGTCAGTGTGAGGTATGATGAAGGCCTGGAGAGAGGGAGGGTTAGATCTAGCATGCAGAGTGAGGGAGTGTAGTCAGGGAGGACTTCCTGGAGAAGGGGATCTATGAATAGAGCAGAAGGTACCCAAAAGCACCTGAGTATGCCTTTGGGGGCAGGTGCTCGGGTGCACACAGCCATGTCCTGTGTCTGTGCACACATGTGCAGGCCTGAGTGTTGGCCCTGGGGGTATAAGGTTGCCAGGTGCTGACCCCAGGGACCCAGCTCAGGCTATGAAGGCAGCAACAGCAGTAGGGAAGGGACTCTACTTCCTCTGAAGAGTTGGGCTGCCAGGCTCTTAGGGTGCATGAAGGATGCAGATGGAGCTGGAGCTGTGACCTGGGGCCTGGATGTCCCCATGCTGCACATGAAGGCAGTACTCTGGCAGGCCTCTCGCTAGGCTTGGAGGGAGACAGGATTCAGGAACCATGCCTGGGAGGCCCTGAGTGGGATAGGCCTTCAGATGGACATGGCCCTCAGATGGCCTCTTGTTGGCTGTAGAAGTGGTGCTTAGTTTTTGCAGTTTGAATGTCTTTAGGTGCAAAAAGCCCTCTCTGTTTGCCCATAGTCCCCACACATCCCTCTTGGTCAACACCTGTGCCCGGATCCCCATTTCCATCACCTGCCTGGCCTCTGAAGGCATTTGTTTTTGAGCACCCGGCTTTAGCAATTTCAAGTTCTTCACGGAAGAAAAACAAACAGACCTTGTCAATGGCCTCTCTTAGGAAAATTCCTGTGTGCAGGAGGCTAATAACATCTCTATTTCTTTACCTTACCAAACAGCCACCTTTCTGCCAGGGTGAGGCTCATTCATTCATTCAACAAATGTGTACAGAGCACCTCATCCTTGTCAGACCTTGTTCCAGGTGCTGGCATGGATCAATGAACCAAGCAATCAAAAGCCCTGTCTTCTTGGCTCTTCCATTCATGTGGTCCGGGATAGTGAGAGGAAGTTATAAAGAGCATGGGGACTGGGTCCTATATGGTCAGTTCCTGGGGCCAACTGGCTCCCAGGAACCTGACTACAAGTTCAGTCTTTGCCTCGTGTCCTTCCCTCACCAGCTCAGCCTAAGGCCCAAGTTCATGGGTCCAGTGGGATTCAAAGGAGGAAACAGCCAGCAAGTCCCTCCTCAAGCAGCAGCTTGGTCCATCAGGCACCCTGGTGCCAGCAGGGTGCATCATCAGCTCCTGGAAGGTTAATGCCAGCCCAGGTGCTAGGCTCTAGGACTGGGAGGGGGGAATGAGTCGAGCAGCTTAGAATAGCCATCCGATAGCCAGAGAAAAGGGCACCATTATTATCCTTACTCTACAGTTAGAGGAACTGAGGCTCAGGCAGGCAAAGTCACACAGCTAGGGAAGGATAGGTAGGGACCCAGCTGTGCCTGACCCCAAAGCCAGGAGTCAGGTCCAGACTCTCAAGGGAGTGTTTTCCTATTGTTCAGCAAGAGACTTCACCTTCTTCCTCCTTTCTCCATTCCTGCCTGATCTTCGGGCCCTCCTCTGTAAAGCAGATGCTGCTGTTTGTCCGTAGTGAAGCTCCCATTCCATGGCTATTGGCACCCCAGACCCAGCATCTTTGTTATGCTGATGGGTGGTCCTATGTGAGGGGAGCTGGTTTCTTAATCCTAGGATGCCCCATCTTCAAAGGGTTGTGCCAGACGCTGACCCAAAGCTGGGTGCAATCCTATGTGCTCAATAACAGTTTGCGGATAACTTTTCTGGACTAATTTACTTGACCAGAAGCCAGCATTTGAGAGGAGCCTGGCATAGTGAGCAAATCTCTGAAATCAGCTACATGTAGCCTCACCACTTAACGGTGATGGGACCTTGGACCTGTGAGCCCATTCTTTATCCATAAAATGGGGGTGCTCCTTCCTCCCCTGCAGATGGCTGCGAGGATGCATCCAGTAGGAGCCCCATAAGCGCCTGTGTAGGGCTTCTTCTCACAGAGACCTGCCATTAACATGAGTAGCCAAGAGGGTGAGAAGTCAAGAAGGCCTGACATAGGAGAAGGATCCATTTGTGAAACTCGATCCTGAACAGGAAGCTGAGAACAGGGCCTTGAAACAGCCCTGTGGACCAAACGGACCCTCTTTGCTTGGCTCAGGTGGAGAGGTGATTTGTTTTGAGATCTTATCTTATTGGACAAGTCAGTCATACGCCTGCCCTAAACAGCCATGGCCATGGGGATGTGAAGTGCTGACTGGCACGGTCATGTGTTCCTCCTGGTGCAGCCCAGATCCCGTTGTCTGAAATGGGGACGGGGGACCCCCAGCCAACTATGGGGGACTACTGTCTCTCGGCAGAGAGGCACCGTGACAACCAACCGAAGTGAGGTAATCAGCCCTCTGCTCTAATTTATTTGGAGTCATCCTTCCTCCTCTTGCAACTCATATTCATCCTTAAAAACTCAGCTTAAACACTGCTGCTGGAAGCGTCCTTGTGCAACTTCATCCTTCTCTGAGACTCTGTGGTGCGGGCAGCCTCTGCCACATAATGTGTCAAGCTCCAGATCATCACTGCTCCAGCATAACTGAAATCTCGCCTATGGTTTGCCAA
This sequence comes from Macaca thibetana thibetana, assembly GCF_024542745.1. Lineage (NCBI taxonomy): Eukaryota > Metazoa > Chordata > Mammalia > Primates > Cercopithecidae > Macaca > Macaca thibetana. The sequence continues at coordinate 42,577,229 of NC_065597.1, forward strand.
GTGTGGGCACGTTATCCTCATAACAACCGAGAAAGGGGAAAGCCCTCTGACAGCCTGGGCTGGCCTGGCACTCACAGCCAGGCCACAGTGTTCTGTTGGACATGAACAGTTCTACAGCCCAGAAACATCAGACAAGACTGCTCGGTAACCATGAAGGATCAAACAAAGATGAGACCACTCTGTAGTCCTGCCTGAATGCAGACGAAAACATGAACATTGTCCAAATGACAAAACTGCCCAAACATTCCCCCTCCTGGCTCAAATGTTTCTTAACTAATTACAGCTGTAGCTTTGCTCTATTCCTCCTGCCATCTAGAAAAGAATCATGGACATACCCAATCACAGAATTACCCTTGCTTCCTGACAGCATCCAGCCCAGAGAAACAGCCTGCAAAATCACTTAACTCAAGCCCCAATCCCATGATCTGTGCTGCTAACATCCCCTCCCCAAGACATCCAGGGGTGCGCATTCCCCTCCAGTGCAATGAGTCAATAAAGCCAACTTTGTTCAACTGAAAGGTATGTTCCTGGTAGCCTTTGGCTGGAGGGCATTGCACAATCCTGCAAAATAGATATTATTGTTCTTATGTCACGGGTAAGGGAACTGAGGTTCAGAGATGTTAGGAAGTTGCCTAAGGTCACACAGCAGGGAGGTGGGGAAGCTAGAGTTCTCAGAGCTCTTCCCGTGAAAGCTTGTTCACATTTGTCCTTTCTTGTTTTACTTTACTATGTGTGTGCGTGTGTGTGCGTGTGTGTGTGGGTGTGCGTGTGCGTGTGTACGTGCGTGTGCGTGTGCACATGTGCGTGTGCGTGTGTGTGTATTGTGTAGTCATCAGTGCTGTTTGGGATGCAAATGACAGAACTCAAACCAGCTCAAGCAAAAACAGACTTTGGCTCAAAGGCCCTGTGGTGACTGGTGGAGGTTAAAAGCAGGACTGTGTTGATCTCAAGAACAGGAGCTAGGCGCCCAGACCCTGTTGGAAGTCTATCTCCTGCCCTTACTCCTTTCTCTCTGATGATCAGGCTTTTCTACTTCTTGGTTGATGCAGCAGAAAATACCCGCTGCCAACAACCCGCAGTTCAGCTCCCAACCTCTCAACACCGATTGGAGTGAAGAACTCCGATTGTCCTCCCTGGGGTGCTGCACACCCCTGAACTATCCCCGGAGGCTGGGAGGTGGGGCCCCTGGCCGATGTGGGCTCTTGCAGTAATTGCACGTAAGAGCTGGGGACTCCCTGAAGGGGGAGAGGAGTTTCTCGGCTGCCGTGTGTATGGCCGCCTGCAGCAGGACCCTCGTGCTGCTGTCTGGCGCCTCTGCTCCTTGTAGGTGGATCCCAGCTCTCCCCACCTCACACAGCCGGGTGCAGGGAAGCTCACAGAGGCCGCTGGGGCCCTCACATCCCGGAGCTTTTTTCTTCTAACAAGACCCAGGTGTGAGGTGGCCATCATCGTTAAGGGACCAGCCACAGCCCCGCCGGTCGCCACTCCTGGGTCCGGCCCCACCTCCCCGGCACCTCAGGGTCTCTGGGGTCTGGCACTGTCTGGGTCAGTGTCAGAACCCGGGACAGCAGGGCGGGGCCAGACCAGACTCCCAGCCCGCAGCCGAGGGAACCCCGCGCTCAGGCTGCCCCGGGGCTTTTCAGCCCTCTCCGCCTCCCCGCAGTCCGCCCCGCCTGCCACCTCGCAGCCTGATGCCAGTGCCCCTCTCGCCCGCAGCCCTCACCCTCACCGGGCGCTCGTCACAGCGCCACCTACTGGGCCCCGGGGCCTTTCAGCGTTTCCAGAGCTCTTCACCTGTGTCTCAACATCCCCCTCTTTTCTGAACACTCTACGTGCTTCAGCAATGAACTGACAAGCGTGTGCGTGTGTATCCAAGTGTGTCCCTGTGAGTGTCCCTGCCTGTGTCCCCGTGTGGCTCTGTGTGTCCTGCTCTGTGTATTTGCTCTTCCTTTCTTCCCCTTCCCGTTTTAGGCGTTTCTCCACCCTTCTTGCTCCACCCCAGGATCTTTGCTTCTATGCCAGGTGAATGGGGTGGGAGTGCGGGGTCCCAAGCATTGAAAGGAGGGGATCTTGTTTTGCATTGTACATCTCTTTCCATCTTCCAAGCATTACCCCTCTGTCGCCTTGAAACAGCCCTGTGGACCAAACGGGGCAGGTGAACCCTCTTTGCTTGGCACAGGTGGAGAGGGTGATTTGTTTTGTGCCACTCAGGGCAAATTCAACACCCCAAAATAGACAGGTCTGAAAGAGAACTCAGGGATCCTTTTAGCCAGCCCCTCATTTATTTGTATTAAATGGATCTACTGTATGACTCAACCCTATTATCATGGTCCCTGCAAAGTCTGATTATTAGAATTATTGTGTAGGTGGAACCATATGAAATTGCCTGTATTTGACTGTTTTTCATCCACAAGAAATCAATTTCACCTGGTTCAATAGAATGCTAATTTTTAATTATATGACACCTGCCACACCCCATCCAATCCCAGGGCCAGAGTGTTCCCAGGGACTTACCCCACTTACGTGCCGGCCCCCACCCCCACCTTCTACAGACAGGAAAACCAAGGCACAGGGAGGTCAGGGGGTCTTCCAGGCTGCACAGGCAGTGACAGAGGGCTGAGATCCTGTTGGCTTGTCCCCTAGGATTGAGGCTTCTTGCCTGGAACTTTCCCTTTGACTTCTAAATCTTTTTTTCTTTTTCGAGATGGAGTCTCACTCTGTCACCCAGGCTGGAGTGCAATGGCGCGATCTTGGCTCACTGCAACCTCCACCTCCCGGGTTCAAATGATTCACCTGCCTCAGCCTCCCGAGTAGCTGGGATTATAGGTGCCCACCACCACATTCAGCTGACTTTTCCCCTTTCTAGAAACCCATCTGCTCATCTGTTGCAAGCTGCCCTGTTAGCCAGAATTAATACACGTTTCCTTTCGGAAAATACTGCAAGGGCATCTCCACCGCCAGATTCAGAGCATCAAGACTGAACAAACTAGATGTACTTCCCACCCACAATCTTGTCAGGGCAGATAGAAAGCCAGGTGTGCCATGAAATGCATGCGTTACCCTGGTGACATTCAGAGAAGAAGGGGAGGGGGCCCCCTCGGGGAGTGTGGCCAGGAAAGGCCTCTCTGAGGGAGTGACATTGCAGCCACCATCTCCCTGCAGGTCCCTTAGCCTCCCTCCCTTGCCTTTATGAATCTTGTACTTTTGAGCCATCCCGACCTCTTGGCCTTTCCTCAGACTTGGGTCCAGAGGTTTTAATCACGAGGTTAACAACTCTCTTGTAACTGGAGCATTGAAATCCCTGAATGAAAGCAGCTCATAGGTTTAGTGAGGCCCACACGCTCTGCACTCTCCCCCTACCTTGCCATCCCTCCCTGCTGCCAGTGAATGTACCACTTTTATTTTTTTAAGGGGAGAAATACGATTTTTGACATTTATGTTCCTGGCTTTTGAGGGGTTGGAGCTGTGGGGTGTGTCGTGGGCTGCACTGGTGGCTGTCCTTGGGAGGAGGTCTCCTGCAGGGAGAGCACAAGTCCTGGGGAGAGTGCACTGAGGTGAGACCCCCTCTGGAGGCCTTTGGTTGTTGCTTGCAGTGGGCAGGTGTCCGTCAGAGTGGAAAGAGCGGCGGCTGATCTGGTGCCTCCCTTGCTTCCTGGCAGGCACAGGGGAGGGCTGGAGAGGATCCTACTGGAAAGACAGAGAAGAGAAGGAGAAAGGGCGGCCAAAGACCATGGGGGTGAGGGCCCATGTTCACGAGGCCTGGCCAGTACTGAGCCACATCCAGGGAGGCACATGGCGACCCCATTTCACAGATGAGGAAACTGAGGCTCAGAGACTGAGCTAAGGGGCACTCAGCTGGTTTTCCACCCAGGCAGTCTGGCCCCAGAGCCTATGCTCCTGGCTGCAATGCCTTCTGTTTCCAATCTCACTGGAGCCCAGGACTCACAGTCCAGTGCCCTGTGACCCTGGAGGTAGTGAGCACTGTGCCTGGGTCCCTTGACTGGATGCAGGCATGGAGGGATGGATGGGCACTGAGCGTGTTTGTTGCTCCCTGGACCTTTGTCCCTGTGAGTGTGTGTATTGTGGGGTGGAGCAGGTGGCTTGGCATTCTGTCTGAATCCTTCCCTCTCTCTGGGTTTCTGGGACTTGCTCTCACTCTTACCTCTCTGTCTTTCTCTCTTCGTTGTTGTGGTCTCCATCTCGTTCCTCTGTCCATGTCTCTTTCTGTCTCAGTTTCCCTTTGTCTCTTTACATCTTGTGCCCTCTCTCTGCCTTCCTCTCGTCTTTGATTCTCTGTCTAGCTCTGCCCCTCTCTCTCTGTCTCTGCTCCGTCTTTGATCTCCCCCAACTGCATCTCCTTTACGTCTCCCGCTTTGTCTCCGTTTAGATTCTCTGTCTTGTTGACTGTGTGTCTCTGGCTCCATATTTCCTGGGTTCTTGCTCTCTCTTTCTCAGTTCTTCCCCTTTTTTTTTTTGAGACAGGGTCTCACTCTGTCACCCAGGCTGCAGTGCAATGGAGCAGTCGTGGATCACTGTAACCTCTGCCTCCTGAGTTCAAGCAGTTCTCGTGCCTCAGCCTCCCACGTAACTAAGATTACAGGCGTGCGACACCGCGCGCAGCTAATTTTTGTGTTTTTAGTAGAGGCGGGGTTTCGCCATGTTGGCCAGGACTGGCCTCAAACTCCTGGCCTCGAGTGATCTGCCCACCTTGGCCTCCCAAAAGACTGGGATTAAAGTGTGAGCCACCGTGCCCAGCCCCTGTTTCTAATTTTTTGTCCATCTCTGTCTCTCCCCTTTCCCCCTCCCTCAATTCTCAAAACATGCAGTTTGTGGCCCCTTCCCAGGCTCAGCAAGCCCCGCACATCATGACAGACCAGTCCCGGGTGACCCTCATGTCATCGTCCCACACAGCAGGCAGGGCAAGGGCCTGGTCCCTGCCCAGGCTGGGGAAGCTGAGCCGGGACGTGCGAGGTGAGGTGTGCCTTATCCCCCGCCGTCAGGCGGACCTGGATGAGAGCCCCAGCCTCTGTGGTCCGTGTGAGCATGGGCCCATGTCTGTGTGCTTGTGGCTGAGTTTGCCCTGAGGTACCTGCCACACCCCCTAATCCCTGTGGCCCCCACCTCCACCCCACCTGTGTCCTCCAGGTCCTCCCTGATCTGCATCACAGGCTAGGCCCAGAGTGGCTGCTGTTGGCATACAGTGGGCCCTGTGGATTTATCTCTGTGCTGCGAAAAAGGGAGGCTTAGCAAACATGTCAGCCATTACAGCCAAAGGTTGTGCAAACCCCTACTGATCCCCCTGGCCCTCTGGGAGGACTGCGCCACTCTGAGTCCTTAAGCCTCGAGGCCTGGAGGCTGCCATCTGCCCTTCTCCTACCCTACACCCTGACCTCTGCCTTCTGCTGTGTGGCATGGCGAATTTCTTCTTTACAAATGTTATTCAGCAAATCCACACAGGATGCCTGCTCGAAGTTAGAACTGCGCTGGCCACTCGTCTTGCCATCTACACCTTAAGGGTCTGAGGACAAGAAAGGCCCTGCTAAAGCTCCTTCATCATGGCAGATAATGTGACTCTGGTCAGAGGCGTCCCACCAGGCTAGTGCTTCGTCACCTTGCTGAAGAATTAACTTTCTCCTGGGGCAGGGACAGAAAAGCACCCGATCTCCCTGTGCAGGGCTGAGAAGTCAGAGATGGGTGCCATTTGAATTCCTGTCTGTGCCTTGAAAGGGCTCCAAGTTTCCTGAGTTTAAAGGGAAAGGAATAAGTTTTAAGTTGGAAAACTTAATGGGTGTCCAGCCTCTCTACACCATCCTCCCACCTCACGGTCCTGGCAGGGGGGTAACATGAAAGGTGCCCATGGAGGACAGAGGCGCCAGCTCGCCCAAGCCCCGGCTGGGGACAGCCCCGCCCTCACCCACTTTAGAAGCCCCCTTGGAAGCCCCCAGGTAAAACCCCCACTTCCTTTATCCCAAGCCTCTTTTTTGAGGTTTGCCTGCATTTTTGATCTTAACAAGTTTCCTTTTTTTTTTTTGTCATCTTTGCCAGAGCTTTTATGCGATTTCCTTTTATTTTAAAAATGGTGGCTTTCAAGCCTCGTCTCATCTACGATTGTTTCATGTTTGCAGGTTTCTAGAAGGTTTGGAGCTGGTCCCTGGGTGGGCAACTTCCCATCTGCTCCTTGCTCTGCTTGTCTGCTTAGAAGGGGCACACGAAGTGAGAGCCCCTTTTCAGGGATTGGGGCGGGCCTTGAAGCGACAACCTCCTTTTCAGCTCCCCTCCAGCTGGGCTGGTGCTGATGGAGAAAGAGGCAGGGGGTCCTCATCTTCCTGCCTCCCCCAAACCTCCCCTTCTCCACGCAGCAGCAGTAGACCTCATGGTTGCAGGCAGGCTGCCTGTGTTCCAGCTTCTAGCCACATGACTTAGGGCAGCTACTTGTACCCTTTAAGCCTCAGTTGCCCCATCTGTACAGTGGAGAAAGTAATACTTTACCGTAAGATAACAGTAATAAGTACTTACGAATCGTATAAGTAATTATGCTATAAGATGACACATGGAAAGTGTTAGATATAGTGCCTGGCACGGAGTGAAGACTTAATAAATACAACCTATTAGGGCAAGTCTTTGGGCTCTCAGACCCCTGTGAGCTGGCCGTTCTCTCTCTATCCATCCTCATCAGCTGCTTAGCCCATCTGGAATCTTCTTTGCTCACAAAGTGCCATCCCAGTAGTGCCACCACTCACCTGGCACCTTTGCAACGCTGACACTGGTCCCTCTTCCTGGCACCCTTCTCATGCTACCTTACGCGGGAAGACTCCTCCATCCTTCAGGTTCAGCTCAATGCCACCCTCTCCGGGAGACCTTTACCTCCCCAACCCAAGTAAGAATTAACCCGGCCTTCTGCCTGTATAAGTGAATTTGATTTTTATGTCACTTAATAATGGAGCAAGTGGTGGGTTGGTCTGTCTTTAGAATCAGAGAGATTTGCATCTTAATCTAATTTTTGGCAGGTGCTAGCTTTTCCATTTCATATTTGTGCAACCACGAGCATTCTCCTTAATCCCTCTTAGCCTCAGTTTCCTTCATTTGAAGATGGAGGTGGTGATACCTTCTATAGCGTAAGTTCTTGAGACTGGCTGGAAATGCACTGTATATTTCCAGCATGGGAACACTGTGGGCACTCAATAAACACCTGACCATAGATGATCACTGAGCATTCTTAACTCCTTGGCATATAAATAGTGCTCAATAAATGGCAACTTCCTTTATATCACGTCCATTTTTGTTGAGGAACTCATTCATTCACTTATTTGTCAACAGATGCAAATATTGAGTAACTGCTATGTGCAGACTCAAGGAGACCTCCCAGAGGAATGAGAGGTATCTCTGCCCTTGCAGAGGTACACTGACAAGCTGATGCAGGCAGAGTGATGACGTCCTGTGATGTGGTAGTGATGAGCCTGGCTCAAGGTTCAGAGGCCATATGGCACTTCTCTTGACCATTTGCTCTGTACTACACAGCCCATAGGCCTGCACATGCTAGATGCCTACTAAATGCCCCCGGACTGAATTATGTCTGATCCTTGGAAACTCAACCCGTCAGAGTTGCCCCGGGTTGGGCTGCCCCACACTTTAGCCAGTCCCCAGTGCCTTGGGACCAGCTCTCTGTTATGTCCTGATGCTTTCCTTGAGGGCTCCTCTACCTCAGAAAACCCAAAGTAGGCATGGATTTGGAGACAAAGCAACTCCTCAGCTCCACCTTCAGCCCTATGATTGATGTTTCTGCTGCTTCCTCTTCTCTTTTGCTAGTTTGTGTGTGTGTGTGTGTACCTTTATTTACCCTAGAAAGCAGACATAGGCTAACACATCATTTTGGTGTCCCCCAAAGCAAGGATTTTCAGATACTTCTTTCCACAGCCAGCCCAGGCCCTTCAGGACTCTACAGCACCATGGGGCCCCAGAGCACCTCAGGCCATGTGCCAATGATGGTTACACACGGAGACTGAGGATCTGGGTTTTGGAACCCTCCTCTGTCATCAGCCCAGCTCCACCAGTCCTACTCAACACATGTCATTCTTTTCCCATCTCCAGGACATTGTTTGCCCAGCCCATAGAACTTTAAAACTTCCCCTGTCCTTCTCACTATTCAGTTTTATGGTGGACATCTCCTCTTGGTCATGCAGCCTCCATTTCCCTTTATTAGAGCAAATACGTTCTGTTTGTTCATCTTCCTTTAGGAACCACACGCTCTCTTACTTGCCATCCTTGGGCAGCAGGTGGATGAACACTACCCTGCTCCCAGGAGAAGAACGTGTGACCAAGAGCTGAGTCATTCAAGTCGTAAGTCCCTCCGACCATATGATTGGCTCATGGATGCCCATGTGGCCAAAGAGGAGCCAAGCAGGCTCAATCACTGCCAGTCTGGTACTTTTGCTCCCTGGACTAGAAAAGGTACTCTTGGCCATTGGCCATGGAGTGGGGAGGGTCGAGGTTGGTTGCTGGCAGAGGCACCATTTGCAGACAGTCTGCCTGTAAGATACGGAGGAGAGATGGGGAATAAGTTATTTGTTCAAGTCGCTGTATTTTGCCACTTCTACCTACCCCCAGACTTCTTGGTTACATATACCAATAAATTCTGCTTGTCTGCACATGCTCACATACACACACACATACCTGCCTTTTTTTCCTTAAGCCATTTGGAATTGGGTTTTCAGTTACCTTGCAATAAAAATATCTAGCCATTTGCTGGAGTCTCTGATGGATCTGAAATTCTAAGCCCTGGAAGCAGGAAGATAGGCAAAATGCACCCCCAAGGCCACTTCCATGGTGGGATTGCAGGTGCAGCTGCCTTTTTTACCAACCCCCCTCTGCTCTTCCCTTTGGCCTTGCCTGTTGGGGAGAGAAGGCTTTTCCCCTTATTTGAGCTGAGAGAGGGACACTATAGAACAAGGACGCCCAAACGATCTTTCCTTCTGCTCCAGGGGTTAGAGGCCACTCTCCTTGGGTTTTTATTTTGTTTTACCTTTTATTTTTTGCAGATTTACCTTCCTAATTAGGTTCTGCTCAGGCAAATATATTAGGATTAGTCTGTAATCCTTGAGCTCACAGAAAGTGAGGGTGGGATGGCCCAGGAGTGGGCTGGGAGCCAGGAGGAGGAGGTGTTTGCTGTGGAAAATCCACAGAGCGGGAGATGCACGTGGATAACAAGGTGTGTCTGCACATTAAATGGGTTTCAGATGTATCATTTATTCATTGTTTGATCCAAAGCTATGAATTATTAATTATGTACTAGGTGTTGGGGAGACAGAAGAGAACAGGACAAGACACCTGTCTTCACAGGTCTCTAGTGGAGGTTGAGAGGTAATGAGCAGGACCAATGGTGGTAACATGTTGCGCAGGCTCCTGGGCCACTGCCTGTCGTGCTGTGGATGACTTGGGTCCCCGTCTGCTGAGGCTGAGGCTGCGGCTGCTCCAGCCCCAGCAGGTGGAAGAGGCTCTTTAAAGAAGGGTGTTCCTACTTGCCTTTGTACATGTTTAGTCTCCTCTGGTTCCAGCTTTTTTTTTTTTTGAGACAGGGTCTCACTAACTCACCCAGGCTGAAGTGCAATGGCATGATCAGAACTCATTGCAGCCTTGGCCTCCCTGGGCTCAGGTGACCCTCCTGACTCAGTCTTCTGAGTAGCTGGGATTGCAAACATGCATCACCATACCTGACTAATTTTTGAATTTTTTTGTAGAGATGGGGTCTTGCCACATTGCCACAGGCTGATCTCTAAGTCCCGGGCTCAAGCAAGCTGGCTGCCTCGGCCTGCTGTGCTCACCCTCAGCCAGGCTTCCTGAAACCCATCCTCCGAGCCATGCATCTGGGTCAGGAGTAGGCCCCAAGCTGTGTCAGAACCGACGTCCTCCCATCCTAGCCATTCAGACAGTTTGTACTTCCCCTTTCTTTGTGGTGAGCCTCCTCTGGGTATTTAGGGTCCTCGGGGTCCCTTCCAGTCAGGAGTCACTGCTTTGGGAAGGAAGAAGGCAAGTGTCAATTCTCTCCCCTTCAGGCTTGTTGGCCCCAGAACAGTGTGTCACAGCTTGGCAAGTAGAGAGTGTGGAAGGATGGGGTTAGCCCCAGTCAGGTTCCCAAAGTTGGGGCCACATCCTTTCCTTAGCCATGGTTGCTAACATGTGTCCACTAAAGCAAAGGCCCTTTCCTGAGCAGAGAAGACCATTCCAAAATGGCCAGCGGCTCTACCTCAACAGACAAGCAATGGTGAAGCTTGCAAATGGCTCCTTCTTCAAGCACTGCCCGAGCGGCCCCTTGAGCCCCTTGAGTCCCTCAGGGAGCAAGCATCTTGGGGCGCAGCTCAGGGGATCCTAGGCATCCCAAGGACCCCCACTTCTCCCGTGGGGAAAAGATAGATTCTACTCCAGGGAGTTGGATGTCACCGTCACTGCCCTGGGACCAGGAAGCCTGCTGAGCCTAGGGCTGCTGCCATGTATGGGGGAGGCCCTGGTGCAGGTTGGTGAAGGGCACTGAGACCTTCGTGGGGTGGAAGGGAGCCTCTCGATCGGGGGATGCCTCTCACAAGGAGAGCATCGAGGCTGCCTGCCCTCCATTTTGCCTGTCATCATCTCCTGCAAATGGCCATTACAGGGCCCAGAGCTCTCCAGAAGGTCGTCCGCCCTGAAATTAAAGCCCAGTCTCCTTGGAGTGCATCAGAAGCAGGGTGCTGATGGCCCATCTCTCTCTCATTGAGGGGGATTTACATCTGTTAGTAAATTTAAATGATGAGTTAAATGGGGTTTAGATGGCACCGTGAGCAGGTATGTCCTCTGCCTAATGACCACGCAGGCCCATTAGCAGTTTTTAAGCTCCCGTATGGGCACACTAGGGGCAACTCCTCCCCCGGTGGGGGACATCCTACCACTCTACCCCCACCCTCCCACCCAAGGCCTGTGCATTGCAGAGGACTCAGCCTTGGCAGAGAAGAGGGCATGAGCAGTGGCTGTGATGCGAGCTGGGAGGAGGGGGTTCTGCAGTCCTTGTCCCTGCCACCCCCTTCCTGCCTCCCTCTCCCCACCCTTCTTCCTCTTTCTCAGTTTGGGGAAGTCTCATGCTCTCCAACTCTTCACGGTGCAGCAGAGCCAGGTGGGTCCTGGGAAGCTGCTGAGCCCAACATCCCACATTAGAGCTGGAGAAGTTGAGAGTCCCTGGTTGGGGAAGAGGTTGGGGTTCTGTCTCGCCTCCCACTGAGGTGGACAGAATGCACCAGAAGAGAATGGGTGTCAACTCTGCCTGTGTGGCATCTCCTGGGCAGCTTCAAACAAATAGGAGCCTGGGTTCTGCCTAGAGCTCCTGATTTCACTGGTAGGGGTGGGGCCTGGGCATGGCTGTCTCTCACAGGCCCCCAGGTGACATGGCTCTGAGGTACGCCAGGATTGAGAACCAAGGGGTGGTTCAAAGGAGTAGCTGTGGACTGAACTGCCGTCAAAGCAACCTCTGTTTGCCTGGCCACACCAACCTAGGGCCACAGAGGGGGCATCCACAGCAGTGACATATATTTGTATTGTTTTGCTTTCACTATATATTGCAAGACTCCCAGAAACCCCCTCAAACTGTCACCCAATTATTTTGGGGACACTCCAGGCTTGCCTCCTGTAGACTCACAAACGTGTCTGTCAGCTACCAAGGGGCATCTATGTCTGCTGCCTAAGCAGTTGTTGGGGTCCCATGGCTCCTGTCCCCATGCTCTGCGGGATCCCGCACCTGTTTCAGGCACCGTGATGTCAGCTAGACACACCTTGGGCCCCCCGGCTGTCTCCTTTGGGCCATCCTCCCCACTGACCCTAGAGGCCTCTGAGCGCCTCGCCCCCAGTGCTGGTGGGCTGACACTCCCACACTTTGGAGCTGCAGTGGGCTTCCCGTCACTGCTGCTCTCTGTTAGAGGCTGCTTAGTCTCACTGTCTTTTGAATCTCCATGAAAACCAAAATTTCAATTTTTGCAGAGACGCTCTTCTCACTCCCAAGGACTTAGAGTGAGCATGAATCCAGGAGGTGTGGTCAGAAGACGAATCTATACCTGTCAGACACTAGAGTCCTGGCTTCTCCTTGCCCCGAGCTCAGACCTTTGTTAAAGCTAAGCTGGTGTTCCCAGCTTTCCCTTTAGAAGGCACTGTATTCCAGGGGGCTTCCCAACCCGTGATGCTAGGAGACTCCTGGTGGCCCTGTCCTGCTCCTTCCACCCCCAATACCTGGATATATTCTGTTTCCATCAGGAGACATGCTTCAGGCTTAGGTTGTCCCGTCAGGGACCCCAGTGTCTTGTATGAGAGTTTCGCCTTTAGGAAGCATTTTCCTATATTCTACGTTGGTGGGCAGTTTGCAGTTGAGATTAGGCTCTGGCTTGTATCATAACCTGTTGCTGCCCCACCTTCTGCAGGCCTTTCCATCGCTCCCTTTCACCCTCATGCTCAGGCCAGCCGTGTGGGCACACAGGTACAGATGGTCACGCTCTAGGAAGGAAGAGGGGCCATTTTTCCCCTAGGGCACCTTCCCCTCCCCTCTCATTGGCTAAAATGGGGTCACATGCCCACCCTTAGGCCAATCACTGGTGAGGGACCTGAGACAACCCTGATAGGCTGAGACTTGCGGGAGCCTGTCCTCAAGGTGGGGAGGGGCTGAGCCATCACCCAGCACCGGGTTCCAGTAAGGACCATAGCATCTCCTTTCTGCACTTTGCATACTTACATTAGTTTCCTGAAGGTAGATTGTCACTAGCTTGCTGGCTTAAAGTAACAGAAGACCAGAAATCCAAAATCAAGGTATCCACGAGGCTGCACTCCCTCTGAAGCCTCTGGGGACAATCTGGTCCTTGCCTCTTCTGGCTTCTGGTGGCACCAGGTATTCCTTGGCTCATGGGCACATCCCTCCAATCTCTGCCTCTGTCTTTGCATCTCTTCACTGTGTGTCTCTTATAAGGATACTTGTCATTGAATGTAGTCCGGAATGATCTCAAGATCCTTAAATAATTACGCCTACAAAGACCCTTTTCCCTATAAGGTAACATTCACAGATTCCGGGAGTTAGAATGGGGACATATTTTTTTGAGGGCCACCATGTAACTCACTTCAATATTCGTTACCTCTGTCGGCGGAGACAAAGGTGGCGCACAGTCTACTCTTGCTGGACAAACACCAGCATAGCTGAGGATCCAACAGAGCAGGGCCACATGAGACTTTGACGTGCGGTGCTGCCTGGCCTGGTCATATGGGGCCTGCTTGGAGGAAGAGGAGGAGGAAAAGTTGTGTCTGCTTTTGAGTTTACTTCTGACCCTCTCCGTGGTTTATTTTCCCCACGGTCCCATTTGGTCTTGACTTCCTGAATTTTTCTGTGATTGCAAAATTCTCCCATTGTGCCTTGCCCGACATCTGAGAGCAGTGAGTGGTCTGCCTGGCAATGAAAAGGAAAAAGTTTCTGGAAGACCCACCTGGGGCTAGAAGCCTTGAAGTTGCTGTGGGTCTGGGGCTTGTGAAGGGAAGCTGGAATGGGGGAGGGCTGCGTGGAGGCAGGGGACTGGCCCTGAAGGCCAGAGACGATCTCCTGGTCTACAGCTCCCAGGCTCCTGGGGTGGGATGGTGTGTATGTTGGGGGCACCTGAGTTGCCCACCTCAGGGGGACTTGGGGGTCCTCCAGGGCCCCAACTGGGAAGCCCCTATTGCTGTTTTTCCTAAGCCCCCAGGCCTAAAAGCTAGAGTCCCAGGGAGAATAAAACAGCCTGAGCAAAAAGGCTCCAAGGCAGTTCAAAGACAGAGAGAGACTGAGGATGAAGTTTTCAAGCCACATCCAAGGGGAGGGCTTTTCATCTGCCAGGCTTTGAATCGGGAATCAAGGCGGGCAAAGTTACTACCAGGTTAAAGTTTAAATGGCACAGAAAGGGGAGACAGGAAGATGAAACGACGGCCGTCTGGCCAGGGGAACAAAGCCGGAGCCCAGCCTGGGCACCTGGCTGCAGAGGCGCTGAGTGGTAGCAGTCCCAGCCAGGAGGGGCTGCGACGCTGCCATTGTTCAGCTGAAGAACGAAAGTAATTGAAAGGAAAGGTGAGCCAAGGAGAGGCAGCCGGCGCGTGTGACTGCCTGGATCGTTAGAAAATAATTTAAAGGGAACAGGCCTATCAAGCAGTTTCTCTTATGGAAATGCCATCATTGAAGAGAAAGGAAGGGGAGGGTGGGGGAACCTTTCATTCTTTGAAAAAGAGTTTTTTTTTCCCCTCACCAAATACAGACTTGAATATTATTCGAAATCCCGTCATTTTGAAAACTTGCTTTACTCCCTAACTACCTAGGCTGGAGGGCCTCCACAAAACCTTGAGGCTTTGGGAACCCCGATGTTTGGGGAGAAGCGGGGATGACATGGCTGCATAGCCACAGGATTTTCATTATGAGACTGGGAAGCTCCCTACATCCTAAGGAAGCCCAGCCCTTGTTTAACCTCCTCCCTGGTTCTGCCTGCAATCCTTACCTCAGTATCGCCCCTAGCGCACTGCTGCTTGACTACCTACCAGCTGTGATTTCTGGGGTCTTGAAGACACAAACAGGTGAGTTAGCATCCTGCCCCAGGGGGTTCAGGTGCCCCTTACACCCCTACCTTTCTAGATGAAACTTCCCTGTTCCCCCAGTATTTGATTGTACACAGGGGGAAAAACCCTGATAACATTGTTTTAATCTTCTAGAGCTAAAAGACATGTTCAAAATCGTCAGCATTAGTCAAGCACTTATTATGTGCCAGCCAGAGTCCACTGAACAAGACACAGACCTCTATGTTTGGGAGCCTTCAGTCTAGTTGAGGAGGTGGACAAATAAATAAGCAATAACAATATAGACGAATAAGAACTGTGATAGGTGAAGCATTGTGGCTGTGGGGGGTCCATAGCAGGAACACTTAACCTGGTCTGTAGGCCATGAGGGAAGGCTGTCTGGAGGAGGTGACACATGGGCTGAATTGTGAAGATTCATGAGCTATTAATGAGGGAACTTCTACTTCCAGCCGAGATGGAATAACATGAGCCAGACTTACTTTTCTGCCTGAAAAAACTGAATGAAATGTGTGAAAAGGCGGTTTGTAAGACACTGGACATTAAGGAATGCAGGACAGTGTTCCCTGAGAGAAGAGAGACAAATGATGCGAGCCCTGTGATTGCCCCAGCTTACTGCCTTGAGAGGGCTTCTGAGCCATGGCACAAGGAGGGGGAACCAAAGAGGAAGACTGGCAGGCCTTCTGAGTTGAGGGGACAGAGCTGAGAGTCAGGACCAAGGTGGTGAGAGTCTGCAGGCAGGAAGGTCTGAGAAAGAACTGCACTCAGAAAGAGCTCTGGAGATTCTGCTCGAGTATTCAGCAGAAAATCAGTCAGCATGTGCATGTGAGGGAACTACCTGGAGCTTGGGAATTAATCATTCAGAAGATCAGAGTGAAGAGTATCTGGTGCTCACACAAAGAATAGTGCCTGTTCTGGCCAGCCAGACTAGAGGACCTAATAATTCACAGGGAATGAGTAGAGCGTCAGGAAGCTCTTGCCTCAGTAGTGAGAAATGATTAGCCTTAGACTGAGCCCTATTCTGGCCCCACCTGGCAAATCTAGAAAATAAGACCCCAAAGGATCAAACTGTCTCCAAGTGCTTTAACTGCATCCAGAACGAAACTCAGGAATACTTATAGGAATACAAATGTGCCCAGCACCTAGAAAGGTAAAATTCATTATGTCTGGCATCCATTTACAAATTACCAGTTGTGCAAAGAAGTGAGAAAATATGATCCATGATGAAGAGGAAAATCATTCCATCAAAACTGATCTAGAACTGATGTAAATGTTAGACTTAGCAGACAAGGACATTAAAACAAGTCTTATGATGGTATCCTGCATGTTCAAGAAGTTAATTAGAGATATAGAAGATATGAAAAAGATGCAATCAGACTACTAGAAATGAAGACCACAGTGTCTGAGACTGAAAAGTGCACTGCATGGAATTAATAGAAGATGACACATTGCAGAGAAAAAACCTGGTGAACTTGAAGACATAGCAATAGAAACTATCCAACATGAAATAAAGAGAGCAAACATAGTTTGAAAAAATACATTGAAAGAGCATACATGAGCCATGGCACAACATTCAGTGGTCTAATATACGTGGAATTGGGGTGGCCCAAAGGGGACAGGGCAGGAATAAAGGCCAACATTTTTCCAAACTTTATGAGACCCATAAACCCACAGATCCAAGAAGTTCAATGAACTCCAAACACAAAAAACATGAAGAAAATGGTGGCACATCAACTTTAAGTATCAAAGAACTGTCAATTCAGAATTCTATTCCTAGTGAAAATATTTTTCAAAAATGAAGCAAAATAAAGATTTGTTCAGACACACAAAAGCTTAAGGACTCCGTTTTAAATGGAAATACCCAAATAGGGGTAAAAGTAAAATAATGGAAAAAGGTATAACATGCTAACAGTCACCAAAAGAAAGCAGACAAGGTAGATTTCAGACCAAAGAATATTGCTAGGGTAAAAAGGTCACTTTATAAAAATAAAGGGGTAAGTACATTGAGAGGATATAACAATTCTAAATTTTTATATACCTGTTAACAGAGTTTTGAATAATGAAGGAAAAAATAAGACAACTGCAAGGGAAACAGACAAACCTGCAATTATGGACAGAGGTCTTAATACCCCCTCTCAATAATTAACAGACAGAAAATCAGTAGGAGTATAGCAGACTTAAACAACTGTATTAACCAACTTGGCCAAATTGACATTTGTATAACATTCCACCCAACAATAGCAGAATACACATTCTTTGCAAGTACACATGGAATACACATTGGCCAAGATAGACCATATTATTGGCCATAAAATGAGTCTTAATAAATTTAAAATGATTTAAACCATACAATATGTTCTCTGACCATAATGAAATTACATTAGAAATGAATAACAGAAGGATCTTTGGAAAGACTCTAAATATTTGGAAACAAGGTGACACTTTCTATATAAACTATGGTTCAAAAAAGAAATCAAAAGGGGAAAAGAAAGAGAGGATATATATATATATTTTTGTTTTGTTTTGTTTTGTTTTTGTTTTTGTTTTTGTTTTTTTGGTTTTTGAGACAGAATCTCACTGAGATGCCCAGGCTGGAGCGCAATGGCGTGATCTCAGCTCACTGCAACCTCCGCCTCCTGGGTTCAAGCAATTCTCCTGTCTCAGCCTCCCAAGTAGCTGGGACTACAGGCGTGTACCACCATGCCTGGCTAATTGTTGTATTTTTAGTAGAGACGGAGTTTCACCGTATTGGCCAGGCTGGTCTCGAACTCCTGACATCAAGTGATCTGCCTGCCTCAGCCTCCCAAAGTGCTGGGATTACAGGCGTGAGCCACTGCGCCTGATAGGAAGACAGTATTTTTAACTGAGTGGAAGTGATAATACATTATATATCCAAAGCAGTGCTGACAGGGAAATTTATAGTACTAAATTCCTATATTCGAAAGGAATAAGGGTCTCAAATCAGTTATCTCATCTTTTGCCTTAAAAAATAGAAAATACAAGAGCAAATTAAGCTTAAAATAAGCAGAATAAAGAAAATAAAGATCAGAGTAGAAACTAACGAAATAGAGCATATAGAGAATAGAAAACCAATAAAACCAAAAGCTAGTTCTTTTAGATCAGTAAAAATAGTAAGCCTCTAGTCAAACTGATCAAGAAAAAGAGAAGACAGAAATTACCAAATATCGGCCAGTTGTGGTGGCTCATATCTAAAATCCCAGCACTTTGGGAGGCTGAGGTGGGTGGATCACTTGAGGTCAGGAGTTTGAGACAAGCCTGGCCAACATGGTGAAACCCCGTTTCTGCTAAAAATACAAAAATTCGCTGGGCATGGTGGTGGGTGCCTGTAATCCCAGCTACTTAAGAGGCTGAGACAGAAGAATTGCTTGAAGCTGGGAGGCAGAGGTTGTAGTGAGCCGAGATCGTGCCACTGCACTCCAGCCTGGACAACAGAGTGAGACTCCATCTCAAAAAAAAAAAAAAAAAAAAAGGACCCAATATCCAAATATCAACAATGAGATAGTTGACATCACTACAGAATTTATAGATATTAAAAGGATAATAAGGGAAATAAGGGAGTATTATGAACATCTCTCTACCTTAGATGAAATGGACAAAATCCTTAAACACTACAAACTACCTAATCTCATCCAAGAAGAAATAGATAACCTGAATGGCTCCATGTTTAGTAAAATAATTGAATTTGTAGTTTTAAACTTTCTGATAAAGTAAGCTGTAGGCCAAGGTGGCTTCACTTGTGAATTCTGTCAAACATTTAAAAAAGCAATAATACCAATTATACATAAACTCTTCCAGTAAATTTAAGAAGAGGGAATATTTCTGTCTCATCCTATGAGGTCTGCATTATCCTGTCTTCAAAACCATACAAAGCCATTACAAGAAAAGAGAGCTACAGACCAATATCCTTTATGCACATAGATGCAAAAAACCTAAGTAAAATTCTAGGAAATTGAATTCAGTGATAACATATCATGACCAAGGTGGTTTAGTATTTGGATTGATCAGGGCAATTCATTTTATTCATAAACTAGGGAAAAATTGTATGATCACTTTAGTAGTCACAGAAAAAAACATTCAATGAAATTCAATATCCAGTGATGATTTTAAGAAAAAATCTCAACAAATTAGGAATAGAAGAAAACTTCTTTAACTGGAAAAAACTACAGGTAACATCATACATAATGAAAAACTGAACGTATTCCTCTTAAGGAACAAGACAAGAATGTCATCATCTCTCACTGCTTCTATTCAATATTGTACTAGAGGCTCTAGCCAGTGAAATAGGGGGAAGACAAAGAAAGAGAGAAAGAAGTAAAAACGTCTGCATTTGCAGATAATATGGTTGTCTATATAGAAAATCTGATGACACCTATAAAACAACCACTAGGACTAATAAAGATATTTAGCAGGGTTGCAGAATACAAGATTAATATACGTAAGCAGTTGTATTTTTAGACACTAACAGGGAGCCATCAGAATTGAAAATTTAAAATACCATTTACCGTAGTATCAAAAACCATGAAACACTTAGAGATAAGTCTGAGAAGAGACATATAACATCTGTACACTGGAAACTCTAAAACAATGCTGAGAGAAATTAAGGAAGATCTAAAGAAACAGAGACATGCCTTGTTCATGGGTCAGAAAGCTCAATATGTTTAAGATGTCAATTCTTCCCAAAGTTATCTATAGATTCAGAGCAACCCTAATCAAAATTCCTGTAGGCGATTTTGAAGATTCTCAAATTGATTTGGAAATGTAAAGGGAGCTAGAATAGCCAAAACAATTTTGAAAAAGAGAAAGTTGGCACCAATGTTATCTGATTTTGAGACTGAGAATAAGGCCATAGTAATCAAGAGCCTGTAGTACTGGAGTAAAGACGGAGAAAGAGATGAATAGAACAGAATAGAGAACCCAGAAATAGAGCTCCGACTCTACATGTGGACAGCTGACTTTTGACAAAGGTGCAAAGGTGATTCAGTGAGAAAAGATAGTCATTTCAACAAATAGCATTGAAACAACAGGATATCAATACACAAAATACGTCAACTCTGATTTATACCTTACACATACAGACTTTGACACAAAATATATCATAAGCCTAAATGTAAAATATCAAGCCATACAAATTCTTTAAGAAAACAGGAGAAGGTCTTTGTGACCTTGGATTAGGCAAAAGTTTCTTGGAGACAACACAAAAATAATGACTCCTAAAAGAAAAAAAAGATATATTAGACTTCATTAAAATGAAAAACTGATGCTCTTTAGAAGCTGCCACCAGAAGAATGAAAGGACAAACCACAAAATTTGATAAAATATTTTCAACCATATGTTTGATAACAGGTTTGTTTCTAGAATACATAAAGACCTTTCAAAATTTAATATAAGAAAACAAACCAATGGAAAATGGCAAATGATTTGAACAGAAACTTCACAAAAGAAGATACATGGATAGCAATAAACACAGGAAAAGCTGCTCAATATCTTTAGCTATTAGAGAAATGCAAATTCATATCACTAGGAGCTACCACTGATCATCTATTAGACTGGTTAAGATTAACGAGACTGACCAATTGTTGGTCAGGGCGTGGAAAAACTGGAACTCTTTTATTTTGCTGATTTGAAAACAATTTGGTGGTTTCTTCGAAATTTGAACATACACCTGTCGTACAATCCAGCCATTCCACTCCTAGGGTATATCAAGATGAATTAAAGCAGGTGTACCTCCAAAAACTTGTACATGAGTGTTCATAGCAGCTTTATTTTTAATAGCTACAAACTGTCAACGACCTACATACTCATGAACAGGTGAATGGATAAGCAAATGGCACGGCATTTGTACAATGGAATATCACTTAGCAAAAGAAAGGCATGAGCTACTGACATACACAAGAATGTGGATGGATCTCAAAATAAATGCTTAGTGAAAGAAGCCAGGGATAAAAAGAGTGTATAGCATATGATTCAACGTACATAAAACGCTAGAAACTGCTAATTAGTCTACACCGAGAGAAAGCCCATCAGTGGTTGCTTAGCTATGGGGACAAGGGGTGAGTGGGAGGGATTACCGAGCCAGCAGGAAACTTTGGTGGTGATGGACAGGCTTCCTACCTTGATTGTGGTGATGGTTTCATGGATGTATACATGTATCAAAACTTGTCACATTGAACACTTTAAAAGTCTGCAATTTATTGTGTGTAAATACAGCCTCACTAGAGCTGTTAAAAGTAGAAAGTAGAGAGGGAGAGAGGAGTGGAGGTGCTCAGGCAGAGGTCACAGCTTCTGTAAAGGCCTGGACGTGAGAAGGAACAGGGCGTCTTGGCTCGGCTGGAGAATAGGTCATGAAATGGGGAGGTGGGAGACAGGAAGGAAGCTGATTATCCTACCCTGTGTTCTATGCCTCATTCGGAAGTCTCCAGGGAGCTTCAGACAGTGTCCGGGCCTGGCCCAATTCTATCTTGTTTTTCTGCCTCTTTTAGGTGCCTGTAACACTCAGCCCCTCCTTGCAGTTGTTCAAATGAGCCAGAGCCTGCACGTCAGGGCTCAGGGACTGCAGAAAAGAGGCTGTCAGCTGGAAGAAGGAGAAGGTGTCAGGATCCCAGGGCCACAAGGCCAGATGCTGGAGGTGGAGGCTTTAGGGGCCAGGGAGATGGACCCTGGAGCCTCCTTCAGAGAGAGAAAAAGGCAGAGGGGGAGAGAGAGAGAGGGAGAGGGAGGGAGGCGGGGGAGAGAGAGAGAGAGAGAGAGAGAGAGAGAGAGAGAGAAATAAAGAGCCATGCAGGGTTTTCCATGAGGATGAGAAGACAGAAGGGTCAACACTCCAGCCCAGGAGAACTAGGTCAATTCACGAAGTCAATGTGCAGAAAACTTGTTGAGCAGAGTCCATTTTGTTGAGTGAACTGTCAGACACACATCTTAGCCTCCATCCAGCAGAGTCCTCTGGAGCCATTGTGAGTCCAAAAGCCAGGTGCAGAGGCAGAGTTTTGGGACAACTTGTGTATTTGCATGAGAAACGGCAGAAGTAGGGGCAGAGACTGGGGTGAGAGAACAAAAACTTTCCAAACTATCCCACAGTAGCCTGGTCAGCCAGTCGTCTGGTGAACTGAATTTCTACAGATTGGCTTTTGGCAAAGGGATTTCTGCAAAGCAGTTTTCCACTTCTCTTCCTGCCTCCCACCTCCCCATTTCAGGCCCCGTTCTCCAGCCACTTGGAAGGACAAGTGTCGTCGCAATCCCTAAGGGAGGGCAGAAGTCGTTCATGGCACTCTACGGAAGCCAGAAGATGTGCTTATGGGCGGTGTTGGGTGTTGTCCGGAGCCCACAGTGGGCCTAAGCTGTACTAGGGATGTTCGATGAAGGCAGAGAGAGAAATAAAAGGTCATGCAGGACCTTCCATGAGGATAGGAAGACAAGAAAGGTCAACACACAGCGTGGCCAACAAACAAGACAGTCTAAGAATAAACATGGTGACTTAAAAGATGACATGGGGACTGTGGGGAGGGAAAAACAAGTGGGAAGGGAAGCACAGGCCCCTGTGAGTGTCTTTTTGGAGAGACAGGACTAAGATGGGTCTGCAAGATAAATTTAGATTTGGATCAGGACAGGAAAAGAGAGAAAGGCCCTGATCTGAAGGTAAGGATGAGATGTACAAAGAGCAGCACGTTCTGTAACATGTCAGTAGTGAGTAGAGCTTGCTCTGAAATGATCCTGCATAATATTAAAATCACCCTTGATAAAAGATATGCAGCCAGTCTGGAAACGCCAACAGTGATTGAGAGTATAGATGATGGGGTTTGCATGTTTGTTAATTTATGTGGTTTTTTTTTTTTTTTTTTTTTTTTTTTTTTACCTTTCCACTATGAATATGCAGTACTTGTGCATTTAAAAAATGTTATAAATCTGCAAGTTAACAAATCTAATGCATTTCCCTTCAATCTCATAATCCCAAGACTAGACCTTTTTTGGACAGTGGCTTGAAGACAGACAGGCTCTCCTGAGAGATGGAAGCCCAGGGTGTTCAGCCCCTACTGTCTAAGGCCCCCCCAGGATCCCCGTATGTTCCTACCAGGCCATAGGCTTAACTGGATGTAGGCCAGGGGCAGGAGAATGTGCTCTGCTTGGCATTGCAAGGTGCCAGGTGCACCTGAGCAGCTGGACAGGTGTGACAGATGCCCTGGATTGCATGGAGCTGGCTGTGCCTGTGCACACACACCCGTCCGCACCCCGTCCTCCCCTCCCTACACCTCCCTGTCTTCCCGGCTAGCTCAGGTGTGGTGCATCTGTGGCCCATTGGCAGCTCTCTTGCCCGCAGTGCACAGGGAGCTGTCAGGTTAAAAGCTGGCTTGCTCGATTTGATCCCACATGCGAGCTGTTTTATTTCCCTCTCTCTCCCTTACACGGCTTCGGTGTGCTTTTATAAATATTTCACCAGCCTTGCTAAAGTCTATTTCATCTCTCTCTTAAATTTATTAAATATAAATGCAGCAACAACTCTACCATAAGTCTCTCTTTGCTGTCAAAATCTCAGGCTCCCATGGAAGTAAATATAATTTGCTTTGTTTACCGTAGGTAACTTGGAGCCCTATCTGCTATATCAACACCCCCGAGCACCCCAAATCTCCCAGTTTTTGTTAGCAGGACTCTGTCCCATCCCAACGTAGTGCATAGGGACACTGGTCACGCTTTGAAGAGGGCATGACAAAGGGGCTGTTCTCTGACACTCGCATGGCAGGGAATTTCTTGGTCCACTGGTCCCTCAATGACACCATCAATGAGTAGAGGGGGATACGTTTACTCATCACCTCAGACCTGAGCAGGCCCTGGGCCCCATTTGGGCAGAGCTTTGCTCTTTGCTTTGCTTTTAAAGGAAAGGGCCCATCTGCTGCGGCTGGTGACCTGGCCAAAAAAGACACAGACCGCTGTGAAATGATTGAGGGCAGTGACTCCCCTCCCACCCCAGGAGCCGGAGGCGACAGAGCCAAGAGCAAGGCAGGAATTCAGGTCCCCAAAAGCAAGCCAGAAGCACCACATCCAAGCGCCCTGCCACTTCCTTTGTTCTTTGTTAATTGCAAAATAAACACAACCCTGCCCACCGACTGTGGAGAAAGATTTCTGCCAACTGGGGGACCCCGCAGGCAGTGGGCAGGCATTTGCCCTCCATCAACCGCATGTGATTTCCTGGAGGAGAAGGGGCAGTAGAGAATCGCAGAGTGGCAGGGCTGGGATGGACCTATCTTAGGGCTTGTAGGTCAGGGAAATGAGGGAAGTGGATGTCAAGATGGAAGACACAGGCACGCTTTGCTTGCATCTGAAATCAGTGAGAATCGTTTTCTCTTCCACAAAGAACTGGGTCTCTTTCACGCAGGTGAAAGGCACTATTTCCTGCTCTTATTTCTTAATGAAAATGGCCCTCTCAGTCTGTCCTGTTTTTCTCTAGTTTTGGTGGTGACATTGGAGCAGAATGATGGCATTTCCATTTTCTATAAGAAAGACAGAGGGCCAGGCTTGTCTAAGAACCCCCACCCCTAACTTCTAGCCTGGAGTCTTCCATTAAACTTGCAGAGATGAACCAGGTGACTGACAGCTTGGGTTGGGGGGACAGAAGTTTAGAATTAGCTCCTGGATGCATCCAAGAATTCAGATCTGTGCTAAAACTCTGTAGCTCCAGAAGACTGGCTTTCACTGTGGCTGTGCCCTGGAGTCTCAGAGACTGTCCTGCGGATTCAGGAAGAGAAGTGTTGTACGGACTGGCAGATTTTCTTTCTCACTGTCCCATTTAGACACAGCAAGACAAGAGAAAGTTACCTCTAGGAGGTAAAAGGAGTAAGTTTTTTTGGGGGTTCAACTGAAGATCTCTGTGAGACCCTTTTCCACACTACAGCAATAGACTAAAAAAAAATCGACTCAGCTTACATAGAATGCAATTGTTTTGTACAATTATTTTGCTTAAAAAGTGAAAAGGGTTTTAGAATTGTGGTTTTGAACTTGTTAATTTATTTTGATTTTTCAGTTTTATTCTTATATTTTAGAGTCACAATTATTATTATTATTATTTTCTTTTTAGATCTCAAGCATGTTTAATGGCCCCTGAAAAGAATCTATAGACCCCACACTGTTTATGGGGTAAATCAAGCCCCTGGGTCTGGGATGGAAGAACCAGAGTGTGGGGTTTCAGAGAAGGGTAGTGGGGAAAAAGCCACTTGCCCTGGAGCAACTAATCATTGGGCCTTCCCTGGGATGTCCCCAGGAAGCACGCCTCTGGCTGACCTCCACCGGCTTCCCAACCCAGGCTGCGGGGGCGGCTGCGAGTCCCCCGAAGGTAAATGACGGGGCGTCAGCGGGGTCCCTGTGTCAACTGCATGATGGCTTTCAGTCCTGGGGCTGGTGGCTTCCTGTCTCACTGCTGAGAACAAGGCTATTTCAGGATCTCGCTGCTTCCTTCTGTGCCGGGGAGGGCAGGATGGAGGGCAGGCAGTGGAGAGGAGGCGGAGGCCTGGGTCTACATCCACCAGGTGTTTCAGAGGCAAACTTCTTTTTTTTCCTCCTGTTTCTGCTGCCCACTGCTGGTGGAATGGGTTTGTCAAGTTGGCATTACTTTCTTTGAAATGCTTTTTATTCACTGTTTTTGGAGTAAAAAACAAAACTCAGTCATATCCCTACTCAAGGTATGGACAGTTGCCCAATACGGCAACATCTTCTGTAGTAAAATTCACCTTCAAAAGTCCTGATGGGTTCTGAGAATTTCACTTATTTTGTTTGTTTGTCTCTTGGGTATTTTAGCTGTGGCTTCCCCATCCCTGGGGCGGTGGGGATGAGGGAAGAGCGACAGGGTCAATACATGGGCCTCTGCGTGCCTATCTCTCTCCCTCTCTTTGTCTGCATTCTCTTAGCTGAATATGGGTAAGATGGTTGTTTGTGGGAGTCAACCCCATTGTACTTCTGCACAGCACGTTTACTGCTGTTGGAATACTTTCACACGCGACACAC
Organism: Macaca thibetana thibetana; assembly: GCF_024542745.1. NCBI lineage: Eukaryota > Metazoa > Chordata > Mammalia > Primates > Cercopithecidae > Macaca > Macaca thibetana. The sequence goes on from NC_065597.1 coordinate 42,602,816, forward strand.
TAAGAATTGCTGTCTCCATTTCCCGTCTCAGGGTGCTGAGGCTGGGAGAAGGGGACCGGTTTGTGCGGGGTGCAGGATGAGTGGCTGGGGTTTGAAGCAGTGTCCCCACCCCCATGCGTGGGTTCTTGCCGTTGCCCCACGTTTCCCCTTGGCCTTACTTGAGATTCCTGGATCCCTGTGGAGGGGCCTAGGAAGGGCCCTGATTGACTTTTGGCCCCAAACCATGACTCTCTCCCAGCGGTGGCTCAGGGAACTTTAATGATTTAGGGCAGCGCTGCTTAGCCGGGGGCAATTTTGTTTCTCAGGGGACATTTGGCAGTGTCTAGAAACATTTTTGGTTTTCACAATTGGGGGTTGCTACTGGCATCTAGTGGGTAGAGGCTGTTAAACACCCTGTAGCCCACAGGACAAGCCCCTCCTCCCCTGCAACAAGCAATTATCTGGCCCAGAATGTCAACAGTGCCAAGGGTGAGAAGCTCTGGTTTAGGGGAGTGAACTCCAGGTGGCTCGGAGCCATTGCCACATATTTCTTGCCTTCTTCTAAGCACTCGGTCCACGATGTTCAGCAAGGAATCACTGAGCACTTCCCATACGCGTGGCACACTCCCAGCTAGGCTGCCTGCCTGCGTCATCTCCTTACATCCTCAAAGGCATGATAAGGTGGGTGAATCTCTCCATAGGACACATGAGAACATGAGGGTTTAGAGGGTGTCACCGTTGGGTGTCCTGGGAGGTAGGCTCTGGGGTGGATATTTGTATGCAGAACCAGCCTCTGTAGGGAGAGAGGGACTCAGGATGGGGCAGAGAAGGAGTTGGGCCATGATGCAGTCACAGCAAAGGCCTCTGTTGATCCCCTGGGAGCCCTGGCATGGCTGTGATCATTCAGAGATGTTCCAAATTGGGGTGAAGAATCCAGGCTTTTCTACCAGCCCCCAACATTAACCATTAGATGTGGCCACCCCAGGGTGGGGGGGTGTCAGTGTGTGAAGCGTCTCTCGGCTGAGGGTAAGGCTCTGAGAGGGGCTCAGCCAGGAGCAGAGCCATCAGCATGCCTAAAGCCCCTGGAGGGGAGTTGGGAAGAGCATGGTGTCCGCTGTAAGGGGCTCGAGTGCTTGCCCAGCTTTGCTCCCTAGCTGGGCTGCCATCCCTCCCTCATGGTGGCACTGGGAGTCTGTGGAAACAGAGGCCTCCTAACCCAGGGCTGTTATCTCTGGCAGAGTACCATCAGCATTTCTTAACCCCAAAAGCCACAAACTGGCAGCACCGATTCATGCTTTGCGTAGCACTATTTTTAGTGAGTTACCACTGTTCTAAAATAAGGAGATTTTTACATAAACTTCTGAATTCCTAAGTTTCATGGAAATATTGGGAGACCTGGCCGTGCTGGGACACTTTCTGGCTGTGCGGGAGGGGTCCCTTTTGCAAAGTAGGTGTGTGTGTTGGGGGGTGTCTCACCATTCCATTGTAGGCCTGACCCACCACCCTCATTTACTTATCCATGTCATGAGTCTTACTCCCTGCAGGGGCTACTGTTGGAGCCTAGTTCTTCTGTGCTAAGCATTGGTGTTTCTCTCTTCAATCAACAGGGTTTTGCCTGTTCTTTGACCTTAGGGCATTTCCCTTTGCCCTATTTCCCACTGTGTCCTTTAAAGAAAATCTCAAGAATCATAGAGATAGCTTCTCAATGAAAACCAACGGGAACAAATCCGGCCTTTGTTCCAGGACATCCTGCTCTTCCCGCTGGCTCTGAGGCTGCAGGTACGAAAACTGTCCCTGCTCAATCCTCCCTCTCGGAGCGGGCTTTGGTTTTTGTGGGCAACTCCATTGTTAAAAGCCAGCCCTACAATGGGACGAGGACAGTTGACAGGTTTCTGTGCAAGTGTGTTTCCGATCGCGCAAGGTAACAGCTTCATTACTCGGTGATGAGTGACCCATATTTCCTAACATGATTTCCCTGCTGTAACTCAAATTGAGTTCATGTTATTCTAATGATATCAGTTGACCTTGAGAATTAGACCAAGAAGCCTGGGGTTATTCTTCCAACTTCCACTGCAGATTCTTGTGATGTGTTTGGAAACACAATCTACTCCTCATCGCCCTGAAGTGGGCAGGGGGAAAATAGAAAACAAAGATCCCGACCTGCTCTGATTTTTAGAAAATACATCTGGGCAATTTCCGGCAATGGGAGGCTCTTTCCCTCTCAGTTCTGCTCCCCCACCCCTGCCTCTTCCCCAAGATCCTGCATCTCTCCTGTCAGGAAGAGTCCTCCTCTAGGTCCTATGGGGGATCTCCTTGCTACAGTCTCCCCTTGTCCCACCACCTTGCTGGGTCAAGCTCCCAAAACAAGAGCAGACAGCACTTCTCTAGTTCCCTCATTGGCTCCTCATTACCTGCTGGTAAAGCCCAAACTCCTAAGCCTGGCATTCAAGGCCCATAATTCATGATCATCTTCATCCTCAAATACAGGATCGGAGCTGATGGATCTTTCCTGCCAGCACAACCCCTGAAAGTGCGTGGCACAGAGGGACTGCACCCCTTGGTACACATCACGTTTTTTTGTTTGTTCTTGAGACAGAGTCTCTCTCCGTCACCCAGGCTGGAGTGCAGTGCTGCAGTCTTGGCTCATTGCAACCTCCCCCTCCTGGACTCAAGTGATTCTCCTGCCTCAGCCCTTCAGTAGCTGGGATTAAAGGTGTCTGCCACCACACCTGGCTAATTTTTGTATTTTTAGTAGAGATGGGGTTTCACCATGTTGGCCAGGCTAGTTTCAAACTCCTGACCTCACGTGATCCTCCTGTCTCGGACTCCCAGAGTGCTGGGATTATAGGCATGAGCCACCTTGCCCATCCCACATCCGTTTGTGGACTTCTGTGCCTCTGCTCAACCATCCTTTCCTCCTGAAACATCCCTGACCACCTCACTCCTCTGAGCTGTGCCAGCTCCATTTACTTCCATTTACTAGTTTACTAGACCTTTCTGCAGCTTGGATTCTGTTCTGTTGGGATTATTGGTAGGAACAAGACAGATCAGGTCTCTATCTGTAGTAAGCTTCCATTCCAGGAAAGGAAAAAGGTAGTAACAAAGAAAACAGATAAAAACTAGCAGGGACATCCCAACGTGATAAACTTTGAAGGAAATAAGTAGTGATGTCTTGGGGAACTTGGGGTAGGGGGCTGTTTTCCTTGGGGGGTCTCAGGGAAGGCCCCTGAGAATGATGTTTGAGCTGAGACCCGAAGGGTGAGAGGCAACAAGCCCTGCAGAAAAGTGGGGGAAAGGAAGCTTAGCCCCAAAGCTCTGGGGAGCGAAGGGCTTGGTTGTTCTAGGAACCGAGGCGGGGAGGGCACTGTGCCCACCAGAAGGACTGTACTGCAGGCCACGGGAAGGCAGCAGAGGGAGGCATTTCCAACTGGAGCCCCAGGATGGATGACTGGGCTCAAATCCACACTGGGTGGCTGTGTGACCTTGGCAAGTTATCTAACCTCTCTGTGTGTCAATTTCCTCATCTGAAAAATGGGGGTACTTTATAAAGAGTACATGAGTTCATATTGTAAAGTGTTTAGAATTATGTGTGTATGTATTCATCTGAATTGTCCAGGAACTTGTACATATTTTATTTAGGTCTTCATTTTTGCAAATTATAACTAGAGCTAACTACCATTGGAAGCCAGCAAGCACTTGTTCTTGGGATGGAAGAGAACAAAATAAAGAGCCTGGATGTGAACCTCAGGAAATCCAAGCTGGCTGAACCTTGCCCAAGTCCCAGGCCCACTCTCTGGATACCGAGTGGGAGAGGATCCTGCCTGGAATTTCTGGGGACAAAAACCATTGAAAAGAGCCCTGCAACATACCCGCTTCTCAGGAGGAACAGCCAAGCACCCGTTTGGGGAGGAGAAGAGGGTGATTTCACCAGGGCCAGTGGGGAGTGTGTGATAAGTCAGGATACAATGTGGCTTGAATCTTTGCCCTTGTTGAACGGGAATAGGAAATTAAGCATTCAGACCCGGAAACCCTGTGTCTCCCGGGATTCTGCTCCTTTGGAAGACAGCACCTCTCCTAGCACAAACGGAGAGGAAGCAGCTGATGGAGCTGAAAGAAAAGGCGTTCTTGGGATGAAGGAAGATATAAGATTGGTAGGGGGAGAGATGAGAGGAGACACGTGGAGGGAGAGAGAGACCGAGAAACAGAGGAATGGAGAGTCCCAAAGGAGTATGTGTGTGTGTGTGTGTGTGTGTGTGTGTGTGTGTGTGTGGAGAGAGAGAGAGAGAGAGAGAGAGAGAAACAGGAGACAGGGACACACAGATGGACGGACAGTGAGAAGTAGAGACAGAGAAAGATGGAGACATTGATACAGGCAGAGACAAACATAAAGAAACTGAGAATAAAAGACCTTGGGGCACAGAAAGAGAGACAGGAGAGAAGAAAACTAGACACAGAGACAGAGCAAGGGAGAAGGTCAAGCATGAAAAGTCTCAACTGGACCCCTTTGTCTACAGCCATTTGCCTGAAATAAAGCTCACACTGTCTTCCAAGGTTGTGTTGGGAAAAAGTTTTCTTTTGCGGCCACTTCCAGCACACACTCTCCAGCAACTCCTCCTTCCCCCAAGCATGCACTGGTACCTTCATGTGCACGAACAGGTGCACACACTCACCATGCCCTAAGGCACATGTCTGCGCCCACAAAACCCAGGATCATTGATTCCCCTGGGTTTCGTTCCCTTTTCTGTCGCATCTGTATTTGAAACTGTTTTGCTCGAGTCTAGAGAGTATGTGCCCTCACCTTAACAAGGCTTGGAATGTTATCTTTGATTTTAACAAACAATAAGCACGTGGATCCTGGATTCTTTCCATTTGCCTTCAGTCCGGTTTTGAACCTAGTGGCTGGGACTGTCCTCTTCAATAGGTGTCCCCTGTTGCTGGTGGGCTCAGCTGCCACCACCGGCACTTCTCTGTTTCTGGCTTCTGGAATTTTTGCAGTAGATTTAACCTGAGGTTGGTTCCATGGGAAGCCCAGAACCTGGGTTACCACAGTAAGGCTAGGCCAGATGGGGAGCAGCCCAGGTTCTCTAGAAGCTAAGAACTTGAAATCATCCCCTTTCTTCAGGTTTCTCACAAAGGTTGCCCAGGCACCCTTCTGACCTTCACTCACCTCTGTCCTGACTCCTGATGTTGACTGTGACACTGAGGGGCAGGGGACAAGGAGCACTGTGGTAGTTGTGGACTGGTGACTCTGCCAGCTTTAGAAATGTCAGATCTGGGGGAAACTGGATCATAATACCAATTGCCAGTATCAATGAGGCCTTAGTGTCCTAGATACATCACATGTACCCTTTTATGTAATCTTCACCAAAGCTCCATGAAGTGGGCACTCTTACCATCTCCATTTTACAGATGCAGAAATGGAGTTTCAGAAAGGTAGAGGCACCGGCCCAGTGTTACCTTGCTCTGATTGTAAAATCCATGTTCCTAAGCAGTCTACGTTATAGTGACTTTTGATTCCCTTGAGGATTTCTTTCCTCAGAGGATATTTGCAGGAAGATTTGGGAGCCCCAGTCACTGAAGGACTGTGCCTTCCTTATTCCAGCTGTTGGGCTGTTTTTCAAAAATGTGCTTTTGTAAAGTGTGTTCATGACTATTATCTTGTCTGGCCCCCAGGAAATACCTGTGGAGTAGGTCAGGCTGCTATGTCCATTTGAGGGATGGGGAAATCAAGGCCCAGAAAGGGCTGCCCTCTGAGTGGAAGAAAAAGCCTGAGCTTGATAAAGAATTTCTGTGTCTAATCCTCTAAGAAGACCCTGGGATCAGGTGATGGTCCCCACACTGTGCTGTGGGCATCTAACTGCTCTGCCCAAAACATTTTTAATTTTTTTTTTTTTTTTTTTTTTTTTGAGACGGAGTCTTGCTCTGTTGCCCAAACTGGAGTGCAGTGGCCGGATCTCGGCTCACTGCAAGCTCCGCCTCCCGGGTTCACACCATTCTCCTGCCTCAGCCTCCCGAGTAGCTGGGACTACAGGCGCCCGCCACCTCGCCCAGCTAGTTTTTTGTATGTTTTAGTAGAGACGGGGTTTCACCGGGTTAGCCAGGATGGTCTTGATCTCCTGACCTTGTGATCCGCCCGTCTTGGCCTCCCAAAGTGCTGGGATTACAGGCTTGAGCCACTGCGCCTGGCCTTTAATTTTTTTTTTTTTTAAGGAACATGCTTCTAAGAGTCTCAGTGGGATTGTACTGAGGCTGGGCCTTGACATCCAGGCCAACTGTGGGCCTCCGTGCCGGTGGTGGAAGCTGGAACCTGTGCTTGGGCTGGACTTGAACTCATTTCTTCTTCTTGGTAGGCTGTTGGCTCCAGTAGGGCAGGGGACATGTCTGCCTTGTTCAACAAATTCTCTTCTCAGGGCTTTGCATATGCTGTTCTCTTCTGGGACTTGTCCCCACCCCTCTCTGGTCTCGCCTTGTTCATTCCCACTGGGCTTTGACATCTCGGATGAAAAGCTGCCTCCCCTAAGCCCTGGTCTACACTAGGCCTCTGTAATAAGCTCCCCTAGCACCTTCATCTTTTTCTTCACACTCTTCTGGGTTGAAATGATGCATATGTGTGAGCATTTGCTTAGTATCTAGCTTTCCTGTCAAAGTATAGCCTCGTGAGGTCAGAGGCCGTGACCGTGACCTCAGCATGATGGGGCTTGGTTATCATAGGTCCCATGGAAGCCCTTCAGTAAGGACTTGTTGGCAGAATGAACTACAGTCCCTCCAGCCACTGATGAGTGGAGGTGGGTGGCGTGGAGGTGGGTTGCATGAAGGTGGGGGACGGGGCGGGGATGGCATCCCATGGGAGGTCAGTGAGTTTGGGGCATCTATAGCTTGGAAAGCCAGTGCCCCATATTTCTAGCTGTCGGGCCATTTTTAAAAAATGCATTATTATTACTTTGTTGGAGATGGGGTCTCACTCTGTGGTCCAGGCTGGAGTGCAGAGTGGCACAATCATAGCTCACTGCAACCTGAAACTCCTGGTCTCAAGCAATCCTCCCATCTCAGCCTCCCGAGTAGCTGGGACAACAAGCACATACTACTATGCTCAGCTAATTCTTGTATTTTTTGTAGAGATGGGATCTTGCTATGTTGCCCAGGCTGGTCCCAAACTCCTGGGCTCACTCAATCCTCCTACCTTGGCCTCCCAAGTAACTAGGACTACAGGCATGGGCTGCTGTGCCTGGATATGGTGCTATTTTAAAGGGAGAAAATGAAGATATTTGGTGAACTATGTGTAGCTGTTCAATCTTCCTTCCACTTTCATCTTCTCTAGATCTTATCCTGGGGCTGCACCCAAGCCTGGCCCAGCTCTAGGATGTTCTGCTCTGTGAAGCCCCTGGTGAACAACACCCTCCAGTCCTGTTCTATGTCTCCTAGAATAAATCCCAGCTCCCCAGCATGCCTGTAGGGTCCTCACCCTCACTGATATCATCTTGTGCTCCCCACCCCACTTTACTCTAGAAAGGAGCCTACTTTCTGCTCCTCAAATATGTAGAACTTGTTCCTGTCCCAGGACCTTTGCACTTACTGCAGCCTCTGCCCCCATCTTTGCTTGGCATGACCAATCTCTTATTCTGTAAGAGATCACGTTTTACTTCCTCAGAGGGGCCTTCTCTGACCGCTCACTGTGGAGAAGCCTCCCTCTCCCCACCACACGCCACTCTATCCTGTCTCTCCATTTATTGCCTATGCTACCCTCTGGAGCTCAGCTTGCTTATCAATTCACTTGTTTGTACTCTCATGAGAATGTGAGCACCATGAAGGCAGGGCCTCTATCTGTGCTGTTTGCTGCTGCATCCCCAGAGACTAGAAAAAGACCCGGAATATAGTAGGTGCTCCAAGAACACTTGTAGGATGCGGATAAATGAATGAACAAGATCTGATTCTAAAGGGGCAGTGTAAGATCTTGAGGTTTACACCCGTTGGAGGCACCCTCAGGTTAAATTCACCACCCCTCCCTTCTCTTCCTTTTGGTGTTCCTCTTTGAGTTTCCCTTGTCTGTATCACCCGTGAGAGATGAGTTCCTCAAGAGAAGGTGGTGGGGCCACCAATCATTTATTTAGCTCACCCTCCCGCAGTGGGTCAGGCATAGAGGAGATGTCTGAACTGGGGATCTGATAGCCCGGTTGGTGAGATTTCCTTGAGAGGAGCCCTTTATAGGGGAACCAGAGTTCAGCAGCCTGCTGGTAGGTCCCTCACTGGGTAACCAGTGCCCTCTGCCCGGAAGCAGCTCCTTCTCAAGGGCCCTGAAGCCCTGAGTGGCAGTAGGCCTGGGCATGAGAAGTTCTCAGCCTTGCGAGCCCTTGTCATTGAAAATAATCACCCATCAAGGCTGTGAGCTTGCACTGGAGGTGAGGTCCTTCGGGGGTGCAGAGATCGGGAGAGCATGATTCCTGCCTTCAAGAAGCGGTTACAAAACAACACCACACCAATGAAATATCCAGACAAGCAAATGTATTCACAGAACAAAGGACTGGAAGGTTAGACATCACATTGTTCATATTAACAGGTGAGTTTTTGTTGTTGTTGCTTACCTACATGTAATAAAATGAAGACACATGATCTGGGCTACCCGAAACAGGCTTTGTTTGTGTGTTTGTTTGCACATAGCATAGCCTGTGGTACAGGGCAGCGTAGTCCCCTCCTAAGAGACTGGTCATACCATGCGTGCAGAGAGCCAAACATTCAGTGGAGGAGGACTCATGGGGGTGACAGAGTCCCTGGAGGGCTCCTAGGGCAGGCGGGCTTGGAAGGAGGAGGGTTCTTTGTGTAGAGTGGGGAGGAAGCATCAGTAAGGAGAGAAGCAGAGCTATGGGGAATGTGTTCTTGTCAGGGCACAGTGTGCATGCCATGCTGGTCAGAACCGTGCTGCCACTGGGCAAGATGGGGCTGCATCTTTTCTGTTGTGGTGCGTGCATCGGCTGCGTTTTTATTTGTTTGACTTCTCTCTGAATGGTGAGCTTCTTGGGGAAAGAGCCCAGTTTTATTTGCTAGTGAATCCTTAGTGCAAGGCACAGAGTAGGGCTGATCAAATACCTTGCATGAATGGATTAAACAAACACACAAAAATAGCTGGTTCCAGTTGAACAGCTGGTTAGCACCTGGTTACCGACTCAGCTCCACCGGTTCTTCCACATTGCGACCCGTTTGTGAGGGAAGGCATCCTCGGAGCGCTGGTGGCTGGCGCCCGGCAGCCCGACACCTGGTCTGACGGAACTGATGAGATACTCTGGCATCCAGTGCAGGTTGCCCCTATGATGCCGAAACAATCAATCACTTCAGCTGAGAAAGACACTGAAATGGCCAAGTCCATTTGCAGTGCAGGGTAGATGGAACAACTGGTGCTTTCCTCTTGCCATTTGGCTGGTTGTGTTGGGTTGTTCCCTAGACAGCCCCAGGGTGGCAGGGCACTGTGCCCCTGGCTTTTCTCCAGTGGAAATGGATAGTGGAGGTTTCCCCAGGAGAACTCTGGGTGGGCAATGGGGTGCCCCTGCTACCTCTGGGAATTCTTGCTCCAGCATCTGCAATACCACCCATCTTACAGAAGAGGAGCCGAGGGTCAGAGGGGTTAGTCACATGGATGGTGTAGTTGAACTGAGACTTGTAGCCAGTTCCTTCCATTGCAACCCATGTCTCAGGGTGCTGAATTTTCAGAAAAATAATATGGTCAGATATTAGGCCAAAATGATGGGGCAAGTCAAATCTGAATAACCAATCAGTCTATCCCAGACTCAAGCCCTTAGATGTTTCATGCTCGGTGGGATGTGGTTCAGAGCAAGCCCTGGAGGCTGACCTTGCCTACCTGGTTCAGAACCCAGTTAAACCCTTTAGAAGCTGTGTGCCCTGGGGAAACTTACTCACCTACCTGTGCTTCAGATTCCTAACTGTGAAAGGGACCTGTTCCAGCCGACCTGATGGATTGCTTCCGGATTAATGAGATAAGCACACAGCACTGGCACAGCAGCTCTCGCACACATGGTTCTAAATCAGAGCTGGGCGGCAGGCGTGTACCGGACATGCAGCCCCATAACGGAGTGGGTAGGACAGCTCACACGTGGGGGCCCTTGTGCGGGCAGTCACGGTGCTGCCGTGGGAGAGTGCTGGGAAGTGTTCCGTTTAGAGTGGTGACGTCAGGATTCGGGATGTTGAGGGCAGCACACCACTGTGGGAACGCCGACCTGGAGGATGGCAAGGGTGCTGTGTGGAGCTGGAACCTGGGATTCACAGACTGGCTGAAAACTGGACAAGGTTTATTGCTATTATTATTATTTTATTATTTTATTTTATTTTTTGAGGCAGGGTCTTGCTCTGTCACCCAGACTGGAGTGCAGTGGCTTGATCACGGCTCACTGTGACATCCGGGTGTAATGAAGGGAGCAAAGACCACCTGGCAGCCATCGAGTAGGCCATCCAGACACACACGAAACTCCTGTTTGAGGGATCTGAAGTAAACGCATGCAGTCCTCGCTTGCCGAGGTGCCCTACTGCACGCTTCTGCATTGTTCTGCTTTTCTAATAAAACTTCCGTTTTTCCGCTAGGCGCGGTGGCTCATGCCTGTAATCCCAGCACTTTGGGAGACTGAGGCAGGCAGATCACCTGAGGTCTGGAATTCAAGACCAGCCCGGCCAACATTGCGAAACCGCATCTCTACTAAAGATATGAAAATTAGCTGGGCGTGGTGGTGGGCGCCTGTAAACTCAGCTATTCAGGAGGCTGAGATAGGAGAATTGCTTGAACCTGGGAGGCAGAGGTTGCAGTGAGCCAAGAATGCACCATTGCAATCCAACCTGGGCAACAAAAGTAAAACTCTGTCTCAAAAAAAAAAAAAAGAAAAAAGAAAAAAAATCTTCCCTTTTTCAAAGCTGTACTGTTGTTGGTAAATTATTCTTACCAACCTGTGAGTCGACTACCTCCTGATGTAGCCTCCTGATGAGGCTCTGACACCTCACCCAGCATCTGGGACTACAGGCACACACCACCATGCCAGGCTAATTTTTGTATTTTTGGGCAGAGATGGGGTTTCACCATGTTGCCCTGGCTGGTCTCAAACTCCTGGGCTCAAGTGATCCTCCTGCCTCAGCCTCCCAAAGTGCTAGGATGACAGGCATGAGGCACCGTGCCCGGCCTGAATGGTTGCTGTTTTATTTGCCCTCACTCTCACTCAGACAGACATTTGACCAGCTCCACACGTTAGCTGTCACGGGGAAGACATGTAAATGCCAGCCTGGCAGAGAAGTGCGTCATCAGAGAGGAGAGAGGGACATTAAACAGTGAAGTACATTTTAGTGGGACGATGACAGTGCTGGAGATTTGCGTGGTGGGGACAGGCTTGGAGGGTGGGTGCTAATCCGCTGTGTGTGTATGTGTGTGTGGTGGTGGTAAGGGAGGGCTTCCTGGAAGAGATGACATCTGAGCTTAGTGTTAAAGAGTAAGTAGGACTTATTCAGGGCACACGGAGGGGATGGTGCGTGCTAGCCAGCTAGAGAGGCTGCCATTAGGGAGGCACAATGAGACAAGGGTCCTGGCTTGTGCAGATGTGTAGGCTGGGGTGGGTGAGTGAGGTTGGTAGGAATCCCACTGGTGGGGATCTTGCAGGCCTTGGTGAGGAGTTTGGGTTGTGTCTTGGGCGATGGGGAGCCTTGGTAGGTGCAAACACATCACCCTCGCCAGATGTATATTTTTGATAGTTCTCACGCACTGCCAAGATGAGCTATGGTCTGTACTGGGTGGCAGATGGAGGGAGTGGGAAACAAGTCTTGAGAGAAAAGTAAAGGTTTTCAGAGGCTGTAGCCATGGTTCAGGAAATAGTGGTTGGTAGCTGGAACTGAGAAAGTGGAGGCAGAATGAATAGGAGGGGAGTTGGGGGATGGATGTAGGATGTTGCATTCACTGAGTGGGATGTTCGGTTGCTGAGATGCTACTGAGGAAGAGGGACATATCAAGGACAAAACAACTTGGTGAGCTAATGGACAAGGGGCCAACAATGGAGATCTGGAGTGCAGCAGTGGGGCAGGTCTTGTGGTACCCATGAAACATCCAGATGAATCACTCAGAAACAACTAAACATATGAGGTAGAAGCTTGAAGGATAGGTCTGGGCTGAAGATCTGGACCTGGGGATCATTGAGAGAGAGTGAAACCAGGGAGCAACTGAGTGAGAAATAGCAGGCCAAACACAGAATAAGGGCAGCAACATTTGCAGGATGGGCAGAAAGAGAGGAACAGCAAGAGTGGCAGCCCAGAAACAAAGAAGAGTGGTGCAATGGAAACCATGGGAATTCTGCATCAGTCAGGGTCTGCTGTGTTGTGCTGCAGTGACAAACAGCCCCCAAATCTCAGAAACAGAGATCGAGTAACATAACCATGTCAAGACAGCTTCTGCCTTTTGCCAGGGCCCAGGCATGGTGCAGCTGTAACCCAGAGTCTCTGGGTTTTGGTTTTTCGGGTACACACTGTGAAAAAAATACCCACTTGCAACTGTCACACCTTGACTTCTTGCTGTTTCAGAAAAGTTCCAGGAAGAAGCCCAGCCCTGGTAAAACAAAAACTGGTTGGATGCAGAAATGCCTGAGTTGGAGGTGATCTTTGAAGAATTACCCATATATCCATACTAAAAACCCTGCCCAGAAAGGAGCTTACTCACTGTTTTCTATACATGTGACTTATGTAGAAGCATGATCCGCAACTGCACCTGCGCTGACTTTACTCCACCTCTGCATATGATGACTCAGCTCTCCAGCCCAACACAGCCCAGTTTTTACCTGTGTTCCGGGAGGCACTGCTTTGCGAACTATCCCTTGTGTCCATCTTACTTGTTGTAAGTCATAAAATTCCCTTGTTAAGTTCTCCTTGGTTGTGGTCATTGGACTGTCACCTACCAAGCGAGAAAGACCAGTCATTGTGTGGGTAACATAGCTTCTCCCTGTGATGCCATCTGTTTCATGGCAGAGGTAAAGTGGCAATCACAACCATGCACTGCTTCTTGAGACTTTTGCTCCAAAGTGGCAGATGTCACTCCTGCTCATATTTTATTGACCAAAGCCAGTCCCAGGTCAAACCTGGGGTCCACAAGACAGGGAATTATAATCCTTCCCAGAGTGGGGGCACATATGTCCTGCACAGACATACAATTGAGCACAGGTACAGAGAATGCAGAAGACAGGAGACACCAGCAGAGCAAAATGTAGCCGAGACAGAGGGATGATAAAGATAGAAAAACCTTGTCCAGGGCTGCAATTGGCGGATCTCCACTGGATTCACTGAGACCAGGCTGGATAGTGTGGTGTCCCTACTGAATCTCCACCGGACTCACAGAGAGCAGGTTGGGTGGGGTGATGTCCCCACTGGATCTCCACCAGACTCATTGAGAGCAGGCTGGGTGGAGTGGTGTCCCCACTGCAGCAGAGACAGGCAAGTAGCCAGGGCAAAGACTGCAAGAGTCATCTGCTCTTTTGGGAAGTTTGCAAGGTGAAGAAAGATGGATAAGGAGGGTGGTAGCTGGGAAGAAATGCTGAACAGGAGAGGGATTTGAATGATTCTCTTACTTCTGTGTTTTCTTTCCAACCAGACACATCTATGTGGCAGAGGGTAAAAGTGGCCCCAAATTCTTCCCCATTCTGTATTTGTAGCCATCCAAAAAGACCTTGGAGCTCCTACTGAGAGGGAGAGTCATTCTCCACCTCTTTAACCAGCTGGCCCTTTGATTTGCTTCCACCAGTGGGCCTGGGTGAACCTGACCCAAGAACCTGAATAGAGCTTGTGCTTGGGGCTTGCCCACTCCCTGCTGTTGGAACCGTGAGACAACCTGTGGTCGAGCCTGGGCTAGTTTGCTGGGTGATGGCAGACCTGTGTGCCAGGGACTCCTTTCCAGCCCTACCTTGCCCCAGTCGACAGCCAGCCAACTCTACAAGTGGAACCGCCTTACCAACCTGTGGCCTGTAGCAGACCATAGAGGCAGCCCAGCCAAGCCCAAAAGACCTGCCCTGTTGAGTCCAGCCCAATGAGCCAACCTCTGGAATCGGGAGCTAAATAAATACTTGTTTCAGGCTACTGCGTTTTGGGATACTTCATTTTGCAGAAAAAGCTAAGTGATATAGCCTGCGTAATCCAGGTGTTTCATGATGAAAGATTATCTGTGAATTTTTACTGGAGGCCTGAGCTCACCAAATTTTCCTTTTTGATGTCTACTATGGTAACTACTTTAGGGTAGGAGCTGCCTGTTACTTCTGTTTCTTCAGTCCCTGACCTGGAGTGTGGCCTGTAGTAAGTACTCAGTAAATGTCTGTTGAAAGAATGAGTGTTTGAATTCCATTTACAAAACACTACCAGACTATGGACTTTGGGTGATGATGTGTCAGTGTAGGTCCATCCATTGTAAGAAATGTATGGCTGTGGTGTGGGTGTCAATAGTGGGAGGCTGTGTGAAGGTGGGGCAAGAGGCATACGGGCACTCTTGTTGTACTTTCTGCTCAATTCTGCTGTGAATCTACAATTGCTTTGAAGGATAAAGTTTATTAATTAAAAAAAAAAAAAAAAAGACGAGAAAACCACCAGCAGAGTTTTCAGCTGAGTTTGGGAGCTGGGTGGGGGAAGTGATTGGCACAGGCTCTGCAATGCTCATGGACAACAACAGGGCCATTCTTCTGTCCCAGTGCAGAGCCCTGGTCACCCTCCAAAGTCTCTATCCCATACATAACTTTCACCCAAGGGCACCAAGATGGCCCTGCAGTCACATTAAAAAGATGATGGATATGAATATTTTATCTTTTCTCCCTTCTTGTCAAAACCCACAATATTGCTTTCCATAAATCAATTTCACTCGCGCACTCTGTCCGGGGTGCAGCATACCTTTATGTATTTAGTCTTTGATTTGGTCTCTGGCCTGCCTTTATGAACAGCCTGACTCTCAGAGACTCTTCAGAGCAGGGACATTCTGATGGTGAGTGGGTGGCTCCCTAAGTTGAGCGACTTCTCATCAACTTCATTGCTTTTACATTAAAATAATCACTTCACCTGGGGAAGTGGGGGCTGAATGTTAGCTGCTTAATTGCACCCATCTTTCAGCCCTCTTCTCAGAGACTGATTCCAGGGCTTTCTTAGCATAATACATGCTGGGGTCTGTAAACGCAGAAAGCGGCGGCCTCTCAACCAGCAAAGCAAAGCCGATTGATGCATTTCTCCTGTTAAATTTACTGGCTTTATTGAAAGGTCTTTTGGGAGTTGCTTGCTCATTAAATACACCAAATACAAAATCTCTCTTAATACAGTATTGTCTTGGTAATATAGAAGACTTTCCCAAAGTGAGCTCAGAGATATGGAACTGTCAAAGCTTTTAGGAGGCCACACTCTCAAAGGCTGCGCTTCCTCCCATAATCGGCTACTCTGCAGCTTTGTGATTTGGGGTGCCCTTCTGTCTAAATCTAGTCCAAAGCATCACCCTCCTACTGCCCCACCCCATCCCCTTTCACCTTCCAGGTCAGCATGTGGCCAAAGATATGACAGCTCCCAGAATCATAGAAAATTTGACATCAGATTTCTCCACTGACTTTTACTTTTATGTGTTTATTCATTTATTTATTTATTAGAGATAAGGTGTCATTCTGTTACCAAGGCTGGAGTGCAGTGGCATAATCATAGCTCACTGCAGTCTCAAACTCCTGGGCTCAAGTGATCCTCCCACCTCAACCTCCCAAGTAGCTGGGACTACAGGCACATGTCACTGTGCCCAGTTAATTTTTAAAATTTTTATTGTAAAGACGGTGTCTTGCTATGTAGCCCAGGCTTGTCTTGAGCTCCTGGCCCCAAGTGATCCATCCACCTCAGCCTCCCAAAGTATTGAGATTACAGGTGTGAGCCACCATGCCTGGCCTCCACTGATTGTTAGAATTGAGGAGTAGAAAGATTTAGAAACATGTAATCCTTCAGCCAGGTGTTAGTTCTGATTTTGTGTGGTGGCAGGAGGATTAATCTGGTGGTAGAAGTGGGGAAGGGGACAGTGGCTGCTTCTTCCCACTCCCAGATACTTTGGGACCCCAAAGTAGCAGTGAGAACTTGGGACATGTGACCCTGAGTCACACCCTGGCCACACCGGCTGAATTCTGCTTCCAGCGGGACATGGCAGGGGTGGAGCGAGGGTGTGTCCCCCCAACCAGGGCAGAGTCGCAGAAGGAGCACTGAGCTCTGAGCACTCCTGCTTGATGTGACAGATTGATGAAGTCACTTCATAAGTTCTGACTGTCAGTTTCTCTCTAAGTAAAATCAGGTTAGAAATTCCATTCCCTCTGTTATAAGTTTGGTTAAAAAAAAATAAAAGATTCCATTACATTCCTAAAAGGATATGGGTCAGCCAACAACGCAGGAAGTCTTGGATAATTTTAACAGAACAGAAATAGAAGGGAAAGCCCAGAGTGAAGGGGAGGAAAGGGAGCCTGCACACATTTAGCCAGACAAGGGATAACAAGCGCTATGGGATGCTCTGAGCAAAAAGCTGAGGACGTGCTGGTGCAATGGTGGCTACCCCATCTCTTCATTGCCAAGGTAGAGACCTTTGGCTGCTCAACCCCAACATCTTTCTCTCTGCCCCCTTCCTTCCAGAACCCCAGGTTTTTCAGGCCTATATGGTAGCTGCCAGGAGACCACCAGTTAGTGTAGCTGTCCCTGTGTGATTCCCTTCCTCACCCCTGACAACCTGGGCTGGGCCCCTGTCCTCAGTGGATATAAAACTTGGGATTCATCCTCCATAATTCTTTTTCCTTTGCCTGCCACCCATCCACACGTCCTGTAGGATTCGGTGATGAGAAAACCCAGCCTCAATCTTGCCCTAAGGAGCACACAGTTGTTGAGTGAGATGTGCCAGGCTGTTCTTCTGTCCCCAGTTATTGACTGCCTCCTGGAAGGAGATCAGAAGACCTTTGCCCACTAGGACTTTGCTTGGAATTTGCAGTGTCTCACACTGCAGGAGGGTGAGGCTTCCACACCACCCTCTGACCAGGCCATGGATCTTGCTTTACCAATGGAAGGTGTGGCCACTGTGAACAGAAGGACCATCCCTTGGTTCTGCCATTGCTGTGTTCTCTCTGCCATGGCAAATGCATGTCTTGAGTGGAGATGCTCCTTCAGCCTTGATCCTGGAAGGAAAATGACATGCAGAACCAAGTCAGGGATGATGTGTGGCCAGAGCAGGAAGTAAATCCTTATTGTTGTAAGTTGGTGAGGTTTGTGGCTGGTTTGTTATCTAAGCATATCTTAGCTAAAGCTGACTAATACACACTGAGACCAGAATTATGTATTATAAATATGTCTAAATAAAATGTGTAAAATATAACCACAGCAAGTGCTCTGATGAAAGGTCCCTGAAGCCATGACAGCACATGTCAGAAGGAGCTGGCCTAGTGAGGCAGCAGCAGGGGTTAAGGAGGTGAGGAGAAGGGGAACAGCATTCTAGGCAGAGGGAACAGCACCTGCAAGGTCCCAAGTTGCGAGGTGGGTGTACATCTGAGGAACAGAAAGTAGAGGGAGTGGAAGTGAGAGGGGAATGGGTGTGGGATGAGGCAGGGGCTTATGGAGCAGGCTGAGGATTTAGGTCTTTATCCTAAGAGCAAGGACAGTGATGGAGCATTGGAAGTGGACTGGGGACATATGAGACGGGACTTTTTTTAATTTTTATCATTTATTTATTTATTTATTTATTTTTTTGAGACGGAGTCTCCCTCTTTCGCCCAGGCTGGAGTGCAGTGGCGTGATCTTGGCTCAGTACAACTTCTGCCTCCCAGGTTCAAGCAATTCTTCTGCCTCAGCCTCCCGAGTAGCTGAGATTACAGGCACGCACCACCACACCTGGCTAATTTTGTATTTTTAGTAGAGATGAGATTTCACCATGTTGGCCAGGCTAGTCTTGAACGCCTGACCTCAAGTGATCTGCCTGCCTTGGCCTCCCAGAGTGCTGGGATGTTTTTAAAAGCTCACTAGGCTGTAATGTGGTAGGTGGTTTTGGAGGTGGGGTGGGGTTAGGGGAGGCAGAATAGAAGCAGGGAGACAAGGCAGCGGGTATAGGGAGGTCCAGGTGGCTTTCTTAGGGCTTGGGCTCTGCTGGGAGCTCAGCACTGAATGGTGGTCTGCACTGAGCTGGGAGGTGGGGTTGTGGTATAGCCAGACCCCAGGCAGAGCCCTGAGTGGCAAGGGAGTGCTAGCGGAGGGAGTAGAGGCTCAGGTTGATCTGTAAGACTCAGTGAGTCTCCTCTGGGGCTCTCCAGGGTCCTCCAGAAGAGGAGCAGTCAGGTTATTCTTGGACTGAGCCACCATCTGTCTCTGTCACCCTGTGAAGGATGATGGGTGAACCATTCCTGGGTCCCTACCTTGCACCGGGCACTGCATTCACCCATTGTGGGGGATGGAGGTCTTAACCTTTATTGTGCCATGGAACACTTCACAGTCTCAGAACAATGCTTTGAAATGCATAAAATAAAAGATATGGCATTGTAAATGAAGCCAATTTTATGGAAGCACAATTATGAAAATATTTTTTTAAATCGTGAAGTAGGAACAGGCTTCCTTGTTAGCACCTTACCTCGTGTCAAGTGACTATCATTTTGCAGCAGCGATAAGCATAAGTGCTGTCTAGAGGTATCTGCAACACCGTGGTATGATGAGGACAGTGTCTGTGCTTTCTTGCGGTGATGAAGTGGAAGGCACTGATCAGACTATTTTAATTTGTTACTACATTTGTAATTTAAGGGAATAGGAAATTTTAGTTAGAGGTGGGTGAAAATAAAGATGTCACCTTTCTTTTCTATCCTAGTTCACAGACTCCATGAAGCTGAGCCTCAGTTTTCTCGTATTGAAATGTGGGTCATAGTATCGTGTTAAGGGCTGTTAGGAGATTGGGGAACAAATACCATGTTTCATCTTGAAGGTCTGATATCTTCTGTCCAAGACCCAGGTGAAGGCTCCAGGCGAGGTGCTCTGATTCGGAGTAACCCAGAGCTGAATTCCACTTTTCATGGCAAATCTTGCCTCCCTCCTGAACCTTGCCTTTCCAGCTGGCCCTCCCTGTCAGGGCCTCCCAGGCTGCTCCTTCCCATCCTTAGCATGTGACCCAGGGCACTGTCAGGAACATCCACCTGAAAGGCAGCCACCACTCCTAAGAGTCCAGGCCTCCTGAGGCACTCTCCTTGCCTTTGGCGAATCCATCTGGAGTGCGGAGCAGCTTCCTGAAATCCAAGCATCGATAGGAACAAACTCAGGTGCACACCCACTCTTGTGGCCAGGCTGGCTTTCCAGAAAATGGAATCGATGCCTGGACTGTGGGCGCCTCTCAGTGTAGATGCACTCAGTGGGCAACCCCAGCCATTCCAAATGGTGCTGATGGGAGCAGCAGGCATGGTCTCTGCTGCTGCTGGCCCATGTGGCCTTGACCCAAGCCCTCCAAGCCTCCATCTTTCCACCTATGGGTTGGGCTCCTCGTCTGTTCTGCTACCTTTCCCCCAGACCAGCAGCAACCTGCAGAGCACCATGATGAGGGTAAGGGCCTGTCCCTACCATGGGCTTGCTGAGCGACCGTGGCCTTCACCCCCGGAGCCCATGTTTTCTCACCCATGAAATGGGCTCATGATCCATATTTCTCAAGGGCTGTTTTGTGAATTAGAAATGTGCTTGATAGCTCATCCCGAATGCTTAATATTCATCAAAAATGTCATGTGCCCCACACAGGACTCTTGACAGACTCACCCTGCCTCTGTCCAATCACACCACTTCTCTGTTGTGAACCTTATCGTGATTCCCATCTCGTTCAGCTCCTTGCAGCAGCTTATAGAGTCCTCAGTGATCTGACCCTCTCTCCCTCCCACCCCTTCCCCACCCACGTTCACAGCCCCTCCAGCCACATTTTCCAAGTGCTCACTAAGCCTATGCCTGAGCAGGGCCCTGGTGCTCATTCTGCCTGGAGCATCTTCCCTGCTTGTGCCTCATGCCCTGCTCCTTCTCATCAATTAGTTCTGGGCCCAACGTCATCTCCCAGAGAGGCTTCTTGGACTGATCTGCTTGGAATGACCCCTCGCATCTCTCCACCCTCCATCTTGCTTTAGTTTTCTTCCTGATCCTCACTGGTCTCTGAAATAACAGTGTTTATTTATGTTCTTGTGTGTGATCTTCCTCCCCGACAGCCAAGGGCACTCCACGAGCACAGGGACTCTGTCTCTTGTTTGCTGCTCCTACAGGTGCCTGCTAGCGAGCCTTGCACACAGTTGGTGCTCCAAAATATTTGCTAACTGTAAGAAGACATTTTGGAGAGAATTGAGAAGAATAGAATAAGGACTAGGTGTTAGATAATATGAAGAAATTAATACTTTGGTTCAGTATAATAATGGCATTTGGGTTAGGATGAAAAAAGAAGCCTTCGCTGTTTGTTACAAGCTGCAGTATTTACGGGTAAAATGGCATGTCTGGGATTTTCTTTTCTTTTTAAGTTTTGTTGTTGCGGTTGCTGCTGTTGTTGAGATAGTCTCTCTATGTTGCCAAAGCTTGTCTCGAACTCCTGGGCTCAAGTGGTCCTCCCGTCTCGGCCTCCCAAAATGCTGGGATTACAGGCATGAGCCACTGTGCCCAGCCAATGGAATTTTCTTTAAAATAGTCCAGTTTAAGAAAAAAGTAGGATGGGGGCAAGAGGAGACAAAACAGCAACGGCCAAATGTTGACAACAATGAAAGTTACGAGTACACTTGGGTTAATTCTATTATTCTCTTACCTTTGGTAGGTGTAAATATTTCCATATTAAAGAGTTAAAAACATGTATTTGTAGAACTCATTGAAGACTGAGTGACTAGTGTATAAAATGCTTTTAGCACAGAATCAAACTCACAATAGACACGCTGGCACTGGGCTAAGCACTTTGCATGCATAACCTTACTGAATTCTCCTGATGATGCTATAAATTAGGTATTTTTATTATCCCCATTTTGAACATGGAGAAACTAAGCTTGCTGGAGGTGGAATAACTTTTCTTGGTAGAATCAAGACTTGACTCTAGAACCTGAGCTATTAGTCACTGGTTGTCTATCATCCGGGCTAAGTTACAAGGGAGACTCAGCCCGTAGGGGCCAACCCTACAGGAGCTTGGAAGGCTGACGGCAAAAAAGCAGCCAGTTTCACGCCTTGGACATGAAGCAGCCAGTGTCTGTGCCTTTCCTGTGGGGGCTGGAAAAAATAATGTTTTCCTAAGCATACACTGGTTTGTGATTGAACATCAGGCGATGCTGCTCCCTAGTGCCCTAGTAAGAGCAGAGTTAGGCATGGCTAGGGCCAGGTGGCATCCCAGGAGGAACGCTAGATTAGAAGTTCCAAGATCATCTCCCTGTTCTGATTCTTAGAGGCCCTCCAGAGCTCTGGCCAAAGTGATCAATGTGGAGGAGGCCTTGTCATCCAAGCCTAGCCAGTCAGAGTCAGTCAAGGGGCATTTGCGTGACCCGGAAGCAGCATTCTGGCTCCCTCCTGCTGGGCTTGAAGCCAGAAAGGGATAAATTCAGGGTGGCACTGCCCCCTTACTATCTGAGGGGAGACCTTGTCAGAGAAGAGAGCCTGCAAAGGAAGGAGAGCTGAGCTGATCTATTCAGCTCCTGGATCAAGCTGTATCTGATGTCAGGTTGTCCACGGACCTGTCAGTTAACAAGAGCTAGCACATTTCCCTCTTTGCTTAGCCACTTTGGGTTGTAGTTTTTGTCACTTGCAACCAAAGAGTTCTAACGGCTGTAATATATTGGCTGCTTGGGAGTTTGAAAAACCCATTTGTGGATGGGGAGCTGCTGCACTTTTTTGAGCTGAGTGGCCAGCCCTGAGCCTCATTCCAGACAATGTCTATGGTGCTTCTTGGAGCAGGAGTGAGCAGGCTGCCCACATGCACCCTGGCCTGGCTCTGCCACCTTGTCTCTGCCTGTTGCCTCTGTCTGCCATGGCAAGTGAGGCTCTGAGCTTCCACCCGCCCTGGTGCCGGCTTCATTCACCAGCATCTTCTCTGTGAGAGAATGAACCTCACATCAAAGTGGCGTGGCAGCTTTCCTTAAACAAAACAGTCCTTCCCCTCCCTGCTGCCTTGCACAGGCAAGAAACTGCATTTAACCACCTGCAAGTTTCCTTTCACGGCCTCCTGTCATTATGGGAATGCTTTGATGGGGCGCTAGAATGCCGGAGAGGGGGAGGCGCACTCCACCATCACAATTAACTTGTTAGAGACAATGACTCCCAGCCAAGACGCCTGCCTGTGTGGGGTGTCGGGCGGGTGTGATGAGAGCCTGGGGCCCGTGGTGGGGGCCCTGGGCCTCTGGGGTAGAGCCCATCTGAGAAGGGCCCCAGCTCTTCGCTGGCTCTGTGAAGGTGCCAGTTGGTGGTCTCAGTGCACAGGGCGGCCACAGTGGCTCCATGCATCCCCCGACACCAAATGCCATCTTGGTACTGTGCCACGCTGAGAAAGTCAAGAGCTCAGCCCCGGCACCAGACAGTTTCAGTTTTTGAGGCTATCGTCAGCTCCCATCACTGCTCTAAGACTGTCCTTTATCTGTAAAATGGGGCTAGGAAGAGGATGCCCTTGGCCGGGCGCGGTGGCTCAAGCATGTAATCCCAGCACTTTGGGAGGCCGAGGCGGGCGGATCACAAGGTCAGGAGATCGAGACCACAGTGAAACCCCGTCTCTACTAAAAATACAAAAAATTAGCCGGGCGCGGTGGCGGGCGCCTGTAGTCCCAGCTACTCAGGAGGCTGAGGCAGGAGAATGGCGGGAACCCGGGAGGCGGAGCTTGCAGTGAGCCGAGATCGCGCCACTGCACTCCAGCCTGGGCGACAGAGCGAGACTCCGTCTCAAAAAAAAAAAAAAAAAAAGGATGCCCATAAGGGGTAATGGCATGTCTGGGCTCTGTGTGCATCATTTCTTTCCTTATCAACAAACAGTAGGCCTCCCCCCAGCAGTCCTAGAAGAACGGCATGGCAAATACTGCCACCACGGTGATCTTGGGTGTGAAAAACCTCAGCCAGGAGGGTTTTGGGGTTGTGTGAGCCACTGGCTTGGGCTCCTTCCCTTCTCAGAGCTGTCTCTGGCACCTGGAAGGGTGGTGACCATAGAGCCCCTTCCCTAGCAGTGAGAGTGGCTGTTCTAATCCATTCTCCCAGGCCCTTTGACCCCCAGACTCAGGGGAATCCTGGGACTTTAGGACTGGAAGGTCTCTCAGAGTCTCCAAGTTCCCCACTCCTTACTGCCAGCCACGGCTGACTCCTAGGATGGCTCACCCTTGCCTCAAAACTCACACAGCTGAGACCACAGAAAGCCCAGCCCCTGGGATTCCTGAAGACTTGAGGTGGTGGCTATGATCTGGTTGCTCTGGGAGTCTTGCCTGTCTCCCCTTCACTGCCGCCTCCTCCAGGAAGGCGTTTGAAAGGATCAGTGAAGCCTCAACTGCCCCACAGGTTCTGCCCTCTGCCTCCCTCACCATGGCCAAGACGGGATGGGTTTTGAGGTGCCCTGCTCTTTGGTCCTGTGTGTAGCTCTCCTGGCAGCGTGGAGAGTTGGTGGTAATTGGTAGGGAAGTGATTGGGTATTCTTGTGTCTCTGGCCTTAGTAACATCAGCGTAGCCCTCAGTGCCTACTTTTCTCCCTTCCCCTGCCACCCCTGGGTTCTCTACGGATGGTAGCTCTGGTGAGCCCATGGTACTTTCCTGCTAAGTCTCTCTGCTCCCTGCCTTGTTTCTCTCCACATGATGGCCCTGATTAGCTGTAAGAAATGCCAAGCTGAACCTGCCAGTCTTCTGTAATTTTATTTTATTTTATTTTATTTATTTAGAGACAGGGTATTGCTCTGTTGCCCAGACTGGAGTGCATTCTGGGCAATCATAGCTCACTGCAGCTTCAACTTCCTGGGCTTAAACCATCCTCCTACCTTAGCCTTCCAAGTGGCTGAAACTACAGGTGTGTGCCACCACATTCAACTATTTAATTTAATTTTTTTTTTTTGAAATGGGGTCTCACTGTGTTGCCCAGTCTGGTCTCAAACTCCTGGGCTCAAGCGATCCTACTGCCTCAGCCTCCCAAATTGCTGAGATTATAGGCCTGTGCCACTGGGCCTGGTCATTCCTTTGTTTTAAGACACAAAACTCCTGACTAGTCTGGTTTCTGCCTGGGTCTCCACCTCATACCCCGAACCCATTCTTCATATATCTCACTGGGGCCTTTGCACCTGCTGCTCCCTCTGCTGGGAGCCTCTCTTCCCCTGCTTCAACTCCCCCAGGTTGAAATGCCTCTTCCTGACCTGGCTCTCCCAGCGGGGGTCTGAAGCCACGGCCTCTGCAGCCACTCACGGGCCACCCCGCACTATCTCCTCCCAGCACTTTTTCTCTCCTTCTCCTTCTCCTTTTCCTTCTCCTTCTCCTTCTCCTTTCCTTCTCCTTCTCCTTCTCCTTCTCCTTCTCCTTCTCCTTCTCCTTCTCCTTCTCCTTCTCCTCCTCCTCCTCCTCCTCCTCCTCCTCCTCCTCCTCCTCCTTCTTATTCTTCTTCCTCTTCATGGAGTTTCACTCTTGTCACCCAGGCTGGAGTGCAATGGCACGATCTCAGCTCACTGCAACCTCCATCTCCCGGGTTCAAGTGATTCTGCCACTTCCAAGTGATTCTCCCGCCTCCAAGTGATTCTCCCACCTCAGCCTCCCAAGTAGCTGGGACTACAGGCGTGTGCCAACACGCCCAGCTAATTTTTGTATTTTTAGTAAAGATGGGGTTTTACCATGGTGGCCAGGCTGGTCTTGAACTCCTGACCTCAGGTGATCTGCCTGCCTCGGCTTCCCAAAGTGCTGAGATTACAGGCGTGAGCCACTGCACCAACCACACCTTTTCTCTTCTTATCTGTGTGGCCATATCTCCCCCGCTTCCCTCTCCATTGTGCGACTGCCCACCCCATAAGGGCAGGCAGGGAGGGTCTGCGCTGCTCCCCACTATACCCCTGGCTTCCAGGGTAAGACCTGGTTTACGGAGGCCCTTCCCCACCTGACACGGGTCCTGTCCTGCCAGGTAACCCAGGAGACCCCCGAGCCGAGGCCTGGTATCTGAGTGAACCATCCTGGTTCCATCGCAGCACACAATGGCAGCTGAATAATTAACTCTCCAATTATAGGCCCATAATAGAGGCTTAATCTGGGGCTCGTTGGTAATGAGCCTGTTCACAGAAGGCCTTTCATCTGGGCCCCAGCCCTGTGCCGCTCATAGAGCCCCCGCCTTGGCTGTGTGTCAGAGCCCACCCTCCTGCTCACCAGGGCCTCGGCCCTGCACCCCTAGCCTGGCTGCGGCCCACCCCCCAGCCTGTGAGGTGTCCTGGGCTGTGTCTGCGGTCCCAGGTAAACCCTGGGAGAAACGAGCCTGCTCCGACCTCTCCTCCCAGGGCTGGGTGGGCAGCAGAGTTCAGAGCCTGCAGCAGATGCCTCTCTGCCAGGCCAGGATGAGCCTGGAAACTACCGGGAAAATGTGCCCCCGGAGCAGAAGGCCCCCCTCGTTATGGAGACACACCAATTGGCTCGGCCCATGAAAGCCTTCAGGTTTGAGAACGTGAAGACTTAATTGCCTTATGGACATGGAAAGAATGGAGGGGCTTCTCCAGGGAGCGGTTCCTCGCCTCGTGCTTTCTCTCTCCCCCACTGGATAATGACAGGACTTGTGACTGATTAAAGGGGGAAGACAAACTCCCCTCTGGGGGGCCAGTGACAGGTTCCACCTACATTTAAAGCATGCCCCCTCCTCAACTCCACTCCTCCTCCCTCCGACTTTTCAGAGGTGATTTTTAATTGCTTTTTCCCAGGTGGAGAAAGGGAGTGGAGATGAGGGGTGCGCGGGGAATTTCACATTCGGCAGCAGCCCCTGTATCTTGGTTCTTACTGGGGCACGCTGTTCCTGTGGGGCTTGTAATTGCAGTAAATTTGTGGTCCAGGGCAGCATGGAGAGCAAACAGGCACACAAAAACTCCCCTCTCTCATCCCTGGGCTCAAGGTTCGTGGTTCTGTCCCTGGGCCCTCTGGCCTCCCCTCCCTCTGCACCCCACCCTGCTCCCTCTGCTCTGGCCACACAGGCCTCTCATGCTCCTTCGGGCTACCCAGCTCCTCTGGCCTCTGCGCCTCTGCCCTGAGCGTTCGGGCTACCCAGCTCCTCTGGCCTCTGCGCCTCTGCCCTGAGCGGTACCCTCTAGTTGGAAAACACAACTTCCTTCATCTTTGTAGAGCATCCTCCTTGTTACTTGGGTGTGGCTGCAAAGGGCCCTGACTACTTACCCTGCAGAATGTCCAGTGCATCCTTTGGAGGCCTCTCCCATCATTTTGCCCTCACGCTCTCAGTATATTTATTTGCATTTTTATCAACGGTCGGTCTCCCCTAACTGAAATGCAAGCTCTGTGAGAGCAGCCTTGTCTGCTTGGTGGTTACTCATGATCTAGGGCAGTGCCTGGTAGGTAAATATTTGTAGAAAAATAGAAGGGAGCTTCTCCTTATGGATCCGCAAGTGCTGTTTGGGCCCCATGGGCTTGGCGGAAAGCCTTGCCTCACTGGGAATGGGCCCCTTCTAGGACTTTGCCATTGACAATGGCGCTATCTGGAAGTCACCTCCATTTCCAAGCTGGCCCGGTGGGGCCCAGATAACGAAGCTGCTTTAACATAAATAATTTGCTTCTGAGGTGTAAGAAGTGGGGA
Source organism: Macaca thibetana thibetana (assembly GCF_024542745.1). Taxonomy (NCBI): domain Eukaryota; kingdom Metazoa; phylum Chordata; class Mammalia; order Primates; family Cercopithecidae; genus Macaca; species Macaca thibetana. The sequence continues at coordinate 42,629,538 of NC_065597.1, forward strand.
ATATTTTTAGAAGGCCTGCCCTCCTAGGGGAAGTAAATGACTTATGAAAACGGGATTTTTCAAAGTGGCCTTCAAGAGAAAAGGGAGCCGTGTGTGATGGCCAAAATGGAATTCTATGAATTAGTGCGACTCATTATTCTGGCCGTACGCACACAGAAACACGCACACACACACACGCACTCACTCACTTTTCCTCCTGCCTTCCATTTCATGGTCTTAGCTCGAATCTGAAATAAAACCCTGGCAGCCCTCCTCCCCTGGCCCTCAGCGGCGGCCTGTCTGATTGGATGCCTCCCACAGCCCTGAAGACCAGAGCTTCAAGGAGGAAGCCGCCAGGGACACGCTGAGTCCTCGCTTCTTAAAGTGCGCCCGTAAGTTACCTTGAAATGTTATTAAAAAAAAAAAAAAGTATTCTAGGTTCAACAGACACTTGGGTTCCTGTTAACAACTCATTTAAGGAGAAAGTGGGGGGAAGGCATTCAGATCAAGGCTTCTTTGACAACGTGAACCTCCTTACTTTGAATCCTTACATTGTCGATGGGATGAAAGATTTCGTGGAGACGCAGATGGGTAAATGCGCAGGTGAGAAAGGACAGATGTTCGCTACAACGGAGACGCAGGGATCTTGGGATGAGCTTTGTCTGGCCAATAATGGAGAATAGATATTGGAGGGAGGAGGGAGTGGGAGACCCAGAAAACCAAGACACAAAAACCACTTTTGTGGCCATTGTGTTTCCACTGGAGTCTTGATCTAGGGAAGATGTGCTGTTTGGAGAACTAACAAGACGACTGACTGCTTTGATGGGGCATGTTCTGAAAACCAAGGTCTACAGAAGTCATCCGTGGCTGGCTCCCTGGGGCCTTTCTCCCCTTTTCTACAAAATCCGGCTGCCAAGGAGGCACAGATATGTTTTCTGCCCATCACCCCTCAAAGCCCCAGACAATCAGCTCAGACTGTCTTTTCTTGAAGGTTCATGGTTGCATCCTGGTGCCCACAGGCTCAACTTTGAACTTCTCGGCCAGCAGCCAAGGGCTGCCATGAGCTAGCTCCACCTCGCCTTCTCTTGCCAGTCCCCACACCTTCCCAAGACCCTACTCCCACCAGACCAATCTTCTCCCTGATCCCACATTATTCTTTCCTCCTCCATGGAGGTCCCCTTCTCCAAAGATTCTCCTGTCTGCTTGTGTGAGGTTTACTCGTCCTGGACAACCTGACTTCCAGGAGCCTTCTGAGCCCATCTTCACTGAGCTCTTGTGAGTTCCGATTCTAGGTGCCTTTGATCCATCTCATTGACTGTCTTTCTAGTCTACTCTCCCAAGAGGACTTTTTAACTCTTTCAAAACAAGGGTTCTGGCTGGGAGGTGCCAGCACATGGCACAAGACCAACAGAGTGGGCACAATAAGAAAGTAATGGCCTCTTCCAAACAGCATGAAGTGGCCAGGCTGTGGACCAGAGGGTGCACATGATGTGGTTCACCACCCTGTCTTGGAGATCTTCCATCCCTGAGGATGGAGGGAAGAACTCAAGAGAAACTGCCACCATAGTGCTGTCACCCTCTGCTGACCACCCCGAAACCTGGAGGGCCCCTTATCCCGTGGGGCAAAACCCAAACTATCAGCCTCTCTGTGTTGTCACAACTCTTTTATTTTTGCAGAATAGTTCATTCGTTCAATAAAATTGTTGAGTGGCCCACTGTGTGCCAGGCACTGGGGATCTGGGGTTGAGTATCCTATACCCAGCTCCATTGTCTTGGGACTTACAGACAATGAATTAAGAGCCACAGAAATGTCTGATTACCATCAGAATAAGTGCAATGACAGTTTAAGTGCAGGCTGCTCTGAATATTTAGAAAGACCTAACAATTGCTTCTCAAGGATGCTGTTTTACATCTGGTGGGTTTTGAGCAGGTTGCCCTACACCAGTGGCAAAAGGAGCCATAAGCTGCCTTGATGGGCCACTTAATGGGATGCTGAGCCTAGGGGGACTGTTGGAAGAAACTCAGTCCTCACGGTGGATCTGAGGCGAGGCTGGTGCTCTGAGCGCTAGTGGAGAAGTATCTCCAGGCAGAGACTGTGCCTGGAATTGTTAGGAATGTGGAGGAGGTCAGAGCAGCAACCAGCTGTCCCCCCAACTTAGGCCATAGACAGAAATGTCTCAACATCCTCTGGTGCTAAGTGCCTTCTCCTCTTTAAAAGGAGGGCCTTCTTTTCAACAAGCTCCCATGTCCCAAGCAAAGAGTCCTCCAAGCCTTGCTAGCATCACCCTATCGGGTACCAGTTACTCCCTCACTGGCTGTATTTTACTTCCTTGATTTTTCTATTAATGAAGCCAGTGAGCTGCTTTGTATTATGGCTTCTTCTGCTAATGTTTATCTACTCTACATCATGGTGAGTTCCAGGAGAATTAAAATTATGTCTAGTTCTTTTTGATATCAAGGATCCTAGTGAGGGCATAAACTTGATAAACAAGTGTCTGCCATGCATGCCACCACTTCTGAATCCACTGGCCATGGCAGACATTATTAATCAATCCTGATGCTCATTTCTGCTGTGTCTTGATATGGTTTCAAAATATCTCCTCAGAACACTCTTTTCTGGTTACCCTCTGGGGGAAGTCATTCCTCTTCCAATTTTGTTTTTAATAACTTAAATAATCATTCTTTTATTCACGGTGCTCTTTCACTTGCCATTATGTACTTTTAAAGTCTTATTTAAGAACTGCTTCCCCAACTAAGCTGTAACCTTATGGAACCATGTCTGTCTTTGCTCATCACTGCAGTGGGGTGGTGAGCCCATCCCTCGACCTGTGGTAAGAGCTCAGTGCATGTTTGCTGCAAGTTGACTGCATGCTTGAGTAAATGAGTGATTTAAAAAGAGGACCCAGGTTTTGTCAAAATGCCTGGCTTAATGCTGGCTCGGTAGCTTCCTGACTGTGCACTTGAACAGGTCCCTCCCCTTCTCTGGGCATCAGCTTCCCCATTAGTAAAACGAGGATGAAATTGTTCCTTCTGCAGAGTTGCAGTGGGTGTCTGATGGTGGAAAATAAGTGAAAACATTTTGTAACTCAGAGGCAAATGCTGGCAGTGGTGATTTTTGGTGTGATTTCTCCCCTTTTCTCTGCTCCAGAGCTGGGAGCTGTTCAAGCAGAGGTTTCACTCTTCTGGAGCTTTTGGAGGATCTGGGACAAAGACTACCCTCCTGAGCTTGGAGGACGTGGGGAATTTTATCTTGGATTCGGGTTGGTTTGGGGGCAGTGCTAGCAGGCTGGTGTTCAGTGCGGGGGCCCAGAGGGTGCATGCCGGGAGCAGGCAGCTGCTCTTCCCCTCCTGCCTGGGTCCAGAGTGGCAGGCTTTCTGCTGCTGGGCCCCTGTGGGGAGGGGGCCTGAGAGGTCCTGGGTACTGAGCCCTGCCCATGGGAGGCATGGACGTCACTCTGGCCTTGACCATTTAGGATGCAGCATGGCCTCACTGCCCGCCTGAACGAAGAGGGAGGGGCCGCTGTGTGCTGCACCCCTTTGTTGCTTCTACAGCTGGGGCCGGGCAGCCCCTTCCCTTTGGGGATTTGAACCCCTGGAGCCTGTTTCCCTACAGGCTGATCCTTCTTTGGCCAGTGAAGCCTGCCTAATGCACCCTGGGGAGGGTGATGCCTTAAGCAAAGTGTCTCGAGCTGGCCCTGCTGAAGCTGATCCCAGCTGGCCTGGAGCAAGTGGGAATTCATGTGTGTGTTGTAGCAGCAGGTGGGGAGAGCTCGGGAATGGCCAAGTGCAATGGCAGGACCCTGACTGGCTGTTATCAATCCCAGAAAGGGGCATGGAATGGTGGGGCTGGCCAGGGCCCAGTGACTCCGGGAAGCAAAGAGCTCCACTCCCCTGTCCCCTGCCTCTCAGCTGGGGTGGGTGGCAGGACCCAGCAGGAGTCAGGTCTTTCTCCCAGAAGGGCAGGGCCTGTAACTTGTCCTCCTAGAGGGCCACTTCACTGGGGGAAATGGGTCCTGGCTGCAGAGAAACCAGGCCCATTCTCCCTTGGCAGTCAGAGATCTTGAGTTCTGGGGGCAGGAAGCAGAGGAGGGCCTGGGAGCAGGTCTCGCACAGGCAGATGGGGCTTGGGAGGCTTGAAAGTCTTTTTCTGCCCACTCTCCTGTGCTAGCCCCATTCAACCACTCAGCAAAGCTAGACTCCACCCACTTCCCATCTCCTGCCTTTGCCTGGGGTGCCCTCATCCCATCTTCTATTTCCCTACAAGGTCCAATGCAAATGTCACCTCCTCTGCAAGGACCCCCGTGACTCCTCCAGACAAGGTCAGTTGCTGCCCCTTCTTAGGTCCTACCCTCTTTTTTCTTTTTCCCATTACTAGGGTGTTCTCAGCTGAATTACTGATGGCAGTGTTATCTTCTGTCTTCCTCTAGACTGTGAGCTCCAAAGACATCATCATTGTGGTCAGCATCTGTCATTCCTGCCTGCCTTGCCTCCAGATCCACTTCGCTCTGTAATAGCACCTGTGGTCTCCAGTCCCCACCATGGCCCCCAGTGATGCTTGGCTCCTGGTCTCCATACCCTTGTGTTGTTCCCTCCCACACTGACCTGGGCTGAGTTGTGTCACCAATAGGACATTACAGAAGAGATGCAATGCAGCAGGGTGTGTGACTTCCCAGGGGACAGCAGCAAGGGCCCTCTAGCTTCTGCCCTGTTCCCTTTTGGGCTGGTTGCTTGGATGAAGCCAACCGCCATGTTGTCAGGACACTCAAGGAGCCCCGTGAAGAGGCCCATGTGGAGAGGTGCTGAAACCTCCAGCCAACAGCCAGCATCAGCTGGCCAGCTGTGAGATTAAGCTACCTGGAAAATGGATCATCCAGCCCAGCCAGGCCTTCGGATGACTGCAGCTTGGCTGACAGCTTGATGCCAACCTCATCACAGGCCCAGCTATACCACTGTGTTCCTGATCCACAGGAACCATGTGGGATGATATGTATTTGTTATTGTTTGGGGAGAAATTATTAACCAGCAAAAGAACCAATAAGTATCTCAGTTCCCCTTAGGAACTATCCTTCTTCCACTGTGTGTGGCCTTGGTGGAACTGGCACTTTTGGTGTTCCATCTTCCTTGGGCCAAGGGATGGGAGCCTTGACCCTAGAGAGGACAATGAGACCCTCTCTCTGGAATTTGTATCTTGAGCCAGAGAGACTAGATCAGGAAATGATTGGACTGATTTCCAGAAGCTACTTGACATCACGCACACACATGTAGAAACGCACATGCATATATATGTATAGACACATATACATATATACATATAAACACATACAAATATTTATGTACACCACATGCACATGCACCCATACATATATAAACATACATATGTATACACATGAACATATATTTTCCTTTTTCTGCCAAAGTTAGGTACAGCCATCGCTAGCATCATCTTCACAGTGTCATCAGCAACCACACCACTCATATTAGGCCCTGGAACACGTGTCATTCAGTAAGTGCCCAACCAGTGCATGTCGGATAAATTAAAATCCTAGAAATATGAAGTCAGGGCCGCTTCTTGTGATTTTAACTTATGTTTTGTTCATCATCTTGGAGAAGATTTTGAAAGCCTGAGAATTGATGACCTTTGTTCTCTGTCTCCCTCCCTTGCCCACCTTACCAGAGGAGAGTAGCTTTGCGCTCAGTTACCTGCCACAGAAAGGTTCTGATGCCAGGCAGGGAGTTGAAGGGGTCCACAGACAGCCTGCCTGCATTGGTCTGGAAGCCCATACTCCTTGAGCTGAGAACTGGGGTGAGAGGAAGGCATAAGCCTCAGAAGATAATGTGGCAGCGGCGGGATTAGAGGGTAGAGAAGTGGTTGTTGTGAGTGGAGACTTTTTGAGCTTTTTGGGCTGTGACCTGCAGTAATTCAGCAGTGACCAGTGTAGGTTGGCACCAGACTCTGGGAATCCTACACACCCCAAGGTATTGCTCTGTCCAGGACCTTGGGAGTATAAGAGAGGGAGCCCCACTAAGGGATGGAAATTGAATTTCCACCAGTCCAGCTCAGCAGGGACCTGAAATCAGATTTTTAGTGATTTGATTTAGGGGGTGTGCCTTTTCTCCTATACTCAAGTTTGTGGAATAAGGTCTCAAAGTTACTACAAGGGCAGGAATTTTCATTTTTTGGTCTTTGTTCATTACTGTTTTACAAAGCCTGGTACATTGCCTAAAACACAGTAGGCACTCAAGAAATGTTAGTGCTTAAAGGCACATGTAGAAAATGAAAATTTCCTGGGTGCCTGCTAAGTGCTAGAGACTCTCGAAACTTCATTTGGATTCTTCTTTTCACACCAACACTTGAAACTTGGTATTTTCTTTCACATTTTATTTCTCCTCCTTTCCTTCCTTCATTTCTTCCTTCTTCCCTTCCTAATCCTTTTCCAGTTGTCTGAATGTATTTGCATGTGTTCTTGTAAGCAGTGTATTGTTATATGTGTGTATTTTCCATTTGTATTAAGACTAGAGTGTCACTTCTCATCCTGTTTCCCATCTTTTTCACTCACCTCGTTTTGCCATCCACCAGCACCCAGACACTCCTGCCAGTGCTGAGGTCCTTAAATAGATCTCCTGGATTAGAACTTTGGAATATACGTCCAGGAGTGGGGCTGCTTGCTAGGTCCCTGCAGTGTCCATGTGTAATTTAACCCAGAGCGACTCCAGTGGCTCACACTCCCTACCACAAGGCATGAAGCTTCCTTCGTTTCCACATCTATGCCAACATTGGCCTTCCCTAGCTTTCTAACACGTTTCAGTTTTATAGAGTGATACCTCGTGGTTATTTTAACTTGTATTTCTTGCCCTGATTTGGAGGAAAAGAATTGAAGTCTCAGAAAAGTGATGTTAGTGAGTAGCTGGGTTTGTGTCCACCCACCCGAGGCTTAGGCTGGAGGGCCTGGATGGGCTGATGGCTCGCCAGCAGCCGGGCCAGACTGTGTGGGCACCGTCAGGAGAGTAGCCTTCTGCTGTGATCGAGCCCCACCTGGTGGCGCAGGAAGGGAAGGGGACGGGGAAGAGGAGGGAAAGAAATGGAAGGGGAGAAACTTACCCCAGCAGCTGCACAAGGCCACGCCCAGCCAGTCATTGCACACATGGAGGACATGGGCCAGGCCTTAAGGGACTTAGGTTTAGCCTCTGCCTCTGGAAGGTGAAAGGAACTAGAATAGCTTCACCATTGAGGAGCCTATTGTTTTTAGCAAATGAAACCAGAACTTTTTTTAAACAAAAAACACTTAGTATATTTCTTTTTAAAATGTACTTTAAACTAAAGTACAATATGCACATCTAAAGGGCATAAATCCCAAGTGCACAGCTCAATGAATTTTCTAAGCTAACTGGCCTCCAGTCGGTCACATACTGCCTTTTCCAAGGATAGCCACCATCCTGACTTCCAACACTATAGATTAGGTCTAGGTCTTTTTGTTTGGCCTGGGTTGAAGGTTGTATAAATGGAACTCTACAGGTGTTCTGTTTTGTATTTTGCTGCTTTTGCACAATATGATGTGTATAATTCATCCATATTGTTTGGTCATTCTTGTTTTTATGCGGTATTCCATTGTATGATTATACTGCAAGATATGCTTTCTACTGTTGCCTGATGGATATTTGGGTTGATTCCAGTTCTTGGTTATATAGAATAAAATTGCTGCAAAATTTAGCACATGTCTGTTGGTGCACATGTCTATTGGTGCACACATCCACTGGCACACACATCTATTGGTGCACATGTCCATTGGTGCATATGTCTATTGATGCACACGTCCATTGCTGCACACATCCATTGGCGCACATGTCCATTGGTGCATACATCCATTGGTGCACACGTCCTTGGTGCATATGTCTATTGCTGCACACGTCCATTGGTGCACACGTCCATTGGTGCATACGTCCATTGGCGCACAAATCTATTGGCACACACGTCCATTGGCACACATGTCCATTGGTGCACACTTCTATTGGTGCACACGTCTATTGGTGCACACGTCCACTGGCGCACACGTTTATTGGTGCACACATCCATTGGTGCATACGTCTATTGTTGCACACATCTATTGGTGCACGTGTGCATGCAGTTCTGTTCAGCATGTATGCATAGGAAATACCAGACCATAGAGGAGTGTATATTCAACTTTACTGGATGCTCCCAGTTTTCCTAAGTGGTTGTGCCAACCTGCAGGGGCAATGGCAGAGTGTGAGAGTGCTGATTGCTCCAGATTCTCACCAATGGGCGTTGCCATTGCCAGTCTTTAGCCATTCTACTGTGTGGGTAGTGATTCTGCATCGTGTTTTATAACTTGCATGTCCTGATGATTAATGACTTTTTTTTTATGTTTATTGGTCACTTGGCTATCCTCTTTTGTGAAGTTTCTATACTAATAGAAGACTTCTGACTGTTTTTTTCCCACTGAGTGACCTGCCTTTTTCTTACCAATATATAGGAGTTAAAAATATATCACGTGGATAGGAGTCCTTCGTCAGATATGTTGTCAGAAGACATATCTTCTCTTGCTTGTGTTGCTGGCCTTTTCACTCTCTTAGTGATGTCTTGGATAAGCAGAAATTCTTTTCTTTTATTGAGATAGGGTCTTGCTCTGTTGTCCAGGCTGGAGTGCAGTGGCATGATCATGGCTCACTGCAGCCTTAACCTCCTGGGCTCAAGTGATCCTCCCACCTCAGCCTCCTGAGCAGCTGGGACTACATGCATCCACCACCATCCCTGGCTAATTAAATACAGTTTTCTTTTGTGTAGACAGGATCTCTCTATGTTGCCCAGGCTGGTCTTGAACTCCTGGCCTCAAGCATTCCTTCCACTTCAACCTCCTAAAGCGCTGGGATTACAAGTGTGAGTCACTGCACCTGGCCAGAAATAATTCTGAATTCTAATATAATACAATTTATTAAATTTTTCTTTTATTATTGGAGCTTGTTGTGTTGTGTTCAAAATCTTTTTGCCTACCCCAAGGTCATGGAGATTGTCATCTACCAGTCTTCTAAAAACTTCCACAGTCTGCATCCATCTGGAATTGATTTTTGCATATGGTGGGAAGCAGAGGGTCAATATTTTTTCCATATGGATATTTAATTGACCAGCCTGATTTATTGGAAAGACCATCATTTCTCCACTGCACCACAGTGTCACCTTTGCCATAAACCAGGGGATAGTACACGCATGAATCTGTTCCTGGTGTATGTGTTTGTCTGTTTCTGTATCTGGTGGTAACTGTTTTAGAGAGGGCAATAGAATTATACTATTCATAAGGCAATTTCAGAGTCTGTAAAACACCAGTTTAGAGTGTGCTGCAGGTGGTGCTGTCTGCTGATGGACGCTGGCTTGGGGTTGTCTGATAAAAATTCCTTTCTCAATGTGACCTGTGACTCTTAGGGCTCACTGTGGGCTCGCCTAGCCAGGATGTCAGGAACATGAATCTGAGGCTTCTTATGTTTGTGCTGTCCAAGAATGAAAGGACTCTGCACCCACAGAGGGAGCTGTGTAGCCTCAGCTGTTTTGTGCGGGGAAAGGTCTCTTCTCTGCTTTCATTTTCTTTCCCTTTTCCAGTTCATGCCGAACCCCAGAAAAGCCTTCAGTCCGGTGCTACAGGTGCATCTGGCATCTGAGAGGTGGGCTTCCCACAGCAGTTCCTCCTTGGAGGTTCTGGAGGCACGAGTCAGTCTCTTGAGGATGTGGCATTCAGCTCTGCAGGGGCTGGGCTAGATCTCTTGCTAAAATTACTTCATGACCAGGGTTTTCATGTTGATGTACAGGTCCCCAAACAGGGGCCTTGAAGTTGCAGGGGGAGAAGCTCCCCAGGCCTGGCTCTCAATGTACCACTGGAGGGGCAGTGGGATGGACCTGCCTCGCAGGGCCATCAGCCTGGGGCTCAAGCTCTGGCACTTTCACTGGGCACAGATGGGCAGCAGGGTGTGGCTCTGGGGGCAGGTCGAGGACAGTGTTAAGCATGTGGCTTCCAGCAGTGACTCTACCATGAACTCAGGGAATCACAAGGGGATGCTCCACCCGTCTCTGGGCCTCTAACTCCACCTTTGGTCTCTGTATTATGGGTTGGGTTGTGTTCTTCCAATTGATATGTGGAAGTTCTATCCCCTGATACCTGGGAATAATCTTATCTGGAAACAGGGCCTTTACAGATATAATCATGTTAATAGAGTGGGCTCTAATGTAATAGGACTGGTGCCCTTAAAAAGAGACAGAGGCACATGGAGAAGAGGGACTTGTGAAGATGGGGGCAGAGACTGGAGTTGTGCTGCCACAAGCCAAGGAATGCTTAGGGCTGCAAGAAGCTAAAAAGATAAGAAAGGCTCTCCCTGAGAGCTTTTGGAGGGAGCATAGTCCTGCCAACACCTGGACTTTGGACTTCTACTCTCCAGAACTGTGAGAAAAATGCCTGGGCTGGGTGTGGCGGCTCACACCTGTAATTCCAGCACTTTGAGAGGCCAGAGCTGGAGGATTGCTTGAGTCCAGGGGTTTGAGACCAACCTGGGCAATATGGTGAAACCCTGTCTCTACAAAAAATAGCTGGGTGTGGTGGTACATGCCTGTAGTATCAGCTACTTGGGAGGTGGAGGTTGGAGGATTGCATAAACCCAGGAAGTCAAGGCTGCAGTAAGCCATGATAATGCCACTGCACTCCAGCCTGGTGACAGAGTGAGACCTTATCTCATAAAAAAAAAAAAAAAAAAAAAAAAAAAGAAGAAATATCTGTTGTGTTAAGCTACCCAGTTGTCGTACTTCATTCTAGCAGCTCTGAGAAATGAATGCACCCTGTCTCCGGGCTTGCTTCTCCAATCTGTCCTTCACCACATCATTTCCTGCTCCAAACCCATTAGTGGTTCTTCACTAACCCCTGGAACATCATGGATGCTGGCAGCATCTCCCATCTAACCAATTCTAACCCAAATCCCAACTCATGTCTTTCTCTCTTTTGCTCTTTCCCACCGCATCTCATGGCACACCCGACAGTCATTCAGGCCAAAGGATGGCTCAAGGGTCATTCCTGAGTCCTCTCCCTCATGTCCACACTCAACCCAGTGACAAATTCTTCCAGCTCTACCTCCAAAATATATTCTCAGTAATTTGCTTCTACCATGGTCATCCTACTTTAAGCCTCCAACCTTCTCTTTCTTGAACTGCACACTAGCCTCTTGTGGTAGGCTGATTGCAGAATTGCCCACAGTCTTGGACTACTTCCTGCATCCAAGTTATTTGAAACTCTTTCCTTCTATAGGTACAGGTTATTTCTCCATCCTTGAATTTGACCTGACCTTGGGACTTGTGTTGGGCACTGAAGACTAGAGTGAGGTGAGAGTGATTGTGTGCCATTTCTGAGCCTAGTACTCAAGAGACCTTGTGCACTTCTTGGAATGCTGCTACCATCAGCACAAGCCCAGGCTAGCCTATTAGAGGAAGATCTGCATGGAAGAGAGGCCAGCCATCCCAGACAAGGCCACACTAGATCAGCCAGACCCAGTTAACCCACTAGCTGACTGCAGACGTGTAACTCCAGCCTTGCTCAGCTAAGCCTGGCCAACCAAGATCAGTAGAGATGCTCAAACGACCAGTGGAATCACGAGAATTTGTGTTGTTTTAAACTATATTTTGGAGGTTATTTGTTACACAGCTGTAGCTGACTGATATACCTCCACAATCATCTCCAGGCTTTCTCTTTCTTTCTCACAGAATATTTTCTTCTCTCAGAAGCCAGAGGGGCCTCTCCTGTACTTTTGCCCTCCAACATGATTTTCTGTTGCAACTAGAATTATCTCCAAACTCAGGGCCATAGCCTTCAAGGCCTGACTCGATCAGTTCTCCCAACTCTCTCCTTTGTTCACTCTGCTTCCACCACACTGACCTTCCTGCAAGTCCCATGAACATGTCTTGGCTTTTGCCATCCCCTCTGCTGCGGCTGTCCCTTCAGGTCTGCTCATAGTGGCTCCTTCTCATCTTTCAGGTACCAACCCAATTACTTCCTCCAGGAGGCCTGGCCTGACTACATTGACTAAAGCCATCCTCTCCTACCCTCCTCCCAGTCACTTTTCTTGCATCCCACCCTGTTTTTATTTTCTCATTACTTGCTAAAATCTTTGTCATTACTTGCACAAAAAAAAAAAAAAAAAAAAAAGGCCTTTGCTGTAGTGCGTATTATTTGTGTCCCCAACTAGAATGTAAGCTCAAATCAAAGCACTGCTTTGATTCACTGCTGTGTCCTTAGCAGTTATAACAGTTTCTGGCACATAGTAGGTGTTCAATAAATATTTGCTAAATGAATGGATAACAAATGAATAACCTTCAGCGGTGAGGGGAGCCTTTGTCGTGAAGCTTGCAAACCCTTTGAGCATGTTAGCTCCTGCCACTGTGCTTTCTGTTAATCGTCCACTCCATTCAGACTGACCTACCTGCAGTTTTCCCGCCATGCCACGCTGTCTCTGGCCTCTGAGCCTTTGTACATTCTGTTCCCTCTGTCTGCTCTTCCCTCCTATACAAAGATCCTGGAAACTCCTATTTATCCGTAAAAGTGTTATGTTATACATCTCCTCCTTCAAGAAGCTTTTCCATCATCTGCTGCTCCCAGCCCATGGTGAAGGACCTCCTCCCCCTGTTCTCTGAGGACATTGGATTCCCTTCACCTCACTCATCACACGGTGCTCTTAAATAGCTGGTTATTCCTCTGTCTTCAGGACTATAAACCCCATGTGGGCAGGACCAGGTCTTCTTAATATCGGCATCCCTGGACTCCCATAGGGGCAGGGATGACACACCCATAGGTGGGTGCTTAGTAGCTATGTAATGGCTGAGTGTCAGGATTGAGGAATATGACTGGAGGCCAATGGACTAGAGGAGCTCAAGGTTTGCCCTCTTTCTCTGACCGCACATGAATCGAAATCTGTGAAAATTCAGGGACAATGTGGGCCCTGGGTGGATTTGGAGAAGTGGAGAGTGGATGCAGTGTTTGGGATCACATACATCCTCCTGCTACTACCAACCTCAACACAGTGAGGAGAGTTCCTGATTGAGGCCAGAATGCTGGCATCTCCCTCAGCTTCTCTGTGACATCAGAAGGGCTGGGCTTCCCTTTTTTCTGAATACCTTTCTACACATTGGGGCTCCTAGTGAGTTGTGGAGGAATGGAACTGATGTATGACTCCAGCTCTTCAGTAAATGATCCAGGGGTCTTAGTGGACCATAAGGGAAGTATAGCACATCAGCCATATAATACAGCTGGTAGAGGAGAAAAATGAATACATAAAATCTACATGTCATCTTGAAGTCAGTCCTTATTACAAAAAAGGAATCCAGCCACTGGCTTCATGCCTTATTCTGGCTCCATTTTTGGCTATTGAATTTTTAAAAGGGACACACTAAGGATACTGCAGAGATAATCAAACTGAATTGTATCACAGAAAACTGTGGAAAAAACAAGTCTGAAGATGAAATGGTTAAATGGTCACTGTCATATTACATCACTATGGTTAATATATCTGACATTTAACTTTTTAGGGCCATTTTATCTGTTGTTTAATTTGTTCCTCATCACTAGTCCTGCCTGAATGTGAATATTTACCAGACAATCAAGGCTAGGGTCCTCAATGCAGGATAGTGGTTGGCATTGCTTTCCCTGGCTGCCAGATCTGTGATACTGAAGTGAAGGCTTCTGAGGATGCTTTCAGGTTTGATTTTGGTTGAGGTAATATTGACAAAGTGCCTGACACTTGTGATGCTCAGAAAATTCGTTTCCTTTCCCCTTTTTGCAGCGCCATTTCTACCCAAGGGACTGGTATTTGCTGGAGAGAGGGAGTATCTCTTAATCCTTTGCAGCTGTTTCCTTGGATTCTGGCTTGGGTCTCACTGTAGTTCTGTCTAAACATGGCTTGCTGGATCCCAAGTGGCCTACTTAGTAGCTGTGTGACTTTAGGCAAGTTACACGGGCTCACGCTTCTCTGGCCTGCTCGCTCCTTGGAGGGGGGTTGTATTCCTTAGTGGTGACAGCAGCCCTAGGGTGGGCTGGCATGGGGTGGGGGAGGATTGGTCTGGCAACCTCCAGGGCCTCTCTCTGAGCCCCAGTGGCAATGACTTTCAGTGGAGAGAACTACTTACCTTCAAGGGATCACTTTAGAACCTCAGAGTAGGATATGGAAATTTAAAAGTACATGGAAGGAAAATCCCTGCTATTTTAGTACACGGAGTCAAGGAGTAAAACCTGCTCACAAGACTGGCTGGAGTAGTGGCTGCCCAGCGGAGATTCTGTACGGGAGTCTCTCTGGGGTGTGTCCTAGCTCATGGAGACCCAGAGATCATTAGATGTTTAGGTTTGCCATGAGCAGATATGGACTTGGTATTAGCAGCTTTTCCATGGGGATTGACGTGCCTAGTTTTGGGGATCCCTCTCAGAAAAGCAGCGGCTGGAAAATCAGCTCCTCGTCTACCCCAGCGAACTAGGAAACAGCCCATATTTGTATGGAGTTCTCGGTTGTCACTGACTGTGCTCCCTGCTTCACATGCAAGCTCTCATGTGCTGTTCACAGCACCCCTGCTCAGCACATACTGTCATTAACCCCATTCTACAGGCGAGGAAACAGAGGCACAGAAAGGTAAAGGAACTTTCCTAAAGTCACACAGCGATTAAGTAGAACACTTGGGATTCAGACTTGCTTGAAACACTTGCAGGGACTGGAAGGGCCTGAGTTTGTGACCTTGGTTGGCCAGCATACCCAGATGGGAAGGCTCTGTCTCAAAAGATTTCTGCAGGATTGGCCACAATCATGCAAGACAGCAGGGCAGGAGACTTGGGGAAGATACTGTTTTCATCTCAACCCTGCCATTTCTCATCTATGTGACTCTGAGCAAGTTCCTTGCCCTCTGCAGCTTCTTTTCTTGAAATGAATAAGGTCCTGGACTTGCTGATATTGAGGCACCTACCAGTTCTGAAAGGTTTCGGGCCTCTTTTGGGGTCTGTGGTTGTAAGCACCCAAAGGTCTCCTTCCTTGCCTCCATATGTTGGTAGCATTTCCCTCTCTCACTGCCCCTGATCAGTCCCCCACTCTGCACACAAGGAGGCCAGGTCCCCACAAAGCCAAGTCCTGCACATGGGCGTGGGGCATGTGTGTGTGTTCTCAACCAGCCCCTTTACACTTTGTCCTTTCTAATTTCCCTCTGAGGACCCTGGATCCCCCCCCAACTTTTTTTTTTTTTTTTTAATTCCTAAGCCTTCCTTCCTAAGAAGCCCTTTCTAAGGATTCTTCTTTTGGTCAGGAGAAAAACTACAGTTTCTCCTAAGCTGGTTCTGACTTGGATGTCAAGGACCAGTCTTACCGCAGCACAATGATCACACAACTGAGGCTTGTTTTCTGATTGCTTATTTTCTAAAGGGATGCACTAGGTTGGAAGGATCACTTGTAGTGTGCCAGAGGATGGCATCTGGAGACGAAGGGTCCCATGACAGAAGGAGCCTGAAGGTGGCGGCGAGAGGAGCTTTTTAGAGTGCCACACTGCATATTCCGGTGAACACCTTTTTAGCGTCTATGTCCGCTTCGACCATGTGGGGGTGGATATCCACATCCATTCCTGCATCCTTGCACAGCTTGAGCAAGGTCCGAATGTTCTCCTTGGACAACCTCAGGTATCTGTTCAAGAGAAGGCAAAAGAGGTCAGTTGAAGGTGGAGTCACAGCAGCTTCTAACTTTATTGAAAAGAGCTTAGATTTAAGCAGCAGTAAGTGTGGGTGCTCTGCAAGGGGCTGGCTCTCCCAGTCATCCGTGGAGCTGATAGAGACTTTATAAGACAGTGGGACACCCCACAAAGGAGGTGGGAGTTTGCATTGGTGTAACTCTTTTGGCAGTCAGTTGCCTCCAAAGAAAAAAACATTCATTATCTTTGACTCAGTAACCCCACTCAGGTTCTCGATGTATCCTAAGAAGAGAAGTCAATGGAAAGAAAAGCTATATAAATAAAAGATGTTCATTTTGGGATTGTCAACAACAGGAAAATGAGTAAATCCACTAACAGAGAAATAGTCAATCTGATAATGGACTACCTCATGTCAAGGAGCTTAATTAAAAAGCCATAGTTAGAATGGCATTAAGAAGAAGATGATGTCACATGGCTGTGACAGTACCAAGTGGTGAGAAAAGGCAGAATGTGAATTGTTACGTGATTTGTCACTGTCATGCGCACATACACTGAGAGAGGCCACGGGCCGAGAAAGATACAGACAGTGGAAATAACCGCTGAGCAAAGTTGCAGGCATAGCGGAGAGCATTTGTTTTTAAATAATATCTACACAATTTAAAAATCAGACCATTGATCTAGAATATTAGCTAGAGCCCCAAAATTCTGATTGATACTGAAGAATGGGATCAATCCCATTTATACTGTGTGATCCAGAGAGCTTCTTATTCTACCAGCAACCCTGACCTTGGTCCCAGCTTTAGTACAGAGTGTAGGCCCCTACTCAGGCTGCCTGCTGGTTGCTTACTTTGCCACAGACTATGGGAGAGGCACTGTGTGTTGATATAATGTGATTTTCTGCCTGTTAGGAATGGCCACTGTTCTTTAAGGTCTTCCCAGAGCCTATCTGTTCTTATGGCCAGCTCAGACTCCCTCACGAGTGCCCACACTTGGACTACTTTTTCCCTGATCAGCCTCTGAGGGTCTCATGCATAAGTATATGGGGACACTCGTTAAGATCTCATCCTGGCCAAGCACTGTGGCTCACACCTGTAATCTAGCGCTTTGGGAGGCCAAGGCAGGCGAACCACTTGAGAACAGGAGTTCAAGACCAGCCTGGGAAACATGGCAAAACTCCATCTCTACTAAAAATACAAAAATTAGCTGGGTTTGTTGGTGCACGCTTATAATCCCAGCTACTCAGGAGGCTGAGGCATGAGAGTTGCTTGAACCTGGGAGCTGGAGGTTGCAGTGAGCCGAGATCGTATCACTGCACTCTAGCCTGGGCGACAGAGAGAGACTGTCTCAATAATAATAACAATAATAATAAATCTCACTCTGAACCACTCCATTCTTTTCTTGGTTGTTTCTTGAATGGTTTTGTATGCTATCTCTTCAAATATTCTTTCCGTCTCTTTGGAGGGCAGGAGTCCTGTCCAAATCTCTTTTCCCCCACCATGGAACCCAGGTAGGCTGCCTGTTGCCCAGAGTCAATTAGAACCACATGGTCCATCTGAAAGCCATGGCCAAAGTCATCCAGTCATGGAACTAACTAGCAAGGGCAGTCTGCTGAGGTCTCTGCCTGTTCATCTTGAAGCGTTAACCTTCTGCCAGTCAGTGAGCAGAGCAGGACTTTGTGATGGGGTTATTAGATTACCAGACATTTAAGGCCATCTTAAACCTACAGATGAGTTTACTGATGTCAACCTTACAAGGATGATAACAACTACATTACTCTGTTGTCTTGTTTCCTTCTTTGCTAAAGTTTCCGAACTTTGTCAGTTACAACTTTAGAGTAAAGGAAAACACTGGGCTAGGGAGAAGGATGCTTGTTTTTGGAAGGAGTGGGGGAATCTGGGCTCCACTGCTAAAACGCAGAAAGCCCTGATAAACGGGACAGAGAGCAAGTGAGAAGGGAGACTCTTTGGGAAGAGCAGTAAATAGCAAATGGTTTCACACTTTGTTCATGATCCCTTAGACAGTCTAAAAGCCCAAACATACAGCAGATAGGTCACTGGGGATGGTGGCTACCATCACCAGCAACTCAACCCCACAGTGCAAAGGATTGTAGGGAAATCTTCCTGTTAAGACAAAGCCACATTCTTTCCTTTTTGAGTAATATTGAAACAAATGGAAATATTGGGAGGGTTGTTGAAAGGTGTGGCATCAAAATGGCAGCACCTAAATGACATGCCCATTCAGGCGATGGTCTACCAGCAGGTGAGCTGCTGAAGACCCATTGGCTTGAGCCCTGGAGCAGTCCTTTGGGACCAAAGGGCAGAGCTCAGCCACGCCAAGCCCCTACTCCTAGATCTTCAGATTAAGCCAAGGTGTTTGAGCCAGAGACAGGAGTAAGCAAAGCCTGTTCTGGGATCCCACCCCCCTGCCCAGGGGGTGGCAGCTCTCACCGGCAGCTCAGCACCTCCTCTGGCTTCAGCATCCTTATGGTTTCCATCTTAGGCTCGGTGCTTTTCTCCATGAGGCTCTTTAGCTTGCGTTCGTAAGCCGTGTCAGGCATCTTGTTGGACCAGTCTCTCATGAAGGTTGCCCTCCGGCTGCTAAAGGTACCGTCCTGTAACATGGGATCTAAGACAACGCTTTGTCGACGGAATGGGTTTGGCCGCTGAGTAGACTCTGGGTCGACTGCATCCTTGATATCTGTAACTGAAATTGGACAGATGTCATCAAAGAGTTAGATCATGGGAGACTTGAGAGATGGGGTAGGCAGGAAGGGGATGAATGCTGGAGGAATGCATGGACTTCAAACAATACCTGTTCTGAGATATGAGGTCTTTTCATGGCTTTCACAGGTTCTCTACACCCCTTCCCTACTATCTTTTTTTGGGACTGAGTTTCCTCACTCTGTGGCCCAGGCTGGAACGCAGTAGCACAATCATACCTCACCTCAGCCTCTATCTCACAGGCTCAGTGATCCTCATGCTTCATCCTCCCGTGTAGCTAGGCCTATAGGCACATGCCTCCACTCCTGATAAACTTTTATATTTTTGTAGAGATAGGGTTTTGCCATGTTGCCCAGGCTGGTCTTGAACTCCTGGGCTCAAATGGTCCACCTGCTTTAGCCTCCCAAAGTGTTGGGATTACAGGCGTGAGCCACCGCGCCTAACCCAGGTTCTCCTTCTTTGTTTGTTCAATCCTTTTTCCCCTCCCTCCTTTCTCCTTGCCTTGTTCCAACTCCCTTCCTTTCCCTCCTTCCCTCTTTCTGCTTCTTTCTGTCTGTTCTCTCCATCCTTCCCAGTGGGAGTTCCCCTAAGTGGAATGAGCATAGGGGAGGTAGCCTAGAGGATATCTTCTGATATCCCAGGGAAGGTATCAGAAGAGAAAAGCTTTGAGCTGGGTTTGAAAGGGTGAATAGTTGATCAGTTAGAAAAGGAAGGAAAGGATCACAGGCAGAGGAACAGAATGTGTGAAGGCACAAATACACGAAATGAAATGGTGAGTGTCTGATGTGACCCAAATATGGGGTTTGTACCAAACAAAATGTTGTTGGACTTGCAGGGGTGCCCAACATTTTGACTTCCCTGGGCCACATTAGAAGAAGAAGAATTTTCTTGGGCCACACCTAAAATACACTAACACTAATGATAGCTGATGAGAAAAAAAAAACGCAAAAAAAATCTCGTGATGTTTTAAGAAAGTTTACAAATTTATGTTGAGCCACATTCAAATCCGTCCTGGGTCCCATGTGGCCAGTGTGAAGGTTGGACTAGAGCTTGGACACCTTAATATTTTTTTCTTCCTAAATTTCCTTCTAAGTGTTTTATGTATTTTTACTTACGAGGATGGAATATTTTGTACTCATTTCCATTTCTAACTGGTGTGACAAGTATATAGAGAGAAGTCTACCGTTTGTTTTTTTTTCTTGAGATGGAGTCTCGCTCTGTCACCCAGGCTGGGGTGCAGTGGTGTGATCTCAGCTCACTGCAAGCTCCACCTCCTGGGTTCACGCCATTCTCCTGCCTCAGCCTCTGAGCAGCTAGGACCACAGGCGCCCGCCACCACGCCTGGCTAATTTTTTTGTATTTTTAGTACAGATGGAGTTTCACCTTGTTAGCCAGGATGGTCTCGATCTCCTGACCTCGTGATCTGCCTGCCTCAACCTCCCAAAGTGCTGGGATTACAGGCGTGAGCCACCATGCCTGGCCAAATATACTGTTTTTTTGAACAACTATATTTGTCAGCTGGGCATGCTGGCTCATGTCTATAATTCCAGCACTTTGAGAGGCAGAGGCAGGTGGACCATTTGAGCCCAGGAGTTCAAGACTAGCCTGGGCAGCATGGATTGAGGCCAAGAGTTCAAGACTAACCTGACAAGACTAACAAAGTGAGACCCCATCTCTACCAAAAAAAAAAAAAATTAAAAAAAAATTAGGGGTGTGGTGGCACATGCCTGTCATCCTAGCTACTTGTGAGGCTGACTTGGGAGGACTGCTTGAGCCCAGGAGGTCAAGGCTGCAGTGAGCCATGATCACACCACTGCACTTCAGCCTGGGTGACAGAGTGAGAGACCCTGTCTCAAAAACAAAGAAACAAACAAACAAACAAAAAACTGTATTTGTCTAGTATACCAGCAACCACGGTAAATTTTATTATTTTTTAACTAGAATTTCATGAGTTTTGCAGATATACAATCATATTAGGGGGAAAAAATGAACATATCATTCCTCCAATATTTATCAAAATTACATATTCTTTTTAATATATATTACGTTTGACAGACCCTCTAAAACATTGCCAATAATGATGATAGGGATTAAGCCTCATTTTGTTCCCGATTTTAAGTAATTTGGGCATTGCATCTTTTAGAATGACATTTGCCCCTATTTGGGGTATATGTTTTATAATATTTTAGTGGTTTATCCCTGGTTAACATAGAGTTTTTACTGGTGATAATTGCTTGATTCTACTCATTGCATTTTTTTTTTTGCCATCTACTGATATAATCACATTTTTCCTTTAATATGTTGATGTAATAAATTGTGTTCTTAGATATCCTGATAATGAACCACTTCTTACCTGCTGTAATAAAGCTCACTTGTTCATGGTGGAATTCATTTCAGACATTGTACATGTGATGTATTTTCATACATCGAGTATATTTGCTAAAAATTTCTAGATTTTCGCATTTATATTATTGTGAGATTGGCCAACTTTTTTGGTATAAGTTTTAATATTAAAGTTCTGCATTAATTTAATAGCTTGTTAAATTAGTGCAGAAATGTCTATATTTTATACAGTCTGTAATAGTTGAAGTAACGTTAAAATTATTTGCTCTTTAAATGTTAAAACCTTGCATGAAACCATTTGTCTTAGTGCCATTTTTTAGTGGGAAAATGTTAATTATTTTTCAACCTTCACTGCAGAAATTGCCCTACTCAATTTTTCTGCTCTTTATTGTACCAATTTTGATAATATATAGTATAATAGAAAATCATCCATTTCCTTTAGGTTTTAAAATGTATTGTATATTGTATAGAGGTATAGTATTCTATTACAGTTCTTTTATTTACATCCTTTCTCATATACAATCTTGTGTATTTTTACTCTTCCTTTTAACAAGGCTTATGATTACTTCATAGCAATTGCTTTCATGTCACTTGCTTTTTCAAAAAGCCAAAAAGCTAGCTTTATACTTAGGCTTTTAACAACTTTTGATGTTGATATTATTCATTAACCCCAGCCAGTATTTAATATATTAATTTTCTCTTTTTCATAATTCTTCTACTTACTAAATTAATAAAAGTGTTGGAAATTTCTTTTATTATGTGTTTTATAAAGAATTACTACTTTTAGTTTTTACCGTACATTTTCTTCTGAGCATATATTTTGCCTTTGTCTCATAGGTTTTGGTATGAAACAGGCTTATTTCATTAGTTATTTTCTTTGACACAAGGGTAATTTGGATGTATGTTTTTTAATTTCCAATTTTTATAGTTAAGGGTTATTTCTAATTGTTGGTTTGGGATGATGTAGGTAGCCCTAAAATCTTTACTTTTGTGAATGTTAGTATTTTCTCCGTGATGAAGCACACAGGAGATTTTTGTAAATATTATTTGGATATAAAAAAATACATGTTCTCTATTAAGATGTAAAGCTATGGTTTGTTAACTGCATAGTTACATTCTTCTATGTATTTCCTGTTATTGTCTGTATGATCTTCTATTTGTTTCTGAAGGAGATGTATTAAAATTTACCCCCATAGTGGGGAGAATGGGAGGGAGATATGGGTTAAAAGGCTACCTATCCAGTTACTATGCTGTGTTAGTCTGTTCTCATGCTGCTAATAAAGATGTACCTGAGACTGGGTAATTTATAAAGGAAAGAGTTTCATTGACTCACAGTTCCACATGGCTGGGGAGGCCTCACAATCATGGCAGAAGAGCAAGGGAGGTCTTACATGGCAGCAGGCAGGAAGAACTTGTGCAGGGGAACTTCCATTTACAAAACCATTAGATCTCATAAGACTTATTCACTATCACGAGAACAGCATGGGAAAGACCCGCCCCCATGATTCAATTACCTCCCACCAGTTTCTCCCACAACACTTGGGAACCACAATTCAAGATGAGGTTTGGGTGGGGACACAGCCAAACCACATCACATGCTCACTACTTGGGTGATAGGATCATTTATACACCAGGCGTCAGCGACACAGAATTTACCCATGTAATAAACCCACACATGTACTCCTAGAACCTAAAAGTCAAAAAAGAAAAATAAAATAAAATGGACCACCATAACTGTATCTTTAACAGGTTCTCCCTGCATTTCTAAATGTCTTGCTTTATTTATTTAGCTTCTACATTTTTTGATGCATGTAGGTTTATGGTTATTACTTATTCTAACATTTAAAAAGGTCTCTCTTTTACTCTATGTGTTTCTTTTAGCCTCAATTCTAACTCATCTACTTGCACTTCCTTGTTGTTTCTTTGCTTTTCCTTTTGTCGTCAACCTTTCTATCTCACCTGGTTTTAAATGTTTATCTAGATATTGATTTTAAATTACTTGCCAATATGTTGTTTCCAGTCTCTCCTAGAGAATTTTCTGCAGATGAAAGAATGTATGGCTTATAAAAATCCCTAAATATTTCTGAATCTACAAATATAATTCATTCATTTGATAGTGACTTATGTGAATTGGGGCCAGTATTATGGGAGTTTTCATTCTTAGCAATGCATGTGTGCTATTCCACTTCCAGGTTGATGGCAGGTTGATTTTTTTTCCCCTTGTAAGTAAATTATTCTGTCTGTAAGCTTGTAAGATTTCATCAACAAAGTTTGGGAATTTTATCAGGATATTCCTAGTCGAAATGCATCTAGACCTCCCACAATTACATAAATGTGGAGACAGTGGCCTGAGGAGTGGGTGTGACCTGCCCAAAGTGTCCCAATGAGTTAGTAGCTGAATTAGGACTCTTTATGGCACATGGTGCTCTGGCATTCTAGCTGGTCCTTGACAGGGTGATCAGGTCAGGTGGCCTCAGCAGTCCGTTTGTACGTGCAGGAAATTGGCGCTATGCTATGGGAGGATCATGAGCTGCACATTCTCCTTGACACAAATAAGGAAATTCCTTGGAGAAAGGGCAATTGCCTTTCCTGAAACATCTGATCCTCTTCCGTGCAAGGTGGGTCTCATGAAGGAAAGAGCAGTAGCAATATAAAAATTAATGACAATTACACAGATTAGCTGACATGTGTTGAGTGACTCACATACCAGGCAGTGTTCAAGGGCTTTCTGGCAGTGGGGACACATTAGTCTCACAACCACGTCATGTCCATTTGACAAAGGAGAACACTAGGATCAGAGGGATTAGGTAATGTGCTCAAGATGCCACAGATTATCAGTGGTGAACTGAGGACCTGAGCCCACATTGTCAGAGCCTTTTTCTGGAAGCCTGTCCTGGCCACTCTTTTGGACAAAAGTGACCCACATTCCTCGGTTTGTGGCTGAAGAGATAGGTTATATTTCTAATGAGCCATGTTCGGGACACCAGAAGCTCACTCTGTGCTCGTGGAGACAAAAGAGGGTATGGCCTTCTAGCCCTGTGCATTAGGGAATGTATCCTTGGCCTGGTGTCTACACAATGTCCTGGACATAAGGTGCCCAGGGAGGGAATTCCCTTTCCCAGTCTAGCTACTCAGACTTTACCAAGATTTACTTTGGCAAGGTGTTACAGTTGTTTTCCCAGAATCTTTTCCTGGCTCATAGCCAGGGCAACCTTTCTAAAATTTAAATTCAACTTAGTAATTTCCTTCGTAAAACTTTTCAGTGACTTGTTATTGCATTTAATCAGGTTTATGTTGTGGAAAGGCCAATTTGAGACTTCTGCCTTCAGTCAAGATGGGGTAGCGGGGATTGGATTTATCCTTCCACCTTAAGCAATTAAAAAACTGGGCATGTCATATGAAATAGCAGTTTTTAGACATTGGACAACACACGACACAGGGCAGTGATCCTTGAGTGAGGGGAAAGAAATGAGGGGAGCCTCATGATTGCCCCAGCCTTCAATTGGAAGATGCTTCCAGGTTGCAGCGTGGGGTAGCAGGGAAGCCTAGACAGAGCCTAGGAGTCCCCTTGAGTTGAGGAGAGAGACCAGATAGTTTAGGTAAACTGTAAGAGCTAGAACAACAGGAAAAAGCTGCGCCAAGAACTGCAGAGTTATGCAAAGATTCCTCTCAGCTGAGGACTAGCCGGAACAAGCCAGAAAAGAAAGTACTCCAGTGAAAGAATTGGTAGACAAGAATACGGCAACAGCTAGTATGGCATACTGCTGTTATGCCCTCCAAGGCAGGGTCACATTAAGAAGAAACACAAAAGATTTAAAATGACCCAAATTGAAATTCTAGAGATGAAAATGACAATGTTTGAAATGAAAAATTCTATTGGATGGAATTAACAGCAGATTCGGTATAGAAGAGGAAAGGATTAGTGGACTTGAAAGTATAGCACAAGAAACTGTACGAGATGAAACTCAAAGAGAAAAGACTGAAAGATGAAGAAAAACACAACATGAATTTTGGGACTTTAAATATGTGTAATTTGGGTGCCTGAAAGAGAGGGGAGAGAATGGAGAAATGAAATAAATTTGTGAAGAAATAATGGCCAACAAATTGGTAAAATTTGATGAAAACTGTAAACCAAGAATTTCAACAAACCCCAAATACAAACACAAGAAACATTAAGCAAATGACACTAAGGCACATCATAAGCTCCTTTCTTAAAAGAAAATCTTAGAAGCCAGAGGAAAAAACATACTTTACAGAGGAACAAAAATTAAGAAGAGAGCCAGCTTCCCATTGCAAACAAGCCAGAGGACTGTAGACCAAACTTTAAAGTATTGGATGAAGAAAGGTTGACAGTCTAAAATTCTACACTCAGCAAAAGTGTCTCTCAGAAACAAAAGTGAAATAAAGACCTTTCTGGATATACAAAAGCTATACGAATTTATTACCAACAAAGCCACACCACAAGATACATTAAAGGAAAATCTTCAGGTAAAAGGAAAATTCTTCCAGACAGAAATCTGGATCCAATGAAGAGCACTGGAAATATTAAATGTGTGAGTAAACAGAAAAGTCTCTTGAAAACATAATTGCATAGGGTAAAAATCATAACACTTGTGGGATTTATAATATGGAAAAATATAATGTGTGGCAACAACAGCATGTAGAAGGGGAGAGGAGAAATGGAAGTATACTCTCATAAGGTTCTTATGCTTTACATAAAATGAAGATAGACTGTGCTAGTTTAAAGATATATGCTATATACATTAACATCATCACTAAAATGATTTTGTGTTTTTTAAATATGGAGTCTTGCCCTGTCTCCCAGGCTGGAGTGCAATCTTGGCTCACTGCAATTTCCGCTTCCCAGGTCTAAGCGATTCTCCTGCCTCAGCCTCCTGAGTAGCTGGGATTACAGATGTGCGTCACCACACTTGGCTCATTTTTGTATTTTTTTTTTTTGAGACGGAGTCTCACTCTGTTGCCCAGGCTGGGGCACAGTGTCACGACCTGGGCTCACTGCAACCTCTGCCTCCTGGTGATTCTCCTGCCTCAGCCTCCTGTAGCTGGGACTACAGGCACGCGCCACCATGCCTGCCTAATTTTTGTATTTTTAGTAGAGACAGGGTTTTGCCATGTTGGCCAGACTGGTCTCGAACTCCTAACCTCAGGTAATCCACTCACCTCCGTCTCCCAAAGTGCTAGGATTACAGGCGTGAGCCACCACACCCGGCTGCAACAAAGAGTTATAAATAGGAAGCTAATGAAGGAGATGAAATGGAATCATAAACATTATTTGGTCTAAAAGAGGGCAGGAAAAGAAGAAAGAGAAAGCAAAGAATAGATGGAACAAGCTAGAAACACATGTGAAGATATGTGTTGTTTAATTTCCACATATTTTTAAATTTTCTAATTGTTCTCATTTTATTGACTTTTTGTTTTATACCTTTGTGGTAAGAAAAGATAGTTAATATAATTCTAGTCTTCTTGAGTTTGTTAAGATGTGTTTTGTGCAGTGCGATAAAATTAGAAAAAAAGACCAAGAAAATCACTCAAAACCATTCAATTTCGCTGGGCACAAGGGGTATGCCTATAATTCCAGCACTTTGGAAGGCCAAGTCGGGCAGATCACTTGAGCTCAGGAGTTTAAGACTAGCCTGGGTAACATGTCAAAACCTCATCTCTACAAAAAAATACAAAAATTAGCTGGTCATGGTGGTGTGCACCTGTAATCCCAGCTACTTGAGGGGCTGAAGTGGGAGGACTGCTTGAGCATGAGATGTCGAGGCTGTAGTGAGTCACGATCCTGCCACTTCACTCCAGCCTGGGTAACAAAGTGAGACCTTATCTTAGGAAGAAAAACCCCATACGATTTCATGGAAATTAAATAGCCTGCTCCTGAATAACTTTTGGGTAAATAATGAAATTAAGGCAGAAATCAAGAAGTTATTTCAAACAAATGAAAATAAAAATACAATATACCAGAATCTCTGGGACACAGCTAAGGCAGTATTTAGAGGGAAATTTATATCACTGATCACTCACATCAAAAAGTTAGAGAAATCTCAATTTACCAACCTAACATCACATCTAAAAGAACTAGAGAACCAAGAGGAAACCAACCCCAAAACTAGCAGAAAACAAGAAATAACCAAAATCAGAGCTCAACTGAAGGAGATTGAGACACACACACCCAAAAAATACATTTATAAGATCAAGGAATCCAGGAGTTGTGGGGTTTTTTTCTTTTTAATTTTTTTCTTAATACAGATAGGATCTCACTATGTTGCCCAGGCTGGTCTTGAACTCCTGGGCTCAAGGCATCTGCCCCTCTCGGCCTCCCAAACTGCTGGGATTACAGGTGTGAGCCATCACAGCCGGCCTGGTTTTTTGAAAGAATTAATAAAACAGATAGACTGCTAGCTAGACTAATAAAGAAGAAAAGAGACAGGATCCGAATAAACATAAGTAAAAACTACAAAGGAGATATTACCACTGACCCCACAGAAATACAAATAACCATCAGAGAATATTATGAAAACCTCTCTGTACACAAGCTAGAAAATCTAGAAGAAATGGATAAATTATTGGACACATACACCCTCTCGAGAATGAACTGAACCAGGAAGAAACTGAATCCCTGAACAGACTAATAATGAGCTCCAAAACTGAATCAGTAATTAACCTACCAACAACAACAAAAGAAGCTCAGGACCAGATAGATTCACAGCCAAATTCTACAAGACGTACAAAGAAGAGCTGGTACCATTCCTACTGAAACTATTTCAAAAAATTGAGGAGGAGGGACTCCTCCCTAACTCTTTCTATGAGGCCAGCATCATGCTGATACCAAAATATGGCAGGGACACAACAAAAAAAGAATGTCAGGCCAATTCCTTGAACATTAATGCAAAAAGCCTCAACAAAATACTGACAAACCAAATCTGCACAAGAAAAGAAACTATCAACAGAGTAAACAGACAACCTACAGAATAGAAGAAAAAAATTAAACTATGCATCTGACAAAGGTCTAATATCCAGCACCTATAAAGAACTTTAACAAACTTACAAGAAAGAAAAACAAAAAAAAAAGTGGGCAAAGGACATGAAAAGACACTTTTCAAAAGAAGACATACATGCAGCCAACAAGCATATGGAAAAAAACCTCAACATCACTGATCATTAGAAAAATGCAAATCAAAACCACAATGAGATACCATCTCACACCAGTCAGAATGGCTATTATTAAAAAGTCAAAAAATAACAGATGATGGTGAGGTTGTGGAGAAAAGGGAATACTTATGTACTGCTGATGAGAGTGTAAACTGGTTCAACCATTGTGGAAAGAAGTTTGGTGATTCCTCAAAGAATTAAAAATAGAACTACCATTTGACCCAGTAATCCCATTACTAGGTATATACCCAAAGGAATATAAATCATTTTACCATAAAGACACATGCACACATACATTCACTGCAGCATTATTCACGACAGCAAAGCATGGAATTAACTTAAATGTCCATATATGGTAGGATGAATAAAGAAAATATGGCACATATACAGCACAGAATACTATGCAGCCATAAAAAGAACAAGACCATATTTTCTGGAAGAACAGGGATGGAGCAGGAGGCCATTATCCTTAGCAAACTGATGCAGAAACAGAAAAGCAAAGACTGCATGTTCTCACTAATAAGTGGGAGCCAAATGATGAGAACACGTGGCCACATAGAGGGGAACAAAGGAAACTGGGGCCTACCTGAGGGTGGAGGGTGGGAGGAGGAAGAGGATCAAGAAAAATAACTGATGGGTACATCACCTGGGCGATGAATAATCTCTACAACAAACCCCCATGACACAATTTACCTATGTAACAAATCTGCACATGTACTGCTGCACTTAAAAAAAAATGACTTGTGGTCCAACATATGATCACTTCTGGAGAATATTCTACTTACATTTGAGAAGAATGTGTATTATGACGGGATGTGTAAACATATGTTAGGTCCATTTGGTCTACAGTTTTGTTCAAATCTGCTCTTTTCCTTATTAATTTTCTGCCTGCATGACCTACCCATTGTTGAGAGTGAAGTGTTAAAGTCCCCTACTATTATTGTGTTGCTGTTTATTTCTCCTTTCAGTTCTGTTAATTTTTTAAACATATTTAGGTACTCTGATGTTGAGTGAATAAATATTTCAATTGTTATGTCTCCTTGATGAATCAATCCCCTGTTATATGACAACCTTCTTTTTTTCTTGTGACAGTTTCTGACTTAAAATCTGATATTAGTATAGCCACTGATGCTCTCCTTAGGTTACCATTTGTGTGGAATATCTTTTCAGGCGTTCACTCTCAGACTCACACTAGTGCATGATTGGCATCTGAGAGTGAGTGCTTCCTTAAATTTGGTGGCCTCAACTCCCGGCTCGCCTCGCCTTACCCAGTCTTGGAGTTGAGAAAAACATCAGGGGGCTACTTCCTGCAAAGACATGTAGCTAGGGAAAAATCTCCTGGTGGCAGGGTCGGATAAAGGACTTTGAAGAACAAGGGAGTCTAATCATCAACCTCTAATTTGTTTGCTGTATGATTCGTGATGTAATTCTTTCCCTCTGTTGGCCCCAAGCCTTCAACAGAATGTATTTACACACAATGACTTCCATGTAAGAGGTTTTAGGAGAAATCAAAGAGACAAAATAGCAGCCACTGGAAGCAATATTTACAGAAGCTCCAGGGCCCAGCAGGACCGGGATTTTGGAGCCAGACATTACACTGGTAGTCACAGAAAGTTTGGGGAAGGTATGGGGCTTCCCATAAGGCATAAGGCAATCTAGTTTATTTTTAAAATAAACTTCAAATATTTTAGAATAATTGTGGTGTATTAGTCAAGGTTCCATCGAGGGTCAGAACTAATAGGATAGATGTATATATGAAGAGGAGTTTATTAAGGAGTATTAACTCACACAATCACAAGGTGAAGTCCCACAATAGGCAGTCTGCCAGCTGAGGAGCAAGGAAGCCAGTCAGTGTCCCAAAACCTCAAAAGTAGGGAAGCCAACAGTGCAGCCTTCAGTCTGTGTCCAAAGGCCTGAGAGCCCCTGGCAAACCACTGGTATAGATTCAAGTGTCCAAAAGCTGAGGAACTCGGAGTCTGATGTTCAAGGGCAGGAAGCATCCAGTACAGGAGAAAGATGAAGGCCAGATGACTCAGCAAGTCTGATCCTTCCAACTTCTGCCTGCTTTATTCTAGCTGTGCGGGCAACTGATTACATGGTGCCCACTCAGGTTGAGGGTGAGTTGGCCTCTCCCAGTCCACTGACTCAAGTGTTCATCTGCTCTGGCAACACCCTCACAGACACACCCAGGAACAATACTTTGCATTCTTCAATCCAATCAAGTTGACACTCAATATTAACCATCACATATGGATTTACAGAAATGTTGCAAAGAAAATAAAGAGGATTCCTGTATATCCTTCATCCATTTTCCCTTAATGGTAACATCTTACGTCCATGACATGTTTGTCAAGACTAAGAAATTAAGATTTTTTTGTATATTATAGAACTTCTTCAGATTTCACCAGTAATGCCCCTAAAGTGCTATTCTAGGATTTAATCTGGGATCCTAAACTGCACTGAAAGCTGACTGCATTTAAATCTTAAAGGGAAGTGACTGCAATTTGGTCACAATGGCTTTGGTATATTAAATGAAAAGGGGAAGAAAAGATTTTGTTGTTTTTGTTGGGCACAATGGGGGCAATTTTATGTATGAGAATTGACAGCCTCTGCTTAAAGGCTCCTGTGCACTTTTCTCCTGGGCTAGTTGGAATCCCTTCCAGATTTCTCTTTTACCCTACACCTCTGTCCCAAAGGGCCTGACATAACAAACGCATCTGTTTTTCCAACACCACAATAAAGACCACCTGAAACTTTAGCAAAATTTTTACTTAGAAAAAAACCACTAATATTCATTCAGCTCCTCCTCTTGGTCAGGCTAGTTACTTTTCATGCCTCATCTTGCTTAAACCTCACAACCATACTATGAGGCAGGTATTATTATCATCCCATTTTACAGATGAAAAACCAGACTCCGGAGGTGGAATAAGTTGTCCAGGATTATACAACTCTGAGTTCCTTATAAAGTGGTAGAGCCAGGGTCAGGACCCAGGCAGTCTTTGAAATTGGGGATCTGGCACAGCCTAAGCTCGTCCCTTCCTAGAGGTGAGCAACTCCTGGCAAGTTTCAGGCCAGCAGGAGTGGTACCTTCTGTAGTTGATATTGTCACAGTATCTGAATTAATTAGATGATTTGTAACTCATGAAGTTGATGTCACCAAAATGGCTTCAGGAACCTGGACACATGAGGTTGGTTTCCTGAGAAGGGAACACTTGGGAGGGCCAGGGCCTTGACAGACATTCACCTCCTGTTCACGTCACATCCCGCTTGCCAAGAGCGACCCCAGGAGCGTCCCTCCCAAGCCTCCATGCGGGCTTCTGACTCCTGTGTGCACAATGGTTGGATTGCGGTGGACGCTACTGCTCTAAGGATGGCGTGAGAGGAAGAGATTATGGAGGAGGATTCTGGCGGCTGGGCCAAGGGTTTTCCCTTACCAGATTTCTTGGGGCCATCCTTGATGTAGCTGCCAGGGACCATGCTGAGGCGTTTTCCCTTTTGCTCCACTCCATAGAGCCTTCGGTAGGAGACCGCGTCCTTGTCCATCCTGAACCTCTTTCCTAAGGCCTTGGAGGGAACAGGTGAGAAGTCACACCCCAGTTACAGGACCTGGCTCACCCTCCCCACCTCCATCCCAAGCAAACAAACAATGATTTCAAAGGTTTGCTGAAAGGCAGGCAAAGGCAACCAAGGAGGGAGCTTCCCCGGGCCCTGGCAGAGGTCGGAGGGGCAAGGTCTGCCCATGGGCGCTTGCTCACCAACGCCTCCCTCTTCTTCCCACCATATATCAGAGGGGTCCCTGGGGGCCTTGGAAACACAGGCCCTTGGAGGCCATTAGGTCTGGGTGGGTCTGCCCTGTTAGCCGCCTAGCCAGAAAGCTCCTGTCCCTCACTGAGCCACTGTGTTCTCATCTTCCAAGTGGTCTTCCTGAATGGTTTCGGGGGACAAATATGGGCGAGGGAGGATGTGACACTAGTGAAGAATGAAACTACAGGGAGGCAGCAATTGAGTAGCACAGCTGGACAGGGTAGGGAAGGGTGGAGATTTTATATGAGTGTTAATGTGGGGCCAGAGTGAATTTCAGAGCCTTAAAATTTAGAAAGCAGGCAGACATTATACAGGAGAGAAGCGGGGACCCCCTCCTTCATTTGAAGACCCAGTGCGGGTGAGGGGAGGATGGGGGGGCCGCATTACCAGCTGGGAAGTCTCCGTGGCCTTGTGGTTCCCTCTCCGTGCCGTCATGAGGCCTTTGCCTTTCTTCTCTTCCTTCTTCTCATTTCCTTTAACGACTATCACCACTTTGGGCTTTTGCTTCTGAAAAGCCAAGGGAAGAGAGCCCTGCAGCCATCCCTGTGTTGACAGCGTCCCCTCCCTTTCCCCGAGGAGAAAGCTCCCAGGTGAGGGGCTGCCCCTCCCCTCCACAGGCTTCAGTGCACACACTCTAGGTCCCGTTGTCACTGTCCCTCTGCTTCCGGATGCACCCTGGTATACATGTCGCCGCCCACAGAGCGACGTTGTAAGCTTCAGGCCTGGTCCTGTTCCTCTCAACCTCAGAATCCATCAGGGGCTCCCCATCACCGCCCCCACATAAGGGCCTCACTCCCTAGCCTGGTGAGAAGCCCCTCCAGCCTCCATGTGGCCTTACCAGCTGTGACTTTCCTGCCCCTGCCTCCAGTCTGGAGCCACAGGAAGGCTGCCCTGACTTTGAGCAGGTGCTGCTGATCCAGACCTCTGGGCCTTTGCTCAGCCCGGCCTCTCCCTTGGTCCCGGAGCACCCCAGGCACCCACCCCATTCAGTCTTCCTGGAGGGGTGGTCATCACTGACCTTGTCTTTCTCTTTCCCCAGGTATTCCTTACCACCCGCCCAAGAGCTGAGCACACCCTGCCGTGAATGGAGTTCCTTGTGCATGGCACATTCCTGGCCCTCCTGCTCTTATGCAGGGAGGGCAGGGTCATTAGGGATCTCCAGGATCCCACAGTCCAGGAGCCCAGCAGAAGCACATAAAGGGCGGGCCACCCAGGAAGCATCCCGCCTAGTCTATAAGGAGTAGGGGTGGGTGCCAGAGTATCATGGGAAAAACTAAATAGACTGGGTCTCCTCTGGGAATGTGCTGCTTATGGTTACGGGGAGACAGTGGCCTGGACTGCAGTCTCCAGGTCAGACTGCCTGGATTCCTGCTCTATCCACGGCTGAGAGCTGAGTGACCTTGGCAAGTTTCTGCTTTCTCTGTGGCTTAGTTTCCTTGTCTGAAAGGTGGGGATAATAGGAGGACCTACTTCATAAGGTTACTGAGAGCAATAACTGAATTATGACATGCATGTGCAATGCCCTCCATGAATTATCGGGGGTGGGTTATTATGCGGGGTGGGTGGAAGGGAAGTTTCGATAAGCCGTTTGGGAGTGTGGAAGGAAGCTGTCCAAGGCTCTGCTTCATGTTGCAAGTTGCCTTCTAAGGAAGGTAATGCTGGTTAGCTTTGGGGTTTTGTTTGGCTTAGTGGAGAAACAGTGCAACTCAGAACCAAGGCTGCATTTTCAGGCTATGAGGAGCTAGGATGACCCATCTCCTCCAGGGCAGCCCTTTCCACCGTCCCCAGCTCAATCCTCAGCCTCCCCCGAAAAGTCATCTGAGTAGCTCCCCACACAGCCCCCATTTTGGGGAAGCCTGAGTGGAATCGACATGGCAATGCCTTAGACTTAAGGAAAGTGCAACATTCACGGATTCAGCATCCTCCATGGCTGAGACTTCAGACCTCAGCGGTCTTCACTGATGCCAAATGGCTCACAAGGGGAAATACCATGAGCAGTCTATTGTGGGGAGATCTGGATGGCCAGGCCAGACCCCAGGAGAGGAGGCCACAGAGGGCCCTGAGTGGTGAAGATAGACCCCAACCTTCTCACTAGAGGGTCCTCCGCCGTCACCTGCTGCTATCAGAGACCTGCCAAGACACGTCATCTTCCTCTTAGAAGCTTCTTTAAAAACCCAGATGCTTCTGGGAAAGGTAATGATGCTTGATGACTTAATTATATTTCCCATGTAAACTTTCTCCCTCTCTAGGTCCAAAGTTATTTACAATAAAAGCCACTTTTAAGGTAAAGCTGTTAAAATGTGATGATTAGAATCTTATCCTGGTAAAAGGAGATAGACCTGAACATATTAACCATGGAAGTGAATGTAATTCCTGTGATCGATACTAAATTGAGTTTGGAGAGACCCAGAAGTCAAGCTTCCCCTTCGCCCCCAAATCAAGGCAGTGGGTAGGCTATCTGTAAATCATTAGCACCTTAGAGTAAAATATGTTTGTCAGATGAGTCTGATGGAATTGGCACTCGAGATCTTTCTGACTATAAATGGTAAGTGGTATGGTTTGGATCTGTGTCTCTCCCCAAATCTCATGTCAAGTTGTAATCTCCAGTGTTGGAGGTGGGGGCCTGGTGGGAAGTGATTAGATCTTGGGGGCAGTTTCTCATGGTTTAACATGATTCCCCTTGGTAGTGTTATGAAGGAGAGAGTTCTCGTGAGATCCAGTCATTTAAAAGTGTGTGTGGCACCTCATCCTCCCACTTCTTGCTCTGGCCATGTGAAGTGCCTGCCCCTCTTTTGCCTTCTGCCATGATTGTAAGCTTCCTGAGGCCTCCCCAGAAGCGGAATCCCCTATGCTTCTTGTACAGCCATGAGAAAATTAAACCTTTTTTTTTTTTTTAAATAAATTACCCAGTCTCAGGTATTTCTTTGTAGCAGTGTGAGAATGGACTAATATAGTAAGTAAGTACATGAACAGAATGGAAGCTTTCCCCAAAGGCAGGTGCTGACCTGGATAAAGCAGAGGAAGTGGAGGCAGTTATGGGGAGTTGGCCCAGCAAAGCCCATGCATTTGGGAATTGGATAAATCTGAGTTTGAGCCCTGGCTCTGCCCTTTATTACTTCTGTGAGAGCAATAAAAAGACTTATTTTCACTTTCCTTATCCTTCAACTGGGGGTAAAAATAGCGCCTCCCTGGTGGCCTGACTGGGAGCAGTTGACCACATAACCCAGGTACAAATCTAAGCACAGGGCCTTCACCACAGTAAACATTAAAAGTTAGTGATGTGATGAGCATTGTCATTAGTAATGGCATTTTTTACTCATTTTGCTCTAGGGTCGGGAGATTCAAGAAAGACCAGGTGGCATCTTCTGCAGAGGACACCACTTTCCAAAGACATGGCTTGGTTCTTCATAGATGATGGGTCTTGGGGGAGCTCTGGGAAAAACTGAGGCAAACTTGGTTGCTATACTTCTTGGAGAAAGAGGGAAGGGCAGATTAGAACTAGCTCGATGTAGAGTAGAAAAGGGGGTATGTTAGCTGGAGTCGCAGTTGCAGTAATGGCAGTGAGGAATGAATGTTCTTTGATTCTGAAGGCATCACAAGGAGGGAAGAGCTGAGGGCAGTAGGAAGATCCCATCCTGCAATACGGAGACCCAGAAGCCACTGCCCCTTGGCCCTTCTAGAATTCTGACCAATACTAACATTTGCCCAGCTTAACTAAACTTTAGACAGGTTTCTTCCTGATGATAGGTCTTTGGCCTCCTTTTCCTGAGAAACTTTCCTCTAGAAAACTTGCATTTGTAAATTTTTTCTCTGCCCCTTTGAGATGTAAATTTATCAGCCTCTTGCTAGTTTTACAATCCAGGAATGTTTTTCTCAAGGACCTGGGAGGACCCTTTGAAATATAATCATCAAGAAAGATTGTATCCTGTCTCTCAGTCTCTGTGAGAGGATGGGAGCCTAACATTGATAAGTGCAAATTAGCAACACAGACAGCCTAATCATATTAACTAATCCCCCCACCCCCTTAATGTCCTTGGGTACTTCTCACTAGCTTATCCCAGCACTTCAAAACCATCCCGCCTTTGGTTTCAGGAGAGTCAAGTCCAATCTCTCTCCCCTACTGCAACTATCTTGAGCAAAGTCTTCCTGCCATTTCTCTTGGATGGTACCCACCTCGGGAGCTTGTTTCTTCTTCCCCTGCCTCCGCTCCAGCCACTCCAGCACACGGGTGAGGTCAGACATGCGCCTCTCTTCGACAGTCTTCCACATGGATTTCCTCTTTGTGGGCATTAAATCCTTCAGGTACACTGGTTGCTCTGACATTGTGGAGTCTTGCTAGTGGCTTGGGTGGGAGGCGGCTGGCACTCTCTCACTCTCTTGATCCCTTTATCTGGACTCGATGGCCTGGTGATTCAGAAGGTAAGGTGTGGCCTCAAGATGTGAACATAAAGGGCAGAGTGAGCAAAGACACTGGGATATTGGCTTTAAAGGGTGGAAGGCCTGGGGAGTGATTGTGAGGTCATTGCCAGGCTTGGTAGCTGGCTCTGGGGTCAGAGTAGAGGTGAGACATTGGCCACCTCCCACTGTTCCCCATGTGGCCACTACCCCTCTTCAGGCGTTATGTCTCCTCTGGAATCTGCCACAGCCTCCTTGCAGCCTTTCCACCTCCATCTCCACACAGATCTTACTAAAATAAAGGTCAGCCCATGTGTCTTACTTTCTCAAAAACCTTCGATGGCTCCTTGTTGCCTATCTAAAAAAAGTCTAAATTCTTTAGTTTGGCATCCTGTCTTTCTACAGTGTACTCTAATTAGAAGAAAGTTTTTTATAAGCCCAATTCGTCTATGTTCATTTATTCATCCAACATGTGGTTATCAGGCACTTACTAAGTATTGGGAATGGTGCTGGGGATATGATGCAGGAGAAAAACATAGGCAGACTTCCTAAGACATATGGGCTAGTGGAAAAGCAGGGCAGATAATTACCCTATGAATCCATAATGACAAGTGAAGATGAGTGCTCTCAAAGAAAGGAATGTAGTTCTAAGAAAGGCCATAGCAATGGTACTAGACTTGGATGGGATGGGGTGGTGGGTAGGCCACTTTTGAGCTCTGAGCTAAAGGATAAATAGACTTCAACAGGGCTGCTATGGACTGGACATTTGTGTCCCTCTTGATGGCATTAAAACGTGGGGCCTTGGGAGGTAATTAGGTCATGAGGGCAGTTCTCTCATGATTGGAATTGGTGCCCTTGCAGAAGAGACTAGAGAGAGCTCCACCATGTGGAGATGTAGTGAGAAGGTGTCACCTATGAACCAGGAAATGGGTTCAGCAGACATAGAATCTGTCAGAGCCTTAATTTTGGATTTCCTAGACTTCAAAAAGGTGATAAATGAATGTTTGTTGTTTACAAGCTACCCACTTTGTGCTATTTTGTCATAGGCCCGAGTGGATTAAGACAAGGGCTTTGGACCAGAGACATATGCCTGTGCAAAGGCCCTGTGCAAAGGCTTTAGACCAGAGACATATGCCTGTGCAAAGTGGGAGGCATAGCACTAACAGCAGAAGGCAAGAGTGGCTAGAGTACCAGGGGGAAAGAGGCAATGGTACAGAGGTGGCCAGAGGCCAGGCCATCCAGGAACTTGGTGGCCACGGGTTCTGCTCAGACTGGGAAGGGAAAGGGAGCAAAAGGAAAACAATAAAGGAATTCAAAAAAAAGGGGGAGGGAGTGGCATGGTCAGGTTTCCCTTTTTTGCTCTAGTAAACTTCTACTGAAGTAAATTAAGTATACAGAAATGTGCCAGAATCACAAATGAAGACATCTATGTAACCAGTACCCCAGAATCTCCCCTACAGCCCCTGGTAGTTATTAGCACCCTCCAAGGGTAAATATCATCTTATCATCCAATTTCTGCCTTTTTTTTTTTTTGAGACAGAGTCTCTCTCTCTGTTACCCAGGCTGGAGTGCAGTGGTGGGATCTCAGCTCACTGCAACCTCCGCCCCCCAGGTTCAAGCGATTCTCCTGCCTCAGCCTCCCGAGTAACTGGGATTACAGGCACTCTGTAATTTTTGTACTTTTAGTAGAGATGGGGTTTCACCATGTCGGCCAGGCTGGTCCTGAACTCCTGACCCTGATCCACATGTCTCGGCCTCCCAAAGTCTGGGATTATAGGCATGAGCCACCGTGTCTGGCCTTATCATCCAATTTCAAACTTTTTCTTCCTGTTATTGAGTTTTATATAAACAAAATAATATACATGTGATATTTTACATCTGAATTTATTAATTTTGCAATATTTTTGTAAGATTTTGAAATAGTGAATTATTTTGTCTTTGTTTATGTGGTAATATGTTTATTTTACCTTCATTCTTGAAGAAAGATTTTCTGGATAATGGAACTCATGGTTAACAGTCTTTTCAACACTTTGTATATGTCATTTGATTGCTTTTTGCCCTCTATTGTTTTATTTGGGAAGTCAGCTGTTAATTGTATTGTTGCCTCTTATAGTAATAAGTCATTTTTCTCTTTCTTGTTTTTCTCTTTGTTTCTGTCTTCTGACTGCTTGCCTATAATTTGTCTAGGTGTGGATCTCTACATATTTATCCTACTTGAGGTTTATTGAACATTTTGGATATGTATTTAATTTTTTAAAGTCAAATTCTGAAAGTTTTTGGCCATTGGTTTTTCCATATGTTTTCTGCTCCTTCCTTTTTATTTTCTACTTCTGGTTTTCTCATTATACATCTGTTGGCTTGTTGTTGTCCCACTGGCCCCTATGGTTCTGTTCATTTTACTTCAATCATTTTTTTCTCTCTGTTCCTCAGATAGATACTTTCTATCACTCTGTCTTCAAGTTCATTGATCCCTTCCTCTGCCATATATAATCTGTTGTAATAGGTCTTTACAGTAAAATTGTAATTTATGCTTTTCAACACCAGAATTTCCATTTCTTTCCTTATACTTTCTATCTCCTTATTTAGAATCTTTCTCTGCTGATTCTTTATTATCATAATTTTATTTAAAAATTTAAACAGTTCTTTGAACATATTTAGAATAGCTATTTGAAATCTTTGTTTGCGAAATACAGAATCTAGGGAAACTCAGAGACAGGTTCTACTATCTGCTATTTTCCTCAGTATGTGTCACACTTTCCTATTTCTTTGCATATCTTGTAATTTTCTGTTGAAAACTGGGCATCGAAAATATTGCAAAGGATGTTAATTGATATGTAATGGATATGTTAATTATCTTGATGTAGCCATTCCATAATGTATCATTATGTTGTACACCATTAATATATGCAATTTTATTTGCCAATTAAAAAAATTGCAAAAACTTTGGATTCTGATTTTCCCTACTCCATGTTTTATTGTGAATCATGGAATTGCTATCTGGGAATCTTGTCTTCTCTGTTGTGTGAAGCTGCTGAAATTTCTGATGACATTTCTTACATTCTTGCTTTTTAAAAATATTTAAGGCTAGCTTCCTAAGCATTATCTCTGTGTCTGCATATCTAATTGGACGGAAATTGTTCTTAAACACCTTAAATGAGTAACGCCATCTGAGATCTGCTGATGAATCTACATGTGGGTATGGGAGCTGTATCAGTTATCTTATTGCTGTTTAATGTTATCTCAAAGTTTAGTGGCTTAAAACAAGAGAAAGATTTTACAGATTTTGTGGGTTGGGAATCTGGGTGTGCCTTAGCTGGGTTCTCTGGCTCAGGCAACAATCAAGGTGGTGGCCACGTTACAGGTTTGACTGGGGAAGGATCTGCTTCCATACCCTTCATGTGATTGATGGCAGGATTGGGTTCCTTGCAGGCCATCGAACAGAGAACATCACTTCTTTGTCACAAGAAACCCTTTGTTCCTTGTGACATGTGCCTCTTCATAGGATAGCTCATGACATGCAGCTTGCTTCATCAGCACAAGAAGGGGGAAGAACCAGAGAGAGAGTGAGAGCAAGGCAGAAGTCAGTCTAACCTTGGAAATGACATCCACCATTTTTGCCATATTAGAATATGATTTATTGGAAGCAAGTCCCTATGTCAGCTGCACCCAAAATGAGGGGATTACACAGAGTGCTAATACTGAGGACAGCATTTATGGGAGCCATTTTAGAAGCAGCCTACCATAGGAATACATTCAAACTTCAGTCTATTTTCATGCTTTCCTCTATTTTTTGCTTTCTACTGGGCTCTTTTTCATCTCCTCTGTATATCTGTGTAGCCTCAGAGTTGGCCAGCAGAGTCTGGCTAGACTGGGCCCTTTCTGGTTTCTGCTATGCAAGCATGCAGCTTTAGCTAGAGACATTTGCCCCAGTCATGACTAAAGTGATGTTCTCAGTCTAAAGGACCTTTTGGCCCTCCTGCTTTTCTACCTTGGCAACTTTTACTTAAACCAACATGGCTGCCAAGAGTGGATGTGGCCCAGTGCTCTAAGTCAAGTAAGCTCCCTTTACCGCCGAGAAACTGTGTCTCCTCCCAGTCTGCCCCACCCTGGAGGAGCCTCCCTATTGACTTAGCTAGGAGCAGGAGATGGGAGCAGCCTTAGGCTAGAGTGCCAAAGATTCTCACTGTTGTTACCCAGACTTCTGCAGTTCTCAAGCATAAATGTTACTCCAACTGTTATATGCCTCCAGTTGATTTCTGGAGTGCTGTATAATGGTTTTGATCAATGTTTTTGAGCTTTATAGTTGTTTTTTGGGAAGAGGATTTATTATTGCTTCACTTGGCCATAGACAATTTCCCTTGCTAATGCCCTTTTAATACATTTTGTAATACCCTCTTTGCTATTTGGAAATGAAACCCATATAAAACTTATTTGCATACATACATTTAAAAAAATTGCTATAATCCTCTAAACTAATATAAAAAAGAAACTTTTAAACAATACAGTCTCCCTTTGGGTATATTTCAGTATTATAATATCTGGTCACAACTAAAATAATTGATAATAATTTAGTCATTCCACAATATATCATCATGTTGTTTATTATTAATGTATACAACTTTATTTGCCAATTTAAAAATATTGTAGCAAATTTGGATTATGATTTTCTCCTAACTAGAGTCTTAGGATCTCTGTTTTAATGTTAATGCTGGTCAGTTGTGTTGACCAAAAAAAGAAAACTCTGTAGTATAAAGAGATTTATTCTGAGCCAGTATGAGTGACCATGGCCCAGGGAAGAGTCTCAAAAGATCCTCAGAACACGTACTTGAGGTGGTTGGGTTACAGTTTGGTTTTATACATTTTAGGAAGACAGAAGCTATAGGCAAAGGCATAAATCAACATATGTAAGACATATAATGGTTCAGCCCAGAAAGCTGGGATATTTATACACACACACACACACACACACACACACACATATATACACATATATATTTTTTGTTTGTTTGTTTTGTTTGAGACAGAGCCTTGCTTGGTCACCCAGGCTGGAGTAAAGTGGTGTGATCTCAGCTCAGTGCAACCTCTGCCTTCTGGGTTCAAGCAATTCTCCTGCCTCAGCCTCCTGAACAGCTGGGACTACAGGTGCATGCCACCATGCCTAGCTAATTTTCTGTATTTTTAGTAGAGACAGGGTTTCATAATGCTGGTCTTGAACTCCTGACCTCATGATCTGCCTGCCTCAGCCTCCCATAGTGCTGAGATTACAGGTGTGAGCCACCAGGCAGGTGGGACATCTTGAAGTGGAGTGGGGTGGTGCTTACAGGTCACAGGTGGATTCAAAGATTTTCTGATTAGTGATAGGTTGAAAGAGTTAAGCTAAAGACTTGAAGTCAGTAGAAATAGATGCTTGAATTAAGATAAAGGGGGTTGTGGAAACCAAGGTTCTTGTTATGTAGATGAAGTCTCCAGGTGGCAGGCTTCAGAAAGAATAGATGGTAAATGTCTCTTTGTAGACCTTAAAAGGTATCTAATTTCTTCTAGATCAGGGATAGGCCTGGCTGCATTAACAGAGGTTCCTTACAGATGCAAACTTTCCCCTACAAAAGATGGCTTTGCAGGGCCATTTCAAAGTATGTCAAAGAAAAATCTCTTGGGATAAAATAGTTTCATTTCCTTCAGGGTCTTCTATCTGTCATGTGATGTTATACCAGTGTTAGGTTGGAATTTGGTATCTTATTGCCAAAGAGTCTGTTTTGTGAAACTTGGGATCTCTTTTTTTTTTTTTTTGAGGTGGAGTCTTGCTCTGTTGCCCAGGCTGGAGTGCAGTGGCGTGATCTCGATTCACTGCAAGCTCCGCCTCCTGGGTTCACGCCATTCTCCTGCCTCAGCCTCTCGAGTAGCTGGGACTACAGGCGCCCGCCACCACGCCCGGCTAATTTTTTTGTATTTTTAGTAGAGATGGGGTTTCACCATGTTAGCCAGGATGGTCTCGATCTCCTGACCTCGTGATCCACCTGCCTTGGCCTCCCAAAGTGCTGGGATTACAGGCGTGAGCCACTGCGCCCGGCAGGGATCTCTATTTTAATGTTAATTCTGTTCTTTTGTGCCTAAACTCAGTAAGGGAGGGACCATCCTGAGGCATATTCAATCTTCCTTCTTATCAAGACAAAGAATTCAATTTTTCAGGTTTCTCTTGTCCCAGAGAGGTCTGTGCAGTCAATTAGGGTGACTTAGGATTTTATTTTTGGCTTACAAAGGTAATCCCCCAAATTTCCTAAATGTCTCTTAGAGAATGGTACAACCCCGCTGAAAACTAACAGCATAATCAAAACTGTCTAGACTCTATTTCTGCAGTTTTTGTGGGGAGAAGTTCTGTTTTGAAAGTTTTCCATGGATGAAAGTTTATCTTCCAAGGTCTATTTTTTTCCCTGAACATTCATGCAAACAAATCAACCTTGAAAAAGAAATGCACTTTCCTCAAAGGATATTAACCTTGGGCTAAAAAGCTTTATTACATTTTTTCTGACTGGAACACCTCAGAAACACTGGTGGTAGGAGGGAAACAGAAGCCCAGGTTAGTTTCCCAACAGGACGGAGAGGCAGAGTGGGTCTGGAGTGACTTGGCCCAGGGACTAGAAGGCACTTTTAGTGGGCTCCTGGCCTCGTGGGATAAGGGTGTATTTAGAAGCCATCAAAGTCAAGCCATGATGTTAGTTATGTCTCCAAGAGTAGAAACTTTCTTCCAATGATCTGGGCTCTTTAATCTCTCAGATACCCTCTCATTTCACAAATGGCTGCTACTATTAAACTTAAGAAACATCACTGGCTTTTCTTATTTTCCCTTCTTTCTAATTTCCAAATTCAAAATGAAGTAGAAGCTCTTTTATGGCCTAGTCTCTCCAAGAAACCTTTTCTGATTTTTATCCTGAAATCCTTTCTTTCTACTGAATGTACAATGCACATTGATAAAAG
Source organism: Macaca thibetana thibetana (assembly GCF_024542745.1). Taxonomy (NCBI): domain Eukaryota; kingdom Metazoa; phylum Chordata; class Mammalia; order Primates; family Cercopithecidae; genus Macaca; species Macaca thibetana. The sequence continues at coordinate 42,672,612 of NC_065597.1, forward strand.
AAAATTTCAGCTGAATTAAATTTAAGAGTTTAATTGAGCAATGAATGATTTGTGAATCAGGCAGCCTCCCAGGCCAGAGTAGGCTCTGAGAAGTGAAATACAGAAACAGCTAGATTGGTTACAGGTTGGCATTTGCCTTATTTGAATATCGTTTGAACAGTTGGCTACATTTGATTGCCAAAACTCAGTAATTGGCACAAGTGTAGGCTATGGTCTGTTTACACTTCCATTTGTTACAGTTCATGATATACAGAAAAACCTTTAGGCCAAAACTTAAAATATGTAAGGAGGGAGCTTTAGGCTAAACTTGACTTACCAACATTGATATTTAGTAATGTCTACCTTATACTTAATTGTATTCCATCCATGTTAGTATTCATGAGACTTTGAGAGTAAAGACCACACCTGGTTCATTTCCACATCACCTGGGGTGTCAAGCACAGGGTCTGCCACATAGCAGGTGCTTGACAACTATTTTTTGCTATAATAAATAGCAAATCAATGTGTAAATGAATGACTGAATTGTCCAAATGAAATATTGAGTAGATAAAACCAGTGAGGGCATCAATCAATGAGTTAAGGTTAGAATGAATCACTGTATCAATATCTGTACTAGTCAAAGCATTTTTAGATGCAGAGAACAGAAACCTACTCAGACTAGCCCAGGTAAAAATAGCACTAGGAGAGGGCAGGCTATTGCTTAACAACTTAACACAGTGTTTCTCTGTTGAGAAGGAAGGAAGTTTCCACAAGAACATAGAAGTAATGATACCGCGTGAACTGGGATGGAAAGCCCACACCCAAAATGTCCACTCGGAAATTTTACTGATAATCTTAGAACCCAAGGCTCCAGGGTACCCAGCTGGGCCTCAGGGTACTGGAACCAGAAACAGAATAGATGGGAGCCAAGGCTGAGGGCTCCACATCCCTCTCATTCCTGTCCATCTGTCTGTCTAGCTGTTGTGCCTTCTCTCCTTTTATTCTGGCTTTCTGCTTCTGTCTCTATCACAATTAGTGTCTTCTAGATCATTTTACCTACATCCTTTTCTTTACAAGACGTTTCAGCGTAGGTGCCTACCACTGTAACAGTGAAAAGGAGGTCTAGCATCACAAACTCTATTTTGATTCTAATCTCCCGCCTCATGTAATGATTATCTTTTAGGTTAACTGCTTTTGCTTGCCTCTGTACGTAGGCCAAGCCAAGTATGAGAGGAATTTTAGCTTATAGTTTACCTTTAAAGCAAGGACGACAATAGCCCCTTCCCAAAATTAACCCCTGAGAAGATAAGGAGGGTATATACATGGTTAATAGTGTTGTGTTAAAGGTTTATAGGAGCATCGTGACCTAACCAAGGCCAAAGAAAGTTACCCTTGCCGACGCACAGATGTCTGTCGTCATCAGTCACCTTTTGACCACTACCCTCTCCCTCCTCCCTTCCCATAATATTAAGGAATCCCAAATTCATATGCGCGTAAGATGTCTTTAGGACACTAGTCTGTCATCTTCTTGGTTTGCTGCCTCTCTGAAATAAAGTCACTTTCCTTGCCCCAAGACCTTGTCTCTTGACTTATCGGCTATTGTGCTGCAAGTGGTGTGAGCTTTGGACTTGATGACACCAAAAATTGCATTTTCTCTTGGTTCAAATCCTCCCCCAACAGCCCCCTGAAAAGAAAGAAATCTAAAGGACTCAGTCCACTCTCTTTGGCTCAGACCTGATTTTCTTTGGGTCAACTGTTATCCCAATCTTTTCAAGGGTGGTGGGGGTGGGCACAGGCTGGCAGGCCACAGTTACATTGTCTGTTCCCATTCAGCAGGTCTGTAGGTAGGGGAGGCGATGATAAACAGGCAAAAATACAGCCAGCGAGTGAATGAATGAGTGAATGAACAAGACGTGGGGGTGACTCTCAGGCTTCTTCACCCAAAGTTTCTCTTTCCCAAATCTGTAGTAGAGACCAGCAGCTACATGTTTTGGAAGCCTTGCCCTTGTCTCCACAGAAGGCAACTGGAGGCCTTGTCGGGGGCTGGATTGGGGATTGGGTTACCAGAATTCTACTCTTGCAAATACAAAGTATTAGCTCTCTCTTTCATCTTTTAGAGACAGGGTCTTGCTCTGTCTCCCAGGTTGGAGTTCAGTGGTGCAATGATAATTCACTGCATCCTTGAACTCCTGGGCTCAGGAGATCCTCCCACCTTAGCCTCCTGAGTAGCTGGGTCTGCAAGCATGTGCTACCATGCTCAGCTAATTTGTTTACTCCTGGCCTCAAATGATCCACTGATCCACCCACCTCAGCCTCCCAAAGTGCTGGGATTACCGGGGTGAGCCACTGTACTTGGCCTTTCTCTGTTATTTTAAAAGACACCAAAGGCCAGGCCCACCATGCTCCAGATGGTCATCTGGTACTGTTAGACATAGTTAGACAGGTATGAGTGGGGCAGGAGCGGGCTCTCTCTCATGCACTAGGGATGCTGGGTGATGGTTTGGCAGTCATCACGTTGCCTCTCTAAAAGTGATAAATTGGCAGCTGGCACTAGGGAGAGGCCATTTCTTGATGGCCCACACCTGTTGTTGCACGAAAGTGTTAATTGAATGCAGGTACCAGGGAGAAGCAACTTCCTGGGCACATGCCTTAAGAGATAAAATGGTGGAGTATAACCTTCCAGGGCACACCACAGGTAAAGGGAAGAAAGCCTCAGATGGGCATGCATACAACTTCCTAGACACACTGTGTGTGCTCACCTCCCAAAGGTAAGGAGGGCACAGCACTCGTGGGCAGCCCACCCTAAGGGAAGAATCATGGGAAAGGGGTACAAGATGCCAGAGGTGGGCAATATGAAGACTTTTCATATCTATTGTGCTAGGTCATGGGTCTCAAATTCAGGTGTCATGCAGGTGACATAGAGGAATGAAGCTGGCTGAGTATAAGGCAGTAGGAAGTGTGTGGAGTGAACTGTCAACCACATGCCCTTCCTAAAAGGGTGGCTGTCACTTGGTGTCAGGTGGCCGTGGCCATGTGAGAAGGTGAGCCCAGTGTGGTCAGATCTTCTAATTTTTTTTTTTTTTGGGAAGCTAGAAATTTTGATTTGTATGTGACACTAGTTGGAAACTGTCTTGGTTCATTCTGTGTTGTTATGAAGGTTACCTGAGGTGGAGTAACTTATGAAAAGGTTTATTTGGCTCACAGTTCTGCAGGCTATACAAGAAGCATGGCACTGGCATCTGCTTGGCTTCTGGTAAGTCCTCAGGGAGCTTGTATTTGTGGTAGAAGGAGAAGGGGAAACCAGTGTGTCATATGGTGAGAGAAGGAGAGTCAGAGAGGAGGTGTCAGGCTCTTTTAAACACCCAGCTATCATGTGAATTAATAGAGGGACTACACACTCATTAACTCGGGTGGCACGAAACCATTCAGGAGAGATCCAACGCCATGACTCAAATACTTTTCACCAGGTGAAACATTGGAAATCACTTTCAGCATGAGATTTGGAGGGGACAAAAGTCCAAACTGCAACAGAAACCAATTTGAAAAAAAATGTTGGCAGAGATCAATGACATATGCCTGTAGTACCAGTACTCTGGGAGGCCGAGGTGGGAGAATTGCTTGAGGCCAGGAGTTTTGAGGCCAGCATGAGCAACATAATGAAACACCTATATCTACAAAAAAAAAATACAAAAAATTAAAAATTAGCTGGGTGTGATGGTGTGCACCGATAGTCCCAGCTACTCAGAAGGCTGAAGCAGGAGGCTGAACCCAGGAGTTCAAGGTTATAGTGAGCTATGATTGTGACACTGCACTCCAGCCTGGGCAATGGTGAGACCTTGTCTCTAAAAAAAAAAAAAAGAAAAGCATGCTAATTTATTGTTATTATTATTTGGACAAAATTCATGTGATCGTGCTCAGGCCGATCTGCAGTTTCTGCCTCGTTCAACCCTCACCACAGCTAGGAGGCACGTCAGGCCAAGTGACTGCAGAGGAAATTGAAGCACAGAGATGGGAAGGCTACTTGTTCAAGTCTACTCGGCTGGGAATAAGAACAGTCAGGACTCAAACCCAGTTCTCCTGACCCCCAGTCTAGTGGGGTTCCACAAGAGAAGAGTCTGAGAAACAGGACTCAGGTAGCAGTCATCCCTCAAGGATGAGGGGGCCTTGAAAGTGGAGAAAGGTCTGAACACATCTCCAGCCCTGGGGTGTTCATGAGGGTGAAATCCACAGGATTTTTCACCTTGGTGCTGCACAGTTCCGAAAAGATGGGGCAGCTGTCTTGTTTTTATTTTGTACTACTTTCTGCTGTTTTAATATCCGGTATCATTGCAATAAACAAAAACCATCTAAAGAACATATAATCTTATTAGTGAGAACTGGCTTCCTTGTTGCTGGTCTAAGTTCCGGAGAAAAGCCATTGGTCCCCCGTCTCAGCAGGGCATCTCAGGCGAGTGGCTCTGACTCTTGGAATGTCACATTTGCCCTATTTTCTAGGACATTACAAACAAATGTCTCAATTAGGCCGCAGGATGGATGTGCTGTGGAGTGCACTGTGATTTACATACTCAGAGCCCTGCAGTCTCTTTGGCTCTGGAAATATCCTTCGTTGGCTCTGCAGGGCGCTTGAGGAGACTACTGGCTTCCCAAGGGGCACAGGCCTTGGAGATGGATGCCTTTGAGGGTGATGTTAAAGACCAGGCAAGGAACAGCATGTAACTGTGGAGATCAGGCTGATCCAGGAACCAGAGATATGCTATGAGGCCTATTGGGCTCTGTGTCCATTCGCTGGATGACCTTGGGCTTACTACATGGCCTCTTTAGTCTTGCCCTTCTGCTATGAAGTGAAAAGGATATGTTTAGGGGTTGCAAATTGGCACAAGTTGTATTAGTTTGTTTTCACGCTGCTAATAAAGACATGACCAAGACTGGGTAATTCATAAAGGAAAGAGGTTTAATTGACTCACAGTTCCACATAGCTGGGGAGGCCTCACAGTCATGGCAGAACACAAATGAGGAGCAAAGTCACGTCTTACGTGGATGGTGGCAGGCAAGAGAGCTGGTGCAGCGGAACTCCCACTTGCAAAAACATCAGATCTCGTGAGAATTAGTCACTACCACGAAAATAGTATGGGGGAAACCACTCCCATAATTCAATTATCTCCATCTGGCCTCACCCTTGACACATGGGGATTATTACAATTCAAGCTGAGATTTGGGTGGGGACACAGAGAAACCATATTAAAGTGATATTTAGTCCACACATATATTTTATTCAACCTGCAAAGTGTTTTAGAAATCAGGGAATAAAAAACACACACACACACACACACACACACACACACACACACACACTCTCTCTCTCTCTCTCTCTCTCTCTCTCTCTCTCAGATTTCTGATTTAAGTAAATAAATAGTCTGATATGATGGCCTGGATAGCACTGGCCCCCTTGAGCAGTGGGGGTGCCACCTGTTGCTATAATCCCTCCTGGCCAGCTTCACCCATCTATGGAACCTACTTATCCCTTGAAGACATGTGTTTGTGACCCCTGGACTAGGTAATAATTCCACCCACTTTACTGTTACAAAGACAAAGTTGTATCTCCCTATCTTTGATCTGGAGAAGTAGAGATTCTTATCCCATTTTATAGGTTTGGAGCCCAAGGCTCCAAGACATGTGTTCACTCAGGCTGTCAGTTACTATACGGTGCAGCTGTACTCACACCTGTCTGAGCTCAAGCCCCACCTCCTTCCAAGCTCTCATTAGGTGGGAGATTTATCTGCAGTGCATACCTGAGCTGACTGAGGCTAAGGGTCCTTGTAGGTCTCATTGCCAGTGAAACCCTGACACTTCACTGCTTGCCACTGGGAGGAGAGAGGGAAAGGCTAAGGGGTTGGGAACACATGTAAAGTTCTCTGGTGCACCTGTTTTTGCATGCCATAGGGGAACTAGAAGGGAGAGGGAGGCCTTTGGATGAGGGATTTATAGAGAGGCTGGGCAGGGTAGTGGGCAGAATGCAGGGCTGGGCATCAGGGGATTCACGGACTCTGTTCCTTTCCTTGGGGCCTCCTGATCTCTTGACTATAGGGAGGCCAGTTTTTCATAGACCTCATTTTCCTCATCTGTAAAATGGCATTAACATCACCCTTGCTTCCTTGTGGAGGTGCTCATGAGACAACCAAGGGCTTCGCAAAGTTGCAGAAACTCAGGGCACATGACAGCATGATGATGATAGCATCAGAGTTAAGAGCACAGGCTCTGTAGGCAAATCCACCATGTGCCAGCTGTGTGCCCTCAGGCAGATTGCTTAATCTTTCTGGCCCAAGTTTTGTGTTCTGTAAAATAAAGTCAATAATAATCCCTATTCCAAGCGACTGTGGGCATCCAATGAGATATCTCTACCAAGTGCCAGGCTTCCAGTAGGTTCTTCATACAGAATATGGACAAACACATGGGCCTATGATGACCAAGGGTGGGAATGATGCTGAAATGCACAGAATGAAGGCCCTGGGAAGGCCAAACCAGGGGGACCAGTGCAGGGGGATAAGCACAGAAACACCTTCAGCAAAGTCCAGGCAATGGCCTTGCCCTGGTTCCTCCTCCCGCAGGTCATCAGCACTACAGCTGGAGCAGGGAGGCAAGAATCCATGAGGAGGTGCTTTGGGGCCGGGTGTAGGCTCTCGGAGGGTTTGTCCTGCTGTCCAGGATGATAACTCAGGGCTCATTTCCCTCTGTTACCAGTCTCCTAGAGAAAGCCCAGCCTGGTAGCCTAGAGGTCTGGCCCAGTGGGTAGACAGAGGGTGACTGAACCCAGATTCTTGGTAAATTGATCAAGCGGGGGTGGTTTAGTCTGGCCACCTTAAGCTAGTCCTGCTCCATACTGGTGGCCTGGTTGGCAAGTCCCAGCCCGGTTATAATCATTGTAATTTAAGTAGTAACAACCCCCCACCCTCTGCTGCCCTCAGGGCAGTGGCCGCTTACAGCCGCGCACACTGCAGGAAGGCATGCCGGTGACTGCCTTTCTGTTTTATAGGAAGCCATCTTGCGGAACCAGTCTTGCAATTCTCTCCTTGAGAAAAAAAGCCCTGGGTGTGAAGTTTTTGTGCATAGGGGTGGGGAGAGGAGGCTGAGCTGACTGCTGCTCATAGGTGTCCCAGCTTTCTTGTTGTTTGACCCTAGGATATGAGAGTTGGGTTGGGAGTGAGGGTTGGAGCTGGGGTTAAGGCTGCCAGGCCCTGGAGGAAACATCTAGGGTGTGATACGAGGCTGATACTGGTTCTTGGGTGGTCTCATTCGCTGCCAACCAGGTGCTGTGCTAGACGTTTCCATGTATTCTCTCATTTAATTCTCCCAGCGAACTGGCAAAAGAGGTACCATAATCCCGACTTGATAGCTGGAGAAATCAAGTGTCATGGAGGTGAAGTTGCTGACTGAGGTCCCACCAGTGGCAGGGAGTGGAGTCCCCATTCCTCTTGCTTCTCAGGAAACTGGAATTCTTTTCCTCATTGCATAGATGAAGAGACTGCAGCCCAGGAAGGGAAGCAACAGTGCCATAGCTGATCAGTGGAGGGTCAAGAATTTAAGCTAGCCCCCAGGTCTCGAATCCACAGCCGTTTCCAGTTAGCCCAATGGGGAAGGCCCTCACGATGGAACTGCCAGCCCCTTTCAAAAGCTTCACACAGGTGTTTTGCCACTTCTTGTCCCCAGAGACATCTCCTCTATGCAGTTCTGCAAAAAAGAGGCCAGCTTCTCTGTCCTCTGGCAGGGGCAAATGGAGTGTAACAGGCACGTGAATGAACCTGGGGGCCAGGTCACTAAGATTGAAATCCTAGCTCTGCCACTGGACATCTTTGACAAGTACAGAAACAACAACAACAAAACCCTTTCTGCTGCCCTCTCCTCCTCTGTAAAATGGGACAAAACGATATAACAAACCTCATAGATCACTGTTTAGAGTTCTGAAATCAGGCCATAGGTGTGAAGTGCTTGCAGCGGTGCCTGGCATATGGAATTGCCGGCCGCCATTGTTTTGGTGCATGTGAACAGTGGTGTGGAGCTGCAGGGAGAACATGGGGAGCTGGGTTCCCACCCCCCAAGACTCTCCACTCCCTGAGTCTGTTTCCCTGCTGCTGCTCAGTTTCTTAGCACCCACTTGCCTCCAATTCCGAGTCTGCAATTTTGCTGTGCCACAGGAGTTTCTCAGTGACCCAGCACAAGAATTCATCTTTCCAGTGCACGGGACACACAGCATCACATGGATCTCCCTCTGTAGCGCGTGAGCCCACGTGCTTGGCTCCCCCTGGCATTCTCATGGCTGCATTTATTTCACCTCCTCCCTCTCACCTTTGCCCACAAAGCATCACTGAAACCCCGTGGGTGTCAGGCCCTGCACCAGAGATAGACGCTGCCCTGCAGGAGCTCTCATGCGGGGGTGATTTCCCCCCTCCAACCTCCAGCAGACAGTTAGCAATGAACATTTTTGGTTTGGTGGGTGCTACTGCCATCTGTGGAGCTCTGCTTACAGAATGCGAACTGGAGGGAGCTCCTACCTGTCTTTTCTTGCTGCCCTAGCCCTCCCTACCCCAAGGCTCTGTGGCTCTCAGTCCCTAACTTTCTTCACCTAGAAAGATCACCTGGGACATGGGAGCCTAAGTCACAGCTCACGTTTATGGCCCTTCCTTTCTTTCCTGTGAAGAAGTGTCTCTCTGCTTTGCAAGCTAATAGTGTTGTTAACAGTTCCCACATGCTTATTGTGTTCAAACCTTTACGTGGAGTAATCCTCACCACCACCCTGGGAGGTAGGTGTTATGATTAACCCAAATTTTGCAGGTAAGGTCATTGAGGAAGAGAAGTTAAAAATTGTGTCTCTGGTCACATGGGCAATAAGGGAGCCATGGTGTGCACTCCAGCCAGGGATGCCGCTAAACATGCTGCCAGGCATGGGGCAGCCTCCACGACAAAAAATTGTTCAGCCAAAATTGTCCATAGTGCTGAAATTGGGAAATTCTAGTCTGTTGGACAACACAGACATGTGGCCGAATGGTTAAATTAAATGCGAGAAGGCTATGGCAGAAGCAGGGACAGAATTATTTCAAGGTCCAGAAGTAAGGGGAATAACCGCATCAGAGGAAAGCAAAGGCAGCGCCCATGGGGGAAGTGACAATATCCTTGTCTCCTCTGTGTCTCAAATATGTTCCCGAGCTTCAGTTGATTTTGTCAAGCCTGCAAATACAGCCCTTCTGACAGTTCAAGCCCCATCTGCTCTGGTAATTTCATTTGTACTCCTGGAGCCAGCCATACCTGAATTCTTGTACTCTCTGGTCATGTGGCACCTCTAGGTTTCTTTATTCCTTAGACTTGTTTGAGTTTAGTTCTAATAAATAGATAAACATTATGCTAGAAACACACTCACATATCATGAGCAGAGTTTGCTTCTCCCCTGTGCACCTGATGGCCCACCAACTCATAGCTGCTCTCTTCCTCCATACAGAATATGGTGTATTCTTTATTCTATGGTTGGTGGCTTCCATTACAGCTGCAGAAGTGGCAGCTGCCATCCCTGCAGCATCAAAATATCCAAGCATCAATTGTGTGATTGAAGTGTTCTATTAGCCCGGACTGGGGATGCCATGATCAGATGTGGTTCGTGGAACAGCTGCCCGTGCAGAGCTGGCAGTTAATTAAAAGCTCCACACACTTAGTGATTAACTAATCACAGCATGGTGGCAGTCGGTGATGAGGCGGTGACTTCTCTGCTGGAGTCAGCTGAGAAGCTCCAAATGTCTGCCTTCCGGCGGCCAGCCCCAGCAGGGGGCTTTGGGAGCCCCAGTGTAGGCGTCCCAGCAGTTTGCTGAGCAGATTCCCAGCTGTGCCTCTTGTTTAAAGCTTACAGGAGAGAGTGAAAGGGGACTCTGGTGGGAGGAGGAAGGTGTGGCCATCACTGCAAAGGCTGGGCAGGGTGGGGCTGGAGAGGAAGGGAGGGGGCACTGTCAGCATCTAGTGACCACCATGCAGGCGGAGGCTGAGCCTGATGAGATGTCAGGAAGGTGGCAAGAAGGGAGGGAGTTAGCCATAGGTCCTGGGTGGAGTCTCAGGTTGAGCTCAGGGTTGGGAGAGAGGGCACAGCCCTCTTTATCTCAGGGCAGTGTGGTCCAAAGGTTAGGGGGCGTGCTAGAACCAGATTGCCAGACTGCACAATACAGCTCTGCTTCTTACTGCCCATATGACCATGGACACAATTTTTAACCTCTCTTCCTCTGTTTCCTTACCTGCAACATTTGGGTTAATAATAACACCTAGCTCCCAGGTGGTGGTGAGGATTAATCCACATAAAGGTTTTGAACACAGTAAACATGTGGGAAATAATAATGATGCTATTAGCTTGCAAAGCAGAGAGACACTTCTGCCCAGGAAAGAAAGGAAGGGCCATAAGCCTGAGCTGTGATTTTGGCTCCAATGTCTCAGAGGCTCTTTCCAGATGAAGGAAGCTGGGGACTGAGAGCCATGGGACCTTGAGGCAGGGAGGGCTGGGGGGCCTGAAAGGCAGGTGGGAGCTGCCCCCACGTTGCATTCTAGGCAGAGCTGCAGGGAGCAGCTCAGGCACTGCGTCTCCATGGAGGACCCTGGGCTGGCACCCCTGGAGCCGTGTGGGCTGTCATGCCCTCCAACCCAGTTCCCTGGCTCCTGATTCTGATTAAGTGCCACCGTACATGATTGGGAGTAGCTGTGACTTCAGCATCATGAATGCTGCCCCCGCCCTGCCCCCTCCAAGTCCCCATGGTCCAACAGGAAAAGTTCATACAAGGCTTGTGGCCCTGTGGCCCGCTGGGTCTGAACTCCGCCATGTCTCCCTTTGCTGGGCCTGGCTGGGCCACTGGGCAGGCACTGGGGTTGCAAGCCGCAGCCACTGGCCCTGACTCACTTGGACCAAACACATTTGTTGGAAGGAGCTGGAGTAGCTCTCAGAGCAGCAGGAAAAGGTGGAAATCTGGGTCTTGGGAAGCCCGAGCTGGGGACAGAGCCACGTGCCATCTGCTTCCGCTGGCTGTTCCATCTGTGTGTCCCTCTGCTCGAATTTTGGTGGGGGACACAGCTGGTCAGCTTGGCTGCTGGTCACAGGATACCCCTCTGTCAGGGGAGGGCAGGACCTTTGCCAAGAGACTCAGAGTGTATCCCATAAGGAGGGATGGTTCCCCAAATCAAGACTGGGGTGCTAGCATCAGAAGAGGGGAGTGGATATTGAGGCATTTCCTCAACTAAGCTAGGTCCAGGTTTTTGGGAGGAGCATGTGGTGGGGCCTGGAGCCCCAGAAAGATGCCCTCCCTCTGCCTCTACATCTGTTCAGGCCCTTCTTTAAGGGGCCGGGTCACAGCAGGGAAATGGTCAGCAGGTGCATGTCCTTTCCTGTCCTTCCTACGTCTACCACCAAGGGCCCGAGTATCTGGACCATTTTCCACATTCTGAGGAATGTTGAAGGTGAGTGGACACAGTGTCCTGCAATCAGAAGACGAGGAGGGACACCACCGTTCTCACTGCTGTGTGACCTTGGCACACCATCTGAAGTATCTGAACCCTTGTCTCCTCACTGGGGATAAGGAGACCGTGTAGACAGGGAGTGCTTTGAAAAGTGTGAAGTGTGTGGGTTTTGTGACACCTTAGCAGGGAGTTGCTGGTGTCAACCCCACTCCCCACAGTGTCCTCCCTCTCTTTCCTTTCCAGCTCTTCGCCCTGGGGGCAGGACCTTGTCCCTGCATTCCTGCTGAGGAGGCTGCTCTGTGAGCTGCCCCAGCACCTTGTCACTTCATTGCCCAGTGAGGAGACCTGGCTGAGAAGTCAGCAGAACTGGCAGCACACAGGGTGCCTGCAGACAGAGGCCAGGTGGCCACGGGTGAGGGTGTGGGGGCATCTGGGGAATGGCTGATGTGATGATGACTGTGGAGGGCAGGCAGGTCCTCGGCACCTCGGACAAGCCGGTCCCCACAGTCTTGGTGCTGCACAGAGGACATTCAGGGCATGTTCCCCATAGAAGAGTCTGAGGGATGGATCTCTCAGCCAGAATTGCTGGAAATAAATACACACCCTGGGCTCAGAGACCGTCACTGATTTGGTGGAGAGCTGTTGGTTTTAAAGTTTGGTCACTTACCAGATCATACAAATAAGTACCTCATCTTAACTGCTTTGGGCTGCTGCAACAAAAATGCCATAGGCAAGGTGGTTTACACAGCAAACATATTTCTCACAGTTCTGGAGGCTGGAAGTCTGAGATCAGGGTTCCAGTGTGCTCGGTTCTGGTAAGGGCTGTCTTCCTGGGGTGCAGACGGCCATCTTCTCCCTGTGTCCTCACCTGGCAGAGAAAGGACGAATGCTCTCTGTGTCTCTCTCTTTTTTTTTTTTTTTGAGATGGAGTCTTGCTCTGTCACCCCGGCTGGAGTGCAGTGGCGTGATCTCTGCTCACTGCAACCTCCGCCTCCGGGGTTTAAGTGATTCTCCTGCCTCAGCCTCCTGAGTAGCTGGCACTACAGGTGCCTACCACCACGCCCAGCGAATTTTTGTATTTTTAGAAGAGAAGGGGTTTCACCATGTTGGCCAGGATGGTCTCGATCTCCTGACCCCGTGATCCACCTGCCTTAGCCTCCCAAAGTGCTAGGATTATAGGCGTGAGCCACTGCACCCAGCCTCTGTGTCTTTTTTTATAAGGACACTAATCCCACTCGCAAGGGCTCCACGCTCACGACCTCATCCCCTTCCACAGGCCCCACTTCCTAATCACATTGTGGGATTAGAATTTCAGCATAGATTTTTTGGGAACAAACATTCAGTCTGTGACATGACTCTACATTTTACTTAATGTGTTCATGCCAACTTTCTCATTTAGCTTTATCTGCATTTCACAGGTGAGAAACTTAAAGCCACCAAGGCCAAGAGGCTTGCCCAAGGGCACACAGCAGTGAGTTACGCTTGGTAGAAGTTTCTGTCTTCACTTACAGGGTAGGGTGATCCCGAGCTGGCCCTCAGCTGTACTGGACACCATGTGGCCTATGAAAGACCAGTTGGGAAGGGGAGAGAAGTCTTATGTTGGGCTTCCAGAAATCCACCCAGAGAGGACTTGTGTGAAAGTGATTCACTGGGAAGTGTTCCAGGAAAGACCAGCAGGGGCTGGAGAATGATCTACATACTGTCTCCGTGACACAGGCCTTGCCCTATGGAGAGGAAAGCTATGGTGGCTGCTGTCACGGGGCTTATGGCCTTATGTCCTTCTGAGACCCAAAACTCAAACAGAAGAGAGCAGGTTGGTGGTGCAGGGCTGGCCCAAGCCCCCTTTATCCTGGGCTCCGCTGTCCTCAGTACATGGCTTCTTCCTATGTGGCAGCACGTGCACTGGCCATCACACCTGCTTTCCCAGACAGCAGAATGAGGGCGGGAGAGGAAAGGGGGCGCTGCTCTTTATAAGGACACTTTTCTGAAGTTGTACATGATGTTTTGACTCTGGGTTTTTGGCCAGATCTAAGGTCGCAGGCAGCCACAGCCAGCAAAGGAAGTTAGGAAATGTGGGCTTTGTTTCCCAACAGCCTGTGTCTAGGCTAGAAAACATGGATTCTGTTAGTGAAGGAGGAAAAGAGAAGGATGAAGGATGAAGGAGCATAAGTCGCAGCCACTGTCACAGTCAGAGAATGCAAAAATTGGACTTGACCCAGTTTGATTTCCCCATTTGTCCAGCAACCCTGCATCTGCCCAGAACTTTCTCTGTGGGGTCGATGTGGAGACCATCTTCAAAAGGGGTGGGCACAGCTGGACCCTAGGAGTTCTGGGTCCAGTGAGGCCCTGTCCTGTGGAGTTAGTCTCCCCTCTAGGAGCAGCAAAGGATGGTGGTGTAGACAGAGCTCCTTGTAAGCTTCTTGGGGGTGGGCAGCAGAGGAAGCTGTACCGGCTAAGCCCTTAGCTAAGAGCTTGACTTTTGAGTTTCTGGTTCACCTCTAGTTTGCTAGATGGCCTTGGGCAGGCCTCTTAACTTCTCACATTCCTCAGGCTCAGCCCCACCCTCTGTAAAACAAAGACGACATGGAGAATTCAAGGCCGGACATGGGAGAGACAGGAAGCGCTCAACTCATGCGTAAAATTTAAGAGGGCAACAAAAAAACTTGGTAATGAAGATAAATAATCAAGATGAAGAAATCACGCAGTATTTTTTATTGTGGTAAAGTACACATAACATAAAATTAGTCACTGTAACCATTTTAAAGTGAACAGTTGAGTGGCAGTAAGTGCATTTCCATTGTGCAACCATCACCACTACTCATCTCCCCAGCTCTTTCTCTTCCCCATTAAACAAAAACTCCACCTTCCCCCTCCTGCCCAGCAACCACCATTCTACTTTCTGTTTCTATGATTTTATGACTCTAGGTACCTCATAGCAGTGGAATCATACAGGATTTGTCTTTTCGTGACTGGCTTATTTCATTTAGCATAATGTCCTCAAGGTCCAGCCATGTTGTAGCCTGTGTTAGGATGTCCTTCCTTTTTAAGGCTGCATATTATTCCATTGTGTGGATAGACCAGATTTTGTTGATCCTTTCATCTGATGATGGGCACTTAGGTTGCTGACACCTCTCAGCTGTTGTGAATAACATTGCCAGGAACATAGGTGAACATGTATCTGTTTGAGTACTCACTTTTGTTAAAGTAATTTTTTAAAAAAATCAAAATTTGTGCAAAAAATCCACAATGAATAAAATATCATTTTTTTTTTTTGAGAAAGGTATTGCTTTGTCACCCAGGCTACTGTGCAGTAGCACAAATATGGCTCACTGTAGCCTCAACCTCCCAGGTTCAAGTGATTCTCTCGCCTCAGCCTCCCAAGTAGCTGGGACTACAAGTGTGTGCCACTACACCCAGCTAATTTATATATATATATTTTTTGTAGAAATGAGATTTCCTTATGTTGCCCAGAATGGTCATCTTGAACGCCTGGGCTTAAGTGATCTGCTGGCCTCGGCCTCACAAAATGCTGGGATTACACACATAAGCCATGGTGCCTGGCCTCAAAATTTTAAATAAAGACAAGATCAGTAACCGTGGTCACTGTACTGAGCCATATCAGAGCACAGGCAGTGGAGGATGGGCAGTGCTCGCTGTGCATGATCCTGTTACTATGCCCCTTTCTAGGCTGAGCCTGAGGTGGGCCCTCCTCCCCTTACCCTCTGCCTGGCCCTCCCTCCAGAGATTGAAGTGAGACTGTGCTGAGCATTCCAGGCCTGGGAGCCTCATCTTCCCCAGCCTCACTGGGCTGATTTAGGAGCTAGGGCCACGGAGGAGGCTCCAGGTTGCACAGTGAAGCTGGATAGATCCATCTCCCCTTGGATAGATCCACCTTCATTAGCCCACCAGATAACAGCACCTCCCATGCAGCTGAACTGTGGAGACAGTCACTGTGTCTTCCTTCCCTTTGAGTTGCTTTGCCAAGTGACAAAGCAAGAGGTATGTGTCCCGGCTCAAAGCTGGTTTGCAGAGATTGGTTTGGGGCTATTCTAATGAGACAGGAGACAATGTTCTTGTCAGTTACTCCTTAGGTGGCCCGGGGCTGTGTGCAGGGGCTCAAGTATGGGGACACCAGCCTGTGAGCCTGGGCTCCAACCAGGAGGAAGATGCCCACTTCTGAGCTCATAGCCCCAAAGAGATGAAAACCAATTCAATCCCCCAAAGAGAACTGCCTCCTTTAGTCATTGAACACTCAGTGCACTTTTACTGTGTGCTAGGCTCTGAGCGGGTGGCAATGAGGGTTGATAAGGAGAGGAGCTGGCCATGGTCCTGACTTTAAGAAACTTGTGGCTCAATAAAAGGAGTTTTGCTCATTCCTCAGGAATTGAGATGTGTGGGGGAAAGTGTGCGGAGGGCAGACTAGGGGGTGGCGAGAAGCCAGCTTGGTGCATCCTTGGCTGTGTGTGTGTGTGTGTCATATGTGAGTGGGGTGGGTGGTAGGTGTTTGTGGAATGCATGTATGTTAGTATGTGTGCACATGTATGAATGTGTTTGCATGTGTGAATGTTTGTGTGTGAGAATGTGCATGTGTGTGTGCGAGTATATGATTGTGTGTTCACATGTGCCAGAATGTGCAGGTGTGTGTGTGAATGTAATTGTGGGCATGTGTATGAGTGTGCACATGCACTTGTGTGTGTGCATGTTTCTGTATGCGTGTAAGTGTGCAAGTGTGCATTGTGTGTGTACCTGTCTGCATGTATGAGTGTGCGCGTTTGTGCTCTTCATGTGTGTGTGTGCATGTGCGTGTGCGTATGAGTGTGTGCGTTGGCGGGGGTTGCTGGCTGTGGAAGGGCCACCCTTGGCTTGGGCTGCCCTAGAGGAGACAGAGCGGCTCCGAGGCACGGATCTTGCCCGCTATCTTCAGACGGACCAGCAGATGGCGGAATTGCAACGGGAAAGTCCGGGACCTCTGGTGCTGGGGAGTCGGTGGAAGGAAGGAATGAATGAGAGGGAGGAGGGCGAGCATCTGAATCCGTTGGAGCTGCCATGACAAAATATCATAAACTGGGGGGCGGGGTGGGGGGGGCTTAAGCAACCGAAATTTATCACAATTCTGGAGGCTACGAGTCAAGATCAAGGTGCCGGTGAAGCAAAGCTTCCCTCTGAGGCCTCTTCTCTGGTGTGTAGGTGACTGTTGCCTCGCTGTGGTTGTCCCGGCATGGGGAGGGACCGCTTTTCCTCTTCTCATAAGGACCCCAGTCCCATCGGATCAGGGCCCCATCTTTACAACCTCATTTAACCGCAGTTACCTCCTAAAGACCCTGTCTCCAAACAGTCACTTTGGGGATTAGGAATGCATTTGAGGGGAATGCAAACATTCAGTCAATAGCATGGAGAGAGGAGAAAGAGACAGGGAGAGAGGGAGAGCGAAGGAAAGGGAAGAGAAGGTGGCGCAGAGCCCGTGGCACTGGTGCAGGTCCGGACGCCTGGTGTGAGCAGCCTGGCTGTGACTCCACTGCGACGCTGAGTAGCTCCTTCTCCCTTTGGGTAGCTCATCCTCACCTCTAAAGAAGGTGACGGCCCACCTGCACCTGCTGAAGTAGCGACAAACTTGCAGACAGTAGCTCTCCAGTGCCTCCCCGCTTTTACACTGAGTGACGCAGCAGCCCGGGAGGGGCACTGCCGCTGTCTCCACCTGCAGAAAAGGTCGGCCAAGTGAAGTGGCTGCCCACGGCCCCACAGCTTCGTGTGGTCTAAGCCGTAGGGCGGGAGCTCTGAGGGGGTGGAAGATACAATACAGACCTGAAGGAAACTCAGAACTCCTTGGCACAGCCCATGTTGACAAGCTGGGCCCCCACTGGGGGTCCTTCCTGAAGCTTCCCCAAAACCTCTGAGAAAGGGCTAGCTTGATGGGTGTCCCTTGCAGTGAGCACAGGCCCTGGAAGCCAACCGAGAGATGGAGGGTGCAAGAAAGCACACTCCCTGGGCACTCGGTTACCCAACAAAGCTGCCTGAGATGGGGGCCTCTGTCCAACCTGGGTGTGCTGGAAGGAGAAGCCCATCCAGCTCTTGGCTCTCACTGTCGCGTGTGCAGGGCCAAATGCAGGGAAGAGAATCTACTCCTCCTCTCTCAGAGACACACGAGGGATGCCTAAATCTAATAAGTTAATCTAGACTCCTAGAAACAAGATTAAATTTTCAAATAAAGGCAGGCTCTGACAGCTAAGGCATAAATCTTTTATTTAAAATAGAGACTAAACCCATTCAAATGCGATCAGCGATGACAGATGCAGATAGAAACAAGCTCTGATGGGACAGACACGGTGCGGGTTTGTCTGGTCCTGGTGACAGATCGCCAAGGGTGACCTTAAGGACAGTGTATGATTGTCAGCAAACAATGGTGCCTCTGTATCCATTTCCATGTGGCTTGCTGGCCCTAGGTGGTGCAGGGAGCAAGGATGTCCTAAGGAAAGTGTCCATGCAGGTGGGAAGGAGCCTGTCTTGGACGTCTTGGTCCCACTCCTGCCAGGTCAGCTGCCACAAGAGGGCAGGGGAGAGGGTCTCGCCACGTTTGGAGGTGCCTGGAGCACCAGCAAAGGAGCTGGAGATGTAGGGAGCTGTCAGGAACCAGTCAGATGTGGTTAAGGCAATAGGAGCTACATGGCAGCATTTCCTGGAGCCGCCAGGGCAGAGGGTAAACTCTGCACAGACCAAACCCAGATGGGCCATCTACTGCCTTGACTGTTTATGGTAGACACTTCCAAGCGCCAGACACTGTGTTCCCTGCATGATCTCATTCAATCCTCATATCAAGCCATTTTTACAGATGGCAGGCTGGGGCTCAGAAGGGTTAAGGGCCATGCCCAGAGATGCACAGCCAGTTAGCGACAGGGCTGAGACGCAGCGCCAGGCTGCTGGTTCCAGTGTGCACGCTCCTCCTTCTGACACTTCAGGGCTCCCAGGCACCAAGAGACACCAGCGGCTGCATTTGTTCTAACTCAGGCTGAGCGATTTCTCCTAAATATCGCCCCCTTTTGGAAGTGTTCAGATGCTTGCTGCCAGAATGCTTCACAATGGCACAAACTTGAAGACACCACCATGAACATACATCCTGTGAGGATGAGGCTTCCCCAACGGATAGTCTATGAATCTGCATTCAGGAAACATGTAATAAGATGCTGTGAACCAAATGAAACTCCCACAGAAACAATGCTTTTATTAAGTAAATCTGGGAAACCCTGCCTACTCTAGCCCCTTTTAGAGAGTCACAAAGCATGTTAGAATATTAAAGGCTCTGGGAAGTCCTGCAGAAAGAAGAATCCCATCAAACCTTATTTAGTCCAGCATTTCCCCAACTAATTTGAACATGAGTATGTTTTTGTTTCCCTCACTGGGCATCATATCACATCAACCTGTATTCCAAGGAACACACTTGGGAAGATGTTGATGTGAGATTTTCATCTCAAGTCGGCCTGTAGCTTCCTGCTTCTCCAGAATGTGTATTATGGTACATGACATTTCACCTTGAAAATCTTGAAGCTATTTACAGATGTCCATAGGAGCCAAAATTGATGTTGGTGGTTTTCAATCTCTTTAGCATAAGTCTCCCTGAGTAATTTGATGAAAGTTGTGGATTTTTTCCTGTGGGGAAAGGAGAGGCACTCACATTCATATACACAGACTGATGAATTCAGATTCAGGTACTCCTGGGTTACCCTGAGGTCATGAACCCCTGCTTCAAGTCACTGTCAGCTAATGTCCTTGGCATCATTGGCAGCCAAGCACTGGGCCCTGCTGCGGCGAGCCTGTGGGGGCAGGGCTGCTGAGAGGGTCTGGGTAAAGGGGTCAAATCCACTCCTTGCCTTCTGACAAAGGAAGACAGGAGATTCATGCCAATCACACATGTTCAGTGAACTGGCACCTTCCAGTTGTCCACGGTGTGGGCCACAGTGCTTTGAGCAGGTTGGTGAGCAGAGACCCCCCTGAAGGTCTGAAAGACCATCCCACACCTTGTGGGGACATCAGGGCTCCCATGCCTCTCTGAGCCCCCCCCAGTCTAGTGCATAAGAATTCTGCTGCTGATACTGGCCCAGCACCCATTCCCTGCCCCCCTTCTTCTAGGAAGGGCACCCCAGTTGTCCTTGGGGAACCACCATGCCCCACACCTAGCTCATGTGTATTGCATGGACTGGACCTCATATCAGACTCAGGGGTGGGCTCATGACTCAGGCCTGGACAAGTAGAGGATACCATGTTTTTGGTCACAGTGGTTGGTTCAGGATAGGAATGGGACCAAGCCAGGACAGTTAGTGCCAAAAAATACATTGTGGGATTTTACTGAGAAAGAGAAGTTCTCCTGGGGTTGTTGAATAAAAGATGTATCTGGAGCTACTGGTGGCCACCCTGACCCATGAAGGGAGCCTGCCTGGGATGGTCAGAGGTGGGAGGATTGGGTGGGAGTCCCAATGAGACTGTTGGAGTCTGCATCCAGCTGTGCCTGACAGTGGACCTAGACCCTGGTGCACTTACAGGAGTCAATACATTTCCTTTCTTGCTTAAGACCGTGTGAGATAGATTTCTGTCACTTGCAGCTGAAACAATCCTAATACCCCTGTGTCAAAAACACATTCCCAGGCCTGTGAAGGTAGCTGAATTAGAATCTCCAGTAATGTGACATTTACCTGTATCTGTATTTTTCTGGGGAATCTCATGATCTAACAGATCTCGCTTGAAAAAATTTCCTCTGACGTTCTACCATGGAGTGTGCAAGAAACCCAGTTGGCAAATCCAAGATTATCCACAGGTAAAGATGGCTCAGGCTGAATGCACTGGCAAGCCCAGGAGTCCACGTATTTTACATGATTTGTTCTTAATCTGTTCCTGCTCTTAAACTCTCAGATGGGACTCACACTTTCTGATTGTGGCAATTTCTCAGCTTTGGACAGGAGGGAGACACAGTTCTGTGGTTCTGTGTTCAGTAAGACCCATTTCCTCATCCTTCTGCACTCCCAGTCCTCCATGTGTGAGCCAAAGTGATGTGTGCCAATTTCAGACTTGGCTCATACAAATCTCCCTGGGTTTATTTATTCATGATTTTTTTCCTGTGGCTTGACACAGATAAATACAGTGACCTTAGAAGCCAAGTCAGAGGTGGCAGAGCAACAAGGAGCAAGGGACCTGGGCGCCAGAGTGTGCCTCATGACAAGTACCAGGCAAGCCTTTGGACAGGCAGCAATCCCTGTTTGGGGCTTTACACAAGTCAGAAAAAAATGTCTATTGTGTTAAACCACTGATTTTGAGATTTGTCCGTGACAATCGTCTCCTTAACAGTGAATTTTTATAAATTTCAGATAACTTTCCCACCTATTGATTCATCTGTGCCTTTTATGAACTCTGGGTGGCAGTCTGGGAGTGGCACTTTACAGATGACAGTGCTTGTCCTGTCTTGTGTCCTTGGTGGGAGGCTAGAAAATGGTTCTAAACAGAACACAATTTGATACAGATGTAAAGAGATGACCATGATGTGTCCTTCCTCAGCTCTGACTTCCCTCTCATCATTCAGGCATTTTGGTGGATACATATCTTGCCTGGGATTCAGCACCCATCTTCCCACTGTCTGCCCCAATCCCACCTACAGGGAAGACTGAGGGCTCTGCCTCTGTCCGCGGTGCTGAAATGGGTGATAGTTAACAGAGCAGAGTAGCTGAATGGGCCAGGACTTAAACACTAGACAGAACTGGGCTGTCTAAACATGTGTTCCCTTGCATGGTCTTTCCACCTCTCCAAATGCTAATTTTTTGGTTTGTAGAAAGGGAGTATTATACCTTCTTCATGGGACTGTTCTGAACATCAAATAACATGGATAAACTATTGATGTAGTTGTGTTCTTTTCCATCCTCTGTCCTCCTTTTTAATCCTGAACCTCCTCCTCTACCAAAAGCAGCCTTCAAGGACTAGACCTCTCATTCCCAGAGGTTTGAGTGAATTAAGAGAAAAACCAGATTGACTCTAGAGAGATTGTCTCTCATGAATCTAGTTGCCATAGGCCACAGGGGGTTATAGGATATCCTCAGAGTTTAAAGGGAATCTGAAGCTTGAGGGAAAATATGGATTTATTTGTTCCAAATAATGGGTAGTTGGTTGTGGCTTAGGGGCTTCCAACCCTGCAGAACGAGAACATCTTTTAGTATTCTTGCAATCCATTGATCCCCATCTTTGTAAAAATGTTGTCAGTTAAACACACTGCACTTATTAAAGAATAACAAATTCATTTCCCCAATTTTATTAATAAAAGGCATTAAGAAATGATTGTGCAATAAAAACAGTATTAAGCTTTCCAGTTTAATGAGGTGGCTGATGCTTTAGTTAGTCTGTGTGGCCTCATTATCGGCTAATGCATGGATTCCCTTAGGTTTTCTGAATTTTTGCCAAGAATTCACAGACCCCAGTGCTACTCCTGTGAACCTCAGCACAGCAGTCATTACTTCAGTGGGCTCTCAGGGTCCTTCCAGCTTTGACCTGATCCTGTTGAGCTCTGATGTACTAAGCGCGGTAGATTGCAACCACAGAAACCTCCCCTGGTATGCAGTTTAATCCACACCTGGGAGATGGAATTCATAATCCCCATGATTGCCTTCACAGTGAATGGAGGATCTGGAGTAGCAAGAGGCATTTTGAGTGTGTATGTGTGTCTGGAGAGTTAGTTTATTAGTGAAAAATACGACAGCCAAGGGAAATAGTCAATTGGTCCCATTTCTGTCCACACACTCTCTCCCAGTTGAACATGGCATGCGAAACCAATTTGAAATCAAAAGGATGCTTGGTGGGCACAAAACTGGAGTTACGAAGTTACCTGGATGGTCTTTTTTTTCTGTTAACATTTTTTTTTTTATTATGCTTTAAGTTCTAGGATACATGTGCACAACATGCAGGTTTGTTACATATGTACACATGTGCCATGTTGGTGCACTGCACCCATTAACTCGTCATTTATATTAGGTATATCTCCTAATGCTATCCCCCCTCCCCCTACCCCACGACAGGCCCAGATGTGTGATGTTCCCCATCCTGTGTCCAAGTGTTCTCATTGTTCAATTCCCACCTATGAGTGAGAACATGCTGTGTTTAGTCTTTTGTCCTTGTGATAGTTTGCTGAGAATGATGGTTTCCAGCTTCATCCATGTCCCTACAAAGGACAAGAACTCATACTTTTTTATGGCTGCATAGTATTTCATGGTGTATATGTGCCACATTTTCTTAATCCAATCTATCATTGACGGACATTTGGGTTGGTTCCAAGTCTTTGCTATTGTGAATAGTGCCGCAATAAACATACATGTGCATGCATCTTTAGAGCAGCATGATTTATAATCCTTTGGGTATATACCCAGTGATGGAATGGCTGGGTCAAATGGTATTTCTAGTTCTAGATCCTTGAGGAATCTCCACACTGTCTTCTACAATGGTTGAACTAGTTTACAGTTCCACTAACAGTGTAAAAGTGTTCCTATTTCTCCACATCCTCTCCAGCACCTGTTGTTTTCTGACTTTTTAATGATCCCCATTCTAACTGGTGTGAGATAGTATCTCACTGTGGTTTTGATTTGCATTTCTCTGACAGCCAGTGACTCAAAAGACGACATTTATGCAGCCAACAGACACATGGATGGTCTTAATGACATTGTCTGCAAACTATGATGGCTGTTGGGATCTAACTTCCTAGAGTTAGATCCATTCAGGCCCATTGAGGAACCAAGATCCCACTGTGCCCCAGATGATGCTGGAAGCAATCTGCTAACTCTCTTGCTCTGTGCTCTGAGATGCTCAGGCTGCTGCCCTTGTTACCTGCGTTTGGGTGCGGGGACAGCTGAGTCTGCTCCCACAGTGGGGTGGGCACTGGGTTGGTCTTCCCACACTGGCACAGGGGACAGCAAACCCCTTCCTCATGCTGCCAGCCTCCTTTTAGGATAGCTTGTTGGTTTGTTTTTGCCTCACAAGTGCCACCCTGATGTTTGGATGACAGCCATGGACAACTAAACCATATCAGTCCTGGTGCAGTGACAGAGGTCAGGCATTTACAGTGAAGGGCTGATCAAGCCTGTGCATCCCATCCCCACCCGAAGAGAGGGGGAGGTTGCCATGAGAGAAGTGAGGATCCAGGGAGGGGGACATCAAGCCTGACTGAGAGGATACTGCCTGTTGCCAGCAGGTGATGTCTGCATCTTTTTTTTTTTTTTTTTGAGATGGAGTCTCACTCTGTTGCCCAGGCTGGAGTGCAGTGGCACGATCTCAGTTCACTGCAAGCTCTGCCTCCCGGGTTCACATCATTCTCCTGCCTCAGCCTCCCAAGTAGCTGGGACTACAGGTGCCCACCACCACGCCTAGCCAATTTTTTTTTTTTTATTTTTAGTACAGATGGGGTTTCACCGTGTTAGCCAGGCTGGTCTCGATCTCCTTGACCTCGTGATCCGCCTGCCTTGGCCTCCCAAAGCGATGGGATTATAGGCGTGACCACCGCGCCCGGCCAATGTCTGTGTCTTAAACTCAGGTTATCTCACCATGCCCTGGACCTTCAGCGAGGACATGCTTCATGCCACCTCATTTCACAAAGGATGTGTGATAATTTACACAAGGAACACAAAGGATGTGTGATAATTTACACAAGTAAATAGATGAGTAAACCAGGGCAAGAATAAATTAAGTCTTCACAGTGGCCTGAAAATTTGAGTTTGAGCCTCCCAGTAGCCAAAGCGTAGATGAAAACATGATTGGTTCCATAATGACAATGCAGTGTGGTAGAGGATTACAAAGGACCTTTCTGTGGGCACATGGAGAAAAGCTCCTGACTTGGTCAAGAAGGCTCAGGAAGACTCCCTGGAGGAGGTGGTACCCAAACAGGATGCGGTCTCTTTCAGGGATCTTTGGCACAAAAATAACTGACTTTTACTGGGCTGGACAGAGCCTGAAGGCTGGGGCTGCCTAATGAGTGGACACGTCCTAGTGAGAAATTTTCAGTATAATAATTGTATCAATTATTGATTCATGACAAATCACCCCAAAACTTAATGGCTTCAATTAAAAAAACGAACATTTGTGATCTCGCACTGTTTCTGCAGGTCAGGAATTCAGGAGCTTAGCTGGGTGATTCTGGCTTAGATTCCCTTATGAGCTTGCAGAGAAGATGTTGGTGGAAGCTGCTGTCATTTAGGGGTTATCTGGGGTGGGGGGATCTTCCTCCAAGCTGCCTTGCTCACAGAGCAGGTAAGTTAATGCTGGCTGTGGGTAGGAGGTCTTGGGTGCTCACCATGCAGACTTTTCCATGGGGCTGCCTCAGTGTCCTCATGACATAACAGCAGCCCTCCCCCACAGCGAGTGACCCAAGAGACTCAAGCGAAAGTCACAGCGTCTTTCAGGACCTAACCTTGGAAGTCACATTCTGCCATCCCCACAATCTCCTATCAGTACACAGATCAACCCTATTCCAGTTGAATGGCAGGCATGAATAGCAGGAGGAAGGGGTCACAGGGGTCATCTTGGAGGCTGGTACAATTAAAGTGTTAATAATAATGAATGATTTAAATGATAAAGATAGTAACCACAGTCAATATGCAGTGGGAACTTAGGCATTGATCTAACTCTTTTACTTGTATGATCCTCATTGAATCCTCTCAATGGCTTATGGTTTGGGTACTGTTATCAGCCCTACAATATGGAGGAGAAACGATGGCTCAGAGAGGTTGTGTGAGTGGCCCAGGATCACACAGCAAATACGTGGTGAAGTCTGAATTTGAACTGATGTTTTTATGAGTCCAGAGCCCAGTCCAGAGCCCATTCTTTTGACTGCAACCCCACACTCCCTCCCTAAGGTACCTTTCCTTTCAACTCTAGAGGCACAGCTCCTCTAGCCCACTCTGTCTTCAGAGGGCCCTGGGAACCAGAGCAGGAGAAGCTACTCCCCTAGACTGGCTGGCCCCGAGCCTAGCTTTGCAGGCCTTGGCAAGGCAGAGGATCTACTCTCCTCCTGAGGAAGTCTCAGGCTTTGCTTCTTTACTGACTTACGAGCTGTGTAAGTGAAGTGTGTGTCTGACCTTTTCAGTTACTTCTCCTCATGATCACTATGGCTGCTGCCGAGAAATGAACTTCCTTCATGCTTTCCCAACTGCTGGGACGGGACCCCACCTTGCAGCATCCTGATGGCTGCCATGGCCCGGGTGCTCAGCAGAGACAGGACAAGACCGCCCAGGCTTAGGACTCAGGATCTCCCAGGAGGGTCGAAACGGACAGGGCAACATGGGCTCCATGGAGGCCACTTAACTTTAAATCTGCTCCCAAGACCCCACTTTCCTTTCCAACTCCCACCCCCAACCCCTGGTCCAGGTCTTCCCCGGGGAACCTGCCCCACCACCGTCCCAAGCCGCTCTCTCCCAGAGAAGGCACATCTCCCCTGCCTCGGGCAGTCAGCGCCCCGTGTCCTCCCACCTCCTCACGTCCCTCTGCTCAGAATGAATGCTCCCTCCTTGCTGTTCACATTGTGTGGTATTGTTCCCTCCTCTGCTGTGGCCCCCTTTAGTTTCGGCTGTACTTATCTGCAGGCTTTCTTCTTCAAAAACAAACAAACAAACAAACAAAAAACCAAATTGCTATGGTATGTATCTGGAGAAACTGTAGAGCCCTCCTCATCTTCTTTGTGCACTGCTCGGTACATTTCTAGTCTCTACCCAATGATCTGTTAAGGTGAGAATGTTAATTTATCCTGGTGGGAGTATGCCAACATCACCCCAAGATAAAGGTGCCGGCACTCTGAGATGCACTTAGAATAAAACCCCAAATCCTTTCCATGGCTGACAAAGCAACTGCAGGGTTTAGCCCTGGCCCACCTTGACCTTGCCTTCCATCCCTCTCCCGCTGGACCGCTGAGCTCCAGCCACACAGCCGTGACTGTGACCCTGCCCCTGCCCCTGCACAGGGCCTTTGCCCCGCCACTCCCTCTGCCAGAGCACACGCCCTGCTTTTCTGCAGGCTGGTTCCTTCCGGCCACTTCCGTCCAGCTCAGCCCTCCCTGACTTCTCCGTCTTGCTCCACACTGCCCAGCGTCTCTCCATTGTAATATCCCACTGTCTTTCCTCACTGCACGAATTAATTTCAGAAATCACTCTTTTAAAAATGAGTTTCACTTTATTATCTTTTTTTTCTTTAGAGATAGGGTCTCATTCTTTCTCGCAGGCTAAGTGTAGTGGCATGATCATAGCTCACTACATCCTCGAGTTTCTGGGCTCAAGTGGTCCTCCTGCCTCAACCTCCAGAATAGCTGGGACTATAGGTGCACACCACCATGCCTGGTTAATTTATTTCTAACTTTTTTTTGTACGTGTGTATAGACAGGGTCTTGCTATGTTGCCCAGGCTGGCCTAGAACTCCTGAGCTCCTGAGCTCAGGAGGCCCAGGCTTGCCTCGAACTTCTGAGCTCAAGTGATCCTCCTGCCTTGGTCTCCCAAAGTGCTAGGATTACAGGCGTGAGCCACCTCTCCTGGCCTATTATCTTTATCCTCCAGCATGACATAAGCTCTGTGTGGACTGGGATCTTGTCCATCTTGCTGGCTGCTGTGTCCTTAGAGCCTCAAAGAGTGCAGGGCATGCAGGAAGTTCTTACTTCATGTTTGCTGGATGAATAACAAGTGGTCACACACAAAGTACGCACATGCAAACTTCTTCTTTCCTCTGTTTGGGGAGTCTCCATCCTAGCCCCTAGTGTCTTGCCTTTAGCATGGAACACATAGTGAATGGAATGAATTAAGTCACTTGCCCACTGGGTTATCTTCTTTTTAAGGGGACAGACCAAATCATGTGTTTCTCCCAATCCCCTAGCATCTTGAAGAGACACTGCTTACAGCGCTTGTTGAATTGAATAGAATCCTTTGAAACTGTCGTGTCACCAACTTTGGTAATTGAAGGAAAGGGGTCTGCCTGGTCCTTCCAATGTGACTTGTTGGAGAAGCTAACACCTGGAGTTCTCATTCTCAGGTGTGGGTTCCGGATCCTGTGAGTGCAAAGGCCACACCTTACACAGCAGACGTGTTGATAGAAAATGGGGCGCATCTGCCTAAGATGCCAGGTGTCAGAGGAGCAGCACAATATCCTTCTGACACTTGAAAATTGCAAATTTGAAAGGCTCCTTCTCACTTGTCAGCTGTCCAGGCCTCCCCTGCACAGATGGATTCCAGGCCTCGCCCTCCAAGGCTGAGCATCCCACTGCCCAGGACCAGCCAGCAGGCATTGTTAAGATCCCACAGTGGGCACAGAAGCTCAGGTGTTCTAGGCACTCAAGTCTCAGTGTTTTGTCAATATTATTTCAGTTAAAGTGGTTTAAAAAAGGAATTAAATCACCTTAAGCACTGAAAAAATGTTGGGTAGAAGTTGCTTGAGGCATAGCTGGATCAGAGCAAGAGACTGGATCTGTCTCTACTTAGTTCATTCTTCTTATGGGGAGAGGCTGGTTGGGGGGCAAGGTGGCCCCTGGAAGCCTCAGACTCAATTGTTTAATTGTCCAGTCGTCATCCACTCATTCCATTCCAGTCATTCCTTTTTCTTTTTCCCCTGAGATGGAGTCTCACTCTGTCACCCAGGCTGGAGTGTAGTGGCGTGATCTCAGCTCACTGCGACCTCCACCTCCCGGGTTCAAGTGATTTTCCTGCCTCAGCCTTCTGAGTAGCTGGGACTACAGGCATGTGCCACCATGCCCAGCTAATATTTGTACTTTTAGTAGAGATGGGGTTTTGCCATGTTGGCCAGGCTGGTCTCGAACTCCTGACCTCAGGTGATCTGTCCACCTCGACCTCCAAAAGGGCTGGGGTTACAGGCGTGAGCCACCATGCTCGGCCTCCAGCCATTCCTTTTATTTCTGGTCCTCAAATAAAGCAGGCACATTCCTACCTTAGGATGTTTGCACTAGCCAGTCTATGTGTCTGGAAATTCCTAATGCCCATCCCTGCATAGCTACATACCTCATTCCCTGACCTCCTGCACAGCTTTGCTCATACTTACCTTCTCAGTGAAGCTGATCCTGACCCCCCTATTTAAAATTAGAACTCCTCTCCTCAGCCCACCCAATCCTTCTTACCATAACTGCTTTCCACTCCCTCATAGCAATTATTGCCTTTCTTTTCTTGGAGATGGAGTCTCGCTCTTATCGCCCAAGCTGGAG
The DNA here is from genome assembly GCF_024542745.1 of Macaca thibetana thibetana. Classification (NCBI taxonomy): domain Eukaryota; kingdom Metazoa; phylum Chordata; class Mammalia; order Primates; family Cercopithecidae; genus Macaca; species Macaca thibetana. The sequence goes on from NC_065597.1 coordinate 42,701,263, forward strand.
TGCAATGGTGCGACTTTGGCTCACTGCAACCTCTACCTCCAGGGTTCAAGTGATTCTCCTGCCTCAGTCTCCCGAGTAGCTGGGACTACAGGCGCCCACCACTACACCTGGCTAATTTTTTTGTATTTTTAGTAGAAACGGGGTTTTACCGTGTTGGTCAGGCTGGTCTTGAACTCCTGACATCAGGTGATCCGCCCACCTCAGCCTCTCAAAGTGCTGGGATTACAGGCGTAAGCCACTGCACCCAGCTGCAACTATTGCCTTCTAATATTCTCCATATGGCACTTATTATCTCTATTGCCCTATCACCCACTAGAATGTCTGTTGTATTCACTGATGTATCCTAAGAACCTGGAGGGTTCTGTCACATAGTAGTCGCTCAATTTGTTAGATGAATGAATGAAGCAGAAAGAAATTAATTCAAAATCCAGACATTGGAAATTCAGCAGTAAACAAAAAGTACCCCACGCCCCACAAAAAAACAAAAAAGACAAAAAGAAAAAAAATACCTCTGTGCTTTTGGACCTCACATTTTGGTGGGGATGGGAGACAATAAATTAGATTTTAAAGAAGCACTAAATACAGGGTATTGCAGGTGCCAGTGGGGGCTGGGCAGGAAACACAGCAGATGCACAGTCAAGATAAGCCCAGTCCCTGCTGTATGCCGAGAACCCAGCAAGGATGGAGACTGCTCTTCTTCTGTCATTTTAAGTTTATTCTTTTTGGAAGCAGCAGAGGACAAGCACACTGCTAATGATGGTAATAAAGCTTCTCCCAGATTTGTTGACAAGTTGCGTTTGCTTTATTTTCATTCCCTTTTCAATTTGGGAGTGGGCGTGGGCAGGCCCCTGCCAACCCACCATTCCCTTGCCACTTCCCACTCTCATGATTTAAATACAGAAATATGCAGATTGGCCGGGAGCTGCTGGTGTTTGGAAACCCCTCTTGGAGCCAGCTGCTGCGTGGAGAAGAAGCAACCCAAACCAGTAAGCGCGTATTGATTCACATTGGCATTAATGTCTTTTTGTATTGACACAAGTATCTTATCAAAATGTGCTTGGGGGGAACATCCATCTTCATATTGACTTAAAATAGAAGATACTACAGGGTGGGAATTCTATCTATATAGACCTCTACATACAAATGCATAATCAATATTTCATCATCAAATTATGATCTGGCTTTCAACGTTTTGCAGAGAGAACCTGGAGATGAGTCATAAAGTGCAATAATAGATTGAAATGCAAAGGCTTTTTTTCCCCATTTTAATAAGAGTTGGACGCTCCGTGGCCATTCTGTGTAGGCAGCAGGAAAAGACTCGCCTGGCCGCAGGAGAGATATCGTGGAAACGTTTGTAGACAAGAAGCTGCCTACACTTTGCCATTGCTTGAGAATTAACAATATGAATTAATATAGTTATTATTCAGCCACTTTGCTGTACCCCACCTGGACCCTCTCTAATCTCTTCTGTCGCTTCACTGTACCAGTGCCTCCAGTGGTCAGCAGGTGCCGCTCTTGGGGAAGTGCTTGGGTGATTAAGTCCCCTGGGGACAGCGCTTAGCCAGAGACTGAGGAGTGGGGGATTAGGAAAACCCAGCTCCCTTGCCTCAGGGACAATGCTGAGCAGTCACTGACATCCTAGATTTCCCCTGGGGATCAGGTGGAAGCTACTCCTAGGTGAAACAAAAACCAGGGGGCTCTGTTTAGACGATTGATTCCCTGTGCTTGGCTCCCTGGCCCCCTTGTCCTATTTCCGCCACTCTGTTATTGTCCCCTGGGAGCATTTCCTTAATACAACACATGCACTTCAAGCCTTGTCTCCAGGTCTGCCTCTGGAAAATCCCACTCAATATGCACCATTCATTCTTCAAGTGTTTATTGGCTCTCTACCATGCGCCATGCACTATGGTTGGAGCTAGGGATGGAGCAGTAAGAGGAGTAGGTATGGCTCACATCTCTGTGTCAATTTTGGTGCGTTTGGCTATAAAAAGAGAGAAATTAAACAGTATCTTATCATCTCACTTTGGCGGGAAGTCAGAGGGCTCTGGGGACTGGTTGCTATAGCTGCTCAGTGGTATAATTAGGGTCTTAGTTCTTTCCATCTCTCTGCTTGGCTGTGTTTGGAGTTGGTTTCATCTTCAGGCTGGGCGTGAGTGGCTATAGCACTTCCAGGCATCACATCCAGACATGGTGACACCCTGAGGAAGGAGAGAGGCCTCTTCCAGTGGCTCTCCCTTTCAAGCAAGGACACTTTGCTTGAAGCCCCTGTCTCCCCAGCAGGATTACCTTTGTCTCATTGGCCTCATTGAAATGGGTCCCGTGTCCCTGCCCAAGCCATCCTGGCAAGGGGATGGAATTACCTTGGGCTAGTCAGGTCTTCTCTGGACCTGGGAGTCAGGGTGGTTTCTCCTGAGGCTCAAGGGAGGTTCGAGGAGGGCAACAACTGAGTGCAACTGAGATTCTGTTGGAAGGAAGACGGGAACTTCGTCCCGTGCTTTCTCCCTCACCCTGCCCTCTTGGTGTCCTTCATGGCACTCCCGTCGGGCTACAATCAGAAGTGCATTCCTTTGTGTGATTCCATCTGTCTCCTTTACTACACGGTAACTCCCTGAGGGCGGCACCCTGACTGTTCTGCTCAGCATTGATGAATATGATCATGATTATGATTAGCACAATGCCATGCAGATAAATATGCTCAATAAATACTTGATGAATAAATGAAGGGTAATATGAAGGGAATGAATGAATGAATGAATGAATGAATGAATCAACATGTGCAGTTTGAAGAGCAGACATGAAGAAAAGGTGGAAGTGGAGCTCGTCATCCTCTCATGTGGGTGGTGTCCTGTGAGGGTGGTGGCAGCAAGGGGCCCCTCCTTGCCAAGGCAGCTCAAGGATAGAACAGGAGGGGGCCTCCTTCTTCCCAAGGCAGCAAGGGTGGCAGCTCTGGGTCAGAGAGACTGAGGCTCATGCTTTGGTTCTGATGCCAGCTGTGTGGCTTCAGGCGTGACTCCTCCTCTCTGTGTCTTGCCATCTTCTCTAGAGATATTGTGAGGATTCAGTCACTGGACAATTTATTAAGCACCTATTGTATGAAGATGCTGGGGTGCATGTAGGAAAAGGGCAGGGCATTGTGGAAATACTTGTGGAATCCAGCTGCAGGCTTCAAGGCTGGTGCTCAAGCTGAGGTCTGAAGGATGCACAAGCATCAGGAGGTGACTGGGGTGGAAATGAGGGGCAGGGAAGAAAGCAGGCCCCAAGGCTCTGAGACGGGACCCAGGCTTCTTTGAGGAAAATGAGGCTGAGCTTGGAGTAAGGAGGGGGGCATGGTATGAGAGGAGGCAGTGAGGCCAGTTGAGGTCAGACCAAGGAGGCTATGAAGGCCACAGCACACCTTCTACTGTGTGTTTTATTTTCTTATATTTAATTTAATTTATTTTATTGTTTTATTTTATGTTTTAGATAAGGTCTTGCTCTGTCACCCAGGCTGAAGTACAGTGGCATGATCCTAGCTCACTGCAGCCTTGAATTCCTGGGCTCCAGTGATCCTCCCACCTCTGCCTCCCGAGGTGCTGGGACTACAGGTGCACCCACCACACCTGGCACTGAAATTTACTACACGTAGTGAACCCCACAGAAGGGATCTGGGTGGAATAGCAGCCTGATGAGATTCAGCTGTCAAATGGAGGAGACACTCAGCCACATGGGACCAGGCGAGGGGCTGCTGCGTTTTCCCAGCGGAGGTGGCTTGAACGGATGCAGCGGCAACGGTGAAGGAGAGGCATGGGCTGATTCAAGAGATGCTGGGAGGCAGATCCGGTAAGCCAAGGAGAGTCAGAGATCCTGCCCTTGTTGGCTTCAAGGACACTCGTTCTCACCTGCTTACTGAAAAGTACAAACCAGCTCCTCCCCATCAAGGAGGATAAACCCAAGGGTTTGCAGAGGTGAAAAGTGAAAAGAAGTGAAAGCTTTCTTTCACTCTGAGCCCAGGGAATGAGAGGAGAATCAGGAGTAATGCAGTTAAGAAATATCATGTAATCAATCACACTAGCTTAAATAAAATGCAATGTCCAAACGCATTGCCTAGCATTTTCCCACATCAAACAGAGGCCCAGGTTAAACACCAGCATCACTAGAGTATTGCTATTTGAAGCTGGAAAGGGGATCCTCATTTTTGGTGGATGGGAAGGTTGGTGGGGGGCAAATATAAGAAGTGTTTAGGGGTCTAAGTTCTAGGAAAACTAACACACTTGTGAGAAGGGGCTGTAATGCCATAGAAAGTGCGAGGCATTTGGAGTTGGAAGGCCGGCCTTTGAATCCCAGACTGCTCTATACATTAGCTGTGTGACCTTGGTGGGTCACTTAGCCTCTCTGATTCTTTTCCTCACCTAGAAAAGGAAGCTGATCACAGTTGCTTCAGAGGCTACTGTGGAAATAAAAGGAAATAATGAGAGAGAAAGTGCTTTGTGAGCTGCAAAGCAATATCAAATATCAGGGATTATTAAGAAAGTATATTTTAAGCAAAAAAGTGTAATAGGGTGATATTATTGAATTGATGTTAATTTTGGGTTGTTAGGATAATGTCTTTATCCTTAGGTGAAGCATGCTGAAATATTTAGGAGGCAAATGTCAAAATGTTTAAAACACTCAAATGGTTCGGAATAAAACAAAATTTTACAGCTCAATGCACAATCTGTCTACTACCTATCTATTTATCTATATTTCGAAAAAACGCGGCAAAACATTAACCATTGGTGAATTTAGTGGAAGGATATTAGTGTTCATTAAGCTATTTTTAACGTTTCGGTAGACTTGAAAATTTTCATAATAAAAATCAGAGGGGAAATCACTTCCAGGTGGACAGCAGGTCTAACTAGGGAGGGAACACAATGCTTCAGAAAGTGACAAAGGGCAGTATCTTCATGGCCTTGGGTAAAGGTGGCATTTGGTAGGGAGGAAACACCCAGCCTCTCTCCCTGGGCCTCCCATCTCCTCCTGGTGCCTCCCTTTGGCTGAAGTAAATGATAAGTCCAAGGGCAGCGCCCAGTGATGAAATCCAGGGCACTCCAAGGGCACGGAGCCAGGAAGAGGGTAGAGTGGGACAGAGAATGGACCCAAAGGGATAACTGGAGAAAAGCCAGCGCCTCCTCTTTTTCAGGGCATGGCAGACAGAAGCTCAAATGCCAGATAATCACTTTCCCAGCCTCCAGATGCAAACCTGGGCAACCCTTCTCCTGCAAAGTCAAGTCTGTGGCTGAATCTGGGAATTTTTTTCCTTTCTAACTAGAGAACAATGTGTGACAAGAAGCTGTCTCTCCTTCCCTGATTTTTTTTTTTTTTTTTTTTTTTGAGACGGAGTCTCGCTCTGTCGCCCAGGCTGGAGTGCAGTGGCCGGATCTCAGCTCACTGTAAGCTCCGCCTCCCGGGTTTACGCCGTTCTCCGGCCTCAGCCTCCCGAGTAGCTGGGACTACAGGCGCCCGCCACCTCGCCTGGCTAGTTTTTTGTATTTCTTAGTAGAGACGGGGTTTCACCGTGTTATCCAGGATGGTCTCGATCTCCTGACCTCGTGATCCACCCGTCTCGGCCTCCCAAAGTGCTGGGATTACAGGCTTGAGCCACCGCGCCCGGCCTCCTTCCCTGATTTTGGATATTACTGTGTGAGGATATGATGCCAGGAGCTGCTGCAGCCACCCTGCCACCAAGAAGATGGCAGAGTGGCCAACAAGAGCCCTGATGTTGTTGAGCAACACAACGCTGGGCCACCTGCTGCCAGACTTCCCAATACATGAGAAAAAGTCTCTGGTGTTGGGGTTCCCTTGTGGTTGGGCATCTTGTCTCTTGCTGCCACTAGCATCTTAACTGATGCACAGGTCATAGTTGAAGTGACCTCCCTGTTTCTTTTCCCTTAGTCACACCCTTTCCCCAACATGCTAGATTTTCTACTGTGATAGTAACAAGAAAAAAACCAACAACAATGAAGACACGGTGGCTCACGCCTGTAATACCAGCACTTTGGGAGGCCGAGGTGGGCAGATGGGATTGCTTGAGTCCAGGAGTTCAAGACCAGCGTGGGTAACATGGCAAAACCCTGTCTCTACAAAAAATACAAAAATTAGCCAGTGTGGTGGCATGCACCTGTAGTCCTAGCTACTTGGGAGGCTGAGGTGGGAAGTGGGATGATCGCTTTAGCCCGGGAGGATTGCTTTAGGTGGAGGCTGCAATAAGGGTAGACTGCACCACTGCAGTCCAGCCTGAAAATGGGCCCTGAGGAAGAGAAAAAGCACTGAGGCGCCATCTATCATATCAGAGGTGGGAAACACAGAAGCACATGTCACAGTTTGCATTTCCGTACAGGGTGCTGAGCTGATGGATGGAGGAGGCAAGGCTTCACGTGCGGAGCACGTGCAGTGGTGTTTGCCCGGACTCCCAGATCCCTAGCATCAGCTCTGCACACCCATCTCGCAGCTTCTGAGTGCTGTGCTGCTAACAGCTCCCCACCCCAAGACCCCAGGGGCCACTCTTTCTTAGGCTCTGGAGCGGCATCACTCTTACCGAGAGCCCAGGTAGCCAATGATTAACCCATGTGGAGAAAAATGCCTCGCAGCTCCTTTGCCCCAGGCTGGACTAACTCTGAGGTGTAAGTTATGCTGCAAAGCCCCTCTTGGGATCAGGCTGAGTCTTGGTTTCATCCCAATTGCTTCTCCACTCTCTTACTCATCTGTCCTGGGAGAGCTCTGTAGGAGATGCAGGTGTAAAGTCACATGCAGTGGCAAGCAAAACACTCCATGAGGCCTTTGCCCTGAGAGCCTTGGCCATGGCACCTTGATCCCTGCATAGATCACTGAAAATCCCCCTGCAGGCTCTACTGTAAGGTAGAGCTAACAAAGCCCACTATTGTCTGACTCTTTCAAGGATTTACTTCATTTGCAAGTGGCTTTTCTCACCACAATGTCATTAACGTGTGGAGAGACCTGAAAGCCTGCATTTACGTGAAAGTGACGTTTAAATCCTCAGGCTCAGGCAGGGCAGAAATAGCCAGGAAGCCGACAGCAGAAAGGGGACATTTGCCTGGACACAGACTTATTTATCTTCTCCCACTAAAGCTTCTCCCTTAACAATGAAGTCTCTGCCCTCTGCTGACCCCAGGACATGTCGAGACCTTGAGCTTGGTAGAATGTGCTGCCAACACTGCTTCCCTTATTACCCATTTCAGTCACTAATCTGGGACTACATCAGTGGTTCCCAACCCTGGCTGCACTTCAGATTCACCTGGGAGCTTTTCCAAAATACACTGCCCCTCCTTTCTCAGGAATCTCTGGCATAGATATGAGATCCTGGCAGGTATGAGAGAAAGGAAAATAAGAGAATCTGCCTGGTAACCATCGGGGGGAAGAAATTAACATATTCTCTAAAAGTCTGTTAAAAGGTCAGAGCCCAGCACAGTGGTACATGCTTGTAATCCTAGCACTTTGGGAGGCTGAAGCAGGAGGATCACTTGAGCCCAGGAGATTTGAGGCTGCAGTGAGCCATGACCATGCCACTGTACTCCAGCCTGGGAAATAGAGTGAGAATCTCAGGCATCAGTATTATTCTAGCACCCCAGATGACTTCAATGAGCAGGAAGGGCTGAGAACCGCTGCTTCACAGAAGGGAGCATGTCCTGAGGTGGGGGATGGCCAGGAAGGTCTTCTCGGGCCTGATCTTGTTGGTTACCTTCATTTCCCAACAAAGGGCTGCTAGATCCTCCTGTGGCTCTCTTGGGTCATCCTTGTGTTTTGTAAAATATTGCTTTCTTTAAACATTCAAGTATGTGGCTCCTCTGAAACTGTGAACATATCTGAAGATCATGATGAACTGTTGGTAACTGTAAAATCCAAGGAGGCAGAATCAGAGGAACAGGTATCTGCAGACATGGGTGGCTGCTGCTCCCAGCATCAAAAGCGTTCGTCTGAAGTCATCCTGTGGGTGGAAGCTTCTGCTCCCCCATGGAGGGCTGTAGAGTGTGTGAGAGTGAGGCTGAAGTGTGAGGTTAAGCACTCTGTGTACACACTTTCATAAAGCATGTTAGCTTTTGTAAAGTGCTTACTAGATCACGAACATTGCTTTTTTTTTTTTTTTTTTTTTTTTTTAAAAAAAATCAGAGTTTATCACTTGACAAAAGATGTAATTTTCCAACACACACTCACAAGTACCACTCTGAGTAATAATTTGGCCCTTATAAAGTTATTATCATTTGCCTGTTATTTTCACCTGTGTTCAAGGGGAGAAGCAAAGCTTGATCTTCAAATGAATAACATAAATTTCAATTAATTACCCAGAAATATTTGCTTTTTTTTCCAGTCTAAACATTTTAATGCCTACCATCAAAGGCAGAGGGTATCTGAGGGAGAGAATTTCACATCAACTTTGCCATCCCACTTCATGAAATTCTGACCTTTTATTTATTTATTTTTCAGAAGGGGTCTCGCTCTGTTGCTCAGGCTGGAGTACAGTAGTGTGATCATGGCTCACTGCAGCCTTAATCTCCTGAGCTCAAGTGATCCTCCTGCCTCAGCCTCCCAAAGTGCTAGGATTATAGCATGTACCACTGTGCTGGGCTCTGACCTTTTAACATAGTCTTAGAGAACACGTTAATTCCTTCCCCCTGATGGTTACCAGGAAGATTCTCTTATTTTCCTTTCTCTCATACCTGCTGGTTAGGAAAGACATTATGTCTCTATTAAAATTCTTTATTTGACTTACTATACAACATCCCATTTTGGGCGTATAGAGAAAATTGAGATTATTTGTTTGACCTCGTGCAGGAAAAGTAATCATTTAATGAATGGTATTTGCCATTTTTAAAAGGTTTTTTGGGGGTGGTGATGAATAGATGCAACATTTATCTATGGCTCAATACCAGGTCACTTAGCCTCCTGATCCCTACAAATATTTCATTGAGTTGTGGTTATGAACTGAACAGAAAATGTCACCACTTCCAGCTTACACAACTGCCATCTGCGGCTTGGCCTTTGCCCATTGCTTTGTGGTTTTGCTACCTATGCACCATCCTTCTACTCCAGCAGGGGGTCTCAGCCCTGACTGCCTATGAACAGCACTTGAGGCTTAAAAAAGATGGGTGTCAGCCCTAGGCCCAGAGACTCTGATTCCATTGGCATAGGATGGGGCCTAGGCACAGGTATATTACAGCCGACCCCCAAGGAAGTATAATATGCAGGTGGCTTTGGAAGCACGATTGTTGACCGTCAGGTCTTCCTGACAGTTGGCAACACTGTGTCCTCTGCCTGTTATCCCCAGCACCTGGGATGGAGTCTGGCACAGGACGGACACTCACAAGTCTGCTGTGAATGATGCACTGACTGTACCTGGAATGAACTTGGAATCCTGGTGCCATCATGCCACAGTATCACCTTCTCCTGATGTATTCCTCAGATGCTTCGAATTAACCAAAAAGCCAGACTGTCAGTTCTAAAGAAGCAGGATTGCTGGAACACGAATTTGCCATGGTTCGCCATTGGCCCATGTTTCATTACTTGTTAATATTCAAAGACAATGCTATAGCATTTAGCCAGTAAAAACAAAAAAGAAAAGAAACAAGTCAGTATATTGAAAAGGAATATTATGTTATTAGAAATGCATGGCAATAGATTGTAGACACATGAGCAAAACAGAACAAATACCAATGCTACCTAATCACTCCAGAAAATGCTGTGCAGAATGAACATCCCTTTCTTCCATGAGGTTTAAAAAATAGCTACTTAAGCACAAAATTTTAAAATAGTTACCTGAATATAAAAGCAGAAACCCAACTGTCAATTTTTCACTTTATTTTTGGCTGGTTGGCTGATTGATTGATCCACTCATTCACTCATTTGATTTGGGCGTACTGAGCCTCTTTGTACTGGGCACTGTTCCAGGTGACGGGATACCACAGTAAACTCAAGTGACCTGGGCCTAGTCTCATGGAATTACACTCAAACATGGGAGGTAGGTAAGAAACGAGTAAGCAGACAGCACAGAATGCAGGCAATAATAAGTGTAGTGAGGATCAAATCACAGGGGCGAGGCAGCAAGTGCAGCCCTGGCAGTCAGGGAGGGTGTCTCTGAGGATGTGGCCTGGGAGCTTAGGTCTGGATTTCTGAGGGCAGGAGACAGCAAATGATGGGTGCAGGGGCAGGAATGAGCTGGAAATGCAAGCAACAGAAAGTCCAGGGGCTAGAAATTGGCAGGAGAAGGAGTGGTATGAAATGGGAGGCAGGAACCGGATAGCATAGGGGTCTGCATGCCATGGTAAGGACTATGTATGGGGACAGTAAAAATGGCAAATGATGCCATCAGTTTCCACTTTAACAGAATTGCTACCACGCAAGAGGCCTGTAATGGGAAAATGGGCTGAATGAGTTTTCTAGCCTTGGGGAAGCCATTCCATTATTGGGTCAAGCCTCACAAAATCACTTGAGTAAAAAAATAATTGCAAGAATTTTCTTTTCTTCTTGAGTGTTGGAATGGGAGTGGGGGATATTAGGTCTATTCTTCCCCCAGATATCCATATAGCCTTTTAATTTTATTTTTTCTTTTATTAGACAGGGTTTCACTCTATCACCTAGGCTGGAGTGCAGTGGCGCGATCTCGACTCACTGCAGCCTGACTTCCTGGACTCAAGCGATCCTCCCACCTCAGCCTCCTGAGTAGCTGGTACTACAGGCATGCACCACCATGCTTGGCTAATTTTTGTATTTTTGCAGAGATGGGTTTCACCATGTTGCCCAGGTCTCAAACTCTTGGGCTTAAGTGATTTTCCTGCCTTGGCCTCCTAAAGTGTTGGGATTACAGGCATGAGCTACTGTGCTCAGCGCCGCTGTCTTTTTATTTTCTTCATTTAATCCTCTGTTCAAATGTCATTTCCCCAAAGAGGGCTTCCTCTCTGCTTCTGGTGGTCTTCATGGTCTCTACAACTACAATATATTATATTGTATATCTATTTGTTCATTTCATACTTCCCCCTCCCCACTGGAATGTAAATCCCTGAGGTCAAGGGCTTCATTTATTTTGTTTTCTGCTATACTCAGTGCTATCCCTGTACTCAGCACATGGTAAGTGCTCAACAAATATCTGTTGAATGAATTAGCTGGAATAAATGTCATTGGATTTTGCTGCATTTATTTGGGCACAAAGGACTTGGGAGAGCCCTTGTGTTGCTATGCTTCTGTTTCCCAATCACATTCGTGTCCTTTCTAATCTTTCTGCCTTAATCACTTTAAATGTACCGACAAGCACAATTGACCAATTAATAGCGTTTATGCTCTTGTTACATCATTTGTAATCCATGATGCTCTTTCTATTCGTAATGGCCTTTCAATTTTTCATGACTCAAAATGGATGACATGCATAATGAATACAAATAGCAAATTGATTAAATGCAATGCATATTCTACTGCTTGCTGGGCTTATGCCGGTTATTAATGACAGAAATCCAGCAAATTCTCATGAAAACACCAATGACATACAACCTTTAACGCAAGATGTTGGAGCACTAGGGGTCCTAAATTTTCCTAATTACTGAGCAACAGCAGAGATTAATTTCCCAGATGGCAACCTTTGTAAATAAGAACATCAGCATGGCTGCTTTGTCCAAGTTCTTTTTGCTGAGCACAAAACCCATCATACAACCCATTTTTACTTCATCAGACTATTTGTGTTGTGTTTAAGAAAAAATACACTTGAGAGATCGCCTTATGAGCAAAGTATAAAGGATGCCACTTGTGCAAAATCAAATTTATTGCCTGTTCAGGGATTGCATGTTTTTTTGGAATCCTAATACACTGTGATACAGATGCCACATAGCTTCAGTTCGTGTATTGAGCATTAAAACATCACAAAAATGATAACACAAAACAAGAAGATACGGATGAGAGTCTTCAATGGACAATATGGTAAAGGACATGCTTTTAAAAGACCTGCCTGGCTAAATGTGCAGTCTTGGTTTCAGATTGCCAAAGAATAAGCTGGTTTGCAATAAAAGGCTGTGTGAATCAACTTTCTTTTCCCCATTAGTGGGAAACCTTCTGGGAAGCAGGTGTTTCCTTTGACACACTGGGGCACATGATGACTGGTTTACCTAGGTTGGCACTGGAAAACAACAAGCACTTGTCTGGTGGGTCTATTAAGAGGGAATGAAGTGGATAGGAGCATTTGTCAAGGCCCACCCACACTCAGAAAGCAACGATCACAGCATGCTGACCACTGCTCCTGCACTCTTCCTTCTGAAGCACAAATGAGCCACTCTGCAGAAGGAAGGTGGGGTGACAGAATGGGCAACTGTGGTCCTGGTCCACTTCCCCAGCAGCTCTTCAGGTAACACCTTGATAGGTCTGCCTCCACGATAGTTCAGACTCTGAGTCAGTGGAATTCCAAACCCAGGGAAAGCAGAGCTCTGCCAAATTTGTGGCCTGCACCCTGCCAATTTGTGGCTCAGAGTGGTTTTGATGATACCTAGTCTAGGCTTAGTAGATTCCCTTCTTCGTCTGAAAGTGTGCACATCATCTAGGGTTGGAAACTCCGGAAGTGACCCCGAACAAGTGAGTGGTGTATCAGGAGACACAGAGAGCCTGGGTAGTGAGGGAGAAGTTAGACAGGGAAGGGAAGGTGGCCACACAATATAGGATGCATTATTGAGTCAGCTACCACAGTGGGTGACGACAGTTGACTCTCACATGGTAACACTGGAAAACTGCAAAGTACATGCCTTGGAATTACTTTAGCTAAGGGGTGAGGGAGCTGGGGTATTTATACCCATACAACCAGCAGTCATTGCTTAAGAGTGTCCCCAGAGAGATATTAATTCCCAGGCACTTTCATCTTTCCATGCCTATGGACAAAGTGGAGCCTAGGGTCCATGTATCTGACAAAGATACAGTGGATGTGGGTGGAGCGCCCATAGAGACTGTTTCAAAGTCACACGAGGACTTAGACTTCCTTCCAGTACATATAAAACCCACACCCTCATCCCAAACTTCTAAAGGCATCATCATTACTCATGATCAAAATGTCTGATTAATGTACACAGTGCATTAAGCACACTTTTGAATGTGATTTGAAGGGGAATGACATTAACAGACTCTACTTGCTGAATTTTCCACTCTATGGAGATGGCAAGACAGACTTCTGCTAACATTTAGGAAACACACATGCCCTCCTCCCCCACTGTCATATGTCTATGTGAGAGAATAAAGAATTCACAACTAGTTCTAAAAAAAAGAAACTAGGAAGAGAAATACAGACTACAGAGTAAGAGAAAGCAACAGTGCTAACAGAGAGACAGACAGAAAGGAATGAGAATTTAATTTATTAAAATTGGGGAAAAAAACCCCAAAATTATTGGTACCTTTAAACATGTTCCCTAGATGAAGCCTGAGGTACTGTGCTGGAACTTTCTGATTGTCATATAGAATCTGGTTGTCAAATAGCCTCATTTTGTACTGGAATTCATCTTGTAAAGCCAAAGAATTCCTTAGCATCTCTATTTCTTTTGACACTTTAGTTGCAAAAATCCTTTCTTAGTGCATAACAATGATAATAATTAGTATTTATTTCATGCTTGCTATGTATGAATTGTTTTGCATGTATTAACTCATTTAATATTCACAATAAACCCATTGGTTTCTCCATTTCACAGGGAAAGAAGCTGAGGCTCAGAAAGTTTCAATGACTAGCCCAAGGTCACTCAGCAAGTGGAACTAGGATTTAAATCCAGGGGGTCTGACTGCAGAACCCCCAATTTTTACATCTCCATATTATCTTTCTTTCATTTGCCCTAATTACTTACCTTAATAGGCACATGTTTTTACAAACATAAATCCTTCCTTGTTTCTATCCCAAGGATGTGATGGCTTGACATTTTATGCCAAGGTCAGTGCAACACTTTCACATGAGCAACATCCTAAAACAGAGCTCATTCAAGGAGGAGAGAGGCCCCAACTTCCCAAGGATGACATCTGGTTTCTCCTTCAGCATGCCCAGGTCTCTCACTAGCAAAACCTTGAGAGTTTTACCCCACAACCATCTTAGAATCACCTGCTCTCTAAACCTAGGGAAAGTCACTGAGGGCTACAGGAAATCAATTTTGTTTGCTTCTCTTTGCTACCAGATGAGCCAACTCAACCACTGGATTCCATATTGAGTAAAAATATGAAACATGCAAATGGCACTCCATTCTTATTTGTTACCTTTTTACTCAATAAAAGAAGGAAGTCTGAGTGATCATAGATAGAACCATTGCTTAGAAAGCACTTGAGCAATTGTTTAGATTCACATTTATTATGGTGTGATCTGAGTCTAAAAAATAATTGACTTTTTTTTTTTTTCCAGTAAGGCTTATAAATACAGACTCAGAGAGGCCTCTCATTCTCCTAAACATCTTTCCAGGCGGAGATGAGAGGGAAAAAGCTCGTGCCTGTGCTAAAAGCCTACAGTTTGCTATTCCACGATGTTTCTATTACAGTGTAAGTGTGTATATGGCATCAGTACATATGCACATAAGTGTCATTTGCTAAATTTAAAAGAAAGATGGTTTTCCCACTTCTAACACTTAAGAACTTAGAAAAGATAATGCTTTAAGAGGCAGCAAAATCCACGACTACACACAGACAAAAGATCCTCTTATTTTTCTAAATATTTAGAGAATTAGTCTACAGAAGGACTACAATAGAAACTACCATAGTGAGATGAGATAAAATGATAAAAGTGCACCTAGGGAACCGTTTAAGTATGCGAGAGTGTCTATGGAATGTATGTGTGTGTGTGTGTGTGTCCTCATTTACACACACACAAGAGAATGAATAATTTTAAGCAAAAGCATTCAAGAATTTTATCATTCTGTCTTGACTTGTTCTTTCCACACGTTCAGGTTCAGTAATAACCTTGAAAGTGTCAGGACCAGATCGGTCAGGAGGATTCATTTAGAAATTGTGACCGGTCACAATGTGCCTTTATTTAGCCAACCCTCATAATAAGAGATTTCTATTACACGGGGCTGCTGTATGATGAGGTGGAGAGCACGTAACTGAGGCTCTGTAGTCAGACACCCGCAGAGCCTATGCCATCCACACGCTCACCACAGCTCCTGCCTCCACATGGGGGAGGCAGGTGGAGGGATGAGCAATATGTATTTCAGATGCCCTTTTGGTCTGGGGGCTGTCAAGTCTCCTGATGCTGGACAGGACTGGGCTGTATTGAAAATTACACTAATTAGGAGATTTGGATTTTTGATGCATCTTTGTTTCTGTAAACTCCTTGTGAGTCTATCTAGCCTCAAATACCCAGTTAGAAACAAATATATGGAGATGATATGAGATTGTGCACAGAAGTCCTTCAAAGATGGCATTACACAGACTGAGATTACTAAGTAAAAAAAGTCCATGTAAATTTCAAAGAGCCATTAGCTGAGTCATATATTTACAAAATACAGTCAACCATCTACTGCTGACTAAGCTTTCTTAACTTCTTGACAATCTGGACAAGAATGACCCAGAGAGGTTGATAAGAAATTGAAAATTCTGCAAACACAAATAAAAAAGACAGATAAGCATAAAAATGGAAACGAATGCTAAATCAAAAGTCTGTCTCTAACAAGTTGACAAAATTCTGCAAGCCACAGATGCTCATAATTGGAGCACTATAGAAAATAAGGATGTTAAATTAGAAAAGAACTCAGTAAGGTTAGAAAACATATTTATGGTATTAAAGTGTCCTGGGTAATAGCAATATAACAGAGAGAAGAGGAGATCTTGGGCTGGGCATGGTGTCTCATGCCTGTAATTCAGCGCGTTGAGAGGCCGAGGCGGGTGGACCGCCTGAGCTCATGGGTTCGTGACGAGCCTGGCCAACATGGACAAACCCTGTTTCTACTAAAAAAATACAAAAATTAGCTGGACGTGGTGGTGGGTGCCTGTAATCTCAGCTACTTGGGAGGTTGAGGCAGGAGAATCATTTGAACCTGGGAGGTAGAGGTTGCAGTGAGCCGAGATCGCACCGCTGCACTCCAGCCTGGGTGACAGAGTGAGACTCTGTCTCAAAAAGAAGAAGAAGAAAAAAGGGATCTTAAATATTATGATGGGAAAAAATCTCTAGAATCAACTTCGTGGTGAGGAGGAGGCTGTTCAGAGATATAATTTAAAGTTGAATCATGGACAACCGAAGGTTTAGACTAAAGGAAAAATAAAGGTACCAAGCAAAAAACCTTGCTAAACACAACCCTGTGAGACAAATAGGGAGACAGGCATCATTGTTATATAGAAGATCTTGAAGGAAAATTAGAGTACAATGCATGTGCTCATTCCACCAATAAAGGGTTCTTTATTCCCTCAATATTCAACTGATTTCCAAAAATGCAAGCTATTAAAGTATGACATAACTTCATGAAAGAGGGTAATTTTTATTTCTTGGGAAAGTCAGAAGAATAAAATGCAGAAAGATTTATAAAATAAAGTTTTATTTTTATTTAAGTTCATTATATTTTATTTTGCTTATATTACACTTACCATGTATACCAGGCACCATTTAAAACACTTTGTAAACATTAACCCATTTAATCTCCTTAACAACCCTAGAATGTACTATTATTAAGCCCTTTTACACATGAGAACAGGCTTGGAGAGATTCAGTGACTCGCCCAAGGTCACACAGCTAGTAAAAGTGGAGCTGTGGCCATGCGCAGTAGCTCACGCCTGTAATCCCAGCACTTTGGGAGGTCCGAGGTGGGTGGATCACAAGGTTAGGAGTTTGAGAGCAGCCTGGCCAATATGGTGAAACTCCGTCTCTACTAAAAATACAAAAATTAGCCAGGTGTGGTGGCAGGTGACTGTAATCCAAGCTACTTGGCAGATTGAGGCAGGAGAGTCGCTGGAACCGGGGAGGGGGAGTTTGCAGTGAGCCGAGATCACGCCTCTGCATTCCAGCCTGGGTGACACAGCAAGACTCCGTGTTAAAAAAAAAAAAAAAAAAAAAAAAAAAAGGGGGAGCTGTACACAGGCCATCGGGCTCTACAGTACTTGGAATCACTATGCTATGCCGCCTTTATAAGCAGGGGAATTAAAAAGTGACATATTTTGATGATCTTGCTCTAATTTCTTAGCTTCTGAACCTTTGAAAGATTAAGTGAATACATGATACAATTCTACACTCTTTAGAACAGGAAAAAATTTGAAGAAATTTGATCTTAAAATATATTCATTTGTCTTTATAATTATACATGGAACCTTAAGAATCCTTTAAAAGAGTAAATTAGTATTTCATACACACAAAAAAACAAGATAATAGATGGATTGGAAAGATATATTTTTCTGTTATTCCACAATAACTTTTACATTGAGATCAGATTAGAAAATGACCAGGATAAATGGCCAAGAATAAAATTCCCCCAAGTGTTGCATATACATTCTACCAGAAAATGTGTGACAACATTTTTAAGAAGTGTTTCCTGCCACAAAGTCAGAAGTGGGTGCTAATGTTAACAGCTCTCAAAAAGCTGCAGCCTGAAACGAATAATGTCCTGAAGGGTAAATTGTATTTCCCTACAAAGGTTTTAATTAAAAAGCACTCTTACCTTCAGTCCTGACTCTTTAAACGTGCAATTTTACCAATAAGACAACAGTATTAACTCACTAATTCATTCAACAAATATTTATAGAGCTCCAATTTAGCAATGAGACTATCCCAAAGTGAATGAGACACAGTTTCCACTTCTCAAAAAGTCCATTTAGAGAATATGAACTTGGACAATTAATTAACAAAACCATGAGCTAAGTGTTATAGAGGCTCCAATAATACAAGCAGCAGGATCTTTTTAAAAATGTGCAATGTGCAATGTGCTCCTGGCTCAATATGGTGCAATGAGCACATGCATTATTTCTTGTCCTAACTAAAACCCCACTAAAATGAGAGTAAATCCCAAATTTCCACTTCTAGCCAAAATGGAGTAAAAGGAACTTGCTTTATCCTCCCACCTAACATCACTCCCCCCATCCCAGGACAAAATATATTAAACAATAGTACGCCAGACACTGGACATCAGCCAACAATCAGGGATCCTTGAGAGAAGGGAAGCAAATGAGATGGGCCTGGTGATTTTTGAGCTTACTGCCTGGAGAGAAGTTCCAGGCTACAGCATGAGAGGGCAAATCCAGGCAAAGCCTGGTGGGCTTCTCACGTGGAGTAGATGAAGCTGAGTCTGAGGACACCTAGGCAGCTAGAGTTTACAGAGAAGAGTACTGGAGAGGAGAAGGCTTCACAAAGAGAACACTCCAAAGATCTAAAGATAGTCCTGGCTGGGCATGGTGGCTCCCACTGTAATCTCAGCACTTTGGGGGGCCGAGGCAGGTGGATCACTTGAGGTCAGGAGTTCAAGATCAGCCTGGGCCAACATGGAGAAACTTCATCTGTATGAAAAAAATACAAAAAATTTAGCCACGTGTGGTGGCTTGCACCTATAGTCCCAGCTACTTGGGAGGCTGAAGCAGAAGAATCGCTTGAACTTGGGAGGAGGAGGTTGCAGTGAGTTGAGTTTGTACCACTGCACTCCAGCCTGGGTGACAGAGTGAGACTCCATCTCTAAATAAATAAATAAATGTTAAAAAATAAAGACAGTCCTCCTTGAGTATTCAGCTGAGTGCTGAAAAGTGTATGCATGTGAGGAAACTACCTAAGGTCAGGTGGAAACCCACACAAAAAGACTGAAGAACAGTGCCTGCTACTCACACAGACCCAGAAATAGAGTCTATTCCCACTAGTCAGACTGGGAAACCTTAAGATTCTCTGACATAGAGAAGTTTGCCTCCACTGTAGGGAATAATAACACCTAAACCAAGCATTGCTTTGGTATCACCTAATAAATCTTAAAAGTGAGGACAAAGGATAAAACTGCTTCTAAGCAATGAAACTGTGTCTCAGATTGAAGCTTGAAAATGTTGATAGGAATACAAAAATGTCCAGTACCAAAACAGTAAAATATACAATATCTGGTACCCAGTCAACAATCAACCAGGACACAAAAAGCAGGAAAATAGGACCATAAGAGCATAGCAATCAATCAATCAAAATGAACTTCAAATTAACATAGAATTAGCAGTTATTATAACTGCATTTCAAATGCTCAAAAAGTTAAGTAGATACGAGTGGAAGATATTTTTTAAAGGCTAAAATCAAATTTCTAGCAATGAAAAAACAAAGTCTAAGATAAGAATTGTACTGGATGGGAATGATGACAAATTAGAGACTGCAGAAGAAAAGATTAGTGAACTTGAACACATGGCTATAAAAATATTTAAAATGGAAGACAAAAAAAGATAATTTATAAAATGAGTAGAGCATCAGTGAGTTGTGGGCTAACTTCAAGTAGCATGTACTTAGGAAACTGGAGTCCCTGAAATAACAAGAGGACAGGACAGAAAAAATCAGAAGATATAATGGATATAAAATGTTCAAATGTGACAGAAACAATAAAACCAGAGATCTATGAAATTCAATAAACCCCAAGTGAAAGAAATATTAAGAAAATTACAGCAAGGTACATCATAATCAACTTGCTCAAAAGGAGTGATGAACAGAAAATCTTAAAGGCAGCTTCAGGTAAGAAGGCACATTATATGGAGAGAATCAAGGCAGGGATTATTGTATAATATATTTCTAGACAGAAATAATGCATGTGAGAAGATAGTGATGCAACATTTTTAAAGTACTAAAAGGAAAAAACTGTCAAACTAGAATTTCATATTTAGTAAAATAACTTTTAAAAATGAAGGGGAAATAAAGACTTTTTCAGGCACCAAAAGCTAAAAGAATTCATCACTGGCAGATTTCACCACAAAATTAAAAAAAATCCTTTAAGAATTATGAAAATAACACCAGATGGTAATAGGAATCTCTATAAAGGATGAAGAGTATTGGAAATGGGTGTGTGTGCACATATGTGTATGTATACGCACATACATATATATACATATTTTACTTCTAACTTAAAAATCTCTTTAAAACACAATTAACTAATTAAATAAAAATAATAACATAATGTGGGGTTTATAAAATCTGTAGAGGTTAAATGTTTTCCAATAATTTCAAAAAAGATTGGGAGGGGAAAAATCAAAATATACTATTGCAAGATTATTACACTATATGTGAGCATAAAATCACTTGAAGGTAAACTGTGATAAACTAAATATATGTACTATAAGTCCTAAAGTAACAAGTAAAATAACAAAACAAAAAGTTATAACTTACAAGCCAACGAAGGACACAAAAAGAAATTGTAAAATTATTCATTTAATCTAAAATCAGGCAGGAAAAGAGAAAAAAAAAACAAAGAAGAGATGAGACAAAACCCTCCCACAAAATTAGCATGTAAACCTAATCACATCACATATCACATTAAATAGAAATGGTCTAAATGCCCCAATTAAAAGGAAGAGATTGTCAAATTCGATTAAAAAGGAAGACCCAACCATATGTTGCCTACACAAAACACATTTCAAGTGTGATGGCACAAACAGGTTAAAAGTAAAAGGATGGAAAAAATATACCACGCTTGACACCAATCAAGGAAAGCTATAGTAATATCAAACAAAAGACGTTTCAGATCAAAGAGTATTACTTGGCATGAGAAATGTCATTTCATAATGATAAGGAGTCATTTCATCAAAAAGACAGAAATAATCACAAATCATGTCTATGCACCTACTAACAAAGCTTCAGTAGACACGAAATAGAAACTGGTATAACTGCAAGAAGAAACATACAAATCCAAAACTATAGTCAGATATTTTAACACTTCTGTCTCAATAATATATAGAACAAATGAAATGAAAATCAGTAATAGAAGATCTGAACCACATTATCAAGTAACTTTTAAAATGAACATTTATAGAACATTTCACTCCCAAAGCAGCAGAATACACATTCTTTTCAATAACACATGGACATCTATAACAATAGATCATACAGTGGTCCATAAGTCCTCTTAAATTGAAAATAACTAAAGTCACACAAAGTATATTATCTGACCACAGTGGAATTAAATTAAAAAATGGCAACAGAAATATCTCTGGAAAATGCTCAAATATTTGGAAACAAAACAACATATTCTAGATAACTCATGGGTCAAAGATGAATTCAAAAGGGAATTTATAAAGTATTTTTAACTGAAGGAAAATTAAAATACAATATATCAGAATTTGGAGGATGCCACTAAAACAGTTTTTAGGGGAAATTTTATAATACCAGCTTATATCAGAAAAGAAAAAATGTCTTAGTTTTTCCCTTAAAAAACTAAAAAAAAAAAAAAAAAAAAAAAAAAAAGAGCAAATCAAACTTTAAGCAGAAGGAAATAACAACAATAGGAACAGAAAACAATGACATAGAAAAAAGAAAAACAATAGAAAAAAATTAATGAAACAAAAAGCCGGTTCTTTGAGAAGATCAATAAAATTGATAAACCTTTAGCCAGACTTATCAGGAAAAAAAGGGAGAAGAAAGAAACTGCTGACAGCAGAAGTGCGAGAAGTTGCATCACTATTCAGTCCTCAGATGCTGAAAATATAAAAACGAGGATGTTGTGAAGAACTTTATGCCATCAAATTCAACAACTTAAATGAACAAATTCCTTGAAAGACATAAATGACCAAAGCTTACTCAAAAAGAAATAGATAACCTAATAGCCCTTTATCTATAAAAGAAATTGAATTTGCAATTAAAAAAAAAAAAACAAACAAAAAAACCTTTCCACAAAGAAAACTCCAGGCCAAATGGCTTCAGAGGTGAATTATATCAAGTATTAAAGAAGAAATAATACCAATTCTACACAACTTTTCCATGAAATTGGAAAGGAAGAAATATTTTCCAATTTATTCTATGTTAGCATTGCCCTAATACTAAAACTAGACAAAGACATTACAAGCAAAGAAGACAGACCAATATCCTCATGAACCTAGAAAAATTCTAAAGAAAATTTTAGCAAATTGAATCCAGCAATACGCCAAAAAGAATAATATATCATGGTAAAGCAGAGTTTGTCTCAAGAATGCAAAATTGGTTTAACACTCAAAAATCAATCAAAGATCAATATAATGCACTATATTGCTAAACTATAAAGAAAAACCATATGATCATCTTAATAGATACAGAAAAGGCATCAGAAAAAATCTAACATACCTTCCTGGAAAGGTTCTCGATAAAGTAGGAATTAAAGGGAATATCCTCAGTATTATAAAGGGCATATACAAAAAAACCATACAGCTAACATCATACTTAATGGTGTAATACTTAAGACTGAATACTTATGGAACCTGAATTTCCCTCCCTAAGATCAGAAATAAGACAAGGATGTCTGCTCTCACCACTTCTATTCAATAATGCACCAGAATTCCTAGCCAGTGGAAAAAGTAAAGTAAAATAAATAAAAGACCAGACTGTAAAAGAAGCAAAGCTTTGTTTATTTACAAATGACATTATTGCCAACATAGAAAATCCAATGTAGTGTACAAAAATGCTATAATAAGTGAGTTGACCAAGGTGTAGGATACAAGATCATTCTACAAAGATTAGTTGCATTTCTATATGCTAAAATGAATAATCAGAAAATGAAATTTTAAAAAAGATAGCATTTACAACAGTATCAAAACATATGAAATACTAAGAAATTACAGAAAATAACTGAGTTGGCATCTTTTTAAAAATCCAAAATACTTGGGCATAAAATCTTATATATTACTGTGAAATTTCAGAACCACAAAAATAAAGATCCTGAAAGTTTCCACGGGAGTAAACAGATCGCCTATAAAGAACTGAGAATCAGACTGACAAGGGACTTCTCAATGGTCAAAACATAATGAAGTTAGAGGAAAAGGTTAGGACAATAACATTAATTAAATTCTCATCTGACACAGCAAAAATTTGAAATATATTGTTTTAAGGTGGCAAACTACCAAATAAAGGTGTAAGCATATTATTTATAAACGTGGAGCGAACCACCAGAAGCCCTATCAATAGAATGGGTTAAAACTGGCTGCCTTTGGAAGTATGATGAGAGGAGAAAAAAGATGGGGTAGGAAATAAAATTTAATAGGCAACCACTTAATAACCCTATTGGTATTACTTGATTAACTATTTGTATGATTTCAATGTGTTTAAAAAAAACCTCAGTGGGTGCATGGTGACATCAGAGCCCAGAACAAATGAAATGGACCATTGAGTAACATGGCTGCACTTTACATATGGCCGTGAATGTCTATATTACAGCTAATAGTCGGCTGTTTTCTTACCA
This sequence comes from Macaca thibetana thibetana, assembly GCF_024542745.1. Classification (NCBI taxonomy): domain Eukaryota; kingdom Metazoa; phylum Chordata; class Mammalia; order Primates; family Cercopithecidae; genus Macaca; species Macaca thibetana. The sequence continues at coordinate 42,724,572 of NC_065597.1, forward strand.
ATATAAGCTTCAATTCCACTGAATTTACTGTGCTGTCTCCCTCCTGCCCCCCACCTCGCCCCTGTCTTTCTCTCTCTCATGGTGACAAAGAGCCTTGTTGTTCTGTGACTCTGATGGAAAAATGCTTATGTGTGAAGTCAAATGGTGTGGGGACAAGGTAGCCTGGCAAAGTATGTGACCTAGATACACAGATGACCTCACACCAACAAGAACATGCAGACACCCAAAGTTCTGTATGATTGATTCATTCTAAGTTGATGCAAGATTTTAATCAGTATGACCCTGAGTCTCATGGGAAAAGTTGTTCCTTTTTCAATTCTCTTTCAATTCTATGCATATCAAGGAGAAAAATGTTAGTTTGGTAGCCCTTTAAACAAGAACTCTTGTTAAAAGATTTCATTCTCAGACCTCTGGCTCAGAGTATTTCACTAATATTTGATTGTTGTATTTGTGTTTATTTTCATGGTTACTGTCTATTTTATATATGAAAAGTGAAACTGGTTTTCCATCTGTGGCTAGTGACAAAGGTTAAATTTATCCTTTTAAATAAATTTACAAGCAATAAGTAGGTAATTTAAGAAGAATATTAAGCACATTCTTAGGAGGATATTAATATTAGAAGAATATTAAGCATATTAATAGGAGGCAAGTTGTTATGGCAACATTTGTCAAGATGGTTTGCAAATAACTGAAGTTTAGGGAACACCAGTCTGGTAAAAGCCCTGTCCTCGTTTACCTTTATCAAAATTTGTTTTTATTTATTTTATATGTGTATATTCAGGGGGTGCAAGTGCAGATTGCTCATGTGTGTATATTGCATAGTGGTAAAGTCTGAGCCTTGGTGTACCCATCACCCGTACTGGCTTGCCTTCTTCATATGGCTCCTGGCAGGACCATGAAACAGGAAGGGAAGAATGTCCTCATTTAGGTTGGACACTGGCAGCATTTTCTGGGTGAGAAACTCTGAATTTGCTCACACTTTTTAATAATCTCCCAATTAAATGCAACTGTTTTGAGATATATCCCAATTTGAAGTATACAATAAAACCTAGAATACAGCCTTGGGAGTTGTGGGCCCATAGTTTCTGAAAAGTAGATGGCAGGGAAAGTGCTGAGCTGTATCTTTTTCTTCCCAATTATACCAGAAAAAAAAAAATAAAATAAAAACGAAACAACCCTCCCACATTTAATGAATGCGCTCACCCTCTCCACATATATGTTGCCCCAAACTTCAAGCCTTCAATCCACATAAATTTGCAAAAGAAAAGATTCACACCAAAGCTGCTTTATCATCTAGGCTGCTGGAAATGGATTTCAGGAGCAATGACCATGCCCTCCCCACATGAGGCTCCCCTACAATTGAGGCATGGACAGCAAGGAGTCAGCACAGTCTCAGCTCCAAACCGCAAATGAATCTGGTTATTTCTCTACTAACCAGTGTATAATAAGTTTACGATGATAATTACAGCACATTTACAAGGAAATTTGGAGAAAAAAGAATAAGATTGAAAAATATAAATCTAGGTCAAAAACGATGGTGACAAAAGACACCACAAACAAACTGAAAAGACAGGCCATAGTCTGGGAGAGAGACCTACGTAACAGATACAGGATCACAATGCAGTGTGTATATGTGTATATACATATGTGTGTGTGTGTATTTATGTGTGTATGTATATATACACATGCATACACAAATAACTCCTACAAATTAATTAGACAAATTAATAACCCAATAGAAAAATGGTCAAAGTGTTTGAATAAGCAAATAATAGGGAGGAAATAAATACCAATAGCCAATAAACACATGACAAGTGGTTCGATCTCATTAGTAATAAGAGAAACGTACATTAACTCCACTTTGGAGAGCGATTTGACCCTATCTAAAATGTGCACAATTCTGTAACCCAGAAATTCCATCTGCAGGTATAAACCTAGAGAGGCACTCATGTGCATAAGAAGTCACACACCACAGTGGCATTTTTAATAGTGAAAAATTGGAACACAAATGCCCCTGAATAAGAGAAAAGCTACATAAATTACAGCATAGGCACAACATGAAATACTATGAAACAATGAGGTAGAGCTATATGAATTAACATGGAAAGATCTTAAAGAAATGTTAGTAAAAAGCTAGCTGCAGAAGACACATTCAATGTTATGCCTATATAGGTGAAAAAGCCATTTAAAAATAATGCTATCTAGTTGTTTAGTGCTACAGATTCACAGTACTGTGCTTAAATGTATAAAAAATATTTCAGAGGATTCAGACTAAACTGGTAGTTGTTACTGGGAAGGTGGAGGGTATTGAGGAGAGGAGGGGGAACAGGAACTTTTATGGCCGTAGGGGTTCAAGGTGATTTTTAACTTATCTGTAATGTTCTAATTTTTTCAAGGGGCTGATATTTATGTATTACTTGAGTAATTTAAATAATACTTGAGTAATTTATGTAATGCAACAACAAGTTGATTAAAAAAAAGCACTAATAACATAAGAAGGACTGAGAGAAGGGGATAGAGAAGTTAGACCAGCAGCATAGGGTCTGTTACTGTCTGTTAGTTTATGAAATTCACGAGAACATGAGTTGTCATAAATTCATCATGTGGAAAGCCATCCACGTTGGGCTCCCCTCCCATTTGTAAATGAATTGCCTCTGTGACTGTCCAAGGCTCACAGGCTCCTGGGGCCCATGCCTCCCTCAACAGTAGGAAGGGTTGAGACCTTACTAAGACGACTCAAAGCTACAGTCTAAGAACCCTTAGTCAGAAGAAACTCAAAAAGATAATACACATGCAGTGTAAAGGAATCTTTCTCTGTTTCTTTATGAGATTGTTATATCCACATATGGCACTTTGGCAGCCAAAATAAAGTTCTCTAATGTGGTCTCATGGTAATAATATTGTAAAACAACACAAAATGGCAATAACTCGCCAGTTTCTCAAGGTGGAGGTCTGAAATCGACAATGCTTTTCTCAAAAATCACAACTTGGTAAAAGGTACAGCTATTAGAAAACAGATTCTCTTCCTAAATGCCTTGAAATTCATGCCCTTTTTAATTGCCCAGAATTCATGTCACTTGTGTGAAAAAGCTATAAACATACACAATCATAAAAACACATTTAGACATCCTGAACAAAATCAATGCCATATTATTTTAGTTTATTATTCCTTGTAGAATTCACACTGGTCTTCCTACTTTGATATTTATTTATACCGAAGAAGCAAAAGAACATAAATGCCACACTTGGGATAGCACTAATGCTAGAATTGAGTAGGATACATATAGCTTCTGCCTTAATTTAAAAAACTAAAGCAGTCTTTACGAATCAACCTCACATAATATAGGACAAAGCTGAAGGTCACTGTATTATTCATTTAAAAAGGCACTGATAAGGATTAAAATTAAGGTTCATGAGGTTTGAAGGACTGTTAGCTTGCATAAATGGCTTCTTCCTTCCTAACGGTGGATGATGGGGGGGCGGGGGCGTGGAAGGGGGTTGATGATAAATAGTATACAAAAGGATATACTTTTTCCTTCCCCCCAGGGGTTTGTTATTTGTCTCTCATTGGAACCTCTAAGCTCTTTATTCAAGAGGTCCTCTGCTATTCACAACTTTGCTGCTCTTATGAAAAATTAATGATTGCCTTCTCTTCAACAGAAAACTGCCTTATTTTGCAGAAGATTAACAAAGAGGATGCGGTGCAGAAGTGAGTCCCTCAGCAGGAGAAGCTTCTCTCACACCAACCCATTTATGGCTGGGGAAAAATACCCCGTTAGTTCAAGGATAGCAAATAAATAGATGGTGTGCAGCCTGGTACAGATGGTAGAACAAGGACTACATCCTTCACAAAAGGGATGTGCCAACAAAAACAGCCTGCCCCCAACAGCAGGCTGACCCAACGCCCTGCTCGCTGACTCCTTTATGCCGGCACTGAGTGCCACGCTGCGTTTGCAAGCTATTGTTCAGCAGGCGGATTTTCTGCTAGGGGTTAACAGGTGAGAGCAGTGATCCCATATGCAACAGCAAGAGCAAAAGAGAGAGGATGCTTTCAGTTAAGCTGCCAATGCTTAGCAAACACTTCTGAAAATATCATAGCTCAATATTGCATCATTCATGAATGGACGAGCTGCAGGGTTGGGGGTGCTTGTTTCAAAATGACTTACCGAAGTAAGAAGAGAGTGCAGAAATGCAAAAATAAAATAATGTGGCTCATGTGCTGTCCTATGTATGCATCAGTTTTCATTTTAACATCTAGTTGTGGCTATCAAAGTAATTTCTGGTGAAATTCCGCTTTCACTATTTAAAGTCCCACTTTGTTACATCATTTCACATCTTAATTTCACTCAATCTTTAATGACATACGTCCCCCAGACTCCCTAAAGCCAGAGAGGTTATATTAATTATTGGTTCATTAGTAAGGGACCGGGCCTCAAACTCAGCTCTTCCCACTTTGAGCCCAGCACTCCTGGGAAGCTGTGGAAAGCATTCAAAACGCCCTGATCCCGGCATCCAGCCAGCCAGGGGCGGGGGTAAGAACACGTGAAAACGTTTGGAAAGAACAAAGGGGCCCCTTTCTCTCACACCTGTTAAAATGGCTACTATTAAAAAAGATGGAAGACAAGTGTTAGCATGGCTGTGGAGAAAAGCGAACCCTTGTGCACTGTTGGTAGGAATGCAAATTAGCACAGCCATGATGGAAAGCAACATGGAGGTTTCACAGAAAACTAAAAATAGAACTACCATGGGGCCAGCAATCCCACTTCTGGGTAGAGATCCAAAGGAGCTGAACTCAGTGTGCCACCGAGATATTTGCATTTCTATGTTCACTGCAGAATTCACAGTGCTGAGTTATGGAAGCAACCGAGGTGTTCACCATTGGATGAATGTATAAAGAAAACGTGTGTGTACATGAGAGAATAGTATTTAGCCTTCAAAAAGAAGGAAATTATGTTATTTTTGACAACAGAGATGAACTTGGAGGACATTATGTTAAATGAAATAAGCCAGGCACAGGACAAATGCCACATGATCTAACTTGTAATTCTCACATGTGGTATCTAAAACATCAAGCTCACAGAAGCAGAGAGCACAATGATGGTTCCCAGAGACTGGGAAAGGGGGTTGGAGGGAAAAAGGTGAGAGAGGAGGGTGCAAAATTTTAGTTAGACAGGAGTAATAAGGTTTGCTGAGCTATTGCACAGAATGGTGACTATAATAAGTAATAATGCATTGTATATTTCCAAACTGTTAAAAGAGGAGATTTTAAGTGTTGTCACCACAAAAAAAGATAAGTATGTGAGGTGATAGATTTGTTAGCATGATTTGACCAATCATTCCACATTGCACACATATATCAAAACATCACATTATGCTCCATAAATATATAATTATTATTTGTCAGTTAAAACAAAGAATGAAGGCAGCACCCACCTGATGCTAAGCACCTAGAAATGACTGAATTCCACCAACATGTGTTTGGCATGGACACGGCCTTGGCCTTCATAGAGCTTCGTGGACTCCTGGGGCAGGTGGGGTCAAACACATTCTCACCCAGATAACTCTACGATCATACTTGTGATGGGCCAGACTTTTGGAGCTGTGGTTCAAGGATATATCTTTTGTGAGTTTTTTTTTTTGTGTGTGTGTGTCTGTTTTTAACTTGTTTTTTAAGTGTTTGTAGTAAGAAAGCACTGAGCTTGGGTGGCTGAAAGTGTGTGATGGAGAATCTATAAATGATAGTTTCGTATAGATGAGTTGTGCTCGGCATTGTCTATATTCATCTACTTTTTGGTGTCACTAACGGCATATGAAATGACAATTAGAGACGTCAGCTGCTCTTTGACTTGAATATACTTTCCAGAGAGCACTAAATCTACAGTGTTTCTCCTCATTCGTATGGATCTTAAGGTAGTTGAAGGACAATGACTGCCAGGCCCTGTAGACTGTTTTCTCTATGCCAACCACTGCTCCAGGACCCTCTGATGTGTTACCACTCAGTTAATCTTCACAGCAGTCTCATGACACTTGCACTATTATTTTACACATACCCCATTTTGCAGATTAAGAAACTGAGAAGCAAAAACTAAAGTGGTTTGCCTAAGGTTTCCAGCTAATAGGTGAGACAGCTGGGATTTAAAGCTGGTAGACTGCTATGCTTTCTGCCAGTCTGCTATGCTTTCTGCCTGAAGACAGATGATATCTAAAATAATTTTTAAACATATGAAATTCATTTTCAGTATAATTATAGATAGCAGATCCAAATAACTAGAAAAATCCAGGAAAAAGAGCCATGAATATACACTTTCAAAGAGCGTGCAATGAAGAGCAAAATCAATTCTTGCTTTATAAGCTATCGCAAGGATTTTACCCCTGTCAACATTTTATTGTTAGATATCAAAAAATCATTACCACCACAACAAAACATTCACAATGATATAAAAACGGACTTTGTTCCTTAAGGAAATGCTATAAATATGCACAAGAAAATATTTTTCTCTGAGAAATGGCAATCAGCCAATAAATCAGCAAGTCACACACGAGCCTCCTCTCTTTTCCTAGAATTTAACACATGAAGATTTAACAAGGCTTGTAATCAGTTCAACAAGAACGAGAGAAGCCTGTTGGAAGCCATCATTAAATCTAAAACTTAAAACTTCTGCATGACAAAATACATCATAAAAAAGGTTAAAAGACAAGCTATACATAGGGAGTAAATATTTGCAACATGCCTAGTAAGAGAAGATTGTTAACCAGAAATGACAATGAACTCCTACAAGTCAGTAAGACAGGCAACTCAAAAGGAAGAAGCATAAATAATAGGTTCAAGGATTTCAGAGAAAAGGAAATTCAAACAGCCAGTCAACATGGAAGGATGTTGATCTTCACTAGCAATTACGGAAACTCAAAATGGAACCACAATAAGCTACTTACTTCAGATGTGCAAAATGTTTAAGTTGGTTGGTATCAGATGTTTGGTGTAAGTGTGGGGAAATGAGCACTTTCTTTTTTTTTTTTAATTTATTTATTATTATTATACTTTAAGTTGTAGGGTACATGTGCATAACGTGCAGGTTTGTTACATATGTATACCTGTGCCATGTTGGTGTGCTGCACCCATCAACTCGTCATCTACATCAGGCATAACTCCCAGTGCAATCCCTCCCCCCTCCCCCCTCCCCATGATAGGCCCCGGTGTGTGATGTTCCCCTTCCTGAGTCCAAGTGATCTCATTGTTTAGTTCCCACCTATGAGTGAGAACATGCAGTGTTTGGTTTTCTGTTCTTGTGATAGTTTGCTAAGAATGATGGTTTCCAGCTGCATCCATGTCCCTACAAAGGACACAAACTCATCCTTTTTGATGGCTGCATAGTATTCCATGGTGTATATGTGCCACATTTTCTTAATCCAATCTGTCACTGATGGACATTTGGGTTGATTCCAAGTCTTTGCTATTGTGAATAGTGCTGCAATAAACATACGTGTGCATGTGTCTTTATAGGAGCATAATTTATAATCCTTTGGGTATATACCCAGTAATGGGATGGCTGGGTCATATGGTACATCTAGTTCTAGATCCTTGAGGAATCGCCATACTGTTTTCCATAATGGTTGAACTAGTTTACAATCCCACCAACAGTGTAAAAGCGTTCCTATTTCTCCACATCCTCTCCAGCACCTGTTGTTTCCTGACTTTTTAATGATCGCCATTCTAACTGGTGTGAGATGGTATCTCATTGTGGTTTTGATTTGCATTTCTCTGATGGCCAGTGATGATGAGCATTTTTTCATGTGTCTGTTGGCTGTATGAATGTCTTCTTTTGAGAAATGTCTGTTCATACAGAATGGGAGAAAATTTTTGCAATCTACTCATCTGACAAAGGGCTAATATCCAGAACCTACAAAGAACTCAAACAAATTTACAAGAAACAAACAAACAACCCCATCAAAAAGTGGGCAAAGGATATGAGCACTTTCATACGCTGCTGGTGGGAGTCTACATCATAGCCAAGTTGGAGGTGCTTTGGAAGTACCTGGTAATATTGAAGATGAGCGAATTCTATCATCTTAAAATTATCTGCAGAGAGAAATATTTGCACAGATGCACTGGGGGATATGTACAAGGATGTTCACTGCAACATAATTTGAAATAATGGAAAACTGACACAACCTAAATATCCACCAGCAAGAAATGAATAAACTGTGGTATGTTCTTAAGATATAATAGTTATAGAATGACTCTAGATGTAAATCTACCAAAATGCATACAGCTCAAAAATGACAAGTGGAAAGAAGTTGCAGAACAACATACAGTGTGATATCATTTACAGAAATGTGTTTTAAAAAGTTCCCACATCAACAATATTACGTGTTTCTAAAGATATGTGAATATACATGTAAAAGTTTACAAAACGGGCTGAAGGCATACACACCAAGTTCAGAATAGTGTCTATTTCTGGAGAATAAGGAGAGTTACTGTGATTAATGTGATAGACAAGGAGGGGGAGGGTTAAGTCAATAATGCGCTTTTTTTTTAAAGTGAAGAATTAATTCATACAGTTTAAAAAATATTATATACATAGGAAAAAAGACTGACTCAAATATGCCAGTGATTAATTCCTGTTGGTGAAGATTTCTTGGATTTTTCTTTCCTCCTCTTTTTAAAAATAGTTTTATACATTTCCAATTTTCCAAAATAAAAAATACAACTCGTAAATTTCAACTAAATCTGCAATGTCATGCTCTACCTCTTGTGATTAGCTTTTCTTTATTTTTATTTTACACAATTATGCTCTTAAGTAAGGACAAATCAGAGTCAGAACACTTTGGTCCTCCATTTCCTTCAATAAACAGGAACATAATGTATTTGGATAACTGTTTTTGGTCTAACAGAGCTTTGACATTAGAGAGGCATATGTTTCATAGATTATGGATGGCACTGTTTAGAAGACTTCAAATTCACAGGTGGCAGCCGGAATCCCATAAAGATGTTGTATCTTTGGATTTAAACAACAGTTGCAACTAAGAGTTAAATAACTCTGTGCCACTCTTCTGGTCATATCTAAAAAGCACAATAGTATAGTGGTTTAGAACTGAGCTGTCTAATACGTGTTACAATGTGTTCTCATTTAAATCGAAATGAATTAAAACTAAATACAACTAAAAACTGAGTTCCTGGTCAGGTGCAGTGGCTCACACCTGTAATCCCAGCACTTTGGGAGGCCAAGGCAGGCAGATAAACTTGAGGCTGGGAGTTCAAGACCAGCCTGGCCAACATGGTGAAACCCTGTCTCTACTAAAAATACAAAAAATAAAATAAAATAAAATAGCCAGGGATGGTGGCACACACCTGTAATCTCAGCTACTTGGGAGGCTGAGGCACGAGAATCACTTGAGCCCGGGAGGCAGAGGTTGCAGTGAGCCAAGATAGCACACTGCACTCCAGCCTGGGCAACAGAGCAAAGTTCTGTTTAAAAAAAAAAAAAAAAGTTCCTCAGTTCCTCAGTTGAACTAGCCACATGTCAAGTCCTCAATAGCTATTTGTGGCTAGAGGTGACCAGATTGGACAGCACAGATACAGAATACTTCCTTCATCACTGAAAGTTCTATTGGACAGCATTGGCTTAAAGCATGGACTCTAGAGCCAAACTCCCTGGATCCTGATCCCAACTCTACCACTTGTGAACTACTTGGTTGTAAGCAATTTTGAAATCCGTCTGTGTCTCAATGGCTTCATCTCTAATATTAGGAAAATTGTGAAACCATCCTTGCTGGGTTGCTGTAGGGATTAAAGGACTTAATTGATATATGCAAAGCTTATATTAACACAATAAACATTATATAAACTGCAAGCACTTATTATATCTGTCAGCTGTCTACCTGATGGAAAGAAGTACCACATGGCCCTCATCTCTTACTTCCAGAGCCATCGGGACATGGCGGAGGAAGAAGTAATGCTCTGGTCACCATGAGAAGATCCTTGCTCTCCTGGGCCTGATGGCTGCTGTATTGAGAACAAAGCACAGGTCACGGAGCAGGAGAGACAGGGACAACAGTAAGGAGGCCACTGTGATAATCCCAGCAGTAGGTGATCTCCCTGGGCCATGATGGTGGCAGTGAGGTGGTAAGAAGGGATCAGGTTTTGGAGTTGAAGTTATATCCTGACAGACCAGCTGTGGCATATGAGAGAGAGGAGTGAGAATCTGCAGGTATCTATTAAACACTCGTTTGCTGTCCTTATTTGGTACTTACAGCCAGAAGCCCAATACAAAGACTTGTATTTGTCATCATGAGGTCATCACCGGGCAGGATATACCAAATAAGAATGACACAGAGGAGAAAAGTATGTCAACACATTTTCTTATATAAAAAGGGAAAGGATAAATCATATATTTAAATGGTCATTTATAGGAAAATAGAAGTGAGGGGATGCTGGACTTTGAATAGCTCTTGTTTTGTCAGTTTGACTTTGTAATCATGTAAATATTTTTATAATGATAAATTAAATTTAATTTAAAAATGAATTATTAAAAATGTAAAGCAAAATAAAGCAAGTGAACCTAACTATATAAGCAGTTGGTGGTATAGCTACACACAGAGGAACAATTCTAAGTAATTCTACAACACAGTAATTTGACGGTACATCCTTGGTGGGATATATCTGAAAGACAAAGAGAAATGTTTTCATTAGCCATATTGTTATCACAGTTTTTGTATAATTACTCTGAGGCTGATTGTATGTTGTGTGGGACATGGCAAATTAAATTAGTAATTACATTGGAATTATTTAGAATCAGGATTTTCAGCACAGAAGAAGGGAGATATTTACGAATGTAAGGTCCATGAAGTAAAGTAAAAACATGGTTGTCCTGAATTTGAGTTGGACATATCAGATTGGATTAATCATTTTGTTTAAAAACTTATGTTTTCTATCTTTGTCCACTGTAAATAATAACCAGCCCAGAAGCAATGAGCACACTTACTGCTCAGAATGTGGTCTCTAAATAATATCTCCCATTAAAAGGAACCAGGAATCCCTAAGAGAAATGGCTGATTCCAGGTCTGGGGTAGGATATATACAAGATGAACCTAGAAGATACTAGAAAGCAAGGAAGCTATCAAAGACAATTAGGGCCATGTCAAAAGTAGTCCAGAGCTGACTTGATCAGGCTTCCACTGGTCAAAGATTGAACAATTTAAATATTATAAAATACAGTAACTGCAATCACCATATAAAACATATTTAACACATAAACTCTTAATAATATTAATTATAAAAGTAACAAGCACACCTTTGGAAGATGCCAGGAAACACCTCATTATTTGAAAACTGCTATGTACAGGGAAAAATAAAGCATATATCCTACCTATTCTGTATAAACTTTACCCCACGGTAGTCAAATGCGGGAAGGGGAAAATTTTCTCTTTACAGAACATTTAAGTTGACGTGTGAAGAGAAAAATAATAGAATGAGAATATTTATTACAGATTGTCATTTTTGCAACCTGTAATAAATGAACAGATATAGGCAATAATCAACAGCTGTTAATGCCATAAAAATAGAGATTATAAGACATTATGAACTTGCTGATGGAGGTATAAAACATAATCTATGAAACAATCTTGCTGTCCCCTTCCAAAGGCAACAAAACAACAAAACCCCTGTGTCTTATAAAGCCAATCCACAGGAAATAGAGGAGACACAAGAACAGGTTAAACAGCACCATAAAGAAGCAATCAGATAATTTCTGATATTTTATGAAACAAACATTCAGGTTTCTTTAACACAGCAACAATACCAATGAAAACAACAAAATAGGAAAAAACGTGGGGGAGAAAAAAGGAAGCAAAGGGAAGAGAAGGGAAGGGAGGAGAGGGGAGGGGAGAGGAGAAGAGGGGAGGGGAGGGGGAAAGGGGAAGGTGAGGTGAGGGGAGGGGAGGGGAGGGGGAAAGGGGAAGGTGAGGTGAGGGGAGGGGAGGGGAGGGCAGAAGAGGGGAGAGGAAGGGAGGGACGAGAAGGGAAGGGAACGGAAGGGAAGGGAAAGAAGAGAAGAGATGATGGGGGTTAAAAGAGACTTAAGGAACACAGCAATGAATCAATATACAAGGACAATTTAGATCCCAATTCAAACAAACAAACAACAAAAAAAAATTGGAAAAAATAAGACAAGCAGGAAACTGTATTCCTGGTGATATGAAGTCCTATTATTAATTTTTCATTTGTTCTTTCTTCATTAATGTTTTTAGCAGTGATATTATATGGTTATGTTTTGGCTATGTTTTGTGTGTGTTTGTGTGTGTGTGTGTGTGTGTGTGTGTGTGTGTGTTTCTTTGAGTCAGCGTCTCACTTTGTCTCCCAGGCTGGAGTGCAGTGGTGCGATTTTGGCTCACCACAACCTTCGCCTCCCGGGTTCAAGAGATTTTCCTGGCTCAGCCTCCTGAGTAGCTGGGATTACAGGTGCCCACCACCACACCTGGCTAATTTTTTGTATTTTTTAGTAGAGACAAGATTTCACCATGCTGGCCAGGCTGGTCTCAAACTCCTGACCTCAGGTGATCCACCCACCTCAGCCTCCCAAAGTGCTGGGATTACAGGCTTGAGCCACCATGCCCAACCTATGGTTATGTTTTTTAAAGAGTCTTTTTGAGATGGGGCTGGAATATTTATAGATGAAATTACAAAATGTCTGGGATTTGTTTCCAAATAATCCATTATGTGTGTAAAGGTGGGCAGGAGGAAGAGGCAGGTAAGAGCATAAAGGGAAAAAAATTGACTCAGGAGTTGATAGTTATTGAAGTGGATAATGCGTATATAATTATTTTTCCTTATAATTTTGTTCCTGCTGTGGTAGCTGCCTGCTCTGATTAGGATTCCTCCTGGATCCCTCCCCTCCTCTCACCCCCATATCCAAGCCATCGGCACGTCCTGAAAACTCTACCTTTAGAGCATGTCCTAGGCCTTCTCCGCTCCCTTTCCCCAGTTACTATCCTAGTCTCAGCTGGATCATATCAGTAACCTCTAACCAGACTTCCTGCCCCATTCCTGTCACAAGGAACAAAGCAAGTGTAAAGAGAATAATGTCATTTGCACTTGAAGGATGAGAAGTTTGCCAGATCAGCTGGGGTGGAGGCATTTCAGGCCAGGGGAACATGATGTATAAATGCATGGCAGTGTCTATCAGCACCATGTGGTTGGTGCGGAGAGGGCAAGCAGCTCCGTGTGACTGGAGTTCAAGAAGCAATAAGATATTAAGGCTGGAGAGCAAGACATGGGATGAGGGATAAAATGCCTTGAATGCCATGTTATGTTTCCCTGTTAATCCAAGGGCAATAGCCAGTCATTGAGGAATTATCTACAGAAACTGACATGATAAGATTTGCACATTCAAGAAAGAACTCTGGGGGCAATTCAGGGGAGGCTGGGCTGGAGGTTCCTGAATTTGGAACTCAGAGGCCAATTAGATTACCGCAATCCTTCAGGTGAGACAAAATAAGTGACTGCACTAGCAAGATGGCAGCAGGAATAGAGAGGTAGGTGAGGTATTTGTTGGGCAAATCAGTGGGATTTGGTGATTGACTGGATGTCCAGTCAGCGAGCAAGGAATCTAGCTCCTAGTGGGATGTAAAGTCATTAATGAGGGTATTGCAATGAGAAGGAGATCAGAGTTTTGAGGGAAAGGGATACAATGAGTTAAGTATTGCGCATACTGGTTGGTGGGAAATCCAGGTGGAGGTATCCAGCAGGCAGCTGGGTATTTGAGTCAGGCTGAATAAGAGGATCTACATGACAAACATTTAATTTTATACACAGCATGTAGTCCAAAGGAAGATATTAAAAGAAACTGATTTTAGCAAATTCCACAGCAAAAGAAGCAATTTTAAGTAGTAAGCGTGGAAGCGCTTGAGTAGTTTTAAAAGTAGGCACCTGAACTAGTGTTTTAACAATCTTTCGGCAGCCACAAAAAACGGATGAGTTCATGTCCTTTGTAGGGACATGGATGCAGCTGGAAACCATCATTCTCAGCAAACTATCACAAGAACAGAAAATACCCCATGTTCTCACTCATAGGTGGGAATTGAACAATGAGAACACTTGGACGCAGGAAGGAGAACATCACACACAGGGGCCTGTGGTGGGGTGGGGGGAGGGGGAGGGACAGCATTAGGAGATATACCTAATGTAAATGATGAGTTAGTGGGTGCAGCACACCAACATGGCACATGTATACATATGTAACAAACCCGCACGTTCTGCACAGGTACCCTAGGACTTAAAGTATAATAAAAATAAATAAATAAATAAATAAAAACGATCTTTCAACTTCCTTCCCACCTTCTTTACTCTGTTCCTACTTTCTGTTCCCTCCCTTCCTTCTTTCCCCCCTTTATGCATTTTATTTTTTAATATTTTATTTATGATTTTATTTTTAAGAGATGAAGTCTCGCTCTACTACCCAGGCTGGAGTGCAGTATCTTGATCACAGCTCACTGCAGCCAAGTACTCCTGGGTTCAAGTGATCCTCCCGCCTCAGCCTCCCGAGTATCTGGGACCACAACAGGCTAATTTTTGTATTTTCTGTAGAAACAGGGTCTCACTATATTGCCCAGGCTGGTCTTGAACTAGTGGCCTCAAGTGATCCTCCTGCCTTGGCCTCCCAAAGTACTGGGATTAAAGGCATGAGCCACCACACCTGACCTCTTTCTGTATTTTACGATAATATTTACGAAACAGTTTACCATATGCTAGATGTGGTGCAGCAGACATAATGATGAATAAAAACTGGATCCGAATACAGTGGATTTGGCATATGCCCTCACAGACCTCAGTCTTGTAGGAAAGACAGACATTAAACAAATGCTCAAAAAATAATTGCTTAATAACAAACTGTGGAAATCTTAAGGACAAGTGCATGGCAAAGTGATCCATACACAAGGGACCTTAAGGAACGTTTCACTCATAAAGTGTTGATTTAACAGAGAATGATGAATAGGAGATTTTACTAAGTGAAGGGGATTGGAAGAGCCTTCCAGGCAGAGACTTAGCATGTGCAAGATCTCAGGGGCAGGGGAAAGCAGCGAAGAACTGGAAGAAGGCCAATTGGACTGGGGGTCAGAGACAAAGGGGAGCTTATTATACATAAGACAAGCTGGAGAGGCAAGTGGGGTCAGCCCATGCAAGACCTTCTAGGCTATAGGAAAAGTGTTGTCTTTCTTGAACGGTAAATAGGAAACTATTGAACAATTTTAAGTAGGGAGTGATATGATCAGATTTGCATTTTGAAAATGTAACTCCACTGTGTAAAGAGCAGAAGGGCTCTTTGATGGAAGGGCTTCAGAATGGATGATGGGAAACCAACTGGAAGGCTACTACAGTGACTTAGGAGAGATGATGTTGGTTGGATAAAGTTGTGGCAATGAAGATATAAAAAAGTAGATGGATTCATTCCATTGTGTGCGTGTGTGTGTGTGTGTGTTTTAAGGAGGTAACATCTGTGGTGAACAGGCTACGGGTGAAGGAGACAGCTGCCAAGGGTGGGCATTTGTATTAATCCAGCATGGATATTTGCCATAGTTGTAATGCAGACAAAGGTTTAGGGTCTTGTAGGAAAGCCATGGAAAAGAAGGATGGAAGAACTCAGTCAAATGGCTATGTGTCATCCTGGAACAAATTCCTTGCCCTCCAGGAACTTAGAATCTGCTAAGATGAGCCTGGTACACAAATGCCAGCTCATTTACAGTACTTGGGATCAGATGAGTACGGGCTATTATGAGGGATACTGACACCATGTGATCTAGGAGTCAAGAGAAGAGCCAGGGTGGGCCAGGTCAGGGATTTCTTCCTGAAGGACAAAGCACAGAGAGGCAGCTCTCAAAATCCTTGCAACACATCCCTAAAATCCATATAGAAAACTCTATGTGTTTGGTGTAATACTGGAAACAAGTATTTCTTATGTTCACATTAAATATCAATTATATTCATTTCATGACACTCTTTCTAATGACAGCATACATATTCTCCTCCTGGCAAACAACTAATGTCTACAAATGCCAAAAATCATACCTAAGAATTTCAGATATTTATAGTTAGTTATATTTATATTTATAAGAATATATTTATATTCTTTTTTTTTTTTAAAATAAGAAAGCAAATTCCTATTTTGGTAGGACAGTGGTAAATCAGAAATGTACAATTAACACATAAGTAAATAGATATAAGCAGCTCTAGAGTCCCCAGCAAGTGGCTGTCATGAGACACCACCCAAGTTTACAGCTTTGCAAATGGGTTTTGTCCTCCCAGAGTGAGATACAGGGTGCACTTTCTGTCTTGGGCTTGAAGACCTGAGGGCTGACTAGACCTTGAAGGAGAAGTAGAGTACATACTGTTCCAAGACCACATCCTCAGCAATCCCTGAGGACACAGTTACCAGATGCTTTGAAAGAATCAGGGGTTACAGCACCTGAATCCTTGGGGAGACCTACAGCTGCTGGTAATTGTGTATGGCTCAATTTTATGACCATTCTTCTATCTGCCTTATTTAGGAGGCTAGATATTAATGAAGAGGAGGCAGAGACAAGCAGCAGGAGATCTCGTGTGCCGACACAAATCCTAGAGAGGATTTCTACGTGGAGACTCGCAAAGGGAGATTCTTGACATTGTGTTTGTGTAGGTCACATGTCACATCCTCTTTTACCAAGCCCAGGAAGGAAAAAAATGAATTTTTGGCTGGCATTTGTTAACCTTTAATGGTACAAATTGTTGAACCATATGATAGAGCATTCTAAACAGCAAACGAGGAGAAAATAGCAGCTTGTTAAATTCAATAGCAGAAGGACACTTTAAGATCACATCGATCTTGTGGGCTCGGGTACTTAAAATATGAAGTGACATCCCCAAAGGAGATATTGAATAAAATGAATAGAAAAATGTTGGTGACATATTGATGAAGCCTCATGGGCAGGCTGTCTTCTACTTGTCCCTCTGGATCCACTCTCTGCCCTTCTTCAACATACTCTGCTCATTTTGAGGAGTGGGGCTCCCTGGCCCTCTGGCTTCCACATGGGGCTTACGGGAAGCCTCAGCAGGGGACCACAGGGAAGGAAGGGAGAATTGGAGCATTTACTCCCTACTGAGGAGTTGCCCAGTGCTGGTTGTGTCTATCTAATGCAGTCTCGGTTCCTGCCAGGGACCTCTCCACACGCACAACCCTGTGTCTGTCTCCAGGTCTAGTAATTGTCCCTCTCCTTGCCTCTTCAGGCCTGGGGTGGTAAAAGCTCCCCAGTGTTACTGCTCCTGGAGTGCAGCTGTTCCTGGTGGCTTCCCTGCATCCTGCCCATCCTTTGTAAATGTTCCCCTTATTCAATTCTCCTCAAGTTACTCAATTTGAGCATGCCATGCTTTTCCTGCTAAGTCTCAGACATACCATCAAAGGAAGCTCTTAACCAGGGTTCTGGTGTTCTGAAAGAAAGTTCTAGTGGACATCTCTCATTCTTTTTGCACCTTCTTTCACCCCCGTCCCCCATCTGCAGCACCACCCAGCATCTGAGCTGAATGTGTGGATTTCCCACCTCAAGTGTATATGTATGTATGTATGAATTTATTGGTGGGTGGGGACAGGATTTCACTCTGTTGCCCAGGCTGGAGTGCAGTGGCACCATCACAGCTCACTGCAGCCTCAACATCCTGGGCTCAAGTGGTCCTCCTGCTTCAACCTCCCCAGTAGCTGGGACTACAGGTGCACACCACCATGCATGAGTAAGTTTTTTTTATTATTATTCTTTCTACAGAAATGGGGGTCTCACTTTGTTGCCCAGGCTGGTCTTGAACTCCTGGCCTCAAGTGATCACCTTGCTTCGGTCCTCCAAAGTGCTGGGATTACAGGTGTGAACCACCATGTCCATGCCTAGCCACCTGATGAGTCTTGATGGGGGGCAGAGACCAACAACTCCACAGAAGCCAGATGCTTGCTTTCCCAGCCTCTCTTGCAGCTAGGGCTCAGGCATGTGATTCAGGCTCAGTCAATCAGATGACACTAACTTTTGGCACGACATGGGGTAAGGAGGGGCTGCAGGGAATCCATTTGGGCTGGGGTGGCAGCTGCACTGGGAGTGACATCAGTTTCCAGAGGGAGAAGCAGAATCTGGCATCAGGCTTGGGGTGTGGGAGGTGCAACCAGAGTCTGCACCCAGCAGCAGTGGCAGAATGGGTTCTCTGTGGAGAGTCTGTGTACTCCTTCCTCTGGGGCCACCAACATCTGCCTCTATGAACCTCTCAGAGTCTGTGAGCAACTCAATAGCCTTGAATTTTTTTCCCTTCCTGTTTGAATGAGCCAGGGTTGTTTCACTGCTTGAAACTAAGAGCCATGCCTGATATGAAAACCAAGCAACATCTTTTTGACCCAATGATTCTGGCATCCTAAAATACTCATCTCATTTTAAGTTAAAAATAAATCCATGTTTGAGCATCTACTGTTTCAGTTACTGTGCTAGGTGTTACAAAGCTAAGTAAGAGTGATAAGTAAATCACTATCATCACCATGATAAATAGAGGATGGAAACTTGCTTTTTGGAATACAGATACAAAATGATTAATTCTGCCTGGAAGTGTTTTGGAACATTTCAGAGAGGTAGTGAGCTGGGCCAAGAGAAGAGCATAGGCAAGGAATGGTGGTGTGAAGTTGCCTGGAGTGTCCTGAGAAGATGGGCTCAGAAGGACTAGGGTTGGGCAGAGAAGGGGGTCACTGCAAGTGAGGCTGGGAAAGTGAGGCTGGGAAAGTGAGCCAAGGCTCAAATACAAACTGTCTGAACTTCATTTTCTGTGCAAGCAGGAGAAGCCACTGACATGGGTTTGGAAGATGGATTGAAGGGGGAGAAAAATGGAAGCAAGAAACTCTCTCACAAGAGGCTATAAACACAGCCAAGGTCATGAGATTGAAAGGGAAGGCAGATATTTGAAAAATATTTAAAGAGATGTGAGGGATAGGACAGGCATAGTGGCTCATGCCTGTAGTCCCAGCACTTTGGGAGGCCAAGGTGGGCAGATCACGAGGTCAGGAGATCAAGACCATCCTGGCTAACACAGTGAAACCCCATCTCTACTAACAATACAAAAAATTAGCCGGGTATGGTGGCATGCCCCTGTGGTCCCAGTTACTCAGGAGGCTGAGGCAGGAGAATCGCTTGAATCCAGGAGGTGGAGGTTGCAGTGAGTCGAGATCGCGCCACTGTACCCTAGCCTAGGCAACAGAGCAAGACTCTGTCTCAAAAAAAAAAAAAAAAAAAAAAAAAAAAAAAAAAAAAAAGAAAAGAAAGAAAGAGAGAGAGATGTGTGGGGTTGCTGCTCTGCTGGTTGTGGAGAGTCAAGGAGGATTCAAAGATGGTCCTGAAGTCCCAGCCGGAAGAAGTAGGTGGCGGCAATGTTTTTAATATTGGCAATTCATCACATAGCACAGGTTTGGAAAAATGGCATTGGCTTTAGGCATGCCCAGATCTTTCCTCATTTTAGGCATTTGCTAATACATGCATTTTCTAAGCTGATGCCTTGTGTTTAATCACTGTTCCATTCAGGAGAAGGAGGTTGTTTCAAACGTGGTTGCTATCATTTGACTTCCTTGCTATTCACGGGGCTATTTTATTTGCTACTGATATACCACAGCCTTAAATTGCAAGTTAATCCAGGATGTTCCTAGGTTGGCAGTTAGGAATATATAATTCTTTGGAAGTGCTAAAAGTCAGCTCTCTAAATTCTCTCCATATGAACCTTCTCTCCACCTTAGGATGGATCCACTTATTTAGTCCACTGCCAGTACCTCACCAAAACCTGGGCGGTCACTGGATTCCAGGAACAACAGTAGCCTGGAGTGCGGCTGTTCCTGGTGGCTTCCCTGTATCCTGCCCATCCTTTGTAATGGGCAGGATGTTCTGTTCTGTCTGCTGTTGACTATCTCTATTCTGTTCCTGACCCTGATTTCTCCTGCCAAGCTCAATTTTGAGAGGTGACAACAGCAAGCCATGGCTTCCCAAAACATTATTTTTAGGTCAACTAATAAATTTCAAGAACATATTTGACTCTGCTTCCTGTGGTACTAAGCCTACTTCTTGATACAAGCATTTGCCTTTGTTGTAAATAGTAAAGTTCTTCCAGTTGGCTTTTTGTTAAGAAGTGTGTGGATGTGGCGTCTGATGACATCTTTAGCTTGGATTCTAAAAAGGCACTACCACTGTGCGTTTGACTAAAAGAAACACATTTTACCCGTGAATGCCTTCCATTTACAAATGCTCAGCTAGCACACAAAGCTAAGGCCATGCAGTAAGTACTGTCCTACAATGTTACTCACTTCTGAAAGCACAACATGATGACTGGTATAGCTTTGGAGATGTTTTCTGGAAACCAAATAAAGGAACAGCTTTGTTATTCCACACCTACAAAGTCAGAAGATGCACAGTCTTTTATTCATGTTTGAACAAGCTTCCTTCTTGAACAATCATCTATAAAGTGATGTGATTCTCTACTAGATCAGGAGCTCTTTGAGGATGGAATCAGGTTCTAATCCATATTCTAAATCTACACCACCTGCACAATGCATGTTGCATGGTTAGGGTTAAATAAGAGTTGGTTGAATTAATGAATAATACACAGCAAGATAATTCACAAAGAGAGGGGAGTAATCTCCCCAGCCTCAATCACTGGGCAAGTTGAATCGCTTGGGCACTGCTAGTGCCTGAGACAGAGCTGGTGACAATGTCATGTAATGTGAATATTTTACATGAACAGGGAAACTAGACTCACTGATAAGCAGTGTAGTCATCAAGACAACACTGTCTTGGAGGTTTTTCTGAAGTTATAACCATGCTACAGAAGCAATACATTATGAAGGCTGAGCATGTAATAAAATTTAATGTTGTCATAAATTTTATAACAAAGTTAATCTGACACATTTAATGACACGCATAATCATTAGTATGCAGCACTGTAATCAGACATTGATAATAAGCAGTTCACATCAGTGACTGTGAGAGGCTTTACTTGTGTTCAGCCAAACCAACTGCTTGGTATTTTTTTCTCCCTTCTGAGTCGTTAGTTTTCCATACCTACAATAATTATCAGTGGTGATGGGCTTCTCTGACCATGTGAATAATTTAATTCTCAATGCACAGATACAGAAACCCTTGCTGAAGACGGTGGCAAGCAGAGAAGGCTCTCTCTACTCCTTCCACCTGAAACACCTCTGCAGAAGCATATGGGAGCTCTGCCTACAGCCCTTGGACCTAACCACTTCAGTGTGTTCCAGTGAGTGTCTGGACTTTGGCCTGAAAGGTTTTTCCTAAACTAAAGAAAATTTCTCTGACCTAAAGGCCTTAACCTCCACCCCAGAAGCTCTCACCAAGGACTATAGGGAACCGGTGGGGAAAATCCTCATCCCTTACCCCTCAAGGCACAGGGCAGCAATACTGAGGCTTGTGTGCCACACTTCCTCCCAGAGGTCCTCAGCGGGCTGCCTGCGGGGGTGAATGACTTCCTAACATGCTCCTTGACAGCCTTCCTTTCCTTGCCTCGCTTCTCCACTCTCCTACCAGCACTGCAGGAGTCACATCCCAAATATACCAGTGGCACTTGAATCCTGGTCTCCAGGTCTGTTTCTGGAAAAACCCAAGTAAGACATTGCCCCAGTAATGGGGCTAGATGTCTGAGGCTTCCTTGAGCATCTACCTTGAAGGCTTTTACTGCTCTACACACATGCACATACACACACGAGTGTGCAACCAGTTACATCCAAGCTCCCCGAATACTAGCCTGTTGAAGATAGCAGAGAGCTGCACTATAAGCCAAGGCTGCTCCCAAGAGCCGCTCCATCACTGAATTGGGTCCCCCGCAAGATGAAGGAATGTAATTATTCGAAGGATGGAGAATGTTCTCTGAATCACTGACAAGTTGGAAGGGGTGGAGGGCAAGAGTCCACCTGGGTCAAGTGGAGAGATGGAAAGAGTGAGAGAACCTGGACTGATAATGCCATTGCTCAGAAAAGGCTGCTCCAGATGCATATCTACAGCAATTGTACAGCCCAAACATCTCTGAGCAATAGGTCTCTGGTAGTCTTGATGTCTAGACCAACAATTCCCACTTCATTCTTCTCAGGGAAGGAGCAAGGAGAATCCAGAGACTCTCATTCTGCTGTTACATTAAAAGAGTTAGGCACAACAGCCTTGGCACAGTCACAAGAGCACATTCACACTAAGGTGTAAATGACTCACAGCTCCTTTTCTATTTTTAGGTTGGGAAGTTGCTTTAGAACATAAGGGGGAACTAAAGAATATTCCTGTTACATACAAGGCAGAGAAAAGGGAAACTAGTGGTGACAAGACAAATCATCTCTTTGACATTTGGCAGGCTCTACTTATTACAGCTCTGGGGGTGAGGTGGGAACAAAAAGATGCTGTGTAAAGAAGTTTATGCCATCCCTGCTGTAGTGGGGTGCAGTTTAGAGGGGTCACTGATCAAGCAGAGACCCAGAGAGTGTTTCGTTCCAAGCCAGAAACAGAAATGTATAAAACACAGCCTTTCCAGCATCAGAAATGAGTAGTGGTAGTAGAGACCTACCCAAAACAGGAAAGAGGACCACGTGAGGTAGAGTGCCAGGACCCTACATCCCAGTGCCGCTGCTCATGACTGTAATCTTGAGTAGGTCCCTTAAAGTCTCTGGACCTCAGTTTTGCCATCTGTGAAATAGGGATAATATTATCCAGCATAAAATTCGTTATGAGGCTCATGTAGGGCCTGCCTGGGATGATGTGTTACTAATGGTTAAGAACACAACTTCTGGGGTCTGACTGAACAGGATGAAATCCATGCTCAATACGTTCTAGCAGAGCCCTGGGTGATCTATTTAACTTTTCTCACCTGTAAGCTGAGACAAAAAGTACCCACTTTATAAGATTATTCCAATAATTACTTGAAATAATGCATACAGAGAATTAAGCATGGTACTTTTTATTAAACTAGCTATTAAAATGTGTAAAACATAAAGTATAGTATGGATTTTAGGACAATGCAAAGACTCTCTGCTGGCTGCAATAGTTCGGGGCCCCTTCAGATGGCTAAAGGCAGAATTTGTATATGTAAATATGGTGTGCTTATCTCTGCTCTGGATACTGAGGGCTTACCCTGTTATTAAACTTGTTTAGTAAATGTTGAACTGTCATGAGGCCTAACATTTAGTTCTAGTTATTAGATAAAACATTTGCTTTGAATAGTATTTGAATTGCCAGGTTCTAGATTATTCTGGTTGACAAACTCTTCATATTTTATAAAGAGGCTAAAATTGGTATGCTATCGCAGAACAGATGTGCCATTTTCAAGGTATATTAAACCATGATTCACTGGAACATTGGTCCTACTGGCAACAAATTCAGAGCAGGCTGGACTTTATTTGGTGAAGAAACATTGAGTAGAAGAGAAAGGACATTATTTTATGTATTTTCGTTTTCAAATTACTGTAGCTTAAACCTTTTAGCCATCGTTACCCACCTTCGGTCTGCTAAATAAATGATTCAGTACATTTCTAATTTACAGAATTTTTTAACAAAAGAAAATGTAATTTGATAGCCAAATCAACATTAAACATTATACACTTAAAAAACCACAGGCAAAGACAAAAACATGATGACACTAACTTTTGTTAACGTATGCTTACCTATGGTTTCCCTCTGAGGCATGTTCTTTCACGCTAAGCTTCCAACATAATATGAAAATGAAGGAGATGCATTTTGCAAAGCAAAACACACCTTAGGCAAAACACACATCTCAAATTAACACTGTTACAAAGTTTTAGAATTTAGTAAGTTCATTAATTTAAAAGTTGGGATGTCTGAGTCCTTCTATCCCAAAACAAGATCTTGGAGGGACTTCCACAGCTATGTAATACCATGGTCACATGACCCTTTCTGAAATTATTAATCTGAATACACCATATGAGGATAAATTCCATCTTTTTGAAAATATTTAGGAAAATGAGCTTGGTATTTATAAAATGAAGCTCTCTTTGGGTGGGTATCCTAAGACATGTCAAGCCAATCAGCCTGTAACTGTCAAAAAACATTGGTAGGTACAAAAGTGGGGTGCGAGAGGAGTGACTTAACTTTGTTAAGTGATGGGAAAGAAACAGTAATAGCATATCTCAATAAAATGTGATTTAGGAATATTTAAAATACTAAATCATTAAACTGACAAAGAAATATAAATCATTCAGAAATAAACTCATTAGGTCATCAAATCCCGTTAAATCTGCAATTGGGAAGAGCAAGGTGTACAATCCATACATTTAAACTCACGGGCTCACTTTGCACAATGTCAATTTACTCCTTAATATGTTATTAATATGCATTTTCCAAAAGGATGTATTAGTAAATTGTACACATCTACTTCTTGGCACCATCATATACCTAGTACAACATAAGCATTCTTCTTATAGTTAAGGAATGTGGATGGTATGAAAATTAGAAAAATAAATGCCCTATTATGTTGTGGTCAGGTTTAAGGCATGTGAATTTTTATCTTCATACAAAATATTAAAATCTAGATATTAAAAAGTAGTGCAGTATCAGTGATGCATTACCCCTGAGTTCCCAAAATGTCACATCACAAAAATATCCTGTAATTGCTTGTAGTTTATTCCTTGGCTTTCCTCTTTTCTCTCTGCATCTTTGTAACAATTTTTTAAAAGTGGAAATATAATTGTTGGCAATGCTAACAGCTGTAGAAATGATTACAAGGTAGGAAAAGCATAACAGGAATGTCAAGAATCTGTTTCTGGCAGTAACATATATGGAACATTGTTCAGGACAAAAGAGGAGAAGGAAGGAAAAAAGGAGAGGGGTTTATCATCTCTAAGAATTTTCAAACTAAACCTCATTGCTTAATAGGAAAAAAAGATTCCATATTTAAAGTTAAGTCACAGATAACTACTAGCTAAAGCATGACATCACCAGCATTGGAGTCAGCAGAAGTGTGTTTTTGAAGGACAGTGTTGCAAGAGGATCTTGACAGGTTTTCAGAGCCAGGAGACAGAAAATAATTCTACCTCTGTCAATTGAAGGACCTTAGGCAAATCAGTTTACCTCTTGTAGACTACACTCCAAAATTTAGACATTCAAAAATTTGATATTAATAACCACATGAAAGTCTCGTGTTGAGGTGAATATGTATTTGTTGGTGAAAGATATGTTGGTTTTTAAACAGCACTCTGCAAACGTAGGCTATTGTTGTGTTTTGCTGGTTGTCAAATTCTATACAGTTATACACATCTGCGTGGCCTCCTAATGGTGTTTTTCCAACGGCTAAAGGTTTATGAATAAGACAATTTTCCTGATGGAATTAACCCGATGCTTTTCTTAAACATGTAACCTTGAGTTCACTATACAAAACAATGCTTTGATTAGAGCAATGCATATAATAAAGGTTACCCTAGTTTCTTAGACCCTAGACATCATTCACAAAAAAGAGAACTGCTTTTGAAAGGGATGTATTTGCACAGGGAAGAAAAGTTTTCTACTTCTAATTATAAATGATTTATTGGTGTAAGCAAAACAACAGCCTATCTGAGAGGCACTTCTATGAGCATCCTCACGTGTGATTTGCAAGATTGAAGAAGAGGGAAAAATGCCTCGATTGTACCAATGATGAGAAAACACCAAAACTACAAAGCAGGTTTCAGAAAACCAAACTCATAACCAAGGACAATAATAAAGCAATGTGTTGACATATACTCTGCAAGTTTTCCTCCATAAATAGTTTACAGAAATTTTGTAATTTCTGTAAATGCATCCTATAATAATTTTGCATCTTGCTTTTTTTTTACATTAAATATCAAGTAGATTTCTATAGGGCAATTATTTGAAAATGATCTCAAATACATGGGGAAACACACATCAAATGAAAAAATGCAGTGGGTGATAGAGATACCATGAAGAGCCTCAAATATTTCCCATCTCATTGGAGAGAAACAAACATGTTCTCATTTAGAATGAGTGGGAGTTACCAAACTGATTTAGGCCTCTATATTTAACTTCTAGTCAAAAAAGGTAGTTCCATCTAACAATAATATTATGGTGAACAAAAGAAAAAATTAACTCTCTAAATTTGCAGTAGGGTCTTTTCTTCGGAAGTACCAAATCCCATCTATTACCAGCTCCACGCTTCAGGCCTAAAAAGCAATGACAGAATTTTTCCCAAGTGACTAGGATATAAACACCACTTTGGTTGCACAGTGAGACATATGCTCCAAAGAAAACTGGTTCAAAAACAGGCAAGTGGGTTTCTACAGAATAAATGAGAGCCCCGTCAATGGCTTCCTCTTCAGGGCTTTGTGTCTGTACTTGCGTGGTGGCTCTTTGTTTCATCTATGGATAATGGTGCACATGGTGTTCATAATTCCTTACACTCATGAACTGCTATAAATTTGTTTTTGGTATTCCAGAGAGTCCTAACTTCAGCTTCTGGGCAATGCTGAGGAGGCACCCTATGTTCTAGACTTACCTTTTGCAAGGTGTACTCTCAGCATTGTGGGCGATTTCCACGGGAGAATATTCTACTTAAAGAACTACTGTCCCAGCATAAAACAAAAAATCATTTATGAAGATGCAGGAGACTCAGAAAACTCTAGATTATGTTTGCACAAGCATAATGTCAGAGCCTCCTTTCCCCACTCCACAAGGGGGTCAGGAAAGGAGTACTCAGCTGTGAGAAAAGACATACAGAAGAATTCATGTGGTCATGACAGCGAGGACATGGCCGATCCTCCAAGGAGGATGTGTCATACACTTCATGAGCCCAAGAGTGTGCTGTAGGGTCTGAAGGGCAAGATGCTGGTTCACTGATGTAAAGGAGAAAGGGAAAAAGCTTCAGCCAACTAGAAAAACAGTCCTTATGCATGCTATTTTTTATTTCAAACACAGGTATCAATATCAATTCCTTCTCTGAGAGAGTATATTTTAAAATAGGATATATTTTTAAAGGAATATTTAAAGGACACATTAAAATTTATTTTAAAAACTTTTCAAAAGAAACAAAAGGTATGAATTTTATTTAATCCTTAAGGAAATGATTATTTTCTCATCCACATAAATCATTAATTTTGTTTTTCTTTATCTCCTTTATTAATCTACATTAGAAAAATAAACTTTTCGTACACTAAGAACAAGCTAACCAGTCTCAATTGACAAAATGTACCAATGCAACACAATTACTTTCACCTTTAATTTACAGGCAGCCAGATTCAAAAGCCTTAAAGTTGCTTAAACTTAAACATGACAATGACAACCTAAAAGGTATAATGTTGATTGGAGCAGATATTTAATTGGAAAATTGATGATTTTCCATTTCCAATTAAATCTCTAGATAGAAATGAAAAAAATTAAAAATCATATTTAAGAAAAGCCAAATCTTGGATTGTGAGGTATCCTTTTAAGGATGTTTCAGCAGAAAAAAACAAGGACTCTCACAATTGTGTAGCTGCCTGGATTAGGTGGGCACCCTGATCAAGGAGATGGGGGATGATTTGGCTTTAGTATTCCAATAATAAAGTTTATAATGAGAATAACATGTTGCTACAAAATCCAGTCTCTTCCTCAGATGCCTTCCACAGAGGGCAGGAAGATTTGTCAGTTTTGTTTGCTGATGATGCCTGGTTCTGCCAACAAACAACACCTGTCATATGGTAGGTAGTCAATATACATTTGTTGAATAAATAGAGAAAAAAAGAAATGTACAGTATGTTTGTGAAGCCAACTGTGTGTACATTGCTATTGAGGTACACAAAGAGTCTTTGTTTTAAATTTGAGAATGAGGACTTTCAATGGAATATATCTATAAAAATGAAAGAAAGACATTACTGTCTGGACTCTTGTACAGCAAGAGAAGAAAAACCACTAGCAAAGAGCCAACTCACCTGATAGACCTGGATCAAGCATGTGGCCGTGGAGAACACCCCTGGGACTCTAATTCCGGCACTCCTGCAAGCTGGGTACTTGGGCAGGACAGCAGCAGCACTCATGAACTGGGCAGCACCTGTTGGTGAGGGCTGATCACATGGATTCTCTAATCCCAGCCTTACAATCAGTCCTTTAGGTACATACTTTTTCTGACTTTGCTGATGAGGAAACTATGCACAGAGGTTATACAGCTTAACAAAGGGCCCTCACCTCATGAGTCATGAAATGGAACTTTAGCCTTTCTTTGTATCTGGTCTTAGAGCCAATACCCAAGAACCACTGTACTGTACACATTGTCTCAGAGAAACTTACTCTTCCTGGGCCTCAGTCTTTAAAAGGTGGGCAGTTGACTTAATAAGAATTAAGGATCAATGATTAGGGTTCAAGGCACTCCAAAATTCTGGTCTTTATTGAAAAGGCTACAGATGTCTCACTTCAGTAACACCCTATCATCTTGATATTCTTGGTTAATTAAATATGGGAAACCAATTTCATACTAATTGAAGTCAGAAAAAAGTACTCATGACATTTTAGAATATAATGACAAAGCCATAGATAAATTTTAATGCAACTGTAATTACTTAAAACTGTTACAGCATGCAATGTGTTACCACAACAGCCAGAGAAACACTAATTTACTCAGCCTATTCTTCTAGACCTATAAACACTAGGATTAAATAAATATTTTCATTGAATTTATTCTACCCTTCATTGCCATTTATAGATAGCTTACTCGTCAAATATTACTTTCTAATTGTTTTATGTTTCCTAACTAGCCTGTAATACTTTGGCAAGGACCTCAAACAATAGTAGACAGTAGGTATAAAATAGATGGCTACATTGAACAGATGACTAAAAGGATGCCTCCTGAGTACCTATATCTTGAAATATACTTTATTGTGCCTTACTTTCAATTTGTGATTTTAAAATGTAGAAATCGCCTATTTTATGTAATAACAATAAAATCCTTCTTTGCTGAAAATATGCACAAATAAAGTTTACAAGCTTAAAAAATTAAATCGTAGTAATGGTCAAGCTTTCCAATAATAAAATACATTTTCATAAGGTTTTCATTTTACAAAAACTCAAATAGCTTCATGAGTTCACAAAATAATATATTTTTCAAGATATTAGCGTATTCTTATACTGGAAGAGCAGAGAATAAAATTTACTTGGAGATCGAGCATTTGCTTCTTTAAGAAATACTTCTTTGGCCGGGCGCGGTGGCTCAAGCCCGTAATCCCAGCACTTTGGGAGGCCGAGACGGGCGGATCACGAGGTCAGGAGATCAAGACCATCCTGGCTAACACGGTGAAACCCCGTCTTTACTAAAAAATACAAAAAACTAGCTGGGCGAGGTGGCGGGCGCCTGTAGTCCCAGCTACTCGGGAAGCTGAGGCAGGAGAATGGCGGGAACCTGGGAGGCGGAGCTTGTAGTGAGCTGAGATCCGGCGACTGCACTCCAGCCTGGGCGACAGTGCCAGACTCCGTCTCAAAAAAAAAAAAAAAAAAAAAAAAAAAAAAAAAAAAAGAAATACTTCTTTTAGTATTTTTACTTTAATATTATGAAAGCTACATAATTACATTCAGATTCTTTAACTATTCCAGTAGTTAATTTTTAAAACTTACGATGAACAGTTTTGTTTAAAATATGGAACATTGGTAATATGAAAATCTGAATTTGTAAGAATGATTTGCATTCCTTTTTTTTTTTCTGATACAACAAATGATGAAATAACTAATGGTTCCACAGAGGATAAAATGTCTCAAATCTCTTGGTTCTGAAGGTGAAGCGAGATTTTATACTGATACCATGTATCACTGAGATGCCAGAAGGAAATGGAATTAAACTCAGATAGTTCAAATGGAGAGATTTTAATGAAGGGACAACCTACAGAGGTGTTGGCAGGGTCAGGGGGAATCAGTGAGATATGCTTAGAACCCACCAACTGGCAAACCTCTCCCTAAAGATGGAGGAGGAAGGAGTGATACTGTAGTGAGAGCTTGAGCCTAAGGGAGGAGGATGGGCTGCTGAGCAGGAGGCACCATCCTGAAAGAAGAATCCTCTGCCAGATACTTTTCAGGGTCATTTCTTCACACTCTCTGCAGGGAAGCAGGGAGACAGCAGGAAGAAATATCCTAACCTCACTTTCCTCCCTCTGCCAGTGCCTTCCATTGGCCAAATCCTCCCAGAGGCCAGTTGGTGGCGATCAGTTTCCAGGGGCAACAGGAGGGAAGAGGAGGGCAGAGACTGGCTCAGGGGTGGGGGATCATGCACATTAGGGGTTCAGTTGTTCAAATACCTGTCACTGAGGCCTGATAAGGGTGAGAAGACTGAGCATGCTTCTCTGACCTAATTTCTAAGAAATCTACCGGAAATAACATTTGGGGATTTTTCCATTTAATAAATTTTTTAAAAAATAGCTGCCCTCTCAGCCCCATTTCCCATGCATTTTCCTCTCTTCAAGCTGTATTTAAATTCCTTCTTTCATTTTCCTTCTGGTAACAAAGACGTCTGTGGCTCAACAGACGTTTCTCTAAGACCCCACCCTGTTAGGTCTCTGAGCTGTGGGAAGTATTTACACAATTGCCAGTGAATGTAAGATCCAGGAATTTCCCTAAGATCCCTAACAAAATTGGTGATAAGTAGTCCCACATGTTAATCCAGCCACCCATGGATGACAGCACTTACTGTTTCTTTGATAAATGCCAAATACATTTGAAATAAATACCTGACATATTTAAGTGCTTTCTAATCTATTAATTTTATATATGCATGAGTCTGTTTTGTATATCTTCTGATTATAGGATAAATGTAAATAAATCCAAGGAATAATTAAACCTACCACTTTCAAGAAGCCTTCTTTGTAGAACTGGAGGAGTCTTAAATAGGCTTTTCAGGTATGCATCTCTTATTATCGCTAAACACCAACTCCGGCAAGGCAGACATCATGTGTGGGTCATCTTTACAGTACGCACAGGCCCTAAAACAGTGACATGCACATTGCAGGCACTCCATAAATGTTTGCTGAATTGGCTAAACCTTGGTTTGTCCCCATAATCAACCAGTGCAAACAGCACACAGATAATTACTTCTTGGAAAGATTCCAGCTAGTGTTTGATGTTACCTATGTGGTTTTTCTCTCAAGAGCAGCTCTGTAGGATTACATTATTTTCTGTTTTTTTTTTCCCTTTGACCTTAATGTCATCTACTTCAATAACAGCTTCATACAAAATTCCTACCAGCACATACCACAGCAGATTCAAGGCCTTGTTTTAAAAATGGTGCCAGCATCTCTTAATTTGGAAGATATATTGTCTCTCCTGAACATGGGCTAAGAAAATGTATAATTTGGTATTAACATAAGAGCTGAAGACACTTTAAATGCACTGTTTCATTTTTATAAGATA
This sequence comes from Macaca thibetana thibetana, assembly GCF_024542745.1. Lineage (NCBI taxonomy): Eukaryota > Metazoa > Chordata > Mammalia > Primates > Cercopithecidae > Macaca > Macaca thibetana. The sequence goes on from NC_065597.1 coordinate 42,755,964, forward strand.
AAAATAATTTTAAGAATCAAAATGTTATCAACAGACCTGTCCTTCATTAAAAAGTAAAACTGCATTTTCCTACATTTTATGAAAGTGTCCAATTACAAACAATTTTGAAATGTAACTTTTAAAAATGTAAACAGCCAAAATACTGTATTTAAAATAAATCTGGACAGGCAAAAAATATATATATATACCCAGAAGACAGAGATTTTGGTGAAAGTTAAGATATTTCATCTTCGAACAACTTAGAATCTTTCCTGCATTTTATAGTCTAGTTCCAGGCATTAATCTGAAATAACCTTGAAATCCTAAATCTAACACCCTTCAGAACAAAGTAGCTTTTCTCTTCTGCCTTATGAGCAAATGGACTAAATACTAGGAAATGGTACTGTCTGGGCCTTTGAACCAAGACTGAAAGAGATGAAATCCTATATGATATGTATAAACATTAGAGAATCCATTTTGATTTAATAAAAGGATGAATTTGTTCTATATCCTGTGAGAAAATGGTTCCCTTTTCCTGAAAATGTTGTCTCATTCCAACAATAGAGAGTTGGTTTTTTTTCCAGGGTGTGGTGTCGGGGGTGGACAGAGTTGCCATGAATACGGCATCTATCAAGACTGCTGTTATATTCATTTCTCAAAATGCATTGTAGTAGGAAATTCAGAACGCAATAAGAGAAAATAAATGTTTGACTTCAAAATATAAGGCCACATTTAAAGCAGCAGGTGAAGTATAGAACAGTTAACAGTACAAATTCTTTATCTGCAAACTTGCAGTTCCCTAAATCTCTGTAACACATCACTTTTAAAAGCCTCAGAGAAGCGGTTCTATAATAATTTACCAATAATTCAACCCCTCAATAGCCTTAGCAAGTGAAACCTTATAGTCTTACATTTTAGAAATGACCCAACTTGATCCTTTTATTCTTCAGAATATCTCTCTCAAATTTTCATTTGCTTTTCATTAATTGATGAATTATGAGATGTTTTAGGTGCCTGTCCACAAAGAAATGAAATTTTCACTTTCCAGGAACCTAACAAATGAAAAGATAGAAACCAATTCCAACAGAATGTTACCAAAGAAATCTTTTAGAGTCGACTGTTAACATTATTTATTTATATTTATCTGGCTCTACTATTTGTGGTACATTTACACTTCAAAGCTAAACCTCAAATAACATCATAGTGAGTGGTTGACTTCATGTTTAGCTGAGGTCTTGAAGACTGAAAAAGACCATGACAAACGCACATCTATTGTCTTGGCTACTGTATCCGTCTTCATCACCATTCTGATGGTGTGCAATGTATTGCAGCTCACCCTTTGGGAAGGACTAAAGTAGACATCTGTTGGTTCTGCTTGCTCAGCATTCCTACCCTAATTTTCCTTTGGAGAACCCCTTTATTCTAGACCACGTGAAGTTAATGCCAAACCCCATTCCAGGGGATGCACCTGAATCCAACTTCAGTTATCTAAACAGTCCCTTCTCCACGTTCAGAGAAGAGCAAGCGACTCAAACTGCCTTCATAAGGACAGACCTGGGACTTCTGCTGCAAATATTGAAGAATAAGTACTCTTTTTTCTTGCTAGGATTAAGCTGGTAGTACCTTCTAGGAGGCTATCATATGGAAACAACTTGTTTGAAAATGAAGCCACAACTAGAAAACAGATCCTGGTAACCCGGATTGACGGATCCAGCCCTACCTTAAATGGCAGGACCTAACCCGAGGCTTTTTGCATCAACCAAGTAAAGTCCTTAAGTTTTGTCACTTGCAGCTAAAAGAATTCTGACTCTAACAATGTGACAATAGCAAAAACAAACATGACTGCTTTTGAGGTTTCTAATGGATTTTCCTCCCTAGACACATGATTTCATTTAATCCTCACAATTCAAAAAAGCACATGTCTATTAACATTAAATTAATGTTCATTATTTTGAACACATACTATGTGGACAAGGGATGGGGAAAGCCAAGGGAGCAATCAGTGTGAAATCTCACTTATATGGGAGGGAAGTGGAGGTTACATATCTCAGGGCACTTAACAGACATCATCAAATGAAAGAATAAACAGTATATGGGAGAGGCAGGAGGTGATTCTTCAATTCCTGGATGAAAAATTAGGAGATAATGAACTCCTAACAATCAGCCTAATGAGAATGGCTCAAGCAACAGGGCATAGAGAGGGAGTTAGGTTAGACATGGGGTTCTTGAGAGTTTTCAGCTCTGGGTGGGTGCAGCTGTTGTCAGTGGGAAAGGGAAAAAGGAAGGGCTGAGTGTGGAAGGCAGGGAGGGAGGAGACAGTGTGGGTCAGTGAAACAGGGCCCTTAGAATGACAAGTCTGGACCAGAGAGAGGCTAAGACTGGAAATACAAGATGGGTAACCACTGGCATACAGATGGCAGTTCAGACTTGGGCACTGCCCACCAGAGCCTCAGCATGAAGAGAAGAGGGAGAGGCTGGCCACCACCTCCCTCTGAGTAATCGTAATCCTGCTCCGTGAGCTCCTGAAAACAGGCTCTTTCACTCGCCCCATCTCTTGCTCTTGATTGCAACCCGGCATTCAGGAGGCATCCAGTAAATATCTGTGGAGTGACCGACAACGCAGCGCTAGGGCACTGAGAAGACCCCGGGGCACCAGGGGCTGGTTCTACAAGGGTGCCCCTCCCGGTGCCCTCCAGCACGCTGCCAGAGCCGCCAGTCTTGGCCGCTACACGGGATGCTGCCTCATTATTCAGCTCTCACCTCTTAAATTAGTTCATGCTCTCACATTAGGTGTAATCACAGCTGGCAACGCTTTCTGGGGATGTCTCAGAAAGATCTGAGTTGAAAAAATATTTTTGTGTCATATTTATTTAAAGTAAAATTGCTGCTTCCTCCCCGCCCCTTCCTTTCCTCCTGGCCCACCCAGTGACCCCGGCCATGCTCAACGGAGGCGGCGGTCGGAGGTGAGACTTCCTCTACATAATTCCTTAAACAGCTATCAACTAAGTCTTAAAGAAAAAAAAGAGATCTAGAAGCAGAGACATGGCTGCTGGCGATCCCAAAGCTGGTGTACCCGCGTGGGGGAGAGCGTACCCTGGGGGCGGCCGGCAGGCCGGACCAGAGGCTAGCCCCGAGGCCCAAGGCAGGAGCACTCCGCCGGCGCCCCGCGTCTCTCCAGCTCCCAAGGCTGCGCTAACTCCACTGATCACGCCAGGTTCAAGGTCGCCCAGTGGGGACCGGAGCGCCGGGAGCCGGTGGTAAATGTTCCAGCCGGCCTCTGCCTGGGGTCCGGAGCCGCGTTTCTGCTTTGTACTTGACGGACAGGTCCGCCCGCCCTCCCGCCGCCCGGCTACCAGCCCGCGTTCATCCTGCAGGGCTAAGTCTCCCGCACTCGGCCTGGAACGCCTGGATCGCTCCCTTCCTCTCCCCATCTTCGCAGCTCTCCTCTCTCCCTGCCACTTGGCAAAGCTGCATTTTGACTTTCACATTTTTGACTACGTGTGTATAGTTCCAAGTCCATGCGTGGCACGAAAATCCACTTAGGGTAAAAATTATTCTCGAAAAATCGCCCATCTGGTGTTCTACACTCAAGGCTAGGAGGTGCAGGCACGGGTGCATAAAGCACGCCGTAAGGGTGCACAGTAAATAAAAAGTACGGATGCAAAATGTAAATTTTAAGTGCAAAACAGAAAAGCAGTGCTCGTTGCCGCCCCGCACGCTGGATTTTAAGGGGCACGAAGGCGGGCCTCAGCTGTTTTCGCTTAGCCCCGCGTCCTCAGCGCCCGGCCCAGTACCCGGTACTCCGTACGGGTTCAATGATCTCTCCTGAATAAGTGAACAAATTAAGAAATGAATGAATGACCTCTCGATCCGACCTCCGCGCCTGGCAGAGCAGAGCAGTCGCTGCGGGAGGCGGGAGAGAGCGAGAGGCCAAGCTCCACCGTCGCGGCCGCCTGGTGGAGCAGAGGGACGCGGAGACGCCCGGCGCCGCGAGTGCCTGCCTAGTAGCTCCCGGGTACCACGTGCGCCCACCCCAAGCCGCGCAGGCCCCGCCCCGCCGCGCGCGCACGCGCCCTGCAGCCCCGCCGCCGGGACCCTGCGCTAGACTCGCCCAGCGCGCCGGCTGCCCTCCCGCCCGCGCCCGCTGGGAGGCGCTCCCCTCCCACCCGGCGCGCCCACAGGCGGGCTGGCGACTCGCGGCCTCTAGCTATTCCACTCCCGACCCCGGCGCGCGCCTCCTCCTACCTGAGGGCCGACCAGCGGGGGCGGGCGTGAGGGCCGAGCAGCGGGGGCGGGCAGGAGGGCCGAGCATCGGGGGCGGGTGGGAGGGCCGAGGGGGGCGGAACAGGATCGAGGCGGGAGGCGAGAAAGTGACCCGCCGCGGCGGACCGTCTGTGCGCGGACGCGGGCGCGCGCCCGCGCTCCCTTCGTCGACTCCCGGCCAGAGCCCAACCCTGCTGCCGCGCGCCGCCCGCCTCGCCGAGCCTAATAACAACGGCGCCCGGGGTCAGGTGGCCGCGCGCGGACAGCGCCGTCATTGGCTCGGTGGGGAGCGCGGCGCGTCAGGATTGGCTGGGGGGCGGGGCCTCGGCCAGGGCGGGGACAGGGCCTCTGAGGGAGGCGGGCCGGGAGGCGCCGGGGGCGGGTCTAGGCCGCGGTCCGCGCCTTTGTGCCCGGCGCGCGCTCTCCGCCCGCTCCGGCTGCAGCGCTGGCTGCATCAATAATTCAGAGCGGCGGCGGCGGCGGCAGCGGCGGTTGCGGGCAGGAGGTGGCGGCAGTAGTGGGAGCGAGCAGCAGCGGCTATGCATCCAAGTGCGGCTGGGCAGCCGCGGCACCCCTGAGGCCCGGGCGGGGCTCCGGGAACACAGCGCGGAGGGGACGCTCGTCCAGAGTGCGAGGAAGAGCTGTAGTGTCCAGAGCGGCGGCGGCGGAGCTGCGCACGGAGCTGAGGAGGGGGCTTCGGAGAGGAACTGGGACGGGGGGGGCGGCTGGCGCGAGCAGCCCCGGGGGTGGGGGGCGGGGTGGGCGCCGGAGGCGCGATGCTGGGCGCCGTAGAGCTGCTGCTGCTGGGGGCTGCGTGGCTGGCGGGCCCGGCCCGCGGGCAGAATGAGACGGAGCCCATCGTGCTGGAGGGCAAGTGCCTGGTGGTGTGCGACTCCAACCCCACGTCCGATCCTACGGGCACAGCCCTGGGCATCTCTGTGCGCTCTGGCAGCGCCAAGGTGGCTTTCTCTGCCATCAGGAGCACCAACCACGAGCCGTCCGAGATGAGTAATCGCACCATGATCATCTACTTCGACCAGGTGAGAGATCCTTCCTCCCGCGGCGTGCAGATTGGGCTGGTGAGGGAGGGGTGGATGGAAGACCGATGCCCGGTCCTCTGCAAGGGCTCTGCGGAGGCGCGGGGACGACAGTCCGGGACCGATTGCTGCCCACTCCCCTTCGTTCCCGTCTCGTTATAGGTACTAGTGAACATTGGGAGCAACTTTGATTCAGAACGCAGCACTTTCATCGCCCCGCGAAAAGGGATCTACAGTTTTAACTTCCACGTGGTAAAAGTCTACAACAGACAGACCATACAGGTCAGCCGCCGCCTCGGGCCGGGCCCTGGCCCCGTAGCGGGGTTACTGGCCGCAGGGGTGCTCGGGCTGTCCGGAGGTGGTAGGCAGAAGTGGCGGCTGCATGTACTTCGGGCTGCTTGGAGGGACAGATAGCGGGGCCTCTCAGTTCTGTGGCTTCAACTGCCCTCTGCTTTCCCTGTCTCTGGATCTTGGGATCCAGCTCCATCCCTCCAGAGACAGAATTTTCTGCTTCCGCCTTCCGGGCCCCTCCGAAGGGTTCCCTGGATTGCAGGGACTTCCTTGTAACTGCTGTTGTTAGCGCCCCAGACAGCTGCCGCTTGGGGAGCCTTCCCGGACTTGGATGCTTGTCTTCAGCACCACGGACAGGGCCCCCGTTTTCTCCCACTTGCCCCCATCCCCACCCCGTGCGGACTCTGGGTTTTTGAGCTAGCAGCATTTAGCCCGGGGGGGTGAGGGGTGGAGAGAGAAGGGAAGGAGGGGGCGTAGTGCTACTCTTTCCCGGCTCCAGCCGTGTCCCAGCAAGCACTCGCCGGCTCTTAGGGTCCCCAGAGGTGTCCAGGTTTCCTTTGGGCGCCGAGAGAGGCGGGACGCACAGCTGGGGAGAGGGCGCGAGGCCCTTGGCTGACGGTGCCACCACAAGGGCAAAACCAGGCGGTGGCGGGCGCGGCTGGATGGGGGCTGGAATTGAGCCCGTGGTTTGGGGAGAAAATACATTGTGCCGCTCGGTGCGAGATTTCTAATCAGAAATCACAGTGGCTTCTCCGCTGTGTCTTGGCAACTGGGTCCAGGAGGGATTAGGGGCTTTTTGTTTGTTCGGTTTTGTTTTTCCGATAGCGCCGGAGGGAGCCTGAGTTCCTGCGGCTTTTTTGTTTGTTCTTTGTTTTTTGAGGCTGAGGGGAAACGGGAGAGAGGTCAAAGGTCTCAGGGCGCTAGAGCCACCTCATGAGTTTATTAAATTGGATCACAGAGCACAGTCGAGATTCGCTTGGCGCGCTCATTTGAGAAACTGGAATAAGAGCAACTCCCGTTTTGGGGACAGACCCTTCCTGTCACCCAGATGTGTGGTCTTTCGCCCCACTGGAGCCTCAGTAGTAAACTCCAAAGCCCGTTTTCCACCATTCGCCCCCGCCCCCCGCCACCACCACCTCTCCGTGCTTCCAGGTCTTACAGGCTGTTAGCCAAGCAGTGGGGAGGTTCGCTCCACCGCGGCTTCAGTGCCTGCCTAGGTTGCGCCTCTGAAGCGGGCCTTTCTCTTTCTCAGGTGAGCCTCATGCTAAACGGGTGGCCGGTGATTTCAGCCTTCGCTGGTGACCAGGACGTGACCCGGGAGGCCGCCAGCAACGGAGTCCTAATCCAAATGGAGAAAGGCGACCGAGCATACCTCAAGCTGGAGCGGGGAAACTTGATGGGGGGCTGGAAGTACTCGACCTTCTCCGGATTCCTCGTGTTTCCTCTCTGACTGGCTCATAGCCTGAAGGGAGGTGGGGAGAGGGCGAAGGCAGAAAGGGGAGTGAAAAAGAGGCTGAAATTAAGAGGGAGAGAAAGCAGCACGACTTGAAACTTCCTACATGTTCTCTAACTGTATCTGGGTAAAAAGGTGCGCGCCAGCGGTGGGACAACTTTGTCCATTTCCTTATTAGGAGACATAAATTTCGCTTAGCTCTGCGCACTCCCATTTCCAAAAATAAACTCGCCTCCCCCATTCCAGTTGCAGTAATCAAGAAAGAGACGGCCTTGTCGTTGTTTCTTATCCCCCAACTTCATGTTCCCTGCAATTTATTTAAAGAAACTTTGTATTTCACTACATAATCTCAAATCTTTCTGCCTAGCCCCCTCTGAATCCTTCTGCCTACTGAAATCTAATATATTCCCCGCCCCCAACCTTTTTTTTCAGTTGGGAGAGGGGGTAAGTTTTGTTGTTGTTGTTGTTTTGTTTTGTTTTGTTTTGGATGGGGAAGGTACTTTTAATTTGGCAAGTGTTGCTCTTCTTAAAACACTGCTCAAGTTAATTAGCTGAAGATACTTAGTGTCCTCGGCTGCTTGTTAGCAGAGAAAGGACTCACCTTAGTGGTGACTGGTTTAAAAAAATATAAATATATATCATTTGTACACGAAGAACTCTTGCCAGTGGAAACTGGCTGTGTTTCCGTATTTCTATGTCCTACTCGGAGTGATCGTGAAATCTAAGGCTGCTTGATGTTCTGATGCTTGTCAATGCCGTCGTGCTCTGCGGCTCAACGAAACGCCAAGGAGCTTCTTCGGGACGCTTCCTCTTCCTCTGTAACATATGTGTGAATAGCCAAGATTTAATTTTGCTTTAATCTAATAAAGTCGAAGCGGGACTTTTATTTTTCTGAAACAGCTTTCTAAACTCCTCATCTTCCCCAGCTGGGAGGTTGGGGGTCGGGGGTGCCAAAGGGCGAGGTTCTGAAGGGCAGGAGACTTGGGGGAACGCAACCATAGAAAGGCCTGGGCGCGAGGGCTTCCTCGCAAAGCCAGCCTTGCGCTCCTTCCTGTGCCAGGCCAGGGGCCAGCACTGCATTCGCCTGTGTTTACAGCTTTGACGCAAACGTAAGAAACGTGGCCGAAATCTTCCTTGGCCAGGCGCGGCCGCCGACCCGGGAGCGAAGTTTGATTTTTTTTCTTTGCGTTCCAAATGCATCAGGAATAGTTCCAGTTTGAGGACCCAAACCACTCTACCTGGGGCGGCAGACTCCTCACGCCTTCTGTCCCCGGATGTCTCCCACCGCGTCCGCCCTGCAGTTCCCGAAGCAGCGTATGTTTTATACACCGCCTCTGAATCCGGAGTCCACCCGCCGCATACTCGGGCGCCCAGGACCTATGATTCCGGTCATTCACAGGACTTTATTCAAGAGGTTCGTCCAGGAGTTTTAATTGTATCGGAACATAATGTGAAAGCAAAATTGAAATAAACGACTTCGTTTTAAGTCTGGAAGGCTGACCCAGTTGCTTCGGCAGCGGGGAGGTCGGGAGCCGGAGCGAGTGGGCATCCTGGGGCGAAGGGCCAGGAGCTGGGAGCTGCAGCCGGCTGGTCCCCTGCAGTTGTGGTTCCTTTCAGAGAAACTTTTTCCTGGCCCAATATTCAGTAATGAATTTTATTTCCTTTAAGGGGCGTGGGGAGAAGGGAGAGTTAGTAATAGCACAATAAGCAACGTTTCTCGGATTTATCCCAGCGGCTGGTTCGAGTTAGAAATTCACGGAGCACCGGGCCTCTGTTGAAACCCAGGCCCGTTTCTTCTCTGCATGCAATCCGGTAAGCCGCGGAGCAGCTATAGCGGGAGCCCTTCCAACCCAGTGGCTCCGGGACCCGCAGAGATAGATAGGGACTCGCGAGTGAGGAGTGGACCCGAGTACTTTTCTGTTTCTGCCCAACAGTTTCCCTTCTACCCTGTCAGGCCCCAGGGAAGTGGGAATGAGAAGAAATAAGGGACCTTAAAGGGATTTAAAGAAAAACTGTTTTCAATAAAGAGACGCGCTTTTTCCGAAGTCTCCTGGTTGGGAAGGAGAGGTCGGAGACAGTTGGAGCCTTTGGCAGCGAAACTAGCTCCACCCAGCAGCTCTGCCATTGCAGGGCCAGCCCTTCGGGCTTGTGGAGACCCTAGAGTCAGTAGGGTGAGTGTAAGCTCGAGGCTCTAGGGCCGCGAAGGTTGGAGAGCCACCGCTCGAGGAAGCTGCCCCTGAACGCTTTGGCGCTACCCGGGCTGCAGGTGGGTGGGTCAACTCTCTTTCTGAGGGCGAGAACCACCAGGGTTCTGGTTTCCGTGGCTGCCTGTTCTGTGGGGTCACCAGGCTGTGTCCCGGTGGAGTGACTTTGGCAAGTCCGCTCTCAGGCACTAAATTTGCCCATTTATATAAAGACAGGGAGAAATCTAAACACCTCTCAGAGTTCCTCCTGCTCTGTGGATCCAGCCCTCCTCTGCTCCCAGACTGGGAGTCTGCAGATTCTTTTGCCTGGGTGAGTGAGTCCTGGCTGCAGCCTGTGCTTACCTGGCTGCCAAGTGGCAGCTCCTGAGTACTAGGCCTTGGGCTAGGGTGCAGGCCAGGGGAAGCCTGTGTCTCCTGGAACTGGGACTCGCTTCTGAGCCCCAGCTCTGGAGCCTGGAAGGTGAGTACAGTGGGAGCAAATTGTCCCCAGATTGGAAGAAGAGGGGTTGGTTTTCCTTTGATTCTGCTGTAGCTCAGCAGACCTCCTTCCTGGTAAAGGATTCCTGCCTCCCACAATGTCCGAACCTAGTATTGGAGAACCTTCTTAATTGGGTTCTAGCCTCCCTCTTCTTTCTCCACCTGCTGACCCCTTCCCTTGCCATCTGATGATTCCACCTCCCATTGTTGTCTTTATGCCTCCACACCTGCTGTTCCTGATTCAAGTTGAAGCACCCCTTCTCTCCTCCAGTTTGCAAAGTCCTATCCTGCTGAGGACCCAAGAAGTCCAGCTGAAAGGCTGCTTGCTCTGGGAGGAGGTTCTATCCACACAATACAGGCATTGCTTCCCCGAGGTTCAACACCCCTTCGGCACCTTCCAACCAGGCCTTGTTTTGTGCTGGTTGGGAAGGGAGACATCTGGGGCTGAGCTTGTCTCTTACTGTGTGGGTTCCATGGGGGCAGAGAGAGCCCACACAGCGCTTAGCCTGCTAACCTGGCATCCCCACCCTAGAGGGCCTGGGGAGATGTGGGGCTCCATGTCTCCCAAACTGCCCTTACTGCCAGGCCTGAGCCTACCAGTGGCCTGAGTAGGGCTGTGGATAGCTCTCCCCAGGGACCTAGAGGTTTGAGTCCTTAGGGTCCTGGCAGGTGTGGTTGGGCCACCTCCCTGGCTTCTGGGGTGAAGGTGAGGTGAGTGTTACTTCTGCTAGAGGCAGGGGAGCCATCTTCTGAGCACTGGGCTTCAGCCGGAAGGGAACCAGAGACTTGAAGACTGAGAGAGATGGAAGAGGAGGAGCACTAGGTAGAGACTACCTTCCTTCCCCCAGCCAGAGGTTAGGGAGGGGACCCATTCGGAAACCCATACCTCACAGTGGCATCCTTTCATGCTTAGAATCCTTTGGGCCCTTCTGGATCTGGGGCCCGCCTCTTGCTTTCATCTAAAATAAACCCCTTCAGAACAAAGCCTGTAGGGGTTCCAAAGCCACCCCTTCATTCAGCCTTACCCTGGTCCCAAAGGCTCCTCCCCAGCCCAGGTCACCTTGGTCACCTCCTCCCGGAAGCCTTTCATGCCTTTCTTCTCCAGCCTCCCTCTTTGGAGTGTGGCCTCTCTTACCAGCCTGCCTCCTCCCTTCCCGCACCCCGCCAATTCTCCCAGGGCAGAGGCTGTGTCTTATTCTGCACAGCGTTTCTGGCACCCAGCCAGGCTTAAAGTTACGGTGAGTGGAACTCAGGGAGGCTTCTAGGACCCAACGAGCCCAGACCTTCTCCGCCCGGGTTCTCCACACCACGCTAAGCGGCCCGGGAGCCGCGCAGGCGAGGAGCCGAGGGTGATCACTGTGGTCTCTGCTGGGTTGCGCTGGGCCACGCACCGGCCCCCCAGCTCGCTTGCTCCCCGGCCGCCGCTTCCACCGTAAGCCGAGCTGGGAGCGCGCCTTTCAAGCTGCTCTGGAGCGCTAATGCTCAGAGACCGGGCGCATCCGCTCTTAATGAGAACATAATTACCCAGATGGAGAGGGAGCCTCACCCCGCTCCTTAATTGTTGCCTTAATGGGGTGGTAGTAGGGGATAGTGCGGGGCGGAGGGAAGGCGTGGGACTCTCCCACAGGTTTCAGGTTGGGTCCTGGGGTGGGGCGGACTCAGTGGAAGGCGAAAGACCCTGAACTGCAGACGTGTGCGCTGCACTTGGCCTCTGGCTTCATATGAGACCTTAGAATACTCCCCGAATCCCAGCCTTACTTTTTTTCAACTCACAAATGCGAGAGATGGGCTAGAAGACGTCTAGTGCTACTTCCAGGCGGTCTTACTTTTATGATCAGTGTGGGTGAGTTTAAGCCTTCATCTTGGTGTCCAGCCACCTGTCTCCCGCAGGTGCTGGGCCTAATCACCTCAACAGGCTTTCAAACAAAACATTGAAACCTAATACTGATTCTGGGTGGGAAAGTGGGCAGGGGGGCAGTGGTGCCCCGGAACCAAAGTTCAGGCACAGCTCCCTTTGAGCTAATTCCACGGAGAAAAAAACAAAACAAGAAAACAAAAAACAAACAAACAAAAAAGGCGGGGGGTTGGGGTGGGATTGCCCAGGGGCATTTACAAAGATCTCTCAATCTTTTTGCATAGCGGATACATAGGCACTCCCGGAGAGCCTTAGCGTCCTCGCATTTCAAATGGGAACAATAATGCCTTCACAACTGGGTAGTCGTGAAGACTATGCTAAAAGGTCCAGAAAGTGCTCATCACTGCCTGACACATAGTAGGTGCTGAATAAAACTAGCAATACCAAGGAGCGATCAACACTTGGCATATCCCACAATCACAGAAACAGGACGTAGGGGAACATGTGGGTAATCCCAGCGGCATCAAACATATGTGAAAACTGAAACCAGAGAGCAAGTGAACCTGAATGGTGGATGTAGGAAAAGGACCCTGTGTTCTTTCTTGTTCCTGCATACTGATCCCATCCTCACCCACATCAACCACAAGCATAGGAGATTTTACCCCCTAAATATCTTTCCTCTTCATCCCTTTGCTTGTATATTTGCATCGACCACTGTGGATGAATGTTGTCTGCATGTCTGTAGACTCTCCCATCAGACCAAGAGCTCTGTTGGCATGTCTGCGTCCCTTCAGAGGGTGAGCCCTTCAGAGTGAGAACTGTGTCTTCCTCATCTTGCCTGGTCCTGTGCTACCTACACAGTGCCTGGCACAGAGCAGGTGGCCTGTGATCATGTCATAAGCTAACCCAAACTGTGTCTGGCACAGTTGCAGGATATGGACACAGCCAATGAAAGTGCCCTTCAGGGGACTTCCTGGACCTCTCAGTCCCTCCCGTCTCCCCACCCCCTATATCACTAACAGGAACAATGCTGAAATGGAAGCGCTCCCAGATCCTGGGCAGAGACGGAAACCTTTCTAGGTACCTGCACTTGCTTTTATCTCCTCTTCCCATTTCAATCTGAGCCCAGCCTGTCCCCAGCAAGTCCCAGCTGTGATCCTGAGAAGGCAGTGAGCAGGGACAATGAGAAAGAGGCCAGAATCAGATGTATGGGCTGGTATTTGGATTTATTGCTAGGTCTTCTCACTGGAAAAAATGATTTGCTGTGCATAGATGAGGCTGCCTGCACTTCAGGAGGCAGCAAGGAAACACAACGCTGCTGATGTCAGGAAGGAGAGCCTCGTGATTCTAAGCAGAGGCCTTCCGGTTGTGAGGCCACAGCCCAGAGCCTAGGGAGATCTTTGTTCATCTTGCTAAGCTCCAAAGACTTCAAGGAAGGGGTGTAGGTTGAGGGTCAGGGTGTCTCATCTAAGCAGACTCCAACCTGACCTCAGTGCTCTATTTGAGCACATTCCTATACCCTATACCTCATTGGCAAAGCCCTCCCTGACCCCTACTCAGCAGCTTGTCATCTGCTGACCACCTGAACTCTCCTATTCAGATCATGCCCTGACCACATCTTTGCTGCATGCTAAGCTCCAAGAGGATCAGGCCCTTATCTGCAGGCTCCCTGCAGTGTGCCCAATGCCTGGCACAGTGCCAGGTAGTAAATACTCTTTCAATGTTCCTTGAATGCATGAGTAAATGAACATATGACTGTGTAGACAGATGGATGGAGGGCTTACTGGTTGCATTGTGAATGCATCTTCCTGGCCCACCAGACTGGGAACTCCACAAAGGTGTCTGTCTTCTCTGCCTTGTTTATAGCTGTGTCCTCAGTGCCTAGCACAGTGTTTGGAATATGGTCAGCATGAAAAGCGTTTCTTCAATGAATGAAGAATTACCTTTATAATACTTTGGAAGTGGGACTCATGGGACTATGAGATTCTAGGGTGTAGGTTTGGTACTGTGCTCCTCTCTAAATCTTCACTGTTCCTCTGAATGTTTATTTTGGAATGGAATTGCATTGTACCTGTTGTCTGGAGTCAACTCTATAGCACGAGTTGTTTTTGTATGCTGTTTGTCCCCATGCCCAACATACTGTGGGCACCTTAGAGGGCAGGGGCCATATTTTATTTTCCTTAAAGGAGAGGGATACTCTCCTTTCCCCACCAGCATTTAATAATGGGATTTGGTATTGGTTGATTGGTTGTTTAATCCAGGATCAAGCCATTCAGCCTGTGGCAATGAATGGGCATTGACACCTTACTGATAGTGGTAGGTAACAAAGGTCAGAGGGTGCTAACCAGCAGGCTTTCCCATGATATTGGCACACTGGTCGGATGTAAAAAGTACATACAGGGTCTTGGCAAATGAGGGGGCTGGTAATTCCTTGTTCACAGATGGCCATAAGGTCACTGGGTTTTTGTTCTAGCTGGATACAGAATGAACTCTGAAATCCCCTCATAGCTTTGGGTTCTGCTTCAGAACATGCAGTTGGAGTGGGCTCTGCTGGTTTCTTCTAAATAAAATCAAAGACTCCCCCAACCCCCTACATTTCTCAGACCCAGTGTCCAGCTGGGAGTTCAGCCTGACAAAGGGTCTCTGGAATGCTCTGCTAGCAGCAGCAACCTGCTTACTCAGGTGAGGTTCAAGAGCCTTTTCTTCCATCATCAGAAATTACTGCACACTTTCAGGGAAACTTTCAAAGAGGGAAGAGGGAATTACTAACAAAGGAGAGGCAACTGGACATTTTCTTCCTCCTCATTTAAAAAGAAGCTGTGTGCTCTGCCCAGATCTTGTATTGGAAAGACTCTCCTTTGTATTCTGAGAGACTCAAAAATAAACTCCCCAATGTGTACTTCTGCTGAGAAGTTCAGATGATTTTATAATGACTGAGTGGCTCCAAATATGGCATTAAAATGCAGCTGATGAGGAGCCTGCTATTTTACTAACTCATCTTGATCAAAGTTGGTCAATTTAGGTCTCAGCAAATGTTCCAAATGCTCTCTCTCTTTCTCTCTTTTTGGAGTTCATTTCAGGTAGATGGATTATTTACTTATTCTGAAGGTGCTGAGGGAAAGGGCATGTTAGCAATACCAATTGAGCTGTGGGTGCAAACTCACAGCTCATCCTCACGTGGCATCTGGGTGTCTGATGCATTTTCTTCCTCCCTTCTGGGCTTTTGATGCTTCCCAAGTGGGGACTTATTTGGCAGGTTCACCAGCATGTGGGCCTCAATAACCTCCTGCATCAAATTGAGTGACAGTGGTGCTCTTTGAGGCTGTGAAGCTTGCAGCTGTTTTCCTTGATTGCCTAAATATGTCCCTGTCTCTGTCATGAAAAGTTGGGATCCAGGCTGAGAGCAGAAACAAGTCTGTTCCCCGAAGAGTGACACCACACAGCCTCTAGGGTCCCATGCTAACTCGAAGTTTATGCAATGCAAGACTCTGCAGACAGCAATGAGGGTCTTTGTGTCTGCATTTCCAGCTTAAAGTTGTCACCAGCATCCTGCCTTGTAGCCCCAACCCACAGAAAAAGCCATTGATGGCCAGCTGTTAGAGATCTGATGGGAGTCTTCTTTGTTTTTGTTTTTTTTGGGAGGTGGTAGTTGGGGAGGGTGGGGGGGTGGAGTCTAGTTCTATTGCCCACTGGAGTGCAGTGTCTTGATCTCGGCTCACTGCAGCCTCTGCCTGTAGGTTCCAATGACCTTCCTGCCTCAGCCTCCCCAATACCTGGGACTACAGTCATGTGCCACCATTCCTGGCTACTTTTTTTTTTTTTTTTTTTTTTTTTGAGTACAGATGGGGTTTCACCGTGTTGGCCAGGCTAGTCTCAAACTCCTGACCTCAAGCAATCTACCTGCCTCAAAGTGCTGGGATTACATGCGTGAGCCTGGCTGTGAGTCTTCTTTGGACTCCTCTTACATTTTTTTCTTCACTTGCCAGAGTGAGCTTCTCAAAATGTAAACTAAGCCAAGTGACTCTTCTACTTAAAACTATCCAGTGTGAACCAAAACTCCTTAGAGTAGCCTCCAAGCCTTCCATGATGGGGCCTCTGCTGACTTCTGAGACCTCATCCTCTATTGTTTTTCTCTATTGCAGAGTAGCTCATTCTGGATTTCTGTTAGTTTCTAGAATATGCCAAGCTGTGTCCTGTCACAGAATCTTTTCACCTGTCGATCCTTTATGGGCAAGGGATACTCTTCCATCTCCCACTTATTGCTGTGGCCATTTCCTTCTCTACTTTTGTATCTGAGCTAAAAAGTCACCTTTGCAGTGAAAGGCCATCCTGATCACTCTGTCTAATATTGAGACACCTCTTCTTCTACCAACTGAGCTCTATCATACTGCTTTGCTTTATTTTCCTTATAGCAGTCGTGACCCTGGAAAATGCTCATTTATCTGTTCACTTGTTTCCTGCCTCTCTCCCTCTCTGGGGATAGGAACCTTGCTGTCTTGTGCCTTACTTTATTCCCAGTGACTGGAAGAGAGCCTAGAATAGTAGGGGCTTGATTCATGTATGAATGATGGAATGGCAAACCAGCCATCCAGTCCTGGTCCCCAGAGCTCAGGGTTTTTGCTCCATCAGAGCAGAGCCATCTCCTCATTAGTCCCTCTCCTCAGGAGCTCAGGAGAAGCTGAGGTCCATGGCAGCCACTAAACATGTCACCCACCGGAAACCATCTTCATATTGAGGGGAAGTGCGCTGGGAGCTGTGAGCTCAATGATGGAGCTGGAAAACTGGTGTCCTAGCCACATGCCCAATAAATGGGCCTTTTCCTTGTTAATATCTGCTGTTAAAATTGCATAATTCAGCTCTAACATGTCATTGGGCTAGGGAAAACTGAAGTTAGCTGTGAATTATTGAATTTTTTCTTGCAGAATTTATCCTGCAAGTAGGAAACAGAGAACAAGGAGCAGAGGGGCTTTGGTCTGGGGCAGAGGTGAAAAGCAGCCTGGATGTCATTCCTGAAGCTGTTGCTCAACACGGAGCAGAAGTGGTTGGTGAGGTGAGGACTCAGGGTTGAGAGAGAGGCCTGAAGGGTCATGCACGAGACAGAAGCAGCTTCGTGACTCTCCCCAAGATGGGAGAAGGGAACAATGGGGGCAGAAATAGCAGCAATGTGAGTCTAAAGCTGCTGAGAAAAGATACTTATCCTCAGACTATAAAATATCCACCACAGAAATACCCAGGTGGCCTGGAGTTGCCAATCAAAACATTGGTTCGACAGTGCTGACCTCAGAATCGCTGCGTGCCTGCCCAGCAGCAGCTCTGCTCTGCAGGTCCTGTAGAAAAACCAGGCGGGGAGCCTGCCTCACCCACGGTCCAGCAGAAGAGAGTGTAGTACAGAGAAGGATAAGAAAGTAAGGTTGGGGCTTGACTGTCTATTTCACTTGCATTAAGCCACTCCCACACCATAGTAAGTGCCTCATGGTCCAACTCAATTTTCATGACCTTTGGATTTCACCCCTGTTATATGGCAGAGTAGCAAGCACTGATTAAGAGAACAGGCTTTGAAGCAGAGCTAGTTTTGAAGACTGACTTTATAACTGTACTCAGGACTCTTGTGGGTACAGATGACTGAAACTCAGCTCAAACTGGCTTTAGTACCACCCTCCCAAAATAATTTACTCGCTCCCAGAACCGAAAAATCCAAGGGGTGTTGAATTCAGGTATGGCTGAATCCAGGTGCTTAAATACATCAGAAATCAGCCCTTTTTCACACATGCAGGCCTATTTCTAGGTCCCTAATTGTGACAATTTGACTCCAGCAATAACAAGCTCACATTCTCCTTGCCTAGTTTCCCCATTAGGAAAAGAGCACTTTTCTCCCCTACAGTGCCAGCAAAAATTCCACGGTTGATGGATATTCAACCAACTCTAAGTCATGTACATTCCCAGAACCAATATCTATGGTCACAGAAAAAGAAATGAGCTAATTGGCCAAGCATGGAGCCAGGTGGGGGTGGAGATGGAGTTGAGAAGAGGTAGCCTTACCCGGGAGCAGGTGTTACTAAAGAAGGGGAATGCATGCGAGCTTGGCTACTTCCTGGCTGTGTGACTTTAGGTGGAGAGCTTAACATCTCTGGGCTTTGGTTTCCTCATCTGTTAAAATGAATCGAGCAGTAATGTCTAGTTCTATTAGGATTGATAAGTCATTACCTATGAAAATGGGAACTAGAATTTCCACAGGGGTTCAAAAGCAAATGTCTGTACTTTACTGAATGGTGTAACATAATTTTGAGCATGTCTTGGTCTTTGTTAGAATTGTGAGATGCCTCCTGAAGCATGCTCCAAAGGCTCTTCTTTGCTCACAGTTGTATGCCAGCTATAGCTGGATCCCATACCATTAGTCAGCTGGTATTTCTTTGCATTGCTCTGGAGCCAACTGATAGTGAGATGGGCAGCTCTTTCCCAGAGTTAGTGCACAGTAAATAGTAGTTGTTATTACTGTTGCTCCCAAGGCAATTTTGCCAATGCTTATGCACCCTGGCATTGTTATTTAATTATATCACAAATGTGTCTTTTTTTCTGCAGAAGAGCCCAAGCTCCTTGTGGCCTAATAATGCTTATTCATGCATACAGATCATCTGGAGACCTCATTAAGAGGAAGATTCTCATTCCTTCGATATGGGCTAGGGCCGGAGATTTCCTGATACTAACAAGCTCCCAAGTTATGAGTTTGCACACCACGCTTGAGTTGTGATGGCATAGGACCATATATAGACCATAGTTATTTCCAAATACCAGTCCACAGATGAGTTATAGCGGACCTGGAAGGTTTTTTTTCTTTTGGAAGAGAATTTACTGGTGGCTCATATAACAGAAAAGTAAGTATGAAAGACAAAGATCACTGTAGACATAACTTGATCACTCACGCCTGGTCTCTGTCTCTCATGCACTCAGTTTTCACTCCTCACAGTCACAATAAAGCTGCAGAAGCTCCAACCCTTTCATTGTCTCTGCTTCAAATTCTCCATCCCAAAAGTCTTTGAAAAGTTCTCATGCTCATGCACCCTGGTATTGTTATTTAATTATGTCACAAATGTGTCTTTTTTCCACATAAGAAAAGGAATCTTTTGTGGAAGAAATTGTGAATGAATCTCATGCCAATCTCTAAATCCATTTCTATGGAAAGGCAATGCAGGGTCTAAGTCATATCCCCCTCATCACGTTAGAGAGTGGAGTCCACTTCATTTAAGCCTCAAGGATTGTGTGTGTGTGTGTGTGTGTGTGTGTAGAAGGAGGAGGAGGAGGAGGATTTGAAATGAAAACTGAAAAATAGCACAGGAAGTTAAAGGACCACCCAGCCTCAATCCTGACCCTAGACTCTGATACCCAACTCTTCACTCCACATATTCACTCACATGGCTAACATGTATCTCAGATATAACATGTTTAAAATGGAGCCCCTGGTCTTTGGTCTCCAAAGCTGCTCCTGTCAAAGTCCTTTCCTTCTCAGTTAATGGTAACTCCATGTTTCTGGTAGCCCAGACCAAACACTCTGGCATCATCCTGAACTCCTCTTACTCTTTCATACTTGATATCCAATCCATCCCCAAAGTCATATCTGCTCTATGTTTAAAATAAACCCAAAAGTCAGCTGATCCAGGCCACCATCACCTCCCCCTTGGACAATGGCAGTCCCTCATTTGTCTCCTGGCCTGCTGTCTTGCCCTACATCTATTCTCCCCACCGCAGCCACAGCATGTGAGTCAGATCATGGCACTCCTCTGCTAAACTTCTGAATGGGTTTCCTGCTCATTTACAATAAAATTTAAGCTATTTGTCATGGCCCTTTATGATCTGTCCCACATCCCACCTTACCTCACTAAATCTTTGGCCTCATCTACTGTTCACCCAGTAGCTTCACCCAGTAGCTTGTGTGAAGTGCACCTGCTGGCTCCTCCTCCTACTATTCTGATCCAGTACCTCTGGGCTGGGTCTGGACCCTCTGCAGTTTTACAAGTTCTATGTGTGATTTTGATTTGCAGCCCGGTTTTGTAAACAAGTGCTCCCAACACCTGGCGTGGGTGATGGCATAGAGGTAGTGAATCAACATCTGCTGAATCAGCATCTCATCTTTCCCTCTGATTGTGTGTGGTTTTCAGGGTGGAGTGGAATGTGGGAGGGAAATGGGGTTACTTATTATTTCCCATAGTGAAATTTGATTATACAAATGATGTTACTTCTGTAATACTGAGGAGTTCATCTGTGAAGTGTAATTAGCATCAATGCATTTTGCAGGAGAAAGGGGCATCCTGCCTGTACTGGCTAACATGTTCACCTCTCCATAGGATGCCTGGGAGGCAGGCTATGTGGTTATTGCATCCTTCACTTTCTGCCTTAATGGTGACAGCCCATTGCTGCACACTGTGTTTCTGCCTGGCTTCTGCACCGATGATGAAGGCGGCTTCACAAAGGCCCTTATATAAACTGTACCTGCTGGAGAGCCTGCCCACCTGACTCTTGTCATTTGGATTTGGCCCTTAACACTGCCAAAGCCACCTTGTCTGCTGTCCCTCCCTGCCCGTGGCCACTCTTGGATCTGCTTGCCCCCTTGAATGTGAGCATCCACCTTCTTGCCTTTCTCACACCCATTCCTGGGCTGTGCATCTCTGATCCCCCTCATGGTCTAGGAGGCCCCTGTCCACTCTCCACCACCTCCTTGAGTTTCCCTGTGATGGGCACTGAGCTCCCTGCTGCCCTCTTTTTTTGTTAGAATGTTGGCTTAATTTCCAAGTGTAAGGAAACCTGCCATAGAACATCAAAGGCCATAGTCTATGATTTGAGCCTCAACTGGGAGTTCCATGAGGACTCTAGTTGCAAAGAACAGAAATTGGCTATTTAAGGCAGAAAAGGAATTTCTTCCTATGCCCTCAGAAGGCACACAACATTGAAGTGAAGGCTAAAGAAGTGGGCTCAGGAAAAGACAGGGAGCAGGAGGACAGCTCTAAGCTGGGAGTTCTAGGAGACAGGAACAGATGACAGTGCCTTTGGGATCCCACCTTCAGGATGCATCAACGATGTGATTTTTATTCTTGTGTCACTAGACTTAACATTTAATGTCCCTGGAGAGAGGACTCTTCATTTTTCACGTGAGAAAACTGAGGCCCACACACAAAAAATAAATAACTTGCTGAAAGCTACACAGCTGATCAGGGCAGAGCTGGGATACAAACCCAGATAGCTTCATCTAGGGGCAGACTGGGCATCTTGATTGTTCAAAGCTGTAGACAGCGGAGCCAAGTAAGCTCCTCTGGTTGAAGTGATGGCTGAAAATGTGGGCTTTTGAGGCATAGCCTGTCTGGGTTTGTATTCTGCCAGCTGCTCTGCCCTGATCAGCTGTGTAGCTTTCAGTAAGTTATTTACTCTTTTGTGTGGGCCTCAGTTTTTTCCTCTGAAAATGGAGATAATAATAATGACCACATCTTCAGATGGTGGTGAGGCTTAATTAAAGGAATATGTGAGACACTTAAAACAGTGCAAGGCACACAGTAGGCACCCAGCAAATGTTAGTTATTATTCTTAATTTTTTTATTTCTGTAGGTTATTGGGGAACAGGTGGTGTTTGGTTACATAAGTAAGTGCTTTAGTGGCGATTTGTGAGATTTTGGTGCACCCATCACCCGAGCTGTATACACTGAACCCAATTTGTAGCCTTTTATCCCTCACTCCCTTCCCACCTTTTTCTCCTGTGTCCCCAAAGTCCATTATGTCATTCTTATGCCTTTGCATCCTCATAGCTTATCCCCCACTTATGAGTGAGAACATATGATGTTTGGTTTTCCATTTCCGGGTCACTTCACTTAGAATAATAGTCTTCAGTCTCATCCAGGTTGCTGTGAATGTCATTAATTCATTCATTTTTATAGCTGAGTACTATTCCACTGTATATATGTACCACAGTTTCTTTATCCGCTTGCTGTGTGATGGGCATTTGGGTCGGTTCCACATTTTTGCAATTGCAAATTGTGCTGCTATAAACATGTACATGCAAGTATTTTTTTATTTTTCATATAATGACTTCTTTTCCTTGGGTAGATACCCAACAGTGGGACTGCTGGATCAAATGGTAGTTCTACTTTTAGTTCTTTAAGAAATATACACACTGTTTTCCACAGTGGTTGTACTAGTTTAGATTCCCATCAGCGGTGTAGAAATGTTCCCTGTTCACCACATCCATGCCAACATCTACTATTTCTTGATTTTTTGATTATGGCCGTTCTTGCAGGAGTAAGTCGGCATCACATTGTGGTTTTGATTTGCGTTTCCCTGATCATTAGTGATGTTGAGCATTTTTCATATGTTTTTTGGCCATTTGTAGTTATTATTCATAAGACTAACGAAAGGTGTGCACATATGGTGATATGCTGGGTGGCCAATAAGGCAAGCGCTTTCTCCATGGGATTTGTGTATGTCTTGACCTCCACACCCTGGCTCTGTGGGGTTCGTTACCCCCTACCCCTGCATGAGTAGTGTTTGGTCAGGAGGAAGGAAGTCTCAGGACATACCTGGCCCATAGGTCCCATGAATGAAGAGGGACAAGGCAGTATAAATACTGATCAGGAGCATGGCTTTATAGGCATCTAGGTCTTGTTCAAAGCTTGTCTCTGTTACAAACAGTTGTGTGACCTGGGCGAGTTGTAGAGTATTTCTGAGCCAGATATGAAGGAGGATAATAAAATCCTACTTGTCAGAGTTCTTAGGAGGACCCATGTTTTTATAGAAAAGCAGCCATTTTTAATGATTGCCATTCTAACGTCAGGAAACAACAGATGCTGGAGAGGATGTGGAGAAATAGGGGCATTTTTACACTGTTGGTGGGAGTGTAAATTAGTTCAGCCATTGTGGAAGACAGTGTGGTGATTCCTCAAGGATCTAGAACTAGAAATACCTTATGACCCAGCCATCCCATTACTGGGTATATATCCAAAGGATTATAAATCATTCTATTATAAAGACACATGCACATGTATGTTTATTGCAGCACTATTCACAATAGCAAAGACTTGGAACCAACCCAAATGTCCATCAATAATAGACCGGAAAAAAAAATGTGGCACATATATGCCATGGAATGCTATGCAGCCGTAAAAAAGGATGGGTTCATGTCCTTTGTAGGGACATGAATGAAGCTGGAAACCATCATTCTCAGCAAACTGTCACAAGAACACAAAACCAAACACCACATGTTCTCACTTATAAGTGAGAGTTGAACAATGAGAAAACATGGACACAGGGAGGGAAACATCACACACTGGGGCCTATTGGGGAGTAGGAGACTAGGGGAGGGATAACATTAGGGGAAATACCTAATTTAGGTGACGGGTTGATGGGTGCAGCAAACCACCATGACACATGTATACCTAAGTAACAAAACTGCACGTTCTGCACATGCACTCCAGAATTTAAAGTATAATTTAAAAAAAGAAAGAAAAAAGGAACCAAAAAAAAAAGCAGCTATTGAACCCTTACAATGAGCCAGACGTGGTTCCAGGGGCCTAGACTACAGCATGAACCAGACACAGTCCCTGCCCTCAAGCTAGTAGGTACTCCTTAATTCAATAATAATATTGTTACGTAATTGCAAAGAGTTATAAATACGATGGAGTAAATGCCTACATGAAGAACAATGAGCTCTCAGGGAGTGTGACATTGAGCTGAGATTTGAAGTTAGGAATTAGGTAGGCCAAGATTGGGTGGGGAGAGAACATTCCAGGCAGAAAGAACAGCATGGGCAACACCCCTAGGGTGGAAAATATTGTGAATCCAGTGTGGAAGCACTGGAAAGACTGAGGAAGGGATAGTGTTGCCCCAAAAGTAAGGGCGGGATGGAGGTCAGGATGAGGCTGGAGAGCTGCAGGAGTCAGATCGTGGAAGTCCTGGCAGGCCAGGATGAAGATTTAGGCCTTCATTCTGAGAGCAATGGGCCCCTGTGGGGAGATTTAAAGTAGAGGAGTGCTACAATTGTCTGTACATCTATAGAACACCATGGGGGCTGTGGGGAAGGGGATGGCCTGGAAGGGAACAGGAATGGAAGCAGGCAGATGCTGGAGAGGCTGTGATGGTCACCAGGCTCAGGGATAAAGGCAGGTGGACTAGGGCTGTGACAGTGAGGTTAGAGAACACTAGATGGATTTGAGAGCTATCTAGGAGCTAAATCCTGAGGATTTAGTGATGGATTAGGATGCAGCACAGGGAGAGAGGCATGGAGCGTGGTCTCTGGTTTCTCTGAGATTTCTGGTTATGTTATACACTGCCACTCCTTGAGGGAAGAACTAAATGGTAGGGAGGGGAAGTGAGGTCAGTGAGGACATGTGGAATTCGAGGTTCCTTTGAGGTATTACATGTTAATGGCAAACAGACAGCAAGATATCAGGGTCTGGAGGCCAGAGGACAGGTCTGAGCTGAAGGAATAGACTTCAGCCTCACCAGCGTTAAAGTGGGTCAAGAAGCCTTGGCAGAGATGAGCTGGCTGAGGGGGACACCAAGACAGTTGGGTCTTAGCCCGTGTTGTTGTGTTACAAAGACTTCAGTGGTTGCTCTGTGTGTGTGTGCGTGTGTGTATGTGTGTATGTGTATGTATGTGCATGTGTGTATGTGTGTTTGTGTGTATTTGTGTGTATGTGTATGTATGTGTGTCTATGTGTACGTGTGTGCATGTATGTGTATGCATATGTGTATGTGTGTATGTATATGTGTGTGTATATGTATATACCTGTGTATGTGCATGTGTGTGTATGTGTTGTGTGAGTGTATGTGTGTATGTGTGTTCCTGTAGCCAAGTCTATCCCCTTGAGACTGCTGCTGTGATTGGCTTCTGATAGAGGATTGGGACTAGTTTATTTGATTAGCCTCTCTGGTCACCTAATGAAGGTCAAGGGCCTACAGTACGGTGGGGTGGGGGTGGGGAGAGAAGCTAGGGGAAGACTGAGGCACAGAGGTGATCTTATTAAGCTCCTCTCACCTGCACCTCCACACACAAACAATTCAGGCCTGACACTTTGATTGAACTTAATTTCTTTCTTTCTAATGCCTTCCCTGGAAGAATTACGAGCCCCTCTTCCCTGATAGCACCAGGGGGAGGATGATATTGGCGATGGCATAAAAGCTGAGGAGAGAGAGAAGAGCAAAAGATGGAGCATTTCTCCTGAGCAGAGTCCTGGAGCACCAGCCACCCTCTGAGCGAGACAGACAGAAACCCAGGGCTTTAAAAATAGAACCTCTTAACTGCTTCAGGTGGGGAAAACAATCCCAACTAAAGCTGGCATTCCTTATTCTAAGCAACTGATCACCACTGAGGCAGAGAGGGTCCCTGAGCCCCAGAGAGGAGGTGGAGAGCAGTTGGACAAAAGGGGAGGGAGCTTAACTGGATTCTGGTCCTGGAGCTTCATCTTGGAATGGGCCAAAGTGTTCCCTGGCCTCTGAAGGGAAGGTATCAGTCCACATGGGACACCTGAGTCCCCTAATGGAGACAGCAGTGTCCTTGGAGTTGGTGACAGGAAGTAGGAAAGGCTATTTCAGGAACAGACCAGGACATCTGCAAGCAAGCACAGGTTGTTGTCTTCAAAGCAGTTCTCAGAAAATGCAATCCCCTTTTCTCAAACAGTGGCAGGGATGGTGCTGTGGCAGAGGCTTAGGAACTGCTGGGGATATTTATGCACAAATGTGGTCAGTGCCACAGTAGACAGAGGTGCCAAGTCCCATGGGATCTCAGGGGAGGCAGAGGATTTCAGGGAGGAAGTAATTTTGTTTTCAATAGACTATATTTTTTAGAATAGTTGTAGGTTTACAGAAAAATTGAGAAGATAACACAGAAAGTTTCCATATAGAAACACAGAGAGTTTCCCTCTCACCCAGCTTCCCCTGTTATTAACATCTAACATTAGTATGATACATTTATTGCAATTAATGAGCCAATTTTAATAATCATAAATTATGATTAAAGTCCATGCTTTTTCAGGTTTCCTTAGTTTTTATCTAATGTCTTTTTCTGTTCCAGGATCCCATCCAGGACACTAGATTATATTTAGTGAGCACGTCTCCTTAAGCTCCTCTTGGCTGTAATGGTTTCTCAGAACTTCCCTTTGGATGACCTTGACAGTTCCAAGGAGTACTGGCAAGTGTTTTGTAGGATACACCTCTATGAGAATGTATCTAATATTTTTCTCATGATTATAGACGAGTTACAAACTTTTGGGAGGAAGACCGCAAAAGTAAAGTGCTTTGTCAACACATATATTAATAGTGCATGCTATCAGCGTGACTTATCACTGTTGATACTGACCTTCGTCACCTAGCTAGGTAGTGTTTTTCAGGTTTCTCCACTGTAAAGTTAATCTCCACCTCCTTCCCTCCTTTCTATACTGTATTCTTTGGCAGGGAGTCACTATGTCCAGCATATATTTAAGGAGTGAAGAACTATTCTTCCTCTTGTTGAAAGCCAAGAACATAAATTATTTTGAATTCTCTTGCAAGAAAGATTTGTCTCTTCCCTTTATTCAATCATTTATTTATATCGGTATTGATTCATGGATATTTATTTTATACATTAGATTATAAGGCAGTACTTTTTAATTTCATTGCTCAAATTCTTCCAGTTTGGGGCATTAGGAATTCTTTCAGTTAGCTGCTGTGTTCACTTAATATACCCCTTTCAATGCATTTTTTTTTTTTGACTTCTTCACGTTTTGGCACTTCAAGACACTCCAGGATCATTTTAAACATTTCCTGCTCCCATCCTAGAATCAGCCATTTCTCGGAGAAGCCCTGGTTTCTTTTTTTTTTTTTTTTTTGGTATTAGAAACCAAGATCTGGGCATTGGGTATTTTCATTGTCATGGGGTGTCATTGCTTGTAGGACCTCTTAGCTGACAGAGAAAGAAAATATATGTGTATATTAACCCTTGTATATACATATATTAATAAGTATTTCTGTGCCTAAATATCTATATTTATACTAGGCTAAAGATGAGTTCATACTGATGTCTCTTACCACATGGATCATTCTAGCCTCCTCCCGTTGCTTTTCTGTAAATTCTCACTCTAACAGCAAGAAATCTAGCTCCAACCATCCACCATTTATTTACTTAACTGTTCAGTTCTGGTATACATGAATAGTGGTTTCAGAATTGTTAACCTGTACTCATGTAGGAAATAACTTTTTCAAATACAGTACAAAGCTTGTGTGAAGTTCCTTTTGCCCTTAGTCTTACAGACTCTGCTCATTCCAAGGTTTCTTAGGTCAGCACCTTTTCTCCCACTCCTTTTACTGAGATTGCTTCATACACTTATATTGTACATAAGATTCTCTTGTCACATTTGCATTCTTTCCAGGGATTCTCAAAACTCCTAATTTTCAAAAATGTGCATACATTGAGGAACAGTCCTACCAACGGTGTACAAGGGTTCTCTTTTCTCTACATCTTTACTAACACTGGTTATCTTGTCGTTTTGATAATAGCCATTCTAAGATATGAGGTGATATCTTGTGGTTTTGATTTACATTTTCTCGATGATTAGTGACATCGAGCACCTTTTCAGACACCTGATGGCCATTTGTATGCCCTCATTTGAGAAATGTCCATTTAGGTCTTTTATAATTGGGTTATTTATTTTCTTGCTTTGGAGTTCTCTGAGTTTCTTATGTATTTTGAATATTAACCTCTTATCAGATGTATGGCTTGCAAATATTTTTTCTCATTCTGTAGGTTGTCTCTTAACTCTGTTGATTATTTTCTTTGCTGTGCAGAAGCATTTTAGTTTGATGCAATTCCATTTGTCTATGTTTGCTTTTGCTACTTGTGCTATTTGAGCTATACTTCAAAGAATAATTGCCCAGACCAATGTCTTGGAGCCTTTGCCTATGTTTTCTTCTAGTGGTTTTATAATTTCAGGTCTTATATTTAAGTCTTTAATCCATTTTGAATTGATTTTTGTATGTGCTGTGAGATAAGGGCCCAATTTCATTCTTTTGCATATAGGTATTCAGTTTTTTCAGGACCATTTATTGGAAAAATGATCATTTTCCTATTGTGTGTTCTTGGCACCATTTTAGAAGATCAGTTAATCATAAATGTGTAGATTTATCTCTGGGATTTCTATTCTGTTCTATTTGTCTATGTATCTGGTTTGATTACTATAGCTTTGTAGTATATTTTGAGGTTCGATAATATGATACCTCCAATATTGTTTTGTTCTTGCCCAAGATTACTTTGGCTATGTGGAAAATTTTTTAGTTTCATATGAATTTTAGGATCGTTTTTCCTACCTCTATGAAAAATGTCAGTGAAATTTTGATAGGAATTGCATTAAATCTGTAGATTACTTTGGGTTGTATGGACATTTTAACAATATTAATTCTTTCAATCTATGAACACAGAATATTGTTCTATTTGTGTGTTCTTCAATTTCTTTCATCACTGTCTGATAGTTTCCAGTGTATAGATTTTTCACCTCCTGGGTTAAATTTATTCCTAAGTATTTTATTGTTTTGTAAGCTATTCCAAATGGGATTTTCTTTATTTACTTTTCAGTTAGTTTATTATATATGGAGAAATACAACTGGATTTTGTGTGTCGATTTTGTATCTTGCTACTTTGCTGAATTCATTTATTAGTTCTAAACGTATTTTAGTGGATCTTTAGGGTTTTCCCTATATAAGATCATGTCATCTGCAAACAGTAGACAATTTTACTTCTTTCTTTCTGATTTGGATGCTTTTTATTTCTTTTTCTTGTCTGATTACTCTGGGTAAGAAATCCAGCACTATATTGCATAGAAGTGGTGAGAGTGGGCATCCTTGCCTTGTTCCTCATCTTACAGAAAAAGCTTTCAGTTTTTCACCACTGAGTATGATGTTAGCTGTGGCTTGTCATATATGGTCTTCATTGTGTTGAAGTGCATTTCTTCTATTCCTAATTTTCTCAGAGTTTTTATCATCAAAGGATGTTGGATTTTGTCAAATGTTTTTCTGCATCTGCTGAGGTGATCGTGATTTTTGTCCTTCATTCTGTTAATGTGTTGTATCCCATTTATTGATTTACACATGTTGAACCATCCTTGCATACCAGGGATAAATCTCACTTGATCATGGTGAATGATCCATTTAATGTGCTGTTGCATTCTGTTTGCTATTATTTTGTTAAAAACATTTGCATCTATGTTCATTAGGGACATTGGCCTGTAATTTTCTTTTCTTGTGGTGTCTTTGTCTGGCTTTGGTATCATTTGGTACCCATTTTTGTACCCATTTACCTTTTAAAAAGTGACTTGAAAGCATTATTTCATTTTTGACAAATAACAACTGTGTATTTATGAAGTACAATGTTGTATTTCAATATATGTATATGTTGTGGAAAGATGAAATCAAGCTGGTCATCATATCAATCACCTCAAATAGTTATTTCTTTGTGTTGAGAATATTTAAAATTATCTCTTTTAGCTATTGAGATACACAATACATTATAATTTTACTTTTAATCTATATGTGTGTTTTGGTTTGGTTTTCTTTTTTAAAAGAAGTTCAGCTTTGACATTTCTGTCTTTTAATTGGTGTACTTGAAACAGTAATATTTGAAGTATCTATTGATATCTATCTACTTAGTAAATGGTTTTTATTCATTGTACTTGTTCTTTTTTTTATTCTCTGGTTTTAATTCACATTATATATTATTTTATTTTCTCTCCTCTTTTTTCATAGCAAGTAAACTTCTTTTTCAAATTTTTTAGTGGTTGTACTAGAGTTTGCAATATATCTTCACAAATAATCTAAGTGTACTTTTCAAATAACATTATAATACTTCACAGGTAGTACAGGTACTTTATAATAGAATTTGTCCAATTCCTCCCACCTATCTCTTATAAACTTGCTGTAATTAATTTCAATTATTTATATGTTATAATCACATAGTACATTGTTACTATTATTGTTTTGAGTAAACATTTATTTATTAGATTAAGAATAAGAAAAATAAAATATTGTATTTTATTTTTATTTATGTCTTTTCTGATACTTTTCCTTTTATCATGTACATCTGCATTTCTGACCTATATACTGTTCCTTTTTTCTGAAGAATCTCTCCTAGCGTCTCTTATGGGGCATGTCTGCTGGTCATGAATTTCCTGTTTTTGTCTGCCAAAGTCCCCATTTTTCTCTTCACTCTTGGAGGATTATTTTGCTGGATGTAGAAGTCTAGGCTGGTGTTTTTTTGTTTTGTTTTGTTTTGTTTTCAACACTTTAAATATTTAACTCCACTCTCTTGTTGCTTGCATAGTTTCTGATGAGAAGTCCACTGTAATTCTCATCTTTGCTCCTCTATAGGTAGGGGCAAAGGTGTTTGTCTTTCTTTGGCGTCTCTCAAGAGTTTCTCTTTGTCTTTTTCTGTTTTTTTTCTGAAGTTTGAATATGAAGTTTGATATTCCTAGGTGTAGAAGGTTTAGCATTTATCCTGCATGACGTTCCTCTGAGCTTCCAAGATCTATAGTTTGGTGCGTGTCATTAATTTTGGAAAGTTCTTGGTGGTTATTACTTTAGGTATTTTTCTGCTCCATCCTCTTTGCTCCTTCTAAGCTGAATTATGTTAAAACTTTTGAAATTGCTTCACAGTTTTGGGGTATTCTATTCTGTTTTTTCCCCTTTATTTTTGCTCTTTGTATTCTAATCTGTAAAACTTCTATGGACACATCTTCAAACTAGTGAATTCTTTCCTCTTCCATGTCCAGTCTACTGATGAGCCCATTAAAGGCATTCCTTGTTTCTATTACAGAGGTTTTGATTTGTAGCATCTCCTTTTGATTTCTTCTAAGAGTTGTCATCTCTCTGTTTACATTCCTTATCTGTTCTTATATGTTACCTACTTTTTTATGAGTGATCTTAATGTATTAATTGTAGTTATTTAAAGTTTCTTATCTGATAATTCCAAAATCTGAGTCATATCTAAGTCTCATACTAATGCTTGATTTATCTCTTCAGAATGTGTTTTTTCTGCTTTTTAACATGTCTTGTAATTTTTTGTTGAAAGTCAGATATGATATCTAGGGAAATAGGAACCGAGATGTAAGTAGGCCTTTAGTGTAAAGTTTTATATTAATCTGGCTAAGTATTGGTGTACGTTTAATGTTTTCTGTAGCCATAAGTGTTACGGACTTCAAATTCCTCTTGTATCCTTGTGGGTTTTTTTTTTTGTCTCTCCTGTTTTTGAGTTTTCCTAAAATTTACTTCTTAAATAAGCACAATCTGAGCCTTGCAGCTCTTTCAGCTATATTCCACTGCTGTTACACTGCCACTCTGTTATTGTGGTAGTATGGTGTGGATAAGGGGAGGGGTTCTATAATTTTATGATTAAATCTTAGTTTTTTAGTGGGCCTTGGATCCTGGGCTGTGATCTTCACAAGTATTTCTTATTGCAACTCCTTCCTCAACACTTAGGTGAGACAGGAAGGCTAGACGGGGCTGAGATTGGGTAATTGCTCTTCTATTTATGTGAGATAAGGTTCTAGTAAAGTATTTTCACTGGAGAGTAGGCTTTTGCCATGGAGGGTAGAGTGAGCATATTTCAAAATGGTTAATTTCCACTGTCCCCTACTTGCCCCGCCAGAAACACAGGAACACAGGACTCGCCCCGCCAGAAACACAGGCTCTTCACATGAGAATCTGGTGGGGTTCCTGGAGGTAAAACCCAAGAAAGTGTGGGAGTATTTCTGGGACTATGGACCCCATGATTTTCTCAATCTTAAGCTAGTCCCTACTCAACCTCCAGCAATTCACCAAAGCTAGAATTTAAGTGTCCTACTAGTTTATACTCCAGTGGCTTCTGCTCCAAGTAAGCTGATCTTGACTGTTTCTCTGTATTTGCTTGACTCTTCAGATTTCTGCCCTGCAGCCTTAATTCTCTAATAAGTTCAAGAAAAGCCATTAATTTTTGGTTTGCTAGCCTTTTTGTTGTTATAAGGATGAGAATGATGACTTCCAAGCCCTTTATATGTAAGATCTAAAACCAAAAGTCCAGGAGGTGACTTTGAGCTGGGTGCTGAAGGATGAAAATGACTTCTCCAATAGAAAAGATCACCCTCACCACCCCTTGGGGCCTGCCATCATCACGAAGGTGTCCAAAGCAATGGGGGCTGAGAACATTGGCAATGCCCTTCGGGTCTCTGGCTCCCAGGCCTGACATTTTTCCCTTTTGGGTTTCCTCACCTCCAGAGGGAGATCCAGATCTCCCATCCAGACTGGTCTTCCTTGAACAATGCCTCTATCTATTTTTCCTCTTCTGACTCTGAGGTTATCACTCAAGAATTTACCTGTGAAAGAGTCATGTCTGTGTGGACATTGGTTGTATTTTGACCATCCAACCATACATATGTTCTACCTTTTGTAGAAGCTCCCAATTTTCTATTAGTGATGCACCCCCATTCCTAGGCAACAATCTGTGTGCTTCAGATGAAACCAATTCCTTCTGTACAGCCAGGCATGTGACTCTGGCCAGGCTAATCAAAGGCTTGAGTTTATCTGAACACCGTGATGGTTCATAAATGTTCCTGTTATCCCACTGAAGCTGATGAGATGTGACAGGAGCTAGTAGCAAGCATTATGAGATCAGAAGGGAGGAGCTTGATGAGAATCACACTAATATGGAGGAAAATGACTTGAGTAATACTGAGGAAAACCATATCCTAGTGACATTGTTTAAGCTTCTGCTTCCAGCTATTCCTGAAAACTCTTCTACTCATGAACTTTTTACTTACAGGATCCTCATATTACAGGATTCTCTTTTGTTCAGGTCATGTGGACTGGGTTTACTTTTGCTGTCTACCAAATAAAAGTTCTGAATGCAAGAGAAATCTGTGGTCAATAAACTCTGTCATGCCAGAGAACAGAGAACAATGCCTAAATGCTGTAGATGACCCTTTAATGGAAGAATTTCAGACCTCATAAGGGGAGATACAATTCACCAAATATGTGCCCACTCCCTGGTGACTGTATCCCGGTATGTGGCACCAGGGTGCGTGCTTATTTGCTGAGGTTCTTTTTCCTTCTTCTTACCTGCCATTTACCCACATTTTCCCAGAAAGTTTTCTTAGTATCTGATTCTAGGTGGGCCATTCTTGCATGGGATTTTGAGGTTCTAAAATACTTTCTTGAAGATGATTCTGCCTTTTTCTGTCATTTTATACCCTCAGCTTCTTCAGACACAGATCCCCAGTTAGTGTGGGGTTTAGCCTACCTCTGCAGCTTTTCTTCTGAGGGAGCCAACCAGAGCCATTTATACTCACAGGACTGCCAGGGGCCCTGCAGTATGTGAAGCAATGGGATGGTGGGGGATCTTGCCTCATTCAAGTCAGATGATGAGAGGGGGATTGAGCGAGTGTACGTACAGACTTTCAGAATTCCCGCTGGCAACTTGGAGATCGCTTAACCCAGGGTTTGGCAAACTTTGGGCCAAATCCAGCGTACTACCTATTTTTGTAAATGGTTGAAAAAAATTAAAAGAATACTTTTTCATGACAGGTAACAATTATATGAAAATCAGTTTTCAGTGTTCATAAATAAAGTTTTACTGGAACACAGTCATGCTCCAATAAGTATCATTAACATATTATCTATGCCTACTTTCATACTACAAAAGCAAAGTCTCATGAGTAGTTGCAATAGAGACCATATGGCCTGCAAAGCCAAGAATATTTACTATCAGGTTAGTTATAGAAAAAATTTGTCAAATCTAGGTTAAATAAATGAACTATAGATACAAGTGACAACATGGATAAATCTCAAAAACATAATGTTGAATGATAAAATCAAGTTTCAAAATGAAGAGTATAATGATAGTATTTATGTAAGATTAAAAATATGTAATCTGAGATTTTTTTTATTTTTTATTTTTTGGGGTACATGGTAGGGTATATATTTGTGGGGTGCATGAGATGTTTTTATTCAGGCATGCAATGTAAAATAATCATATCAATGAGAATGGGGCATCCATCTCTTCAACGATTTATCCTTTGTGTTTCAAAAATTCCAATTACACTCTTTTAGTTATTTTAAAATGTACAACTAAGTTATTATTGACTATAGTTACCCAGTTATGTGATCGAATAGTATGTTGTATTCATTTTTTTCTATTGTTTTTGTACCCATTAACCATTCCCACCTCACCCCAAATCCTCCACTACCCTTCCCAGCCTCTGGTAACCATCATTTTACTCTCTACTTCCATGAGTTCGATTTTTCTGATTTTTAGATTCCGTAAATAAGTGAGAACATGCAATGTTGGTCTTTCTGTGCCTGGCTTATTTCACTTAACATAATGATCTTCACTTCCATCCATGTTATTGCAAATGACAGGCTGTCATTCTTTTCTATGGCTGAATAGTACTCCATTGTGTATATGTACCACATTTTCTTTATCCTTTCAGCTGTTGATGGACACTTAGATTACATCCAAATCTTAGCCATTGTGAACAGTGTTGTAACAAACACGGGAGTCCAGATTGATTTGAGATTATGTATGACAGATATATATGTTATATGACATATTAACATCCTAAGAAGTATAGAAATATGAATAGGAATAATGCATACCAACTTTAAGGAGTAGTTGCCTCTGGGGAAGATAATGGGATCTGAAAGAATACAAAACCAGCCTAACATAGTTCTATGATATTTTATATCTTGAAAGAAATAAAGATTTGAAACAAATATTGCAAAATACTAAGATTTGTTAAGCCAAAGGTAGATACACAAGTGTTCATTATGTTTAAATTTTTTATTCTGCAGGTTTGAAATATATTTTTAAAAATATTTTTAAGGAAAATATAGTGAACACATCAAACCTATAGCTTCACGGATACTACAAGGCAAGTAAAAGAGGGACTGGTTTAAAGTTAATACAATAAAAATATTTGGCATATGTAGTGAGCTGAATAGTGTCCTCTGAAAAGATATGTCCAAGTCCTAACCCCTAGGAGCTGTGAATGTGACCTTATATGGAAATGGGGTTTTTACAGTTGTAATTGGGTTAAACTCAAGATGATAAACTGGATTTAGGGTGGGCCCCAACTCCAATGACTTGTGTTCTTATAAAAGGAGGAGAGGACGCAGAAACACATGGGGAGGATTATGGGCTCTGTGCCAGTTACTGTATGAGGCATTTTGAATACAGTCTCTTCTCTGGAAATCTGAATTAAATGGGTAATAACAGTAAACTATATAGTATGAGCTAAGCATAGTATATATGACATACAGAAGATTGGGCTCTTAATCCCATATGATTGACATCTTTATAAAAGAGGGCAAGGGACAGGGGAGACAAAGCTGTGAGAAGACGGGGACAGAGATTAAGCTGATGCTGCCACAAGCCAAGGAACTCCAGGAACCACCAGAAGCTGGAGGAGGCAAAGGAGGAATCTTCCCTTGAAACTTCAGAGAGTGCCTGGCCCTGCCAACACCTTGGTTTCAGCCTTCACAACTCCAGAACTGTGAGAGAATAAATTTTTGTTGTTTTAAGATACCTCAGAGATGGTACTTTGCTATGGCAATTCTAGGAAATGAATCCAGGAGATAATAGTTCAATCGGCATATGAGTGTGGCAAACATTCTGTAGCAAGTACTTTAGTGACCAAATTTTGGGAACACTGATTTACCCAGTGATTTTGTTTTAGTGATAAAAGAGGAGGCACCAAGATGAGCCTGGTGTAGGGGTACACAGCTGAGTGGTGGCAGAACTAGGATTTCAGTTCATGAACAATGATCCGTTGATTTGCTAATTTTTTCTCTCTGCCGGATAAATGCATACCAGGTCTCCCACTGCCACCACCTCATAAAGTGGGGAGAAATTCCTCCATAAACCCCAAATTGCCCAAATTGCCCTCTAAATAGAGAGCATAGGTGCACTCCAGTGTCTCTCAGTGGCAACCTGACACCTGCCATTCCACAAGAGCAGTTTTGCTGCCTGACAACTCTTTCCATTCCTACGTAAATGTGTCCTGGGCAGTGGATCAATCAACCGCCCATCCACAGCAGGATATGGCATCAAACCTCTTCTCTCTGTCTGTCTTAGCTCAGGCTGCCACACAAAATACCACAGACTGGGTGGCTTAAACAACAGAAATGTATTTCTTACAGTTTTGGAGGCCACAAGTCAAGATCAAGGTGTCTGCAGATTAGGTTTCTTCTGAAGCCTCTCTCCTTGGCTTGCAGATGGTCACCTTCTTCCTGTGTCCTCACATGGCCTTTTCTCTGTGCATGCATGTGTTTTCTTCTTCTTATAAGGCCATTAGTCCTATTAGATTAGGACTCAACCCTCGTAACCTCATTTAACCTTACTTACCTCCTCCAAAGCCCCATCTCCAAATACAGTCACATTGGGGATTATGTGTCCCCCCAACCAATTCAGTAAGAATTCTGGGGGGGACAAAATTCAGTGCATAACACCACCTTTCAGCCAATCCCAGCAATTTCTCTTAATTCCAGATGGATTTTAATTGCCTTAGGAGAATGATGATCAGAAGTTCTAGTGTTGAAAATGTTGCTCAGCAGACACTGGTTAAGCACCTTCTCTGTATCAGCTGCTGCACTCAGCCAGCAGAAAGAAATCCCAGCCTAGAGCACAAATGAAAGTAGGACTGGGAAGTTTGTTCTCATGGACCCTCCTCTTCCCTCTCAAGCCCGTTCCTCTCCTGTTGTCCTCTCATCATCCAGTATCTCCCTTCCAGGCCTCCTGTCTCCCAAAAATACCCCTCTGCACTTAACTGATGCATCCTACAACTGCCCATCCGAGGCTGCCCTTAATGACCTATCCTTGGGGAAAGTGAGCTTGTAAACAAGTCCACACTGAAATATTAGTGATGGGTAACTGTTTAGGTAGCTCCCTCTCCCAGGGGCCCAGTTCAGGAGCCAAATGAACAAAACCCTCGTGGTGGAATTTGAGGCATTGAAGAGGGGCTGCTTCAAAGTCCTTTCTGTTGCTCTTCTCATTGCACCAAGAAGGTGTTATTCTTACTTGCAGATTCTGGAAGGGGTGGCTATTGGAGAGGAAGAAACATAGCTTAATAGAAGGTCACCAGTGAAGACCTGGGCCTTGGCCCGGCACGGTGGCTCATGCCTGTAATCCCAGCACTTTGGGAGGCCGAGGCAGGCAGATCACGAGGTCAGGAGTTTGAGACCAGGCTGGCCAACATGGTGAAACCCTGTCTCCACTAAAAATACAAAAATCAGCTGGGCATGGTGGCATGCGCCTATAATCCCAGCTACTTGGGAGGCTGAGACAGGAGAATCACTTGAACCTGGGTGGCAGAGTTTGGAGTGAGCCGAGATCACGCCACTGCACTCTAGCCTGGGCAACAGAGAGAGACTCAAAAGAAAAAAAACATAAAAAAAGACCTGGGCCTTAATGCTGATGTTGGCCCTGATGTGTTACATAACCTTGGGCAAATCCCTTCCCTTTTCCAGACCTCAGTTTCCCTACTGGCACAGCTGAAAGGATAAGCCTCCAGGGACACTGAGAATGAATGCCATAACAGGCAGACAAGTGTTTTAGATGGAAAATGCCATAAAATAAATTCAAGGTGTTATTATTTTAAGGCATGAAATCAGAACTTATAAAACCAAGCATAAAAATGTCCTGGTGGATATATTTTCATTCTGGAGAAAATTAATGGCTACATCTTGGGCTTGAATTTCTCATAGAGTCAGTCTCAGGGTGTCAGAGTTAGAAAGTCCCTTAGAGAGATGAACTCCTACCCCTCCTGATGGGGAGTCTGAGGCTCAGATAAGGAAGGGACTTACTCAGGGTCACACAGGTTAGGGACTCGGTTGGGATTGGGACTGGGTAGTCCTGGTGCCTCCTTCTCCATTCCAATCGTTCTTTTCATGGAGATGGCAGAGAGTGGATGGCTAAAACTTATGAACCACCTTTAAGTAATACTTAAGCCTTGTGAGACCACCTTAGCATTTGGGCACATCTCTCCCTGATGAAGGCTTCTAATTTGCAGGCCCAGTGGCCTCTCAGAGGAAATTTTTGCCGCAGTTGCTGACCTCAGCTTCTCAGGGCTATAGACTGGCTCGACCCAGAAATTCTGCTGCTGGTCTCTTTTCCCCCACTGGGATGGCTCCTGTACAGTTTGACTTGGTCTAGTTTGAATGCAGAGGTAATTGCAATATATTGAGGTTTGGTATTGTAATAAAAATAGGGGCCATTACAACTACCATTTATGTCATTAGTATTTAGTGGTGGTATGTTGCAGCTTTTTTACTGCTCATAAAACTGTCACTGCTTGCAGATATGTCACGGCGCTGATATAAATTTAAAGGGTTGGAAATCCATAAGTCATAAAAACTAGATAGTAAATAGCAACAGAACAGGATGGACAAGAACTGTTGTATTAGGCATGCAAATGCTTATGGATTTGCATGTCTAGTGCTTGTATTAGCATAATGAGAAGCACATTTACATTACAGATGGAATTGATTAACTAGGCCCTTGTAAATAAAGTCCACTCAGCCTCAATAGAGGGTTTTTGGGCACCAGAAGAGAAATTGTTACAAGACCCAAAGGGCAAGTAGAGTCATTTCTTGATTCCTCTCTGGTGATATTGACTTAGAAGAAAAGTCTTCAGAATCACTGATGATGTTCAGATGGGAATGGATTTGGACTCATTTGACGTAATCATAATGACTAATGTGTTGAGCGCTTACTATAAACTAGCCACTATTTCCACATATATTAGCTCACTTAATCCTTACAACAGCCCTATTATTATTCCACTTTTACAGACTAAGGAAGTTAAGGTGCAGAGAAAATAAGGGAATTTATCAAAGTCCAATTATCAAGGAGTGGCAGAACTAGGATACAAACCTGGGCAGCCTGGCCCCAAAGCTCACTGCTACACCAGCTACCTCTTCTTCACGCAGTCCATGCATGCATGCAGCTAATACTTATTAAACATTGCCTGCATGCAGGCTTCATGCTACTGTCAAGGATATAAAGATAAGTAAGTTAAATGCTCTCTTCTTAAAAAGCTCATGCAGTCAAGTGGAGAAATTGAGACAAAAGCAAAAATTCCCACCGTATACTCAGGGAGCTCAAGGAAAGACACTAAGCCTCTAGGAAAAGTGAGTCAAAGAAGACTACTCCAAAGGGATCCCCCTTAAACTGAGAATGAAGGATACGTAGGAACCAGCAGGTAAAAAATAAGAGAATTAGAACACTTGCTTAGGGAACAGCAAATGCAGAGTCATGGAAATGGAGCATTGAGTGTGTTCTCAGATCCCAATTCACTCCACACTGGAGCATAGTGTCCGTGTAAATGAGAGGCAGAAGAATCAGGAGCTGGTCATGAGGACCTTGTAGGATGTGGGAAGCCTTGCAGGGGCCAACTGATCCTTTGGTCCTATGGCCTTCTCCAAACAGAAACCTCTTTCCAAATTAGGCACTCGGATTTGCAGCTCAAATACCAACTCTCTATTGCAAAATCCAGAACCAAATCCTACTCTAAAGCCCTGTGCCTTTTTCACAGTTTCACAGATTCTAAACTCCAGAATTGGTGAGGATATTGTGGCCATTCAGACCACCCTTGAAAGATGCATGAATCCTGCCATAAGCACCTCTTAACTGGTGAGTTGTTTAATTTCTGCCTGAGGACTCCCATTTAAAATTGGGCAGGAAGGGAATGTAAACTCATTCCTGGTAGCCCAGTTGAATGAGAGGTCCAAAGAATCCCGAATATTTCAGGGTGCCCTCCGTCAAAATGCGTATTTCCCACGAGCTCTCCTTTCACTAATAGCTCCTGACAGTAAATATACTACTTGTTCCAAGTGTATTTGAATGGAAGCCTCCCATAAATGATTTTTTTAAATGGTCCCAGACAAAATATAGCAAACAACGTGGGGGAATTCCTGAGAATCAACATCCTCTCTGAATCACCCTAAGCAGTCAAGGCGGGCACAGTTTCTTTGTAGGTGCTTTGGTTCTCCTTTGTGCCTCCAGATAACATGCAATGTAGATTGTTTTAGACGAATCTTCAGTGGGGCCAGCAACACTGGTCATCTTCTCCACCATTTAGAACTTTTCATTTGTCTTGGTCATGGTTCTGGGGTCTTCAGCAGGCAGAAGTTGTCATCTTGAGGTGCGCAACAGCTGCCAGGTGAGGATGCTGGTTCTGAGATTGAAAGCCTTATTGAAGGGGAGAAGGAAAGCATTTGGGAATAGTAAGCCATAATCCAGCATCAGAGAGAAATGTGACAGAAATTCCACAGTGGGGCTTTCTAATAGAAAAAGCAGAAGGTATGCTGGAGGATCCATGGATTGCGGATTCATGCATCATGAAAGGGCTGGTCTGAATGGCCATGACATCCTGATGAATTCAGGGAATTAATGATGAATCTACAAAATGATGTTAAAGGCACAGGACTTTGGAATAGGCAGAAATTTGCAATACAGAATTGTTATCTAAAATGCAAATCATAATGCTTAATCCAGAAAGAGTCTTCTGTTTGGAGAGGACCATAGGTTGGCCCCTCCCACATGTCTTCCCACATCCTACAAGTACCTCCTGACTAGGTCCTGCTTCTTCTGCTTCCCACCTCCCACCCATCCCCTCCCACTCACTCCTGGTGAACTCTGTCCAGAGTGCTGGTTTTCATTTTCTTCTTCAGTAAAGCCAATCAGGAT
Source organism: Macaca thibetana thibetana (assembly GCF_024542745.1). Taxonomy (NCBI): domain Eukaryota; kingdom Metazoa; phylum Chordata; class Mammalia; order Primates; family Cercopithecidae; genus Macaca; species Macaca thibetana. Next base: position 42,796,234 of record NC_065597.1, read on the forward strand.
AAAGCTTGCCACATTCTTGGCTGGTTCTGCCCTCAGTCAACCAGGAGCTGCTCAGAAATTCCTTTTCATAGCTGGTAGGAAAGCTGGTTTGGGGACCAAAAGCCTTAAGAAACAATTCTTGCCCAGCACTCTGGGCAGCACAGCCATTGGCTGCTAGAGTTGACTTCCCTGGGGTCTCAGGGCTTCCAAGCCTAAGTATCTTACAGCTGGATTTTCCCAGCAGTAGAGCACTGTCTCCTTTCATCTGCTTCCTCCCTCTGCTCTGGGCCATCAGCACAGCTACAAAGCTGGACCTGTGTAATGTGGACTTTGAGCTAGAACAGAGGTTGGGGGCTTCCTAGGTTCTCTGTTTCTTGAAGGTGCTGCACATGTGGTCAAGTTCATGACTGCACAGTGTGTGACAGTGTAACAGTGTGCCAGGTGACATTTTACTAGTGCACACATATATATGCATGTTTATCTTTTGTGGATGTATGTGCATTAGGCTGTAAGTACATGTCTCTCTATATGGATGTATATCTTGCTTCATGTATATGCGTGCATGTTAGTCTATGAATCTCTCTACAGATTTGTATATGTGTATATGGGTACTTACGTCTGTGAACATGTGTTCCTATGTGTATTGTTGCATACCTGTGTGTGCACATGTGTCTGTGTATACACATATCTGGAAATGCTGACAAGCGTGCGGGAGGTGCTTGTGGCAGGACTAAGAGCTGACACTGTAATCTCTTCCTGGGAATTTCAGAGCCTCTGAGGACAAAATTCCCTGAGAGGAGGCAGAGGCCTGAGTTGCCAGCTAGACTATAAATCCTTTTTATGTCGCCCAAGGCCATTGTCCCAGACATTGGTCCTGGCCTGAGAGTCTGGGAGATGGCAGGATCTGCAGGAAGAGGCCTGCCACCACAGAGCAGGCATATTAGTCTGTTTTGTGTTGCTATAAAGGAATACCTGAGACTCGGTAATTTACAAATAAAAGAGGTTTATTTGGCTGGTGGTTCTGTGGGTTGTGTAAGAAGTGTGGTGCTGGCATCTGCTTGGCTTCTGGTGAGGGCCTCAGGAAGCTTTTACTCATGGCCAAAGGGAAGCGAAGCTGGTGTGTCACATGGTGAGAGAGGGAGCAAGAGAGGGAGGGGAGGGGGTGCCAGACTCTTTTAAACAACCAGCTCTCACGTGAGCTAACTAAGGATGAACTCACTCATGTCTCTGGGGAGGACACCAAGCCATTCATGAGGGATCCAACCCGAAGACCCAAGCACCTCCCACCAGGCCCCACCTTCAGCACTGGAACTACATTTCAGCATGGGCGTTGGAAGAAACAAATATACAAATATCAGCAGGGGAACCAGGCTTCCTTCTCCCCACAAAATAGGAGCCCAGGGGCAGGGGTGGGGGAATCCTAGTGATAGCACACCCACATTGAGCCAAGTTTTACATGTATGCACCCATTTGATTCCCACAACAGCTTCGGGTGAATTATCAGTCCCAATTTCCAGAAGAAGACATGAAGGCACAGTGAGTGCAAGTAACCTGGCAGGATTGGACGGCAGGCAGGAGAGCTCTGGCTGTGACCTTAGGCACAAAGCTTCTCCAGGAGGAGCCATACAGCTCTAAGATTTCTTCTTCCCAGTGACCAGAGGTCATTTCTGGTTGAAAGCTCAACCCAGCGAAGTTTTTGTTTTGCCTTTCTTCCCTTCTGTCCTCATTCTTCTCTTTGCTCTGAAGGTGTCCACACCACATCCATCAACACCTGGAGCTTCTTACAGGGGGCACTGCTGCATTTAGAACTTCTCTAACCAGTGCCACTGCAAACCCCAATTTTTCACCTTCATCACAATCGTCTGTGGTGCTGGCCAATCTCTTATTGACCTGCTCTCTGCTTCCCAAGCTGTTTCCATATCGAGCAAATTAATCAGTGGTAAGGTGAGTGTGGCTACTAATGACATTAAATGTCTCACTTCTCCAGGACAGACCACAGAAGTCCTAAGTGCACTTCAAGTTAACATCTCTTTAGGCTTAAAGAAGGGACATGTAACCTGCCCAGGTTACATGGCTAGTGAGCGGTATACTGGCCTTGAACTCAAGTCTTGTGGTTTCAAACCCAGTACTTTTCTCACTTAACCAACTTCTGATTTACTAAAGAAGTGTGATGATAGTGGGAGCTTCAGGTTGAGACTGATCATTGGCGGAGATAGTTTGGTTGTACTATAGGTCTTTATCTGTGAGTAGAGTGACTTTCTTGAGATGTGGGAACAGAAGCCCTCCTGAATGGATTCAACATGACAACTTGCCTTCACCTCTCTTAGGAACTTGTCTAAGATAATAAAAACCCCAACCTGACATGTGACCTTTTGCCCAAATCTAAGATGACCACAAGTGTCAGCTGCCCATGTATTGATGTTCTTTTAAGGATAAGATACAGTAAAGGGGGAGATAAAAGATAGTTTTTATTATAATATCTTGGTTAAATATTTGGTGTAGATCCCCCTTTCTGGAAAACTCCAGCCAGAGAGCAAGTCTGAGCTTGGGAGAAAGTAAAAAGCAGATAAGACTTAGTTATCATATACATATAGACTGACCCTTTATAGATCCTACCTACTGCCCTGGGAAGCTTTGCAGTAATGTTATATTTGTCATGTTATAAATAATCATGGATTCTGAATCTCCTGGTTAAAAATGTCCTTGATGCATTTTATGGGTGGAACATCTTAAAATGCATGATACAGCAGCAAGAATCCACAAACCCCAAGCTTGGGGAGAGAAAGCCAGGGGCATCTTCTGACAATGGACTCTCTGCCTCTCCTGTGGTCCCTGTATCCCTACCAGGTTTTAAGGGGCTCAAGGACACCAGATGGCCTGCTGTACAGTCAGCCTTAAGGTTTACCCATCTCCAAGAAACTCATGAGCTGCTTAAAATGAGTTTCCAAATGTGTGTTTAGGCTGGATTTACGTCTGGGTTGCTGCATATTAAATGCTGATTATTAAAAACATTTGCATGGCATTTTAAGAACGATAGATTATGTATCTGTTACCTAAGTCTCAGTGAAGGCTTTATTAATTCATTATTATTTTATCAACATACAATAAACTGTTCTATTAAATCTAAATTAGATATTTGGGGAGGGATCATCTAAAAGGACCTCAGCCGAGACTGTCCCCAGGGAAGGACTTAATGAAGTTTCAAACAGTTAATAACCCTCAGTTCATAAATAAAACATGGATATTTAAAGACCTGCAAAATACTAGAATAAGATGTTGAGATTCAACAAAGGAAGAATGAAAGAATGCTCGTGGAATTCCCTTCCTTGCAACTCACAGATGGAACCTCTACCTTTAGACAATATTTATTGTGCACCTGGGAATATGTGACACCCCTGGGAATGACCTCTGCCCTTGGCCCCAAATTCACTAAGGAAATGGGTAGAGTGACAACTTTGAAACAGTTTTCTCCTTCTTTCAAATAATCCACTTTTGACTTAAAGAAGTGTTTTGGTGTGAGAGATAAGGAATGAAAAAGTGAGATTCCATCCTAATAAGAGAGATGACAATTTCTTAATAACCCTGTATGGTAAATTACTATTATTTGAAAGCTAGATCTCATTCTACGTACTCCAGAAGCAGGACTAGTGACATCATTTGCAGTGCCCAGTGCAAAATAAAATGCAGAACCCCTTGTTTAATAAATGGTTAAGAATTTTTAAATGGCAAAAGCAGAACATTCAACCAAGCACAGGGCCCTTCTAAAGGTGGGACCCAATGTAACTGCACAAGTTAATGGCCATGAAGTTTGGCCTTATCTGGTGGCATAAAAAGCAAAGGTCCTGAGTTGGGGAAGTGCTGGTGTCCCAGTGGACCATGGGTAGTGGAGAAGTTAGAAGGAATCACTGTAGGAAGAGCAGTGAGGCTGTAGGTTAGGCAGAGCCAGACTATAAAAGGCCTAAGAGCCAGGGTAAGGGACAAGGAAGTTATGCAAAGTTTTAGAGCACAGTGTGATGATCTCAGAATTTCAAGCTCGCTGATGGTCTAGGGCCAAGGACTACCTCAGGTTGGAAAGGTTTTCTCACATTGCAATGACTTGTACTTGCAAACTTACTTATTCTGGGGGCACTAACCAGAGCCAATACTTGGCTTTTTTTCTTTGCAGCCTGAGTTCCCAACAAACCCTCTATACTTTTCTGGGTGGTGACTAACTACAGTGGGCTTCAAGCTTTCTTAATTTGCCTTCCACTGAATGAAGAGCCTGAGACACAGAGTTGGGTGTGATATGGTTTGGCTGTGTGCCCACCCATATCTCATCTTGAACTGTAACTCCCACAATTCCCATGTGTGTGGGAGGAACTCAGTGGGAGGTGATTGAATTATGGGGGCAGATCTTTTCTGCACTGTTCTCCTGATAGTAAATGAGTTTCATGAGATCTGAAGGTTTCAAAAATGGGAGTTTCTCTGCACGAGCTCTCTCTTTGCCTGCTGCCATCCACGTAAGATGTGACTTGCTCCTCCTTGCCTTCTGCCATGACTGTGAGACTTCTCCACCCATGTGCATCTGTAAGTCCATTAAACCTCTTTCTTTGTAAGTTGCCCAGTCTTGGGTATGTCTTTATCAGCAGTGTGAAAGGGACTAATACAGGGTCTAAGTCATTTAATTGTGGGTGACCCAATGGGCAAAGTGAGGAAGCAGGGAGAGTGAGCTAGTGAAAGAGAAAAAGCCAGCAAAAGGTGGGCAGCCACAGCGGGCAGCTGGGGCTCCTCAAGAGCTGTGTAGAATGCACTGCAGAATTGTCCCTCTGCAGAACAGGAAGCTAAAGCGTAGCCACTGACTTTCACTCCCATTGGTTGAGGACCTCCTTTGGGGCTACTGTCTAGCACGCATTTTCAGGTTACAACTGCTAACAGCTGAAGGACCTGCTTGGCTGTGGAAAGCATCTTGGCACAGAAAGAAGGGGAGAGACACTGCAGCATATCTGAGGTAAGATGCTAGCTGTGTGCTCAGTGGTTCCTTGATAGCTGCATAGAAACTGAGTGGGCATATGGCATGGGACACATAAGGTATTTATAATAACCCCCCCAGACCACCAGAAAGGGTCTGAAAGCCTTCATAGTCTCACACACTTGGGACTCAGTCTCTGAGTACACATAGATGAGTGGAAAAGTTTTCAGGAAGTAGTTGACTGTACTTTCCAATGCCATACACAGAGGCAGAGTATGTGTCCTAGAGGGGGACAATTTAAAACACAGGTAGACCAGAAAGCTACCTGGAAGGTACATTGAATCTCCCCACATCTCCTCCTGTTGGTTCCTGGAATTCTTCCTCTGATCCCTCTGTTAGAGGATTACCTTTTCCACTGAAACCTTTGGTGGGAATGGCAGTGTAGCAACACTGGACTTGCAGCATCACAGGGTGAGACAGGGAGATGTAAAACTCTGCCAAGAACCAGCCCGGAGGCCCATGATTCAACCTTAAAGTCATGGGTGTTGGAGAGGAACAGCCCTGAGTTTGAATCTTTGTTCTATTACTTGTCAGCTGTGGGATCTCGGGCAGGTTACTCATTCATTTGTATGGTGACTAATTAAATAGTCACAGAGCATTGATTCTGTTTCAGGGATGAAACAAGCTTGCTCAGAACTTTCAGGCTACAGAAGAAGATAGACAATAATAGATGAGATGGGTAAGACTAAGATAAGAACACGTGTATATGCACGTGGGAGAGCAAACAGGTGGACATGTAGAGTTTGAGATGTCTGTAAAGCGTGCAGGTGGAGACAGCTATTAGGTATTGGTTATTTGAGTCTAGACTTTGGTGAAGCCATTTTGGTGAAGCCTGACTTGGCAGTCATTGGCACAGAGGTGCTCTTTGAAAGCCTAGGGAAAGACGTTATCTGTAAAGACGAGAGAAGATCTGTTTGCAGAGTCAGATGGAGCCTAGGAAGTTCAAGTTGCCTTTCCCCTTCTCTCTTCCTCCTTTCCCTTCCATCATGGGGATCAAGTGTGTGGGCCCCTTGGAGGCTTGCGCAAAGGCCAGTGGGGATAATCCAGCCTCAAAGGAGAGGAACAGCACAATTTCTGCTCAGTCTCAACACCAGGTGTCTTACCCAAGGTCCTTACTTCTGAGCAACAGGATGCACTGGGTTGTGCTGGAGGACTGTCATAAACAAGATTCACATGGGCCTTTAACACTGAACTCATTCAGTTAGTGGCCACACTGATCAGATAGTGGCCACACTGATTCGTCTTTCAAGGCAGTGAGCTGGAGAGGAGAGACAGGTTTGGCGTTAGGAACCTGAGTCCTACACACAAAGAGACCATGAGCCCATTTGACACTGTGACGACAAGAGGCCTTGGTTGCTAGGAAGAAGGCAGTGGAGAGGCACTGCATAGGCTGTTTGTCAGAGTGGAGTAAATATACATTGAAATATGAATCATTGGAGGCCTTTTAAACACTGTCGCCTGATGTACAGAAATCACATTTCTCTTGCGGTGGAAAATGGTAGCAGGCATAAATTGTTAGGGGATGCTTTGTGAATGGCAGGCCTTATACAGTGCTTTGTTCTACCTATGACATTTCTGCTGCACAATGATAGTTTCTGCACAATGTCTGCAAAGGTACATGAGTAACCACACACACACACCTTGGTTATTCATTTATAGATATTTCAGAACTTCCTTAATAAGCAAGAAGAGTCACATGGCTTAAACTGCCTTTGTCTAATTCCCTAAAATGTTTCCACCACTGAAGAACTTTCAAGTAATCATGACACCAGCCTCAACCATAATATTTCTGCATACCCAGTTAAGAATCCCAGTTCTGGACTCAGAGTTGAGTCCAAATTTTGGCTGCGTGGCTGTGATCTTGGACAAGTCATTTTGTCTTTCTAAGCCTCCACTTCCTAATATATGAAATGGAAATTATAATATGCTCTCAGTCTGTACAGAGTGTTCGGGAGTAGTAAGAGTTTTAATGCCCAAAGAGCACTTAACACAGAGCCTAGGATGTGACAGGCACTCGTTAAGTACTGCCTATTGTATCCCAAACTCCAACTTTCAGATGAGTTGACAGAAGTCACCAAAGTTAAGTGATTCAGACAGGGTTACACAGCTGCTGTGGTGTTAGGACTGAATGTTTGTGTCTTCCCAAAATTAATATGATAAATCCCTAATACCCAGTGTGATGCTACTTGGAGATGAGGCCTTTGGAAAGTAATCAGGGTTAAACTAGGTCATGGGGGTGTGACCCTCATGATGGGATTAGTGGCCTTTAAGAAGAGGGGGAGAGAGAGAAATTAGCATACATGCACCAAGACTGCATAAGGACCAGTGAGAGGTCATTGGTCTGCAGCCAGGAGGATAGCTCTCACCAGGAACTGAATCAGTGAGTGCCTTGATCTTGAACTTCCCAGACTCCAGAACTACAGGAAATACATTTCTGTTGTTTAAGTCACCCTGTGTACGATATTTTGTTATGGCAGCCTGAACAGATTAAGACATACAGTAAGTCCCAACTCATATTCTGGCCCCAAATCTAGGTACAAATCTCAGACAAGCCCTAGAAATGGGCTCAAAGCACCCGGAGGCATCATGGAAATTGAAAGTCGGCCTCATACTTTGCCTCCTTCTCATCCTTCTTCGTTTCCACGAAATTCTGCCCTGTCAAAAACATGTAGTTTCCTAACCCAATGTCAAAGTGTCCACACTAATAAACTTGGATATGATAATTTTATTCATTTAACATTCATTTAATTTACATATTTTTTCATTTAGTCATTCTTTTTTTTTTTTTTTTTTTTTTTTTTTTTTTTTTTTTTGCTTGATGGAGCTTTTATTGCCATGGTTAGCATGAGTTACATTCATAAAATATAATACTTTATTTTCTTTTTTTTTTTACATGTTTTTTTTTATTATTATACTTTAAGTTCTAGGGTACATGTGCATAACGTGCAGGTTTGTTACATATGTATACTTGTGCCATGTTGGTGTGCTGCACCCATCAACTCGTCATTTACATCAGGTATAACTCCCAGTGCAATCCCTCTCCTCTTCCCCCTCCCTGTGATAGGCCCCGGTGTGTGATGTTCCCCTTCCCGAGTCCAAGTGATCTCATTGTTCAGTTCCCACCTATGAGTGAGAACATGCGGTGTTTGGTTTTCTGTTCTTGTGATAGTTTGCTGAGAATGATGGTTTCCAGCTGCATCCATGTCCCTACAAAGGCCACAAACTCATCCTTTTTTATGGCTGCATAGTATTCCATGGTGTATATGTGTCACATTTTCTTAATCCAGTCTGTCACTGATGGACATTTGGGTTGATTCCAAGTCTTTGCTATTGTGAATAGTGCCGCAATAAACATACGTGTACATGTGTCTTTATAGCAGCATGATTTATAATCCTTTGGGTATATACTCAGTAATGGGATGGCTGGGTCATATGGTACTTCTAGTTCTAGATCCTTGAGGAATCACCATACTGTTTTCCATAATGGTTGAACTAGTTTACAATCCCACCAACAGTGTAAAAGTGTTCCTATTTCTCCACATCCTCTCCAGCACCTGTTGTTTCCTGACTTTTTAATGATCGCCATTCTAACTGGTGTGATCAAACTAGAACTCAGGACTAAGAAACTCAATCAAAACCGCTCAACTACATGGAAACTGAATAACCTGCTCCTGAATGACTACTGGGTACACAATGAAATGAAGGCAGAAATAAAGATGTTCTTTGAAACCAATGAGAACAAAGATACAACATACCAGAATCTCTGGGACACATTTAAAGCAGTGTGTAGAGGGAAATATATAGCACTAAATGCCCACAAAAGAAAGCTGGAAAGATCTAAAATTGACACTCTAACATCAAAATTAAAAGAACTAGAGAAGCAAGAGCAAACACACTCAAAAGCTAGCAGAAGGCAAGAAATAACTAAGATCAGAGCAGAACTGAAGGAGATAGAGACACAAAAAACCCTCCAAAAAAATCAATGGATCCAGGAGTTGGTTTTTTGAAAAGATCAACAAAATTGATAGACCGCTAGCAAGACTAATAAAGAAGAAAAGAGAGAAGAATCAAATAGATGCGATAAAAAATGATAAAGGGGATATCACCACCGACCCCACAGAAATACAAACTACCATCAGAGAATACTATAAACACCTCTACGCAAATAAACTAGAAAGTCTAGAAGAAATGGATAATTCCCTGGACACTTACACTCTCCCAAGACTAAACCATTTAGTCATTCTTTTAACATATTTTTCATTCACCTTTCAATCACTCAGCATTTATTGAGCACCTGTTGTGTGCAGAGTCTTGGCTAAACAAATGAAATAAAATCTCCTTCAGACCCTGGGTTCCTTTGCAGCATGCTAGGGGCATGAGGAGTGTCCCCCTGTCTGCCCTCTTCCCAAATGCTTGCCCTGTATCACACATTCCCGTATCTGGTTCCAGCCCTCGGCCTCTGGAGCGTGGAGATTCCAGTGCTTGCCCCTCTTTTCCAAGCTTGCCTGGATCTCTGAATTTGCTTTCTAGGGCTGCTGTAAGAAATTACCTCCAACCTAGTGGCTTAAAACAACATGGATTTATTTTCTTTCAATCTGTAGGTTAGTTCAAGTTTGGCAATGTCTCACTGTGCTAAAAGCAAGGCGTTGCCAGGGCTGCATTTCTTTCCGAAGGTCTAGTGGAAAATCCGTTTCCTTGCCTTTTCAGGCTCCTACCGGCTGTCCCCTTCCTCCATCTTCACAGTTAGCAATGTTGAATCTCTGACTTTTCTGCAGTCACATAACCCTTTGAGCCAGCTGGGAAAAGCTCTCTGATTTTAAGAATCTATATGATTAGATTGGGTCCACCTGGATGATTCTGGATACTCTCCCATTGTCAAGGTCTGTAACATGAATCACATCTGCGAAGTCCCCTTTGCCATGGGAGAAATTCTAGAATAACAGAATCAAGGCTTAGTCCCCTAGTACACTCACAGATTCTGGGGCGAGGGCATGGACATCTTGGTGGGGGCATTATTCTGCCCACCACAGTACCTCAGCAGATCTCTGGGCAGGGCCAGCACCTGATGGATTCACAGCATCTGTCACTGGGCCCTGGTAGGCCTGCAGGAGGGTTTTATGTTCCAAGCCAAGAAGAGCCATAAGTGGAAGTTCCATTTCAATGCAATGGATAGAGTCTCTCTAGTCAGTCAAATTATAGTTCAATCAGTTCATTTTAATCACTCCTCTGGAGAGAAGTAAAACCCTGTGTTGAGGAATATGCAGCAATTTTATTGATGACAAGTTTAATTGTTTCATTTTTCCTTACTGTCTCCAACACACCCGACTTTTAATCAGTGGGAACTGAAGTTTAATGAAGTAAAGTCCACTTTTCTGCAGTTCACAACTAGCTGGAAATAATTGGGCTGAGACTCCCATCCAGACACTGCAGAGCCGCTGGCATCTTCCTGAAAACTGGGCTTAATTGCTTTGCTGATGTTGTTAAGTAGTCCTGAGGGGATGGAAATAGTAATGCTGCCCACGTATGATGGGAAACAATACCCCAAAATGTCCTAAAAGGGTCTTCAAAGTCTGTCCAATTGGTAGTGAGGAAGAAAAACTAAAACTGAGTGTGTTTTCTGCAGGCAGGGACCTGGGGGAGCATGCGGGGGCTGTAACATAAACTGCCACAATTTGATAAAGAGCAACATCAATATCATCATGAACAACTTTTTTCCTTCCTTTGAAAGCTAAGCAGGACTCCAAGAGCAGGTGTGAGCCTGTGAGTGTGTATGCCCATGTCTGTGTTTCTGTGGGGCAGTTTTAAGGAAAGCATTGAGTTTTCAGGGACAGGTGGCTGGCTCTGGTCTCGGAAAGGGAGGGCTCAAGGTGGCAAATCTGGAGGATTCAAGAGGGCATTGTCTCAGCCCTAAGGAGAGGTAGAGAGATAGGCTGGTCTGGAGAAATTCTAGAATCACAGAATCAAGGCTTGGAAAAGCCAGAGAGATTATTTTCTTATTTCTCCCAACTCCTATAATCGTTACTTTACTTGAAGGAGATGTTGATGATGATAGCAGCAATAACTGCTGGTTTTTGCTCACTTATTATACAACAGATACTTGGGCTAAGTACTTTAATTGTGTTCTCTTATTCCTCATAAAACCCCAATAAACTGGGTGCTATTATTATCCTATATTACAAATAAAGAAAACAGATAAGTAAATCAATAAAGAGAATTGTTGCTTGGGATAAGTGCTACAAAAAGTAACAGAGTAGAAGGTAACTCCCAGGAGTGGTAGGAGAACTGGGTGGTCAGGAAAGGCTCTTAAAGAGAAGGTATGATACCTGAATTATTTGCAGGCATTTGGGAGAAGATTTTAGGTAAAGGTAACAGTAGTGCAAAACTCTTGGGGAGGGAATAAGCTTGACTTATGGAAGAGCAGGAAGAAGACCAATATGGCAGGAGCACAAAAAATGAGGAGAAAGGAGGTGGTGCTATGGTCTGAATCTTTGTGTCACCTCAAAATTTGATAGGTTGCAACCTAACCCCCAATGCAGTAATATTAAGAGATGGGTCCTTTAGGAGGGGATTACGTCATGAGGGTGGAGCCATCATCCATGAGATGGCTGCTGTTATATAGGAGAGTACCATGCTGTTTTGGTTACTGTAGCCTTGTAGCACACTTTGAAACCAGGTAGCGTGATGCCTCCAGCTTTGTTCTTTTGGCTTAGGATTGTCTTGGCAATGCGGGCTCTTTTTTGGTTCCATATGAACTTTAAAGTAGTTTTTTCCAATTCTGTGAAGAAAGTCATTGGTAGCTTGATGGGGATGGCATTGAATCTACAAATTACTTTGGGCAGTATAGCCATTTTCACAATATTTATTCTTCCTATCCATGAGCATGGAATGTTCTTCCATTTGTTTGTGTCCTCTTTTATTTGATTGAGCAGTGGTTTGTAGTTCTCCTTGAAAAGGTCCTTCACATCCCTTGTAAGTTGGATTCCTAGGTATTTTATTCTCTTTTAAGTAATTGTGAATGAGAGTTCACTCATGATTTGGCTCCTGTTTATCTGTTATTGGTGTAGAGGAATGCTTGTGATTTTTGCACATTGATTTTGTATCCTGAGACTTTCCTGAAGTTGCTTATCAGCTTAAGGAGATTTTGGGCTGAGACGATGGGGTTTTCTAAATATACAATCATGTCATCTGCAAACAGTGACAATCTGACTTCCTGTTTTCCTAATTGAATACCCTTTATTTCTTTCTCCTGCCTGATTGCCCTGGCCGGAACTTCCAACATTATGTTGAATAGGAGTTGTGAGAGAGGGCATCCCTGTCTTGTGCCAGTTTTCAAAGGGAATGCTTCCAGTTTTTGCCCATTCAGTATGATATTGGCTGTGGGTTTGTCATAAATAGCCCTTATTATTTTGAGATACATCCCATCAATACGTAGGTTATTGAGAATTTTTAGCATGAAGGGCTGTTGAATCTTGTCGAAGGCCTTTTCTGCATCTATTGAGATAATCATGTGATTTTTGTCTTTGGTTCTGTTTATATGATGGATTACGTTTATTGATTTGTGTGTGTTGAACCAGCCTTGAATCCCAGAGATGAAGCCAACTTGATTGTGGTGGATAAGCTTTTTGATGTGCTGCTGGATTCAGTTTGCCAGTATTTTATTGAGGTTTTTCGCATCGATATTCATCAGGGATATTGGCCTAAAATTCTTTTTTTTGTTATGTCTCTACCAGGCTTTGGTATCAGGATGATGCTGGCCTCATAAAATGAGTTAGGGAGGATTCCCTCTTTTTCTATTGATTGGAATAGTTTCAGAAGCAATGGTACCAGCTCTTGTTTGTACCACTGATAGAATTCAGCTGTGAATCTGTCTGGTCCTGGACTTTTTTTGGTTGGTAGGCTATTAATTATTGCCTCAATTTCAGAGCCTGTTGTTGGTCTATTCAGGGATTCAACCTCTTCCTGGTTTCATCTTGGGAGGGTGTATGTGTCCAGGAATTTATCCATTTCTTCTAGATTTCCTAGTTTATTTGCACAGAGGTGTTTATAATATTCTCTGATGGTAGTTTGTATTTCTGTGGGACCGGTGGTGATATCCCCTTTATCATTTTTTATTGTGTCTATTTGATTATTCTGTTTTTTCTTCTTTATTAGTCTTGCTAGCGGTCTATCAATTTTGTTGATCTTTTCAAAAAATCAGCTCCTGCATTCATTGATTTTTTGAAGGGTTTTTGTGTCTCTATCTCCTTCAGTTCTGCTCTGATCTTAGTTATTTCTTGCCTTCTGCTAGCTTTTGAATGTGTTTGCTCTTGCTTCTAGTTCTTTTAATTTTGATGTTAGGGTGCCAATTTTAGATCTTTCCTGCTTTCTCTTGTGGGCATTTAGTGCTATAAATTTCCCTCTACACACTGCTTTAAATGTGTCCCAGAGATTCTGGTATGTTGTATCTTTGTTCTCATTGGTTTCAAAGAACATCTTTATTTCTGCCTTCATTTCGTTAGGTACCCAGTAGTCATTCAGGAGCAGGTTATTCAGTTTCCATGTAGTTGAGTGGTTTGAGTGTGTTTCTTAATCCTGAGTTCTAGTTCGATTGCACTGTGGTCTGAGAGACAGTTTGTTGTGATTTCTGTTCTTTTACATTTGCTGAGGAGTGCTTTACTTCCAACTATGTGGTCAATTTTGGAGTAAGTGCAATGTGGTGCTGAGAAGAATGTATATTCTGTTGATTTGGGATGGAGAGTTCTGTAGATGTCTATTAGGTCTGCTTGGTGCAGAGCTGAGTTCAATTCCTGGATATCCTTGTTAACTTTCTGTCTTGTTGATCTGTCTAATGTTGACAGTGGGATGTTAAAGCTTCCCATTACTATGTATGGGAGTCTAAGTCTCTTTGTAGGTCTCTAAGGACTGGCTTTATGAATCTGGGTGCTCCTGTGTTGGGTGCATATATATTTAGGATAGTTAGCTCTTCTTGTTGAATTGATCCCTTTACCATTATGTAATGGCCTTCTTTCTCTCTTTTGATCTTTGTTGGTTTAAAGTCTATTTTATCAGAGACTAGGATTGCAACCCTGCTTTTTTTGTTTTCCATTTGCTTGGTAGTCTTCATGCATCCCTTTGTTTTGAGCCTATATGTGTCTCTGCACGTGAGATGGGTCTCCTGAATACAGCAAACTGATGAGTCTTGACTCTGTATCCACTTTGCCAGTCTGTGTCTCTTAATTGGAGCATTTAGCCCATTTACATTTAGTTAATATTGTTATGTGTGAATTTGATCCTGTCATTATGATATTAACTGGTTATTTTCTCATTAGTTGATGCAGTTTCTTCCTAGCATTGACAGTCTTTACAATTTGGCATGTTTTTGCAGTGGCTGGTACTGGTTGTTCCTTCCCATGTTTAGTGCTTCCTTCAGGAGCTCTTGTAAGGCAGGCCTGGTGGTGACAAAATTTTTCAGCATTTGCTTGTCTGTAAAGGATTTTATTTCTCCTTCACTTATGAAACTTAGTTTGGCTGGATATGAAATTCTGGGTTGAAAATTCTTTTCTTTAAGAATGTTGAATATTGGCCCCCGCTCTCTTCTGGCTTATAGAGTTTCTGCTGAGAGATCTGCTGTTAGTCTGAAGGGCTTCCCTTTGTGGGTAACCCGACCTTTCTCTCTGGCTGCCCTTAACATTTTTTCCTTCATTTCAACTTTGGTGAATCTGACAATTATGTGTCTTGGAGTTGCTCTTCTTGAGGAGTATCTTTGTGGCGTTCTCTGTATTTCCTGAATTTGAATGTTGGCCTGCCTTGCTAGGTTGGGGAAGTTCTCCTAGATAATATCCTGAGTGTTTTTCAACTTGGTTCCATTCTCCCTGTCACTTTCAGGTACACCAATAAGATATAGATTTGGTCTTTTCACATAGTCCCATATTTCTTGAAGGCTTTGTTCATTTCTTTTTACTCTTTTTTTTCCTAAACTTCTCTTCTTGCTTCATTTCATTCATTTCACCTTCAATCACTGATACCCTTTCTTCCACTTGATCTAATTGGCTACTGAAGCTTGTGCATGCATCACATAGTTCTCGTGCCATGGTTTTCAGCTCCATCAGGTCATTAAAGGTCTTCTCTATGCTGTTTTTTTCTAGTTAGCCATTTGTCTAATCTTTTTTCAAGGTTTTTAGCTTCTTTGTTTTGGGTTTGAACATCCTCCTTTAGCTCGGAGAAGTTTGTTATTACCAATTGTCTGAAGCCTTCTCCTCTCAACTTGTCAGTCATTCTCCATCCAGCTTTGTTCCATTGCTGGTGAGGAGCTGCATTCCTTTAGAGGAGAAGAGGCACTCTGATTTTTAGAATTTTCAGCTTTTCTGCTCTGGTTTCTCCCCATCTTTGTGGTTTTAATCTACCTTTGGTCTTTGATAATGGTGACATATAGATGGGATTTTGGTGTGGATGTCCTTTCTGTTTGTTCATTTTTCTTCTAACAGTCAGGACCCTCAGCTGCAGGTCTGTTGGAGTTTGCTGGAGGTCTGCTCCAGACCCTGTTTGCCTGGGTATCACCAGCGGAGGCTGCAGAACAGCAAATGTTGCAAAGCAGCAAATGTGGCTGCCTGACCCTTCCTCTGGAAGCTTCGTCTCAGAGGGGCATCAGGCCATATGAGGTGTCAGTTGGCCACTACTGGGAGGTGCCTCCCAGTTAGGCTACTTGGGGATCAGGGACCCACTTGAGGAGGCAGTCTGTCTGTTCTCAGGTCTCAAACTCCGTGCTGGGAGAACCACTATTCTCTTCAAAGCTGTCAGACACAGACAGGGATGTTTAAGTCTGCAGAAGTTTCTGCTGCCTTTTGTTCAACTATGCCCCCAGAGATGGAGTCTACAGAGCAGGCAGGCCTCCTTGAGCTGTGGTGGGCTCTACCCAGTTCGAGCTTCCAGGCCACTTTGTTTACCTACTCAAGCCTCAACAATGGTGGATGCCCCTCCCCCAGCCTTGCTGCCACTGTGCAGTTCGATCTCAGACTGCTGTGCTAGCAGTGAACGAGGCTCCGTGGGCATGGGACCCTCTGAGCCAGGTGTGGGATATAATCTCCTCGTGTGCTGTTTGCTAAGACCATTGGAAAAGTGCAGTATTAGGGTGGGAGTGTCCCGTTTTTCCAGGTACTGTCTGTCACGGCTTCCCTTGGCTAGGAAAGGGAAATCCCTGATCCCTTGCACTTCCTGGCTGAGGCAATGTCCCACCCTGCTTCAGCTCATGCTCCGTGGGTTGCACCCACTGTTCGGCAAGCCGCAGTGAGATGAACCTGGTACCTCAGTTGGAAATGCAGAAATCACCTGTCTTCTGCATTACTCACGCTGGGAGATGTAGACTGGAGTTATTCCTATTCGGCCATCTTGGAACCTCCCTCCATTTATCTTTTTAAAAAGGCATTCTTAGTTGACCTAAGGAGGTAAGTTTAGAAACAGAGAGATTAGTTAGGAGGCTCCTATTATAGGACATACTGAGGTCTCAACAAATACTGGATTATTACACAAATTATTATCATCTCAGAGAGGAGTTAGCCCCTGAGGAGATACATTTATAGATAGCAGGAGAAAAATGGTTTGGTCAGTCATGTAAAATGCAAGATGAGAATTTTTAGAGACAAGTCTTCTCAAGTCATTGTGTTCCTTAACGAATCAAAAGGTAGTGAGTGTGGAAAACAGAGAAGGAGAAGCCTGGATGACGATGATGGGATAGGAGTGGCCAGTCAGCTGGCCTGTTTGCAGTGATTATGAATGTATGATTGCCAAGCCTCTTAAGCAATAAATAATCCAAAATGTCCTTACATGAATGAAGCTGGGAACAGTAACATTGTCAGAACCTTGTTCTTGAATTTGCCACTACCCAGGAAGGGTCTCAGCATTTGTTGACACACTTCCCAGGCTGGACTGTTGATGCTTCCATGTCAAAAAGAAGAGATAAATAAACTTGTAAAGAGGACCATGTCAGAAATGTGTGTGTGCGTGCATGTGTGTGTGTGTGCGTGTGACAGAGAGAGAGAGAGAGAGACTGACATTTCAGTTTATCCCAAGCCGTGGCAGTACTTTTGTTCGATTTTTTTTTTCTGCTGCTCTTAGGTAACAAAAAGGTAAATTAAAATACAATAAAAATATTACAGAGGGAAAAAAGTCAAAAGAAGAACCAATTCTCCTGGCATTTGTTTCAAGGCTGCAAAATGTAGAGTGTCTTGACAGCATCGAGAGATATTTTTCTCCTTTAAACTAGGTTTCAGAGAATGTGCTTCATTTAAGCAAATCAAAATCTTTAATTCCAGCCTGTTGCTCTGGATTTAGTGCCTGATTTCCAGGGAAATGTAGAAAAAGTCAAGCCTCATAAGTTTTGCACATTTTCCATGAAAAGGCAGCAGAAGACCAAGGGAGATTCAGCATCTATTTTTAGGAACAATTTAATTCTTTTCTACTTCTTGGCAGAATATGGACTGCCTGGGAAGCTGTAAGGCATTTCAGAAAAATAAAGCAAAGAAGAGGATATGAAGTTTTGAGTGTGGGGACTGCAGTTGTAAATGTGGCCTGCAAAAGCCTCACTGAGAGGGTGACATTGAATAAAGACATGCAGGAGACAAGAAGGTGAGCCAGGTAGGAACAGGGGAAAGAGGATCCTGGGCAGAGAGAGCAGAAAAGTCAAAGGCTCTGAGCTTGGAGCAGGCTTGCTGTGCCCAAAGAATGAGGAGTTGAGTATGACTGGAATGGCAGGAGAGAGTAGAGGATGAGGTCAGAGATAAGGGTGTCCGGATCATGTGGGGCTTTCTGGCTCATTTTAATGAACTGAGCTTTCGTTCTGAGTGAGAGGGGAACTTCTCACGGGTGTTGAGCAGAAGGGTGACATGATCTACCTTACACACTAAGAGGATCCCTCTGATCTGTGTTAAGAATATCTCAAAGGGGAACAAGGTAGAATCAGGGAGCAGAATTAAGAGGTAATTGCAAGATTCCAGCAGAGAGATTATGGTAGCTTGAACCAGGATTGGAATCAGTGTCAGTGGCAACAATTGTAAGATCTGATTGTTTTGTTGAAGTAGAAACAACCAAGATTTGCAGATGGTTTGGATGAGGAATGTAAGAGAAAAAATGTAATTTTCGATGATGATGAGTCCAAGGATTTAGAAACTCTCAGAAGAACAGAGTTGTTATTAACTGATATGGGGGAGATTGTGGGAGGACCCAGTGTGGGGGGACTGGAGATCAGGAGTTTAGGACATGCTAAGTTTATGACATCCATTATACATTCAAAGGCAGATGTTGCAATTGATGTATGTCTGAAGATAGGGATAGAGGTCCAGTCTGGAGACACAGACAGGGGAATTGTCAATTTAAATAATAATGTAAAGTCATGAGATGAAATGAGCTCAGTAAAGGAGTGAGGATATACAGTTAACCCTTCAACAACACAGGTTTGAACTGTGCTAGTTCACTTATACATGGATTTTCTTCCACCTCTGCCACCCCTGAGACAGCAAGACCATCCTGTCCTCTTCCTCCTCCTCAGCCTACTCAATGTGAAGACAATATGAGGATGAAGACCTTTATGATTATGCACTTCCAGTTAATGAATAGCATATATATTACACTTCCTTATGATTTTCTTAACAACATTTTATTTTCTCTAGCTTGCTTTATTGTAAGAATATAGACTTGTATGACACAAATAAGATATAAAATATGTGCTAATTGATTGTGTATGTTACTGGCAAATCTTCTGGTCAACAGTAGGCTATTAGTAGCGAAGTTTTTGAGAGTACAAAGTTATACATGGGTTTTTGACTGTGTGGGAAGTCAGCACACCTAACCCAGTGTTGTTCAAGGGTAAACTGTATATTAGAGAGAATAGCTTTAAAACTTGGACCAGGAGCCTCCAATTTTTGAATATAATAACCTTAACTATGGGGGAATGAGGCAATTGAAGGAGATGCGAGAATGAATGAAAGAAGAAACTGCTTATCTAAGATCTAATGTTAGATCTTATATTTCTGCATTGTCTCATTTTTTTCTATGTACTAAGGCCAAAGGATCATCCACCCATTTACCTCTTCATCCATCCATCCATCCATCCACCCACCCACCCATCATGCCTTTCTCTTTCATGGCATATGTGAAAGAGCATTGAGCATTTTAGAAAAATGAGATTCTCAAATTCGCTTTGTCTTAACTCATCACCTAGTCCCCAGGCAAACCTGACCTCAGTTTCTCCATTAGTCAATTGAGAAGATTGCCTTATGAAATGTCTAAAAGCATGCCCTTCTCTGACATTCTGTGATTTTAGGAATCCCAGAAAAATTTGGGAGTCTATTTGAGTCCTCTAACATGGGTCTGATATGGTTTGGCTGTGTCCCCACCCAAATCTCACCTTGAATTGTATTTCCTATAATCCCCAGGTGTCATGGGAGGGAGCCGGTGGGAGGTAATTGAATCATGGGGGTGGTTACCTCCATACTGTTCTTGTGATAGTGAGTGAGTTCTCATGAGATCTGATTGTTTTTTAAGGGACATACCCCTTCACTTGGCTCTCACTCTTCTCCTTCCCACTGCCATATGAAGAAGGACATGTTTTCTTCTCCTTCTGGCACAATTGTAAGTTTCCTGAGGTTTCCCCAGTCCTGCAAAACTGTGAGTCAACTAAACCTTTTTCCTTTATAAATTACCCAGTCTTGGGCAGTTCTTTATAGTAGCGTGAGAATGGACTAATACAGGGTCCAACTAGATAAACAGAGAATTGCTCATTGTTTCTTACCACTTCTTGTATTCCTGATTGTGCATAGAAGAGGACACATACTAAACAATGAATCTTCTGAGTCTCCTGTCTCTAGACTCCCAAATCCATTTTCGTCCAAATTCCTTGAGCTTTCCTCTGCTCTGAGGATGACTTTGCTGTATTGAGGTGCCGACATGCAGATGTGGGAAGGTTTGCTGAACACGCAGTTTGGGGAGCAGAGTGTCACATTGTTCAGCAGGGCAGAGCATGAGCAGTTCTCATTGGGATCACTTGCTCATGGATGCTTGCCAGTTGGCTCATCTCTTCTTGTGGTATTATTATTTTAGAATCAGGAAAAGGCCACCAGGTTGAAAAAAAATTCATCTTAGAAGTCTTCTTTGTCATCTATCAAGATGTGACAGTGCTTATTCATATGCATGATATACCATCAACTTGTCTCTAAGTTTGACCTCTATGGTGTCTCTTTAGGCAACAGGAGCTGGTTCTTCCACAACTGTAGACCAAAGAGCCTTTTAGCTACCCTGTCTCAAATATCTTACCAGGTTCAAGACTTAGACTTTGGAGGTGGGAGTACTTCTTGGGACCTTTATACCATTCTAACTTTACCCCATGATGTATCCCTGTATCTTTACATTAACTGCCTCTGCCCTTCAAGCCATCTGCTTATTGCTAGTAAATATTAAAATAACTGATCACATGGAATATCTGGATAGATCAGTCTTAGTCCTGGGTCACCTTGGTGGCTTCAGTTATTGGTGATCTGTTTGAAGCTTTGGCATGGGCCAAGGAAGGTGTGCCTGGGTTTGGCCGTTGCCTTCCAGGCAGATACTGGGCCTCTGGCCATGAACATCTTTATTTATCATCTTCCTTTCAACCTCTTTCAGGCAAAGCCATTGTCATAATAGAGTAGGTGCAATTTATTTTGGTCTTGGCAAAGGAATGTCCCCATTCCCCAGGCTTTCATCTTCTTTCTCCCTCTTTCTCTGACATTGTTTGTCAAATGATCCAAAGGTAATTTTTAATACCCTTACATCACGCTGAAGCTAAGTTCTGCGGGATTATAAATGATTAAATATCTTCTAGTCATCCACCTGCACAGTCTGTAACAAATTATCTCAAAAAGGAGATTAATTCCTTTATGATTTTTGAATAAGAAAATGATAAGACAATGTCCTGCAGCTGTTAGAATGAAAATCCTCTCGTATTTCTGAAAAATTGTTGGTTTTAAGGTAAAGGCTTGAATCTCTCTTTCAAAGGTCATTTAGAAGGTATTTACTGAGACCTCATGGCATATTAGCTCTGTGCAGGGTGCTTCAAAACTTGCCTAATCCTCATATTCACACCCAGATCTTTGCAGAAATACAGATTATTAGTTCCACCTCAGACCTCCTGAACCAGAATTTCTGTGAGTGGAGCCCAGAAATAGGAATGTTTGGAAAGTTCCCCAATGAATTTTCCGGTGTAGCCAGTCCATAAAACCGTTTTGGATTCTCTGCTATAGAGAATGTGAGGGGAAGAGAGGCAGGCTCCTTGCCTGAAGTTACCATTTCACAGGATTTACCTGGGATGCACAATTGTGCCACTGTACTCCAGCCTGGGTAACAGAGCAAGACCTTTTCAAAAAGGAAGGAAGGAAGGAAAGAAGGAAGGAAGGAAGGAAGGAAGGAAGGAAGGAAGGAAGGAAGGGGAAAAGTAGATTGTTCTAAAGGGAAAGATTTAGGGGTGGCTTCGTGAGGACATAGGTGAAGAATGAAACTATCCATTATATAGAAGTGGGGTTAATAAGTGGTTAAACTTTATCCAAGTGCATGAGGAATGGAGATTCCTCTCTATCGTGTACCTATCATCTCTATCATCTATCTTTCTATTTATCATCTATCTATCTCTGTCTTCTATCTATCTATCCACCTATCACCTGTCCATATAATCTCTCTCTTATCTATCTATCTATCTATCTATCTATCTATCTATCTATCTATCATCTCTATGTATCTATCTATGTATCTATGTATGTGTGTATCTATCTCTGTCATCCTTATCAATCAGTCATCAATAGATGAATCTATGTAATCTATGATTCTATCTAATATACTTTCTATGAATCTATCTAATAGAATGTATCTAACTTTATTGGGTTGACTTTAAGTTTTATTGCTAAGCATCTTTCCAGCACACATGAGTTGAGCAAGGGTCAGTCATCCTGGATTTGAGCCCTAGCTGTGCTTTGTTAACTGTTTGATTTAAAATAAATATCTTCTTGATAAGTCTCGGTTTTCCTATCTGTGAGTGAGAAGACTGGATTTAGTGACCTCTAGGGTTACTTCCAGCTCTTATACTCTATGAAAATATATGAGTCCACTTTCCTGCCCTAGCAAAAACAGACTAGTGGCCATAGTGAAATCTTTCTTCCCTCTTAAAGGGTCTGGTAAACCTTAAGTCTTCATCCTGAATGCGAGTTGCTGTTTATCAGAGATTGAACTTTCATTGAGCACAGAACAAACTGTGGAAGGTGATTAGTTCTAAAAAGACTACATGTCAGCTTAGAGCTGTTTTTGGTATTGTCTGTGTATTCCTCTCAAAAGTAGATGCAGGGAACAACAACACTAGTATATTGGGTAATTATGGTGAATGAATGTGATACTTAATTTGCAAGGCATCCTACTCATTGTTGTCCATAGTAATTGAGAGAGCAGTGCCATTTACCAACAAGGGTTTATTGAGCAGCTATTTGGTAAGCCTTGTGCTAATTTGAATCAACATGCATATCTCAAGTTGAAATGCTCTGAAAATTTTGTTTTTTGCAATCTTGCCTTTATCATTATGTCAAATGGACAAAAGGTAAGAACCATCTTATGTTTCCTGAACCATCCAGACTGAGGCAGTTGGGTTGTTGGTGACAGGGAGGCTTCAGGGTGGGTGTCAGGCCATTCTCTTTAGTGTCTTCTCTATGAGTCATGCCCAGCGTCCCATTTATGCCTTTGGTTCAGCTATTCATACGGTAAAAGGGATTTTTTTCTTTTTTTGGCCTGGTCAAACTCAGCTACTCGTTGTCACTTAAAACCTGCCTTCTCCAAGAAGTTTCTGAGGCTAATCTCAATGAGCACAGTGTTTCCCTTGTCTCTGACCCAGGTGTACTTTGTGCTATTTACTGAGCATCTGATGGGTGCCAGGCACTGTGTGCTAAACACCCATCTCTACTGCATTGCCTTACCTCTATTAGAAGCACTAGGATATTAGTCACATTTTTCAGGAAAGGAAATTTGGAACGTGAATTCATTTGTCTGAGATCTCAGAGCTATTATGAAGTGGTGTCAAGATTGAAAACCAGATCAGCCTGGATTTGGGCTTCTTTACTCTCTTGTGACATCTTTGTTGGCCCTCCTGATATACCCACTAACCACATGGCACCCAAAGTTTGTATTGGGCCTGACCCACAACAGCTTTGCACACACGAGAGAGTCACTACTCATGTTTCTTTGTCTGTCCTACAGCTCTGAGACTGGTGTTGTCCAGTCTCTTTCTTAGTAGACAGTTATGGAACTGAGTGAAAGTGGTATGTCTGCTTGCCACTGAGCTGGGTGTGTGGCCTTAAGGAATGAGAGGAGAATGATTGAAAGATCACCCAGGCACATGCCGCCCCTCTCCCACCAGCATCATCAATGTGTTGTCTCTAGGCGTCCATTGAAAAGAAGCATTGAGAACCAAAGCATTGGCTTCTGAATATAGAAAAATTAAACACCTGCCCCTTAATAGAAAGCAAATTCTTGCTGTCTGTGTTTGTGTACAATAAGGAGGGTGGGGTGGCAAAAGTGGTGACTATTTCTTTGAGTAAGAAGCAAGACATAAGAGCTTACTGGAAAAATTCTCTTTTTTCCCCCTATAATTAATTTAACCATCTAAAGAAAATTTTACTTATTGGGGACCAATTATTCTAATGATTCAATAATGTCTCTCTCTCTCTCTCTCGTTCTGTCAATGAAAAAAGACAATTCTGTTATGAAAAGGAAATCAGCTACAGATAGTAGAAGCCTGGAATGGGTCCTTTGAGCCATGAGTTTTCTAACAGATACTTATGATTTGATCCTATGCAAATGCAAAGCTTCAGTGGAAAGGCTGCTGTAAGATCACTACTGTCTCAGCCATTACAAAAATGATGAAGAACAATACTTTAGAGAGATGCATCTGATGTTAAGTTACTTCCAGTTTTTTTTTTTTTTAAATCCGGGGAGAGTTTGGTTTCGACATCAGATGTAAGATTATGAAGACACAAGAGTTTCATTTCCAGCACTATTTATAAAAACTTAAGGATCCAATGCAAAAGCAAATTAGAAAACGCCTCCTTAGAGTTTGTTTGATTATATTCACAGGAAAAAAAAATACCTCAAACCTGCTAGGTTTTCGTTTGTTTCTGTATTTGCCACAGAAATGAATACTAGACCAATTGTGCCTTAGCAGCTTGAAAAATGCACTGGGGCTTCATTTTACATTCAAGACAAATGATGTCTCTTTTGTTTTGCATTTAAAATAGGAATGTTGCATCAATAACCCTGGTCTAACCTCACCCAGCACCTGCAAAGGGAGACAGAGAAGCCAGCATAATTGAGTATGTGACTTTACCTCGAAACGAGGGACAAGGGCAAATGTAGTTTTATCCTTGCAAGGGGTTTTTGGAAGGAGACAGTTCTTTTTTCTTTAGGGATGACTGCATTCCTCAGTTGAATTCTGTAGCTTCATGACTAAGGCCAACAATTTAAAGAGTGGACCCGAAGCCATGGTGAGAGCAGAGAGGCTGTTAGTCATCACAAAGGCTGACCATGTAAGACTGAGGATGTTGCGCCTGCATGGCATTGGGTCACATGTCATCTTTCTATGCCCATGTGACAGCTCCGTGTTGTAAGAAGAAAAATGGCTTGATGTCTCCTTCCAGCAAATGAGGAACTTGAGACCCAAAGAGGTGAAGGAACTTGCTTGCAGACACACAACATGTGGGGAGGGGTGGTTCAGTGGGGGACTCTGAGAGCAGAGGTCATGCTGCTGCAGCCTCCATACCTCCACTCCACTTTGCCTGGAGATGTTGGCTTTGCTCAGGGTTTGTTTTTCACTGTTTCCCTGTCAAAGCTCAACTGCTCTGCATCTCTAGAATGTCCTGGGTGAAATTGGATGAAGTGGTATCGAGCATTAAGCGGTGATGATTGGGATATCTGGTGGATAGATTCTGGCTTTAGGATCAGATAGAACTAGGTTTGCCTCCTATGTGACCTTAGACAAGACACTTAAACCTCTCTGATCTTGGCATTTTCATCATTGAAATGGAAATAATAATATGTATCTCAGATGAAATGGAATGATACACAATAAGGATCCAACAGTCAACCATTGTGAGCCCCCAGTTTCATGTTGCCATGATTGTCTTCAATGGTTAAATTCCAAAGGATTCCATGGAAGATGAAGTTATGATCCCAGTGAAGGCAATTTTGGGGGTGCTGTTGGGATGCTAACATCATATCTCATGGGAGGCTGCTTCTTACCACGTCAGCTGAAGCACAGTAATAGAATTTCAAAATAGAAAAGATTATTGGGGACCTGTGTTTAACCCAACTTCATTTTGTGTGGGGCTTATTGAGGCTCAGAGACAGGAAGGGAAACACAGAATGTAAGTGGAGGGAGAAAGAGGGAAGGAAGGTGAGTGGTCCAGAATTTCAAGACACAGTGTGCAGGCTGGCTCTGCACAACAGCCCTGGGATGAGAAGAGGCAATGCCTTTCCAGGAATTAGAGAAAGACAGCAGCCAGCCCATCTGCCCAGGGGGTGTGAGTGCCTGGACAGTGCATGTTTTGTTAATTAGTACAAAGGTTCCACCTGAGCTGGCGGAGATCCTGCCAAGTACTCTTCCTGGAGCTAGAAAACTTGGTTTGGGATCTGGGCACTGCTAGAGTGAGTCCTCTCTCTCCTTTGAGACTGTTTTATTTGCATAAAACAGAGTGTGGCTTCCTCACTATTCACAGGGTTGCTGTCGACTCCAATGAGACCATGGATGTAAAAGATGCACAGCACATTGTGAAATGCTGACACTGCCTGTGGCTAGTCTTGGAGCTTCCTCTTTCTCTGGACTTCATTCAATGCTCCTCTATCTACCTTTAAGCCTAGGTCAGGTGAGCCTCCTTTTGTCCTGGCCTTCCCAGTGATCCTGAGGTTGCCTTGCTTACCTCTGCTATCTTAGTATTTAAGTCTGTGCTATGCGCATTGGGTGGTTCCAGGAGGACTCTGGTTGTAAGTGACAGGAAACCAACTCAGGTTTACTTGAGTTGGGGGAAAGGAGAAAAATCACTTTTGTATTCATGAAAATTAGAAGTTCAAAAGTAGTTCTGGCTTCATCTCCCTCTCTCAGCTCTGCTTTTGTCTTTTCAGCTCCGTTCTCAAGCAGGCTGTGATGGTTAATAGTGTCAACTTGATTGGATTAAAGGATGCGAAGTATTGTTCCTGGGTGTATCTGTGAGGGTGTTCCCAAAGAAGATCGACATTTTAGTCAGTGGACTGGAAGAGGCAGACTCACCCTCAATCTGGCACCATCTAATCAGCTGCCAGTGAGGCTAGAATAATGCAGGCAGAAGAACGTGGAAGGACTAGACTTTCTGAGTCTTTGAGCCTTCATCTTTCTCCTATGCTGGATGCTTCTTGCCCTCAAAGATAGAACATCAAGTTCTTCAGCTTTTGGAGTCTTGAATTTACACCAGTGGTTTGCCAGGGGGCTTTTGGGCCTTTGGCCACAGGCAGAAGGCTGCACTTTCGGTTTCCCTATTTTTGAGGTTTTGGAACTTGAACTGGCTTCCTTGCTCCTCAGCTTGCAGACAGCCTATTGTGGGACTTCACCTTGTGATCATGTGAGTCAATACTCCTTAATAAACTCCCCTTCATATATACATCTATCCTGCTAGTTCTGTCCCTCTGGAGAACCCTCACTAATACACAGGCTCTACTTACGCAGTGGCCAAGACATGTATCTGACAGCCTTGGGCTTGTGTTCTACTAGCTTGACACTTGTTTGGAAAGAGGAGGGTTTCTTTTTCCAATAATTCAGGCAAATTCCCAGGATTGAATCGTACTGGTCAAAAGCAGTCATGTCTGAGTCAGTCACTGTCACCCAGATAATGGAATATGATATCTGACTGGAGATGAGTGATGTTTAACCCTCTGGGGCAGATTTTAGGATCATCTGCCCCGATACAACATTACCACATGTACTGAGTGGAGGTGGTGTGTGTGCCTGTGTGTGCATGTGTGTGTGTGTAAGAGAGATTCATTTAAGGCTAGAAATTTGCTTTAAAAAACCCAAATGTATAATAAATGGAAAGTCTCCAAAGTAAACTAAACTTACTGGCTAGATAAACCAAGTAGAAGATAGAAAAGCAGTGTTTAATAAGATTCTTTCCTCACCGGTTGGCTTGTATCCTGATAGAATCAGAACTCATGCTGGCTCTTGCCTTTCTTCTTCCTCCTTTTAAATGGCTCTCTTCCTGGCTCTTTGATCTCTGCTTCTCTGAGTCTTTCTCCCTCCTTTTCTTCAGGCTCCTGGGTAAGGACAGGAGAGAGACTACTAAGGCAGATGCCTGGCTGCACCTGGTGCCCTGCAGAGCCCCTCCCTCTCCACAGGGACATGTAGGACCTCCATGGAAATCTCCGGTATCAGTACCAGGAACTGTTTTCTGACTCTCATTCACCCTATGCCTAAATCCCAGCCACTGTTCTGTTTTTTCTGTTTCTATCTGAGTATCTGATTTTAACTTTAAAAATCCTTTCTTCACTCCCCACTTTCTCCCAGGTACTATCTGAATGCTCTGTTCCTATTGCAGCAAAGGTTTTCAAATGAGTTATTCATAACCATATCACCACTTTCTCACCTTTATTCTCTCTTCATCCCAGTGATGTTCAAAATTCTATTCACACTACTTGACTGAAAGTACTTTTGTCAAATCCACCAATATGTTCATGTTTCCTAAGCCAGCGGCCACCTCTTTATTCTCATCTAACCCAGCCACTCAGCCTCATTTGGTATAATTGATCCCTCCGTCCTCCTTAAAACACTTGACTCTCTGCCCGTCCACCAACCTCACTTGCTGCTATTCCTTAATTTCCTTGATTGGTACTTTCTCCTCTTCATGACCCATAAAGATTAGGAGGCTCCAGGGGCTAGTCTTTGGCCATCTCTTTACCTAAGGGCATCTCCCTGGATGCCCTTATTACCAAATATTTGGTAATATTGCTTATGACTCCCAAATATCTACCTTAAACCTAGACTTCTCCCATAAATTAAAGTTTGTATTTCTAAATGCTTTATTTCCATTTCCACATGGATGTCTAACAGCCACTCCCTGAAGTTACATCTGCGTCTTCTCATGTTAATAAATGGCACTGGCCAGGTACAGTGGCTCACGCCTGTAATACCAGCACTTTGGGAGGCTGAGGTAGGTGGATCACAAGGTCAAGAGATCGAGACCATCCTGGCCAACATGGTGAAACCCCGTCTCTACTAAAAATACAAAAATTAGCTGGGCTTGGTGGCACATACTGGTAGTCCCAGTTACTCGAGAGGCTGAGGCAGAATTGTTTGAACCTGGGAGGCAGAGGTTGCAGTGTGCCGAGATTGTGCCACTGCACTCCAGGCTGGCAACAGAGCAAAACTCCCATCACAAATAAATAAATAAATAAATAAATAAATAAATAAATAAATGGCACTAATATTCACCCAGTTATTCCAGCTTAAACAATCTTGATATTATTTGAGATTCCTTTTCCCCCCCATCTTCTTTTCGCTAACCCCATGCACCAGCATGCTGTAAAAAATACCTAAAAACGTGGAAGTAACTTTGGAATTGGGTAATACATACAGTCTGGAAGAGTTTTGAGGAGGTACATGATAGAAAAAGCCTAAATTGCTTTGAAGAGTCTGTTGCTAGAAATGTGAATGTTAAACTTGCTTCTGGTGAGGTCTTAGATGGTAATAAAGAACATCATATTGAAAACTGGAGAAAAAGTGATCCTTGTTATAAAGTGGCAGAAAACTTGGATGAACTGCACACTATTTGTGAAAAGTAGAACTTGTGAGTGATGAACTTCGATACTTAACTGAGAAAAATTTCAAGAAAAATGTTGAAGGCCAGGTGCGGCGGCTCATGCCTGTAATCCCGGCCCTTTGGGAGGCCGAGGTGGGCAGAGCGCTAGGTCAGGAGTTGGAGACCAGCCTGCCCAACATGGTGAAACCCTATCTCTACTAAAAATACAAAAATTAGCTAGGCATGCTGGTGCGGCCTATAATCCTAGCTACTTGGGAGGCTGAGGCAGGAGAATTGCTTGAACCCAGGAGGCAGAGGTTGCAATGAGCCGAGATCACGCCACTGTACTTCAGTCCGGGCAGCAGAGCAGGACTCCATCTTGGGGAAAAAAGAAAAAAGAGAGAGAGAGAAAAGTGTTGAAGGTGTGGACTGGTTTCTCCTTTTTGCTTATAGTAAAATGCAAGAGGAAAGGAAGAAATTGAAGAAGAAATTGTTAAGCAAAATGGAACCAGAACTGGAAGATTTGGAAAATTCTCAGCCTACCCGTATTGCAAAAAATGAGAAGGTATCTTATGAAAAGAACACTCAAGGGTGTGGCTGAACAACCATTCACTAAAGAGATTAGATGTGTGACTTGAGGATCTAATCAACTCTCTCAGTAGAAATGCTACCAGCTTGAACTGAAGGGGACAGAGATAGGATGAAGTGAAGGAAGGCTGTTGGACTTCTAAGATTCTATGCATGAACTATGTCTTACTGATTTTAATCCTGTGTCCTCAATCTGTCTACCTCTCCATCTCCACCTTTTTATTCTGGCCCAAGGTACCATCAGTTATTTGTGTTGTCACCATCTCTTGCCTGGATAACTTCAGTGGCCTCATAAATGTTCTTCATATTTATATCTTGTCTCTCACCTACTCCAACATATTTTCTACATAGCAGCCAGAATAGCTTTTTTACAAATGTAAATCACATCTTTTCACACACCTGCCCAAAATACTTTGACATGTTCTCATCATGCATAATATAAACCATGATCTTTAAGGCCGTACTTATGGGCTCCTCACTACTTCTTGATATAATCTTCTCCCCAGCTCTGATCCATCCACACCAGCTTTCATTACTGTTGTTGCTATTCCTCAAATAATCCAAGCTTTCTTCTGCCTTAGGGCATTTGTACTTTCTATTTTCTCTGCCTAGAAAGTACTTCCACCAGAAATTTACTTCTGTTTTTTATTCTCCAAATTAGGTATCTGCTTAAATATTGCCTCGTTGGAGAGGGCTACCCAGGCCACTAGGTTCTATAGATTTTATTTTACAAATGGGAACAGAATTATCCAGGAAGGGTAACAATTTGCCTGATGCCCCAAAGCCAGAGAGTGTAGTGGGACCCAGGATGAGAGGGCATGGTTGTGACCTCCTAGCTCAGGGCTTTTGCTGCCTGAATCCATGGAGTACACATACAAATGCTAATTCCACTCATCCTGGGGAAGACAGTGGGATTACTGAAGCCTCTTCTCTTGTCTGTCACACTAGGGAAGGCCCCCTGACTTGGAGCCAAGCCAGTGGGATGCTCTTTGTATTCCTCCTCCATCCATCTTGGTTTGATTATTATGCGATGAACGGCTGGTTCTTGAAAGGCTACAACTCAGCTTGGGCCAGTGAGTTGCAGAGTGCAGTGGGGCATTCTGAGTGTCAGCCAGACATCAAAAACAGCGTCTGAAATGGAGATAGCCAGAGCCATTCTCACTTTGTCATGAAGGCAGACACAACCACAAACTCTGAAGGTGGATTAGACGCTGCACAACCTGCTGGTCTACCTGAAAACTTCCCTTCTCCAAAGGGCACTAGCTGGCTTCCTTGTGGTTCTAACATCAAAGCAGGGGATGGGCACAACTCCCCTAGTCACTCTAGCTAGCCTGACACATCACCACACCTGCACAGACAAGAGACCTCCCCCTCGTCCACTCTCCCCTTCCCCCACCTTCTGACTCCTACCTTCTCCTGCAGGAAGGCTGCATCCCATTTCCTCCAGAAAGATTCCCAGTGTGTTGGGCTTGATTTGAATTCTGACTTGATCTTTCTTCTCATCCTGTTTCCCAATCCCAGTGGCTTTACTCTGTGCTCGGAGGGCTTCTCCACTCCCCAGTACTACAGACTATCAGAGAATAGCAGGACTTAGATACCCACAGGACCAGAAAATAAATATGCAAAGCCATTGGGATTTTGTTTGCCAGGATAACAGTGCACAAGAGACCAGAAACCTCCACTGGAAGGAAGATCCCTGGCCTGGATGAAGAGATCAAATTGAGGATCCTACCTGCTTTGATATCCTAAATACCATCTCAGCTGGTCAGGAGCAGGAGAACTGCTGGGAGGTTTATCCATCACTTTTTTTTGCTCTTTCATTGAGTTACTGGTCTAGAACTACTTAGTCAGAAATGATGGAATTGTTCAATATCATGGATTCAGAAGGCAGTGGCCACAGCAATCATTTTCTGGCCCAGTAGCTGGCTCATTTATGGCCTCAATGAACTGAAGAACAAAGCACCCTACCAAGCACTGGAGAGGCAAAGTTGGCTCCTCTGATTGCTCTGGCCAGGGCTGGTTCTGCCTAACTGCCCTGGGTGGCCTCTGAGAGGCATAACCCCAGCACCAAGACCACTAAGCATATCCAAGACATTTGCTGCCATGAAGGAATCACTCATTCATCCATTCACCTATTCATGCACTCATGACTCATTTTTTTTTTTTCATTCTTTAAGGTCTTGGTATAGGTTAGTCACCAGGGATGAGCAAAAAACAGACTTTATGCTTTTATGGGACATACTGAGGAGTAGAAGAGACAGACATTACTCAAATAATGACATGAGTGGATGTTTTATTAGGAACTGGGGAATCCCCATTAGGGAGAGGACAGAGTCTTCTAAGTGCACATTAACAAAGGAACCTGGCTGGGAAGAAGGAGGGAGTTGGAGGAGACCTGCCCTAAGCTGTGAGGCTTGTGCTGATTGCTGAACAAGTATGAGGAGCTGAGTGAGATAAAGGTGGGGAAAGTGTGTAAGAGGAGAAGGGTTACACATGCGCAAAGGCCCTAAGCTAGGAAAGAACTTGGCACTTTCCAGGAGCTAAAGGAAGGCTGACAGAGTTGAGAGAGAGAGAGAGTGAGAGAGAGAGAGAGAGGATGAAACACAGGAGTTGACTTTGCAGGGCCTTGTGAATGATTTCCTGGGGCCTAGAGTCACACATTTAGTGGGCAGACCAGAGGCCTCCCACATAACCACAGTCTCTACCATAGAACCTTAATACCCACTAGTGGTCTTTCTTGACTTACAACATTAAACCCTAGCCCTGCTAAAGTGCAGGGATTATTGATGCATGATTTCAAGGCAGAAATACCTTAGCATGCACCTTACCTACCTGGACCTGAAAGAATGGAGCACAGCACAGATTATTTTGAGCGAGATGGATCTGGATGGGACACCTTGTTTCATGTGTTTTGCTTCCTCAACAAGAATATATGTTGAACTCTGGAATTTTTGTATCCTCTACCAAAGTCCTAAGAGCATGCTGGGCGTACAGAAAATATTCAACTTCCACCCAGATGGGTTGAGAGTTCCCCTGCCCTAGTTCTTGCTGCTCCCTGCCTAGACTTCAAGTAATAAGCCTAGGCTGTGTGCATAGTGACAAGGGCCCAACTGGGTCAGGGGGATCCAGAAGACCTGGATCCAGAAGGTCATGAGGGCAATTCCACCAAACTACTCAGCATTTGCTAGCTGCTCCCATGAACTTCTGGCTGTTGCCCTAGGTTAACTGTCCACAGCATGTATAAGGGATTTTTTTTTGTAGGGTGTGGAGAGTGTAATTTCTCACCCACAGCCAGTCTGCACATCATTTCAGCTGCTTTAGGGTTCCCGATCAGAGTGTAGATTACAGTTAATGGTGACAGCCTAGAATGAAGTTAGGAGGTTAGGCGTAGATTCGGAGGCAGCTTCATGCTGTCTGTAAGCTTTTAGACGACTGCATGTCCCTGAGTTTTTACTCCATTGATAATAGAGGACTGGGAAAAATCAAAGCCTCTTCACAGAATCTAACAAGGAATAAAGGAGATAATGTATGTAAAACCAGCTAGGGCAGGGCTTGGTCTATTTGTCTTCAATAAATTTGGGGTCTAATAAGTTGAGGCCCAAATAACAGCTTTAAGGTTGGAGAGAAGTGGACAGATTCACCATATATTTAGCAGGCAAAACTGGAAGAGCTTGTTGCTAGAGTAGATAAAGAGTTGAAGGAGGCCTGGCATGGTGGCTCAAGCCTGTAATCCCAGCACTTTGGAAGCCAAGGTTGGCAGATCACTTGACGTCAGCAGTTCAAGACCAGCCTGGCCAACATGGCAAAAACCCATCTCTACTAAAGTTACAAAAATTAGCCGGGCCTGGTGGCGGGTGCCTGTAATCCCAGCTACTCAGGAGGCTGAGGCACAAGAATCACTTGAACCCAGGAGGTGGAGGTTGCAGTTAGCTGAGATTGCGCCACTGCACTCCAGCCTGGGCAACACAGCGAGACTCTGTCTCAAAAAAAAAAAAAAAAAAAAAAAAAAAAAAAAAAAAAAAAAAAAGTTGAAGGAGACAAAAGACAAAAAGAAGAGTCCACATTGACTTCTAGGTTGCTGGCATGAGAACTGTCATAGAGAAGCCAGAAAGGGAAACTGATGTGCCACCAGATTCACACGGTAGCCAGAGAGGCCTTTTACATATTGAAGGAAGATAATGTCACTCCCCTGCTTAAAATTGTTACAGCTTCCCATGGCATTTAGGATAATCTCGATATTATCCAGCTCGACAGCCCTGTCTCACCCAGCCGTATCCCTGATGGATCCCATCCTTCCACCTTCAAGCTCACTACCCTTCAACCACCCTGGCCAGAAAGCAAAGAAATCTCTCTGTTGTCTCAGGGCCTTCTCATATGTAATTCCTCCTTCTAGAAGGATCTTCCCTCTACTTGTAACCTGGCTGATCCTTGCATATCCTTGAGGTGTCAGTTTTAGTTATTTCTTTAGAGAGCCTCTCTGGGATGGCCACCGACCAGGTCACCTGGCTTGTCCATTATGGCCTTGCCCTGCATAAGTGAGATGCATTTTTTTTTTTTTTTTTTTTTTTGAGACACGGTCTCGCTCTGTGGCCCAGGCTGGAGTGCAGTGGCACGATCTTGGCTCACTGCAACCTTCGCCTCCCAGGTTCAAGCTATTTTCCAGCCTTAGCCTCCTGAGTAGCTGGGATTACAGGTGCGTGCCACCACACCCAGCTAATTTTTGCATGTTTATTTATTTATTTATTTATTTTGAGATAGAGTCTCACTTTGTTGCCCAGGCTGGAGTGCAGTGGTGTGATCTTGGCTCACTGCAACCTCCACCTCCCAGATTCAAGCGATTCTCCTGCCTCAGCCTCCTGAGTAGCTGGGATTACAGGCACGCACATGTCACTACGCCTGGCTATTTTTTTTGTAATTTTAGTAGAAATGGGGTTTCACTATATTGGTCAGGCTGGTCTCAAACCCTTGGCCTCACGATCTGCCTGCCTCAGCCTCCCAAAGTGCTGGAATTGCAGGCATGAGCCACTGCACCCAGCCAATTTTTGCATTTTTTGGTAGAGACGAGGTTTCAACATGTTGGCCAGGCTGGTCTTGAACTCCTTGCTGCTGCCCCCACCAGCCTCTAAACTCCCTAAAAGCTTGTGCCGTTCACCTCTGTGTCCTCAGCACAGTGCCCAGCACATGGCGAGTTCTCAGGACATATTTGCTGAATGAACCAATGAATGCATCGATCATTAGGGGTGCACTGCACCCTCTGCCTCCAGCGTTATTTCTCTACAGTTCTCTGAGCAAATGGGCAGCTGCCTCCATCTATTCCCACACTCGCTCTGCAGGTGCAGCCAAACCCCAGGACACAGGGCCTCCCTGTTCCCCTTTATTATTTGTGCCTCACCACTTAAGAGCCATATATCTCCAAAAGCAAGAACAACTTCTTTTTCTAATACTCTTTTTCTTAAGAGGGTCATATGAACAGAAGTCATGCTGAGGGAATACAGGCTAGGATGAGGGAGGCCTCACTTACCACCTTGACAATTATTTTTGTCTCTCAGAGCCTCGTTTCCCCCATTTATAATATACTTTTTTTATTTGAAAATTAATTAATTCCTTCACACATTTTTGCAAAAGCTAATGCATGCACATGGTTGAAAGAAAGATACAGAAGCATACAGTGTGAGAAGTAAATCCACATCTCCTGTCTTTACCACAGTGTGGTAAGCTGGCGGAAAATTAAGGTCTCCCCAGTATTTAAAAACTTTTTATAATACATATTTATTGTAGAAAATTAGAAAACATAGATAATAATACCACAAAGAGAATACTGGAAATTTTCAGTGTATATTTTTCAAGACTTTTTATTGTATTCTTAGTTTTTGGAGTGTGTTTCTAAAATATTTATTGAGCACCTACAACAGACCAAGCCCTGCTGTAACTGATTTTATGTACATTATCTCATTCAATTCTCGTTAGATTCTGCGGACAGGGTTGATTCGTCTCAATCCTATTTTACCAGTGGAGCAAAAGCTCAGGGACACAGAGTCATCTAAAAGCTTACAGATGGCAAGGGGCTGTCTTAGACTCTACAGCGAGCCGTGCTCCCTTTCAGACTTACAGGCTTCTCAAGATCTCCAGGGTCTCTCTGGCTCTAGCTGGATCCTACAGCTTCCCTTCTCTAAAATTGTGAGTAATCAAGTGGGGTGGAGGGACTATCCTCCCTTCCATGGTGGTCTG
This sequence comes from Macaca thibetana thibetana, assembly GCF_024542745.1. Classification (NCBI taxonomy): domain Eukaryota; kingdom Metazoa; phylum Chordata; class Mammalia; order Primates; family Cercopithecidae; genus Macaca; species Macaca thibetana. Next base: position 42,831,829 of record NC_065597.1, read on the forward strand.
TGTTCTGTGAGTGTATGTAGGAGTGATGTATAGAAATGCTACCTCATTTTTTTCAGGAGCATCCCCTATTCCAGTAGGGGTTAAGAAGTGCTTTGATGGGAGTTCTATTTTTAATCATTTTCCTGGTGTCAGGGGGTGGGTGCTTAGTACTGGAGCCAACCTCACACCCCATGCTGTACATTAAGATTTAATGGGCCTTCCTTATTTACACCTAAATGAGGTTTTTAATGGTTTAATTAGCAAAATATATCAGTTTGCTTCTTTAAACCTTGACTCTCAGGGGTAGCACTTTTAGCGATTTCTAGTGTTTAATAAAAGATGAAAACTTTCATTCTCTCTACTAAGGAAGGCTGTGACCACTTTCTTCTGATTAGCACAGACTTGGGGTGCCTTGGAGAAGTCGAAATCAGAAAGTCAATCAATGGCAATATTTCCCACCTTGCCAATGTGACCTTTGCTTCCCAGAAATTTTTGTCATCAGTTTCTCTCGCTCATTTAATTCAAGTTAAATGTCTAAAATGAAAGTTTTACAGAGGAAATCATAGTTCATAAGGGGTCTTGTTTTAGTCTGGAAAATCCTGTTGAAATTTAGACTGAGGATAACTGTAAACAGGGTATTAACCTCACCATTAAGAGCCACCTTGCTAGCTTTGCAACACCTCGTGCAGTGTAAGTGAAATATCTCTTTTTCTTTTCTGGGCATATCCAGAAAAATATTTTAAAAAATTAAAAATATTTTTTAATGACTTTAAGCATGGCAAAGCATTATGTTTGTGTTGCAAAATTACAAACAAAAATTAACATAGCAGAAAATCTAAGATAAAAATCACCTACAATTTTATTACCTAATCAAGGCAATGTTTTTTATTTGAGTCTGTTCCATTAGAACCCTTGTCTACATGGTCACTTAATTTGTAAATACTTGCAGCAGCAATGTAGATAGTATTTTATATTTTGTATTTTTACTTACCATGCTTTTTTCTCTTCCATTTCGTAGCAATCCTTTTAAATTTTCTATCTTACACCCCCTCTGCTTGTCTCCTTTTCCCCACTCTCTGTTCCCTGCCGTGCAGAGGAAATCAGTGCTAACTGCCTGGTGTCAGTGATTCCAGATCCTTCTCCAAGCCTGGATAGACAATTACAGACATATATACGTTTTCTATGGGCTTTTACGTTTTGTCTTTTTCCCCCAGTGGGATTTTATGACACACATTTCTGTGCAGCTTGCTCGTTAATCCCACTTAATACATTGTGGACAATAGGTATAGGTGTTAACTAAGTTTTTAATTTGTTGTCTTTTTTACATTTAAGCTGTCAATCTACCTGAAGTTTCTTGTTGTAGCTAGTGTCAGACAGAGGTCTTACTCTGTTTTCTTCTAGGCATATAGTCAATTATATCAGCATCCTGCATGAATCAGAACATTCCAATAATCTCCTCAGCTGCCCCGGCCTGCTTGGGTCTCTTCAAATGAGTGTGTCATTTGGCCCAGACTCTATGGAGCCTGAAGTGGAAATGCTTCCGGGTTTGTGGTCCTGTCTTCAGCTACTGGAGACCAAAACTCGGAGAGGATGTCTGGTCTGGTATCCCCATCTTACAGTGACCACATGGAAGCCCAGAGAGGCCAGCAGTTTGGAGAGGTCAGACTGGTGTCATAGGAGAGACCCAGCACCTGAGCTCAGTCAGACCTGGGTGAAAATCCCACTTTGGATGCTTTTTTTTTTTGAGACAGAGTCTCACTCTGTTATACAGTGGCGCGATCTCGCCTCACTGCAACCTCCACCTCCTGGCTTCAAGCAGTTCTCCTGCCTCAGCCTCCTTAGTAGCTGGGATTACAAGGCGCGCACCACCACACCCAGCTAATTTTTATATTTTTAGTAGAGACGGGTTTTCACCATGTTGGTCCAGCTGGTCTCGAACTCCTGACTTCATGATCTGCCTGCCTCGGCCTCCCAAAGTGCTGGGATTATAGGCGTGAGCCACAGCTCCCAGCCTTTGGACGCTTTTTAACTGTGTGACTTCAGGCAAATTACTTACCTTCTTAACACTCAGTTTTCTCATCTGAGCAATAGAGATTCTACCACCTGCCTGATATGGGTGTTATAAGGACTGGAGGATAAATCTGCACAGTGCCTGACAGTCAGCACTCAAAAAACAAACAAACAAAAAAAGACCTTTAGTGTTAGAGCAGCACTAGGACTGGTTCCCATTGCTCTGGTTATTAATCTAGTGCTCTTTCCATTGGACCTGCATTCCCCAAATGTCATACAAGTGATTTCAGGAGATACAGGTATAGATATTCCTGTTTTAATAATTATGTAATTGTTTGACAGTAATCTTCTATTGGTGGCAAATTATACTGCTTTTATGCATAGGAATGTTATAAAGTTTATTTTTAAAGATAAATTTATTTAAGGTACAAAGTTAGTTGATTTACAAAAGCAATTTAAGTACATGATAATAGGGGTGGTAGAGCATTATGGCAAAAACTGTGGCTTGTCAATGACCCAGGGTTTTGGATACTGCCTCTCTTCACACCATCTCCCCTGTGATCAGGCAGTGCCTTCCACAGAGTCGGGGAGCCAGGACTCAGCTGCATATTGGTAAGCACCTCCGTACCTCCTGTCTGACTACTCCTCCTCCCTGTTCATCCTCACCCCAAACAACAGGCCTCCAGTGACCTTTATTCTCATAGCTGAAAAGGAACAATGAGCTCCCATCTACCTTGGCTGTCATTGTCTCTGTGTGTGTGTGTGTGTGTGTATGTGTGTGTGTCCTGAGAAAGACACAAGCTTCTCGAGGTCAAAGGCCCCTTGTCTGTCCTTGCAGAGAGCTGGGCACAGAGTTGATAGTCAATCTATACTTATGACCAATTGGGGACTTTTTAATCTTCAAATAATCTTTGATTCTTTCGGGGGGAAATCTAATGTTGGTGTTTTATTGATTTCTGTCAACCTTTATTGGGTATTTACAATGGGAATGATTGAAATTAAGTGTACATGCCTTCCCCCTGTCTCCATCACGACCCCATAGCCAAGGGAGACCTCACACATTGATGCCAGAACTTTTTAAAACTGGGTCAACTCAACTTCATGGAGTTGATATGAAACATGAGACCTTTTGGCCACCCCGGATCTATTGCTATGCCAAGGATGTGAGCATATTTTTTGATCTTGCCAAAATGTCCAGGATGGTGTCCACCCCACTTTGCTTCCTCTTGCTCATGTGGATGCTGGGTCCAAGAGACTGTATTCAGTTCAGGACAGAGGGCTTCTTGGAGAGGCAGCAGAGATGCAGACCCGCTTGCCAGGCTTCTGGCTTTCATCTTACTCCACCACTCAGCAGGAGTTCAAAAATGCCTCTGCTGAGTGTGATCCTCTCCCAGGGAAGGGCCTTGTCTATCTTGTTTGCTGGGACGTCATCCTAACTCAGCACGGTGCAAGTGCAGCTTCAGCAAAACCTGCCAGACTTAATCTTGAGATAGCAAATGGAGAGGTGCAAAACCCAAGAGCATGCAACACACCATAGTGACGGTTTGAGGCAGGGTGACAACTTGCCTCCTCTGGGGAGGAGGGACAGTTGGGGTCTGGCAGTGGGGCAAGGAGGAATGAATGTTCATGGGGGAGGAGGTCCAACCCCATTCTATTCTGTTAGGCTCAGGAAACACTAACTGAGCATGCACTGTGGCAACCTTTGTCCTGGGCAAATGGAGGGAACCCAGACCCATTCATTCTGCAAAACTCTCCCAAGTGCCCTAAGATGTGCCAGTTAGTGTCTTAGGCACTGGTGATGCAGAGATGGGCAAAAGAGCCAAGTCCCTCCCCTTAAGGGACTTATATTCTATTGATAAAGACAGACAATCAGTAAAGAGCTACAAATATATGTCACAGCAGGACAGACAGGCTAGGTTATGTTCCAAATACAAACCAAACATTGTGTTGTGAGTTTTCACAACAGAAGTTTATTTCTTGCCCACTCAAGTTTGACTGCAGGTCCAGGTGGCTCTCCAGGGCAGCTGTTCTCCATGTGGTGGCTCAGCCTTCTGGGTTGCTCTGACTTTGTGGCACCTCTGTGCTGACATGTGTTCCACAATTGTCACTGTGGTGGAGAGAGCACAGAGAACCGGCTGTGCCTCTTAGATGCTGTCACTTGGAAGTGACATGTCTCACGTCCACTCATGTTTGTTTGCAAAAGCCAGTCATATAGACTCTCCTAGCTTCTAGGGGCTAGGAAGTCCAATCCTTCCATGTCCTCAGAGGGAGGAGGACTAGAAATCTTGGTTAGCAGCAGTAGTGTCCCCTGTGAATGTGTATTTACAATGGGGATAAGTGTATAAAGGAACAGAACAGAATTCTGTGATAGAGTGTGCCTTGATGCTTGAGCTGCCATGACAAAATGCCACAGACTGGGTGGCTTAGACAACAGAAATGTATTTTCTCGCAGTTCCAGAGGCGGGAAGTCCAAGGTCCGGGTGGCAGCAGCTTTGGTTTCTTCTGAGGCCTCTCTCCTATGCTTGTACACGGCTGCCCTTTTGCTGGGTCCTCACATGTGCAAGCGCATCCCTGGGGTCTCTCTGTGTATCTAAATTTCCTAATTTTATAAGGACACTTGTGAGATTGAATTAGGACATATTCTAATGACCTCATTTTAACTCCTTCACTGCTTTAAACTCCCTGTCTCCAAATACAGCCACATTTTGAAGTACTGAGGGTTAGGGCTTCAACAGAGGAAATTTGTGGGGACTCGATTCAGTCAATAACAGAGTGTAACCCAGGAACTGCACCTTAATGGGGGGCTTGGGAAAGTAAGCTATGAAAGGGATGTTGCAGGATGAGTAGGAGTTGGCTAAACAAAGAGTAGAGAAAGAGGAACCGGGAAACAAGAACAGCAGGGGCAAAGGCCCCGGGGCACAGAGCCCATACTAGGGGACCTCACAGTCTGATAGGGAAGATGAGCTTAGGATCGGATCATGCCACTGTCTTGGGGAACATGGGGCAGAGGGGGTACAGGCACAGGAGGTCGGCTAGCCTGGCCTTCAGGTGGGCAGGTGCTGGGAGGGTTGATAGAGAGCTGCATCCTGAAGGAAGAGTAAGCATTTGGGGCAGAACCTTGCCAGCAGAGAGACAGTCAAAGAGGTGGGGGCAGCCTGACAAGTGTGAGGCTGGGATTCCCTGGAGGGAGAGTTACAAAGTGAAGAGGTTGCAGAGAAGGCGGGGGGTGGGGCAGCTCCTGGAAGCCCGACCTGATGATGGGGATGACAGGATGTCCCCAGCAGGATCATACACGCCACTGCATTCTATCCTGGACGACAGAGTGAGACTCTGTCTCAAAAAAAAAAGCTTGGATGGTCTGGCTCACAGGTTTCATCACAAGCATACACTAGCCTTAGCATAGGCAGGGGAGGGGTTGCACTGCCTTTGGGGCGCTATGTGGAGATATTGTGCAGCTGAATTGGTACAGATTAGTAGGGGAAGACTGAAGTAGAGATGACCTAGGAATGCTAGAGCCAGGAGGCAGGGGGAGGAGGATTCTATCAGAGAACAACACAAAGCAGACAGACAGGAGCCACAGCTCCACCCAGCTGAGACAGGTGTCCCCACTTCTCTCTTCCTGTTAGGTCAGGGCAGAGGCTCCCATCTGGGGTGGGGTGCTGCTCGGAGCATCAGTTGTTTTTGTCTGCTCAGGCTCCTTCGTTTTCCCTGTAGGGACCTGACTCCTTCCCACTCCTGTCCATTAGGTTTGAGTGAGGCTGACTCAGCCCCTAGCTCAAGGGTGAGCACATAACCCAGGTGCAGCCACTGAGGGCTGAGGGTTGTGGGTAGGAGACTTTTATAGAATCAGGGAGAAAGAAGTATTCGTTTTCTGCTGGGGACAGTAGGATGTGAGCTGGTAGGATGTGAGCCTGGAAGTACTGGTGGCCACATTAGCTGAGAATTAAGCCAACAGAGAAGAAAGACATGGGGAGAGACTGATTCCTGACAAGATTGCTGGATTCAACCATTTTTGTTCTAGGCATTTCTATTTTAGTAAAATTATCCCCTGTACTGCAAAAGCCTGTTTGGGTTGAATGGCTATTGTTTATGGGTGAAAGATACAGGTATCTCTCTCCAAAGCCAATGATTTCATTTCAGTGGGAACCCAGGATGGTGACTTCTGCATCCTGCCCACACCTTTCTTTTTTTTTTTTTTTTTTTTTTTTTGAGACGGAGTCTCGCTCTGTCCCCAGGCTGGAGTGCCTGGCCTCTCGGCTCACTGCAAGCTCCGCCTCCCGGGTTCACGCCATTCTTCTGCCTTAGCCTCCCAAGTGCTGGGACTACAGGCGCCCGCCATCGCCCGGCTAGTTTTTTGTATTTTTTAGTAGAGACGGGGTTTCACCGTGTTAGCCAGGATGGTCTCGATCTCCTGACCTTGTGATCCGCCCGTCTCGGCCTCCCAAAGTGCTGGGATTACAGGCTTGAGCCACCGTGCCCGGCCTCTGCCCACACCTTTCCTGGGCTCTCTAGGCAAGGGGTGTGTGTGTGTGTGTGCACACATGCATATGTGAGAAGGGTGTAGAAGACCATGGTGTTCAGATGGGCCTGTGCTGCACTGGGGGCTCTGGCCTCTAGATTCTGGAGCTGTGGCAAGGCCGGAGTTAAGGCAGAGGTGGTGGTGTTAGGTGCACTTGCAAGACTTTGACTCTTTGTATTTCTCTTTTTGATGGTGGCTGTGCTGGGTGTGAGGCTCAGGGCCAGATCTGCTCCATGCTCTTGGTGAGCAGTAAAGGGATTTCTTACTCAGAATCATGAGGCTGGTATAATTTAGCCTGGGGTCAACATTTCCACATGCCACCAGGGCTTTTACATTGCAGCTATTGTGTCTTTTCAAGAAGGAGCACTTCACAGGCTCTTTTAATTATCTAGACCAGAGAGGATCCTAAGGGAGGGTCCACTAGTGAAACTAGCTTACAGGCATGTCTCATGTGTCCCAAAGAATGTTTAAAAATTAAAGATAAGCTGCCAATTTTGAAGGATCAGGAAATTCTATCTTCAAAAAAACAACTCCTATTTCTAGATTCTCTTGAAAAAAATGACAAAGTCTGGGAACTCTGGGCTGGCATCACCAAACGGCAGTAGGCAACAGAAATGGGATTAGGGTCTTGGTCTCTCTGATTCCATTTCCATCAGATGGCAAGGTTGGACCAGCTAAACTTGGGAGCCCTTCCACTTCCACACCCCTGTAGGTCTTCATGCTTGATCTTTCTGGGCCATTTCTTCATTGTCGCTCTTTCTCCATGTTGGACTTTGGCAGGAACACACTCTCTTGCTGTGGAAACTGCCTCTGAGATAAGCCTAAGTGCCATTTCCACCTCCTGGAAAGTTTCAAGATGGTCCAGTCCAACTCCAAATGGAGAGTGGTCAGAGGAAAGTAGCTATAGCAACCTCTGCCAGCCAGGACAGGTGCAATGTCACCTCAATTAATGGTCCCTATATGTACAATAATAATTTAGTGTGAGAAGTCAAAAGTCGCAACAAAGCTGTATTGAGATTCCTGATGGGTTGACGGTAATTACCAAATAACTATTATGGGAAATGAATGGGACTGGTCATTAGGGAAGAATTTTATTATTATTTTTATATCTTTGAGAATGAAGATCAAGGTCTCATGTCCTTCAGTAAAATCCCTGAGAACCACAGATTTACAGTCTTGGAGCAGAAAAGGACTCTGAAGCTTTGCTAAGTCCAACTCCTGCCAAAAGGATAGATCAATAAACCACTCTACACAAGACTTAAAGACAGTTACCTGGCCTCAGCTTGCCCACCTTCATCCCAGATAGGCTCATGCCCTACTAGTGGACTAATCCACTATATCTAGATCACTGTTTGGTGTTGAAAGTGTGGGCTGTGGAATCCGACTTTCTGAATCCAACTCCTGGATCTACCACTAGCTTGGGCTTCTTCTTGAATCTCTCCGTGCTTTTGTTTTCTCATCTGTTACAAGGGAGTAGTTGTGGTATTTCCTTCTCCAGTTGTCGTGAGTACTCAAAAACGTAATGTATGTAAAGAACCCAGCCATGGGAAGCACCCAGGGAATATTACATGGAGTTGTTATAACTACTTTCCTTAAGGTGAGCTCTATCTCACTGTATGATGCTTGATACCACAGAACATCAGCTGTGAATGTTATCAGTGACTAATAGAGGCCTCACCCCATCTTCCATCAGAGTGGCCTCGGTTTTATCTGTGTTATACCTTTAGCTTCTATTGATAGTTTAATTTTGAAGGAAGGTTCTGTAGCTAAAGCCCTTTGACAGCCACTGATCTTATTTGAGTCCATTTGACAGATGAGGAAACTGAGGAGCAGAGAGGGAAAGGGAGTTATGTGCCCCAGGCAAGACTGCCAGATTTAGCCACGAACGTACAGGATGCCTGATTCAATTCAAATGTCAGATGAACAAATCATCCTTTAGTATGTATATCCCCAATGTTGCACAGGAAATGCTTGTTTACCTGGAATTCAGATTCTGTATTGTCTCAGGTAACCCTGTATTAGTCCATTTTCATGCTGCTGATAAAGATATACCTGAAACTAGGCAATTTACAAAAGAAAGAGGTTTAATGGACTTATAGTTCCACATGACTGGGGAGGCTTCATGATCACGCTGGAAAGCTAGGAGGAGCAAGTAACATCTTACTTGGATAGCAGCAGGCAAAAAAAGAGATAGTTTGTGCACGGGAACTCCTCTTTTTAAAACCATCAGATCTCATGAGACTTATTCACTACTGCGAGAACAGCATGAGAAAGACCCGCCCCTGTGATCCAATTACCTCCCACGGGGCCCCTGCTACAACACATACGAATTCAAGATGAGATTTGGGTGGGGACACAGCAAAACCCTATCAAACCGTATCCCCGGGTCACACGCCAAAGAGGTTCCAGAGATTGGACTATGACCCAGGTCTCCTGAGCCTCACTTTGCTGTTCTTTCACTGGACCAGGAGTTTCAAACACAGAAGCTGTGTGCTTCCAAGCCCTTCTTCCTGTGCCCAAGGGCAATTGCATTAATTAATCACAGAGTTCTTTCTTCCTGAGCCCTATCTCAGCCACAAGAGCCTGTAAAGAGCCACAGGACTCTTTATAGGAAGTCACAGCTACCTGATCAGGGCTGGGTTTCCATTTGCAGTCCATTTGCCATCCTGTCACTAGACGATGCTGTTGTATCCTTGGGAGGTCCATAAAATAAGTCAGCCCCTGCTCCCCATCCTTGTCCAGTGGTTTCCCATGTGTCTGACCCTGTCACCTTATATCTGACCCATTCTACTCTGATTCCTTGCATCTGGACAGACATCAGAACAGGTTTGCCAAATGAACAGGCACAGGCTCCAGTGGATTTCTGGAGGAGAAATCATTTCTATGTTCTTTTCCCAAGCAAAATCCAAGCAAATGAAAGCAATAAAAGCCAGGTTCAACCCAGGGATGGGGCAAGGGGAGCCCTTCCCATGTTTGAGGTTGAAATGGGACTCCTTATTCTAGGTGGTCACAAACATGTCTGCCTGTGGGTCCAGGCAGGAAGGGAGGTGAAATGGGCTGGGTGGAGAACAGGGCAAACAGCAAGCACACACCCCACGGTGCTTCAGCTCCAGCTGAAACTTGCCCTGTGGGAATATGAGTCCCCTATTGCCAGATACTCCTATTTTCCTAAAGAAACCAGAAATCTGGATGTTTATAAGAAATCTCCTGCTTTGGAGATGTTAATAATGATTTCCAATTTTCCCAAGATCATTGTGTAGGCCAAACAAAACATGATCACTGGGTACACTCAGCTCCAGGGCAGGAGCAGTTCAGGACCCCACTTCATCGTTCCCAGGGCAAATTCAGCAGCCACCTCTCCTCGCTGGAAGGTCTCTCAGGCTGGGCTACCTGGAGGCCTGACTCACGGTTGCCTCTGCAGGGAGCCTGGGATCAGATGATTCTCACCTCACTCAGCGCGACAACACAGAGAGATGAATAAAGATTCCAGTCCTGCCGATCTATCATCTTCTGGCACCAAATTACGCACGTATCCCATTATCATTACAGAGCTTTTGGGTTAATTGCAAATCAGGGAGTTAAGATTATTAATGTGAGTGGAGGCTTCTGGGGGTGAGGAGGGCTCACGCTCGGCTGGCTCGTGTCCTGCCTACCCCTGGCTGGACAGCCCTCTTGCCATGGGCTGACCTCCTGCTCACTCCCACATGGGCGATGCCTCTGAACTCCCTGCTGTCTGCTGTCGGCTTGGGCACGTGCCTGCAAACCATTTCCCAGGAACTCTTTGTAGCAGGAGCATTAAAAGCAAATGTGCTCATTATACCTGATGGCGCACAATCCATGCAGAGGAAGTTAGTAACGATTAGGGCGTCATTAGAGGGAGATGTCTCTCTTCACCCAAAATATTGATGGCAAAAAACCCAGCAGTGCAGATAACAAATGAATAAGACTTAGAAACACAAAGCACTGTGGTGATGATCAATGTTGTCCCGAGTATACCCCAGACGTCTGCAAAGCAGAACAGTTAGCAGCTGTTCCAGTTCTCTTTAGCTGTTGCAAAACAGTATTTGGATGTCCTCACACATTTTTTTTTTCCATCCGGTGTTTTTACCAAGCTTCCTAAGACAGGACAGTGGAGTAGAATATCTCAGTGATGTGGATTTTTATTTTTCAGAGGTCACAAGCTGCTGGCCTAATCTGCCTTTAGGGATACAATTTTTTTAGACTGCATGATGCTTCACAATAGATTGTATGGATGTTAACATCCAGATCGCTAGCTTTTCTATAAAATTGGACTGTGTTATAACACCGGGCCCAGTCTCTGTATGACAATCGTCAGTTGGAGGTGCATATCTACTGCCTCACTGGGTGCACCAGTGAGCGGTTTATAGCAATCTCCACCACTCCCTCTTCTTCCCCAGCAGTAACGACAGAATAGCAGTTCCCATTTATTATGGCACTTACAATATTGCCTAGCCCTCTTCCTGCACTGGATGCCTAATTCTTTGGGCACTGAGTCTGTAACCCCTATTCAGGTTCACCCTTCTTCATAAGATCACCAGACTGATGTTGGTTAAAATACAGGTTGAAATGTGTTCTCCATTTCCTCAAAATCCTGAGGTCTTCCCCCATCGAACACCACCACCACCAGCACTGTCACCATCACCATCACCAATCACCTGCAGGGTAAAAAAGCCAAGCACTCATTCAAAGCCATTCGGGACCTGGAAAATCTTGCCTGTCCCTTATCCCTTCCAGTGTCCCATGCACTTGGATCTCTAGATACCCTGGACTGCATCCCCCTTGGAGACACACCAGGCACCCTCACTCCTCAGGGCTTTGCTGCTACAATCCCTCCAGCTGGAGAATGTTTACCCGTTGTCACTTCCCAGTGAACTCTGATTCCACCCTGCAGGACCATCTCCCACTTTCTATTCTGGTCCTGAAATTAGAATGGCTCTCAGGAGCAAGCTGCTCATCCTCTTCTTGACATCTCAGTTATCCCAGGCCTCCATCTGCTTGCTTCCTACCATATCCTGAGCATCTAAACGACAGGCTCTCCTCTTCCCGTTGCTGCCACCCCTGTAGGATCCAGCCAGCTCTGCTTGTAGCAAGTGCTCAGTAGAGCTCTACTGAATGGATTCACTTGGCATCAGACTAATTTCTTTTTCCTCACGAAGTGCGAGTTCTCAGACTTTGCTAATGTTCTGGAAGAGCGTTAATTCTCACCAAGTGCTTTAATTAGGCCTGGTGGTCCTGGCCAGGGCCTGCCAACCATCAGAGGCTTGAGGTCTCTCTCACTCACTTCTTGCTGTAACCTGGCCCCTCGCTTCCATACTGGCTATTCCCAAAGTCTCCACACTGCTGAAGTGTCTTCCATTTTCCCAAATTAATCAGTTTAACAAAAGATGCACTTACTAGGTTGTTAGGATAGTTTATGAGAGGAGAACAGATTTGGCTTGAATTGATCACTCAGAATGTATTGAGCAATTGCTATGCTGGATGTTGTGAGATTTCAGAAAGGGACTCATAGGTTTGTTTTGTGTACAGAAAAGTGTGCCTATCTAGAGGGTATAGCCTCCAAATTTTCACAAACAAAATATACCTGTTTATCAGCAACCAGATCAAGAATCAGGCAAGACAGTAGCCCAGAATCCCCCACAGGCTCCTATCCAGTCACTAAGCCCTCCTCCGAGACTAACCATATTATTAACTTGCAATGGGATAGAATAATTTCCCCTGTTTTTATACTTTATAGACATGGAATCATAGCGTATGTACTTCTTTGTTTCTTTCACTCAATATTATGCTTGTAAGATTCGTCCATATTTTTGTTTGTGGCTGTAGATCATCATTCTCATTGCCATTTAGTGGCATTCTACTGTGTAAATACACCACCATGTATTTATCCATTCTTCTGTTGATGAACACTTATGTGTTTTTCCCTTGAGCAGTTTTTGCCTGCTATGAACATTCTCATTCATGTGTTATAGTAAACACACATGCATTTCTGGTGAAGATATTCCTAGGAGTGGAACTGCTGGGTCGTAGGTTAGTGTATATTTAGCTTTGGTACATACTTCCAAAAAGCTTTTGAAGTAGTTGTTACTCATTAATTTTTAAGATTTATTCCTTCTTTAATTAATTCATTCAATAATGACTTAACATCTGCTTTGTGAGAGTCATTGTGCTAATTGTTGAAGAAAATATAAAGATGAATAAAAACAAATCATGACATTCACTTATTTTGAAACTGTCAGTGGATACTCATTGCTGAGGATAAAATCTGAATATCTTCACTTGGCAAAGAAAACACTCACCATTCTAGATTCATGTTCTTTCATCAGGCCAGAGATCTGAAACTCAAATGACTTCTAGGGCCAGGCAGGCAATAGGGATGCATGCAGAGAGCTTGGTGGGGGCTGTGAGGAAATGAGACTCACTTATCCCATTCCCATCTATGTGGGATAGGGATAATGCATTTCCAGTTGATTATGGACATGAGGGAATATGAACCTGTGATGTCCCATCTAATATTTTCAGAGAAGCTGAATATCTGAATTTGATGTAAAATCCCCTAATTTTTAAAGTTAAAAGCCATTTTAAAAATTAAAGCACTACATGGGTCAAACAGAACATAGGTGTAAACTGGATTTGGGGGCAGGTTGCCAGTTTATAAACTTTGCACCGAGCCTTTGTTCTAGAACTTTCCCTCTATCTCTTATGTTCCCATGCTCATGCTTCCTCCAATCCCAGCACAAGCACCAGGACCTTCTTTTTCACATCTCTGGGACTTGCATTCCATTCCCCTGAGAAGTCCTTTCTCCTGTTTTTCAAGTGCAATTGCCCCCTTTCCCTGAAGACCCATTTCAAATGCCACTGTCTTCCTGAAACCCTCTTCCTCCCTCATGTAAGCTTCCAGACCACCCTGGAATTGGTCTCATGTGATACAGTGTTTGATCACATATCTCTTTTCCTCCTTTGTTCCTCCAGGGCTGAGACCTGACAGCTTACTTATCTCTGTGTCTCCAGCATCTGGTTCACAGGAGAGTCTCATAAATGTTTACTGAGTGAACCAATGGTCTCCTGAGCATTCATTCTCCTTTTCTCTAGTTCAGTCCTTGGCTTTGACTTGGGGACCCACCCATACCCTGTACTGTGGAAATAGAAACCAGGTCAAAAATAACCTGGGAATTCTCTTCCCCTGGCCTCAGTGATGGCTTAAAAGAGAGCAGATGATTAGATTCTACCCAACTGGAATAAACTTCAGAGCTTCTCTGAGAGTGTCCAGAAATGAGGATAAATGGATAGAGCCTCTAACTGCTATCCTGTTCCCTGGTAAAGCCTGAGAGGAGAGCCAACTTAAAGAAGAGGAGAGGCGGGAAATGGGAGAGACTGGGTCCTGATAATATCATGGGAGCACCTGAATCCATTTGTACCTGAAGGCAGCACTACCCTGGCCTTTTCATTGCATTAATCAGTTAAAATACATTCTCTCCTTGTTAATGTTCTGGAAGAGCATTCCAGAACATTGGAATTGGTGGTAATTCTCACCAAGTGCTTTCAATAGGCCTGCTGGTCCTGGCCAGGGCCTGCCAACCATCAGAGGAACATAAAAAATACAGAAATCACTAAAACACAAAGTAGAATGTAAAATTTTCTTCAAATATTTATATGAAAAAAGCATTTACATGCAAAGGAGTTAGAAATCCCCTTCATGAGGGAAATTACAATCACATTGGCTAGATGAGAGGCACCCAGAAAAGAAGTAGAGATGGTGAAGTATACAGTTATGGGAACCTCTGCTGGATCCAGTGAGGACAAATAAGAGGGAGGAGGGATGAGTGTGGGTGAGCAGGCTGGGAAGACTTCATGGAGGAAGTGGGATTTTATTCCAATATATGTGTGTATGTATATGTGCACCCGCAGGTATATGTGCTAGCATTGACCAATGCAAAGCTCTGTCTTAGAGGACCTAATAGCTTAATGAGGGGAGACATATCTAAAGCAAATAACTGGGCAGATACAATAATCACCTGATGGTGATAAGTGCTCGGAGAGAAATGAATCATGGGAAGATCCTATTTTGCATAAGGAGCTTAGGTAGACTTCTTGGAGGAAGTGGTATTTAAGCTAATATGCAAATTACAACAAGGGTCTGGCAGTGTGAAGAGCCAGCTTAAGAGTGATCCAGGCAGAGGAAATAGCATACGCTAAGATCCTGCAGCAGGGATGAACTTAGTGTGTTGAAGGAAACAAAAGGCTGGGACTGCTACGTGGTCATGGAGGGAGAGTCCTACATGCTGTGGATGAAGAGTTAGGCAGTAGCAAGATATGCAGTCTTGTTGGCTGTGGTAAACAGTTTGGATTGTATGCCATGAGAAATGGGAAGGCATGAAAGGTGCTGAGCAGAGAAGGGACATGTTCTCTTTGAGGGTTTTGATCTTTGTGGCTGCTGTGGGTAGAACAGGCTACAGGGAGCAAGAGCAGGTGAATAGAGAGAAATGCACAGATTTGAGATTTCTTTGGAAGTGGAATAAATATAATTTACTTTTCAATTAGGGATTGAAGAAAAGGGCAAGGTTCTTTCCCGGGTTGTGGCTCCAGTATCTTGGTAGATGGCGGTTCCATTTACTGAGATGGGGAAGAGGTGAAGAGGAGACAGGACAAGTGTGATTGACAGCAGAGGGATCATGAGTTCAGCTTTCAGATTGACATGGGCCTTGATAAGAATAAAGGATTGGAACAAGGGAAAAATGGAGATGCCTGTGTTTAGAAGTTAAGCTAAGAGGGGGGTTGGCTCAATTGGTGTGTATCTGGAGATGGTTGTGCCAGAGCCTGAAGAGGTTTTCATTATCCATGGCATTTAGCCATGTGACCTTTGCTCAAACAAACAGGGCTTGATTTGTGCTAGGGAAGAAAGTATTTGGGGAGATTTGATCAGTAATTCTTTCCATGCAGTTAAACACAGCAGCCCAAGAGTGAGTGATGGCATAATTTAATAATGCACAACATGCCACTGAGATGCAGTCTGGCTAACAGGAGTGATTAATAGCTGCATACTGCAGCTGTGACTCACTTTCAGTGATGGCACGGGGACAAGAAAGACAGAAATTCCCATTATGGTATGACAACAAGGTCTAGACTTTTGTACTTGATGCTATATCAGGAAAGATCCATGGTGCACACAAAGGATCCCAAAATTATAACACACACACAGGCACACACAGACACACATAGGCACACACACATAAACTCACACACAGAGAACCTGTGCAAGGCCAGAAAACTGTTCCAACTCTTAGTTGGATGTGGTGGTTGACCGAGTATAGGCCAATGGAGTCAGGTGACCCAAATTCTAGTCCCATCGGACAGTAAATCTCCTCCATGTGACCTTGGACAAATTGATACCTTCTCTATGCCTCATTCATTTATCCATTCTTTCACAAAGTATTTAGTGTGTACTAACTGCATATCAAAAGATATGAAGGCACAGGTGTTATTATGATGACCAAAACACACTTGGTTTCTGCACTCATGAAGCTTATGGTCTAATTGACTAGTCAAGTGTCCATATCCCAAACTTTCAATGATCTCAGTGGACTAGATGATCTTCCAAAGCTCCCTTTATTTGTAAACTCTCTAGAGTTAAAAGTGGGCATAAACTATTCCTGAAGGCTTTTAATTTTCTTAAGTATTTATTAAATTTTTTTCCTAGGAGCTACTCTTAGCAATTTTCAAGAATACAGTACATTCTCATTAGCTATAGTCACCATGTTGTACAATAGATCACTTACACTTATTCCTCCTACCTAACTGAAATTGTGTGTTCTTTGACCAATATCTCTCCAACTCCAAAATAATAAGTATGTGAGGTATGCATATGTTAATCAGCTCAATTTAGCTATTATAAATGTATACATAGTTCAAAACATCATGTTGTATATAATAAATATATGTGATTTTTATTTGAAAAAAATCATGTTCTTTATTTTAAAAAGATAAAATAACTTTTTTTTGTCTGAGTATTTTCTCCCTGTAAAATTTCAAACATGACCAAACATCCAACATGTGGTAAATAAAATTTCCCATTACAAATCTGTCTAGTAATACAAGAAAAATTAAAGTTATTACTATATTCAGCAGTGGTATAATCTACATTTTGTTTACATTTTAACCTACAATTGTGTTTGGCAGATGAGAGTTATTATGTGGTTGTCAATGTTTGTGCATGACACCAGAGCTTATAGCAGTGGTGACAACAACCTGGAAGAAAATCCTGAAGATAATAATGGAATATAATTTTAGTAAATTCTACATCACAATCCTTTTGATTTGCAAAGAATACAACACTGTACAGAAAAACAGCAGCACTAATGATTCAAAGACAAAAGTAATCAACAAGATTTGGACTCTGAATGTAAAGAAATTTTGTGAATACTTTAACCTATTTGTGTAGTTTATATTTTTGTTTTTATGCATGTACAAGAGTGATATTTTATTTTTATGTCTAAATATGTATAAAAGGATACTTTTAACAATTATGAAATAAAAATTATAGTTGACAACATAACATTGCAGCATTTACCCCAGGAATGCAAGGATGGTTTAACAGAAAACAAAAAAACAGAAATATGGTCCTTTTGATAGATGTTGAATAAGCATTTGAGAATTCAAAATCAGTTTCTGGTAAAAAATTTTCATCCAACTACAAATAGAACATAACTTTCTCAATCTGATAAAAGATATCTGCAAAAATACCTACTGCTATGAGTTTGACTTTTTTTTAGCTTCCACATATAGGAGACATCATACAGCATTTGTTTAGAGAGTAGGATGGTGGTTACCAGAAGCTGGAAGGTTGGGAAAAAGAGAGATGTTGGCCATGGGGTACAAGCCTACAGTTATGAGAGGAATAAGTACTGGAGACCTGATGTGCAGCATGGTGACTGTAGTTAATAACCCTGAGTCATTTACTTGAAACTTGCTAAGAGAGTAAATCTCAAATGTTCTTCCCCCACACACAAAAATGGTAATTATGTGAGGTGATGGGTGTGTTCAGTAGCTTGATTACATTAGTCATTTCACAATGTATACATATATCAAAACATTATAGTGCACACCCTAAATATATGCATTTTTATTTGTCAATCGTACCTCAATAAAGCTGGAAAAATAAAACTCACTTTCAGAGATGATATAAATTTAAAATATAGTACCAAACAACAATAAAAATACACATGCATATTTTATTTTGGGGTTCTACTGTAAACTGGATTTCATAGGCTAGATTTTTTTTGGTCAAATCTTAATATTGTTATTTTTTCTGATTGTGATCTGTCTAAATATAGAATTCTTCATTGGAAAAATCAGAGTATATGACAGTTCAGTCAGTGCCACATTTATAATTATTTTTCTAAGTAAACAAAATACTATTCTGGCTTAAATTTAAAAAGAAACACACAAAAACCCTACAGCTAATATCCTACTTAATAATGAAAGAATGCAAGTTTCCTGAGATTAGTAACAAGGGAAGGTTTGCCTACTCTCATTGCTGCTATTCAATATGATATTGGGGGGGCCCTAGCTATTGCAACAAGGCAAGAAAAACAAATAAAAATCATAAAGATAAAAAAGAAGCAAAATTTAGTTATTATCATAAACTGACATAATTATTTATGTAGAAAATCCTAAGGAATCTATAGAAACATTGTTAAAACTAACAAATGCATTTAATCAGGCTGCAGGGCATTAACTTAATATACGCAAATAAAAGGTATATTTATAAACTATTGACAATTAGAAAATAAAATTTAAAAGACAAAATTCATTTAAAATAGTGTCAAAAACCTAAGATACTTAGGAATAAATTTAAGGAAGCTACGTAAAATCTCCACCCTAGAAACTAGAAAACATTGCTGAGAGAAATTAAAGGAGACCTAAAGAAATAGTGAGAGATACCATGCTCAGGAATAGGAAGACTCAACACTATCCAGATGTCAATTATCCTCAAATCATCTTAAAGATTCAATGCAATCTCAAACAAAATTCCAACAGGATTTTAAATTTTTTTGGTAGAAACTGACAAGCTGATTATAAAACTTACATGAAAATCCAAAGATCTAAAATATACCATCTAATCTTAAAAAATAAGAACAAAGCTGGAGGGTTTCTTTAGCCTGATTTCAAGATTTACTGTAAAGCTACAGTAATGAAGACAGTACGATATTGGCATAAAGACTGACAAATAGGTCCTTAAAATGAAATAGAGAATGCCCAGTTATGCATTTGTGATTTGATTTTCCAGAAATGCAGCAAAGTAATCAAATGGTGAAGTGAAAATCTTTTCCATTAATTGTATTGGAAGAACTCTGAACCCATATTATTAAAAAAGTAATCACAATTCCTACCTCATACAATGCACAAACATCAATTCAAGATATATTTAGATGTAAATGCAAGACCTAAAATCATACATCTTTTAGAGAAATAAGCAGAGATTTTATAAACAGGTCACAGACAGCCATGTCAATAAAAAATCATTAGAGTTCATCAAAATTAAAACTGTTCACCAAAAGGTAAATGTAAGATAATAAATAAACAAGTCATAGATAAGAAAATATTGTCAAAGCATATATGTGGAAAAGGGCTGGCATTTAGGATATATCAATAACTCCTATTACTCAACAATAAAAAGACAAACAACCTAATTAAAAGTGGACAAAAGATTTAAATAGATACTTCACAAAAGGAGATATATGCATGTCCAATAAACACATATAAATGGACAACATCATTAGTCATTAGGGAAATGCAAATCAGAGCCACACTGAGATATTATTCTACATCTGTTGGAATAGCTAAACTGAAAAAATGGACAACCCCAAATATTGGTAAGATTGTAAAGCAACTTGAACCCTCATATATTGTTGATGGGAACATAAAATGCTATAATCATTTTTGAAGAAGATTTGGTGATTTCTTACTTTACTGAACATGCTATCCTATGACCCAGTGATTTCACTTCTAAGCATTGACCCACAGAAAAAGAAAATATATGTCTACAAAAAGGTTTGTGCAGGAATGTTCACAGAAGCTTTATTTGTAATAGTTACAACCCATGTCCATTAACAAGAGAATGAATAAAGCAGTATATTTGTTCAATGCTATATTACTCAATAATAGAAAGGAATAAATTACCAACATATGCAATAACATGGATGAATCTCAAAATCATTATTTTGAATGCAATAAGCCTTACATAAGTACGTCTACTATGTACTCATTTATATGAAATTCTACAGAACAAAACCAGTCTACAGTGGGGAGAAATCAGAATAGCAGTCGCCTCTGGGGAATGGGGGTAAGAATTTATAGTCAAAAGGCAAGAGGGTATTCCCTGGCAGTGATAGTAATGTTCTAGAACTTGGTAGGGGTTTGAGTTACGCAGGTGTGCACGCTCATTGAAACTCATGGAATGCATTTAGGATTTTTACATTTTATTATATGTAAATTTTATATCAACACAAAGAAACTGCAAACAAAATTTGAACTCTTTTAATAAAATCCACGCTGGGCTACTTAGGGGAAAATATAAAAGTCTTCAATTTACTTTAACTTATCTCCCAAATAAAATGGATTAATGGATGGCTAAAAGTATGGATAGATGGGTAGATAACGTGATAAAGCACGGATAGTAAAATGTTCATAGTAGAATCTAGATATTGTGATTCACTGTAAAATTCCTTTAACTTTACTATATGCTTCAATATTTTCATAATAAAATATTGGTAATAAAAGAACTCTAAAATGTTTTTTGAGAAAGAAAATATTTCAGAGCTGTCATTTATGTCTGGGTGACCTTGTCATTTCTGAGTCTCCAAGGAGTGCTGAAAGGATATGTAACCTTCTGTATACGAATGAGTGTTTTTCAGGTCCTCAGGATTTTTACCCATGTTGGTCACTGAACCCCGTAGATCAGGCAGCCTGTATCAATGTCTACCCAGTTCCCACCCTGCCTGTATCATTCCTCCCCTTTGTCCCTGGAATAGCTTTGACGACCGCATAAAATAACCAAATAGCAGACACAGACGGCACTTTACAGAACATGGCTTAAAAACTCCCCGATTACATATTTACTCCAAACCCATCAGAAAGGAGATGGCTGTGTATCGTTAATGAAGGCTGTTTGAGAGTCAAGTGTTCAGCAAATTTGGCCAGTGGGCACTTAGGGAGTTCCAACCTCAGAATCACCAGGTGTAGTAAATGCATACACCTGAAGGGGCCGCTGCTGCTCACTTTCGCTACCCCCAGCAGCAACCACCTGGGCACACCCAAGGTCTGGATAGATAACTGTCTGCTTCCTCCTGTGGAGCTTGCAGATTCTGGAGATGGTTACCAGGACCACAGGGCTTCTTGGGTTAAGCCCACAAAAAAGGAATGCGTGGGACCAGAATACAGGGATAAGCAAACGTGAAGAAAAGCAGAGCTTGCAATTCCGAGGGGCTGCTACCATATGTTTTCATTAAAGAGCAGTGGCCTCAGCCTCAAGACAATGAAGGCCCACATCTGCCCCTGGCTGGAGTCAGGGGTGAGAGATAGGTAGGGACCCCGGTTTACACCTTTCTCCCAGTGTGACTGGGGCAAGTCCCTTTCCATCTCTTGACCCCAGATCCTCCTTCTGCAAAATGAGGGTGTCCAGATTCATTCAGAAGTTTCCCATATAGGGCCTTCTAAGACTCTGTAGTCTATTTGCAGTATTCCCTAAAACCTAAGACACAGCATGCATTTAGACACCAAAGCAGCACAGGTTCATAAAGAAGTGACAGTCATTGCTGGAATTGCCTACTCAGTGTGCTAGTGTTGGTGACCCAAAGTTCTGATTGGCAGTTACAGATACCCTATAACAAAGAATTAAATATGTATTTCTTTCACCCCAAACATACTATTAACATCTTGTAAAAATGGGACAGAGCACTGATCACCTTCAAAGTGCCAGACACTTTGCCAAGCACCTTGAATACATTATTTCATTTAATTAGGCAAACTTTGTTCATAAGCATTATTCCCATTTCACAGGTGAGCAAACAGAGGGTAAAGGGATTGATACCTTATCCAAAGTCATGCAAGTTAGTTAGCAGCTGAGCCCATTTCTGCATTCTTTCTGCTCTGCTCCCTCTCCAACACTGCAGAATCCATCCCGCCACCCTAACACAACTGTCGTTAGCATCTTGATAAATATGTATCACACCTTTTTAGTTAAAGATATATATACTGTGTACATCTTTCATACATTAAAATGTGAAAATGAGTTGTTAAGAGATGCTGTTTGGTAAAAAAAGTCAGGTTAATGGGGAAGAATAATAAAAGGTGCACTACATTCTTTTGGTCAGAGAAACCCCTGGACTAATCAGTTGAACCCCACAATCTTGGTTGGCCCAGACTGGCCACAGCTTAGATCTGTGAGTGCAGGCTGGTGAGGTCTATTTTCAAACAACAGTTTACCTTAATACTTCTCCAAAGACCACCACTGTTTTATTCCCGGATTATGTTCAGTGGCTCTTTAAATTGTGAAATTGCTTCTTTCCACATTGCACCAAGACAAGTAAAAGAAAGAAAGAAAGAAAAACCCTAAAGCACCATTTCTCTCTGTGTGTCCTTAAATGCCAAGTTTAGCTCTATGCAGGTTTTTATGACCATTATAAACCCTCCACCGCAGCGTACAACAGTGGCACATCTTTAGTGCGGTTACACAAACACGGCTGCCATAATAAAACACGTCTTATTTGATATTATATTGTATCAGAAGCATTAAATACACATTAAAAGGGTGTTTTAAGGCTCTTTGCAGTAAGTGGCAGATGTTATGAATAATAACCTGCAAAATCCTTCTGAATTCTAAAAAGGTGTGTTCCATAAAGCTTTCATATAAATCTTTAATAGAGCAGAAACACATTGAGCAGTGATTAGAGGAAATCTCTAATCGTATTAAGCTATTAGAGATAACTGGAAAAGGATTGGTAGTCTCAAAAATAAAATAAAATAAGGCAAGGAAATGAACACATCATGAATATGAAAGGTTTCCTATTTAAGCCTTTGACAGTTCTTTACTGGAGGGAGCCCGGCAAGTCTGTGTAACACACAAACACACACGCAGTATAAAACCCAAACTGCCATCATTCACTGAAATTTATGTAAATGAATATGCATTCCTTTATACGAAAAATCAGCAACATCTGCGCTCCATTTAAACAATCTGATTTAATGGAGTCACCAACAGATAAAGAGCAGGACAGGGGGAAATGACCTCACCCACCCTCCCCTTAGAGTATCTCGAAAAACAAATAAAATAAAATACAGGTTACAGGCAAACTAAACAGAGTTAAAAATATTGTCCCAGAGGACTCTGGCTTCCCAGGAAGCAGAGGTGTTTAAGGAGAGAGACAAGAGACAGCTGCAATAAACTCTGGCTCAATAAAACGTAATTAACCCCTTGGGGCCTCTGCAAGGAAGCTTGTCAGCAGAGAGACAGCAGGCGATCCCAGTGCCTGGCACTAAGGGGTTAAACTGGCCTTGCCAGATGAGATGAAGAAATGCTGGACCTAAGGGAACAAGTGACCCTGTGCACATTCGCAACCACATACATGCACACATCTGTGCTCACACATACACCAAACCTGGCCATGCACGGCTCTTACTAACTTCGGGAAGGTTAGTTAACCCTGAGCCCAGAGTCTTGGAGTCTCGGCTTTTTGAGGGTTAGAATGCACTTCTGAGTAATCTCACCCAAATCCCTATCCACTGCTAGCAGCCTCTCAGCCTCTACTTGAATGCTTTCAATGCTAGGGAGCTCAGTCTCCTTTGTGGTAGCGGAATTCCAGGCCTGGATCAATCAAACGGATGTTAGCAGTTCTTCCTGACACCGTGTGTATGTGAACACCAGCCAACAGATCGGTTTCTACTGCAAGTTCCCGTGCTTTCTTTTTTGGCAGGTGGGAGGATGATAGAAATTTAAGATGGTACATCTAGTTCTAGATCCTTGAGGAATCGCCATACTGTTTTCCATAATGGTTGAACTAGTTTACAATCCCACCAACAGTGTAAAAGTGTTCCTATTTCTCCACATCCTCTCCAGCACCTGTTGTTTCCTGACTTTTTAATGATCGCCATTCTAACTGGTGTGAGATGGTATCTCATTGTGGTTTTGATTTGCATTTCTCTGATGGCCAGTGATGATGAGCATTTTTTCATGTGTCTGTTGGCTGTATGAATGTCTTCTTTTGAGAAATGTCTGTTCATATCCTTTGCCCACTTTTTGATGGGGTTGTTTGTTTTCTTCTTGTAAATTTGTTTGAGTTCTTTGTAGGTTCTGGATATTAGCCCTTTGTCAGATGAGTAGATTGCAAAAATTTTCTCCCATTCTGTAGGTTGCCTGTTCACTCTGATGGTAGTTTCTTTTGCTGTGCAGAAGCTCTTTAGTTTAATGAGATCCCATTTGTCAATTTTGGCTTTTGCTGCCGTATGACCCAGCCATCCCATTACTGGGTATATACCCAAAGGATTATAAATTATGCTGCTATAAAGACACATGCACACGTATGTTTATTGCAGCACTATTCACAATAGCAAAGACTTGGAATCAACCCAAATGTCCATCAGTGACAGATTGGATTAAGAAAATGTGGCACATATACACCACGGAATACTATGCAGCCATCAAAAAGGATGAGTTTGTGTCCTTTGTAGGGACATGGATGCAGCTGGAAACCATCATTCTTAGCAAACTATCACAAGAACAGAAAACCAAACACCGCATGTTCTCACTCATAGGTGGGAACTGAACAATAAGATCAC
Source organism: Macaca thibetana thibetana (assembly GCF_024542745.1). Lineage (NCBI taxonomy): Eukaryota > Metazoa > Chordata > Mammalia > Primates > Cercopithecidae > Macaca > Macaca thibetana. The sequence continues at coordinate 42,856,187 of NC_065597.1, forward strand.
TTGGACTCAGGAAGGGGAACATCACACACAGGGGCCTATCATGGGGAGGGGGGAGGGGGGAGGGATTGCATTGGGAGTTATACCTGATGTAAATGATAAGTTGATGGGTGCAGCACACCAACATGGCACAAGTATACATATGTAACAAACCTGCACGTTATGTACATGTACCCTACAACTTAAAGTATAATAATAATAAATAAATTAAAAAAAAAAAAAAGAAAAGAAATTTAAGATGAACGAAACCAAATCCAAGAGAAATGTCAAATGCTTATTTTTTTGTCTACTTTGTGACAGGCCTTATTTAGATGTTTTGATACAAACTCCTAATCTCAAATAGATATTAAAGGGTGACTAGAAGTTAAGATGTTTTCAGTCTCATGAGAAAGAGCACATATGTCTACAAACACATGTAATGTTAGGTAAAAAGTGCTGATGGATCCAGGAGCTAGTGGGTGGGGGAAACCAAAAGGATGCAGTATTTCCTGAGAGGTGGTCTATGTAACTCAGGAGAGACAGTGGTTGGTTTTAGGTGGTATATGACCTCATTGTCTCCACAGTTCTTTTAAAAATTCTCATTATGCCAAGGAGAAAGTATGAGTTTGGCGCTAGCCTGTCTTAACTTTCCAGACTTCAAACTTGAAGTAGTCCAAGGTAAGAAACTCCAAGAGTCCAAGGTAAGAAACAGTGTCTAGCTGAAATTTAGCAAGTACTTTCATTTTTCTTACATTGGTTTTTTTGTTTGTTTTTGAGACAAGATCTCACTCTGTTGCCCAGGCTGAAGTACAGTGGTGGGATCGTAGCTCACTATAGCCTCAAACTCCTGGACTCAAGTGATTAGCCACCATGCCTGGCCAATATTTTATTTTTTATTTGTAGAGATAAGGTCTCGCTATGTTGCACAGGTTGGTCTTGAACTCCTGAACTCAAACAATCCTCCCATCTTTGCTTCCCAAAGCACTGAGATTATAGGCGTGATCTTATATTGATTTTTAAAAGCAAGTGGTATTAGTTTTCTATTTGTGGAAGTATTCTGAAACTTCTTTCAAAATAAATTTGAGTTTTACCATCCATGTTAAATTAATTTAAATACAAATATAGAATAAATAATGCAGTTATTATGGGGCAAATTACGAGCATGGCATACAAGCATCTGGGTCTGAGGAACACTTACTTGTGGGTCTTAGAGAACACGATGGTATAACAGTGTCCCTCTCCCCTCCTAACCTGACTA